>NC_136252.1:9075000-10316071 GCF_053564925.1 Oryzias latipes
AGCCTCTTGGCCAGTGAATCTCAAAGTTTTCCTGCTTAAACTTCCAAGCATGCCATCGTGTCCTTCTGATTAACACACCTGCTGATTGGACACACCCACCTGCTGCAAAAACCATGCCATTTCAGCTCACCTCTGCAAAAACAGCCTTGGTTACACTCACAAAGTCTGAACAGAAGCACTGCTAACATCTGCTCATTATAACAGGTGGAGTAATTAGGCTAAAGGTTATGCATTTACACCTTGGCACTGTATGCTCTGAAGCTACCTGATTACTTTACATGAGGCAAAAGTTGTTTATTAAAAAAAAAAAAAAAAAAGAAAAAAGAAAAAAACCTAAAGTGAACTTTGAAGAAGATATTGGAAGAACACCCTCTGCTGGTTGGGAGGAAAAGATGCAAAGATCATGGCCAGCATATCCCAGTTGTTTTTATTTGATGTATTACCAGGCCTGACTTGTTTGGTTTTGTATATTTGAATTGTAAATTTGCTGTTTACAGTGGCTGTTGAAGCACTTGCCAGTGTCCAGCAAAGCCTCTTGGCCAGTGAATCTCAAAGTTTTCCTGCTTAAACTTCCAAGCATGCCATCGTGTCCTTCTGATTAACACACCTGCTGATTAGACACACCCACCTGCTGCAAAAACCATGCCATTTCAGCTCACCTCTGCAAAATCAGCCTTGGTTTAAACACACACAAAGTCTGAACAGAAGCACTGCTAACATCTGCTCATTATAACAGGTGGGTGTAATTAGGCTAAAGGTTATGCATTGACACCTTGATTCTGATTGCTCTGAAGCTACCTGATTACTTTACATGAGGCAAAAGTTGTTTATTAAAAAGAAAAAAACCTTAGGTGAACTTTGAAGCAGATTTTGGAAGAACACCCTCTGCTGGTTGGGAGGAAAAGATGGAAAACTTACAGCACCTGGTATTCCCAAGCGGTCTCCCATCCAGGTACTAACCAGGCCCAACCCTGTTTGGCTTCCGAGATCGGACGAGATCGGGCGGGTCCAGAGTGGTGTGGCCGTAAGCACTTGCCAGTGTCCAGCAAAGCCTCTTGGCCAGTGAATCTCAAAGTTTTCCTGCTTAAACTTCCAAGCATGCCATCGTGTCCTTCTGATTAACACACCTGCTGATTAGACACACCCACCTGCTGCAAAAACCATGCCATTTCACCTCTCCTCTGCAAAATCAGCCTTGGTTTAAACACACACAAAGTCTGAACAGAAACACTGCTAACATCTGCTCATTATAACAGGTGGGTGTAATTAGGCTAAAGGTTATGCATTGACACCTTGATTCTGATTGCTCTGAAGCTACCTGATTACTTTACATGAGGCAAAAGTTGTTTATTAAAAAAAAAAAAAAAAAAAAAAAGAAAAAGAAAAAAACCTTAGGTGAACTTTGAAGCAGATTTTGGAAGAACACCCTCTGCTGGTTGGGAGGAAAAGATGGAAAACTTACAGCACCTGGTATTCCCAAGCGGTCTCCCATCCAGGTACTAACCAGGCCCAACCCTGTTTGGCTTCCGAGATCGGACGAGATCGGGCGGGTCCAGAGTGGTGTGGCCGTAAGCACTTGCCAGTGTCCAGCAAAGCCTCTTGGCCAGTGAATCTCAAAGTTTTCCTGCTTAAACTTCCAAGCATGCCATCGTGTCCTTCTGATTAACACACCTGCTGATTGGACACACCCACCTGCTGCAAAAACCATGCCATTTCAGCTCACCTCTGCAAAAACAGCCTTGGTTACACTCACAAAGTCTGAACAGAAGCACTGCTAACATCTGCTCATTATAACAGGTGGAGTAATTAGGCTAAAGGTTATGCATTTACACCTTGGCACTGTATGCTCTGAAGCTACCTGATTACTTTACATGAGGCAAAAGTTGTTTATTAAAAAAAAAAAAAAAAAAAAAAAAAAAAGAAAAAAGAAAAAAACCTAAAGTGAACTTTGAAGAAGATATTGGAAGAACACCCTCTGCTGGTTGGGAGGAAAAGATGGAAAACTTACAGCACCTGGTATTCCCAAGCGGTCTCCCATCCAGGTACTAACCAGGCCCAACCCTGATTGGCTTCCGAGATCGGACGAGATCGGGCGGGTCCAGAGTGGTGTGGCCGTAAGCACTTGCCAGTGTCCAGCAAAGCCTCTTGGCCAGCGAATCTCAACGTTTTCCAGCTTAAAGGTCCAAGCATTTCATCGTGTCCTTCTGATTAACACACCTGCTGATTGGACACACCCACCTGCTGCAAAAACCATGCCATTTCAGCTCACCTCTGCAAAAACAGCCTTGGTTACACTCACAAAGTCTGAACAGAAGCACTGCTAACATCTGCTCATTATAACAGGTGGAGTAATTAGGCTAAAGGTTATGCATTTACACCTTGGCACTGAATGCTCTGAAGCTACCTGATTACTTTACACGAGGCAAAAGTTGCTTATTAAAAAGAAAAAAACCTTAGGTGAACTTTGAAGCAGATTTTGGAAGAACACCCTCTGCTGGTTGGGAGGAAAAGATGGAAAACTTACAGCACCTGGTATTCCCAAGCGGTCTCCCATCCAGGTACTAACCAGGCCCAACCCTGTTTGGCTTCCGAGATCGGACGAGATCGGGCGGGTCCAGAGTGGTGTGGCCGTAAGCACTTGCCAGTGTCCAGCAAAGCCTCTTGGCCAGTGAATCTCAAAGTTTTCCTGCTTAAACTTCCAAGCATGCCATCGTGTCCTTCTGATTAACACACCTGCTGATTGGACACACCCACCTGCTGCAAAAACCATGCCATTTCAGCTCACCTCTGCAAAAACAGCCTTGGTTACACTCACAAAGTCTGAACAGAAGCACTGCTAACATCTGCTCATTATAACAGGTGGAGTAATTAGGCTAAAGGTTATGCATTTACACCTTGGCACTGTATGCTCTGAAGCTACCTGATTACTTTACATGAGGCAAAAGTTGTTTATTAAAAAAAAAAAAAAAAAAAAAAAGAAAAAAGAAAAAAACCTAAAGTGAACTTTGAAGAAGATATTGGAAGAACACCCTCTGCTGGTTGGGAGGAAAAGATGGAAAACTTACAGCACCTGGTATTCCCAAGCGGTCTCCCATCCAGGTACTAACCAGGCCCAACCCTGATTGGCTTCCGAGATCGGACGAGATCGGGCGGGTCCAGAGTGGTGTGGCCGTAAGCACTTGCCAGTGTCCAGCAAAGCCTCTTGGCCAGCGAATCTCAACGTTTTCCAGCTTAAAGGTCCAAGCATTTCATCGTGTCCTTCTGATTAACACACCTGCTGATTGGACACACCCACCTGCTGCAAAAACCATGCCATTTCAGCTCACCTCTGCAAAAACAGCCTTGGTTACACTCACAAAGTCTGAACAGAAGCACTGCTAACATCTGCTCATTATAACAGGTGGAGTAATTAGGCTAAAGGTTATGCATTTACACCTTGGCACTGAATGCTCTGAAGCTACCTGATTACTTTACACGAGGCAAAAGTTGCTTATTAAAAAGAAAAAAACCTTAGGTGAACTTTGAAGCAGATTTTGGAAGAACACCCTCTGCTGGTTGGGAGGAAAAGATGGAAAACTTACAGCACCTGGTATTCCCAAGCGGTCTCCCATCCAGGTACTAACCAGGCCCAACCCTGTTTGGCTTCCGAGATCGGACGAGATCGGGCGGGTCCAGAGTGGTGTGGCCGTAAGCACTTGCCAGTGTCCAGCAAAGCCTCTTGGCCAGTGAATCTCAAAGTTTTCCTGCTTAAACTTCCAAGCATGCCATCGTGTCCTTCTGATTAACACACCTGCTGATTGGACACACCCACCTGCTGCAAAAACCATGCCATTTCAGCTCACCTCTGCAAAAACAGCCTTGGTTACACTCACAAAGTCTGAACAGAAGCACTGCTAACATCTGCTCATTATAACAGGTGGAGTAATTAGGCTAAAGGTTATGCATTTACACCTTGGCACTGTATGCTCTGAAGCTACCTGATTACTTTACATGAGGCAAAAGTTGTTTATTAAAAAAAAAAAAAAAAAAAAAAAAAAAAGAAAAAAGAAAAAAACCTAAAGTGAACTTTGAAGAAGATATTGGAAGAACACCCTCTGCTGGTTGGGAGGAAAAGATGGAAAACTTACAGCACCTGGTATTCCCAAGCGGTCTCCCATCCAGGTACTAACCAGGCCCAACCCTGATTGGCTTCCGAGATCGGACGAGATCGGGCGGGTCCAGAGTGGTGTGGCCGTAAGCACTTGCCAGTGTCCAGCAAAGCCTCTTGGCCAGCGAATCTCAACGTTTTCCAGCTTAAAGGTCCAAGCATTTCATCGTGTCCTTCTGATTAACACACCTGCTGATTGGACACACCCACCTGCTGCAAAAACCATGCCATTTCAGCTCACCTCTGCAAAAACAGCCTTGGTTACACTCACAAAGTCTGAACAGAAGCACTGCTAACATCTGCTCATTATAACAGGTGGAGTAATTAGGCTAAAGGTTATGCATTTACACCTTGGCACTGAATGCTCTGAAGCTACCTGATTACTTTACACGAGGCAAAAGTTGCTTATTAAAAAGAAAAAAACCTTAGGTGAACTTTGAAGCAGATTTTGGAAGAACACCCTCTGCTGGTTGGGAGGAAAAGATGGAAAACTTACAGCACCTGGTATTCCCAAGCGGTCTCCCATCCAGGTACTAACCAGGCCCAACCCTGTTTGGCTTCCGAGATCGGACGAGATCGGGCGGGTCCAGAGTGGTGTGGCCGTAAGCACTTGCCAGTGTCCAGCAAAGCCTCTTGGCCAGTGAATCTCAAAGTTTTCCTGCTTAAACTTCCAAGCATGCCATCGTGTCCTTCTGATTAACACACCTGCTGATTGGACACACCCACCTGCTGCAAAAACCATGCCATTTCAGCTCACCTCTGCAAAAACAGCCTTGGTTACACTCACAAAGTCTGAACAGAAGCACTGCTAACATCTGCTCATTATAACAGGTGGAGTAATTAGGCTAAAGGTTATGCATTTACACCTTGGCACTGTATGCTCTGAAGCTACCTGATTACTTTACATGAGGCAAAAGTTGTTTATTAAAAAAAAAAAAAAAAAAAAAAAAAAAAGAAAAAAGAAAAAAACCTAAAGTGAACTTTGAAGAAGATATTGGAAGAACACCCTCTGCTGGTTGGGAGGAAAAGATGGAAAACTTACAGCACCTGGTATTCCCAAGCGGTCTCCCATCCAGGTACTAACCAGGCCCAACCCTGATTGGCTTCCGAGATCGGACGAGATCGGGCGGGTCCAGAGTGGTGTGGCCGTAAGCACTTGCCAGTGTCCAGCAAAGCCTCTTGGCCAGCGAATCTCAACGTTTTCCAGCTTAAAGGTCCAAGCATTTCATCGTGTCCTTCTGATTAACACACCTGCTGATTGGACACACCCACCTGCTGCAAAAACCATGCCATTTCAGCTCACCTCTGCAAAAACAGCCTTGGTTACACTCACAAAGTCTGAACAGAAGCACTGCTAACATCTGCTCATTATAACAGGTGGAGTAATTAGGCTAAAGGTTATGCATTTACACCTTGGCACTGAATGCTCTGAAGCTACCTGATTACTTTACACGAGGCAAAAGTTGCTTATTAAAAAGAAAAAAACCTTAGGTGAACTTTGAAGCAGATTTTGGAAGAACACCCTCTGCTGGTTGGGAGGAAAAGATGGAAAACTTACAGCACCTGGTATTCCCAAGCGGTCTCCCATCCAGGTACTAACCAGGCCCAACCCTGTTTGGCTTCCGAGATCGGACGAGATCGGGCGGGTCCAGAGTGGTGTGGCCGTAAGCACTTGCCAGTGTCCAGCAAAGCCTCTTGGCCAGTGAATCTCAAAGTTTTCCTGCTTAAACTTCCAAGCATGCCATCGTGTCCTTCTGATTAACACACCTGCTGATTAGACACACCCACCTGCTGCAAAAACCATGCCATTTCACCTCTCCTCTGCAAAATCAGCCTTGGTTTAAACACACACAAAGTCTGAACAGAAACACTGCTAACATCTGCTCATTATAACAGGTGGGTGTAATTAGGCTAAAGGTTATGCATTGACACCTTGATTCTGATTGCTCTGAAGCTACCTGATTACTTTACATGAGGCAAAAGTTGTTTATTAAAAAAAAAAAAAAAAAAAAAAAAAAAAACCTTAGGTGAACTTTGAAGCAGATTTTGGAAGAACACCCTCTGCTGGTTGGGAGGAAAAGATGGAAAACTTACAGCACCTGGTATTCCCAAGCGGTCTCCCATCCAGGTACTAACCAGGCCCAACCCTGTTTGGCTTCCGAGATCGGACGAGATCGGGCGGGTCCAGAGTGGTGTGGCCGTAAGCACTTGCCAGTGTCCAGCAAAGCCTCTTGGCCAGTGAATCTCAAAGTTTTCCTGCTTAAACTTCCAAGCATGCCATCGTGTCCTTCTGATTAACACACCTGCTGATTGGACACACCCACCTGCTGCAAAAACCATGCCATTTCAGCTCACCTCTGCAAAAACAGCCTTGGTTACACTCACAAAGTCTGAACAGAAGCACTGCTAACATCTGCTCATTATAACAGGTGGAGTAATTAGGCTAAAGGTTATGCATTTACACCTTGGCACTGTATGCTCTGAAGCTACCTGATTACTTTACATGAGGCAAAAGTTGTTTATTAAAAAAAAAAAAAAAAAAAAAAAAAAAAGAAAAAAGAAAAAAACCTAAAGTGAACTTTGAAGAAGATATTGGAAGAACACCCTCTGCTGGTTGGGAGGAAAAGATGGAAAACTTACAGCACCTGGTATTCCCAAGCGGTCTCCCATCCAGGTACTAACCAGGCCCAACCCTGATTGGCTTCCGAGATCGGACGAGATCGGGCGGGTCCAGAGTGGTGTGGCCGTAAGCACTTGCCAGTGTCCAGCAAAGCCTCTTGGCCAGCGAATCTCAACGTTTTCCAGCTTAAAGGTCCAAGCATTTCATCGTGTCCTTCTGATTAACACACCTGCTGATTGGACACACCCACCTGCTGCAAAAACCATGCCATTTCAGCTCACCTCTGCAAAAACAGCCTTGGTTACACTCACAAAGTCTGAACAGAAGCACTGCTAACATCTGCTCATTATAACAGGTGGAGTAATTAGGCTAAAGGTTATGCATTTACACCTTGGCACTGAATGCTCTGAAGCTACCTGATTACTTTACACGAGGCAAAAGTTGCTTATTAAAAAGAAAAAAACCTTAGGTGAACTTTGAAGCAGATTTTGGAAGAACACCCTCTGCTGGTTGGGAGGAAAAGATGGAAAACTTACAGCACCTGGTATTCCCAAGCGGTCTCCCATCCAGGTACTAACCAGGCCCAACCCTGTTTGGCTTCCGAGATCGGACGAGATCGGGCGGGTCCAGAGTGGTGTGGCCGTAAGCACTTGCCAGTGTCCAGCAAAGCCTCTTGGCCAGTGAATCTCAAAGTTTTCCTGCTTAAACTTCCAAGCATGCCATCGTGTCCTTCTGATTAACACACCTGCTGATTGGACACACCCACCTGCTGCAAAAACCATGCCATTTCAGCTCACCTCTGCAAAAACAGCCTTGGTTACACTCACAAAGTCTGAACAGAAGCACTGCTAACATCTGCTCATTATAACAGGTGGAGTAATTAGGCTAAAGGTTATGCATTTACACCTTGGCACTGTATGCTCTGAAGCTACCTGATTACTTTACATGAGGCAAAAGTTGTTTATTAAAAAAAAAAAAAAAAAAAAAAAAGAAAAAAGAAAAAAACCTAAAGTGAACTTTGAAGAAGATATTGGAAGAACACCCTCTGCTGGTTGGGAGGAAAAGATGGAAAACTTACAGCACCTGGTATTCCCAAGCGGTCTCCCATCCAGGTACTAACCAGGCCCAACCCTGATTGGCTTCCGAGATCGGACGAGATCGGGCGGGTCCAGAGTGGTGTGGCCGTAAGCACTTGCCAGTGTCCAGCAAAGCCTCTTGGCCAGCGAATCTCAACGTTTTCCAGCTTAAAGGTCCAAGCATTTCATCGTGTCCTTCTGATTAACACACCTGCTGATTGGACACACCCACCTGCTGCAAAAACCATGCCATTTCAGCTCACCTCTGCAAAAACAGCCTTGGTTACACTCACAAAGTCTGAACAGAAGCACTGCTAACATCTGCTCATTATAACAGGTGGAGTAATTAGGCTAAAGGTTATGCATTTACACCTTGGCACTGAATGCTCTGAAGCTACCTGATTACTTTACACGAGGCAAAAGTTGCTTATTAAAAAGAAAAAAACCTTAGGTGAACTTTGAAGCAGATTTTGGAAGAACACCCTCTGCTGGTTGGGAGGAAAAGATGGAAAACTTACAGCACCTGGTATTCCCAAGCGGTCTCCCATCCAGGTACTAACCAGGCCCAACCCTGTTTGGCTTCCGAGATCGGACGAGATCGGGCGGGTCCAGAGTGGTGTGGCCGTAAGCACTTGCCAGTGTCCAGCAAAGCCTCTTGGCCAGTGAATCTCAAAGTTTTCCTGCTTAAACTTCCAAGCATGCCATCGTGTCCTTCTGATTAACACACCTGCTGATTAGACACACCCACCTGCTGCAAAAACCATGCCATTTCACCTCTCCTCTGCAAAATCAGCCTTGGTTTAAACACACACAAAGTCTGAACAGAAACACTGCTAACATCTGCTCATTATAACAGGTGGGTGTAATTAGGCTAAAGGTTATGCATTGACACCTTGATTCTGATTGCTCTGAAGCTACCTGATTACTTTACATGAGGCAAAAGTTGTTTATTAAAAAAAAAAAAAAAAAAAAAAAAAAAAACCTTAGGTGAACTTTGAAGCAGATTTTGGAAGAACACCCTCTGCTGGTTGGGAGGAAAAGATGGAAAACTTACAGCACCTGGTATTCCCAAGCGGTCTCCCATCCAGGTACTAACCAGGCCCAACCCTGTTTGGCTTCCGAGATCGGACGAGATCGGGCGGGTCCAGAGTGGTGTGGCCGTAAGCACTTGCCAGTGTCCAGCAAAGCCTCTTGGCCAGTGAATCTCAAAGTTTTCCTGCTTAAACTTCCAAGCATGCCATCGTGTCCTTCTGATTAACACACCTGCTGATTGGACACACCCACCTGCTGCAAAAACCATGCCATTTCAGCTCACCTCTGCAAAAACAGCCTTGGTTACACTCACAAAGTCTGAACAGAAGCACTGCTAACATCTGCTCATTATAACAGGTGGAGTAATTAGGCTAAAGGTTATGCATTTACACCTTGGCACTGTATGCTCTGAAGCTACCTGATTACTTTACATGAGGCAAAAGTTGTTTATTAAAAAAAAAAAAAAAAAAAAAAAAAAAAAGAAAAAAACCTAAAGTGAACTTTGAAGAAGATATTGGAAGAACACCCTCTGCTGGTTGGGAGGAAAAGATGGAAAACTTACAGCACCTGGTATTCCCAAGCGGTCTCCCATCCAGGTACTAACCAGGCCCAACCCTGATTGGCTTCCGAGATCGGACGAGATCGGGCGGGTCCAGAGTGGTGTGGCCGTAAGCACTTGCCAGTGTCCAGCAAAGCCTCTTGGCCAGCGAATCTCAACGTTTTCCAGCTTAAAGGTCCAAGCATTTCATCGTGTCCTTCTGATTAACACACCTGCTGATTGGACACACCCACCTGCTGCAAAAACCATGCCATTTCAGCTCACCTCTGCAAAAACAGCCTTGGTTACACTCACAAAGTCTGAACAGAAGCACTGCTAACATCTGCTCATTATAACAGGTGGAGTAATTAGGCTAAAGGTTATGCATTTACACCTTGGCACTGAATGCTCTGAAGCTACCTGATTACTTTACACGAGGCAAAAGTTGCTTATTAAAAAGAAAAAAACCTTAGGTGAACTTTGAAGCAGATTTTGGAAGAACACCCTCTGCTGGTTGGGAGGAAAAGATGGAAAACTTACAGCACCTGGTATTCCCAAGCGGTCTCCCATCCAGGTACTAACCAGGCCCAACCCTGTTTGGCTTCCGAGATCGGACGAGATCGGGCGGGTCCAGAGTGGTGTGGCCGTAAGCACTTGCCAGTGTCCAGCAAAGCCTCTTGGCCAGTGAATCTCAAAGTTTTCCTGCTTAAACTTCCAAGCATGCCATCGTGTCCTTCTGATTAACACACCTGCTGATTGGACACACCCACCTGCTGCAAAAACCATGCCATTTCAGCTCACCTCTGCAAAAACAGCCTTGGTTACACTCACAAAGTCTGAACAGAAGCACTGCTAACATCTGCTCATTATAACAGGTGGAGTAATTAGGCTAAAGGTTATGCATTTACACCTTGGCACTGTATGCTCTGAAGCTACCTGATTACTTTACATGAGGCAAAAGTTGTTTATTAAAAAAAAAAAAAAAAAAAAAAAAAAAAGAAAAAAGAAAAAAACCTAAAGTGAACTTTGAAGAAGATATTGGAAGAACACCCTCTGCTGGTTGGGAGGAAAAGATGGAAAACTTACAGCACCTGGTATTCCCAAGCGGTCTCCCATCCAGGTACTAACCAGGCCCAACCCTGATTGGCTTCCGAGATCGGACGAGATCGGGCGGGTCCAGAGTGGTGTGGCCGTAAGCACTTGCCAGTGTCCAGCAAAGCCTCTTGGCCAGCGAATCTCAACGTTTTCCAGCTTAAAGGTCCAAGCATTTCATCGTGTCCTTCTGATTAACACACCTGCTGATTGGACACACCCACCTGCTGCAAAAACCATGCCATTTCAGCTCACCTCTGCAAAAACAGCCTTGGTTACACTCACAAAGTCTGAACAGAAGCACTGCTAACATCTGCTCATTATAACAGGTGGAGTAATTAGGCTAAAGGTTATGCATTTACACCTTGGCACTGAATGCTCTGAAGCTACCTGATTACTTTACACGAGGCAAAAGTTGCTTATTAAAAAGAAAAAAACCTTAGGTGAACTTTGAAGCAGATTTTGGAAGAACACCCTCTGCTGGTTGGGAGGAAAAGATGGAAAACTTACAGCACCTGGTATTCCCAAGCGGTCTCCCATCCAGGTACTAACCAGGCCCAACCCTGTTTGGCTTCCGAGATCGGACGAGATCGGGCGGGTCCAGAGTGGTGTGGCCGTAAGCACTTGCCAGTGTCCAGCAAAGCCTCTTGGCCAGTGAATCTCAAAGTTTTCCTGCTTAAACTTCCAAGCATGCCATCGTGTCCTTCTGATTAACACACCTGCTGATTAGACACACCCACCTGCTGCAAAAACCATGCCATTTCACCTCTCCTCTGCAAAATCAGCCTTGGTTTAAACACACACAAAGTCTGAACAGAAACACTGCTAACATCTGCTCATTATAACAGGTGGGTGTAATTAGGCTAAAGGTTATGCATTGACACCTTGATTCTGATTGCTCTGAAGCTACCTGATTACTTTACATGAGGCAAAAGTTGTTTATTAAAAAAAAAAAAAAAAAAAAAAAAAAAAACCTTAGGTGAACTTTGAAGCAGATTTTGGAAGAACACCCTCTGCTGGTTGGGAGGAAAAGATGGAAAACTTACAGCACCTGGTATTCCCAAGCGGTCTCCCATCCAGGTACTAACCAGGCCCAACCCTGTTTGGCTTCCGAGATCGGACGAGATCGGGCGGGTCCAGAGTGGTGTGGCCGTAAGCACTTGCCAGTGTCCAGCAAAGCCTCTTGGCCAGTGAATCTCAAAGTTTTCCTGCTTAAACTTCCAAGCATGCCATCGTGTCCTTCTGATTAACACACCTGCTGATTAGACACACCCACCTGCTGCAAAAACCATGCCATTTCACCTCTCCTCTGCAAAATCAGCCTTGGTTTAAACACACACAAAGTCTGAACAGAAACACTGCTAACATCTGCTCATTATAACAGGTGGGTGTAATTAGGCTAAAGGTTATGCATTGACACCTTGATTCTGATTGCTCTGAAGCTACCTGATTACTTTACATGAGGCAAAAGTTGTTTATTAAAAAAAAAAAAAAAAAAAAAAAAAAAAAACCTTAGGTGAACTTTGAAGCAGATTTTGGAAGAACACCCTCTGCTGGTTGGGAGGAAAAGATGGAAAACTTACAGCACCTGGTATTCCCAAGCGGTCTCCCATCCAGGTACTAACCAGGCCCAACCCTGTTTGGCTTCCGAGATCGGACGAGATCGGGCGGGTCCAGAGTGGTGTGGCCGTAAGCACTTGCCAGTGTCCAGCAAAGCCTCTTGGCCAGCGAATTTCAAAGTTTTCCAGCTTAAAGCTCCAGGCATTTCATCGTGTCCTTCTGATTAACACACCTGCTGATTGGACACACCCACCTGCTGCAAAAACCATGCCATTTCAGCTCACCTCTGCAAAAACAGCCTTGGTTACACTCACAAAGTCTGAACAGAAACACTGCTAACATCTGCTCATTATAACAGGTGGGTGTAATTAGGCTAAAAGTTATGCATTGACACCTTGATTCTGATTGCTCTGAAGCTACCTGATTACTTTACATGAGGCAAAAGTTGTTTATTAAAAAAAAAAAAAAGAAAAAAAAAGAAAAAGAAAAAAACCTTAGGTGAACTTTGAAGCAGATTTTGGAAGAACACCCTCTGCTGGTTGGGAGGAAAAGATGGAAAACTTACAGCACCTGGTATTCCCAAGCGGTCTCCCATCCAGGTACTAACCAGGCCCAACCCTGATTGGCTTCCGAGATCGGACGAGATCGGGCGGGTCCAGAGTGGTGTGGCCGTAAGCACTTGCCAGTGTCCAGCAAAGCCTCTTGGCCAGTGAATCTCAAAGTTTTCCTGCTTAAACTTCCAAGCATGCCATCGTGTCCTTCTGATTAACACACCTGCTGATTAGACACACCCACCTGCTGCAAAAACCATGCCATTTCACCTCTCCTCTGCAAAATCAGCCTTGGTTTAAACACACACAAAGTCTGAACAGAAACACTGCTAACATCTGCTCATTATAACAGGTGGGTGTAATTAGGCTAAAGGTTATGCATTGACACCTTGATTCTGATTGCTCTGAAGCTACCTGATTACTTTACATGAGGCAAAAGTTGTTTATTAAAAAAAAAAAAAAAAAAAAAAAGAAAAAGAAAAAAACCTTAGGTGAACTTTGAAGCAGATTTTGGAAGAACACCCTCTGCTGGTTGGGAGGAAAAGATGGAAAACTTACAGCACCTGGTATTCCCAAGCGGTCTCCCATCCAGGTACTAACCAGGCCCAACCCTGATTGGCTTCCGAGATCGGACGAGATCGGGCGGGTCCAGAGTGGTGTGGCCGTAAGCACTTGCCAGTGTCCAGCAAAGCCTCTTGGCCAGTGAATCTCAAAGTTTTCCTGCTTAAACTTCCAAGCATGCCATCGTGTCCTTCTGATTAACACACCTGCTGATTAGACACACCCACCTGCTGCAAAAACCATGCCATTTCAGCTCACCTCTGCAAAATCAGCCTTGGTTTAAACACACACAAAGTCTGAACAGAAACACTGCTAACATCTGCTCATTATAACAGGTGGGTGTAATTAGGCTAAAGGTTATGCATTGACACCTTGATTCTGATTGCTCTGAAGCTACCTGATTACTTTACATGAGGCAAAAGTTGTTTATTAAAAAAAAAAAAAAAAAAAAAAGAAAAAGAAAAAAACCTTAGGTGAACTTTGAAGCAGATTTTGGAAGAACACCCTCTGCTGGTTGGGAGGAAAAGATGGAAAACTTACAGCACCTGGTATTCCCAAGCGGTCTCCCATCCAGGTACTAACCAGGCCCAACCCTGTTTGGCTTCCGAGATCGGACGAGATCGGGCGGGTCCAGAGTGGTGTGGCCGTAAGCACTTGCCAGTGTCCAGCAAAGCCTCTTGGCCAGTGAATCTCAAAGTTTTCCTGCTTAAACTTCCAAGCATGCCATCGTGTCCTTCTGATTAACACACCTGCTGATTAGACACACCCACCTGCTGCAAAAACCATGCCATTTCACCTCTCCTCTGCAAAATCAGCCTTGGTTTAAACACACACAAAGTCTGAACAGAAACACTGCTAACATCTGCTCATTATAACAGGTGGGTGTAATTAGGCTAAAGGTTATGCATTGACACCTTGATTCTGATTGCTCTGAAGCTACCTGATTACTTTACATGAGGCAAAAGTTGTTTATTAAAAAAAAAAAAAAAAAAAAAAAAAAAAACCTTAGGTGAACTTTGAAGCAGATTTTGGAAGAACACCCTCTGCTGGTTGGGAGGAAAAGATGGAAAACTTACAGCACCTGGTATTCCCAAGCGGTCTCCCATCCAGGTACTAACCAGGCCCAACCCTGTTTGGCTTCCGAGATCGGACGAGATCGGGCGGGTCCAGAGTGGTGTGGCCGTAAGCACTTGCCAGTGTCCAGCAAAGCCTCTTGGCCAGCGAATTTCAAAGTTTTCCAGCTTAAAGCTCCAGGCATTTCATCGTGTCCTTCTGATTAACACACCTGCTGATTGGACACACCCACCTGCTGCAAAAACCATGCCATTTCAGCTCACCTCTGCAAAAACAGCCTTGGTTACACTCACAAAGTCTGAACAGAAACACTGCTAACATCTGCTCATTATAACAGGTGGGTGTAATTAGGCTAAAAGTTATGCATTGACACCTTGATTCTGATTGCTCTGAAGCTACCTGATTACTTTACATGAGGCAAAAGTTGTTTATTAAAAAAAAAAAAAAGAAAAAAAAAGAAAAAGAAAAAAACCTTAGGTGAACTTTGAAGCAGATTTTGGAAGAACACCCTCTGCTGGTTGGGAGGAAAAGATGGAAAACTTACAGCACCTGGTATTCCCAAGCGGTCTCCCATCCAGGTACTAACCAGGCCCAACCCTGATTGGCTTCCGAGATCGGACGAGATCGGGCGGGTCCAGAGTGGTGTGGCCGTAAGCACTTGCCAGTGTCCAGCAAAGCCTCTTGGCCAGTGAATCTCAAAGTTTTCCTGCTTAAACTTCCAAGCATGCCATCGTGTCCTTCTGATTAACACACCTGCTGATTAGACACACCCACCTGCTGCAAAAACCATGCCATTTCACCTCTCCTCTGCAAAATCAGCCTTGGTTTAAACACACACAAAGTCTGAACAGAAACACTGCTAACATCTGCTCATTATAACAGGTGGGTGTAATTAGGCTAAAGGTTATGCATTGACACCTTGATTCTGATTGCTCTGAAGCTACCTGATTACTTTACATGAGGCAAAAGTTGTTTATTAAAAAAAAAAAAAAAAAAAAAAAGAAAAAGAAAAAAACCTTAGGTGAACTTTGAAGCAGATTTTGGAAGAACACCCTCTGCTGGTTGGGAGGAAAAGATGGAAAACTTACAGCACCTGGTATTCCCAAGCGGTCTCCCATCCAGGTACTAACCAGGCCCAACCCTGATTGGCTTCCGAGATCGGACGAGATCGGGCGGGTCCAGAGTGGTGTGGCCGTAAGCACTTGCCAGTGTCCAGCAAAGCCTCTTGGCCAGTGAATCTCAAAGTTTTCCTGCTTAAACTTCCAAGCATGCCATCGTGTCCTTCTGATTAACACACCTGCTGATTAGACACACCCACCTGCTGCAAAAACCATGCCATTTCAGCTCACCTCTGCAAAATCAGCCTTGGTTTAAACACACACAAAGTCTGAACAGAAACACTGCTAACATCTGCTCATTATAACAGGTGGGTGTAATTAGGCTAAAGGTTATGCATTGACACCTTGATTCTGATTGCTCTGAAGCTACCTGATTACTTTACATGAGGCAAAAGTTGTTTATTAAAAAAAAAAAAAAAAAAAAAAAAAGAAAAAGAAAAAAACCTTAGGTGAACTTTGAAGCAGATTTTGGAAGAACACCCTCTGCTGGTTGGGAGGAAAAGATGGAAAACTTACAGCACCTGGTATTCCCAAGCGGTCTCCCATCCAGGTACTAACCAGGCCCAACCCTGTTTGGCTTCCGAGATCGGACGAGATCGGGCGGGTCCAGAGTGGTGTGGCCGTAAGCACTTGCCAGTGTCCAGCAAAGCCTCTTGGCCAGTGAATCTCAAAGTTTTCCTGCTTAAACTTCCAAGCATGCCATCGTGTCCTTCTGATTAACACACCTGCTGATTAGACACACCCACCTGCTGCAAAAACCATGCCATTTCACCTCTCCTCTGCAAAATCAGCCTTGGTTTAAACACACACAAAGTCTGAACAGAAACACTGCTAACATCTGCTCATTATAACAGGTGGGTGTAATTAGGCTAAAGGTTATGCATTGACACCTTGATTCTGATTGCTCTGAAGCTACCTGATTACTTTACATGAGGCAAAAGTTGTTTATTAAAAAAAAAAAAAAAAAAAAAAAGAAAAAGAAAAAAACCTTAGGTGAACTTTGAAGCAGATTTTGGAAGAACACCCTCTGCTGGTTGGGAGGAAAAGATGGAAAACTTACAGCACCTGGTATTCCCAAGCGGTCTCCCATCCAGGTACTAACCAGGCCCAACCCTGTTTGGCTTCCGAGATCGGACGAGATCGGGCGGGTCCAGAGTGGTGTGGCCGTAAGCACTTGCCAGTGTCCAGCAAAGCCTCTTGGCCAGTGAATCTCAAAGTTTTCCTGCTTAAACTTCCAAGCATGCCATCGTGTCCTTCTGATTAACACACCTGCTGATTGGACACACCCACCTGCTGCAAAAACCATGCCATTTCAGCTCACCTCTGCAAAAACAGCCTTGGTTACACTCACAAAGTCTGAACAGAAGCACTGCTAACATCTGCTCATTATAACAGGTGGAGTAATTAGGCTAAAGGTTATGCATTTACACCTTGGCACTGTATGCTCTGAAGCTACCTGATTACTTTACATGAGGCAAAAGTTGTTTATTAAAAAAAAAAAAAAAAAAAAAAAAAAAAGAAAAAAGAAAAAAACCTAAAGTGAACTTTGAAGAAGATATTGGAAGAACACCCTCTGCTGGTTGGGAGGAAAAGATGGAAAACTTACAGCACCTGGTATTCCCAAGCGGTCTCCCATCCAGGTACTAACCAGGCCCAACCCTGATTGGCTTCCGAGATCGGACGAGATCGGGCGGGTCCAGAGTGGTGTGGCCGTAAGCACTTGCCAGTGTCCAGCAAAGCCTCTTGGCCAGCGAATCTCAACGTTTTCCAGCTTAAAGGTCCAAGCATTTCATCGTGTCCTTCTGATTAACACACCTGCTGATTGGACACACCCACCTGCTGCAAAAACCATGCCATTTCAGCTCACCTCTGCAAAAACAGCCTTGGTTACACTCACAAAGTCTGAACAGAAGCACTGCTAACATCTGCTCATTATAACAGGTGGAGTAATTAGGCTAAAGGTTATGCATTTACACCTTGGCACTGAATGCTCTGAAGCTACCTGATTACTTTACACGAGGCAAAAGTTGCTTATTAAAAAGAAAAAAACCTTAGGTGAACTTTGAAGCAGATTTTGGAAGAACACCCTCTGCTGGTTGGGAGGAAAAGATGGAAAACTTACAGCACCTGGTATTCCCAAGCGGTCTCCCATCCAGGTACTAACCAGGCCCAACCCTGTTTGGCTTCCGAGATCGGACGAGATCGGGCGGGTCCAGAGTGGTGTGGCCGTAAGCACTTGCCAGTGTCCAGCAAAGCCTCTTGGCCAGTGAATCTCAAAGTTTTCCTGCTTAAACTTCCAAGCATGCCATCGTGTCCTTCTGATTAACACACCTGCTGATTGGACACACCCACCTGCTGCAAAAACCATGCCATTTCAGCTCACCTCTGCAAAAACAGCCTTGGTTACACTCACAAAGTCTGAACAGAAGCACTGCTAACATCTGCTCATTATAACAGGTGGAGTAATTAGGCTAAAGGTTATGCATTTACACCTTGGCACTGTATGCTCTGAAGCTACCTGATTACTTTACATGAGGCAAAAGTTGTTTATTAAAAAAAAAAAAAAAAAAAAAAAAAAGAAAAAAGAAAAAAACCTAAAGTGAACTTTGAAGAAGATATTGGAAGAACACCCTCTGCTGGTTGGGAGGAAAAGATGGAAAACTTACAGCACCTGGTATTCCCAAGCGGTCTCCCATCCAGGTACTAACCAGGCCCAACCCTGATTGGCTTCCGAGATCGGACGAGATCGGGCGGGTCCAGAGTGGTGTGGCCGTAAGCACTTGCCAGTGTCCAGCAAAGCCTCTTGGCCAGCGAATCTCAACGTTTTCCAGCTTAAAGGTCCAAGCATTTCATCGTGTCCTTCTGATTAACACACCTGCTGATTGGACACACCCACCTGCTGCAAAAACCATGCCATTTCAGCTCACCTCTGCAAAAACAGCCTTGGTTACACTCACAAAGTCTGAACAGAAGCACTGCTAACATCTGCTCATTATAACAGGTGGAGTAATTAGGCTAAAGGTTATGCATTTACACCTTGGCACTGAATGCTCTGAAGCTACCTGATTACTTTACACGAGGCAAAAGTTGCTTATTAAAAAGAAAAAAACCTTAGGTGAACTTTGAAGCAGATTTTGGAAGAACACCCTCTGCTGGTTGGGAGGAAAAGATGGAAAACTTACAGCACCTGGTATTCCCAAGCGGTCTCCCATCCAGGTACTAACCAGGCCCAACCCTGTTTGGCTTCCGAGATCGGACGAGATCGGGCGGGTCCAGAGTGGTGTGGCCGTAAGCACTTGCCAGTGTCCAGCAAAGCCTCTTGGCCAGTGAATCTCAAAGTTTTCCTGCTTAAACTTCCAAGCATGCCATCGTGTCCTTCTGATTAACACACCTGCTGATTAGACACACCCACCTGCTGCAAAAACCATGCCATTTCACCTCTCCTCTGCAAAATCAGCCTTGGTTTAAACACACACAAAGTCTGAACAGAAACACTGCTAACATCTGCTCATTATAACAGGTGGGTGTAATTAGGCTAAAGGTTATGCATTGACACCTTGATTCTGATTGCTCTGAAGCTACCTGATTACTTTACATGAGGCAAAAGTTGTTTATTAAAAAAAAAAAAAAAAAAAAAAAAAAAAACCTTAGGTGAACTTTGAAGCAGATTTTGGAAGAACACCCTCTGCTGGTTGGGAGGAAAAGATGGAAAACTTACAGCACCTGGTATTCCCAAGCGGTCTCCCATCCAGGTACTAACCAGGCCCAACCCTGTTTGGCTTCCGAGATCGGACGAGATCGGGCGGGTCCAGAGTGGTGTGGCCGTAAGCACTTGCCAGTGTCCAGCAAAGCCTCTTGGCCAGTGAATCTCAAAGTTTTCCTGCTTAAACTTCCAAGCATGCCATCGTGTCCTTCTGATTAACACACCTGCTGATTAGACACACCCACCTGCTGCAAAAACCATGCCATTTCACCTCTCCTCTGCAAAATCAGCCTTGGTTTAAACACACACAAAGTCTGAACAGAAACACTGCTAACATCTGCTCATTATAACAGGTGGGTGTAATTAGGCTAAAGGTTATGCATTGACACCTTGATTCTGATTGCTCTGAAGCTACCTGATTACTTTACATGAGGCAAAAGTTGTTTATTAAAAAAAAAAAAAAAAAAAAAAAGAAAAAGAAAAAAACCTTAGGTGAACTTTGAAGCAGATTTTGGAAGAACACCCTCTGCTGGTTGGGAGGAAAAGATGGAAAACTTACAGCACCTGGTATTCCCAAGCGGTCTCCCATCCAGGTACTAACCAGGCCCAACCCTGTTTGGCTTCCGAGATCGGACGAGATCGGGCGGGTCCAGAGTGGTGTGGCCGTAAGCACTTGCCAGTGTCCAGCAAAGCCTCTTGGCCAGTGAATCTCAAAGTTTTCCTGCTTAAACTTCCAAGCATGCCATCGTGTCCTTCTGATTAACACACCTGCTGATTGGACACACCCACCTGCTGCAAAAACCATGCCATTTCAGCTCACCTCTGCAAAAACAGCCTTGGTTACACTCACAAAGTCTGAACAGAAGCACTGCTAACATCTGCTCATTATAACAGGTGGAGTAATTAGGCTAAAGGTTATGCATTTACACCTTGGCACTGTATGCTCTGAAGCTACCTGATTACTTTACATGAGGCAAAAGTTGTTTATTAAAAAAAAAAAAAAAAAAAAAAGAAAAAAGAAAAAAACCTAAAGTGAACTTTGAAGAAGATATTGGAAGAACACCCTCTGCTGGTTGGGAGGAAAAGATGGAAAACTTACAGCACCTGGTATTCCCAAGCGGTCTCCCATCCAGGTACTAACCAGGCCCAACCCTGATTGGCTTCCGAGATCGGACGAGATCGGGCGGGTCCAGAGTGGTGTGGCCGTAAGCACTTGCCAGTGTCCAGCAAAGCCTCTTGGCCAGCGAATCTCAACGTTTTCCAGCTTAAAGGTCCAAGCATTTCATCGTGTCCTTCTGATTAACACACCTGCTGATTGGACACACCCACCTGCTGCAAAAACCATGCCATTTCAGCTCACCTCTGCAAAAACAGCCTTGGTTACACTCACAAAGTCTGAACAGAAGCACTGCTAACATCTGCTCATTATAACAGGTGGAGTAATTAGGCTAAAGGTTATGCATTTACACCTTGGCACTGAATGCTCTGAAGCTACCTGATTACTTTACACGAGGCAAAAGTTGCTTATTAAAAAGAAAAAAACCTTAGGTGAACTTTGAAGCAGATTTTGGAAGAACACCCTCTGCTGGTTGGGAGGAAAAGATGGAAAACTTACAGCACCTGGTATTCCCAAGCGGTCTCCCATCCAGGTACTAACCAGGCCCAACCCTGTTTGGCTTCCGAGATCGGACGAGATCGGGCGGGTCCAGAGTGGTGTGGCCGTAAGCACTTGCCAGTGTCCAGCAAAGCCTCTTGGCCAGTGAATCTCAAAGTTTTCCTGCTTAAACTTCCAAGCATGCCATCGTGTCCTTCTGATTAACACACCTGCTGATTGGACACACCCACCTGCTGCAAAAACCATGCCATTTCAGCTCACCTCTGCAAAAACAGCCTTGGTTACACTCACAAAGTCTGAACAGAAGCACTGCTAACATCTGCTCATTATAACAGGTGGAGTAATTAGGCTAAAGGTTATGCATTTACACCTTGGCACTGTATGCTCTGAAGCTACCTGATTACTTTACATGAGGCAAAAGTTGTTTATTAAAAAAAAAAAAAAAAAAAAAAAAAAAAGAAAAAAGAAAAAAACCTAAAGTGAACTTTGAAGAAGATATTGGAAGAACACCCTCTGCTGGTTGGGAGGAAAAGATGGAAAACTTACAGCACCTGGTATTCCCAAGCGGTCTCCCATCCAGGTACTAACCAGGCCCAACCCTGATTGGCTTCCGAGATCGGACGAGATCGGGCGGGTCCAGAGTGGTGTGGCCGTAAGCACTTGCCAGTGTCCAGCAAAGCCTCTTGGCCAGCGAATCTCAACGTTTTCCAGCTTAAAGGTCCAAGCATTTCATCGTGTCCTTCTGATTAACACACCTGCTGATTGGACACACCCACCTGCTGCAAAAACCATGCCATTTCAGCTCACCTCTGCAAAAACAGCCTTGGTTACACTCACAAAGTCTGAACAGAAGCACTGCTAACATCTGCTCATTATAACAGGTGGAGTAATTAGGCTAAAGGTTATGCATTTACACCTTGGCACTGAATGCTCTGAAGCTACCTGATTACTTTACACGAGGCAAAAGTTGCTTATTAAAAAGAAAAAAACCTTAGGTGAACTTTGAAGCAGATTTTGGAAGAACACCCTCTGCTGGTTGGGAGGAAAAGATGGAAAACTTACAGCACCTGGTATTCCCAAGCGGTCTCCCATCCAGGTACTAACCAGGCCCAACCCTGTTTGGCTTCCGAGATCGGACGAGATCGGGCGGGTCCAGAGTGGTGTGGCCGTAAGCACTTGCCAGTGTCCAGCAAAGCCTCTTGGCCAGTGAATCTCAAAGTTTTCCTGCTTAAACTTCCAAGCATGCCATCGTGTCCTTCTGATTAACACACCTGCTGATTAGACACACCCACCTGCTGCAAAAACCATGCCATTTCACCTCTCCTCTGCAAAATCAGCCTTGGTTTAAACACACACAAAGTCTGAACAGAAACACTGCTAACATCTGCTCATTATAACAGGTGGGTGTAATTAGGCTAAAGGTTATGCATTGACACCTTGATTCTGATTGCTCTGAAGCTACCTGATTACTTTACATGAGGCAAAAGTTGTTTATTAAAAAAAAAAAAAAAAACAAAAAAAAAAACCTTAGGTGAACTTTGAAGCAGATTTTGGAAGAACACCCTCTGCTGGTTGGGAGGAAAAGATGGAAAACTTACAGCACCTGGTATTCCCAAGCGGTCTCCCATCCAGGTACTAACCAGGCCCAACCCTGTTTGGCTTCCGAGATCGGACGAGATCGGGCGGGTCCAGAGTGGTGTGGCCGTAAGCACTTGCCAGTGTCCAGCAAAGCCTCTTGGCCAGCGAATTTCAAAGTTTTCCAGCTTAAAGCTCCAGGCATTTCATCGTGTCCTTCTGATTAACACACCTGCTGATTGGACACACCCACCTGCTGCAAAAACCATGCCATTTCAGCTCACCTCTGCA
The DNA here is from genome assembly GCF_053564925.1 of Oryzias latipes. Taxonomy (NCBI): domain Eukaryota; kingdom Metazoa; phylum Chordata; class Actinopteri; order Beloniformes; family Adrianichthyidae; genus Oryzias; species Oryzias latipes. Next base: position 9,097,554 of record NC_136252.1, read on the forward strand.
AAAACAGCCTTGGTTACACTCACAAAGTCTGAACAGAAACACTGCTAACATCTGCTCATTATAACAGGTGGGTGTAATTAGGCTAAAAGTTATGCATTGACACCTTGATTCTGATTGCTCTGAAGCTACCTGATTACTTTACATGAGGCAAAAGTTGTTTATTAAAAAAAAAAAAAAGAAAAAAAAAGAAAAAGAAAAAAACCTTAGGTGAACTTTGAAGCAGATTTTGGAAGAACACCCTCTGCTGGTTGGGAGGAAAAGATGGAAAACTTACAGCACCTGGTATTCCCAAGCGGTCTCCCATCCAGGTACTAACCAGGCCCAACCCTGATTGGCTTCCGAGATCGGACGAGATCGGGCGGGTCCAGAGTGGTGTGGCCGTAAGCACTTGCCAGTGTCCAGCAAAGCCTCTTGGCCAGTGAATCTCAAAGTTTTCCTGCTTAAACTTCCAAGCATGCCATCGTGTCCTTCTGATTAACACACCTGCTGATTAGACACACCCACCTGCTGCAAAAACCATGCCATTTCAGCTCACCTCTGCAAAATCAGCCTTGGTTTAAACACACACAAAGTCTGAACAGAAACACTGCTAACATCTGCTCATTATAACAGGTGGGTGTAATTAGGCTAAAGGTTATGCATTGACACCTTGATTCTGATTGCTCTGAAGCTACCTGATTACTTTACATGAGGCAAAAGTTGTTTATTAAAAAAAAAAAAAAAAAAAAAAAAAGAAAAAGAAAAAAACCTTAGGTGAACTTTGAAGCAGATTTTGGAAGAACACCCTCTGCTGGTTGGGAGGAAAAGATGGAAAACTTACAGCACCTGGTATTCCCAAGCGGTCTCCCATCCAGGTACTAACCAGGCCCAACCCTGTTTGGCTTCCGAGATCGGACGAGATCGGGCGGGTCCAGAGTGGTGTGGCCGTAAGCACTTGCCAGTGTCCAGCAAAGCCTCTTGGCCAGTGAATCTCAAAGTTTTCCTGCTTAAACTTCCAAGCATGCCATCGTGTCCTTCTGATTAACACACCTGCTGATTAGACACACCCACCTGCTGCAAAAACCATGCCATTTCACCTCTCCTCTGCAAAATCAGCCTTGGTTTAAACACACACAAAGTCTGAACAGAAACACTGCTAACATCTGCTCATTATAACAGGTGGGTGTAATTAGGCTAAAGGTTATGCATTGACACCTTGATTCTGATTGCTCTGAAGCTACCTGATTACTTTACATGAGGCAAAAGTTGTTTATTAAAAAAAAAAAAAAAAAAAAAAAGAAAAAGAAAAAAACCTTAGGTGAACTTTGAAGCAGATTTTGGAAGAACACCCTCTGCTGGTTGGGAGGAAAAGATGGAAAACTTACAGCACCTGGTATTCCCAAGCGGTCTCCCATCCAGGTACTAACCAGGCCCAACCCTGTTTGGCTTCCGAGATCGGACGAGATCGGGCGGGTCCAGAGTGGTGTGGCCGTAAGCACTTGCCAGTGTCCAGCAAAGCCTCTTGGCCAGTGAATCTCAAAGTTTTCCTGCTTAAACTTCCAAGCATGCCATCGTGTCCTTCTGATTAACACACCTGCTGATTGGACACACCCACCTGCTGCAAAAACCATGCCATTTCAGCTCACCTCTGCAAAAACAGCCTTGGTTACACTCACAAAGTCTGAACAGAAGCACTGCTAACATCTGCTCATTATAACAGGTGGAGTAATTAGGCTAAAGGTTATGCATTTACACCTTGGCACTGTATGCTCTGAAGCTACCTGATTACTTTACATGAGGCAAAAGTTGTTTATTAAAAAAAAAAAAAAAAAAAAAAAAAAAAAAAAAGAAAAAAACCTAAAGTGAACTTTGAAGAAGATATTGGAAGAACACCCTCTGCTGGTTGGGAGGAAAAGATGGAAAACTTACAGCACCTGGTATTCCCAAGCGGTCTCCCATCCAGGTACTAACCAGGCCCAACCCTGATTGGCTTCCGAGATCGGACGAGATCGGGCGGGTCCAGAGTGGTGTGGCCGTAAGCACTTGCCAGTGTCCAGCAAAGCCTCTTGGCCAGCGAATCTCAACGTTTTCCAGCTTAAAGGTCCAAGCATTTCATCGTGTCCTTCTGATTAACACACCTGCTGATTGGACACACCCACCTGCTGCAAAAACCATGCCATTTCAGCTCACCTCTGCAAAAACAGCCTTGGTTACACTCACAAAGTCTGAACAGAAGCACTGCTAACATCTGCTCATTATAACAGGTGGAGTAATTAGGCTAAAGGTTATGCATTTACACCTTGGCACTGAATGCTCTGAAGCTACCTGATTACTTTACACGAGGCAAAAGTTGCTTATTAAAAAGAAAAAAACCTTAGGTGAACTTTGAAGCAGATTTTGGAAGAACACCCTCTGCTGGTTGGGAGGAAAAGATGGAAAACTTACAGCACCTGGTATTCCCAAGCGGTCTCCCATCCAGGTACTAACCAGGCCCAACCCTGTTTGGCTTCCGAGATCGGACGAGATCGGGCGGGTCCAGAGTGGTGTGGCCGTAAGCACTTGCCAGTGTCCAGCAAAGCCTCTTGGCCAGTGAATCTCAAAGTTTTCCTGCTTAAACTTCCAAGCATGCCATCGTGTCCTTCTGATTAACACACCTGCTGATTGGACACACCCACCTGCTGCAAAAACCATGCCATTTCAGCTCACCTCTGCAAAAACAGCCTTGGTTACACTCACAAAGTCTGAACAGAAGCACTGCTAACATCTGCTCATTATAACAGGTGGAGTAATTAGGCTAAAGGTTATGCATTTACACCTTGGCACTGTATGCTCTGAAGCTACCTGATTACTTTACATGAGGCAAAAGTTGTTTATTAAAAAAAAAAAAAAAAAAAAAAAGAAAAAAGAAAAAAACCTAAAGTGAACTTTGAAGAAGATATTGGAAGAACACCCTCTGCTGGTTGGGAGGAAAAGATGGAAAACTTACAGCACCTGGTATTCCCAAGCGGTCTCCCATCCAGGTACTAACCAGGCCCAACCCTGATTGGCTTCCGAGATCGGACGAGATCGGGCGGGTCCAGAGTGGTGTGGCCGTAAGCACTTGCCAGTGTCCAGCAAAGCCTCTTGGCCAGCGAATCTCAACGTTTTCCAGCTTAAAGGTCCAAGCATTTCATCGTGTCCTTCTGATTAACACACCTGCTGATTGGACACACCCACCTGCTGCAAAAACCATGCCATTTCAGCTCACCTCTGCAAAAACAGCCTTGGTTACACTCACAAAGTCTGAACAGAAGCACTGCTAACATCTGCTCATTATAACAGGTGGAGTAATTAGGCTAAAGGTTATGCATTTACACCTTGGCACTGAATGCTCTGAAGCTACCTGATTACTTTACACGAGGCAAAAGTTGCTTATTAAAAAGAAAAAAACCTTAGGTGAACTTTGAAGCAGATTTTGGAAGAACACCCTCTGCTGGTTGGGAGGAAAAGATGGAAAACTTACAGCACCTGGTATTCCCAAGCGGTCTCCCATCCAGGTACTAACCAGGCCCAACCCTGTTTGGCTTCCGAGATCGGACGAGATCGGGCGGGTCCAGAGTGGTGTGGCCGTAAGCACTTGCCAGTGTCCAGCAAAGCCTCTTGGCCAGTGAATCTCAAAGTTTTCCTGCTTAAACTTCCAAGCATGCCATCGTGTCCTTCTGATTAACACACCTGCTGATTAGACACACCCACCTGCTGCAAAAACCATGCCATTTCACCTCTCCTCTGCAAAATCAGCCTTGGTTTAAACACACACAAAGTCTGAACAGAAACACTGCTAACATCTGCTCATTATAACAGGTGGGTGTAATTAGGCTAAAGGTTATGCATTGACACCTTGATTCTGATTGCTCTGAAGCTACCTGATTACTTTACATGAGGCAAAAGTTGTTTATTAAAAAAAAAAAAAAAAAAAAAAAAAACCTTAGGTGAACTTTGAAGCAGATTTTGGAAGAACACCCTCTGCTGGTTGGGAGGAAAAGATGGAAAACTTACAGCACCTGGTATTCCCAAGCGGTCTCCCATCCAGGTACTAACCAGGCCCAACCCTGTTTGGCTTCCGAGATCGGACGAGATCGGGCGGGTCCAGAGTGGTGTGGCCGTAAGCACTTGCCAGTGTCCAGCAAAGCCTCTTGGCCAGTGAATCTCAAAGTTTTCCTGCTTAAACTTCCAAGCATGCCATCGTGTCCTTCTGATTAACACACCTGCTGATTAGACACACCCACCTGCTGCAAAAACCATGCCATTTCACCTCTCCTCTGCAAAATCAGCCTTGGTTTAAACACACACAAAGTCTGAACAGAAACACTGCTAACATCTGCTCATTATAACAGGTGGGTGTAATTAGGCTAAAGGTTATGCATTGACACCTTGATTCTGATTGCTCTGAAGCTACCTGATTACTTTACATGAGGCAAAAGTTGTTTATTAAAAAAAAAAAAAAAAAAAAAAAGAAAAAGAAAAAAACCTTAGGTGAACTTTGAAGCAGATTTTGGAAGAACACCCTCTGCTGGTTGGGAGGAAAAGATGGAAAACTTACAGCACCTGGTATTCCCAAGCGGTCTCCCATCCAGGTACTAACCAGGCCCAACCCTGTTTGGCTTCCGAGATCGGACGAGATCGGGCGGGTCCAGAGTGGTGTGGCCGTAAGCACTTGCCAGTGTCCAGCAAAGCCTCTTGGCCAGTGAATCTCAAAGTTTTCCTGCTTAAACTTCCAAGCATGCCATCGTGTCCTTCTGATTAACACACCTGCTGATTGGACACACCCACCTGCTGCAAAAACCATGCCATTTCAGCTCACCTCTGCAAAAACAGCCTTGGTTACACTCACAAAGTCTGAACAGAAGCACTGCTAACATCTGCTCATTATAACAGGTGGAGTAATTAGGCTAAAGGTTATGCATTTACACCTTGGCACTGTATGCTCTGAAGCTACCTGATTACTTTACATGAGGCAAAAGTTGTTTATTAAAAAAAAAAAAAAAAAAAAGAAAAAAGAAAAAAACCTAAAGTGAACTTTGAAGAAGATATTGGAAGAACACCCTCTGCTGGTTGGGAGGAAAAGATGGAAAACTTACAGCACCTGGTATTCCCAAGCGGTCTCCCATCCAGGTACTAACCAGGCCCAACCCTGATTGGCTTCCGAGATCGGACGAGATCGGGCGGGTCCAGAGTGGTGTGGCCGTAAGCACTTGCCAGTGTCCAGCAAAGCCTCTTGGCCAGCGAATCTCAACGTTTTCCAGCTTAAAGGTCCAAGCATTTCATCGTGTCCTTCTGATTAACACACCTGCTGATTGGACACACCCACCTGCTGCAAAAACCATGCCATTTCAGCTCACCTCTGCAAAAACAGCCTTGGTTACACTCACAAAGTCTGAACAGAAGCACTGCTAACATCTGCTCATTATAACAGGTGGAGTAATTAGGCTAAAGGTTATGCATTTACACCTTGGCACTGAATGCTCTGAAGCTACCTGATTACTTTACACGAGGCAAAAGTTGCTTATTAAAAAGAAAAAAACCTTAGGTGAACTTTGAAGCAGATTTTGGAAGAACACCCTCTGCTGGTTGGGAGGAAAAGATGGAAAACTTACAGCACCTGGTATTCCCAAGCGGTCTCCCATCCAGGTACTAACCAGGCCCAACCCTGTTTGGCTTCCGAGATCGGACGAGATCGGGCGGGTCCAGAGTGGTGTGGCCGTAAGCACTTGCCAGTGTCCAGCAAAGCCTCTTGGCCAGTGAATCTCAAAGTTTTCCTGCTTAAACTTCCAAGCATGCCATCGTGTCCTTCTGATTAACACACCTGCTGATTGGACACACCCACCTGCTGCAAAAACCATGCCATTTCAGCTCACCTCTGCAAAAACAGCCTTGGTTACACTCACAAAGTCTGAACAGAAGCACTGCTAACATCTGCTCATTATAACAGGTGGAGTAATTAGGCTAAAGGTTATGCATTTACACCTTGGCACTGTATGCTCTGAAGCTACCTGATTACTTTACATGAGGCAAAAGTTGTTTATTAAAAAAAAAAAAAAAAAAAAAAAAAAAAGAAAAAAGAAAAAAACCTAAAGTGAACTTTGAAGAAGATATTGGAAGAACACCCTCTGCTGGTTGGGAGGAAAAGATGGAAAACTTACAGCACCTGGTATTCCCAAGCGGTCTCCCATCCAGGTACTAACCAGGCCCAACCCTGATTGGCTTCCGAGATCGGACGAGATCGGGCGGGTCCAGAGTGGTGTGGCCGTAAGCACTTGCCAGTGTCCAGCAAAGCCTCTTGGCCAGCGAATCTCAACGTTTTCCAGCTTAAAGGTCCAAGCATTTCATCGTGTCCTTCTGATTAACACACCTGCTGATTGGACACACCCACCTGCTGCAAAAACCATGCCATTTCAGCTCACCTCTGCAAAAACAGCCTTGGTTACACTCACAAAGTCTGAACAGAAGCACTGCTAACATCTGCTCATTATAACAGGTGGAGTAATTAGGCTAAAGGTTATGCATTTACACCTTGGCACTGAATGCTCTGAAGCTACCTGATTACTTTACACGAGGCAAAAGTTGCTTATTAAAAAGAAAAAAACCTTAGGTGAACTTTGAAGCAGATTTTGGAAGAACACCCTCTGCTGGTTGGGAGGAAAAGATGGAAAACTTACAGCACCTGGTATTCCCAAGCGGTCTCCCATCCAGGTACTAACCAGGCCCAACCCTGTTTGGCTTCCGAGATCGGACGAGATCGGGCGGGTCCAGAGTGGTGTGGCCGTAAGCACTTGCCAGTGTCCAGCAAAGCCTCTTGGCCAGTGAATCTCAAAGTTTTCCTGCTTAAACTTCCAAGCATGCCATCGTGTCCTTCTGATTAACACACCTGCTGATTAGACACACCCACCTGCTGCAAAAACCATGCCATTTCACCTCTCCTCTGCAAAATCAGCCTTGGTTTAAACACACACAAAGTCTGAACAGAAACACTGCTAACATCTGCTCATTATAACAGGTGGGTGTAATTAGGCTAAAGGTTATGCATTGACACCTTGATTCTGATTGCTCTGAAGCTACCTGATTACTTTACATGAGGCAAAAGTTGTTTATTAAAAAAAAAAAAAAAAACAAAAAAAAAAACCTTAGGTGAACTTTGAAGCAGATTTTGGAAGAACACCCTCTGCTGGTTGGGAGGAAAAGATGGAAAACTTACAGCACCTGGTATTCCCAAGCGGTCTCCCATCCAGGTACTAACCAGGCCCAACCCTGTTTGGCTTCCGAGATCGGACGAGATCGGGCGGGTCCAGAGTGGTGTGGCCGTAAGCACTTGCCAGTGTCCAGCAAAGCCTCTTGGCCAGCGAATTTCAAAGTTTTCCAGCTTAAAGCTCCAGGCATTTCATCGTGTCCTTCTGATTAACACACCTGCTGATTGGACACACCCACCTGCTGCAAAAACCATGCCATTTCAGCTCACCTCTGCAAAAACAGCCTTGGTTACACTCACAAAGTCTGAACAGAAACACTGCTAACATCTGCTCATTATAACAGGTGGGTGTAATTAGGCTAAAAGTTATGCATTGACACCTTGATTCTGATTGCTCTGAAGCTACCTGATTACTTTACATGAGGCAAAAGTTGTTTATTAAAAAAAAAAAAAAGAAAAAAAAAGAAAAAGAAAAAAACCTTAGGTGAACTTTGAAGCAGATTTTGGAAGAACACCCTCTGCTGGTTGGGAGGAAAAGATGGAAAACTTACAGCACCTGGTATTCCCAAGCGGTCTCCCATCCAGGTACTAACCAGGCCCAACCCTGATTGGCTTCCGAGATCGGACGAGATCGGGCGGGTCCAGAGTGGTGTGGCCGTAAGCACTTGCCAGTGTCCAGCAAAGCCTCTTGGCCAGTGAATCTCAAAGTTTTCCTGCTTAAACTTCCAAGCATGCCATCGTGTCCTTCTGATTAACACACCTGCTGATTAGACACACCCACCTGCTGCAAAAACCATGCCATTTCACCTCTCCTCTGCAAAATCAGCCTTGGTTTAAACACACACAAAGTCTGAACAGAAACACTGCTAACATCTGCTCATTATAACAGGTGGGTGTAATTAGGCTAAAGGTTATGCATTGACACCTTGATTCTGATTGCTCTGAAGCTACCTGATTACTTTACATGAGGCAAAAGTTGTTTATTAAAAAAAAAAAAAAAAAAAAAAAGAAAAAGAAAAAAACCTTAGGTGAACTTTGAAGCAGATTTTGGAAGAACACCCTCTGCTGGTTGGGAGGAAAAGATGGAAAACTTACAGCACCTGGTATTCCCAAGCGGTCTCCCATCCAGGTACTAACCAGGCCCAACCCTGATTGGCTTCCGAGATCGGACGAGATCGGGCGGGTCCAGAGTGGTGTGGCCGTAAGCACTTGCCAGTGTCCAGCAAAGCCTCTTGGCCAGTGAATCTCAAAGTTTTCCTGCTTAAACTTCCAAGCATGCCATCGTGTCCTTCTGATTAACACACCTGCTGATTAGACACACCCACCTGCTGCAAAAACCATGCCATTTCAGCTCACCTCTGCAAAATCAGCCTTGGTTTAAACACACACAAAGTCTGAACAGAAACACTGCTAACATCTGCTCATTATAACAGGTGGGTGTAATTAGGCTAAAGGTTATGCATTGACACCTTGATTCTGATTGCTCTGAAGCTACCTGATTACTTTACATGAGGCAAAAGTTGTTTATTAAAAAAAAAAAAAAAAAAAAAAAAAGAAAAAGAAAAAAACCTTAGGTGAACTTTGAAGCAGATTTTGGAAGAACACCCTCTGCTGGTTGGGAGGAAAAGATGGAAAACTTACAGCACCTGGTATTCCCAAGCGGTCTCCCATCCAGGTACTAACCAGGCCCAACCCTGTTTGGCTTCCGAGATCGGACGAGATCGGGCGGGTCCAGAGTGGTGTGGCCGTAAGCACTTGCCAGTGTCCAGCAAAGCCTCTTGGCCAGCGAATTTCAAAGTTTTCCAGCTTAAAGCTCCAGGCATTTCATCGTGTCCTTCTGATTAACACACCTGCTGATTGGACACACCCACCTGCTGCAAAAACCATGCCATTTCAGCTCACCTCTGCAAAAACAGCCTTGGTTACACTCACAAAGTCTGAACAGAAACACTGCTAACATCTGCTCATTATAACAGGTGGGTGTAATTAGGCTAAAAGTTATGCATTGACACCTTGATTCTGATTGCTCTGAAGCTACCTGATTACTTTACATGAGGCAAAAGTTGTTTATTAAAAAAAAAAAAAAGAAAAAAAAAAGAAAAAGAAAAAAACCTTAGGTGAACTTTGAAGCAGATTTTGGAAGAACACCCTCTGCTGGTTGGGAGGAAAAGATGGAAAACTTACAGCACCTGGTATTCCCAAGCGGTCTCCCATCCAGGTACTAACCAGGCCCAACCCTGATTGGCTTCCGAGATCGGACGAGATCGGGCGGGTCCAGAGTGGTGTGGCCGTAAGCACTTGCCAGTGTCCAGCAAAGCCTCTTGGCCAGTGAATCTCAAAGTTTTCCTGCTTAAACTTCCAAGCATGCCATCGTGTCCTTCTGATTAACACACCTGCTGATTAGACACACCCACCTGCTGCAAAAACCATGCCATTTCACCTCTCCTCTGCAAAATCAGCCTTGGTTTAAACACACACAAAGTCTGAACAGAAACACTGCTAACATCTGCTCATTATAACAGGTGGGTGTAATTAGGCTAAAGGTTATGCATTGACACCTTGATTCTGATTGCTCTGAAGCTACCTGATTACTTTACATGAGGCAAAAGTTGTTTATTAAAAAAAAAAAAAAAAAAAGAAAAGAAAAAGAAAAAAACCTTAGGTGAACTTTGAAGCAGATTTTGGAAGAACACCCTCTGCTGGTTGGGAGGAAAAGATGGAAAACTTACAGCACCTGGTATTCCCAAGCGGTCTCCCATCCAGGTACTAACCAGGCCCAACCCTGATTGGCTTCCGAGATCGGACGAGATCGGGCGGGTCCAGAGTGGTGTGGCCGTAAGCACTTGCCAGTGTCCAGCAAAGCCTCTTGGCCAGTGAATCTCAAAGTTTTCCTGCTTAAACTTCCAAGCATGCCATCGTGTCCTTCTGATTAACACACCTGCTGATTAGACACACCCACCTGCTGCAAAAACCATGCCATTTCAGCTCACCTCTGCAAAATCAGCCTTGGTTTAAACACACACAAAGTCTGAACAGAAACACTGCTAACATCTGCTCATTATAACAGGTGGGTGTAATTAGGCTAAAGGTTATGCATTGACACCTTGATTCTGATTGCTCTGAAGCTACCTGATTACTTTACATGAGGCAAAAGTTGTTTATTAAAAAAAAAAAAAAAAAAAAAAAAAGAAAAAGAAAAAAACCTTAGGTGAACTTTGAAGCAGATTTTGGAAGAACACCCTCTGCTGGTTGGGAGGAAAAGATGGAAAACTTACAGCACCTGGTATTCCCAAGCGGTCTCCCATCCAGGTACTAACCAGGCCCAACCCTGTTTGGCTTCCGAGATCGGACGAGATCGGGCGGGTCCAGAGTGGTGTGGCCGTAAGCACTTGCCAGTGTCCAGCAAAGCCTCTTGGCCAGTGAATCTCAAAGTTTTCCTGCTTAAACTTCCAAGCATGCCATCGTGTCCTTCTGATTAACACACCTGCTGATTAGACACACCCACCTGCTGCAAAAACCATGCCATTTCACCTCTCCTCTGCAAAATCAGCCTTGGTTTAAACACACACAAAGTCTGAACAGAAACACTGCTAACATCTGCTCATTATAACAGGTGGGTGTAATTAGGCTAAAGGTTATGCATTGACACCTTGATTCTGATTGCTCTGAAGCTACCTGATTACTTTACATGAGGCAAAAGTTGTTTATTAAAAAAAAAAAAAAAAAAAAAAAGAAAAAGAAAAAAACCTTAGGTGAACTTTGAAGCAGATTTTGGAAGAACACCCTCTGCTGGTTGGGAGGAAAAGATGGAAAACTTACAGCACCTGGTATTCCCAAGCGGTCTCCCATCCAGGTACTAACCAGGCCCAACCCTGTTTGGCTTCCGAGATCGGACGAGATCGGGCGGGTCCAGAGTGGTGTGGCCGTAAGCACTTGCCAGTGTCCAGCAAAGCCTCTTGGCCAGTGAATCTCAAAGTTTTCCTGCTTAAACTTCCAAGCATGCCATCGTGTCCTTCTGATTAACACACCTGCTGATTGGACACACCCACCTGCTGCAAAAACCATGCCATTTCAGCTCACCTCTGCAAAAACAGCCTTGGTTACACTCACAAAGTCTGAACAGAAGCACTGCTAACATCTGCTCATTATAACAGGTGGAGTAATTAGGCTAAAGGTTATGCATTTACACCTTGGCACTGTATGCTCTGAAGCTACCTGATTACTTTACATGAGGCAAAAGTTGTTTATTAAAAAAAAAAAAAAAAAAAAAAAAAAAAGAAAAAAGAAAAAAACCTAAAGTGAACTTTGAAGAAGATATTGGAAGAACACCCTCTGCTGGTTGGGAGGAAAAGATGGAAAACTTACAGCACCTGGTATTCCCAAGCGGTCTCCCATCCAGGTACTAACCAGGCCCAACCCTGATTGGCTTCCGAGATCGGACGAGATCGGGCGGGTCCAGAGTGGTGTGGCCGTAAGCACTTGCCAGTGTCCAGCAAAGCCTCTTGGCCAGCGAATCTCAACGTTTTCCAGCTTAAAGGTCCAAGCATTTCATCGTGTCCTTCTGATTAACACACCTGCTGATTGGACACACCCACCTGCTGCAAAAACCATGCCATTTCAGCTCACCTCTGCAAAAACAGCCTTGGTTACACTCACAAAGTCTGAACAGAAGCACTGCTAACATCTGCTCATTATAACAGGTGGAGTAATTAGGCTAAAGGTTATGCATTTACACCTTGGCACTGAATGCTCTGAAGCTACCTGATTACTTTACACGAGGCAAAAGTTGCTTATTAAAAAGAAAAAAACCTTAGGTGAACTTTGAAGCAGATTTTGGAAGAACACCCTCTGCTGGTTGGGAGGAAAAGATGGAAAACTTACAGCACCTGGTATTCCCAAGCGGTCTCCCATCCAGGTACTAACCAGGCCCAACCCTGTTTGGCTTCCGAGATCGGACGAGATCGGGCGGGTCCAGAGTGGTGTGGCCGTAAGCACTTGCCAGTGTCCAGCAAAGCCTCTTGGCCAGTGAATCTCAAAGTTTTCCTGCTTAAACTTCCAAGCATGCCATCGTGTCCTTCTGATTAACACACCTGCTGATTGGACACACCCACCTGCTGCAAAAACCATGCCATTTCAGCTCACCTCTGCAAAAACAGCCTTGGTTACACTCACAAAGTCTGAACAGAAGCACTGCTAACATCTGCTCATTATAACAGGTGGAGTAATTAGGCTAAAGGTTATGCATTTACACCTTGGCACTGTATGCTCTGAAGCTACCTGATTACTTTACATGAGGCAAAAGTTGTTTATTAAAAAAAAAAAAAAAAAAAAAAAAAAAAGAAAAAAGAAAAAAACCTAAAGTGAACTTTGAAGAAGATATTGGAAGAACACCCTCTGCTGGTTGGGAGGAAAAGATGGAAAACTTACAGCACCTGGTATTCCCAAGCGGTCTCCCATCCAGGTACTAACCAGGCCCAACCCTGATTGGCTTCCGAGATCGGACGAGATCGGGCGGGTCCAGAGTGGTGTGGCCGTAAGCACTTGCCAGTGTCCAGCAAAGCCTCTTGGCCAGCGAATCTCAACGTTTTCCAGCTTAAAGGTCCAAGCATTTCATCGTGTCCTTCTGATTAACACACCTGCTGATTGGACACACCCACCTGCTGCAAAAACCATGCCATTTCAGCTCACCTCTGCAAAAACAGCCTTGGTTACACTCACAAAGTCTGAACAGAAGCACTGCTAACATCTGCTCATTATAACAGGTGGAGTAATTAGGCTAAAGGTTATGCATTTACACCTTGGCACTGAATGCTCTGAAGCTACCTGATTACTTTACACGAGGCAAAAGTTGCTTATTAAAAAGAAAAAAACCTTAGGTGAACTTTGAAGCAGATTTTGGAAGAACACCCTCTGCTGGTTGGGAGGAAAAGATGGAAAACTTACAGCACCTGGTATTCCCAAGCGGTCTCCCATCCAGGTACTAACCAGGCCCAACCCTGTTTGGCTTCCGAGATCGGACGAGATCGGGCGGGTCCAGAGTGGTGTGGCCGTAAGCACTTGCCAGTGTCCAGCAAAGCCTCTTGGCCAGTGAATCTCAAAGTTTTCCTGCTTAAACTTCCAAGCATGCCATCGTGTCCTTCTGATTAACACACCTGCTGATTAGACACACCCACCTGCTGCAAAAACCATGCCATTTCACCTCTCCTCTGCAAAATCAGCCTTGGTTTAAACACACACAAAGTCTGAACAGAAACACTGCTAACATCTGCTCATTATAACAGGTGGGTGTAATTAGGCTAAAGGTTATGCATTGACACCTTGATTCTGATTGCTCTGAAGCTACCTGATTACTTTACATGAGGCAAAAGTTGTTTATTAAAAAAAAAAAAAAAAAAAAAAAGAAAAAGAAAAAAACCTTAGGTGAACTTTGAAGCAGATTTTGGAAGAACACCCTCTGCTGGTTGGGAGGAAAAGATGGAAAACTTACAGCACCTGGTATTCCCAAGCGGTCTCCCATCCAGGTACTAACCAGGCCCAACCCTGTTTGGCTTCCGAGATCGGACGAGATCGGGCGGGTCCAGAGTGGTGTGGCCGTAAGCACTTGCCAGTGTCCAGCAAAGCCTCTTGGCCAGTGAATCTCAAAGTTTTCCTGCTTAAACTTCCAAGCATGCCATCGTGTCCTTCTGATTAACACACCTGCTGATTGGACACACCCACCTGCTGCAAAAACCATGCCATTTCAGCTCACCTCTGCAAAAACAGCCTTGGTTACACTCACAAAGTCTGAACAGAAGCACTGCTAACATCTGCTCATTATAACAGGTGGAGTAATTAGGCTAAAGGTTATGCATTTACACCTTGGCACTGTATGCTCTGAAGCTACCTGATTACTTTACATGAGGCAAAAGTTGTTTATTAAAAAAAAAAAAAAAAAAAAAAGAAAAAAGAAAAAAGAAAAAAACCTAAAGTGAACTTTGAAGAAGATATTGGAAGAACACCCTCTGCTGGTTGGGAGGAAAAGATGGAAAACTTACAGCACCTGGTATTCCCAAGCGGTCTCCCATCCAGGTACTAACCAGGCCCAACCCTGATTGGCTTCCGAGATCGGACGAGATCGGGCGGGTCCAGAGTGGTGTGGCCGTAAGCACTTGCCAGTGTCCAGCAAAGCCTCTTGGCCAGCGAATCTCAACGTTTTCCAGCTTAAAGGTCCAAGCATTTCATCGTGTCCTTCTGATTAACACACCTGCTGATTGGACACACCCACCTGCTGCAAAAACCATGCCATTTCAGCTCACCTCTGCAAAAACAGCCTTGGTTACACTCACAAAGTCTGAACAGAAGCACTGCTAACATCTGCTCATTATAACAGGTGGAGTAATTAGGCTAAAGGTTATGCATTTACACCTTGGCACTGAATGCTCTGAAGCTACCTGATTACTTTACACGAGGCAAAAGTTGCTTATTAAAAAGAAAAAAACCTTAGGTGAACTTTGAAGCAGATTTTGGAAGAACACCCTCTGCTGGTTGGGAGGAAAAGATGGAAAACTTACAGCACCTGGTATTCCCAAGCGGTCTCCCATCCAGGTACTAACCAGGCCCAATCCTGTTTGGCTTCCGAGATCGGACGAGATCGGGCGGGTCCAGAGTGGTGTGGCCGTAAGCACTTGCCAGTGTCCAGCAAAGCCTCTTGGCCACTCAATCTCAAGGTTTTCCTGCCTAAAGCTACAGGCTTGCCATTGTGTCCTCCTGATTAACACACCTGCTGACTAGACACACCCACCTGCTGCAAAAACCATGCCATTTCACCTCTCCTCTGCAAAATCAGCCTTGGTTTAAACACACACAAAGTCTGAACAGAAACACTGCTAACATCTGCTCATTGTAACAGGTGAGTGTAATTAGGCTAAAGGTTATGCATTGACACCTTGATTCTGATTGCTCTGAAGCTACCTGATTACTTACATGGGGCAAAAGTTGTTTATTAAAAAAAAAAAAAAAAAAACCTTAGGTGAACTTTGAAGCAGATTTTGGAAGAACACCCTCTGCTGGTTGGGAGGAAAAGATGGAAAACTTACAGCACCTGGTATTCCCAAGCGGTCTCCCATCCAGGTACTAACCAGGCCCAACCCTGATTGGCTTCCGAGATCGGACGAGATCGGGCGGGTCCAGAGTGGTGTGGCCGTAAGCACTTGCCAGTGTCCAGCAAAGCCTCTTGGCCAGTGAATCTCAAAGTTTTCCTGCTTAAACTTCCAAGCATGCCATCGTGTCCTTCTGATTAACACACCTGCTGATTAGACACACCCACCTGCTGCAAAAACCATGCCATTTCACCTCTCCTCTGCAAAATCAGCCTTGGTTTAAACACACACAAAGTCTGAACAGAAACACTGCTAACATCTGCTCATTATAACAGGTGGGTGTAATTAGGCTAAAGGTTATGCATTGACACCTTGATTCTGATTGCTCTGAAGCTACCTGATTACTTTACATGAGGCAAAAGTTGTTTATTAAAAAAAAAAAAAAGAAAAAAAAGAAAAAGAAAAAAACCTTAGGTGAACTTTGAAGCAGATTTTGGAAGAACACCCTCTGCTGGTTGGGAGGAAAAGATGGAAAACTTACAGCACCTGGTATTCCCAAGCGGTCTCCCATCCAGGTACTAACCAGGCCCAACCCTGTTTGGCTTCCGAGATCGGACGAGATCGGGCGGGTCCAGAGTGGTGTGGCCGTAAGCACTTGCCAGTGTCCAGCAAAGCCTCTTGGCCAGTGAATCTCAAAGTTTTCCTGCTTAAACTTCCAAGCATGCCATCGTGTCCTTCTGATTAACACACCTGCTGATTAGACACACCCACCTGCTGCAAAAACCATGCCATTTCACCTCTCCTCTGCAAAATCAGCCTTGGTTTAAACACACACAAAGTCTGAACAGAAACACTGCTAACATCTGCTCATTGTAACAGGTGGGTGTAATTAGGCTAAAGGTTATGCATTGACACCTTGATTCTGATTGCTCTGAAGCTACCTGATTACTTTACATGAGGCAAAAGTTGTTTATTAAAAAAAAAAAAAAAAAAACCTTAGGTGAACTTTGAAGCAGATTTTGGAAGAACACCCTCTGCTGGTTGGGAGGAAAAGATGGAAAACTTACAGCACCTGGTATTCCCAAGCGGTCTCCCATCCAGGTACTAACCAGGCCCAACCCTGTTTGGCTTCCGAGATCGGACGAGATCGGGCGGGTCCAGAGTGGTGTGGCCGTAAGCACTTGCCAGTGTCCAGCAAAGCCTCTTGGCCACTCAATCTCAAGGTTTTCCTGCTTAAAGCTACAGGCTTGCCATTGTGTCCTCCTGATTAACACACCTGCTGACTAGACACACCCACCTGCTGCAAAAACCATGCCATTTCACCTCTCCTCTGCAAAATCAGCCTTGGTTTAAACACACACAAAGTCTGAACAGAAACACTGCTAACATCTGCTCATTGTAACAGGTGGGTGTAATTAGGCTAAAGGTTATGCATTGACACCTTGATTCTGATTGCTCTGAAGCTACCTGATTACTTTACATGAGGCAAAAGTTGTTTATTAAAAAAAAAAAAAAAAAAACCTTAGGTGAACTTTGAAGCAGATTTTGGAAGAACACCCTCTGCTGGTTGGGAGGAAAAGATGGAAAACTTACAGCACCTGGTATTCCCAAGCGGTCTCCCATCCAGGTACTAACCAGGCCCAATCCTGTTTGGCTTCCGAGATCGGACGAGATCGGGCGGGTCCAGAGTGGTGTGGCCGTAAGCACTTGCCAGTGTCCAGCAAAGCCTCTTGGCCACTCAATCTCAAGGTTTTCCTGCCTAAAGCTACAGGCTTGCCATTGTGTCCTCCTGATTAACACACCTGCTGACTAGACACACCCACCTGCTGCAAAAACCATGCCATTTCACCTCTCCTCTGCAAAATCAGCCTTGGTTTAAACACACACAAAGTCTGAACAGAAACACTGCTAACATCTGCTCATTGTAACAGGTGAGTGTAATTAGGCTAAAGGTTATGCATTGACACCTTGATTCTGATTGCTCTGAAGCTACCTGATTACTTACATGGGGCAAAAGTTGTTTATTAAAAAAAAAAAAAAAAAAACCTTAGGTGAACTTTGAAGCAGATTTTGGAAGAACACCCTCTGCTGGTTGGGAGGAAAAGATGGAAAACTTACAGCACCTGGTATTCCCAAGCGGTCTCCCATCCAGGTACTAACCAGGCCCAACCCTGATTGGCTTCCGAGATCGGACGAGATCGGGCGGGTCCAGAGTGGTGTGGCCGTAAGCACTTGCCAGTGTCCAGCAAAGCCTCTTGGCCAGTGAATCTCAAAGTTTTCCTGCTTAAACTTCCAAGCATGCCATCGTGTCCTTCTGATTAACACACCTGCTGATTAGACACACCCACCTGCTGCAAAAACCATGCCATTTCACCTCTCCTCTGCAAAATCAGCCTTGGTTTAAACACACACAAAGTCTGAACAGAAACACTGCTAACATCTGCTCATTATAACAGGTGGGTGTAATTAGGCTAAAGGTTATGCATTGACACCTTGATTCTGATTGCTCTGAAGCTACCTGATTACTTTACATGAGGCAAAAGTTGTTTATTAAAAAAAAAAAAAAAAAAACCTTAGGTGAACTTTGAAGCAGATTTTGGAAGAACACCCTCTGCTGGTTGGGAGGAAAAGATGGAAAACTTACAGCACCTGGTATTCCCAAGCGGTCTCCCATCCAGGTACTAACCAGGCCCAACCCTGTTTGGCTTCCGAGATCGGACGAGATCGGGCGGGTCCAGAGTGGTGTGGCCGTAAGCACTTGCCAGTGTCCAGCAAAGCCTCTTGGCCAGTGAATCTCAAAGTTTTCCTGCTTAAACTTCCAAGCATGCCATCGTGTCCTTCTGATTAACACACCTGCTGATTGGACACACCCACCTGCTGCAAAAACCATGCCATTTCAGCTCACCTCTGCAAAAACAGCCTTGGTTACACTCACAAAGTCTGAACAGAAGCACTGCTAACATCTGCTCATTATAACAGGTGGAGTAATTAGGCTAAAGGTTATGCATTTACACCTTGGCACTGTATGCTCTGAAGCTACCTGATTACTTTACATGAGGCAAAAGTTGTTTATTAAAAAAAAAAAAAAAAAAAAAAAAAAAAAGAAAAAAGAAAAAAACCTAAAGTGAACTTTGAAGAAGATATTGGAAGAACACCCTCTGCTGGTTGGGAGGAAAAGATGGAAAACTTACAGCACCTGGTATTCCCAAGCGGTCTCCCATCCAGGTACTAACCAGGCCCAACCCTGATTGGCTTCCGAGATCGGACGAGATCGGGCGGGTCCAGAGTGGTGTGGCCGTAAGCACTTGCCAGTGTCCAGCAAAGCCTCTTGGCCAGCGAATCTCAACGTTTTCCAGCTTAAAGGTCCAAGCATTTCATCGTGTCCTTCTGATTAACACACCTGCTGATTGGACACACCCACCTGCTGCAAAAACCATGCCATTTCAGCTCACCTCTGCAAAAACAGCCTTGGTTACACTCACAAAGTCTGAACAGAAGCACTGCTAACATCTGCTCATTATAACAGGTGGAGTAATTAGGCTAAAGGTTATGCATTTACACCTTGGCACTGAATGCTCTGAAGCTACCTGATTACTTTACACGAGGCAAAAGTTGCTTATTAAAAAGAAAAAAACCTTAGGTGAACTTTGAAGCAGATTTTGGAAGAACACCCTCTGCTGGTTGGGAGGAAAAGATGGAAAACTTACAGCACCTGGTATTCCCAAGCGGTCTCCCATCCAGGTACTAACCAGGCCCAATCCTGTTTGGCTTCCGAGATCGGACGAGATCGGGCGGGTCCAGAGTGGTGTGGCCGTAAGCACTTGCCAGTGTCCAGCAAAGCCTCTTGGCCACTCAATCTCAAGGTTTTCCTGCCTAAAGCTACAGGCTTGCCATTGTGTCCTCCTGATTAACACACCTGCTGACTAGACACACCCACCTGCTGCAAAAACCATGCCATTTCACCTCTCCTCTGCAAAATCAGCCTTGGTTTAAACACACACAAAGTCTGAACAGAAACACTGCTAACATCTGCTCATTGTAACAGGTGAGTGTAATTAGGCTAAAGGTTATGCATTGACACCTTGATTCTGATTGCTCTGAAGCTACCTGATTACTTACATGGGGCAAAAGTTGTTTATTAAAAAAAAAAAAAAAAAAACCTTAGGTGAACTTTGAAGCAGATTTTGGAAGAACACCCTCTGCTGGTTGGGAGGAAAAGATGGAAAACTTACAGCACCTGGTATTCCCAAGCGGTCTCCCATCCAGGTACTAACCAGGCCCAACCCTGATTGGCTTCCGAGATCGGACGAGATCGGGCGGGTCCAGAGTGGTGTGGCCGTAAGCACTTGCCAGTGTCCAGCAAAGCCTCTTGGCCAGTGAATCTCAAAGTTTTCCTGCTTAAACTTCCAAGCATGCCATCGTGTCCTTCTGATTAACACACCTGCTGATTAGACACACCCACCTGCTGCAAAAACCATGCCATTTCACCTCTCCTCTGCAAAATCAGCCTTGGTTTAAACACACACAAAGTCTGAACAGAAACACTGCTAACATCTGCTCATTATAACAGGTGGGTGTAATTAGGCTAAAGGTTATGCATTGACACCTTGATTCTGATTGCTCTGAAGCTACCTGATTACTTTACATGAGGCAAAAGTTGTTTATTAAAAAAAAAAAAAAGAAAAAAAAGAAAAAGAAAAAAACCTTAGGTGAACTTTGAAGCAGATTTTGGAAGAACACCCTCTGCTGGTTGGGAGGAAAAGATGGAAAACTTACAGCACCTGGTATTCCCAAGCGGTCTCCCATCCAGGTACTAACCAGGCCCAACCCTGTTTGGCTTCCGAGATCGGACGAGATCGGGCGGGTCCAGAGTGGTGTGGCCGTAAGCACTTGCCAGTGTCCAGCAAAGCCTCTTGGCCAGTGAATCTCAAAGTTTTCCTGCTTAAACTTCCAAGCATGCCATCGTGTCCTTCTGATTAACACACCTGCTGATTAGACACACCCACCTGCTGCAAAAACCATGCCATTTCACCTCTCCTCTGCAAAATCAGCCTTGGTTTAAACACACACAAAGTCTGAACAGAAACACTGCTAACATCTGCTCATTGTAACAGGTGGGTGTAATTAGGCTAAAGGTTATGCATTGACACCTTGATTCTGATTGCTCTGAAGCTACCTGATTACTTTACATGAGGCAAAAGTTGTTTATTAAAAAAAAAAAAAAAAAAACCTTAGGTGAACTTTGAAGCAGATTTTGGAAGAACACCCTCTGCTGGTTGGGAGGAAAAGATGGAAAACTTACAGCACCTGGTATTCCCAAGCGGTCTCCCATCCAGGTACTAACCAGGCCCAACCCTGTTTGGCTTCCGAGATCGGACGAGATCGGGCGGGTCCAGAGTGGTGTGGCCGTAAGCACTTGCCAGTGTCCAGCAAAGCCTCTTGGCCACTCAATCTCAAGGTTTTCCTGCTTAAAGCTACAGGCTTGCCATTGTGTCCTCCTGATTAACACACCTGCTGACTAGACACACCCACCTGCTGCAAAAACCATGCCATTTCACCTCTCCTCTGCAAAATCAGCCTTGGTTTAAACACACACAAAGTCTGAACAGAAACACTGCTAACATCTGCTCATTGTAACAGGTGGGTGTAATTAGGCTAAAGGTTATGCATTGACACCTTGATTCTGATTGCTCTGAAGCTACCTGATTACTTTACATGAGGCAAAAGTTGTTTATTAAAAAAAAAAAAAAAAAAAACCTTAGGTGAACTTTGAAGCAGATTTTGGAAGAACACCCTCTGCTGGTTGGGAGGAAAAGATGGAAAACTTACAGCACCTGGTATTCCCAAGCGGTCTCCCATCCAGGTACTAACCAGGCCCAACCCTGTTTGGCTTCCGAGATCGGACGAGATCGGGCGGGTCCAGAGTGGTGTGGCCGTAAGCACTTGCCAGTGTCCAGCAAAGCCTCTTGGCCACTCAATCTCAAGGTTTTCCTGCTTAAAGCTACAGGCTTGCCATTGTGTCCTCCTGATTAACACACCTGCTGACTAGACACACCCACCTGCTGCAAAAACCATGCCATTTCACCTCTCCTCTGCAAAATCAGCCTTGGTTTAAACACACACAAAGTCTGAACAGAAACACTGCTAACATCTGCTCATTGTAACAGGTGGGTGTAATTAGGCTAAAGGTTATGCATTGACACCTTGATTCTGATTGCTCTGAAGCTACCTGATTACTTTACATGAGGCAAAAGTTGTTTATTAAAAAAAAAAAAAAAAAAACCTTAGGTGAACTTTGAAGCAGATTTTGGAAGAACACCCTCTGCTGGTTGGGAGGAAAAGATGGAAAACTTACAGCACCTGGTATTCCCAAGCGGTCTCCCATCCAGGTACTAACCAGGCCCAACCCTGTTTGGCTTCCGAGATCGGACGAGATCGGGCGGGTCCAGAGTGGTGTGGCCGTAAGCACTTGCCAGTGTCCAGCAAAGCCTCTTGGCCACTCAATCTCAAGGTTTTCCTGCTTAAAGCTACAGGCTTGCCATTGTGTCCTCCTGATTAACACACCTGCTGACTAGACACACCCACCTGCTGCAAAAACCATGCCATTTCACCTCTCCTCTGCAAAATCAGCCTTGGTTTAAACACACACAAAGTCTGAACAGAAACACTGCTAACATCTGCTCATTGTAACAGGTGGGTGTAATTAGGCTAAAGGTTATGCATTGACACCTTGATTCTGATTGCTCTGAAGCTACCTGATTACTTTACATGAGGCAAAAGTTGTTTATTAAAAAAAAAAAAAAAAAAACCTTAGGTGAACTTTGAAGCAGATTTTGGAAGAACACCCTCTGCTGGTTGGGAGGAAAAGATGGAAAACTTACAGCACCTGGTATTCCCAAGCGGTCTCCCATCCAGGTACTAACCAGGCCCAACCCTGTTTGGCTTCCGAGATCGGACGAGATCGGGCGGGTCCAGAGTGGTGTGGCCGTAAGCACTTGCCAGTGTCCAGCAAAGCCTCTTGGCCACTCAATCTCAAGGTTTTCCTGCTTAAAGCTACAGGCTTGCCATTGTGTCCTCCTGATTAACACACCTGCTGACTAGACACACCCACCTGCTGCAAAAACCATGCCATTTCACCTCTCCTCTGCAAAATCAGCCTTGGTTTAAACACACACAAAGTCTGAACAGAAACACTGCTAACATCTGCTCATTGTAACAGGTGGGTGTAATTAGGCTAAAGGTTATGCATTGACACCTTGATTCTGATTGCTCTGAAGCTACCTGATTACTTTACATGAGGCAAAAGTTGTTTATTAAAAAAAAAAAAAAAAAAACCTTAGGTGAACTTTGAAGCAGATTTTGGAAGAACACCCTCTGCTGGTTGGGAGGAAAAGATGGAAAACTTACAGCACCTGGTATTCCCAAGCGGTCTCCCATCCAGGTACTAACCAGGCCCAACCCTGTTTGGCTTCCGAGATCGGACGAGATCGGGCGGGTCCAGAGTGGTGTGGCCGTAAGCACTTGCCAGTGTCCAGCAAAGCCTCTTGGCCAGCGAATTTCAAAGTTTTCCAGCTTAAAGCTCCAGGCATTTCATCGTGTCCTTCTGATTAACACACCTGCTGATTGGACACACCCACCTGCTGCAAAAACCATGCCATTTCAGCTCACCTCTGCAAAAACAGCCTTGGTTACACTCACAAAGTCTGAACAGAAACACTGCTAACATCTGCTCATTATAACAGGTGGGTGTAATTAGGCTAAAAGTTATGCATTGACACCTTGATTCTGATTGCTCTGAAGCTACCTGATTACTTTACATGAGGCAAAAGTTGTTTATTAAAAAAAAAAAAAGAAAAAAAAAGAAAAAGAAAAAAACCTTAGGTGAACTTTGAAGCAGATTTTGGAAGAACACCCTCTGCTGGTTGGGAGGAAAAGATGGAAAACTTACAGCACCTGGTATTCCCAAGCGGTCTCCCATCCAGGTACTAACCAGGCCCAACCCTGATTGGCTTCCGAGATCGGACGAGATCGGGCGGGTCCAGAGTGGTGTGGCCGTAAGCACTTGCCAGTGTCCAGCAAAGCCTCTTGGCCAGTGAATCTCAAAGTTTTCCTGCTTAAACTTCCAAGCATGCCATCGTGTCCTTCTGATTAACACACCTGCTGATTAGACACACCCACCTGCTGCAAAAACCATGCCATTTCACCTCTCCTCTGCAAAATCAGCCTTGGTTTAAACACACACAAAGTCTGAACAGAAACACTGCTAACATCTGCTCATTATAACAGGTGGGTGTAATTAGGCTAAAGGTTATGCATTGACACCTTGATTCTGATTGCTCTGAAGCTACCTGATTACTTTACATGAGGCAAAAGTTGTTTATTAAAAAAAAAAAAAAGAAAAAAAAGAAAAAGAAAAAAACCTTAGGTGAACTTTGAAGCAGATTTTGGAAGAACACCCTCTGCTGGTTGGGAGGAAAAGATGGAAAACTTACAGCACCTGGTATTCCCAAGCGGTCTCCCATCCAGGTACTAACCAGGCCCAACCCTGTTTGGCTTCCGAGATCGGACGAGATCGGGCGGGTCCAGAGTGGTGTGGCCGTAAGCACTTGCCAGTGTCCAGCAAAGCCTCTTGGCCAGTGAATCTCAAAGTTTTCCTGCTTAAACTTCCAAGCATGCCATCGTGTCCTTCTGATTAACACACCTGCTGATTAGACACACCCACCTGCTGCAAAAACCATGCCATTTCACCTCTCCTCTGCAAAATCAGCCTTGGTTTAAACACACACAAAGTCTGAACAGAAACACTGCTAACATCTGCTCATTATAACAGGTGGGTGTAATTAGGCTAAAGGTTATGCATTGACACCTTGATTCTGATTGCTCTGAAGCTACCTGATTACTTTACATGAGGCAAAAGTTGTTTATTAAAAAAAAAAAAAAAAAAAAAAAAAAAAACCTTAGGTGAACTTTGAAGCAGATTTTGGAAGAACACCCTCTGCTGGTTGGGAGGAAAAGATGGAAAACTTACAGCACCTGGTATTCCCAAGCGGTCTCCCATCCAGGTACTAACCAGGCCCAACCCTGTTTGGCTTCCGAGATCGGACGAGATCGGGCGGGTCCAGAGTGGTGTGGCCGTAAGCACTTGCCAGTGTCCAGCAAAGCCTCTTGGCCAGCGAATTTCAAAGTTTTCCAGCTTAAAGCTCCAGGCATTTCATCGTGTCCTTCTGATTAACACACCTGCTGATTGGACACACCCACCTGCTGCAAAAACCATGCCATTTCAGCTCACCTCTGCAAAAACAGCCTTGGTTACACTCACAAAGTCTGAACAGAAACACTGCTAACATCTGCTCATTATAACAGGTGGGTGTAATTAGGCTAAAAGTTATGCATTGACACCTTGATTCTGATTGCTCTGAAGCTACCTGATTACTTTACATGAGGCAAAAGTTGTTTATTAAAAAAAAAAAAAAGAAAAAAAAAGAAAAAGAAAAAAACCTTAGGTGAACTTTGAAGCAGATTTTGGAAGAACACCCTCTGCTGGTTGGGAGGAAAAGATGGAAAACTTACAGCACCTGGTATTCCCAAGCGGTCTCCCATCCAGGTACTAACCAGGCCCAACCCTGATTGGCTTCCGAGATCGGACGAGATCGGGCGGGTCCAGAGTGGTGTGGCCGTAAGCACTTGCCAGTGTCCAGCAAAGCCTCTTGGCCAGTGAATCTCAAAGTTTTCCTGCTTAAACTTCCAAGCATGCCATCGTGTCCTTCTGATTAACACACCTGCTGATTAGACACACCCACCTGCTGCAAAAACCATGCCATTTCACCTCTCCTCTGCAAAATCAGCCTTGGTTTAAACACACACAAAGTCTGAACAGAAACACTGCTAACATCTGCTCATTATAACAGGTGGGTGTAATTAGGCTAAAGGTTATGCATTGACACCTTGATTCTGATTGCTCTGAAGCTACCTGATTACTTTACATGAGGCAAAAGTTGTTTATTAAAAAAAAAAAAAAAAAAAAAAAGAAAAAGAAAAAAACCTTAGGTGAACTTTGAAGCAGATTTTGGAAGAACACCCTCTGCTGGTTGGGAGGAAAAGATGGAAAACTTACAGCACCTGGTATTCCCAAGCGGTCTCCCATCCAGGTACTAACCAGGCCCAACCCTGATTGGCTTCCGAGATCGGACGAGATCGGGCGGGTCCAGAGTGGTGTGGCCGTAAGCACTTGCCAGTGTCCAGCAAAGCCTCTTGGCCAGTGAATCTCAAAGTTTTCCTGCTTAAACTTCCAAGCATGCCATCGTGTCCTTCTGATTAACACACCTGCTGATTAGACACACCCACCTGCTGCAAAAACCATGCCATTTCAGCTCACCTCTGCAAAATCAGCCTTGGTTTAAACACACACAAAGTCTGAACAGAAACACTGCTAACATCTGCTCATTATAACAGGTGGGTGTAATTAGGCTAAAGGTTATGCATTGACACCTTGATTCTGATTGCTCTGAAGCTACCTGATTACTTTACATGAGGCAAAAGTTGTTTATTAAAAAAAAAAAAAAAAAAAAAAAAAGAAAAAGAAAAAAACCTTAGGTGAACTTTGAAGCAGATTTTGGAAGAACACCCTCTGCTGGTTGGGAGGAAAAGATGGAAAACTTACAGCACCTGGTATTCCCAAGCGGTCTCCCATCCAGGTACTAACCAGGCCCAACCCTGTTTGGCTTCCGAGATCGGACGAGATCGGGCGGGTCCAGAGTGGTGTGGCCGTAAGCACTTGCCAGTGTCCAGCAAAGCCTCTTGGCCAGTGAATCTCAAAGTTTTCCTGCTTAAACTTCCAAGCATGCCATCGTGTCCTTCTGATTAACACACCTGCTGATTAGACACACCCACCTGCTGCAAAAACCATGCCATTTCACCTCTCCTCTGCAAAATCAGCCTTGGTTTAAACACACACAAAGTCTGAACAGAAACACTGCTAACATCTGCTCATTATAACAGGTGGGTGTAATTAGGCTAAAGGTTATGCATTGACACCTTGATTCTGATTGCTCTGAAGCTACCTGATTACTTTACATGAGGCAAAAGTTGTTTATTAAAAAAAAAAAAAAAAAAAAAAGAAAAAGAAAAAAACCTTAGGTGAACTTTGAAGCAGATTTTGGAAGAACACCCTCTGCTGGTTGGGAGGAAAAGATGGAAAACTTACAGCACCTGGTATTCCCAAGCGGTCTCCCATCCAGGTACTAACCAGGCCCAACCCTGTTTGGCTTCCGAGATCGGACGAGATCGGGCGGGTCCAGAGTGGTGTGGCCGTAAGCACTTGCCAGTGTCCAGCAAAGCCTCTTGGCCAGTGAATCTCAAAGTTTTCCTGCTTAAACTTCCAAGCATGCCATCGTGTCCTTCTGATTAACACACCTGCTGATTGGACACACCCACCTGCTGCAAAAACCATGCCATTTCAGCTCACCTCTGCAAAAACAGCCTTGGTTACACTCACAAAGTCTGAACAGAAGCACTGCTAACATCTGCTCATTATAACAGGTGGAGTAATTAGGCTAAAGGTTATGCATTTACACCTTGGCACTGTATGCTCTGAAGCTACCTGATTACTTTACATGAGGCAAAAGTTGTTTATTAAAAAAAAAAAAAAAAAAAAAAAAAAAAGAAAAAAGAAAAAAACCTAAAGTGAACTTTGAAGAAGATATTGGAAGAACACCCTCTGCTGGTTGGGAGGAAAAGATGGAAAACTTACAGCACCTGGTATTCCCAAGCGGTCTCCCATCCAGGTACTAACCAGGCCCAACCCTGATTGGCTTCCGAGATCGGACGAGATCGGGCGGGTCCAGAGTGGTGTGGCCGTAAGCACTTGCCAGTGTCCAGCAAAGCCTCTTGGCCAGCGAATCTCAACGTTTTCCAGCTTAAAGGTCCAAGCATTTCATCGTGTCCTTCTGATTAACACACCTGCTGATTGGACACACCCACCTGCTGCAAAAACCATGCCATTTCAGCTCACCTCTGCAAAAACAGCCTTGGTTACACTCACAAAGTCTGAACAGAAGCACTGCTAACATCTGCTCATTATAACAGGTGGAGTAATTAGGCTAAAGGTTATGCATTTACACCTTGGCACTGAATGCTCTGAAGCTACCTGATTACTTTACACGAGGCAAAAGTTGCTTATTAAAAAGAAAAAAACCTTAGGTGAACTTTGAAGCAGATTTTGGAAGAACACCCTCTGCTGGTTGGGAGGAAAAGATGGAAAACTTACAGCACCTGGTATTCCCAAGCGGTCTCCCATCCAGGTACTAACCAGGCCCAACCCTGTTTGGCTTCCGAGATCGGACGAGATCGGGCGGGTCCAGAGTGGTGTGGCCGTAAGCACTTGCCAGTGTCCAGCAAAGCCTCTTGGCCAGTGAATCTCAAAGTTTTCCTGCTTAAACTTCCAAGCATGCCATCGTGTCCTTCTGATTAACACACCTGCTGATTAGACACACCCACCTGCTGCAAAAACCATGCCATTTCACCTCTCCTCTGCAAAATCAGCCTTGGTTTAAACACACACAAAGTCTGAACAGAAACACTGCTAACATCTGCTCATTATAACAGGTGGGTGTAATTAGGCTAAAGGTTATGCATTGACACCTTGATTCTGATTGCTCTGAAGCTACCTGATTACTTTACATGAGGCAAAAGTTGTTTATTAAAAAAAAAAAAAAAAAAAAAAAGAAAAAGAAAAAAACCTTAGGTGAACTTTGAAGCAGATTTTGGAAGAACACCCTCTGCTGGTTGGGAGGAAAAGATGGAAAACTTACAGCACCTGGTATTCCCAAGCGGTCTCCCATCCAGGTACTAACCAGGCCCAACCCTGTTTGGCTTCCGAGATCGGACGAGATCGGGCGGGTCCAGAGTGGTGTGGCCGTAAGCACTTGCCAGTGTCCAGCAAAGCCTCTTGGCCAGTGAATCTCAAAGTTTTCCTGCTTAAACTTCCAAGCATGCCATCGTGTCCTTCTGATTAACACACCTGCTGATTGGACACACCCACCTGCTGCAAAAACCATGCCATTTCAGCTCACCTCTGCAAAAACAGCCTTGGTTACACTCACAAAGTCTGAACAGAAGCACTGCTAACATCTGCTCATTATAACAGGTGGAGTAATTAGGCTAAAGGTTATGCATTTACACCTTGGCACTGTATGCTCTGAAGCTACCTGATTACTTTACATGAGGCAAAAGTTGTTTATTAAAAAAAAAAAAAAAAAAAAAAAAAAAAAGAAAAAAGAAAAAAACCTAAAGTGAACTTTGAAGAAGATATTGGAAGAACACCCTCTGCTGGTTGGGAGGAAAAGATGGAAAACTTACAGCACCTGGTATTCCCAAGCGGTCTCCCATCCAGGTACTAACCAGGCCCAACCCTGATTGGCTTCCGAGATCGGACGAGATCGGGCGGGTCCAGAGTGGTGTGGCCGTAAGCACTTGCCAGTGTCCAGCAAAGCCTCTTGGCCAGCGAATCTCAACGTTTTCCAGCTTAAAGGTCCAAGCATTTCATCGTGTCCTTCTGATTAACACACCTGCTGATTGGACACACCCACCTGCTGCAAAAACCATGCCATTTCAGCTCACCTCTGCAAAAACAGCCTTGGTTACACTCACAAAGTCTGAACAGAAGCACTGCTAACATCTGCTCATTATAACAGGTGGAGTAATTAGGCTAAAGGTTATGCATTTACACCTTGGCACTGAATGCTCTGAAGCTACCTGATTACTTTACACGAGGCAAAAGTTGCTTATTAAAAAGAAAAAAACCTTAGGTGAACTTTGAAGCAGATTTTGGAAGAACACCCTCTGCTGGTTGGGAGGAAAAGATGGAAAACTTACAGCACCTGGTATTCCCAAGCGGTCTCCCATCCAGGTACTAACCAGGCCCAACCCTGTTTGGCTTCCGAGATCGGACGAGATCGGGCGGGTCCAGAGTGGTGTGGCCGTAAGCACTTGCCAGTGTCCAGCAAAGCCTCTTGGCCAGTGAATCTCAAAGTTTTCCTGCTTAAACTTCCAAGCATGCCATCGTGTCCTTCTGATTAACACACCTGCTGATTAGACACACCCACCTGCTGCAAAAACCATGCCATTTCAGCTCACCTCTGCAAAATCAGCCTTGGTTTAAACACACACAAAGTCTGAACAGAAACACTGCTAACATCTGCTCATTATAACAGGTGGGTGTAATTAGGCTAAAGGTTATGCATTGACACCTTGATTCTGATTGCTCTGAAGCTACCTGATTACTTTACATGAGGCAAAAGTTGTTTATTAAAAAAAAAAAAAAAAAAAAAAAAAGAAAAAGAAAAAAACCTTAGGTGAACTTTGAAGCAGATTTTGGAAGAACACCCTCTGCTGGTTGGGAGGAAAAGATGGAAAACTTACAGCACCTGGTATTCCCAAGCGGTCTCCCATCCAGGTACTAACCAGGCCCAACCCTGTTTGGCTTCCGAGATCGGACGAGATCGGGCGGGTCCAGAGTGGTGTGGCCGTAAGCACTTGCCAGTGTCCAGCAAAGCCTCTTGGCCAGTGAATCTCAAAGTTTTCCTGCTTAAACTTCCAAGCATGCCATCGTGTCCTTCTGATTAACACACCTGCTGATTAGACACACCCACCTGCTGCAAAAACCATGCCATTTCACCTCTCCTCTGCAAAATCAGCCTTGGTTTAAACACACACAAAGTCTGAACAGAAACACTGCTAACATCTGCTCATTATAACAGGTGGGTGTAATTAGGCTAAAGGTTATGCATTGACACCTTGATTCTGATTGCTCTGAAGCTACCTGATTACTTTACATGAGGCAAAAGTTGTTTATTAAAAAAAAAAAAAAAAAAACCTTAGGTGAACTTTGAAGCAGATTTTGGAAGAACACCCTCTGCTGGTTGGGAGGAAAAGATGGAAAACTTACAGCACCTGGTATTCCCAAGCGGTCTCCCATCCAGGTACTAACCAGGCCCAACCCTGTTTGGCTTCCGAGATCGGACGAGATCGGGCGGGTCCAGAGTGGTGTGGCCGTAAGCACTTGCCAGTGTCCAGCAAAGCCTCTTGGCCAGTGAATCTCAAAGTTTTCCTGCTTAAACTTCCAAGCATGCCATCGTGTCCTTCTGATTAACACACCTGCTGATTAGACACACCCACCTGCTGCAAAAACCATGCCATTTCACCTCTCCTCTGCAAAATCAGCCTTGGTTTAAACACACACAAAGTCTGAACAGAAACACTGCTAACATCTGCTCATTATAACAGGTGGGTGTAATTAGGCTAAAGGTTATGCATTGACACCTTGATTCTGATTGCTCTGAAGCTACCTGATTACTTTACATGAGGCAAAAGTTGTTTATTAAAAAAAAAAAAAAAAAAAAAAAGAAAAAGAAAAAAACCTTAGGTGAACTTTGAAGCAGATTTTGGAAGAACACCCTCTGCTGGTTGGGAGGAAAAGATGGAAAACTTACAGCACCTGGTATTCCCAAGCGGTCTCCCATCCAGGTACTAACCAGGCCCAACCCTGTTTGGCTTCCGAGATCGGACGAGATCGGGCGGGTCCAGAGTGGTGTGGCCGTAAGCACTTGCCAGTGTCCAGCAAAGCCTCTTGGCCACTCAATCTCAAGGTTTTCCTGCTTAAAGCTACAGGCTTGCCATTGTGTCCTCCTGATTAACACACCTGCTGACTAGACACACCCACCTGCTGCAAAAACCATGCCATTTCACCTCTCCTCTGCAAAATCAGCCTTGGTTTAAACACACACAAAGTCTGAACAGAAACACTGCTAACATCTGCTCATTGTAACAGGTGGGTGTAATTAGGCTAAAGGTTATGCATTGACACCTTGATTCTGATTGCTCTGAAGCTACCTGATTACTTTACATGAGGCAAAAGTTGTTTATTAAAAAAAAAAAAAAAAAAACCTTAGGTGAACTTTGAAGCAGATTTTGGAAGAACACCCTCTGCTGGTTGGGAGGAAAAGATGGAAAACTTACAGCACCTGGTATTCCCAAGCGGTCTCCCATCCAGGTACTAACCAGGCCCAACCCTGTTTGGCTTCCGAGATCGGACGAGATCGGGCGGGTCCAGAGTGGTGTGGCCGTAAGCACTTGCCAGTGTCCAGCAAAGCCTCTTGGCCACTCAATCTCAAGGTTTTCCTGCTTAAAGCTACAGGCTTGCCATTGTGTCCTCCTGATTAACACACCTGCTGACTAGACACACCCACCTGCTGCAAAAACCATGCCATTTCACCTCTCCTCTGCAAAATCAGCCTTGGTTTAAACACACACAAAGTCTGAACAGAAACACTGCTAACATCTGCTCATTGTAACAGGTGGGTGTAATTAGGCTAAAGGTTATGCATTGACACCTTGATTCTGATTGCTCTGAAGCTACCTGATTACTTTACATGAGGCAAAAGTTGTTTATTAAAAAAAAAAAAAAAAAAAAAGAAAAAGAAAAAGAAAAAAACCTTAGGTGAACTTTGAAGCAGATTTTGGAAGAACACCCTCTGCTGGTTGGGAGGAAGAGATGGAAAACTTACAGCACCTGGTATTCCCAAGCGGTCTCCCATCCAGGTACTAACCAGGCCCAACCCTGTTTGGCTTCCGAGATCGGACGAGATCGGGCGGGTCCAGAGTGGTGTGGCCGTAAGCACTTGCCAGTGTCCAGCAAAGCCTCTTGGCCACTCAATCTCAAGGTTTTCCTGCTTAAAGCTACAGGCTTGCCATTGTGTCCTCCTGATTAACACACCTGCTGACTAGACACACCCACCTGCTGCAAAAACCATGCCATTTCACCTCTCCTCTGCAAAATCAGCCTTGGTTTAAACACACACAAAGTCTGAACAGAAACACTGCTAACATCTGCTCATTGTAACAGGTGGGTGTAATTAGGCTAAAGGTTATGCATTGACACCTTGATTCTGATTGCTCTGAAGCTACCTGATTACTTTACATGAGGCAAAAGTTGTTTATTAAAAAAAAAAAAAAAAAAACCTTAGGTGAACTTTGAAGCAGATTTTGGAAGAACACCCTCTGCTGGTTGGGAGGAAAAGATGGAAAACTTACAGCACCTGGTATTCCCAAGCGGTCTCCCATCCAGGTACTAACCAGGCCCAACCCTGTTTGGCTTCCGAGATCGGACGAGATCGGGCGGGTCCAGAGTGGTGTGGCCGTAAGCACTTGCCAGTGTCCAGCAAAGCCTCTTGGCCACTCAATCTCAAGGTTTTCCTGCTTAAAGCTACAGGCTTGCCATTGTGTCCTCCTGATTAACACACCTGCTGACTAGACACACCCACCTGCTGCAAAAACCATGCCATTTCACCTCTCCTCTGCAAAATCAGCCTTGGTTTAAACACACACAAAGTCTGAACAGAAACACTGCTAACATCTGCTCATTGTAACAGGTGGGTGTAATTAGGCTAAAGGTTATGCATTGACACCTTGATTCTGATTGCTCTGAAGCTACCTGATTACTTTACATGAGGCAAAAGTTGTTTATTAAAAAAAAAAAAAAAAAAACCTTAGGTGAACTTTGAAGCAGATTTTGGAAGAACACCCTCTGCTGGTTGGGAGGAAAAGATGGAAAACTTACAGCACCTGGTATTCCCAAGCGGTCTCCCATCCAGGTACTAACCAGGCCCAACCCTGTTTGGCTTCCGAGATCGGACGAGATCGGGCGGGTCCAGAGTGGTGTGGCCGTAAGCACTTGCCAGTGTCCAGCAAAGCCTCTTGGCCACTCAATCTCAAGGTTTTCCTGCTTAAAGCTACAGGCTTGCCATTGTGTCCTCCTGATTAACACACCTGCTGACTAGACACACCCACCTGCTGCAAAAACCATGCCATTTCACCTCTCCTCTGCAAAATCAGCCTTGGTTTAAACACACACAAAGTCTGAACAGAAACACTGCTAACATCTGCTCATTGTAACAGGTGGGTGTAATTAGGCTAAAGGTTATGCATTGACACCTTGATTCTGATTGCTCTGAAGCTACCTGATTACTTTACATGAGGCAAAAGTTGTTTATTAAAAAAAAAAAAAAAAAAACCTTAGGTGAACTTTGAAGCAGATTTTGGAAGAACACCCTCTGCTGGTTGGGAGGAAAAGATGGAAAACTTACAGCACCTGGTATTCCCAAGCGGTCTCCCATCCAGGTACTAACCAGGCCCAACCCTGTTTGGCTTCCGAGATCGGACGAGATCGGGCGGGTCCAGAGTGGTGTGGCCGTAAGCACTTGCCAGTGTCCAGCAAAGCCTCTTGGCCACTCAATCTCAAGGTTTTCCTGCTTAAAGCTACAGGCTTGCCATTGTGTCCTCCTGATTAACACACCTGCTGACTAGACACACCCACCTGCTGCAAAAACCATGCCATTTCACCTCTCCTCTGCAAAATCAGCCTTGGTTTAAACACACACAAAGTCTGAACAGAAACACTGCTAACATCTGCTCATTGTAACAGGTGGGTGTAATTAGGCTAAAGGTTATGCATTGACACCTTGATTCTGATTGCTCTGAAGCTACCTGATTACTTTACATGAGGCAAAAGTTGTTTATTAAAAAAAAAAAAAAAAAAACCTTAGGTGAACTTTGAAGCAGATTTTGGAAGAACACCCTCTGCTGGTTGGGAGGAAAAGATGGAAAACTTACAGCACCTGGTATTCCCAAGCGGTCTCCCATCCAGGTACTAACCAGGCCCAACCCTGTTTGGCTTCCGAGATCGGACGAGATCGGGCGGGTCCAGAGTGGTGTGGCCGT
Source organism: Oryzias latipes (assembly GCF_053564925.1). Taxonomy (NCBI): domain Eukaryota; kingdom Metazoa; phylum Chordata; class Actinopteri; order Beloniformes; family Adrianichthyidae; genus Oryzias; species Oryzias latipes. Next base: position 9,131,607 of record NC_136252.1, read on the forward strand.
AAGCACTTGCCAGTGTCCAGCAAAGCCTCTTGGCCACTCAATCTCAAGGTTTTCCTGCTTAAAGCTACAGGCTTGCCATTGTGTCCTCCTGATTAACACACCTGCTGACTAGACACACCCACCTGCTGCAAAAACCATGCCATTTCACCTCTCCTCTGCAAAATCAGCCTTGGTTTAAACACACACAAAGTCTGAACAGAAACACTGCTAACATCTGCTCATTGTAACAGGTGGGTGTAATTAGGCTAAAGGTTATGCATTGACACCTTGATTCTGATTGCTCTGAAGCTACCTGATTACTTTACATGAGGCAAAAGTTGTTTATTAAAAAAAAAAAAAAAAAAACCTTAGGTGAACTTTGAAGCAGATTTTGGAAGAACACCCTCTGCTGGTTGGGAGGAAAAGATGGAAAACTTACAGCACCTGGTATTCCCAAGCGGTCTCCCATCCAGGTACTAACCAGGCCCAACCCTGTTTGGCTTCCGAGATCGGACGAGATCGGGCGGGTCCAGAGTGGTGTGGCCGTAAGCACTTGCCAGTGTCCAGCAAAGCCTCTTGGCCAGTGAATCTCAAAGTTTTCCTGCTTAAACTTCCAAGCATGCCATCGTGTCCTTCTGATTAACACACCTGCTGATTAGACACACCCACCTGCTGCAAAAACCATGCCATTTCACCTCTCCTCTGCAAAATCAGCCTTGGTTTAAACACACACAAAGTCTGAACAGAAACACTGCTAACATCTGCTCATTGTAACAGGTGGGTGTAATTAGGCTAAAGGTTATGCATTGACACCTTGATTCTGATTGCTCTGAAGCTACCTGATTACTTTACATGAGGCAAAAGTTGTTTATTAAAAAAAAAAAAAAAAAAAACCTTAGGTGAACTTTGAAGCAGATTTTGGAAGAACACCCTCTGCTGGTTGGGAGGAAAAGATGGAAAACTTACAGCACCTGGTATTCCCAAGCGGTCTCCCATCCAGGTACTAACCAGGCCCAACCCTGTTTGGCTTCCGAGATCGGACGAGATCGGGCGGGTCCAGAGTGGTGTGGCCGTAAGCACTTGCCAGTGTCCAGCAAAGCCTCTTGGCCAGTGAATCTCAAAGTTTTCCTGCTTAAACTTCCAAGCATGCCATCGTGTCCTTCTGATTAACACACCTGCTGATTAGACACACCCACCTGCTGCAAAAACCATGCCATTTCACCTCTCCTCTGCAAAATCAGCCTTGGTTTAAACACACACAAAGTCTGAACAGAAACACTGCTAACATCTGCTCATTATAACAGGTGGGTGTAATTAGGCTAAAGGTTATGCATTGACACCTTGATTCTGATTGCTCTGAAGCTACCTGATTACTTTACATGAGGCAAAAGTTGTTTATTAAAAAAAAAAAAAAAAAAACCTTAGGTGAACTTTGAAGCAGATTTTGGAAGAACACCCTCTGCTGGTTGGGAGGAAAAGATGGAAAACTTACAGCACCTGGTATTCCCAAGCGGTCTCCCATCCAGGTACTAACCAGGCCCAACCCTGTTTGGCTTCCGAGATCGGACGAGATCGGGCGGGTCCAGAGTGGTGTGGCCGTAAGCACTTGCCAGTGTCCAGCAAAGCCTCTTGGCCAGTGAATCTCAAAGTTTTCCTGCTTAAACTTCCAAGCATGCCATCGTGTCCTTCTGATTAACACACCTGCTGATTAGACACACCCACCTGCTGCAAAAACCATGCCATTTCACCTCTCCTCTGCAAAATCAGCCTTGGTTTAAACACACACAAAGTCTGAACAGAAACACTGCTAACATCTGCTCATTATAACAGGTGGGTGTAATTAGGCTAAAGGTTATGCATTGACACCTTGATTCTGATTGCTCTGAAGCTACCTGATTACTTTACATGAGGCAAAAGTTGTTTATTAAAAAAAAAAAAAAAAAAAAAAAGAAAAAGAAAAAAACCTTAGGTGAACTTTGAAGCAGATTTTGGAAGAACACCCTCTGCTGGTTGGGAGGAAAAGATGGAAAACTTACAGCACCTGGTATTCCCAAGCGGTCTCCCATCCAGGTACTAACCAGGCCCAACCCTGTTTGGCTTCCGAGATCGGACGAGATCGGGCGGGTCCAGAGTGGTGTGGCCGTAAGCACTTGCCAGTGTCCAGCAAAGCCTCTTGGCCACTCAATCTCAAGGTTTTCCTGCTTAAAGCTACAGGCTTGCCATTGTGTCCTCCTGATTAACACACCTGCTGACTAGACACACCCACCTGCTGCAAAAACCATGCCATTTCACCTCTCCTCTGCAAAATCAGCCTTGGTTTAAACACACACAAAGTCTGAACAGAAACACTGCTAACATCTGCTCATTGTAACAGGTGGGTGTAATTAGGCTAAAGGTTATGCATTGACACCTTGATTCTGATTGCTCTGAAGCTACCTGATTACTTTACATGAGGCAAAAGTTGTTTATTAAAAAAAAAAAAAAAAAAACCTTAGGTGAACTTTGAAGCAGATTTTGGAAGAACACCCTCTGCTGGTTGGGAGGAAAAGATGGAAAACTTACAGCACCTGGTATTCCCAAGCGGTCTCCCATCCAGGTACTAACCAGGCCCAACCCTGTTTGGCTTCCGAGATCGGACGAGATCGGGCGGGTCCAGAGTGGTGTGGCCGTAAGCACTTGCCAGTGTCCAGCAAAGCCTCTTGGCCACTCAATCTCAAGGTTTTCCTGCTTAAAGCTACAGGCTTGCCATTGTGTCCTCCTGATTAACACACCTGCTGACTAGACACACCCACCTGCTGCAAAAACCATGCCATTTCACCTCTCCTCTGCAAAATCAGCCTTGGTTTAAACACACACAAAGTCTGAACAGAAACACTGCTAACATCTGCTCATTGTAACAGGTGGGTGTAATTAGGCTAAAGGTTATGCATTGACACCTTGATTCTGATTGCTCTGAAGCTACCTGATTACTTTACATGAGGCAAAAGTTGTTTATTAAAAAAAAAAAAAAAAAAAAAAAGAAAAAGAAAAAAACCTTAGGTGAACTTTGAAGCAGATTTTGGAAGAACACCCTCTGCTGGTTGGGAGGAAGAGATGGAAAACTTACAGCACCTGGTATTCCCAAGCGGTCTCCCATCCAGGTACTAACCAGGCCCAACCCTGTTTGGCTTCCGAGATCGGACGAGATCGGGCGGGTCCAGAGTGGTGTGGCCGTAAGCACTTGCCAGTGTCCAGCAAAGCCTCTTGGCCACTCAATCTCAAGGTTTTCCTGCTTAAAGCTACAGGCTTGCCATTGTGTCCTCCTGATTAACACACCTGCTGACTAGACACACCCACCTGCTGCAAAAACCATGCCATTTCACCTCTCCTCTGCAAAATCAGCCTTGGTTTAAACACACACAAAGTCTGAACAGAAACACTGCTAACATCTGCTCATTGTAACAGGTGGGTGTAATTAGGCTAAAGGTTATGCATTGACACCTTGATTCTGATTGCTCTGAAGCTACCTGATTACTTTACATGAGGCAAAAGTTGTTTATTAAAAAAAAAAAAAAAAAAACCTTAGGTGAACTTTGAAGCAGATTTTGGAAGAACACCCTCTGCTGGTTGGGAGGAAAAGATGGAAAACTTACAGCACCTGGTATTCCCAAGCGGTCTCCCATCCAGGTACTAACCAGGCCCAACCCTGTTTGGCTTCCGAGATCGGACGAGATCGGGCGGGTCCAGAGTGGTGTGGCCGTAAGCACTTGCCAGTGTCCAGCAAAGCCTCTTGGCCACTCAATCTCAAGGTTTTCCTGCTTAAAGCTACAGGCTTGCCATTGTGTCCTCCTGATTAACACACCTGCTGACTAGACACACCCACCTGCTGCAAAAACCATGCCATTTCACCTCTCCTCTGCAAAATCAGCCTTGGTTTAAACACACACAAAGTCTGAACAGAAACACTGCTAACATCTGCTCATTGTAACAGGTGGGTGTAATTAGGCTAAAGGTTATGCATTGACACCTTGATTCTGATTGCTCTGAAGCTACCTGATTACTTTACATGAGGCAAAAGTTGTTTATTAAAAAAAAAAAAAAAAAAAAAGAAAAAGAAAAAGAAAAAAACCTTAGGTGAACTTTGAAGCAGATTTTGGAAGAACACCCTCTGCTGGTTGGGAGGAAGAGATGGAAAACTTACAGCACCTGGTATTCCCAAGCGGTCTCCCATCCAGGTACTAACCAGGCCCAACCCTGTTTGGCTTCCGAGATCGGACGAGATCGGGCGGGTCCAGAGTGGTGTGGCCGTAAGCACTTGCCAGTGTCCAGCAAAGCCTCTTGGCCACTCAATCTCAAGGTTTTCCTGCTTAAAGCTACAGGCTTGCCATTGTGTCCTCCTGATTAACACACCTGCTGACTAGACACACCCACCTGCTGCAAAAACCATGCCATTTCACCTCTCCTCTGCAAAATCAGCCTTGGTTTAAACACACACAAAGTCTGAACAGAAACACTGCTAACATCTGCTCATTGTAACAGGTGGGTGTAATTAGGCTAAAGGTTATGCATTGACACCTTGATTCTGATTGCTCTGAAGCTACCTGATTACTTTACATGAGGCAAAAGTTGTTTATTAAAAAAAAAAAAAAAAAAACCTTAGGTGAACTTTGAAGCAGATTTTGGAAGAACACCCTCTGCTGGTTGGGAGGAAAAGATGGAAAACTTACAGCACCTGGTATTCCCAAGCGGTCTCCCATCCAGGTACTAACCAGGCCCAACCCTGTTTGGCTTCCGAGATCGGACGAGATCGGGCGGGTCCAGAGTGGTGTGGCCGTAAGCACTTGCCAGTGTCCAGCAAAGCCTCTTGGCCACTCAATCTCAAGGTTTTCCTGCTTAAAGCTACAGGCTTGCCATTGTGTCCTCCTGATTAACACACCTGCTGACTAGACACACCCACCTGCTGCAAAAACCATGCCATTTCACCTCTCCTCTGCAAAATCAGCCTTGGTTTAAACACACACAAAGTCTGAACAGAAACACTGCTAACATCTGCTCATTGTAACAGGTGGGTGTAATTAGGCTAAAGGTTATGCATTGACACCTTGATTCTGATTGCTCTGAAGCTACCTGATTACTTTACATGAGGCAAAAGTTGTTTATTAAAAAAAAAAAAAAAAAAACCTTAGGTGAACTTTGAAGCAGATTTTGGAAGAACACCCTCTGCTGGTTGGGAGGAAAAGATGGAAAACTTACAGCACCTGGTATTCCCAAGCGGTCTCCCATCCAGGTACTAACCAGGCCCAACCCTGTTTGGCTTCCGAGATCGGACGAGATCGGGCGGGTCCAGAGTGGTGTGGCCGTAAGCACTTGCCAGTGTCCAGCAAAGCCTCTTGGCCACTCAATCTCAAGGTTTTCCTGCTTAAAGCTACAGGCTTGCCATTGTGTCCTCCTGATTAACACACCTGCTGACTAGACACACCCACCTGCTGCAAAAACCATGCCATTTCACCTCTCCTCTGCAAAATCAGCCTTGGTTTAAACACACACAAAGTCTGAACAGAAACACTGCTAACATCTGCTCATTGTAACAGGTGGGTGTAATTAGGCTAAAGGTTATGCATTGACACCTTGATTCTGATTGCTCTGAAGCTACCTGATTACTTTACATGAGGCAAAAGTTGTTTATTAAAAAAAAAAAAAAAAAAACCTTAGGTGAACTTTGAAGCAGATTTTGGAAGAACACCCTCTGCTGGTTGGGAGGAAAAGATGGAAAACTTACAGCACCTGGTATTCCCAAGCGGTCTCCCATCCAGGTACTAACCAGGCCCAACCCTGTTTGGCTTCCGAGATCGGACGAGATCGGGCGGGTCCAGAGTGGTGTGGCCGTAAGCACTTGCCAGTGTCCAGCAAAGCCTCTTGGCCACTCAATCTCAAGGTTTTCCTGCTTAAAGCTACAGGCTTGCCATTGTGTCCTCCTGATTAACACACCTGCTGACTAGACACACCCACCTGCTGCAAAAACCATGCCATTTCACCTCTCCTCTGCAAAATCAGCCTTGGTTTAAACACACACAAAGTCTGAACAGAAACACTGCTAACATCTGCTCATTGTAACAGGTGGGTGTAATTAGGCTAAAGGTTATGCATTGACACCTTGATTCTGATTGCTCTGAAGCTACCTGATTACTTTACATGAGGCAAAAGTTGTTTATTAAAAAAAAAAAAAAAAAAACCTTAGGTGAACTTTGAAGCAGATTTTGGAAGAACACCCTCTGCTGGTTGGGAGGAAAAGATGGAAAACTTACAGCACCTGGTATTCCCAAGCGGTCTCCCATCCAGGTACTAACCAGGCCCAACCCTGTTTGGCTTCCGAGATCGGACGAGATCGGGCGGGTCCAGAGTGGTGTGGCCGTAAGCACTTGCCAGTGTCCAGCAAAGCCTCTTGGCCACTCAATCTCAAGGTTTTCCTGCTTAAAGCTACAGGCTTGCCATTGTGTCCTCCTGATTAACACACCTGCTGACTAGACACACCCACCTGCTGCAAAAACCATGCCATTTCACCTCTCCTCTGCAAAATCAGCCTTGGTTTAAACACACACAAAGTCTGAACAGAAACACTGCTAACATCTGCTCATTGTAACAGGTGGGTGTAATTAGGCTAAAGGTTATGCATTGACACCTTGATTCTGATTGCTCTGAAGCTACCTGATTACTTTACATGAGGCAAAAGTTGTTTATTAAAAAAAAAAAAAAAAAAACCTTAGGTGAACTTTGAAGCAGATTTTGGAAGAACACCCTCTGCTGGTTGGGAGGAAAAGATGGAAAACTTACAGCACCTGGTATTCCCAAGCGGTCTCCCATCCAGGTACTAACCAGGCCCAACCCTGTTTGGCTTCCGAGATCGGACGAGATCGGGCGGGTCCAGAGTGGTGTGGCCGTAAGCACTTGCCAGTGTCCAGCAAAGCCTCTTGGCCAGTGAATCTCAAAGTTTTCCTGCTTAAACTTCCAAGCATGCCATCGTGTCCTTCTGATTAACACACCTGCTGATTAGACACACCCACCTGCTGCAAAAACCATGCCATTTCACCTCTCCTCTGCAAAATCAGCCTTGGTTTAAACACACACAAAGTCTGAACAGAAACACTGCTAACATCTGCTCATTATAACAGGTGGGTGTAATTAGGCTAAAGGTTATGCATTGACACCTTGATTCTGATTGCTCTGAAGCTACCTGATTACTTTACATGAGGCAAAAGTTGTTTATTAAAAAAAAAAAAAAAAAAAAAAAGAAAAAGAAAAAAACCTTAGGTGAACTTTGAAGCAGATTTTGGAAGAACACCCTCTGCTGGTTGGGAGGAAAAGATGGAAAACTTACAGCACCTGGTATTCCCAAGCGGTCTCCCATCCAGGTACTAACCAGGCCCAACCCTGTTTGGCTTCCGAGATCGGACGAGATCGGGCGGGTCCAGAGTGGTGTGGCCGTAAGCACTTGCCAGTGTCCAGCAAAGCCTCTTGGCCACTCAATCTCAAGGTTTTCCTGCTTAAAGCTACAGGCTTGCCATTGTGTCCTCCTGATTAACACACCTGCTGACTAGACACACCCACCTGCTGCAAAAACCATGCCATTTCACCTCTCCTCTGCAAAATCAGCCTTGGTTTAAACACACACAAAGTCTGAACAGAAACACTGCTAACATCTGCTCATTGTAACAGGTGGGTGTAATTAGGCTAAAGGTTATGCATTGACACCTTGATTCTGATTGCTCTGAAGCTACCTGATTACTTTACATGAGGCAAAAGTTGTTTATTAAAAAAAAAAAAAAAAAAACCTTAGGTGAACTTTGAAGCAGATTTTGGAAGAACACCCTCTGCTGGTTGGGAGGAAAAGATGGAAAACTTACAGCACCTGGTATTCCCAAGCGGTCTCCCATCCAGGTACTAACCAGGCCCAACCCTGTTTGGCTTCCGAGATCGGACGAGATCGGGCGGGTCCAGAGTGGTGTGGCCGTAAGCACTTGCCAGTGTCCAGCAAAGCCTCTTGGCCACTCAATCTCAAGGTTTTCCTGCTTAAAGCTACAGGCTTGCCATTGTGTCCTCCTGATTAACACACCTGCTGACTAGACACACCCACCTGCTGCAAAAACCATGCCATTTCACCTCTCCTCTGCAAAATCAGCCTTGGTTTAAACACACACAAAGTCTGAACAGAAACACTGCTAACATCTGCTCATTGTAACAGGTGGGTGTAATTAGGCTAAAGGTTATGCATTGACACCTTGATTCTGATTGCTCTGAAGCTACCTGATTACTTTACATGAGGCAAAAGTTGTTTATTAAAAAAAAAAAAAAAAAAAAAGAAAAAGAAAAAGAAAAAAACCTTAGGTGAACTTTGAAGCAGATTTTGGAAGAACACCCTCTGCTGGTTGGGAGGAAGAGATGGAAAACTTACAGCACCTGGTATTCCCAAGCGGTCTCCCATCCAGGTACTAACCAGGCCCAACCCTGTTTGGCTTCCGAGATCGGACGAGATCGGGCGGGTCCAGAGTGGTGTGGCCGTAAGCACTTGCCAGTGTCCAGCAAAGCCTCTTGGCCACTCAATCTCAAGGTTTTCCTGCTTAAAGCTACAGGCTTGCCATTGTGTCCTCCTGATTAACACACCTGCTGACTAGACACACCCACCTGCTGCAAAAACCATGCCATTTCACCTCTCCTCTGCAAAATCAGCCTTGGTTTAAACACACACAAAGTCTGAACAGAAACACTGCTAACATCTGCTCATTGTAACAGGTGGGTGTAATTAGGCTAAAGGTTATGCATTGACACCTTGATTCTGATTGCTCTGAAGCTACCTGATTACTTTACATGAGGCAAAAGTTGTTTATTAAAAAAAAAAAAAAAAAAACCTTAGGTGAACTTTGAAGCAGATTTTGGAAGAACACCCTCTGCTGGTTGGGAGGAAAAGATGGAAAACTTACAGCACCTGGTATTCCCAAGCGGTCTCCCATCCAGGTACTAACCAGGCCCAACCCTGTTTGGCTTCCGAGATCGGACGAGATCGGGCGGGTCCAGAGTGGTGTGGCCGTAAGCACTTGCCAGTGTCCAGCAAAGCCTCTTGGCCACTCAATCTCAAGGTTTTCCTGCTTAAAGCTACAGGCTTGCCATTGTGTCCTCCTGATTAACACACCTGCTGACTAGACACACCCACCTGCTGCAAAAACCATGCCATTTCACCTCTCCTCTGCAAAATCAGCCTTGGTTTAAACACACACAAAGTCTGAACAGAAACACTGCTAACATCTGCTCATTGTAACAGGTGGGTGTAATTAGGCTAAAGGTTATGCATTGACACCTTGATTCTGATTGCTCTGAAGCTACCTGATTACTTTACATGAGGCAAAAGTTGTTTATTAAAAAAAAAAAAAAAAAAACCTTAGGTGAACTTTGAAGCAGATTTTGGAAGAACACCCTCTGCTGGTTGGGAGGAAAAGATGGAAAACTTACAGCACCTGGTATTCCCAAGCGGTCTCCCATCCAGGTACTAACCAGGCCCAACCCTGTTTGGCTTCCGAGATCGGACGAGATCGGGCGGGTCCAGAGTGGTGTGGCCGTAAGCACTTGCCAGTGTCCAGCAAAGCCTCTTGGCCACTCAATCTCAAGGTTTTCCTGCTTAAAGCTACAGGCTTGCCATTGTGTCCTCCTGATTAACACACCTGCTGACTAGACACACCCACCTGCTGCAAAAACCATGCCATTTCACCTCTCCTCTGCAAAATCAGCCTTGGTTTAAACACACACAAAGTCTGAACAGAAACACTGCTAACATCTGCTCATTGTAACAGGTGGGTGTAATTAGGCTAAAGGTTATGCATTGACACCTTGATTCTGATTGCTCTGAAGCTACCTGATTACTTTACATGAGGCAAAAGTTGTTTATTAAAAAAAAAAAAAAAAAAACCTTAGGTGAACTTTGAAGCAGATTTTGGAAGAACACCCTCTGCTGGTTGGGAGGAAAAGATGGAAAACTTACAGCACCTGGTATTCCCAAGCGGTCTCCCATCCAGGTACTAACCAGGCCCAACCCTGTTTGGCTTCCGAGATCGGACGAGATCGGGCGGGTCCAGAGTGGTGTGGCCGTAAGCACTTGCCAGTGTCCAGCAAAGCCTCTTGGCCACTCAATCTCAAGGTTTTCCTGCTTAAAGCTACAGGCTTGCCATTGTGTCCTCCTGATTAACACACCTGCTGACTAGACACACCCACCTGCTGCAAAAACCATGCCATTTCACCTCTCCTCTGCAAAATCAGCCTTGGTTTAAACACACACAAAGTCTGAACAGAAACACTGCTAACATCTGCTCATTGTAACAGGTGGGTGTAATTAGGCTAAAGGTTATGCATTGACACCTTGATTCTGATTGCTCTGAAGCTACCTGATTACTTTACATGAGGCAAAAGTTGTTTATTAAAAAAAAAAAAAAAAAAACCTTAGGTGAACTTTGAAGCAGATTTTGGAAGAACACCCTCTGCTGGTTGGGAGGAAAAGATGGAAAACTTACAGCACCTGGTATTCCCAAGCGGTCTCCCATCCAGGTACTAACCAGGCCCAACCCTGTTTGGCTTCCGAGATCGGACGAGATCGGGCGGGTCCAGAGTGGTGTGGCCGTAAGCACTTGCCAGTGTCCAGCAAAGCCTCTTGGCCACTCAATCTCAAGGTTTTCCTGCTTAAAGCTACAGGCTTGCCATTGTGTCCTCCTGATTAACACACCTGCTGACTAGACACACCCACCTGCTGCAAAAACCATGCCATTTCACCTCTCCTCTGCAAAATCAGCCTTGGTTTAAACACACACAAAGTCTGAACAGAAACACTGCTAACATCTGCTCATTGTAACAGGTGGGTGTAATTAGGCTAAAGGTTATGCATTGACACCTTGATTCTGATTGCTCTGAAGCTACCTGATTACTTTACATGAGGCAAAAGTTGTTTATTAAAAAAAAAAAAAAAAAAACCTTAGGTGAACTTTGAAGCAGATTTTGGAAGAACACCCTCTGCTGGTTGGGAGGAAAAGATGGAAAACTTACAGCACCTGGTATTCCCAAGCGGTCTCCCATCCAGGTACTAACCAGGCCCAACCCTGTTTGGCTTCCGAGATCGGACGAGATCGGGCGGGTCCAGAGTGGTGTGGCCGTAAGCACTTGCCAGTGTCCAGCAAAGCCTCTTGGCCACTCAATCTCAAGGTTTTCCTGCTTAAAGCTACAGGCTTGCCATTGTGTCCTCCTGATTAACACACCTGCTGACTAGACACACCCACCTGCTGCAAAAACCATGCCATTTCACCTCTCCTCTGCAAAATCAGCCTTGGTTTAAACACACACAAAGTCTGAACAGAAACACTGCTAACATCTGCTCATTGTAACAGGTGGGTGTAATTAGGCTAAAGGTTATGCATTGACACCTTGATTCTGATTGCTCTGAAGCTACCTGATTACTTTACATGAGGCAAAAGTTGTTTATTAAAAAAAAAAAAAAGAAAAAAAAAGAAAAAGAAAAAAACCTTAGGTGAACTTTGAAGCAGATTTTGGAAGAACACCCTCTGCTGGTTGGGAGGAAAAGATGGAAAACTTACAGCACCTGGTATTCCCAAGCGGTCTCCCATCCAGGTACTAACCAGGCCCAACCCTGATTGGCTTCCGAGATCGGACGAGATCGGGCGGGTCCAGAGTGGTGTGGCCGTAAGCACTTGCCAGTGTCCAGCAAAGCCTCTTGGCCAGTGAATCTCAAAGTTTTCCTGCTTAAACTTCCAAGCATGCCATCGTGTCCTTCTGATTAACACACCTGCTGATTAGACACACCCACCTGCTGCAAAAACCATGCCATTTCACCTCTCCTCTGCAAAATCAGCCTTGGTTTAAACACACACAAAGTCTGAACAGAAACACTGCTAACATCTGCTCATTATAACAGGTGGGTGTAATTAGGCTAAAGGTTATGCATTGACACCTTGATTCTGATTGCTCTGAAGCTACCTGATTACTTTACATGAGGCAAAAGTTGTTTATTAAAAAAAAAAAAAAAAAAAAAAAGAAAAAGAAAAAAACCTTAGGTGAACTTTGAAGCAGATTTTGGAAGAACACCCTCTGCTGGTTGGGAGGAAAAGATGGAAAACTTACAGCACCTGGTATTCCCAAGCGGTCTCCCATCCAGGTACTAACCAGGCCCAACCCTGTTTGGCTTCCGAGATCGGACGAGATCGGGCGGGTCCAGAGTGGTGTGGCCGTAAGCACTTGCCAGTGTCCAGCAAAGCCTCTTGGCCAGTGAATCTCAAAGTTTTCCTGCTTAAACTTCCAAGCATGCCATCGTGTCCTTCTGATTAACACACCTGCTGATTAGACACACCCACCTGCTGCAAAAACCATGCCATTTCACCTCTCCTCTGCAAAATCAGCCTTGGTTTAAACACACACAAAGTCTGAACAGAAACACTGCTAACATCTGCTCATTATAACAGGTGGGTGTAATTAGGCTAAAGGTTATGCATTGACACCTTGATTCTGATTGCTCTGAAGCTACCTGATTACTTTACATGAGGCAAAAGTTGTTTATTAAAAAAAAAAAAAAAAAAAAAAAAAAAAAGAAAAAAGAAAAAAACCTAAAGTGAACTTTGAAGAAGATATTGGAAGAACACCCTCTGCTGGTTGGGAGGAAAAGATGGAAAACTTACAGCACCTGGTATTCCCAAGCGGTCTCCCATCCAGGTACTAACCAGGCCCAACCCTGATTGGCTTCCGAGATCGGACGAGATCGGGCGGGTCCAGAGTGGTGTGGCCGTAAGCACTTGCCAGTGTCCAGCAAAGCCTCTTGGCCAGCGAATCTCAACGTTTTCCAGCTTAAAGGTCCAAGCATTTCATCGTGTCCTTCTGATTAACACACCTGCTGATTGGACACACCCACCTGCTGCAAAAACCATGCCATTTCAGCTCACCTCTGCAAAAACAGCCTTGGTTACACTCACAAAGTCTGAACAGAAGCACTGCTAACATCTGCTCATTATAACAGGTGGAGTAATTAGGCTAAAGGTTATGCATTTACACCTTGGCACTGAATGCTCTGAAGCTACCTGATTACTTTACACGAGGCAAAAGTTGCTTATTAAAAAGAAAAAAACCTTAGGTGAACTTTGAAGCAGATTTTGGAAGAACACCCTCTGCTGGTTGGGAGGAAAAGATGGAAAACTTACAGCACCTGGTATTCCCAAGCGGTCTCCCATCCAGGTACTAACCAGGCCCAACCCTGTTTGGCTTCCGAGATCGGACGAGATCGGGCGGGTCCAGAGTGGTGTGGCCGTAAGCACTTGCCAGTGTCCAGCAAAGCCTCTTGGCCAGTGAATCTCAAAGTTTTCCTGCTTAAACTTCCAAGCATGCCATCGTGTCCTTCTGATTAACACACCTGCTGATTAGACACACCCACCTGCTGCAAAAACCATGCCATTTCAGCTCACCTCTGCAAAATCAGCCTTGGTTTAAACACACACAAAGTCTGAACAGAAACACTGCTAACATCTGCTCATTATAACAGGTGGGTGTAATTAGGCTAAAGGTTATGCATTGACACCTTGATTCTGATTGCTCTGAAGCTACCTGATTACTTTACATGAGGCAAAAGTTGTTTATTAAAAAAAAAAAAAAAAAAAAAAAAAAAAAAACCTTAGGTGAACTTTGAAGCAGATTTTGGAAGAACACCCTCTGCTGGTTGGGAGGAAAAGATGGAAAACTTACAGCACCTGGTATTCCCAAGCGGTCTCCCATCCAGGTACTAACCAGGCCCAACCCTGTTTGGCTTCCGAGATCGGACGAGATCGGGCGGGTCCAGAGTGGTGTGGCCGTAAGCACTTGCCAGTGTCCAGCAAAGCCTCTTGGCCAGCGAATTTCAAAGTTTTCCAGCTTAAAGCTCCAGGCATTTCATCGTGTCCTTCTGATTAACACACCTGCTGATTGGACACACCCACCTGCTGCAAAAACCATGCCATTTCAGCTCACCTCTGCAAAAACAGCCTTGGTTACACTCACAAAGTCTGAACAGAAACACTGCTAACATCTGCTCATTATAACAGGTGGGTGTAATTAGGCTAAAAGTTATGCATTGACACCTTGATTCTGATTGCTCTGAAGCTACCTGATTACTTTACATGAGGCAAAAGTTGTTTATTAAAAAAAAAAAAAAGAAAAAAAAAGAAAAAGAAAAAAACCTTAGGTGAACTTTGAAGCAGATTTTGGAAGAACACCCTCTGCTGGTTGGGAGGAAAAGATGGAAAACTTACAGCACCTGGTATTCCCAAGCGGTCTCCCATCCAGGTACTAACCAGGCCCAACCCTGATTGGCTTCCGAGATCGGACGAGATCGGGCGGGTCCAGAGTGGTGTGGCCGTAAGCACTTGCCAGTGTCCAGCAAAGCCTCTTGGCCAGTGAATCTCAAAGTTTTCCTGCTTAAACTTCCAAGCATGCCATCGTGTCCTTCTGATTAACACACCTGCTGATTAGACACACCCACCTGCTGCAAAAACCATGCCATTTCACCTCTCCTCTGCAAAATCAGCCTTGGTTTAAACACACACAAAGTCTGAACAGAAACACTGCTAACATCTGCTCATTATAACAGGTGGGTGTAATTAGGCTAAAGGTTATGCATTGACACCTTGATTCTGATTGCTCTGAAGCTACCTGATTACTTTACATGAGGCAAAAGTTGTTTATTAAAAAAAAAAAAAAAAAAAAAAAGAAAAAGAAAAAAACCTTAGGTGAACTTTGAAGCAGATTTTGGAAGAACACCCTCTGCTGGTTGGGAGGAAAAGATGGAAAACTTACAGCACCTGGTATTCCCAAGCGGTCTCCCATCCAGGTACTAACCAGGCCCAACCCTGTTTGGCTTCCGAGATCGGACGAGATCGGGCGGGTCCAGAGTGGTGTGGCCGTAAGCACTTGCCAGTGTCCAGCAAAGCCTCTTGGCCAGTGAATCTCAAAGTTTTCCTGCTTAAACTTCCAAGCATGCCATCGTGTCCTTCTGATTAACACACCTGCTGATTAGACACACCCACCTGCTGCAAAAACCATGCCATTTCACCTCTCCTCTGCAAAATCAGCCTTGGTTTAAACACACACAAAGTCTGAACAGAAACACTGCTAACATCTGCTCATTATAACAGGTGGGTGTAATTAGGCTAAAGGTTATGCATTGACACCTTGATTCTGATTGCTCTGAAGCTACCTGATTACTTTACATGAGGCAAAAGTTGTTTATTAAAAAAAAAAAAAAAAAAAAAAAAAAAAAGAAAAAAGAAAAAAACCTAAAGTGAACTTTGAAGAAGATATTGGAAGAACACCCTCTGCTGGTTGGGAGGAAAAGATGGAAAACTTACAGCACCTGGTATTCCCAAGCGGTCTCCCATCCAGGTACTAACCAGGCCCAACCCTGATTGGCTTCCGAGATCGGACGAGATCGGGCGGGTCCAGAGTGGTGTGGCCGTAAGCACTTGCCAGTGTCCAGCAAAGCCTCTTGGCCAGCGAATCTCAACGTTTTCCAGCTTAAAGGTCCAAGCATTTCATCGTGTCCTTCTGATTAACACACCTGCTGATTGGACACACCCACCTGCTGCAAAAACCATGCCATTTCAGCTCACCTCTGCAAAAACAGCCTTGGTTACACTCACAAAGTCTGAACAGAAGCACTGCTAACATCTGCTCATTATAACAGGTGGAGTAATTAGGCTAAAGGTTATGCATTTACACCTTGGCACTGAATGCTCTGAAGCTACCTGATTACTTTACACGAGGCAAAAGTTGCTTATTAAAAAGAAAAAAACCTTAGGTGAACTTTGAAGCAGATTTTGGAAGAACACCCTCTGCTGGTTGGGAGGAAAAGATGGAAAACTTACAGCACCTGGTATTCCCAAGCGGTCTCCCATCCAGGTACTAACCAGGCCCAACCCTGTTTGGCTTCCGAGATCGGACGAGATCGGGCGGGTCCAGAGTGGTGTGGCCGTAAGCACTTGCCAGTGTCCAGCAAAGCCTCTTGGCCAGTGAATCTCAAAGTTTTCCTGCTTAAACTTCCAAGCATGCCATCGTGTCCTTCTGATTAACACACCTGCTGATTAGACACACCCACCTGCTGCAAAAACCATGCCATTTCAGCTCACCTCTGCAAAATCAGCCTTGGTTTAAACACACACAAAGTCTGAACAGAAACACTGCTAACATCTGCTCATTATAACAGGTGGGTGTAATTAGGCTAAAGGTTATGCATTGACACCTTGATTCTGATTGCTCTGAAGCTACCTGATTACTTTACATGAGGCAAAAGTTGTTTATTAAAAAAAAAAAAAAAAAAAAAAAAAGAAAAAGAAAAAAACCTTAGGTGAACTTTGAAGCAGATTTTGGAAGAACACCCTCTGCTGGTTGGGAGGAAAAGATGGAAAACTTACAGCACCTGGTATTCCCAAGCGGTCTCCCATCCAGGTACTAACCAGGCCCAACCCTGTTTGGCTTCCGAGATCGGACGAGATCGGGCGGGTCCAGAGTGGTGTGGCCGTAAGCACTTGCCAGTGTCCAGCAAAGCCTCTTGGCCAGTGAATCTCAAAGTTTTCCTGCTTAAACTTCCAAGCATGCCATCGTGTCCTTCTGATTAACACACCTGCTGATTAGACACACCCACCTGCTGCAAAAACCATGCCATTTCACCTCTCCTCTGCAAAATCAGCCTTGGTTTAAACACACACAAAGTCTGAACAGAAACACTGCTAACATCTGCTCATTATAACAGGTGGGTGTAATTAGGCTAAAGGTTATGCATTGACACCTTGATTCTGATTGCTCTGAAGCTACCTGATTACTTTACATGAGGCAAAAGTTGTTTATTAAAAAAAAAAAAAAAAAAAAAAAGAAAAAGAAAAAAACCTTAGGTGAACTTTGAAGCAGATTTTGGAAGAACACCCTCTGCTGGTTGGGAGGAAAAGATGGAAAACTTACAGCACCTGGTATTCCCAAGCGGTCTCCCATCCAGGTACTAACCAGGCCCAACCCTGTTTGGCTTCCGAGATCGGACGAGATCGGGCGGGTCCAGAGTGGTGTGGCCGTAAGCACTTGCCAGTGTCCAGCAAAGCCTCTTGGCCAGTGAATCTCAAAGTTTTCCTGCTTAAACTTCCAAGCATGCCATCGTGTCCTTCTGATTAACACACCTGCTGATTGGACACACCCACCTGCTGCAAAAACCATGCCATTTCAGCTCACCTCTGCAAAAACAGCCTTGGTTACACTCACAAAGTCTGAACAGAAGCACTGCTAACATCTGCTCATTATAACAGGTGGAGTAATTAGGCTAAAGGTTATGCATTTACACCTTGGCACTGTATGCTCTGAAGCTACCTGATTACTTTACATGAGGCAAAAGTTGTTTATTAAAAAAAAAAAAAAAAAAAAAAAAAAAAGAAAAAAGAAAAAAACCTAAAGTGAACTTTGAAGAAGATATTGGAAGAACACCCTCTGCTGGTTGGGAGGAAAAGATGGAAAACTTACAGCACCTGGTATTCCCAAGCGGTCTCCCATCCAGGTACTAACCAGGCCCAACCCTGATTGGCTTCCGAGATCGGACGAGATCGGGCGGGTCCAGAGTGGTGTGGCCGTAAGCACTTGCCAGTGTCCAGCAAAGCCTCTTGGCCAGCGAATCTCAACGTTTTCCAGCTTAAAGGTCCAAGCATTTCATCGTGTCCTTCTGATTAACACACCTGCTGATTGGACACACCCACCTGCTGCAAAAACCATGCCATTTCAGCTCACCTCTGCAAAAACAGCCTTGGTTACACTCACAAAGTCTGAACAGAAGCACTGCTAACATCTGCTCATTATAACAGGTGGAGTAATTAGGCTAAAGGTTATGCATTTACACCTTGGCACTGAATGCTCTGAAGCTACCTGATTACTTTACACGAGGCAAAAGTTGCTTATTAAAAAGAAAAAAACCTTAGGTGAACTTTGAAGCAGATTTTGGAAGAACACCCTCTGCTGGTTGGGAGGAAAAGATGGAAAACTTACAGCACCTGGTATTCCCAAGCGGTCTCCCATCCAGGTACTAACCAGGCCCAACCCTGTTTGGCTTCCGAGATCGGACGAGATCGGGCGGGTCCAGAGTGGTGTGGCCGTAAGCACTTGCCAGTGTCCAGCAAAGCCTCTTGGCCAGTGAATCTCAAAGTTTTCCTGCTTAAACTTCCAAGCATGCCATCGTGTCCTTCTGATTAACACACCTGCTGATTAGACACACCCACCTGCTGCAAAAACCATGCCATTTCACCTCTCCTCTGCAAAATCAGCCTTGGTTTAAACACACACAAAGTCTGAACAGAAACACTGCTAACATCTGCTCATTATAACAGGTGGGTGTAATTAGGCTAAAGGTTATGCATTGACACCTTGATTCTGATTGCTCTGAAGCTACCTGATTACTTTACATGAGGCAAAAGTTGTTTATTAAAAAAAAAAAAAAAAAAAAAAAGAAAAAGAAAAAAACCTTAGGTGAACTTTGAAGCAGATTTTGGAAGAACACCCTCTGCTGGTTGGGAGGAAAAGATGGAAAACTTACAGCACCTGGTATTCCCAAGCGGTCTCCCATCCAGGTACTAACCAGGCCCAACCCTGTTTGGCTTCCGAGATCGGACGAGATCGGGCGGGTCCAGAGTGGTGTGGCCGTAAGCACTTGCCAGTGTCCAGCAAAGCCTCTTGGCCAGTGAATCTCAAAGTTTTCCTGCTTAAACTTCCAAGCATGCCATCGTGTCCTTCTGATTAACACACCTGCTGATTGGACACACCCACCTGCTGCAAAAACCATGCCATTTCAGCTCACCTCTGCAAAAACAGCCTTGGTTACACTCACAAAGTCTGAACAGAAGCACTGCTAACATCTGCTCATTATAACAGGTGGAGTAATTAGGCTAAAGGTTATGCATTTACACCTTGGCACTGTATGCTCTGAAGCTACCTGATTACTTTACATGAGGCAAAAGTTGTTTATTAAAAAAAAAAAAAAAAAAAAAAAAAAAAGAAAAAAGAAAAAAACCTAAAGTGAACTTTGAAGAAGATATTGGAAGAACACCCTCTGCTGGTTGGGAGGAAAAGATGGAAAACTTACAGCACCTGGTATTCCCAAGCGGTCTCCCATCCAGGTACTAACCAGGCCCAACCCTGATTGGCTTCCGAGATCGGACGAGATCGGGCGGGTCCAGAGTGGTGTGGCCGTAAGCACTTGCCAGTGTCCAGCAAAGCCTCTTGGCCAGCGAATCTCAACGTTTTCCAGCTTAAAGGTCCAAGCATTTCATCGTGTCCTTCTGATTAACACACCTGCTGATTGGACACACCCACCTGCTGCAAAAACCATGCCATTTCAGCTCACCTCTGCAAAAACAGCCTTGGTTACACTCACAAAGTCTGAACAGAAGCACTGCTAACATCTGCTCATTATAACAGGTGGAGTAATTAGGCTAAAGGTTATGCATTTACACCTTGGCACTGAATGCTCTGAAGCTACCTGATTACTTTACACGAGGCAAAAGTTGCTTATTAAAAAGAAAAAAACCTTAGGTGAACTTTGAAGCAGATTTTGGAAGAACACCCTCTGCTGGTTGGGAGGAAAAGATGGAAAACTTACAGCACCTGGTATTCCCAAGCGGTCTCCCATCCAGGTACTAACCAGGCCCAACCCTGTTTGGCTTCCGAGATCGGACGAGATCGGGCGGGTCCAGAGTGGTGTGGCCGTAAGCACTTGCCAGTGTCCAGCAAAGCCTCTTGGCCAGTGAATCTCAAAGTTTTCCTGCTTAAACTTCCAAGCATGCCATCGTGTCCTTCTGATTAACACACCTGCTGATTAGACACACCCACCTGCTGCAAAAACCATGCCATTTCAGCTCACCTCTGCAAAATCAGCCTTGGTTTAAACACACACAAAGTCTGAACAGAAACACTGCTAACATCTGCTCATTATAACAGGTGGGTGTAATTAGGCTAAAGGTTATGCATTGACACCTTGATTCTGATTGCTCTGAAGCTACCTGATTACTTTACATGAGGCAAAAGTTGTTTATTAAAAAAAAAAAAAAAAAAAAAAAAAGAAAAAGAAAAAAACCTTAGGTGAACTTTGAAGCAGATTTTGGAAGAACACCCTCTGCTGGTTGGGAGGAAAAGATGGAAAACTTACAGCACCTGGTATTCCCAAGCGGTCTCCCATCCAGGTACTAACCAGGCCCAACCCTGTTTGGCTTCCGAGATCGGACGAGATCGGGCGGGTCCAGAGTGGTGTGGCCGTAAGCACTTGCCAGTGTCCAGCAAAGCCTCTTGGCCAGTGAATCTCAAAGTTTTCCTGCTTAAACTTCCAAGCATGCCATCGTGTCCTTCTGATTAACACACCTGCTGATTAGACACACCCACCTGCTGCAAAAACCATGCCATTTCACCTCTCCTCTGCAAAATCAGCCTTGGTTTAAACACACACAAAGTCTGAACAGAAACACTGCTAACATCTGCTCATTATAACAGGTGGGTGTAATTAGGCTAAAGGTTATGCATTGACACCTTGATTCTGATTGCTCTGAAGCTACCTGATTACTTTACATGAGGCAAAAGTTGTTTATTAAAAAAAAAAAAAAAAAAAAAAAGAAAAAGAAAAAAACCTTAGGTGAACTTTGAAGCAGATTTTGGAAGAACACCCTCTGCTGGTTGGGAGGAAAAGATGGAAAACTTACAGCACCTGGTATTCCCAAGCGGTCTCCCATCCAGGTACTAACCAGGCCCAACCCTGTTTGGCTTCCGAGATCGGACGAGATCGGGCGGGTCCAGAGTGGTGTGGCCGTAAGCACTTGCCAGTGTCCAGCAAAGCCTCTTGGCCAGTGAATCTCAAAGTTTTCCTGCTTAAACTTCCAAGCATGCCATCGTGTCCTTCTGATTAACACACCTGCTGATTGGACACACCCACCTGCTGCAAAAACCATGCCATTTCAGCTCACCTCTGCAAAAACAGCCTTGGTTACACTCACAAAGTCTGAACAGAAGCACTGCTAACATCTGCTCATTATAACAGGTGGAGTAATTAGGCTAAAGGTTATGCATTTACACCTTGGCACTGTATGCTCTGAAGCTACCTGATTACTTTACATGAGGCAAAAGTTGTTTATTAAAAAAAAAAAAAAAAAAAAAAAAAAAAGAAAAAAGAAAAAAACCTAAAGTGAACTTTGAAGAAGATATTGGAAGAACACCCTCTGCTGGTTGGGAGGAAAAGATGGAAAACTTACAGCACCTGGTATTCCCAAGCGGTCTCCCATCCAGGTACTAACCAGGCCCAACCCTGATTGGCTTCCGAGATCGGACGAGATCGGGCGGGTCCAGAGTGGTGTGGCCGTAAGCACTTGCCAGTGTCCAGCAAAGCCTCTTGGCCAGCGAATCTCAACGTTTTCCAGCTTAAAGGTCCAAGCATTTCATCGTGTCCTTCTGATTAACACACCTGCTGATTGGACACACCCACCTGCTGCAAAAACCATGCCATTTCAGCTCACCTCTGCAAAAACAGCCTTGGTTACACTCACAAAGTCTGAACAGAAGCACTGCTAACATCTGCTCATTATAACAGGTGGAGTAATTAGGCTAAAGGTTATGCATTTACACCTTGGCACTGAATGCTCTGAAGCTACCTGATTACTTTACACGAGGCAAAAGTTGCTTATTAAAAAGAAAAAAACCTTAGGTGAACTTTGAAGCAGATTTTGGAAGAACACCCTCTGCTGGTTGGGAGGAAAAGATGGAAAACTTACAGCACCTGGTATTCCCAAGCGGTCTCCCATCCAGGTACTAACCAGGCCCAACCCTGTTTGGCTTCCGAGATCGGACGAGATCGGGCGGGTCCAGAGTGGTGTGGCCGTAAGCACTTGCCAGTGTCCAGCAAAGCCTCTTGGCCAGTGAATCTCAAAGTTTTCCTGCTTAAACTTCCAAGCATGCCATCGTGTCCTTCTGATTAACACACCTGCTGATTAGACACACCCACCTGCTGCAAAAACCATGCCATTTCACCTCTCCTCTGCAAAATCAGCCTTGGTTTAAACACACACAAAGTCTGAACAGAAACACTGCTAACATCTGCTCATTATAACAGGTGGGTGTAATTAGGCTAAAGGTTATGCATTGACACCTTGATTCTGATTGCTCTGAAGCTACCTGATTACTTTACATGAGGCAAAAGTTGTTTATTAAAAAAAAAAAAAAAAAAAAAAAGAAAAAGAAAAAAACCTTAGGTGAACTTTGAAGCAGATTTTGGAAGAACACCCTCTGCTGGTTGGGAGGAAAAGATGGAAAACTTACAGCACCTGGTATTCCCAAGCGGTCTCCCATCCAGGTACTAACCAGGCCCAACCCTGTTTGGCTTCCGAGATCGGACGAGATCGGGCGGGTCCAGAGTGGTGTGGCCGTAAGCACTTGCCAGTGTCCAGCAAAGCCTCTTGGCCAGTGAATCTCAAAGTTTTCCTGCTTAAACTTCCAAGCATGCCATCGTGTCCTTCTGATTAACACACCTGCTGATTGGACACACCCACCTGCTGCAAAAACCATGCCATTTCAGCTCACCTCTGCAAAAACAGCCTTGGTTACACTCACAAAGTCTGAACAGAAGCACTGCTAACATCTGCTCATTATAACAGGTGGAGTAATTAGGCTAAAGGTTATGCATTTACACCTTGGCACTGTATGCTCTGAAGCTACCTGATTACTTTACATGAGGCAAAAGTTGTTTATTAAAAAAAAAAAAAAAAAAAAAAAAAAAAGAAAAAAGAAAAAAACCTAAAGTGAACTTTGAAGAAGATATTGGAAGAACACCCTCTGCTGGTTGGGAGGAAAAGATGGAAAACTTACAGCACCTGGTATTCCCAAGCGGTCTCCCATCCAGGTACTAACCAGGCCCAACCCTGATTGGCTTCCGAGATCGGACGAGATCGGGCGGGTCCAGAGTGGTGTGGCCGTAAGCACTTGCCAGTGTCCAGCAAAGCCTCTTGGCCAGCGAATCTCAACGTTTTCCAGCTTAAAGGTCCAAGCATTTCATCGTGTCCTTCTGATTAACACACCTGCTGATTGGACACACCCACCTGCTGCAAAAACCATGCCATTTCAGCTCACCTCTGCAAAAACAGCCTTGGTTACACTCACAAAGTCTGAACAGAAGCACTGCTAACATCTGCTCATTATAACAGGTGGAGTAATTAGGCTAAAGGTTATGCATTTACACCTTGGCACTGAATGCTCTGAAGCTACCTGATTACTTTACACGAGGCAAAAGTTGCTTATTAAAAAGAAAAAAACCTTAGGTGAACTTTGAAGCAGATTTTGGAAGAACACCCTCTGCTGGTTGGGAGGAAAAGATGGAAAACTTACAGCACCTGGTATTCCCAAGCGGTCTCCCATCCAGGTACTAACCAGGCCCAACCCTGTTTGGCTTCCGAGATCGGACGAGATCGGGCGGGTCCAGAGTGGTGTGGCCGTAAGCACTTGCCAGTGTCCAGCAAAGCCTCTTGGCCAGTGAATCTCAAAGTTTTCCTGCTTAAACTTCCAAGCATGCCATCGTGTCCTTCTGATTAACACACCTGCTGATTAGACACACCCACCTGCTGCAAAAACCATGCCATTTCACCTCTCCTCTGCAAAATCAGCCTTGGTTTAAACACACACAAAGTCTGAACAGAAACACTGCTAACATCTGCTCATTATAACAGGTGGGTGTAATTAGGCTAAAGGTTATGCATTGACACCTTGATTCTGATTGCTCTGAAGCTACCTGATTACTTTACATGAGGCAAAAGTTGTTTATTAAAAAAAAAAAAAAAAAAAAAAAGAAAAAGAAAAAAACCTTAGGTGAACTTTGAAGCAGATTTTGGAAGAACACCCTCTGCTGGTTGGGAGGAAAAGATGGAAAACTTACAGCACCTGGTATTCCCAAGCGGTCTCCCATCCAGGTACTAACCAGGCCCAACCCTGTTTGGCTTCCGAGATCGGACGAGATCGGGCGGGTCCAGAGTGGTGTGGCCGTAAGCACTTGCCAGTGTCCAGCAAAGCCTCTTGGCCAGTGAATCTCAAAGTTTTCCTGCTTAAACTTCCAAGCATGCCATCGTGTCCTTCTGATTAACACACCTGCTGATTGGACACACCCACCTGCTGCAAAAACCATGCCATTTCAGCTCACCTCTGCAAAAACAGCCTTGGTTACACTCACAAAGTCTGAACAGAAGCACTGCTAACATCTGCTCATTATAACAGGTGGAGTAATTAGGCTAAAGGTTATGCATTTACACCTTGGCACTGTATGCTCTGAAGCTACCTGATTACTTTACATGAGGCAAAAGTTGTTTATTAAAAAAAAAAAAAAAAACAAAAAAAAAAACCTTAGGTGAACTTTGAAGCAGATTTTGGAAGAACACCCTCTGCTGGTTGGGAGGAAGAGATGGAAAACTTACAGCACCTGGTATTCCCAAGCGGTCTCCCATCCAGGTACTAACCAGGCCCAACCCTGTTTGGCTTCCGAGATCGGACGAGATCGGGCGGGTCCAGAGTGGTGTGGCCGTAAGCACTTGCCAGTGTCCAGCAAAGCCTCTTGGCCACTCAATCTCAAGGTTTTCCTGCTTAAAGCTACAGGCTTGCCATTGTGTCCTCCTGATTAACACACCTGCTGACTAGACACACCCACCTGCTGCAAAAACCATGCCATTTCACCTCTCCTCTGCAAAATCAGCCTTGGTTTAAACACACACAAAGTCTGAACAGAAACACTGCTAACATCTGCTCATTGTAACAGGTGGGTGTAATTAGGCTAAAGGTTATGCATTGACACCTTGATTCTGATTGCTCTGAAGCTACCTGATTACTTTACATGAGGCAAAAGTTGTTTATTAAAAAAAAAAAAAAAAAAACCTTAGGTGAACTTTGAAGCAGATTTTGGAAGAACACCCTCTGCTGGTTGGGAGGAAAAGATGGAAAACTTACAGCACCTGGTATTCCCAAGCGGTCTCCCATCCAGGTACTAACCAGGCCCAACCCTGTTTGGCTTCCGAGATCGGACGAGATCGGGCGGGTCCAGAGTGGTGTGGCCGTAAGCACTTGCCAGTGTCCAGCAAAGCCTCTTGGCCACTCAATCTCAAGGTTTTCCTGCTTAAAGCTACAGGCTTGCCATTGTGTCCTCCTGATTAACACACCTGCTGACTAGACACACCCACCTGCTGCAAAAACCATGCCATTTCACCTCTCCTCTGCAAAATCAGCCTTGGTTTAAACACACACAAAGTCTGAACAGAAACACTGCTAACATCTGCTCATTGTAACAGGTGGGTGTAATTAGGCTAAAGGTTATGCATTGACACCTTGATTCTGATTGCTCTGAAGCTACCTGATTACTTTACATGAGGCAAAAGTTGTTTATTAAAAAAAAAAAAAAAAAAACCTTAGGTGAACTTTGAAGCAGATTTTGGAAGAACACCCTCTGCTGGTTGGGAGGAAAAGATGGAAAACTTACAGCACCTGGTATTCCCAAGCGGTCTCCCATCCAGGTACTAACCAGGCCCAACCCTGTTTGGCTTCCGAGATCGGACGAGATCGGGCGGGTCCAGAGTGGTGTGGCCGTAAGCACTTGCCAGTGTCCAGCAAAGCCTCTTGGCCACTCAATCTCAAGGTTTTCCTGCTTAAAGCTACAGGCTTGCCATTGTGTCCTCCTGATTAACACACCTGCTGACTAGACACACCCACCTGCTGCAAAAACCATGCCATTTCACCTCTCCTCTGCAAAATCAGCCTTGGTTTAAACACACACAAAGTCTGAACAGAAACACTGCTAACATCTGCTCATTGTAACAGGTGGGTGTAATTAGGCTAAAGGTTATGCATTGACACCTTGATTCTGATTGCTCTGAAGCTACCTGATTACTTTACATGAGGCAAAAGTTGTTTATTAAAAAAAAAAAAAAAAAAACCTTAGGTGAACTTTGAAGCAGATTTTGGAAGAACACCCTCTGCTGGTTGGGAGGAAAAGATGGAAAACTTACAGCACCTGGTATTCCCAAGCGGTCTCCCATCCAGGTACTAACCAGGCCCAACCCTGTTTGGCTTCCGAGATCGGACGAGATCGGGCGGGTCCAGAGTGGTGTGGCCGTAAGCACTTGCCAGTGTCCAGCAAAGCCTCTTGGCCACTCAATCTCAAGGTTTTCCTGCTTAAAGCTACAGGCTTGCCATTGTGTCCTCCTGATTAACACACCTGCTGACTAGACACACCCACCTGCTGCAAAAACCATGCCATTTCACCTCTCCTCTGCAAAATCAGCCTTGGTTTAAACACACACAAAGTCTGAACAGAAACACTGCTAACATCTGCTCATTGTAACAGGTGGGTGTAATTAGGCTAAAGGTTATGCATTGACACCTTGATTCTGATTGCTCTGAAGCTACCTGATTACTTTACATGAGGCAAAAGTTGTTTATTAAAAAAAAAAAAAAAAAAAACCTTAGGTGAACTTTGAAGCAGATTTTGGAAGAACACCCTCTGCTGGTTGGGAGGAAAAGATGGAAAACTTACAGCACCTGGTATTCCCAAGCGGTCTCCCATCCAGGTACTAACCAGGCCCAACCCTGTTTGGCTTCCGAGATCGGACGAGATCGGGCGGGTCTTTTTTTTTTTTTTTTTATCTTTTATTAATAAAGGAGATTAAAATATATACAAAGGTTTTTCATCACAGCAAAACAAAAATAGATAACATACAGAGTCCAAAATTAGCTTCAAATATCCTGCCAAAGCAAACATAAATAAATTAGACTTTTAGCCAAACTCCATTGTGCATGTTTATACTAACAGCCCAGCATTTGAAACACATTTCAGCCGTCCATCAGGTTCCATCCGTCTCAAAGTCTCCAGATGCCCCGTCAATAATCTCATAAGACAGCTCCATCTGTCCATAGTCCTCCTCTCCTTGAGTGCCAAGTTCCTGGCCTGGTAGATGGTAAATCGTCCAAGAGCGAGGACCAGGTCCGCCAACTTCCATCCTGGACGTCTTTGGTTCCTGTGCACTCCGAACAGGGTTGCCCACCTCCAATCTTCCTCCACCACCCACTCAAAAGAGCACCGGTCCCTCAGCATGTCTCTGAGCCCTTGCAGAAACGGCTTCAACACCGAACAGTCCAAAAACATGTGTTCCAGTGTCTCAGGGACTGTGCCACAAACAGGACACGTCCTTTCATATAAGTCCTTATTGATCTGATGTAGGACTACACTGGAATAAATTTTTCTATGGCGCAGTCTGAAATCCGTATTCCATACCATATGAGGAAAAATACTACCTTTCAGGCTCCACCAAATCTCCGCTGGGTCCTTACCCGGGAATACCGATGCCCAGGCAGCCTCTGCTGCAGGAACCTTCGACTCCAGGGCAATCAGCAGGGCGTACCAAGCCTTTGTTGGGAGCGACTTCACCTCCATCGATGCACCACCCTGACAGATCTGAAATGAGTACCCTGTGTCCTGCAGTGTAGGACCACCGCTCCTCACAGAGATCAACCACCGCAGCGGTATAGAGGAGGAGAGCTTTGCAAAAAACTGCTTCACCCTCCTCCTCTCACCCTGGTTCAGGTCAGGACAGAACCTGAATAACAAGTCCGAGATGCCACGCAGTCTCCCTCCAGCCACGACGTCCCCTACAAGGAGACAATCACGCTCCTCCAACAGCCTGCATTGTAGGGGAAGACCGCCACACATGAGCACAGGATTATTGAAAATCGGTTGGCACAACACCTGGTAAGGGGTGGATACAGATTGGGTGATGTATCCCCCAGCTTTATACCATGCCGTTAGCATTTCTGCTGAGAAAGTGTCCAAGTCCCGAAGAGCCGTCAGTGGTCTTCTTTGACAGAAGACAGCAAGGCCGAGACGAGAAACCTGGAGAAAACCCTCTACAAAATAATCCTTCCAGAATGGGGTCTGATCCGTGTCCAGGAGCCGAGCCGCCAGTTTCAGGCGTAAAGCCCCCTTCCTGGCGCCCAACTCCACCAGATTCAGACCACCATTCTGGATGGCTCTCGATAAAGTGTACCTGGAAATCTGGTTGGCCTTAGAGCCCCAAAGAAAATTTGAAATGAGATTATTAATTGTCAGTTGAAAGTTTTCCGGAAATGGCAGAATTGATAGGACATAATTCACCCTTGAAAAGACCAGTGTGTTTATTACCATCACCTTACCCCTTAGAGTCAACCTGCGCATCTTCCAGAGACCCAAAATTTGTGCAAGTTTACCCACCACCTCTGTCCAGTTTTTACAAATAGCTTCACCACGTGATCGAGCCAACCAGATTCCCAGTATTTTAACTTCTCTCACAGCCTCTTTGAAACCCCACTTGTTTGTCGTCCCGACCTTGCTGCCCAAAAACAAAATCTCAGATTTGCCAACGTTGAGCCTTGCTCCTGATGCCTCACAGAAAGTCTTAATATGTTGCAGGGCCCCATCGACACTAGCCACATCAGTCAGCACCAGGCTAGTGTCGTCCGCATATGAGAAGATTTTGGTTTCCCTCCCGGCAGGCGTGACCACACCCCGAATATTGCCATCCGCCTTTATCATGCCTGCCAGGGGTTCCACCGCAATACTAAACAGCATTGCAGACAATGGGCAACCCTGTCGGATTGATCTTCCGATTTTCACAACACCTGTCAAAAGCCCATTACATTGCACACTGCTCCCAGCAGTTGCATATAATGTTTTTATTCTGGAAATGAAAGGTGCCCCAAAACCAAAGCCCTCTAAGACCCTCCACAAAAACCCGTGTTCAACCCTGTCAAAAGCTTTACTGAAATCCAAATTCAAAAATAAACCTCCCCTCTTTTCCATGTGATCCACCGTGCACATAAGTGATAAGATTGTGTCTGAAATTTTCCTGCCCTGCACCCCATAAGCTTGTGTTGAAACCAGGATGGAGGGGAGCACCTCCTTCAGTCTGTTAGCAAAAACCCTTGTCAGGATTTTATAGTCCATGTTCAGTAGCGTAATTGGTCTGTAGTTCTCCAGGTCGGCCCTATCTCCTTTATTTTTAAAAATCAATTTAATAGTGCCCATACAGAAGCAGGGCGATGGCAAATGACCAGCGAAAAAAGCTCCGAACAGCTTAAACAGGATAGGGAGAAGGTCCTCCTGAAAGCACTTGTAAAATTCAGCTGTCAGACCATCCACCCCTGGAGACTTATTTGTGTTTTGTCCCCCAATGGCTACCTTTATTTCCTCAAATCCTATGTCTGCATCACATGTCCGCCTGTCCTCATCACACACCCTAGAAGATATGGCCTCAACACAGGCCTCAACAGCAGTGAAATCACACACACCCTCCTTAAACAAATTCTTATAATAGACTTCCACAGCATCCAGAATGTCATCCAAATTATTGCAAACCTTGCCATCCACATCATGCAGTGTCTTTATCACCGTTTTCTCCTTCCTCCTCTTTTCCAGCCCTAGAAAAAACGCAGAAGATCTCTCCCCTTCCACAAAATTCCTCACCCTGGCCCTTATAGCTGCTGCCCTACACCTCTCCACCTCAAACTGCCTCAAACGATCTAAGGCAGCTGAGTAGATTATTGCATCCCTGTTGGGGTCCTCCGCCAACAGAGATGCCTCCCTCATCAGCACCTCTCTTACCCCCCTTTCCTCCTCCCTGGCATCCCACGCCCTCTTTTTACAATATGCGATAGTCGACCTTTTAATTTTGGCCTTCAAATCCCCCCACCAAACAAAAATATCCACTGCTTCATCCATGTGCTCCCTATGATAAGCCAAGAGAGACTTAATCCTCCTTTGGTAATCCAGCTCCCCCAAAACACTGTTATTTAAAATCCACATCCCTCCACCATTCCTAACTTTGACCCTGTCAAGAACCACCTCCACCCATGCGTGATCGCTCCACGCGTGTGGTATATACGTGACTCCATTCAACATCCTGGTGACTGAACACGCAGACAGAACATGATCTATCCTGGACTGCTTCAGCACCCCCTTCACCAACTGTCGCCTTGAGAAGTCCCTCTTTCCGTGATTTAACACCCTCCAGGCATCAATAATGTCATAGTCTGACATAATTGAAAAAAGTTCCTTCCTACCGACATCATTTTTAAAAACATTCCTCACCGACAAATCCGTAGGTGCTAGAGCAGTGTTAAAATCCCCCACCAGCAGGGAAAAATCATTTATGAAAGGCCTTAGGGAGTGAAAAAAACTCTGTCTTTCCACTTGATCATTAGAAGCATAAACGTTGATCAATCTCAACTTCTTCCCAGCCCATTCTAAATCTATCATTAAAAACCGTCCTGCAGGATCCACCCCCCTGAGCGTCACACTGTCAAAGACTCCCGATCTGACAAATACAGCAACTCCTGCTGTGCGCCTCGGGCCCGCCGCATAAAAAGCAGATCCCCCCCACAGCTTCTCAGCCTGCACGCGAGTTTCATTCTCCCAATGCACCTCCTGCAAACAGAGAATGTCACACCTCTCGCCCAAAACTCCCTTAATTCTTTCCATCACACACACTCCTCTAATGTTTAAACTGAGGAGCCGGACCATAAATAAACAGAAGCACAGAGACATTACGCCGATTTCTTCTTCTTCGCCTTCCCAGTCTGCTTCATAGAGAGTGTCCTCCGCTGTTGGAGCGTCAGCCTGTCAACTTCCATGTCTGAATCGTCCACGTCGTCAGTCACGTCCACTTTGTCCTGAGGGGGTAAAGAAAAGGATGTCATGCTCATTTCACCGCAGCTCTCCTCTCTCCGTCGGATTTCTCCCTCCAGCGGAGCTGAGGCAGCAGCGTCGCACATTCCAGACATTCCTTTCGGGACGAGGTCCGCAGCCTCTCCCGCCCGGCCAGGGGCAGAGCCAGCGTTCTGGGGCTGAGCTCCCCCCTTCACGGGAACAGATTTTAACGAGGCAGGGCCAACTCCGTGGGCCCCCCCCGCCCGGATGGGAGTAGCGGCATTGGTCGGGTGCTGCTCACCCTCCCTCACGGGAACATCGGCTGTCGACAGCAGGATCTCACCTGGATCCCCCGCCGCTCGGAACAGGTCTGAGCCGCTGCGAGCCGCCTGTTGACCGAGGACGCCTCCCCCCTCAGCTGACGTGTCGTCCGGTCTTCTGTCGCCGTGGAGCGCAGCAGGCACCTGCGCCGCAGGTACCCGCGCGTCAGGCACGGAGTCAGACAGGTCCTCCTCCTCCTCCGACATGCTGTCCAGCGCCTCCTCACCCGCAGCGGAGGCCACGTCATTCTCACTGTCACTCAGACAAATACAATTTTCTGTTTTGTTCAAACACACAGAACACTTGGAGAGAGCGACCTTGCACTCTCTGGCGTAATGTCCCTGAACTCCACATTTATTGCATAAAAATTCCGGACAGTCTCTAACAATGTGCCCCGGTCTGATGCAGATCCTGCAGACTTTCACCTGCTTATCGTGTATCACCCTGAAGAATTCTGGTCCCGTCGCGGTATTAAACTTCGCTGAGTATGGCAACGATTGCACACTTTCATTAAATTTTACTTTTACAAACCTAGTCCCGTCTGCTACGTTGGTGCCGGGCCACATTCTCCGTTTAATCGGCGACACAGCCGACACCTTCCACCCCTCCAGTTTCTCCAGAATCTCCTCATCAGTAATGTATGCCGGCAGCCCCAGAAAAGAGACCACCAGCTCATCATTCGAAATACTTTTCCCTTGTACTGTTGTGTTCCCAATTTTAAACCCATCCAATAGTTTATCCCTGCCAACAGCGTTAGACATTGTTAACTCATATCGCTTACTTCCCACAGACCGACACGCTACCACGCCCCCACAGAGCAACCTGCTATAACGAAGAAGCTCCGTGACAGACACGGGGTCTTCTCCCAATAAATCAACGTGAATCGTCAAATCCTTCTCATATTTTACCTTAGGAGGCTCCCCTCCATCCACACCCCGTGATTTTGTGCCACCACCCACCGTGACAGAAGCGGGTCTCGCCGCCACACCTGCAGCTGACGGACCCGCAACGACATTCCCCGCATTCCTCGCGGAGTTAGACCTCTGTCCCACACCGACAGAACTCCCCCCCGCTGAAGCCATGCTCTCAGGACGGGGGGGTAAAAGAAAACCACCGTGAAAACCCCGTACCAAAGGTGACAAAAGAGAGAGAGAAAAGAAAAAAAAAGAGAACTCCCCAGCAGTCAAAAGACTGTGGGGAGCGGAAGAAGCCACACACACACGCACACACACACACACACACACAATATGTCCAGACGTAAACAGTCAAACAAAGAAACAAACACAAAAAGAGAGGAAAAAAGAAGAGAAAATCAGAAGACGCCGAGAATCAGCCCAACGGTCACCGAGATTCAAAAGTGCCAACGTCACACCCTCCTGCACTCGCGCATGCGTGTTCAGGGTGGTATGGCCGTAAGCACTTGCCAGTGTCCAGCAAAGCCTCTTGGCCAGTGAATCTCAAAGTTTTCCTGCTTAAACTTCCAAGCATGCCATCGTGTCCTTCTGATTAACACACCTGCTGATTAGACACACCCACCTGCTGCAAAAACCATGCCATTTCACCTCTCCTCTGCAAAATCAGCCTTGGTTTAAACACACACAAAGTCTGAACAGAAACACTGCTAACATCTGCTCATTATAACAGGTGGGTGTAATTAGGCTAAAGGTTATGCATTGACACCTTGATTCTGATTGCTCTGAAGCTACCTGATTACTTTACATGAGGCAAAAGTTGTTTATTAAAAAAAAAAAAAAAAAAAAAAAGAAAAAGAAAAAAACCTTAGGTGAACTTTGAAGCAGATTTTGGAAGAACACCCTCTGCTGGTTGGGAGGAAAAGATGGAAAACTTACAGCACCTGGTATTCCCAAGCGGTCTCCCATCCAGGTACTAACCAGGCCCAACCCTGTTTGGCTTCCGAGATCGGACGAGATCGGGCGGGTCCAGAGTGGTGTGGCCGTAAGCACTTGCCAGTGTCCAGCAAAGCCTCTTGGCCACTCAATCTCAAGGTTTTCCTGCTTAAAGCTACAGGCTTGCCATTGTGTCCTCCTGATTAACACACCTGCTGACTAGACACACCCACCTGCTGCAAAAACCATGCCATTTCACCTCTCCTCTGCAAAATCAGCCTTGGTTTAAACACACACAAAGTCTGAACAGAAACACTGCTAACATCTGCTCATTGTAACAGGTGGGTGTAATTAGGCTAAAGGTTATGCATTGACACCTTGATTCTGATTGCTCTGAAGCTACCTGATTACTTTACATGAGGCAAAAGTTGTTTATTAAAAAAAAAAAAAAAAAAACCTTAGGTGAACTTTGAAGCAGATTTTGGAAGAACACCCTCTGCTGGTTGGGAGGAAAAGATGGAAAACTTACAGCACCTGGTATTCCCAAGCGGTCTCCCATCCAGGTACTAACCAGGCCCAACCCTGTTTGGCTTCCGAGATCGGACGAGATCGGGCGGGTCCAGAGTGGTGTGGCCGTAAGCACTTGCCAGTGTCCAGCAAAGCCTCTTGGCCAGTGAATCTCAAAGTTTTCCTGCTTAAACTTCCAAGCATGCCATCGTGTCCTTCTGATTAACACACCTGCTGATTAGACACACCCACCTGCTGCAAAAACCATGCCATTTCACCTCTCCTCTGCAAAATCAGCCTTGGTTTAAACACACACAAAGTCTGAACAGAAACACTGCTAACATCTGCTCATTATAACAGGTGGGTGTAATTAGGCTAAAGGTTATGCATTGACACCTTGATTCTGATTGCTCTGAAGCTACCTGATTACTTTACATGAGGCAAAAGTTGTTTATTAAAAAAAAAAAAAAAAAAACCTTAGGTGAACTTTGAAGCAGATTTTGGAAGAACACCCTCTGCTGGTTGGGAGGAAAAGATGGAAAACTTACAGCACCTGGTATTCCCAAGCGGTCTCCCATCCAGGTACTAACCAGGCCCAACCCTGTTTGGCTTCCGAGATCGGACGAGATCGGGCGGGTCCAGAGTGGTGTGGCCGTAAGCACTTGCCAGTGTCCAGCAAAGCCTCTTGGCCACTCAATCTCAAGGTTTTCCTGCTTAAAGCTACAGGCTTGCCATTGTGTCCTCCTGATTAACACACCTGCTGACTAGACACACCCACCTGCTGCAAAAACCATGCCATTTCACCTCTCCTCTGCAAAATCAGCCTTGGTTTAAACACACACAAAGTCTGAACAGAAACACTGCTAACATCTGCTCATTGTAACAGGTGGGTGTAATTAGGCTAAAGGTTATGCATTGACACCTTGATTCTGATTGCTCTGAAGCTACCTGATTACTTTACATGAGGCAAAAGTTGTTTATTAAAAAAAAAAAAAAAAAAACCTTAGGTGAACTTTGAAGCAGATTTTGGAAGAACACCCTCTGCTGGTTGGGAGGAAAAGATGGAAAACTTACAGCACCTGGTATTCCCAAGCGGTCTCCCATCCAGGTACTAACCAGGCCCAACCCTGTTTGGCTTCCGAGATCGGACGAGATCGGGCGGGTCCAGAGTGGTGTGGCCGTAAGCACTTGCCAGTGTCCAGCAAAGCCTCTTGGCCACTCAATCTCAAGGTTTTCCTGCTTAAAGCTACAGGCTTGCCATTGTGTCCTCCTGATTAACACACCTGCTGACTAGACACACCCACCTGCTGCAAAAACCATGCCATTTCACCTCTCCTCTGCAAAATCAGCCTTGGTTTAAACACACACAAAGTCTGAACAGAAACACTGCTAACATCTGCTCATTGTAACAGGTGGGTGTAATTAGGCTAAAGGTTATGCATTGACACCTTGATTCTGATTGCTCTGAAGCTACCTGATTACTTTACATGAGGCAAAAGTTGTTTATTAAAAAAAAAAAAAAAAAAACCTTAGGTGAACTTTGAAGCAGATTTTGGAAGAACACCCTCTGCTGGTTGGGAGGAAAAGATGGAAAACTTACAGCACCTGGTATTCCCAAGCGGTCTCCCATCCAGGTACTAACCAGGCCCAACCCTGTTTGGCTTCCGAGATCGGACGAGATCGGGCGGGTCCAGAGTGGTGTGGCCGTAAGCACTTGCCAGTGTCCAGCAAAGCCTCTTGGCCACTCAATCTCAAGGTTTTCCTGCTTAAAGCTACAGGCTTGCCATTGTGTCCTCCTGATTAACACACCTGCTGACTAGACACACCCACCTGCTGCAAAAACCATGCCATTTCACCTCTCCTCTGCAAAATCAGCCTTGGTTTAAACACACACAAAGTCTGAACAGAAACACTGCTAACATCTGCTCATTGTAACAGGTGGGTGTAATTAGGCTAAAGGTTATGCATTGACACCTTGATTCTGATTGCTCTGAAGCTACCTGATTACTTTACATGAGGCAAAAGTTGTTTATTAAAAAAAAAAAAAAAAAAAAAGAAAAAGAAAAAGAAAAAAACCTTAAGTGAACTTTGAAGCAGATTTTGGAAGAACACCCTCTGCTGGTTGGGAGGAAGAGATGGAAAACTTACAGCACCTGGTATTCCCAAGCGGTCTCCCATCCAGGTACTAACCAGGCCCAACCCTGTTTGGCTTCCGAGATCGGACGAGATCGGGCGGGTCCAGAGTGGTGTGGCCGTAAGCACTTGCCAGTGTCCAGCAAAGCCTCTTGGCCACTCAATCTCAAGGTTTTCCTGCTTAAAGCTACAGGCTTGCCATTGTGTCCTCCTGATTAACACACCTGCTGACTAGACACACCCACCTGCTGCAAAAACCATGCCATTTCACCTCTCCTCTGCAAAATCAGCCTTGGTTTAAACACACACAAAGTCTGAACAGAAACACTGCTAACATCTGCTCATTGTAACAGGTGGGTGTAATTAGGCTAAAGGTTATGCATTGACACCTTGATTCTGATTGCTCTGAAGCTACCTGATTACTTTACATGAGGCAAAAGTTGTTTATTAAAAAAAAAAAAAAAAAAAAAGAAAAAGAAAAAGGAAAAAACCTTAGGTGAACTTTGAAGCAGATTTTGGAAGAACACCCTCTGCTGGTTGGGAGGAAAAGATGGAAAACTTACAGCACCTGGTATTCCCAAGCGGTCTCCCATCCAGGTACTAACCAGGCCCAACCCTGTTTGGCTTCCGAGATCGGACGAGATCGGGCGGGTCCAGAGTGGTGTGGCCGTAAGCACTTGCCAGTGTCCAGCAAAGCCTCTTGGCCACTCAATCTCAAGGTTTTCCTGCTTAAAGCTACAGGCTTGCCATTGTGCCCTTCTGATTAACACACCTGCTGACTAGACACACCCACCTGCTGCAAAAACCATGCCATTTCACCTCTCCTCTGCAAAATCAGCCTTGGTTTAAACACACACAAAGTCTGAACAGAAACACTGCTAACATCTGCTCATTGTAACAGGTGGGTGTAATTAGGCTAAAGGTTATGCATTGACACCTTGATTCTGATTGCTCTGAAGCTACCTGATTACTTTACATGAGGCAAAAGTTGTTTATTAAAAAAAAAAAAAAAAAAACCTTAGGTGAACTTTGAAGCAGATTTTGGAAGAACACCCTCTGCTGGTTGGGAGGAAAAGATGGAAAACTTACAGCACCTGGTATTCCCAAGCGGTCTCCCATCCAGGTACTAACCAGGCCCAACCCTGTTTGGCTTCCGAGATCGGACGAGATCGGGCGGGTCCAGAGTGGTGTGGCCGTAAGCACTTGCCAGTGTCCAGCAAAGCCTCTTGGCCACTCAATCTCAAGGTTTTCCTGCTTAAAGCTACAGGCTTGCCATTGTGTCCTCCTGATTAACACACCTGCTGACTAGACACACCCACCTGCTGCAAAAACCATGCCATTTCACCTCTCCTCTGCAAAATCAGCCTTGGTTTAAACACACACAAAGTCTGAACAGAAACACTGCTAACATCTGCTCATTGTAACAGGTGGGTGTAATTAGGCTAAAGGTTATGCATTGACACCTTGATTCTGATTGCTCTGAAGCTACCTGATTACTTTACATGAGGCAAAAGTTGTTTATTAAAAAAAAAAAAAAAAAAACCTTAGGTGAACTTTGAAGCAGATTTTGGAAGAACACCCTCTGCTGGTTGGGAGGAAAAGATGGAAAACTTACAGCACCTGGTATTCCCAAGCGGTCTCCCATCCAGGTACTAACCAGGCCCAACCCTGTTTGGCTTCCGAGATCGGACGAGATCGGGCGGGTCCAGAGTGGTGTGGCCGTAAGCACTTGCCAGTGTCCAGCAAAGCCTCTTGGCCACTCAATCTCAAGGTTTTCCTGCTTAAAGCTACAGGCTTGCCATTGTGTCCTCCTGATTAACACACCTGCTGACTAGACACACCCACCTGCTGCAAAAACCATGCCATTTCACCTCTCCTCTGCAAAATCAGCCTTGGTTTAAACACACACAAAGTCTGAACAGAAACACTGCTAACATCTGCTCATTGTAACAGGTGGGTGTAATTAGGCTAAAGGTTATGCATTGACACCTTGATTCTGATTGCTCTGAAGCTACCTGATTACTTTACATGAGGCAAAAGTTGTTTATTAAAAAAAAAAAAAAAAAAAAAGAAAAAGAAAAAGAAAAAAACCTTAAGTGAACTTTGAAGCAGATTTTGGAAGAACACCCTCTGCTGGTTGGGAGGAAGAGATGGAAAACTTACAGCACCTGGTATTCCCAAGCGGTCTCCCATCCAGGTACTAACCAGGCCCAACCCTGTTTGGCTTCCGAGATCGGACGAGATCGGGCGGGTCCAGAGTGGTGTGGCCGTAAGCACTTGCCAGTGTCCAGCAAAGCCTCTTGGCCACTCAATCTCAAGGTTTTCCTGCTTAAAGCTACAGGCTTGCCATTGTGTCCTCCTGATTAACACACCTGCTGACTAGACACACCCACCTGCTGCAAAAACCATGCCATTTCACCTCTCCTCTGCAAAATCAGCCTTGGTTTAAACACACACAAAGTCTGAACAGAAACACTGCTAACATCTGCTCATTGTAACAGGTGGGTGTAATTAGGCTAAAGGTTATGCATTGACACCTTGATTCTGATTGCTCTGAAGCTACCTGATTACTTTACATGAGGCAAAAGTTGTTTATTAAAAAAAAAAAAAAAAAAACCTTAGGTGAACTTTGAAGCAGATTTTGGAAGAACACCCTCTGCTGGTTGGGAGGAAAAGATGGAAAACTTACAGCACCTGGTATTCCCAAGCGGTCTCCCATCCAGGTACTAACCAGGCCCAACCCTGTTTGGCTTCCGAGATCGGACGAGATCGGGCGGGTCCAGAGTGGTGTGGCCGTAAGCACTTGCCAGTGTCCAGCAAAGCCTCTTGGCCACTCAATCTCAAGGTTTTCCTGCTTAAAGCTACAGGCTTGCCATTGTGTCCTCCTGATTAACACACCTGCTGACTAGACACACCCACCTGCTGCAAAAACCATGCCATTTCACCTCTCCTCTGCAAAATCAGCCTTGGTTTAAACACACACAAAGTCTGAACAGAAACACTGCTAACATCTGCTCATTGTAACAGGTGGGTGTAATTAGGCTAAAGGTTATGCATTGACACCTTGATTCTGATTGCTCTGAAGCTACCTGATTACTTTACATGAGGCAAAAGTTGTTTATTAAAAAAAAAAAAAAAAAAAAAGAAAAAGAAAAAGGAAAAAACCTTAGGTGAACTTTGAAGCAGATTTTGGAAGAACACCCTCTGCTGGTTGGGAGGAAAAGATGGAAAACTTACAGCACCTGGTATTCCCAAGCGGTCTCCCATCCAGGTACTAACCAGGCCCAACCCTGTTTGGCTTCCGAGATCGGACGGGTCCAGAGTGGTGTGGCCGTAAGCACTTGCCAGTGTCCAGCAAAGCCTCTTGGCCACTCAATCTCAAGGTTTTCCTGCTTAAAGCTACAGGCTTGCCATTGTGTCCTCCTGATTAACACACCTGCTGACTAGACACACCCACCTGCTGCAAAAACCATGCCATTTCACCTCTCCTCTGCAAAATCAGCCTTGGTTTAAACACACACAAAGTCTGAACAGAAACACTGCTAACATCTGCTCATTGTAACAGGTGGGTGTAATTAGGCTAAAGGTTATGCATTGACACCTTGATTCTGATTGCTCTGAAGCTACCTGATTACTTTACATGAGGCAAAAGTTGTTTATTAAAAAAAAAAAAAAAAAAAAAGAAAAAGAAAAAGGAAAAAACCTTAGGTGAACTTTGAAGCAGATTTTGGAAGAACACCCTCTGCTGGTTGGGAGGAAAAGATGGAAAACTTACAGCACCTGGTATTCCCAAGCGGTCCCCCATCCAGGTACTAACCAGGCCCAACCCTGTTTGGCTTCCGAGATCGGACGAGATCGGGCGGGTCCAGAGTGGTGTGGCCGTAAGCACTTGCCAGTGTCCAGCAAAGCCTCTTGGCCACTCAATCTCAAGGTTTTCCTGCTTAAAGCTACAGGCTTGCCATTGTGTCCTCCTGATTAACACACCTGCTGACTAGACACACCCACCTGCTGCAAAAACCATGCCATTTCACCTCTCCTCTGCAAAATCAGCCTTGGTTTAAACACACACAAAGTCTGAACAGAAACACTGCTAACATCTGCTCATTGTAACAGGTGGGTGTAATTAGGCTAAAGGTTATGCATTGACACCTTGATTCTGATTGCTCTGAAGCTACCTGATTACTTTACATGAGGCAAAAGTTGTTTATTAAAAAAAAAAAAAAAAAAACCTTAGGTGAACTTTGAAGCAGATTTTGGAAGAACACCCTCTGCTGGTTGGGAGGAAAAGATGGAAAACTTACAGCACCTGGTATTCCCAAGCGGTCTCCCATCCAGGTACTAACCAGGCCCAACCCTGTTTGGCTTCCGAGATCGGACGAGATCGGGCGGGTCCAGAGTGGTGTGGCCGTAAGCACTTGCCAGTGTCCAGCAAAGCCTCTTGGCCACTCAATCTCAAGGTTTTCCTGCTTAAAGCTACAGGCTTGCCATTGTGTCCTCCTGATTAACACACCTGCTGACTAGACACACCCACCTGCTGCAAAAACCATGCCATTTCACCTCTCCTCTGCAAAATCAGCCTTGGTTTAAACACACACAAAGTCTGAACAGAAACACTGCTAACATCTGCTCATTGTAACAGGTGGGTGTAATTAGGCTAAAGGTTATGCATTGACACCTTGATTCTGATTGCTCTGAAGCTACCTGATTACTTTACATGAGGCAAAAGTTGTTTATTAAAAAAAAAAAAAAAAAAACCTTAGGTGAACTTTGAAGCAGATTTTGGAAGAACACCCTCTGCTGGTTGGGAGGAAAAGATGGAAAACTTACAGCACCTGGTATTCCCAAGCGGTCTCCCATCCAGGTACTAACCAGGCCCAACCCTGTTTGGCTTCCGAGATCGGACGAGATCGGGCGGGTCCAGAGTGGTGTGGCCGTAAGCACTTGCCAGTGTCCAGCAAAGCCTCTTGGCCACTCAATCTCAAGGTTTTCCTGCTTAAAGCTACAGGCTTGCCATTGTGTCCTCCTGATTAACACACCTGCTGACTAGACACACCCACCTGCTGCAAAAACCATGCCATTTCACCTCTCCTCTGCAAAATCAGCCTTGGTTTAAACACACACAAAGTCTGAACAGAAACACTGCTAACATCTGCTCATTGTAACAGGTGGGTGTAATTAGGCTAAAGGTTATGCATTGACACCTTGATTCTGATTGCTCTGAAGCTACCTGATTACTTTACATGAGGCAAAAGTTGTTTATTAAAAAAAAAAAAAAAAAAACCTTAGGTGAACTTTGAAGCAGATTTTGGAAGAACACCCTCTGCTGGTTGGGAGGAAAAGATGGAAAACTTACAGCACCTGGTATTCCCAAGCGGTCTCCCATCCAGGTACTAACCAGGCCCAACCCTGTTTGGCTTCCGAGATCGGACGAGATCGGGCGGGTCCAGAGTGGTGTGGCCGTAAGCACTTGCCAGTGTCCAGCAAAGCCTCTTGGCCACTCAATCTCAAGGTTTTCCTGCTTAAAGCTACAGGCTTGCCATTGTGTCCTCCTGATTAACACACCTGCTGACTAGACACACCCACCTGCTGCAAAAACCATGCCATTTCACCTCTCCTCTGCAAAATCAGCCTTGGTTTAAACACACACAAAGTCTGAACAGAAACACTGCTAACATCTGCTCATTGTAACAGGTGGGTGTAATTAGGCTAAAGGTTATGCATTGACACCTTGATTCTGATTGCTCTGAAGCTACCTGATTACTTTACATGAGGCAAAAGTTGTTTATTAAAAAAAAAAAAAAAAAAACCTTAGGTGAACTTTGAAGCAGATTTTGGAAGAACACCCTCTGCTGGTTGGGAGGAAAAGATGGAAAACTTACAGCACCTGGTATTCCCAAGCGGTCTCCCATCCAGGTACTAACCAGGCCCAACCCTGTTTGGCTTCCGAGATCGGACGAGATCGGGCGGGTCCAGAGTGGTGTGGCCGTAAGCACTTGCCAGTGTCCAGCAAAGCCTCTTGGCCACTCAATCTCAAGGTTTTCCTGCTTAAAGCTACAGGCTTGCCATTGTGTCCTCCTGATTAACACACCTGCTGACTAGACACACCCACCTGCTGCAAAAACCATGCCATTTCACCTCTCCTCTGCAAAATCAGCCTTGGTTTAAACACACACAAAGTCTGAACAGAAACACTGCTAACATCTGCTCATTGTAACAGGTGGGTGTAATTAGGCTAAAGGTTATGCATTGACACCTTGATTCTGATTGCTCTGAAGCTACCTGATTACTTTACATGAGGCAAAAGTTGTTTATTAAAAAAAAAAAAAAAAAAACCTTAGGTGAACTTTGAAGCAGATTTTGGAAGAACACCCTCTGCTGGTTGGGAGGAAAAGATGGAAAACTTACAGCACCTGGTATTCCCAAGCGGTCTCCCATCCAGGTACTAACCAGGCCCAACCCTGTTTGGCTTCCGAGATCGGACGAGATCGGGCGGGTCCAGAGTGGTGTGGCCGTAAGCACTTGCCAGTGTCCAGCAAAGCCTCTTGGCCACTCAATCTCAAGGTTTTCCTGCTTAAAGCTACAGGCTTGCCATTGTGTCCTCCTGATTAACACACCTGCTGACTAGACACACCCACCTGCTGCAAAAACCATGCCATTTCACCTCTCCTCTGCAAAATCAGCCTTGGTTTAAACACACACAAAGTCTGAACAGAAACACTGCTAACATCTGCTCATTGTAACAGGTGGGTGTAATTAGGCTAAAGGTTATGCATTGACACCTTGATTCTGATTGCTCTGAAGCTACCTGATTACTTTACATGAGGCAAAAGTTGTTTATTAAAAAAAAAAAAAAAAAAACCTTAGGTGAACTTTGAAGCAGATTTTGGAAGAACACCCTCTGCTGGTTGGGAGGAAAAGATGGAAAACTTACAGCACCTGGTATTCCCAAGCGGTCTCCCATCCAGGTACTAACCAGGCCCAACCCTGTTTGGCTTCCGAGATCGGACGAGATCGGGCGGGTCCAGAGTGGTGTGGCCGTAAGCACTTGCCAGTGTCCAGCAAAGCCTCTTGGCCACTCAATCTCAAGGTTTTCCTGCTTAAAGCTACAGGCTTGCCATTGTGTCCTCCTGATTAACACACCTGCTGACTAGACACACCCACCTGCTGCAAAAACCATGCCATTTCACCTCTCCTCTGCAAAATCAGCCTTGGTTTAAACACACACAAAGTCTGAACAGAAACACTGCTAACATCTGCTCATTGTAACAGGTGGGTGTAATTAGGCTAAAGGTTATGCATTGACACCTTGATTCTGATTGCTCTGAAGCTACCTGATTACTTTACATGAGGCAAAAGTTGTTTATTAAAAAAAAAAAAAAAAAAAACCTTAGGTGAACTTTGAAGCAGATTTTGGAAGAACACCCTCTGCTGGTTGGGAGGAAAAGATGGAAAACTTACAGCACCTGGTATTCCCAAGCGGTCTCCCATCCAGGTACTAACCAGGCCCAACCCTGTTTGGCTTCCGAGATCGGACGAGATCGGGCGGGTCCAGAGTGGTGTGGCCGTAAGCACTTGCCAGTGTCCAGCAAAGCCTCTTGGCCACTCAATCTCAAGGTTTTCCTGCTTAAAGCTACAGGCTTGCCATTGTGTCCTCCTGATTAACACACCTGCTGACTAGACACACCCACCTGCTGCAAAAACCATGCCATTTCACCTCTCCTCTGCAAAATCAGCCTTGGTTTAAACACACACAAAGTCTGAACAGAAACACTGCTAACATCTGCTCATTGTAACAGGTGGGTGTAATTAGGCTAAAGGTTATGCATTGACACCTTGATTCTGATTGCTCTGAAGCTACCTGATTACTTTACATGAGGCAAAAGTTGTTTATTAAAAAAAAAAAAAAAAAAACCTTAGGTGAACTTTGAAGCAGATTTTGGAAGAACACCCTCTGCTGGTTGGGAGGAAAAGATGGAAAACTTACAGCACCTGGTATTCCCAAGCGGTCTCCCATCCAGGTACTAACCAGGCCCAACCCTGTTTGGCTTCCGAGATCGGACGAGATCGGGCGGGTCCAGAGTGGTGTGGCCGTAAGCACTTGCCAGTGTCCAGCAAAGCCTCTTGGCCACTCAATCTCAAGGTTTTCCTGCTTAAAGCTACAGGCTTGCCATTGTGTCCTCCTGATTAACACACCTGCTGACTAGACACACCCACCTGCTGCAAAAACCATGCCATTTCACCTCTCCTCTGCAAAATCAGCCTTGGTTTAAACACACACAAAGTCTGAACAGAAACACTGCTAACATCTGCTCATTGTAACAGGTGGGTGTAATTAGG
This sequence comes from Oryzias latipes, assembly GCF_053564925.1. Lineage (NCBI taxonomy): Eukaryota > Metazoa > Chordata > Actinopteri > Beloniformes > Adrianichthyidae > Oryzias > Oryzias latipes. The sequence goes on from NC_136252.1 coordinate 9,175,476, forward strand.
CTAAAGGTTATGCATTGACACCTTGATTCTGATTGCTCTGAAGCTACCTGATTACTTTACATGAGGCAAAAGTTGTTTATTAAAAAAAAAAAAAAAAAAAACCTTAGGTGAACTTTGAAGCAGATTTTGGAAGAACACCCTCTGCTGGTTGGGAGGAAAAGATGGAAAACTTACAGCACCTGGTATTCCCAAGCGGTCTCCCATCCAGGTACTAACCAGGCCCAACCCTGTTTGGCTTCCGAGATCGGACGAGATCGGGCGGGTCCAGAGTGGTGTGGCCGTAAGCACTTGCCAGTGTCCAGCAAAGCCTCTTGGCCACTCAATCTCAAGGTTTTCCTGCTTAAAGCTACAGGCTTGCCATTGTGTCCTCCTGATTAACACACCTGCTGACTAGACACACCCACCTGCTGCAAAAACCATGCCATTTCACCTCTCCTCTGCAAAATCAGCCTTGGTTTAAACACACACAAAGTCTGAACAGAAACACTGCTAACATCTGCTCATTGTAACAGGTGGGTGTAATTAGGCTAAAGGTTATGCATTGACACCTTGATTCTGATTGCTCTGAAGCTACCTGATTACTTTACATGAGGCAAAAGTTGTTTATTAAAAAAAAAAAAAAAAAAAAAGAAAAAGAAAAAGAAAAAAACCTTAGGTGAACTTTGAAGCAGATTTTGGAAGAACACCCTCTGCTGGTTGGGAGGAAGAGATGGAAAACTTACAGCACCTGGTATTCCCAAGCGGTCTCCCATCCAGGTACTAACCAGGCCCAACCCTGTTTGGCTTCCGAGATCGGACGAGATCGGGCGGGTCCAGAGTGGTGTGGCCGTAAGCACTTGCCAGTGTCCAGCAAAGCCTCTTGGCCACTCAATCTCAAGGTTTTCCTGCTTAAAGCTACAGGCTTGCCATTGTGTCCTCCTGATTAACACACCTGCTGACTAGACACACCCACCTGCTGCAAAAACCATGCCATTTCACCTCTCCTCTGCAAAATCAGCCTTGGTTTAAACACACACAAAGTCTGAACAGAAACACTGCTAACATCTGCTCATTGTAACAGGTGGGTGTAATTAGGCTAAAGGTTATGCATTGACACCTTGATTCTGATTGCTCTGAAGCTACCTGATTACTTTACATGAGGCAAAAGTTGTTTATTAAAAAAAAAAAAAAAAAAACCTTAGGTGAACTTTGAAGCAGATTTTGGAAGAACACCCTCTGCTGGTTGGGAGGAAAAGATGGAAAACTTACAGCACCTGGTATTCCCAAGCGGTCTCCCATCCAGGTACTAACCAGGCCCAACCCTGTTTGGCTTCCGAGATCGGACGAGATCGGGCGGGTCCAGAGTGGTGTGGCCGTAAGCACTTGCCAGTGTCCAGCAAAGCCTCTTGGCCACTCAATCTCAAGGTTTTCCTGCTTAAAGCTACAGGCTTGCCATTGTGTCCTCCTGATTAACACACCTGCTGACTAGACACACCCACCTGCTGCAAAAACCATGCCATTTCACCTCTCCTCTGCAAAATCAGCCTTGGTTTAAACACACACAAAGTCTGAACAGAAACACTGCTAACATCTGCTCATTGTAACAGGTGGGTGTAATTAGGCTAAAGGTTATGCATTGACACCTTGATTCTGATTGCTCTGAAGCTACCTGATTACTTTACATGAGGCAAAAGTTGTTTATTAAAAAAAAAAAAAAAAAAACCTTAGGTGAACTTTGAAGCAGATTTTGAAAGAACACCCTCTGCTGGTTGGGAGGAAAAGATGGAAAACTTACAGCACCTGGTATTCCCAAGCGGTCTCCCATCCAGGTACTAACCAGGCCCAACCCTGTTTGGCTTCCGAGATCGGACGAGATCGGGCGGGTCCAGAGTGGTGTGGCCGTAAGCACTTGCCAGTGTCCAGCAAAGCCTCTTGGCCACTCAATCTCAAGGTTTTCCTGCTTAAAGCTACAGGCTTGCCATTGTGTCCTCCTGATTAACACACCTGCTGACTAGACACACCCACCTGCTGCAAAAACCATGCCATTTCACCTCTCCTCTGCAAAATCAGCCTTGGTTTAAACACACACAAAGTCTGAACAGAAACACTGCTAACATCTGCTCATTGTAACAGGTGGGTGTAATTAGGCTAAAGGTTATGCATTGACACCTTGATTCTGATTGCTCTGAAGCTACCTGATTACTTTACATGAGGCAAAAGTTGTTTATTAAAAAAAAAAAAAAAAAAACCTTAGGTGAACTTTGAAGCAGATTTTGGAAGAACACCCTCTGCTGGTTGGGAGGAAAAGATGGAAAACTTACAGCACCTGGTATTCCCAAGCGGTCTCCCATCCAGGTACTAACCAGGCCCAACCCTGTTTGGCTTCCGAGATCGGACGAGATCGGGCGGGTCCAGAGTGGTGTGGCCGTAAGCACTTGCCAGTGTCCAGCAAAGCCTCTTGGCCACTCAATCTCAAGGTTTTCCTGCTTAAAGCTACAGGCTTGCCATTGTGTCCTCCTGATTAACACACCTGCTGACTAGACACACCCACCTGCTGCAAAAACCATGCCATTTCACCTCTCCTCTGCAAAATCAGCCTTGGTTTAAACACACACAAAGTCTGAACAGAAACACTGCTAACATCTGCTCATTGTAACAGGTGGGTGTAATTAGGCTAAAGGTTATGCATTGACACCTTGATTCTGATTGCTCTGAAGCTACCTGATTACTTTACATGAGGCAAAAGTTGTTTATTAAAAAAAAAAAAAAAAAAAAAGAAAAAGAAAAAGGAAAAAACCTTAGGTGAACTTTGAAGCAGATTTTGGAAGAACACCCTCTGCTGGTTGGGAGGAAAAGATGGAAAACTTACAGCACCTGGTATTCCCAAGCGGTCTCCCATCCAGGTACTAACCAGGCCCAACCCTGTTTGGCTTCCGAGATCGGACGGGTCCAGAGTGGTGTGGCCGTAAGCACTTGCCAGTGTCCAGCAAAGCCTCTTGGCCACTCAATCTCAAGGTTTTCCTGCTTAAAGCTACAGGCTTGCCATTGTGTCCTCCTGATTAACACACCTGCTGACTAGACACACCCACCTGCTGCAAAAACCATGCCATTTCACCTCTCCTCTGCAAAATCAGCCTTGGTTTAAACACACACAAAGTCTGAACAGAAACACTGCTAACATCTGCTCATTGTAACAGGTGGGTGTAATTAGGCTAAAGGTTATGCATTGACACCTTGATTCTGATTGCTCTGAAGCTACCTGATTACTTTACATGAGGCAAAAGTTGTTTATTAAAAAAAAAAAAAAAAAAACCTTAGGTGAACTTTGAAGCAGATTTTGGAAGAACACCCTCTGCTGGTTGGGAGGAAAAGATGGAAAACTTACAGCACCTGGTATTCCCAAGCGGTCTCCCATCCAGGTACTAACCAGGCCCAACCCTGTTTGGCTTCCGAGATCGGACGAGATCGGGCGGGTCCAGAGTGGTGTGGCCGTAAGCACTTGCCAGTGTCCAGCAAAGCCTCTTGGCCACTCAATCTCAAGGTTTTCCTGCTTAAAGCTACAGGCTTGCCATTGTGTCCTCCTGATTAACACACCTGCTGACTAGACACACCCACCTGCTGCAAAAACCATGCCATTTCACCTCTCCTCTGCAAAATCAGCCTTGGTTTAAACACACACAAAGTCTGAACAGAAACACTGCTAACATCTGCTCATTGTAACAGGTGGGTGTAATTAGGCTAAAGGTTATGCATTGACACCTTGATTCTGATTGCTCTGAAGCTACCTGATTACTTTACATGAGGCAAAAGTTGTTTATTAAAAAAAAAAAAAAAAAAACCTTAGGTGAACTTTGAAGCAGATTTTGGAAGAACACCCTCTGCTGGTTGGGAGGAAAAGATGGAAAACTTACAGCACCTGGTATTCCCAAGCGGTCTCCCATCCAGGTACTAACCAGGCCCAACCCTGTTTGGCTTCCGAGATCGGACGAGATCGGGCGGGTCCAGAGTGGTGTGGCCGTAAGCACTTGCCAGTGTCCAGCAAAGCCTCTTGGCCACTCAATCTCAAGGTTTTCCTGCTTAAAGCTACAGGCTTGCCATTGTGTCCTCCTGATTAACACACCTGCTGACTAGACACACCCACCTGCTGCAAAAACCATGCCATTTCACCTCTCCTCTGCAAAATCAGCCTTGGTTTAAACACACACAAAGTCTGAACAGAAACACTGCTAACATCTGCTCATTGTAACAGGTGGGTGTAATTAGGCTAAAGGTTATGCATTGACACCTTGATTCTGATTGCTCTGAAGCTACCTGATTACTTTACATGAGGCAAAAGTTGTTTATTAAAAAAAAAAAAAAAAAAAAAGAAAAAGAAAAAGGAAAAAACCTTAGGTGAACTTTGAAGCAGATTTTGGAAGAACACCCTCTGCTGGTTGGGAGGAAAAGATGGAAAACTTACAGCACCTGGTATTCCCAAGCGGTCTCCCATCCAGGTACTAACCAGGCCCAACCCTGTTTGGCTTCCGAGATCGGACGGGTCCAGAGTGGTGTGGCCGTAAGCACTTGCCAGTGTCCAGCAAAGCCTCTTGGCCACTCAATCTCAAGGTTTTCCTGCTTAAAGCTACAGGCTTGCCATTGTGTCCTCCTGATTAACACACCTGCTGACTAGACACACCCACCTGCTGCAAAAACCATGCCATTTCACCTCTCCTCTGCAAAATCAGCCTTGGTTTAAACACACACAAAGTCTGAACAGAAACACTGCTAACATCTGCTCATTGTAACAGGTGGGTGTAATTAGGCTAAAGGTTATGCATTGACACCTTGATTCTGATTGCTCTGAAGCTACCTGATTACTTTACATGAGGCAAAAGTTGTTTATTAAAAAAAAAAAAAAAAAAACCTTAGGTGAACTTTGAAGCAGATTTTGGAAGAACACCCTCTGCTGGTTGGGAGGAAAAGATGGAAAACTTACAGCACCTGGTATTCCCAAGCGGTCTCCCATCCAGGTACTAACCAGGCCCAACCCTGTTTGGCTTCCGAGATCGGACGAGATCGGGCGGGTCCAGAGTGGTGTGGCCGTAAGCACTTGCCAGTGTCCAGCAAAGCCTCTTGGCCACTCAATCTCAAGGTTTTCCTGCTTAAAGCTACAGGCTTGCCATTGTGTCCTCCTGATTAACACACCTGCTGACTAGACACACCCACCTGCTGCAAAAACCATGCCATTTCACCTCTCCTCTGCAAAATCAGCCTTGGTTTAAACACACACAAAGTCTGAACAGAAACACTGCTAACATCTGCTCATTGTAACAGGTGGGTGTAATTAGGCTAAAGGTTATGCATTGACACCTTGATTCTGATTGCTCTGAAGCTACCTGATTACTTTACATGAGGCAAAAGTTGTTTATTAAAAAAAAAAAAAAAAAAACCTTAGGTGAACTTTGAAGCAGATTTTGGAAGAACACCCTCTGCTGGTTGGGAGGAAAAGATGGAAAACTTACAGCACCTGGTATTCCCAAGCGGTCTCCCATCCAGGTACTAACCAGGCCCAACCCTGTTTGGCTTCCGAGATCGGACGAGATCGGGCGGGTCCAGAGTGGTGTGGCCGTAAGCACTTGCCAGTGTCCAGCAAAGCCTCTTGGCCACTCAATCTCAAGGTTTTCCTGCTTAAAGCTACAGGCTTGCCATTGTGTCCTCCTGATTAACACACCTGCTGACTAGACACACCCACCTGCTGCAAAAACCATGCCATTTCACCTCTCCTCTGCAAAATCAGCCTTGGTTTAAACACACACAAAGTCTGAACAGAAACACTGCTAACATCTGCTCATTGTAACAGGTGGGTGTAATTAGGCTAAAGGTTATGCATTGACACCTTGATTCTGATTGCTCTGAAGCTACCTGATTACTTTACATGAGGCAAAAGTTGTTTATTAAAAAAAAAAAAAAAAAAACCTTAGGTGAACTTTGAAGCAGATTTTGGAAGAACACCCTCTGCTGGTTGGGAGGAAAAGATGGAAAACTTACAGCACCTGGTATTCCCAAGCGGTCTCCCATCCAGGTACTAACCAGGCCCAACCCTGTTTGGCTTCCGAGATCGGACGAGATCGGGCGGGTCCAGAGTGGTGTGGCCGTAAGCACTTGCCAGTGTCCAGCAAAGCCTCTTGGCCACTCAATCTCAAGGTTTTCCTGCTTAAAGCTACAGGCTTGCCATTGTGTCCTCCTGATTAACACACCTGCTGACTAGACACACCCACCTGCTGCAAAAACCATGCCATTTCACCTCTCCTCTGCAAAATCAGCCTTGGTTTAAACACACACAAAGTCTGAACAGAAACACTGCTAACATCTGCTCATTGTAACAGGTGGGTGTAATTAGGCTAAAGGTTATGCATTGACACCTTGATTCTGATTGCTCTGAAGCTACCTGATTACTTTACATGAGGCAAAAGTTGTTTATTAAAAAAAAAAAAAAAAAAACCTTAGGTGAACTTTGAAGCAGATTTTGGAAGAACACCCTCTGCTGGTTGGGAGGAAAAGATGGAAAACTTACAGCACCTGGTATTCCCAAGCGGTCTCCCATCCAGGTACTAACCAGGCCCAACCCTGTTTGGCTTCCGAGATCGGACGAGATCGGGCGGGTCCAGAGTGGTGTGGCCGTAAGCACTTGCCAGTGTCCAGCAAAGCCTCTTGGCCACTCAATCTCAAGGTTTTCCTGCTTAAAGCTACAGGCTTGCCATTGTGTCCTCCTGATTAACACACCTGCTGACTAGACACACCCACCTGCTGCAAAAACCATGCCATTTCACCTCTCCTCTGCAAAATCAGCCTTGGTTTAAACACACACAAAGTCTGAACAGAAACACTGCTAACATCTGCTCATTGTAACAGGTGGGTGTAATTAGGCTAAAGGTTATGCATTGACACCTTGATTCTGATTGCTCTGAAGCTACCTGATTACTTTACATGAGGCAAAAGTTGTTTATTAAAAAAAAAAAAAAAAAAACCTTAGGTGAACTTTGAAGCAGATTTTGGAAGAACACCCTCTGCTGGTTGGGAGGAAAAGATGGAAAACTTACAGCACCTGGTATTCCCAAGCGGTCTCCCATCCAGGTACTAACCAGGCCCAACCCTGTTTGGCTTCCGAGATCGGACGAGATCGGGCGGGTCCAGAGTGGTGTGGCCGTAAGCACTTGCCAGTGTCCAGCAAAGCCTCTTGGCCACTCAATCTCAAGGTTTTCCTGCTTAAAGCTACAGGCTTGCCATTGTGTCCTCCTGATTAACACACCTGCTGACTAGACACACCCACCTGCTGCAAAAACCATGCCATTTCACCTCTCCTCTGCAAAATCAGCCTTGGTTTAAACACACACAAAGTCTGAACAGAAACACTGCTAACATCTGCTCATTGTAACAGGTGGGTGTAATTAGGCTAAAGGTTATGCATTGACACCTTGATTCTGATTGCTCTGAAGCTACCTGATTACTTTACATGAGGCAAAAGTTGTTTATTAAAAAAAAAAAAAAAAAAAAAGAAAAAGAAAAAGGAAAAAACCTTAGGTGAACTTTGAAGCAGATTTTGGAAGAACACCCTCTGCTGGTTGGGAGGAAAAGATGGAAAACTTACAGCACCTGGTATTCCCAAGCGGTCTCCCATCCAGGTACTAACCAGGCCCAACCCTGTTTGGCTTCCGAGATCGGACGGGTCCAGAGTGGTGTGGCCGTAAGCACTTGCCAGTGTCCAGCAAAGCCTCTTGGCCACTCAATCTCAAGGTTTTCCTGCTTAAAGCTACAGGCTTGCCATTGTGTCCTCCTGATTAACACACCTGCTGACTAGACACACCCACCTGCTGCAAAAACCATGCCATTTCACCTCTCCTCTGCAAAATCAGCCTTGGTTTAAACACACACAAAGTCTGAACAGAAACACTGCTAACATCTGCTCATTGTAACAGGTGGGTGTAATTAGGCTAAAGGTTATGCATTGACACCTTGATTCTGATTGCTCTGAAGCTACCTGATTACTTTACATGAGGCAAAAGTTGTTTATTAAAAAAAAAAAAAAAAAAACCTTAGGTGAACTTTGAAGCAGATTTTGGAAGAACACCCTCTGCTGGTTGGGAGGAAAAGATGGAAAACTTACAGCACCTGGTATTCCCAAGCGGTCTCCCATCCAGGTACTAACCAGGCCCAACCCTGTTTGGCTTCCGAGATCGGACGAGATCGGGCGGGTCCAGAGTGGTGTGGCCGTAAGCACTTGCCAGTGTCCAGCAAAGCCTCTTGGCCACTCAATCTCAAGGTTTTCCTGCTTAAAGCTACAGGCTTGCCATTGTGTCCTCCTGATTAACACACCTGCTGACTAGACACACCCACCTGCTGCAAAAACCATGCCATTTCACCTCTCCTCTGCAAAATCAGCCTTGGTTTAAACACACACAAAGTCTGAACAGAAACACTGCTAACATCTGCTCATTGTAACAGGTGGGTGTAATTAGGCTAAAGGTTATGCATTGACACCTTGATTCTGATTGCTCTGAAGCTACCTGATTACTTTACATGAGGCAAAAGTTGTTTATTAAAAAAAAAAAAAAAAAAAAAGAAAAAGAAAAAGGAAAAAACCTTAGGTGAACTTTGAAGCAGATTTTGGAAGAACACCCTCTGCTGGTTGGGAGGAAAAGATGGAAAACTTACAGCACCTGGTATTCCCAAGCGGTCTCCCATCCAGGTACTAACCAGGCCCAACCCTGTTTGGCTTCCGAGATCGGACGGGTCCAGAGTGGTGTGGCCGTAAGCACTTGCCAGTGTCCAGCAAAGCCTCTTGGCCACTCAATCTCAAGGTTTTCCTGCTTAAAGCTACAGGCTTGCCATTGTGTCCTCCTGATTAACACACCTGCTGACTAGACACACCCACCTGCTGCAAAAACCATGCCATTTCACCTCTCCTCTGCAAAATCAGCCTTGGTTTAAACACACACAAAGTCTGAACAGAAACACTGCTAACATCTGCTCATTGTAACAGGTGGGTGTAATTAGGCTAAAGGTTATGCATTGACACCTTGATTCTGATTGCTCTGAAGCTACCTGATTACTTTACATGAGGCAAAAGTTGTTTATTAAAAAAAAAAAAAAAAAAACCTTAGGTGAACTTTGAAGCAGATTTTGGAAGAACACCCTCTGCTGGTTGGGAGGAAAAGATGGAAAACTTACAGCACCTGGTATTCCCAAGCGGTCTCCCATCCAGGTACTAACCAGGCCCAACCCTGTTTGGCTTCCGAGATCGGACGAGATCGGGCGGGTCCAGAGTGGTGTGGCCGTAAGCACTTGCCAGTGTCCAGCAAAGCCTCTTGGCCACTCAATCTCAAGGTTTTCCTGCTTAAAGCTACAGGCTTGCCATTGTGTCCTCCTGATTAACACACCTGCTGACTAGACACACCCACCTGCTGCAAAAACCATGCCATTTCACCTCTCCTCTGCAAAATCAGCCTTGGTTTAAACACACACAAAGTCTGAACAGAAACACTGCTAACATCTGCTCATTGTAACAGGTGGGTGTAATTAGGCTAAAGGTTATGCATTGACACCTTGATTCTGATTGCTCTGAAGCTACCTGATTACTTTACATGAGGCAAAAGTTGTTTATTAAAAAAAAAAAAAAAAAAACCTTAGGTGAACTTTGAAGCAGATTTTGGAAGAACACCCTCTGCTGGTTGGGAGGAAAAGATGGAAAACTTACAGCACCTGGTATTCCCAAGCGGTCTCCCATCCAGGTACTAACCAGGCCCAACCCTGTTTGGCTTCCGAGATCGGACGAGATCGGGCGGGTCCAGAGTGGTGTGGCCGTAAGCACTTGCCAGTGTCCAGCAAAGCCTCTTGGCCACTCAATCTCAAGGTTTTCCTGCTTAAAGCTACAGGCTTGCCATTGTGTCCTCCTGATTAACACACCTGCTGACTAGACACACCCACCTGCTGCAAAAACCATGCCATTTCACCTCTCCTCTGCAAAATCAGCCTTGGTTTAAACACACACAAAGTCTGAACAGAAACACTGCTAACATCTGCTCATTGTAACAGGTGGGTGTAATTAGGCTAAAGGTTATGCATTGACACCTTGATTCTGATTGCTCTGAAGCTACCTGATTACTTTACATGAGGCAAAAGTTGTTTATTAAAAAAAAAAAAAAAAAAACCTTAGGTGAACTTTGAAGCAGATTTTGGAAGAACACCCTCTGCTGGTTGGGAGGAAAAGATGGAAAACTTACAGCACCTGGTATTCCCAAGCGGTCTCCCATCCAGGTACTAACCAGGCCCAACCCTGTTTGGCTTCCGAGATCGGACGAGATCGGGCGGGTCCAGAGTGGTGTGGCCGTAAGCACTTGCCAGTGTCCAGCAAAGCCTCTTGGCCACTCAATCTCAAGGTTTTCCTGCTTAAAGCTACAGGCTTGCCATTGTGTCCTCCTGATTAACACACCTGCTGACTAGACACACCCACCTGCTGCAAAAACCATGCCATTTCACCTCTCCTCTGCAAAATCAGCCTTGGTTTAAACACACACAAAGTCTGAACAGAAACACTGCTAACATCTGCTCATTGTAACAGGTGGGTGTAATTAGGCTAAAGGTTATGCATTGACACCTTGATTCTGATTGCTCTGAAGCTACCTGATTACTTTACATGAGGCAAAAGTTGTTTATTAAAAAAAAAAAAAAAAAAACCTTAGGTGAACTTTGAAGCAGATTTTGGAAGAACACCCTCTGCTGGTTGGGAGGAAAAGATGGAAAACTTACAGCACCTGGTATTCCCAAGCGGTCTCCCATCCAGGTACTAACCAGGCCCAACCCTGTTTGGCTTCCGAGATCGGACGAGATCGGGCGGGTCCAGAGTGGTGTGGCCGTAAGCACTTGCCAGTGTCCAGCAAAGCCTCTTGGCCACTCAATCTCAAGGTTTTCCTGCTTAAAGCTACAGGCTTGCCATTGTGTCCTCCTGATTAACACACCTGCTGACTAGACACACCCACCTGCTGCAAAAACCATGCCATTTCACCTCTCCTCTGCAAAATCAGCCTTGGTTTAAACACACACAAAGTCTGAACAGAAACACTGCTAACATCTGCTCATTGTAACAGGTGGGTGTAATTAGGCTAAAGGTTATGCATTGACACCTTGATTCTGATTGCTCTGAAGCTACCTGATTACTTTACATGAGGCAAAAGTTGTTTATTAAAAAAAAAAAAAAAAAAACCTTAGGTGAACTTTGAAGCAGATTTTGGAAGAACACCCTCTGCTGGTTGGGAGGAAAAGATGGAAAACTTACAGCACCTGGTATTCCCAAGCGGTCTCCCATCCAGGTACTAACCAGGCCCAACCCTGTTTGGCTTCCGAGATCGGACGAGATCGGGCGGGTCCAGAGTGGTGTGGCCGTAAGCACTTGCCAGTGTCCAGCAAAGCCTCTTGGCCACTCAATCTCAAGGTTTTCCTGCTTAAAGCTACAGGCTTGCCATTGTGTCCTCCTGATTAACACACCTGCTGACTAGACACACCCACCTGCTGCAAAAACCATGCCATTTCACCTCTCCTCTGCAAAATCAGCCTTGGTTTAAACACACACAAAGTCTGAACAGAAACACTGCTAACATCTGCTCATTGTAACAGGTGGGTGTAATTAGGCTAAAGGTTATGCATTGACACCTTGATTCTGATTGCTCTGAAGCTACCTGATTACTTTACATGAGGCAAAAGTTGTTTATTAAAAAAAAAAAAAAAAAAAAAGAAAAAGAAAAAGGAAAAAACCTTAGGTGAACTTTGAAGCAGATTTTGGAAGAACACCCTCTGCTGGTTGGGAGGAAAAGATGGAAAACTTACAGCACCTGGTATTCCCAAGCGGTCTCCCATCCAGGTACTAACCAGGCCCAACCCTGTTTGGCTTCCGAGATCGGACGGGTCCAGAGTGGTGTGGCCGTAAGCACTTGCCAGTGTCCAGCAAAGCCTCTTGGCCACTCAATCTCAAGGTTTTCCTGCTTAAAGCTACAGGCTTGCCATTGTGTCCTCCTGATTAACACACCTGCTGACTAGACACACCCACCTGCTGCAAAAACCATGCCATTTCACCTCTCCTCTGCAAAATCAGCCTTGGTTTAAACACACACAAAGTCTGAACAGAAACACTGCTAACATCTGCTCATTGTAACAGGTGGGTGTAATTAGGCTAAAGGTTATGCATTGACACCTTGATTCTGATTGCTCTGAAGCTACCTGATTACTTTACATGAGGCAAAAGTTGTTTATTAAAAAAAAAAAAAAAAAAACCTTAGGTGAACTTTGAAGCAGATTTTGGAAGAACACCCTCTGCTGGTTGGGAGGAAAAGATGGAAAACTTACAGCACCTGGTATTCCCAAGCGGTCTCCCATCCAGGTACTAACCAGGCCCAACCCTGTTTGGCTTCCGAGATCGGACGAGATCGGGCGGGTCCAGAGTGGTGTGGCCGTAAGCACTTGCCAGTGTCCAGCAAAGCCTCTTGGCCACTCAATCTCAAGGTTTTCCTGCTTAAAGCTACAGGCTTGCCATTGTGTCCTCCTGATTAACACACCTGCTGACTAGACACACCCACCTGCTGCAAAAACCATGCCATTTCACCTCTCCTCTGCAAAATCAGCCTTGGTTTAAACACACACAAAGTCTGAACAGAAACACTGCTAACATCTGCTCATTGTAACAGGTGGGTGTAATTAGGCTAAAGGTTATGCATTGACACCTTGATTCTGATTGCTCTGAAGCTACCTGATTACTTTACATGAGGCAAAAGTTGTTTATTAAAAAAAAAAAAAAAAAAACCTTAGGTGAACTTTGAAGCAGATTTTGGAAGAACACCCTCTGCTGGTTGGGAGGAAAAGATGGAAAACTTACAGCACCTGGTATTCCCAAGCGGTCTCCCATCCAGGTACTAACCAGGCCCAACCCTGTTTGGCTTCCGAGATCGGACGAGATCGGGCGGGTCCAGAGTGGTGTGGCCGTAAGCACTTGCCAGTGTCCAGCAAAGCCTCTTGGCCACTCAATCTCAAGGTTTTCCTGCTTAAAGCTACAGGCTTGCCATTGTGTCCTCCTGATTAACACACCTGCTGACTAGACACACCCACCTGCTGCAAAAACCATGCCATTTCACCTCTCCTCTGCAAAATCAGCCTTGGTTTAAACACACACAAAGTCTGAACAGAAACACTGCTAACATCTGCTCATTGTAACAGGTGGGTGTAATTAGGCTAAAGGTTATGCATTGACACCTTGATTCTGATTGCTCTGAAGCTACCTGATTACTTTACATGAGGCAAAAGTTGTTTATTAAAAAAAAAAAAAAAAAAACCTTAGGTGAACTTTGAAGCAGATTTTGGAAGAACACCCTCTGCTGGTTGGGAGGAAAAGATGGAAAACTTACAGCACCTGGTATTCCCAAGCGGTCTCCCATCCAGGTACTAACCAGGCCCAACCCTGTTTGGCTTCCGAGATCGGACGAGATCGGGCGGGTCCAGAGTGGTGTGGCCGTAAGCACTTGCCAGTGTCCAGCAAAGCCTCTTGGCCACTCAATCTCAAGGTTTTCCTGCTTAAAGCTACAGGCTTGCCATTGTGTCCTCCTGATTAACACACCTGCTGACTAGACACACCCACCTGCTGCAAAAACCATGCCATTTCACCTCTCCTCTGCAAAATCAGCCTTGGTTTAAACACACACAAAGTCTGAACAGAAACACTGCTAACATCTGCTCATTGTAACAGGTGGGTGTAATTAGGCTAAAGGTTATGCATTGACACCTTGATTCTGATTGCTCTGAAGCTACCTGATTACTTTACATGAGGCAAAAGTTGTTTATTAAAAAAAAAAAAAAAAAAACCTTAGGTGAACTTTGAAGCAGATTTTGGAAGAACACCCTCTGCTGGTTGGGAGGAAAAGATGGAAAACTTACAGCACCTGGTATTCCCAAGCGGTCTCCCATCCAGGTACTAACCAGGCCCAACCCTGTTTGGCTTCCGAGATCGGACGAGATCGGGCGGGTCCAGAGTGGTGTGGCCGTAAGCACTTGCCAGTGTCCAGCAAAGCCTCTTGGCCACTCAATCTCAAGGTTTTCCTGCTTAAAGCTACAGGCTTGCCATTGTGTCCTCCTGATTAACACACCTGCTGACTAGACACACCCACCTGCTGCAAAAACCATGCCATTTCACCTCTCCTCTGCAAAATCAGCCTTGGTTTAAACACACACAAAGTCTGAACAGAAACACTGCTAACATCTGCTCATTGTAACAGGTGGGTGTAATTAGGCTAAAGGTTATGCATTGACACCTTGATTCTGATTGCTCTGAAGCTACCTGATTACTTTACATGAGGCAAAAGTTGTTTATTAAAAAAAAAAAAAAAAAAACCTTAGGTGAACTTTGAAGCAGATTTTGGAAGAACACCCTCTGCTGGTTGGGAGGAAAAGATGGAAAACTTACAGCACCTGGTATTCCCAAGCGGTCTCCCATCCAGGTACTAACCAGGCCCAACCCTGTTTGGCTTCCGAGATCGGACGAGATCGGGCGGGTCCAGAGTGGTGTGGCCGTAAGCACTTGCCAGTGTCCAGCAAAGCCTCTTGGCCACTCAATCTCAAGGTTTTCCTGCTTAAAGCTACAGGCTTGCCATTGTGTCCTCCTGATTAACACACCTGCTGACTAGACACACCCACCTGCTGCAAAAACCATGCCATTTCACCTCTCCTCTGCAAAATCAGCCTTGGTTTAAACACACACAAAGTCTGAACAGAAACACTGCTAACATCTGCTCATTGTAACAGGTGGGTGTAATTAGGCTAAAGGTTATGCATTGACACCTTGATTCTGATTGCTCTGAAGCTACCTGATTACTTTACATGAGGCAAAAGTTGTTTATTAAAAAAAAAAAAAAAAAAAACCTTAGGTGAACTTTGAAGCAGATTTTGGAAGAACACCCTCTGCTGGTTGGGAGGAAAAGATGGAAAACTTACAGCACCTGGTATTCCCAAGCGGTCTCCCATCCAGGTACTAACCAGGCCCAACCCTGTTTGGCTTCCGAGATCGGACGAGATCGGGCGGGTCCAGAGTGGTGTGGCCGTAAGCACTTGCCAGTGTCCAGCAAAGCCTCTTGGCCACTCAATCTCAAGGTTTTCCTGCTTAAAGCTACAGGCTTGCCATTGTGTCCTCCTGATTAACACACCTGCTGACTAGACACACCCACCTGCTGCAAAAACCATGCCATTTCACCTCTCCTCTGCAAAATCAGCCTTGGTTTAAACACACACAAAGTCTGAACAGAAACACTGCTAACATCTGCTCATTGTAACAGGTGGGTGTAATTAGGCTAAAGGTTATGCATTGACACCTTGATTCTGATTGCTCTGAAGCTACCTGATTACTTTACATGAGGCAAAAGTTGTTTATTAAAAAAAAAAAAAAAAAAACCTTAGGTGAACTTTGAAGCAGATTTTGGAAGAACACCCTCTGCTGGTTGGGAGGAAAAGATGGAAAACTTACAGCACCTGGTATTCCCAAGCGGTCTCCCATCCAGGTACTAACCAGGCCCAACCCTGTTTGGCTTCCGAGATCGGACGAGATCGGGCGGGTCCAGAGTGGTGTGGCCGTAAGCACTTGCCAGTGTCCAGCAAAGCCTCTTGGCCACTCAATCTCAAGGTTTTCCTGCTTAAAGCTACAGGCTTGCCATTGTGTCCTCCTGATTAACACACCTGCTGACTAGACACACCCACCTGCTGCAAAAACCATGCCATTTCACCTCTCCTCTGCAAAATCAGCCTTGGTTTAAACACACACAAAGTCTGAACAGAAACACTGCTAACATCTGCTCATTGTAACAGGTGGGTGTAATTAGGCTAAAGGTTATGCATTGACACCTTGATTCTGATTGCTCTGAAGCTACCTGATTACTTTACATGAGGCAAAAGTTGTTTATTAAAAAAAAAAAAAAAAAAAACCTTAGGTGAACTTTGAAGCAGATTTTGGAAGAACACCCTCTGCTGGTTGGGAGGAAAAGATGGAAAACTTACAGCACCTGGTATTCCCAAGCGGTCTCCCATCCAGGTACTAACCAGGCCCAACCCTGTTTGGCTTCCGAGATCGGACGAGATCGGGCGGGTCCAGAGTGGTGTGGCCGTAAGCACTTGCCAGTGTCCAGCAAAGCCTCTTGGCCACTCAATCTCAAGGTTTTCCTGCTTAAAGCTACAGGCTTGCCATTGTGTCCTCCTGATTAACACACCTGCTGACTAGACACACCCACCTGCTGCAAAAACCATGCCATTTCACCTCTCCTCTGCAAAATCAGCCTTGGTTTAAACACACACAAAGTCTGAACAGAAACACTGCTAACATCTGCTCATTGTAACAGGTGGGTGTAATTAGGCTAAAGGTTATGCATTGACACCTTGATTCTGATTGCTCTGAAGCTACCTGATTACTTTACATGAGGCAAAAGTTGTTTATTAAAAAAAAAAAAAAAAAAAAAGAAAAAGAAAAAGAAAAAAACCTTAGGTGAACTTTGAAGCAGATTTTGGAAGAACACCCTCTGCTGGTTGGGAGGAAGAGATGGAAAACTTACAGCACCTGGTATTCCCAAGCGGTCTCCCATCCAGGTACTAACCAGGCCCAACCCTGTTTGGCTTCCGAGATCGGACGAGATCGGGCGGGTCCAGAGTGGTGTGGCCGTAAGCACTTGCCAGTGTCCAGCAAAGCCTCTTGGCCACTCAATCTCAAGGTTTTCCTGCTTAAAGCTACAGGCTTGCCATTGTGTCCTCCTGATTAACACACCTGCTGACTAGACACACCCACCTGCTGCAAAAACCATGCCATTTCACCTCTCCTCTGCAAAATCAGCCTTGGTTTAAACACACACAAAGTCTGAACAGAAACACTGCTAACATCTGCTCATTGTAACAGGTGGGTGTAATTAGGCTAAAGGTTATGCATTGACACCTTGATTCTGATTGCTCTGAAGCTACCTGATTACTTTACATGAGGCAAAAGTTGTTTATTAAAAAAAAAAAAAAAAAAACCTTAGGTGAACTTTGAAGCAGATTTTGGAAGAACACCCTCTGCTGGTTGGGAGGAAAAGATGGAAAACTTACAGCACCTGGTATTCCCAAGCGGTCTCCCATCCAGGTACTAACCAGGCCCAACCCTGTTTGGCTTCCGAGATCGGACGAGATCGGGCGGGTCCAGAGTGGTGTGGCCGTAAGCACTTGCCAGTGTCCAGCAAAGCCTCTTGGCCACTCAATCTCAAGGTTTTCCTGCTTAAAGCTACAGGCTTGCCATTGTGTCCTCCTGATTAACACACCTGCTGACTAGACACACCCACCTGCTGCAAAAACCATGCCATTTCACCTCTCCTCTGCAAAATCAGCCTTGGTTTAAACACACACAAAGTCTGAACAGAAACACTGCTAACATCTGCTCATTGTAACAGGTGGGTGTAATTAGGCTAAAGGTTATGCATTGACACCTTGATTCTGATTGCTCTGAAGCTACCTGATTACTTTACATGAGGCAAAAGTTGTTTATTAAAAAAAAAAAAAAAAAAACCTTAGGTGAACTTTGAAGCAGATTTTGGAAGAACACCCTCTGCTGGTTGGGAGGAAAAGATGGAAAACTTACAGCACCTGGTATTCCCAAGCGGTCTCCCATCCAGGTACTAACCAGGCCCAACCCTGTTTGGCTTCCGAGATCGGACGAGATCGGGCGGGTCCAGAGTGGTGTGGCCGTAAGCACTTGCCAGTGTCCAGCAAAGCCTCTTGGCCACTCAATCTCAAGGTTTTCCTGCTTAAAGCTACAGGCTTGCCATTGTGTCCTCCTGATTAACACACCTGCTGACTAGACACACCCACCTGCTGCAAAAACCATGCCATTTCACCTCTCCTCTGCAAAATCAGCCTTGGTTTAAACACACACAAAGTCTGAACAGAAACACTGCTAACATCTGCTCATTGTAACAGGTGGGTGTAATTAGGCTAAAGGTTATGCATTGACACCTTGATTCTGATTGCTCTGAAGCTACCTGATTACTTTACATGAGGCAAAAGTTGTTTATTAAAAAAAAAAAAAAAAAAACCTTAGGTGAACTTTGAAGCAGATTTTGGAAGAACACCCTCTGCTGGTTGGGAGGAAAAGATGGAAAACTTACAGCACCTGGTATTCCCAAGCGGTCTCCCATCCAGGTACTAACCAGGCCCAACCCTGTTTGGCTTCCGAGATCGGACGAGATCGGGCGGGTCCAGAGTGGTGTGGCCGTAAGCACTTGCCAGTGTCCAGCAAAGCCTCTTGGCCACTCAATCTCAAGGTTTTCCTGCTTAAAGCTACAGGCTTGCCATTGTGTCCTCCTGATTAACACACCTGCTGACTAGACACACCCACCTGCTGCAAAAACCATGCCATTTCACCTCTCCTCTGCAAAATCAGCCTTGGTTTAAACACACACAAAGTCTGAACAGAAACACTGCTAACATCTGCTCATTGTAACAGGTGGGTGTAATTAGGCTAAAGGTTATGCATTGACACCTTGATTCTGATTGCTCTGAAGCTACCTGATTACTTTACATGAGGCAAAAGTTGTTTATTAAAAAAAAAAAAAAAAAAACCTTAGGTGAACTTTGAAGCAGATTTTGGAAGAACACCCTCTGCTGGTTGGGAGGAAAAGATGGAAAACTTACAGCACCTGGTATTCCCAAGCGGTCTCCCATCCAGGTACTAACCAGGCCCAACCCTGTTTGGCTTCCGAGATCGGACGAGATCGGGCGGGTCCAGAGTGGTGTGGCCGTAAGCACTTGCCAGTGTCCAGCAAAGCCTCTTGGCCAGTGAATCTCAAAGTTTTCCTGCTTAAACTTCCAAGCATGCCATCGTGTCCTTCTGATTAACACACCTGCTGATTAGACACACCCACCTGCTGCAAAAACCATGCCATTTCACCTCTCCTCTGCAAAATCAGCCTTGGTTTAAACACACACAAAGTCTGAACAGAAACACTGCTAACATCTGCTCATTGTAACAGGTGGGTGTAATTAGGCTAAAGGTTATGCATTGACACCTTGATTCTGATTGCTCTGAAGCTACCTGATTACTTTACATGAGGCAAAAGTTGTTTATTAAAAAAAAAAAAAAAAAAACCTTAGGTGAACTTTGAAGCAGATTTTGGAAGAACACCCTCTGCTGGTTGGGAGGAAAAGATGGAAAACTTACAGCACCTGGTATTCCCAAGCGGTCTCCCATCCAGGTACTAACCAGGCCCAACCCTGTTTGGCTTCCGAGATCGGACGAGATCGGGCGGGTCCAGAGTGGTGTGGCCGTAAGCACTTGCCAGTGTCCAGCAAAGCCTCTTGGCCACTCAATCTCAAGGTTTTCCTGCTTAAAGCTACAGGCTTGCCATTGTGTCCTCCTGATTAACACACCTGCTGACTAGACACACCCACCTGCTGCAAAAACCATGCCATTTCACCTCTCCTCTGCAAAATCAGCCTTGGTTTAAACACACACAAAGTCTGAACAGAAACACTGCTAACATCTGCTCATTGTAACAGGTGGGTGTAATTAGGCTAAAGGTTATGCATTGACACCTTGATTCTGATTGCTCTGAAGCTACCTGATTACTTTACATGAGGCAAAAGTTGTTTATTAAAAAAAAAAAAAAAAAAAACCTTAGGTGAACTTTGAAGCAGATTTTGGAAGAACACCCTCTGCTGGTTGGGAGGAAAAGATGGAAAACTTACAGCACCTGGTATTCCCAAGCGGTCTCCCATCCAGGTACTAACCAGGCCCAACCCTGTTTGGCTTCCGAGATCGGACGAGATCGGGCGGGTCCAGAGTGGTGTGGCCGTAAGCACTTGCCAGTGTCCAGCAAAGCCTCTTGGCCACTCAATCTCAAGGTTTTCCTGCTTAAAGCTACAGGCTTGCCATTGTGTCCTCCTGATTAACACACCTGCTGACTAGACACACCCACCTGCTGCAAAAACCATGCCATTTCACCTCTCCTCTGCAAAATCAGCCTTGGTTTAAACACACACAAAGTCTGAACAGAAACACTGCTAACATCTGCTCATTGTAACAGGTGGGTGTAATTAGGCTAAAGGTTATGCATTGACACCTTGATTCTGATTGCTCTGAAGCTACCTGATTACTTTACATGAGGCAAAAGTTGTTTATTAAAAAAAAAAAAAAAAAAAAAGAAAAAGAAAAAGAAAAAAACCTTAGGTGAACTTTGAAGCAGATTTTGGAAGAACACCCTCTGCTGGTTGGGAGGAAGAGATGGAAAACTTACAGCACCTGGTATTCCCAAGCGGTCTCCCATCCAGGTACTAACCAGGCCCAACCCTGTTTGGCTTCCGAGATCGGACGAGATCGGGCGGGTCCAGAGTGGTGTGGCCGTAAGCACTTGCCAGTGTCCAGCAAAGCCTCTTGGCCACTCAATCTCAAGGTTTTCCTGCTTAAAGCTACAGGCTTGCCATTGTGTCCTCCTGATTAACACACCTGCTGACTAGACACACCCACCTGCTGCAAAAACCATGCCATTTCACCTCTCCTCTGCAAAATCAGCCTTGGTTTAAACACACACAAAGTCTGAACAGAAACACTGCTAACATCTGCTCATTGTAACAGGTGGGTGTAATTAGGCTAAAGGTTATGCATTGACACCTTGATTCTGATTGCTCTGAAGCTACCTGATTACTTTACATGAGGCAAAAGTTGTTTATTAAAAAAAAAAAAAAAAAAACCTTAGGTGAACTTTGAAGCAGATTTTGGAAGAACACCCTCTGCTGGTTGGGAGGAAAAGATGGAAAACTTACAGCACCTGGTATTCCCAAGCGGTCTCCCATCCAGGTACTAACCAGGCCCAACCCTGTTTGGCTTCCGAGATCGGACGAGATCGGGCGGGTCCAGAGTGGTGTGGCCGTAAGCACTTGCCAGTGTCCAGCAAAGCCTCTTGGCCACTCAATCTCAAGGTTTTCCTGCTTAAAGCTACAGGCTTGCCATTGTGTCCTCCTGATTAACACACCTGCTGACTAGACACACCCACCTGCTGCAAAAACCATGCCATTTCACCTCTCCTCTGCAAAATCAGCCTTGGTTTAAACACACACAAAGTCTGAACAGAAACACTGCTAACATCTGCTCATTGTAACAGGTGGGTGTAATTAGGCTAAAGGTTATGCATTGACACCTTGATTCTGATTGCTCTGAAGCTACCTGATTACTTTACATGAGGCAAAAGTTGTTTATTAAAAAAAAAAAAAAAAAAACCTTAGGTGAACTTTGAAGCAGATTTTGGAAGAACACCCTCTGCTGGTTGGGAGGAAAAGATGGAAAACTTACAGCACCTGGTATTCCCAAGCGGTCTCCCATCCAGGTACTAACCAGGCCCAACCCTGTTTGGCTTCCGAGATCGGACGAGATCGGGCGGGTCCAGAGTGGTGTGGCCGTAAGCACTTGCCAGTGTCCAGCAAAGCCTCTTGGCCACTCAATCTCAAGGTTTTCCTGCTTAAAGCTACAGGCTTGCCATTGTGTCCTCCTGATTAACACACCTGCTGACTAGACACACCCACCTGCTGCAAAAACCATGCCATTTCACCTCTCCTCTGCAAAATCAGCCTTGGTTTAAACACACACAAAGTCTGAACAGAAACACTGCTAACATCTGCTCATTGTAACAGGTGGGTGTAATTAGGCTAAAGGTTATGCATTGACACCTTGATTCTGATTGCTCTGAAGCTACCTGATTACTTTACATGAGGCAAAAGTTGTTTATTAAAAAAAAAAAAAAAAAAACCTTAGGTGAACTTTGAAGCAGATTTTGGAAGAACACCCTCTGCTGGTTGGGAGGAAAAGATGGAAAACTTACAGCACCTGGTATTCCCAAGCGGTCTCCCATCCAGGTACTAACCAGGCCCAACCCTGTTTGGCTTCCGAGATCGGACGAGATCGGGCGGGTCCAGAGTGGTGTGGCCGTAAGCACTTGCCAGTGTCCAGCAAAGCCTCTTGGCCACTCAATCTCAAGGTTTTCCTGCTTAAAGCTACAGGCTTGCCATTGTGTCCTCCTGATTAACACACCTGCTGACTAGACACACCCACCTGCTGCAAAAACCATGCCATTTCACCTCTCCTCTGCAAAATCAGCCTTGGTTTAAACACACACAAAGTCTGAACAGAAACACTGCTAACATCTGCTCATTGTAACAGGTGGGTGTAATTAGGCTAAAGGTTATGCATTGACACCTTGATTCTGATTGCTCTGAAGCTACCTGATTACTTTACATGAGGCAAAAGTTGTTTATTAAAAAAAAAAAAAAAAAAAAAGAAAAAGAAAAAGGAAAAAACCTTAGGTGAACTTTGAAGCAGATTTTGGAAGAACACCCTCTGCTGGTTGGGAGGAAAAGATGGAAAACTTACAGCACCTGGTATTCCCAAGCGGTCTCCCATCCAGGTACTAACCAGGCCCAACCCTGTTTGGCTTCCGAGATCGGACGGGTCCAGAGTGGTGTGGCCGTAAGCACTTGCCAGTGTCCAGCAAAGCCTCTTGGCCACTCAATCTCAAGGTTTTCCTGCTTAAAGCTACAGGCTTGCCATTGTGTCCTCCTGATTAACACACCTGCTGACTAGACACACCCACCTGCTGCAAAAACCATGCCATTTCACCTCTCCTCTGCAAAATCAGCCTTGGTTTAAACACACACAAAGTCTGAACAGAAACACTGCTAACATCTGCTCATTGTAACAGGTGGGTGTAATTAGGCTAAAGGTTATGCATTGACACCTTGATTCTGATTGCTCTGAAGCTACCTGATTACTTTACATGAGGCAAAAGTTGTTTATTAAAAAAAAAAAAAAAAAACCTTAGGTGAACTTTGAAGCAGATTTTGGAAGAACACCCTCTGCTGGTTGGGAGGAAAAGATGGAAAACTTACAGCACCTGGTATTCCCAAGCGGTCTCCCATCCAGGTACTAACCAGGCCCAACCCTGTTTGGCTTCCGAGATCGGACGAGATCGGGCGGGTCCAGAGTGGTGTGGCCGTAAGCACTTGCCAGTGTCCAGCAAAGCCTCTTGGCCACTCAATCTCAAGGTTTTCCTGCTTAAAGCTACAGGCTTGCCATTGTGTCCTCCTGATTAACACACCTGCTGACTAGACACACCCACCTGCTGCAAAAACCATGCCATTTCACCTCTCCTCTGCAAAATCAGCCTTGGTTTAAACACACACAAAGTCTGAACAGAAACACTGCTAACATCTGCTCATTGTAACAGGTGGGTGTAATTAGGCTAAAGGTTATGCATTGACACCTTGATTCTGATTGCTCTGAAGCTACCTGATTACTTTACATGAGGCAAAAGTTGTTTATTAAAAAAAAAAAAAAAAAAACCTTAGGTGAACTTTGAAGCAGATTTTGGAAGAACACCCTCTGCTGGTTGGGAGGAAAAGATGGAAAACTTACAGCACCTGGTATTCCCAAGCGGTCTCCCATCCAGGTACTAACCAGGCCCAACCCTGTTTGGCTTCCGAGATCGGACGAGATCGGGCGGGTCCAGAGTGGTGTGGCCGTAAGCACTTGCCAGTGTCCAGCAAAGCCTCTTGGCCACTCAATCTCAAGGTTTTCCTGCTTAAAGCTACAGGCTTGCCATTGTGTCCTCCTGATTAACACACCTGCTGACTAGACACACCCACCTGCTGCAAAAACCATGCCATTTCACCTCTCCTCTGCAAAATCAGCCTTGGTTTAAACACACACAAAGTCTGAACAGAAACACTGCTAACATCTGCTCATTGTAACAGGTGGGTGTAATTAGGCTAAAGGTTATGCATTGACACCTTGATTCTGATTGCTCTGAAGCTACCTGATTACTTTACATGAGGCAAAAGTTGTTTATTAAAAAAAAAAAAAAAAAAAAAGAAAAAGAAAAAGGAAAAAACCTTAGGTGAACTTTGAAGCAGATTTTGGAAGAACACCCTCTGCTGGTTGGGAGGAAAAGATGGAAAACTTACAGCACCTGGTATTCCCAAGCGGTCTCCCATCCAGGTACTAACCAGGCCCAACCCTGTTTGGCTTCCGAGATCGGACGGGTCCAGAGTGGTGTGGCCGTAAGCACTTGCCAGTGTCCAGCAAAGCCTCTTGGCCACTCAATCTCAAGGTTTTCCTGCTTAAAGCTACAGGCTTGCCATTGTGTCCTCCTGATTAACACACCTGCTGACTAGACACACCCACCTGCTGCAAAAACCATGCCATTTCACCTCTCCTCTGCAAAATCAGCCTTGGTTTAAACACACACAAAGTCTGAACAGAAACACTGCTAACATCTGCTCATTGTAACAGGTGGGTGTAATTAGGCTAAAGGTTATGCATTGACACCTTGATTCTGATTGCTCTGAAGCTACCTGATTACTTTACATGAGGCAAAAGTTGTTTATTAAAAAAAAAAAAAAAAAAACCTTAGGTGAACTTTGAAGCAGATTTTGGAAGAACACCCTCTGCTGGTTGGGAGGAAAAGATGGAAAACTTACAGCACCTGGTATTCCCAAGCGGTCTCCCATCCAGGTACTAACCAGGCCCAACCCTGTTTGGCTTCCGAGATCGGACGAGATCGGGCGGGTCCAGAGTGGTGTGGCCGTAAGCACTTGCCAGTGTCCAGCAAAGCCTCTTGGCCACTCAATCTCAAGGTTTTCCTGCTTAAAGCTACAGGCTTGCCATTGTGTCCTCCTGATTAACACACCTGCTGACTAGACACACCCACCTGCTGCAAAAACCATGCCATTTCACCTCTCCTCTGCAAAATCAGCCTTGGTTTAAACACACACAAAGTCTGAACAGAAACACTGCTAACATCTGCTCATTGTAACAGGTGGGTGTAATTAGGCTAAAGGTTATGCATTGACACCTTGATTCTGATTGCTCTGAAGCTACCTGATTACTTTACATGAGGCAAAAGTTGTTTATTAAAAAAAAAAAAAAAAAAACCTTAGGTGAACTTTGAAGCAGATTTTGGAAGAACACCCTCTGCTGGTTGGGAGGAAAAGATGGAAAACTTACAGCACCTGGTATTCCCAAGCGGTCTCCCATCCAGGTACTAACCAGGCCCAACCCTGTTTGGCTTCCGAGATCGGACGAGATCGGGCGGGTCCAGAGTGGTGTGGCCGTAAGCACTTGCCAGTGTCCAGCAAAGCCTCTTGGCCACTCAATCTCAAGGTTTTCCTGCTTAAAGCTACAGGCTTGCCATTGTGTCCTCCTGATTAACACACCTGCTGACTAGACACACCCACCTGCTGCAAAAACCATGCCATTTCACCTCTCCTCTGCAAAATCAGCCTTGGTTTAAACACACACAAAGTCTGAACAGAAACACTGCTAACATCTGCTCATTGTAACAGGTGGGTGTAATTAGGCTAAAGGTTATGCATTGACACCTTGATTCTGATTGCTCTGAAGCTACCTGATTACTTTACATGAGGCAAAAGTTGTTTATTAAAAAAAAAAAAAAAAAAAAAGAAAAAGAAAAAGGAAAAAACCTTAGGTGAACTTTGAAGCAGATTTTGGAAGAACACCCTCTGCTGGTTGGGAGGAAAAGATGGAAAACTTACAGCACCTGGTATTCCCAAGCGGTCTCCCATCCAGGTACTAACCAGGCCCAACCCTGTTTGGCTTCCGAGATCGGACGAGATCGGGCGGGTCCAGAGTGGTGTGGCCGTAAGCACTTGCCAGTGTCCAGCAAAGCCTCTTGGCCACTCAATCTCAAGGTTTTCCTGCTTAAAGCTACAGGCTTGCCATTGTGTCCTCCTGATTAACACACCTGCTGACTAGACACACCCACCTGCTGCAAAAACCATGCCATTTCACCTCTCCTCTGCAAAATCAGCCTTGGTTTAAACACACACAAAGTCTGAACAGAAACACTGCTAACATCTGCTCATTGTAACAGGTGGGTGTAATTAGGCTAAAGGTTATGCATTGACACCTTGATTCTGATTGCTCTGAAGCTACCTGATTACTTTACATGAGGCAAAAGTTGTTTATTAAAAAAAAAAAAAAAAAAAAAGAAAAAGAAAAAGGAAAAAACCTTAGGTGAACTTTGAAGCAGATTTTGGAAGAACACCCTCTGCTGGTTGGGAGGAAAAGATGGAAAACTTACAGCACCTGGTATTCCCAAGCGGTCTCCCATCCAGGTACTAACCAGGCCCAACCCTGTTTGGCTTCCGAGATCGGACGAGATCGGGCGGGTCCAGAGTGGTGTGGCCGTAAGCACTTGCCAGTGTCCAGCAAAGCCTCTTGGCCACTCAATCTCAAGGTTTTCCTGCTTAAAGCTACAGGCTTGCCATTGTGCCCTTCTGATTAACACACCTGCTGACTAGACACACCCACCTGCTGCAAAAACCATGCCATTTCACCTCTCCTCTGCAAAATCAGCCTTGGTTTAAACACACACAAAGTCTGAACAGAAACACTGCTAACATCTGCTCATTGTAACAGGTGGGTGTAATTAGGCTAAAGGTTATGCATTGACACCTTGATTCTGATTGCTCTGAAGCTACCTGATTACTTTACATGAGGCAAAAGTTGTTTATTAAAAAAAAAAAAAAAAAACCTTAGGTGAACTTTGAAGCAGATTTTGGAAGAACACCCTCTGCTGGTTGGGAGGAAAAGATGGAAAACTTACAGCACCTGGTATTCCCAAGCGGTCTCCCATCCAGGTACTAACCAGGCCCAACCCTGTTTGGCTTCCGAGATCGGACGAGATCGGGCGGGTCCAGAGTGGTGTGGCCGTAAGCACTTGCCAGTGTCCAGCAAAGCCTCTTGGCCACTCAATCTCAAGGTTTTCCTGCTTAAAGCTACAGGCTTGCCATTGTGTCCTCCTGATTAACACACCTGCTGACTAGACACACCCACCTGCTGCAAAAACCATGCCATTTCACCTCTCCTCTGCAAAATCAGCCTTGGTTTAAACACACACAAAGTCTGAACAGAAACACTGCTAACATCTGCTCATTGTAACAGGTGGGTGTAATTAGGCTAAAGGTTATGCATTGACACCTTGATTCTGATTGCTCTGAAGCTACCTGATTACTTTACATGAGGCAAAAGTTGTTTATTAAAAAAAAAAAAAAAAAAACCTTAGGTGAACTTTGAAGCAGATTTTGGAAGAACACCCTCTGCTGGTTGGGAGGAAAAGATGGAAAACTTACAGCACCTGGTATTCCCAAGCGGTCTCCCATCCAGGTACTAACCAGGCCCAACCCTGTTTGGCTTCCGAGATCGGACGAGATCGGGCGGGTCCAGAGTGGTGTGGCCGTAAGCACTTGCCAGTGTCCAGCAAAGCCTCTTGGCCACTCAATCTCAAGGTTTTCCTGCTTAAAGCTACAGGCTTGCCATTGTGTCCTCCTGATTAACACACCTGCTGACTAGACACACCCACCTGCTGCAAAAACCATGCCATTTCACCTCTCCTCTGCAAAATCAGCCTTGGTTTAAACACACACAAAGTCTGAACAGAAACACTGCTAACATCTGCTCATTGTAACAGGTGGGTGTAATTAGGCTAAAGGTTATGCATTGACACCTTGATTCTGATTGCTCTGAAGCTACCTGATTACTTTACATGAGGCAAAAGTTGTTTATTAAAAAAAAAAAAAAAAAAAAAGAAAAAGAAAAAGGAAAAAACCTTAGGTGAACTTTGAAGCAGATTTTGGAAGAACACCCTCTGCTGGTTGGGAGGAAAAGATGGAAAACTTACAGCACCTGGTATTCCCAAGCGGTCTCCCATCCAGGTACTAACCAGGCCCAACCCTGTTTGGCTTCCGAGATCGGACGAGATCGGGCGGGTCCAGAGTGGTGTGGCCGTAAGCACTTGCCAGTGTCCAGCAAAGCCTCTTGGCCACTCAATCTCAAGGTTTTCCTGCTTAAAGCTACAGGCTTGCCATTGTGTCCTCCTGATTAACACACCTGCTGACTAGACACACCCACCTGCTGCAAAAACCATGCCATTTCACCTCTCCTCTGCAAAATCAGCCTTGGTTTAAACACACACAAAGTCTGAACAGAAACACTGCTAACATCTGCTCATTGTAACAGGTGGGTGTAATTAGGCTAAAGGTTATGCATTGACACCTTGATTCTGATTGCTCTGAAGCTACCTGATTACTTTACATGAGGCAAAAGTTGTTTATTAAAAAAAAAAAAAAAAAAAAAGAAAAAGAAAAAGGAAAAAACCTTAGGTGAACTTTGAAGCAGATTTTGGAAGAACACCCTCTGCTGGTTGGGAGGAAAAGATGGAAAACTTACAGCACCTGGTATTCCCAAGCGGTCTCCCATCCAGGTACTAACCAGGCCCAACCCTGTTTGGCTTCCGAGATCGGACGAGATCGGGCGGGTCCAGAGTGGTGTGGCCGTAAGCACTTGCCAGTGTCCAGCAAAGCCTCTTGGCCACTCAATCTCAAGGTTTTCCTGCTTAAAGCTACAGGCTTGCCATTGTGCCCTTCTGATTAACACACCTGCTGACTAGACACACCCACCTGCTGCAAAAACCATGCCATTTCACCTCTCCTCTGCAAAATCAGCCTTGGTTTAAACACACACAAAGTCTGAACAGAAACACTGCTAACATCTGCTCATTGTAACAGGTGGGTGTAATTAGGCTAAAGGTTATGCATTGACACCTTGATTCTGATTGCTCTGAAGCTACCTGATTACTTTACATGAGGCAAAAGTTGTTTATTAAAAAAAAAAAAAAAAAAACCTTAGGTGAACTTTGAAGCAGATTTTGGAAGAACACCCTCTGCTGGTTGGGAGGAAAAGATGGAAAACTTACAGCACCTGGTATTCCCAAGCGGTCTCCCATCCAGGTACTAACCAGGCCCAACCCTGTTTGGCTTCCGAGATCGGACGAGATCGGGCGGGTCCAGAGTGGTGTGGCCGTAAGCACTTGCCAGTGTCCAGCAAAGCCTCTTGGCCACTCAATCTCAAGGTTTTCCTGCTTAAAGCTACAGGCTTGCCATTGTGCCCTTCTGATTAACACACCTGCTGACTAGACACACCCACCTGCTGCAAAAACCATGCCATTTCACCTCTCCTCTGCAAAATCAGCCTTGGTTTAAACACACACAAAGTCTGAACAGAAACACTGCTAACATCTGCTCATTGTAACAGGTGGGTGTAATTAGGCTAAAGGTTATGCATTGACACCTTGATTCTGATTGCTCTGAAGCTACCTGATTACTTTACATGAGGCAAAAGTTGTTTATTAAAAAAAAAAAAAAAAAAACCTTAGGTGAACTTTGAAGCAGATTTTGGAAGAACACCCTCTGCTGGTTGGGAGGAAAAGATGGAAAACTTACAGCACCTGGTATTCCCAAGCGGTCTCCCATCCAGGTACTAACCAGGCCCAACCCTGTTTGGCTTCCGAGATCGGACGAGATCGGGCGGGTCCAGAGTGGTGTGGCCGTAAGCACTTGCCAGTGTCCAGCAAAGCCTCTTGGCCACTCAATCTCAAGGTTTTCCTGCTTAAAGCTACAGGCTTGCCATTGTGTCCTCCTGATTAACACACCTGCTGACTAGACACACCCACCTGCTGCAAAAACCATGCCATTTCACCTCTCCTCTGCAAAATCAGCCTTGGTTTAAACACACACAAAGTCTGAACAGAAACACTGCTAACATCTGCTCATTGTAACAGGTGGGTGTAATTAGGCTAAAGGTTATGCATTGACACCTTGATTCTGATTGCTCTGAAGCTACCTGATTACTTTACATGAGGCAAAAGTTGTTTATTAAAAAAAAAAAAAAAAAAACCTTAGGTGAACTTTGAAGCAGATTTTGGAAGAACACCCTCTGCTGGTTGGGAGGAAAAGATGGAAAACTTACAGCACCTGGTATTCCCAAGCGGTCTCCCATCCAGGTACTAACCAGGCCCAACCCTGTTTGGCTTCCGAGATCGGACGAGATCGGGCGGGTCCAGAGTGGTGTGGCCGTAAGCACTTGCCAGTGTCCAGCAAAGCCTCTTGGCCACTCAATCTCAAGGTTTTCCTGCTTAAAGCTACAGGCTTGCCATTGTGTCCTCCTGATTAACACACCTGCTGACTAGACACACCCACCTGCTGCAAAAACCATGCCATTTCACCTCTCCTCTGCAAAATCAGCCTTGGTTTAAACACACACAAAGTCTGAACAGAAACACTGCTAACATCTGCTCATTGTAACAGGTGGGTGTAATTAGGCTAAAGGTTATGCATTGACACCTTGATTCTGATTGCTCTGAAGCTACCTGATTACTTTACATGAGGCAAAAGTTGTTTATTAAAAAAAAAAAAAAAAAAACCTTAGGTGAACTTTGAAGCAGATTTTGGAAGAACACCCTCTGCTGGTTGGGAGGAAAAGATGGAAAACTTACAGCACCTGGTATTCCCAAGCGGTCTCCCATCCAGGTACTAACCAGGCCCAACCCTGTTTGGCTTCCGAGATCGGACGAGATCGGGCGGGTCCAGAGTGGTGTGGCCGTAAGCACTTGCCAGTGTCCAGCAAAGCCTCTTGGCCACTCAATCTCAAGGTTTTCCTGCTTAAAGCTACAGGCTTGCCATTGTGTCCTCCTGATTAACACACCTGCTGACTAGACACACCCACCTGCTGCAAAAACCATGCCATTTCACCTCTCCTCTGCAAAATCAGCCTTGGTTTAAACACACACAAAGTCTGAACAGAAACACTGCTAACATCTGCTCATTGTAACAGGTGGGTGTAATTAGGCTAAAGGTTATGCATTGACACCTTGATTCTGATTGCTCTGAAGCTACCTGATTACTTTACATGAGGCAAAAGTTGTTTATTAAAAAAAAAAAAAAAAAAAAAGAAAAAGAAAAAGAAAAAAACCTTAAGTGAACTTTGAAGCAGATTTTGGAAGAACACCCTCTGCTGGTTGGGAGGAAGAGATGGAAAACTTACAGCACCTGGTATTCCCAAGCGGTCTCCCATCCAGGTACTAACCAGGCCCAACCCTGTTTGGCTTCCGAGATCGGACGAGATCGGGCGGGTCCAGAGTGGTGTGGCCGTAAGCACTTGCCAGTGTCCAGCAAAGCCTCTTGGCCACTCAATCTCAAGGTTTTCCTGCTTAAAGCTACAGGCTTGCCATTGTGTCCTCCTGATTAACACACCTGCTGACTAGACACACCCACCTGCTGCAAAAACCATGCCATTTCACCTCTCCTCTGCAAAATCAGCCTTGGTTTAAACACACACAAAGTCTGAACAGAAACACTGCTAACATCTGCTCATTGTAACAGGTGGGTGTAATTAGGCTAAAGGTTATGCATTGACACCTTGATTCTGATTGCTCTGAAGCTACCTGATTACTTTACATGAGGCAAAAGTTGTTTATTAAAAAAAAAAAAAAAAAAACCTTAGGTGAACTTTGAAGCAGATTTTGGAAGAACACCCTCTGCTGGTTGGGAGGAAAAGATGGAAAACTTACAGCACCTGGTATTCCCAAGCGGTCTCCCATCCAGGTACTAACCAGGCCCAACCCTGTTTGGCTTCCGAGATCGGACGAGATCGGGCGGGTCCAGAGTGGTGTGGCCGTAAGCACTTGCCAGTGTCCAGCAAAGCCTCTTGGCCACTCAATCTCAAGGTTTTCCTGCTTAAAGCTACAGGCTTGCCATTGTGTCCTCCTGATTAACACACCTGCTGACTAGACACACCCACCTGCTGCAAAAACCATGCCATTTCACCTCTCCTCTGCAAAATCAGCCTTGGTTTAAACACACACAAAGTCTGAACAGAAACACTGCTAACATCTGCTCATTGTAACAGGTGGGTGTAATTAGGCTAAAGGTTATGCATTGACACCTTGATTCTGATTGCTCTGAAGCTACCTGATTACTTTACATGAGGCAAAAGTTGTTTATTAAAAAAAAAAAAAAAAAAAAAGAAAAAGAAAAAGGAAAAAACCTTAGGTGAACTTTGAAGCAGATTTTGGAAGAACACCCTCTGCTGGTTGGGAGGAAAAGATGGAAAACTTACAGCACCTGGTATTCCCAAGCGGTCTCCCATCCAGGTACTAACCAGGCCCAACCCTGTTTGGCTTCCGAGATCGGACGGGTCCAGAGTGGTGTGGCCGTAAGCACTTGCCAGTGTCCAGCAAAGCCTCTTGGCCACTCAATCTCAAGGTTTTCCTGCTTAAAGCTACAGGCTTGCCATTGTGTCCTCCTGATTAACACACCTGCTGACTAGACACACCCACCTGCTGCAAAAACCATGCCATTTCACCTCTCCTCTGCAAAATCAGCCTTGGTTTAAACACACACAAAGTCTGAACAGAAACACTGCTAACATCTGCTCATTGTAACAGGTGGGTGTAATTAGGCTAAAGGTTATGCATTGACACCTTGATTCTGATTGCTCTGAAGCTACCTGATTACTTTACATGAGGCAAAAGTTGTTTATTAAAAAAAAAAAAAAAAAAAAAGAAAAAGAAAAAGGAAAAAACCTTAGGTGAACTTTGAAGCAGATTTTGGAAGAACACCCTCTGCTGGTTGGGAGGAAAAGATGGAAAACTTACAGCACCTGGTATTCCCAAGCGGTCCCCCATCCAGGTACTAACCAGGCCCAACCCTGTTTGGCTTCCGAGATCGGACGAGATCGGGCGGGTCCAGAGTGGTGTGGCCGTAAGCACTTGCCAGTGTCCAGCAAAGCCTCTTGGCCACTCAATCTCAAGGTTTTCCTGCTTAAAGCTACAGGCTTGCCATTGTGTCCTCCTGATTAACACACCTGCTGACTAGACACACCCACCTGCTGCAAAAACCATGCCATTTCACCTCTCCTCTGCAAAATCAGCCTTGGTTTAAACACACACAAAGTCTGAACAGAAACACTGCTAACATCTGCTCATTGTAACAGGTGGGTGTAATTAGGCTAAAGGTTATGCATTGACACCTTGATTCTGATTGCTCTGAAGCTACCTGATTACTTTACATGAGGCAAAAGTTGTTTATTAAAAAAAAAAAAAAAAAAACCTTAGGTGAACTTTGAAGCAGATTTTGGAAGAACACCCTCTGCTGGTTGGGAGGAAAAGATGGAAAACTTACAGCACCTGGTATTCCCAAGCGGTCTCCCATCCAGGTACTAACCAGGCCCAACCCTGTTTGGCTTCCGAGATCGGACGAGATCGGGCGGGTCCAGAGTGGTGTGGCCGTAAGCACTTGCCAGTGTCCAGCAAAGCCTCTTGGCCACTCAATCTCAAGGTTTTCCTGCTTAAAGCTACAGGCTTGCCATTGTGTCCTCCTGATTAACACACCTGCTGACTAGACACACCCACCTGCTGCAAAAACCATGCCATTTCACCTCTCCTCTGCAAAATCAGCCTTGGTTTAAACACACACAAAGTCTGAACAGAAACACTGCTAACATCTGCTCATTGTAACAGGTGGGTGTAATTAGGCTAAAGGTTATGCATTGACACCTTGATTCTGATTGCTCTGAAGCTACCTGATTACTTTACATGAGGCAAAAGTTGTTTATTAAAAAAAAAAAAAAAAAAACCTTAGGTGAACTTTGAAGCAGATTTTGGAAGAACACCCTCTGCTGGTTGGGAGGAAAAGATGGAAAACTTACAGCACCTGGTATTCCCAAGCGGTCTCCCATCCAGGTACTAACCAGGCCCAACCCTGTTTGGCTTCCGAGATCGGACGAGATCGGGCGGGTCCAGAGTGGTGTGGCCGTAAGCACTTGCCAGTGTCCAGCAAAGCCTCTTGGCCACTCAATCTCAAGGTTTTCCTGCTTAAAGCTACAGGCTTGCCATTGTGTCCTCCTGATTAACACACCTGCTGACTAGACACACCCACCTGCTGCAAAAACCATGCCATTTCACCTCTCCTCTGCAAAATCAGCCTTGGTTTAAACACACACAAAGTCTGAACAGAAACACTGCTAACATCTGCTCATTGTAACAGGTGGGTGTAATTAGGCTAAAGGTTATGCATTGACACCTTGATTCTGATTGCTCTGAAGCTACCTGATTACTTTACATGAGGCAAAAGTTGTTTATTAAAAAAAAAAAAAAAAAAAACCTTAGGTGAACTTTGAAGCAGATTTTGGAAGAACACCCTCTGCTGGTTGGGAGGAAAAGATGGAAAACTTACAGCACCTGGTATTCCCAAGCGGTCTCCCATCCAGGTACTAACCAGGCCCAACCCTGTTTGGCTTCCGAGATCGGACGAGATCGGGCGGGTCCAGAGTGGTGTGGCCGTAAGCACTTGCCAGTGTCCAGCAAAGCCTCTTGGCCACTCAATCTCAAGGTTTTCCTGCTTAAAGCTACAGGCTTGCCATTGTGTCCTCCTGATTAACACACCTGCTGACTAGACACACCCACCTGCTGCAAAAACCATGCCATTTCACCTCTCCTCTGCAAAATCAGCCTTGGTTTAAACACACACAAAGTCTGAACAGAAACACTGCTAACATCTGCTCATTGTAACAGGTGGGTGTAATTAGGCTAAAGGTTATGCATTGACACCTTGATTCTGATTGCTCTGAAGCTACCTGATTACTTTACATGAGGCAAAAGTTGTTTATTAAAAAAAAAAAAAAAAAAACCTTAGGTGAACTTTGAAGCAGATTTTGGAAGAACACCCTCTGCTGGTTGGGAGGAAAAGATGGAAAACTTACAGCACCTGGTATTCCCAAGCGGTCTCCCATCCAGGTACTAACCAGGCCCAACCCTGTTTGGCTTCCGAGATCGGACGAGATCGGGCGGGTCCAGAGTGGTGTGGCCGTAAGCACTTGCCAGTGTCCAGCAAAGCCTCTTGGCCACTCAATCTCAAGGTTTTCCTGCTTAAAGCTACAGGCTTGCCATTGTGTCCTCCTGATTAACACACCTGCTGACTAGACACACCCACCTGCTGCAAAAACCATGCCATTTCACCTCTCCTCTGCAAAATCAGCCTTGGTTTAAACACACACAAAGTCTGAACAGAAACACTGCTAACATCTGCTCATTGTAACAGGTGGGTGTAATTAGGCTAAAGGTTATGCATTGACACCTTGATTCTGATTGCTCTGAAGCTACCTGATTACTTTACATGAGGCAAAAGTTGTTTATTAAAAAAAAAAAAAAAAAAAACCTTAGGTGAACTTTGAAGCAGATTTTGGAAGAACACCCTCTGCTGGTTGGGAGGAAAAGATGGAAAACTTACAGCACCTGGTATTCCCAAGCGGTCTCCCATCCAGGTACTAACCAGGCCCAACCCTGTTTGGCTTCCGAGATCGGACGAGATCGGGCGGGTCCAGAGTGGTGTGGCCGTAAGCACTTGCCAGTGTCCAGCAAAGCCTCTTGGCCACTCAATCTCAAGGTTTTCCTGCTTAAAGCTACAGGCTTGCCATTGTGTCCTCCTGATTAACACACCTGCTGACTAGACACACCCACCTGCTGCAAAAACCATGCCATTTCACCTCTCCTCTGCAAAATCAGCCTTGGTTTAAACACACACAAAGTCTGAACAGAAACACTGCTAACATCTGCTCATTGTAACAGGTGGGTGTAATTAGGCTAAAGGTTATGCATTGACACCTTGATTCTGATTGCTCTGAAGCTACCTGATTACTTTACATGAGGCAAAAGTTGTTTATTAAAAAAAAAAAAAAAAAAAAAGAAAAAGAAAAAGAAAAAAACCTTAGGTGAACTTTGAAGCAGATTTTGGAAGAACACCCTCTGCTGGTTGGGAGGAAGAGATGGAAAACTTACAGCACCTGGTATTCCCAAGCGGTCTCCCATCCAGGTACTAACCAGGCCCAACCCTGTTTGGCTTCCGAGATCGGACGAGATCGGGCGGGTCCAGAGTGGTGTGGCCGTAAGCACTTGCCAGTGTCCAGCAAAGCCTCTTGGCCACTCAATCTCAAGGTTTTCCTGCTTAAAGCTACAGGCTTGCCATTGTGTCCTCCTGATTAACACACCTGCTGACTAGACACACCCACCTGCTGCAAAAACCATGCCATTTCACCTCTCCTCTGCAAAATCAGCCTTGGTTTAAACACACACAAAGTCTGAACAGAAACACTGCTAACATCTGCTCATTGTAACAGGTGGGTGTAATTAGGCTAAAGGTTATGCATTGACACCTTGATTCTGATTGCTCTGAAGCTACCTGATTACTTTACATGAGGCAAAAGTTGTTTATTAAAAAAAAAAAAAAAAAAAAAACCTTAGGTGAACTTTGAAGCAGATTTTGGAAGAACACCCTCTGCTGGTTGGGAGGAAGAGATGGAAAACTTACAGCACCTGGTATTCCCAAGCGGTCTCCCATCCAGGTACTAACCAGGCCCAACCCTGTTTGGCTTCCGAGATCGGACGAGATCGGGCGGGTCCAGAGTGGTGTGGCCGTAAGCACTTGCCAGTGTCCAGCAAAGCCTCTTGGCCACTCAATCTCAAGGTTTTCCTGCTTAAAGCTACAGGCTTGCCATTGTGTCCTCCTGATTAACACACCTGCTGACTAGACACACCCACCTGCTGCAAAAACCATGCCATTTCACCTCTCCTCTGCAAAATCAGCCTTGGTTTAAACACACACAAAGTCTGAACAGAAACACTGCTAACATCTGCTCATTGTAACAGGTGGGTGTAATTAGGCTAAAGGTTATGCATTGACACCTTGATTCTGATTGCTCTGAAGCTACCTGATTACTTTACATGAGGCAAAAGTTGTTTATTAAAAAAAAAAAAAAAAAAAAAGAAAAAGAAAAAGGAAAAAACCTTAGGTGAACTTTGAAGCAGATTTTGGAAGAACACCCTCTGCTGGTTGGGAGGAAAAGATGGAAAACTTACAGCACCTGGTATTCCCAAGCGGTCTCCCATCCAGGTACTAACCAGGCCCAACCCTGTTTGGCTTCCGAGATCGGACGGGTCCAGAGTGGTGTGGCCGTAAGCACTTGCCAGTGTCCAGCAAAGCCTCTTGGCCACTCAATCTCAAGGTTTTCCTGCTTAAAGCTACAGGCTTGCCATTGTGTCCTCCTGATTAACACACCTGCTGACTAGACACACCCACCTGCTGCAAAAACCATGCCATTTCACCTCTCCTCTGCAAAATCAGCCTTGGTTTAAACACACACAAAGTCTGAACAGAAACACTGCTAACATCTGCTCATTGTAACAGGTGGGTGTAATTAGGCTAAAGGTTATGCATTGACACCTTGATTCTGATTGCTCTGAAGCTACCTGATTACTTTACATGAGGCAAAAGTTGTTTATTAAAAAAAAAAAAAAAAAAAAAGAAAAAGAAAAAGGAAAAAACCTTAGGTGAACTTTGAAGCAGATTTTGGAAGAACACCCTCTGCTGGTTGGGAGGAAAAGATGGAAAACTTACAGCACCTGGTATTCCCAAGCGGTCCCCCATCCAGGTACTAACCAGGCCCAACCCTGTTTGGCTTCCGAGATCGGACGAGATCGGGCGGGTCCAGAGTGGTGTGGCCGTAAGCACTTGCCAGTGTCCAGCAAAGCCTCTTGGCCACTCAATCTCAAGGTTTTCCTGCTTAAAGCTACAGGCTTGCCATTGTGTCCTCCTGATTAACACACCTGCTGACTAGACACACCCACCTGCTGCAAAAACCATGCCATTTCACCTCTCCTCTGCAAAATCAGCCTTGGTTTAAACACACACAAAGTCTGAACAGAAACACTGCTAACATCTGCTCATTGTAACAGGTGGGTGTAATTAGGCTAAAGGTTATGCATTGACACCTTGATTCTGATTGCTCTGAAGCTACCTGATTACTTTACATGAGGCAAAAGTTGTTTATTAAAAAAAAAAAAAAAAAAACCTTAGGTGAACTTTGAAGCAGATTTTGGAAGAACACCCTCTGCTGGTTGGGAGGAAAAGATGGAAAACTTACAGCACCTGGTATTCCCAAGCGGTCTCCCATCCAGGTACTAACCAGGCCCAACCCTGTTTGGCTTCCGAGATCGGACGAGATCGGGCGGGTCCAGAGTGGTGTGGCCGTAAGCACTTGCCAGTGTCCAGCAAAGCCTCTTGGCCACTCAATCTCAAGGTTTTCCTGCTTAAAGCTACAGGCTTGCCATTGTGTCCTCCTGATTAACACACCTGCTGACTAGACACACCCACCTGCTGCAAAAACCATGCCATTTCACCTCTCCTCTGCAAAATCAGCCTTGGTTTAAACACACACAAAGTCTGAACAGAAACACTGCTAACATCTGCTCATTGTAACAGGTGGGTGTAATTAGGCTAAAGGTTATGCATTGACACCTTGATTCTGATTGCTCTGAAGCTACCTGATTACTTTACATGAGGCAAAAGTTGTTTATTAAAAAAAAAAAAAAAAAAACCTTAGGTGAACTTTGAAGCAGATTTTGGAAGAACACCCTCTGCTGGTTGGGAGGAAAAGATGGAAAACTTACAGCACCTGGTATTCCCAAGCGGTCTCCCATCCAGGTACTAACCAGGCCCAACCCTGTTTGGCTTCCGAGATCGGACGAGATCGGGCGGGTCCAGAGTGGTGTGGCCGTAAGCACTTGCCAGTGTCCAGCAAAGCCTCTTGGCCACTCAATCTCAAGGTTTTCCTGCTTAAAGCT
Source organism: Oryzias latipes (assembly GCF_053564925.1). Taxonomy (NCBI): domain Eukaryota; kingdom Metazoa; phylum Chordata; class Actinopteri; order Beloniformes; family Adrianichthyidae; genus Oryzias; species Oryzias latipes. The sequence continues at coordinate 9,214,052 of NC_136252.1, forward strand.
ACAGGCTTGCCATTGTGTCCTCCTGATTAACACACCTGCTGACTAGACACACCCACCTGCTGCAAAAACCATGCCATTTCACCTCTCCTCTGCAAAATCAGCCTTGGTTTAAACACACACAAAGTCTGAACAGAAACACTGCTAACATCTGCTCATTGTAACAGGTGGGTGTAATTAGGCTAAAGGTTATGCATTGACACCTTGATTCTGATTGCTCTGAAGCTACCTGATTACTTTACATGAGGCAAAAGTTGTTTATTAAAAAAAAAAAAAAAAAAAACCTTAGGTGAACTTTGAAGCAGATTTTGGAAGAACACCCTCTGCTGGTTGGGAGGAAAAGATGGAAAACTTACAGCACCTGGTATTCCCAAGCGGTCTCCCATCCAGGTACTAACCAGGCCCAACCCTGTTTGGCTTCCGAGATCGGACGAGATCGGGCGGGTCCAGAGTGGTGTGGCCGTAAGCACTTGCCAGTGTCCAGCAAAGCCTCTTGGCCACTCAATCTCAAGGTTTTCCTGCTTAAAGCTACAGGCTTGCCATTGTGTCCTCCTGATTAACACACCTGCTGACTAGACACACCCACCTGCTGCAAAAACCATGCCATTTCACCTCTCCTCTGCAAAATCAGCCTTGGTTTAAACACACACAAAGTCTGAACAGAAACACTGCTAACATCTGCTCATTGTAACAGGTGGGTGTAATTAGGCTAAAGGTTATGCATTGACACCTTGATTCTGATTGCTCTGAAGCTACCTGATTACTTTACATGAGGCAAAAGTTGTTTATTAAAAAAAAAAAAAAAAAAACCTTAGGTGAACTTTGAAGCAGATTTTGGAAGAACACCCTCTGCTGGTTGGGAGGAAAAGATGGAAAACTTACAGCACCTGGTATTCCCAAGCGGTCTCCCATCCAGGTACTAACCAGGCCCAACCCTGTTTGGCTTCCGAGATCGGACGAGATCGGGCGGGTCCAGAGTGGTGTGGCCGTAAGCACTTGCCAGTGTCCAGCAAAGCCTCTTGGCCACTCAATCTCAAGGTTTTCCTGCTTAAAGCTACAGGCTTGCCATTGTGTCCTCCTGATTAACACACCTGCTGACTAGACACACCCACCTGCTGCAAAAACCATGCCATTTCACCTCTCCTCTGCAAAATCAGCCTTGGTTTAAACACACACAAAGTCTGAACAGAAACACTGCTAACATCTGCTCATTGTAACAGGTGGGTGTAATTAGGCTAAAGGTTATGCATTGACACCTTGATTCTGATTGCTCTGAAGCTACCTGATTACTTTACATGAGGCAAAAGTTGTTTATTAAAAAAAAAAAAAAAAAAAACCTTAGGTGAACTTTGAAGCAGATTTTGGAAGAACACCCTCTGCTGGTTGGGAGGAAAAGATGGAAAACTTACAGCACCTGGTATTCCCAAGCGGTCTCCCATCCAGGTACTAACCAGGCCCAACCCTGTTTGGCTTCCGAGATCGGACGAGATCGGGCGGGTCCAGAGTGGTGTGGCCGTAAGCACTTGCCAGTGTCCAGCAAAGCCTCTTGGCCACTCAATCTCAAGGTTTTCCTGCTTAAAGCTACAGGCTTGCCATTGTGTCCTCCTGATTAACACACCTGCTGACTAGACACACCCACCTGCTGCAAAAACCATGCCATTTCACCTCTCCTCTGCAAAATCAGCCTTGGTTTAAACACACACAAAGTCTGAACAGAAACACTGCTAACATCTGCTCATTGTAACAGGTGGGTGTAATTAGGCTAAAGGTTATGCATTGACACCTTGATTCTGATTGCTCTGAAGCTACCTGATTACTTTACATGAGGCAAAAGTTGTTTATTAAAAAAAAAAAAAAAAAAAAAGAAAAAGAAAAAGAAAAAAACCTTAGGTGAACTTTGAAGCAGATTTTGGAAGAACACCCTCTGCTGGTTGGGAGGAAGAGATGGAAAACTTACAGCACCTGGTATTCCCAAGCGGTCTCCCATCCAGGTACTAACCAGGCCCAACCCTGTTTGGCTTCCGAGATCGGACGAGATCGGGCGGGTCCAGAGTGGTGTGGCCGTAAGCACTTGCCAGTGTCCAGCAAAGCCTCTTGGCCACTCAATCTCAAGGTTTTCCTGCTTAAAGCTACAGGCTTGCCATTGTGTCCTCCTGATTAACACACCTGCTGACTAGACACACCCACCTGCTGCAAAAACCATGCCATTTCACCTCTCCTCTGCAAAATCAGCCTTGGTTTAAACACACACAAAGTCTGAACAGAAACACTGCTAACATCTGCTCATTGTAACAGGTGGGTGTAATTAGGCTAAAGGTTATGCATTGACACCTTGATTCTGATTGCTCTGAAGCTACCTGATTACTTTACATGAGGCAAAAGTTGTTTATTAAAAAAAAAAAAAAAAAAAACCTTAGGTGAACTTTGAAGCAGATTTTGGAAGAACACCCTCTGCTGGTTGGGAGGAAAAGATGGAAAACTTACAGCACCTGGTATTCCCAAGCGGTCTCCCATCCAGGTACTAACCAGGCCCAACCCTGTTTGGCTTCCGAGATCGGACGAGATCGGGCGGGTCCAGAGTGGTGTGGCCGTAAGCACTTGCCAGTGTCCAGCAAAGCCTCTTGGCCACTCAATCTCAAGGTTTTCCTGCTTAAAGCTACAGGCTTGCCATTGTGTCCTCCTGATTAACACACCTGCTGACTAGACACACCCACCTGCTGCAAAAACCATGCCATTTCACCTCTCCTCTGCAAAATCAGCCTTGGTTTAAACACACACAAAGTCTGAACAGAAACACTGCTAACATCTGCTCATTGTAACAGGTGGGTGTAATTAGGCTAAAGGTTATGCATTGACACCTTGATTCTGATTGCTCTGAAGCTACCTGATTACTTTACATGAGGCAAAAGTTGTTTATTAAAAAAAAAAAAAAAAAAAAAGAAAAAGAAAAAGGAAAAAACCTTAGGTGAACTTTGAAGCAGATTTTGGAAGAACACCCTCTGCTGGTTGGGAGGAAAAGATGGAAAACTTACAGCACCTGGTATTCCCAAGCGGTCTCCCATCCAGGTACTAACCAGGCCCAACCCTGTTTGGCTTCCGAGATCGGACGAGATCGGGCGGGTCCAGAGTGGTGTGGCCGTAAGCACTTGCCAGTGTCCAGCAAAGCCTCTTGGCCACTCAATCTCAAGGTTTTCCTGCTTAAAGCTACAGGCTTGCCATTGTGTCCTCCTGATTAACACACCTGCTGACTAGACACACCCACCTGCTGCAAAAACCATGCCATTTCACCTCTCCTCTGCAAAATCAGCCTTGGTTTAAACACACACAAAGTCTGAACAGAAACACTGCTAACATCTGCTCATTGTAACAGGTGGGTGTAATTAGGCTAAAGGTTATGCATTGACACCTTGATTCTGATTGCTCTGAAGCTACCTGATTACTTTACATGAGGCAAAAGTTGTTTATTAAAAAAAAAAAAAAAAAAAAAGAAAAAGAAAAAGGAAAAAACCTTAGGTGAACTTTGAAGCAGATTTTGGAAGAACACCCTCTGCTGGTTGGGAGGAAAAGATGGAAAACTTACAGCACCTGGTATTCCCAAGCGGTCTCCCATCCAGGTACTAACCAGGCCCAACCCTGTTTGGCTTCCGAGATCGGACGAGATCGGGCGGGTCCAGAGTGGTGTGGCCGTAAGCACTTGCCAGTGTCCAGCAAAGCCTCTTGGCCACTCAATCTCAAGGTTTTCCTGCTTAAAGCTACAGGCTTGCCATTGTGCCCTTCTGATTAACACACCTGCTGACTAGACACACCCACCTGCTGCAAAAACCATGCCATTTCACCTCTCCTCTGCAAAATCAGCCTTGGTTTAAACACACACAAAGTCTGAACAGAAACACTGCTAACATCTGCTCATTGTAACAGGTGGGTGTAATTAGGCTAAAGGTTATGCATTGACACCTTGATTCTGATTGCTCTGAAGCTACCTGATTACTTTACATGAGGCAAAAGTTGTTTATTAAAAAAAAAAAAAAAAAAACCTTAGGTGAACTTTGAAGCAGATTTTGGAAGAACACCCTCTGCTGGTTGGGAGGAAAAGATGGAAAACTTACAGCACCTGGTATTCCCAAGCGGTCTCCCATCCAGGTACTAACCAGGCCCAACCCTGTTTGGCTTCCGAGATCGGACGAGATCGGGCGGGTCCAGAGTGGTGTGGCCGTAAGCACTTGCCAGTGTCCAGCAAAGCCTCTTGGCCACTCAATCTCAAGGTTTTCCTGCTTAAAGCTACAGGCTTGCCATTGTGTCCTCCTGATTAACACACCTGCTGACTAGACACACCCACCTGCTGCAAAAACCATGCCATTTCACCTCTCCTCTGCAAAATCAGCCTTGGTTTAAACACACACAAAGTCTGAACAGAAACACTGCTAACATCTGCTCATTGTAACAGGTGGGTGTAATTAGGCTAAAGGTTATGCATTGACACCTTGATTCTGATTGCTCTGAAGCTACCTGATTACTTTACATGAGGCAAAAGTTGTTTATTAAAAAAAAAAAAAAAAAAACCTTAGGTGAACTTTGAAGCAGATTTTGGAAGAACACCCTCTGCTGGTTGGGAGGAAAAGATGGAAAACTTACAGCACCTGGTATTCCCAAGCGGTCTCCCATCCAGGTACTAACCAGGCCCAACCCTGTTTGGCTTCCGAGATCGGACGAGATCGGGCGGGTCCAGAGTGGTGTGGCCGTAAGCACTTGCCAGTGTCCAGCAAAGCCTCTTGGCCACTCAATCTCAAGGTTTTCCTGCTTAAAGCTACAGGCTTGCCATTGTGTCCTCCTGATTAACACACCTGCTGACTAGACACACCCACCTGCTGCAAAAACCATGCCATTTCACCTCTCCTCTGCAAAATCAGCCTTGGTTTAAACACACACAAAGTCTGAACAGAAACACTGCTAACATCTGCTCATTGTAACAGGTGGGTGTAATTAGGCTAAAGGTTATGCATTGACACCTTGATTCTGATTGCTCTGAAGCTACCTGATTACTTTACATGAGGCAAAAGTTGTTTATTAAAAAAAAAAAAAAAAAAAAAGAAAAAGAAAAAGAAAAAAACCTTAAGTGAACTTTGAAGCAGATTTTGGAAGAACACCCTCTGCTGGTTGGGAGGAAGAGATGGAAAACTTACAGCACCTGGTATTCCCAAGCGGTCTCCCATCCAGGTACTAACCAGGCCCAACCCTGTTTGGCTTCCGAGATCGGACGAGATCGGGCGGGTCCAGAGTGGTGTGGCCGTAAGCACTTGCCAGTGTCCAGCAAAGCCTCTTGGCCACTCAATCTCAAGGTTTTCCTGCTTAAAGCTACAGGCTTGCCATTGTGTCCTCCTGATTAACACACCTGCTGACTAGACACACCCACCTGCTGCAAAAACCATGCCATTTCACCTCTCCTCTGCAAAATCAGCCTTGGTTTAAACACACACAAAGTCTGAACAGAAACACTGCTAACATCTGCTCATTGTAACAGGTGGGTGTAATTAGGCTAAAGGTTATGCATTGACACCTTGATTCTGATTGCTCTGAAGCTACCTGATTACTTTACATGAGGCAAAAGTTGTTTATTAAAAAAAAAAAAAAAAAAACCTTAGGTGAACTTTGAAGCAGATTTTGGAAGAACACCCTCTGCTGGTTGGGAGGAAAAGATGGAAAACTTACAGCACCTGGTATTCCCAAGCGGTCTCCCATCCAGGTACTAACCAGGCCCAACCCTGTTTGGCTTCCGAGATCGGACGAGATCGGGCGGGTCCAGAGTGGTGTGGCCGTAAGCACTTGCCAGTGTCCAGCAAAGCCTCTTGGCCACTCAATCTCAAGGTTTTCCTGCTTAAAGCTACAGGCTTGCCATTGTGTCCTCCTGATTAACACACCTGCTGACTAGACACACCCACCTGCTGCAAAAACCATGCCATTTCACCTCTCCTCTGCAAAATCAGCCTTGGTTTAAACACACACAAAGTCTGAACAGAAACACTGCTAACATCTGCTCATTGTAACAGGTGGGTGTAATTAGGCTAAAGGTTATGCATTGACACCTTGATTCTGATTGCTCTGAAGCTACCTGATTACTTTACATGAGGCAAAAGTTGTTTATTAAAAAAAAAAAAAAAAAAACCTTAGGTGAACTTTGAAGCAGATTTTGGAAGAACACCCTCTGCTGGTTGGGAGGAAAAGATGGAAAACTTACAGCACCTGGTATTCCCAAGCGGTCTCCCATCCAGGTACTAACCAGGCCCAACCCTGTTTGGCTTCCGAGATCGGACGGGTCCAGAGTGGTGTGGCCGTAAGCACTTGCCAGTGTCCAGCAAAGCCTCTTGGCCACTCAATCTCAAGGTTTTCCTGCTTAAAGCTACAGGCTTGCCATTGTGTCCTCCTGATTAACACACCTGCTGACTAGACACACCCACCTGCTGCAAAAACCATGCCATTTCACCTCTCCTCTGCAAAATCAGCCTTGGTTTAAACACACACAAAGTCTGAACAGAAACACTGCTAACATCTGCTCATTGTAACAGGTGGGTGTAATTAGGCTAAAGGTTATGCATTGACACCTTGATTCTGATTGCTCTGAAGCTACCTGATTACTTTACATGAGGCAAAAGTTGTTTATTAAAAAAAAAAAAAAAAAAACCTTAGGTGAACTTTGAAGCAGATTTTGGAAGAACACCCTCTGCTGGTTGGGAGGAAAAGATGGAAAACTTACAGCACCTGGTATTCCCAAGCGGTCTCCCATCCAGGTACTAACCAGGCCCAACCCTGTTTGGCTTCCGAGATCGGACGAGATCGGGCGGGTCCAGAGTGGTGTGGCCGTAAGCACTTGCCAGTGTCCAGCAAAGCCTCTTGGCCACTCAATCTCAAGGTTTTCCTGCTTAAAGCTACAGGCTTGCCATTGTGTCCTCCTGATTAACACACCTGCTGACTAGACACACCCACCTGCTGCAAAAACCATGCCATTTCACCTCTCCTCTGCAAAATCAGCCTTGGTTTAAACACACACAAAGTCTGAACAGAAACACTGCTAACATCTGCTCATTGTAACAGGTGGGTGTAATTAGGCTAAAGGTTATGCATTGACACCTTGATTCTGATTGCTCTGAAGCTACCTGATTACTTTACATGAGGCAAAAGTTGTTTATTAAAAAAAAAAAAAAAAAAACCTTAGGTGAACTTTGAAGCAGATTTTGGAAGAACACCCTCTGCTGGTTGGGAGGAAAAGATGGAAAACCTACAGCACCTGGTATTCCCAAGCGGTCTCCCATCCAGGTACTAACCAGGCCCAACCCTGTTTGGCTTCCGAGATCGGACGAGATCGGGCGGGTCCAGAGTGGTGTGGCCGTAAGCACTTGCCAGTGTCCAGCAAAGCCTCTTGGCCACTCAATCTCAAGGTTTTCCTGCTTAAAGCTACAGGCTTGCCATTGTGTCCTCCTGATTAACACACCTGCTGACTAGACACACCCACCTGCTGCAAAAACCATGCCATTTCACCTCTCCTCTGCAAAATCAGCCTTGGTTTAAACACACACAAAGTCTGAACAGAAACACTGCTAACATCTGCTCATTGTAACAGGTGGGTGTAATTAGGCTAAAGGTTATGCATTGACACCTTGATTCTGATTGCTCTGAAGCTACCTGATTACTTTACATGAGGCAAAAGTTGTTTATTAAAAAAAAAAAAAAAAAAACCTTAGGTGAACTTTGAAGCAGATTTTGGAAGAACACCCTCTGCTGGTTGGGAGGAAAAGATGGAAAACTTACAGCACCTGGTATTCCCAAGCGGTCTCCCATCCAGGTACTAACCAGGCCCAACCCTGTTTGGCTTCCGAGATCGGACGAGATCGGGCGGGTCCAGAGTGGTGTGGCCGTAAGCACTTGCCAGTGTCCAGCAAAGCCTCTTGGCCACTCAATCTCAAGGTTTTCCTGCTTAAAGCTACAGGCTTGCCATTGTGTCCTCCTGATTAACACACCTGCTGACTAGACACACCCACCTGCTGCAAAAACCATGCCATTTCACCTCTCCTCTGCAAAATCAGCCTTGGTTTAAACACACACAAAGTCTGAACAGAAACACTGCTAACATCTGCTCATTGTAACAGGTGGGTGTAATTAGGCTAAAGGTTATGCATTGACACCTTGATTCTGATTGCTCTGAAGCTACCTGATTACTTTACATGAGGCAAAAGTTGTTTATTAAAAAAAAAAAAAAAAAAACCTTAGGTGAACTTTGAAGCAGATTTTGGAAGAACACCCTCTGCTGGTTGGGAGGAAAAGATGGAAAACCTACAGCACCTGGTATTCCCAAGCGGTCTCCCATCCAGGTACTAACCAGGCCCAACCCTGTTTGGCTTCCGAGATCGGACGAGATCGGGCGGGTCCAGAGTGGTGTGGCCGTAAGCACTTGCCAGTGTCCAGCAAAGCCTCTTGGCCACTCAATCTCAAGGTTTTCCTGCTTAAAGCTACAGGCTTGCCATTGTGTCCTCCTGATTAACACACCTGCTGACTAGACACACCCACCTGCTGCAAAAACCATGCCATTTCACCTCTCCTCTGCAAAATCAGCCTTGGTTTAAACACACACAAAGTCTGAACAGAAACACTGCTAACATCTGCTCATTGTAACAGGTGGGTGTAATTAGGCTAAAGGTTATGCATTGACACCTTGATTCTGATTGCTCTGAAGCTACCTGATTACTTTACATGAGGCAAAAGTTGTTTATTAAAAAAAAAAAAAAAAAAACCTTAGGTGAACTTTGAAGCAGATTTTGGAAGAACACCCTCTGCTGGTTGGGAGGAAAAGATGGAAAACTTACAGCACCTGGTATTCCCAAGCGGTCTCCCATCCAGGTACTAACCAGGCCCAACCCTGTTTGGCTTCCGAGATCGGACGAGATCGGGCGGGTCCAGAGTGGTGTGGCCGTAAGCACTTGCCAGTGTCCAGCAAAGCCTCTTGGCCACTCAATCTCAAGGTTTTCCTGCTTAAAGCTACAGGCTTGCCATTGTGTCCTCCTGATTAACACACCTGCTGACTAGACACACCCACCTGCTGCAAAAACCATGCCATTTCACCTCTCCTCTGCAAAATCAGCCTTGGTTTAAACACACACAAAGTCTGAACAGAAACACTGCTAACATCTGCTCATTGTAACAGGTGGGTGTAATTAGGCTAAAGGTTATGCATTGACACCTTGATTCTGATTGCTCTGAAGCTACCTGATTACTTTACATGAGGCAAAAGTTGTTTATTAAAAAAAAAAAAAAAAAAACCTTAGGTGAACTTTGAAGCAGATTTTGGAAGAACACCCTCTGCTGGTTGGGAGGAAAAGATGGAAAACTTACAGCACCTGGTATTCCCAAGCGGTCTCCCATCCAGGTACTAACCAGGCCCAACCCTGTTTGGCTTCCGAGATCGGACGAGATCGGGCGGGTCCAGAGTGGTGTGGCCGTAAGCACTTGCCAGTGTCCAGCAAAGCCTCTTGGCCACTCAATCTCAAGGTTTTCCTGCTTAAAGCTACAGGCTTGCCATTGTGTCCTCCTGATTAACACACCTGCTGACTAGACACACCCACCTGCTGCAAAAACCATGCCATTTCACCTCTCCTCTGCAAAATCAGCCTTGGTTTAAACACACACAAAGTCTGAACAGAAACACTGCTAACATCTGCTCATTGTAACAGGTGGGTGTAATTAGGCTAAAGGTTATGCATTGACACCTTGATTCTGATTGCTCTGAAGCTACCTGATTACTTTACATGAGGCAAAAGTTGTTTATTAAAAAAAAAAAAAAAAAAACCTTAGGTGAACTTTGAAGCAGATTTTGGAAGAACACCCTCTGCTGGTTGGGAGGAAAAGATGGAAAACTTACAGCACCTGGTATTCCCAAGCGGTCTCCCATCCAGGTACTAACCAGGCCCAACCCTGTTTGGCTTCCGAGATCGGACGAGATCGGGCGGGTCCAGAGTGGTGTGGCCGTAAGCACTTGCCAGTGTCCAGCAAAGCCTCTTGGCCACTCAATCTCAAGGTTTTCCTGCTTAAAGCTACAGGCTTGCCATTGTGTCCTCCTGATTAACACACCTGCTGACTAGACACACCCACCTGCTGCAAAAACCATGCCATTTCACCTCTCCTCTGCAAAATCAGCCTTGGTTTAAACACACACAAAGTCTGAACAGAAACACTGCTAACATCTGCTCATTGTAACAGGTGGGTGTAATTAGGCTAAAGGTTATGCATTGACACCTTGATTCTGATTGCTCTGAAGCTACCTGATTACTTTACATGAGGCAAAAGTTGTTTATTAAAAAAAAAAAAAAAAAAACCTTAGGTGAACTTTGAAGCAGATTTTGGAAGAACACCCTCTGCTGGTTGGGAGGAAAAGATGGAAAACTTACAGCACCTGGTATTCCCAAGCGGTCTCCCATCCAGGTACTAACCAGGCCCAACCCTGTTTGGCTTCCGAGATCGGACGAGATCGGGCGGGTCCAGAGTGGTGTGGCCGTAAGCACTTGCCAGTGTCCAGCAAAGCCTCTTGGCCACTCAATCTCAAGGTTTTCCTGCTTAAAGCTACAGGCTTGCCATTGTGTCCTCCTGATTAACACACCTGCTGACTAGACACACCCACCTGCTGCAAAAACCATGCCATTTCACCTCTCCTCTGCAAAATCAGCCTTGGTTTAAACACACACAAAGTCTGAACAGAAACACTGCTAACATCTGCTCATTGTAACAGGTGGGTGTAATTAGGCTAAAGGTTATGCATTGACACCTTGATTCTGATTGCTCTGAAGCTACCTGATTACTTTACATGAGGCAAAAGTTGTTTATTAAAAAAAAAAAAAAAAAAACCTTAGGTGAACTTTGAAGCAGATTTTGGAAGAACACCCTCTGCTGGTTGGGAGGAAAAGATGGAAAACTTACAGCACCTGGTATTCCCAAGCGGTCTCCCATCCAGGTACTAACCAGGCCCAACCCTGTTTGGCTTCCGAGATCGGACGAGATCGGGCGGGTCCAGAGTGGTGTGGCCGTAAGCACTTGCCAGTGTCCAGCAAAGCCTCTTGGCCACTCAATCTCAAGGTTTTCCTGCTTAAAGCTACAGGCTTGCCATTGTGTCCTCCTGATTAACACACCTGCTGACTAGACACACCCACCTGCTGCAAAAACCATGCCATTTCACCTCTCCTCTGCAAAATCAGCCTTGGTTTAAACACACACAAAGTCTGAACAGAAACACTGCTAACATCTGCTCATTGTAACAGGTGGGTGTAATTAGGCTAAAGGTTATGCATTGACACCTTGATTCTGATTGCTCTGAAGCTACCTGATTACTTTACATGAGGCAAAAGTTGTTTATTAAAAAAAAAAAAAAAAAAACCTTAGGTGAACTTTGAAGCAGATTTTGGAAGAACACCCTCTGCTGGTTGGGAGGAAAAGATGGAAAACTTACAGCACCTGGTATTCCCAAGCGGTCTCCCATCCAGGTACTAACCAGGCCCAACCCTGTTTGGCTTCCGAGATCGGACGAGATCGGGCGGGTCCAGAGTGGTGTGGCCGTAAGCACTTGCCAGTGTCCAGCAAAGCCTCTTGGCCACTCAATCTCAAGGTTTTCCTGCTTAAAGCTACAGGCTTGCCATTGTGTCCTCCTGATTAACACACCTGCTGACTAGACACACCCACCTGCTGCAAAAACCATGCCATTTCACCTCTCCTCTGCAAAATCAGCCTTGGTTTAAACACACACAAAGTCTGAACAGAAACACTGCTAACATCTGCTCATTGTAACAGGTGGGTGTAATTAGGCTAAAGGTTATGCATTGACACCTTGATTCTGATTGCTCTGAAGCTACCTGATTACTTTACATGAGGCAAAAGTTGTTTATTAAAAAAAAAAAAAAAAAAACCTTAGGTGAACTTTGAAGCAGATTTTGGAAGAACACCCTCTGCTGGTTGGGAGGAAAAGATGGAAAACTTACAGCACCTGGTATTCCCAAGCGGTCTCCCATCCAGGTACTAACCAGGCCCAACCCTGTTTGGCTTCCGAGATCGGACGAGATCGGGCGGGTCCAGAGTGGTGTGGCCGTAAGCACTTGCCAGTGTCCAGCAAAGCCTCTTGGCCACTCAATCTCAAGGTTTTCCTGCTTAAAGCTACAGGCTTGCCATTGTGTCCTCCTGATTAACACACCTGCTGACTAGACACACCCACCTGCTGCAAAAACCATGCCATTTCACCTCTCCTCTGCAAAATCAGCCTTGGTTTAAACACACACAAAGTCTGAACAGAAACACTGCTAACATCTGCTCATTGTAACAGGTGGGTGTAATTAGGCTAAAGGTTATGCATTGACACCTTGATTCTGATTGCTCTGAAGCTACCTGATTACTTTACATGAGGCAAAAGTTGTTTATTAAAAAAAAAAAAAAAAAAACCTTAGGTGAACTTTGAAGCAGATTTTGGAAGAACACCCTCTGCTGGTTGGGAGGAAAAGATGGAAAACTTACAGCACCTGGTATTCCCAAGCGGTCTCCCATCCAGGTACTAACCAGGCCCAACCCTGTTTGGCTTCCGAGATCGGACGAGATCGGGCGGGTCCAGAGTGGTGTGGCCGTAAGCACTTGCCAGTGTCCAGCAAAGCCTCTTGGCCACTCAATCTCAAGGTTTTCCTGCTTAAAGCTACAGGCTTGCCATTGTGTCCTCCTGATTAACACACCTGCTGACTAGACACACCCACCTGCTGCAAAAACCATGCCATTTCACCTCTCCTCTGCAAAATCAGCCTTGGTTTAAACACACACAAAGTCTGAACAGAAACACTGCTAACATCTGCTCATTGTAACAGGTGGGTGTAATTAGGCTAAAGGTTATGCATTGACACCTTGATTCTGATTGCTCTGAAGCTACCTGATTACTTTACATGAGGCAAAAGTTGTTTATTAAAAAAAAAAAAAAAAAAACCTTAGGTGAACTTTGAAGCAGATTTTGGAAGAACACCCTCTGCTGGTTGGGAGGAAAAGATGGAAAACTTACAGCACCTGGTATTCCCAAGCGGTCTCCCATCCAGGTACTAACCAGGCCCAACCCTGTTTGGCTTCCGAGATCGGACGAGATCGGGCGGGTCCAGAGTGGTGTGGCCGTAAGCACTTGCCAGTGTCCAGCAAAGCCTCTTGGCCACTCAATCTCAAGGTTTTCCTGCTTAAAGCTACAGGCTTGCCATTGTGTCCTCCTGATTAACACACCTGCTGACTAGACACACCCACCTGCTGCAAAAACCATGCCATTTCACCTCTCCTCTGCAAAATCAGCCTTGGTTTAAACACACACAAAGTCTGAACAGAAACACTGCTAACATCTGCTCATTGTAACAGGTGGGTGTAATTAGGCTAAAGGTTATGCATTGACACCTTGATTCTGATTGCTCTGAAGCTACCTGATTACTTTACATGAGGCAAAAGTTGTTTATTAAAAAAAAAAAAAAAAAAACCTTAGGTGAACTTTGAAGCAGATTTTGGAAGAACACCCTCTGCTGGTTGGGAGGAAAAGATGGAAAACTTACAGCACCTGGTATTCCCAAGCGGTCTCCCATCCAGGTACTAACCAGGCCCAACCCTGTTTGGCTTCCGAGATCGGACGAGATCGGGCGGGTCCAGAGTGGTGTGGCCGTAAGCACTTGCCAGTGTCCAGCAAAGCCTCTTGGCCACTCAATCTCAAGGTTTTCCTGCTTAAAGCTACAGGCTTGCCATTGTGTCCTCCTGATTAACACACCTGCTGACTAGACACACCCACCTGCTGCAAAAACCATGCCATTTCACCTCTCCTCTGCAAAATCAGCCTTGGTTTAAACACACACAAAGTCTGAACAGAAACACTGCTAACATCTGCTCATTGTAACAGGTGGGTGTAATTAGGCTAAAGGTTATGCATTGACACCTTGATTCTGATTGCTCTGAAGCTACCTGATTACTTTACATGAGGCAAAAGTTGTTTATTAAAAAAAAAAAAAAAAAAACCTTAGGTGAACTTTGAAGCAGATTTTGGAAGAACACCCTCTGCTGGTTGGGAGGAAAAGATGGAAAACTTACAGCACCTGGTATTCCCAAGCGGTCTCCCATCCAGGTACTAACCAGGCCCAACCCTGTTTGGCTTCCGAGATCGGACGGGTCCAGAGTGGTGTGGCCGTAAGCACTTGCCAGTGTCCAGCAAAGCCTCTTGGCCACTCAATCTCAAGGTTTTCCTGCTTAAAGCTACAGGCTTGCCATTGTGTCCTCCTGATTAACACACCTGCTGACTAGACACACCCACCTGCTGCAAAAACCATGCCATTTCACCTCTCCTCTGCAAAATCAGCCTTGGTTTAAACACACACAAAGTCTGAACAGAAACACTGCTAACATCTGCTCATTGTAACAGGTGGGTGTAATTAGGCTAAAGGTTATGCATTGACACCTTGATTCTGATTGCTCTGAAGCTACCTGATTACTTTACATGAGGCAAAAGTTGTTTATTAAAAAAAAAAAAAAAAAAACCTTAGGTGAACTTTGAAGCAGATTTTGGAAGAACACCCTCTGCTGGTTGGGAGGAAAAGATGGAAAACTTACAGCACCTGGTATTCCCAAGCGGTCTCCCATCCAGGTACTAACCAGGCCCAACCCTGTTTGGCTTCCGAGATCGGACGAGATCGGGCGGGTCCAGAGTGGTGTGGCCGTAAGCACTTGCCAGTGTCCAGCAAAGCCTCTTGGCCACTCAATCTCAAGGTTTTCCTGCTTAAAGCTACAGGCTTGCCATTGTGTCCTCCTGATTAACACACCTGCTGACTAGACACACCCACCTGCTGCAAAAACCATGCCATTTCACCTCTCCTCTGCAAAATCAGCCTTGGTTTAAACACACACAAAGTCTGAACAGAAACACTGCTAACATCTGCTCATTGTAACAGGTGGGTGTAATTAGGCTAAAGGTTATGCATTGACACCTTGATTCTGATTGCTCTGAAGCTACCTGATTACTTTACATGAGGCAAAAGTTGTTTATTAAAAAAAAAAAAAAAAAAACCTTAGGTGAACTTTGAAGCAGATTTTGGAAGAACACCCTCTGCTGGTTGGGAGGAAAAGATGGAAAACTTACAGCACCTGGTATTCCCAAGCGGTCTCCCATCCAGGTACTAACCAGGCCCAACCCTGTTTGGCTTCCGAGATCGGACGAGATCGGGCGGGTCCAGAGTGGTGTGGCCGTAAGCACTTGCCAGTGTCCAGCAAAGCCTCTTGGCCACTCAATCTCAAGGTTTTCCTGCTTAAAGCTACAGGCTTGCCATTGTGTCCTCCTGATTAACACACCTGCTGACTAGACACACCCACCTGCTGCAAAAACCATGCCATTTCACCTCTCCTCTGCAAAATCAGCCTTGGTTTAAACACACACAAAGTCTGAACAGAAACACTGCTAACATCTGCTCATTGTAACAGGTGGGTGTAATTAGGCTAAAGGTTATGCATTGACACCTTGATTCTGATTGCTCTGAAGCTACCTGATTACTTTACATGAGGCAAAAGTTGTTTATTAAAAAAAAAAAAAAAAAAAAGAAAAAGAAAAAGGAAAAAACCTTAGGTGAACTTTGAAGCAGATTTTGGAAGAACACCCTCTGCTGGTTGGGAGGAAAAGATGGAAAACTTACAGCACCTGGTATTCCCAAGCGGTCTCCCATCCAGGTACTAACCAGGCCCAACCCTGTTTGGCTTCCGAGATCGGACGAGATCGGGCGGGTCCAGAGTGGTGTGGCCGTAAGCACTTGCCAGTGTCCAGCAAAGCCTCTTGGCCACTCAATCTCAAGGTTTTCCTGCTTAAAGCTACAGGCTTGCCATTGTGTCCTCCTGATTAACACACCTGCTGACTAGACACACCCACCTGCTGCAAAAACCATGCCATTTCACCTCTCCTCTGCAAAATCAGCCTTGGTTTAAACACACACAAAGTCTGAACAGAAACACTGCTAACATCTGCTCATTGTAACAGGTGGGTGTAATTAGGCTAAAGGTTATGCATTGACACCTTGATTCTGATTGCTCTGAAGCTACCTGATTACTTTACATGAGGCAAAAGTTGTTTATTAAAAAAAAAAAAAAAAAAACCTTAGGTGAACTTTGAAGCAGATTTTGGAAGAACACCCTCTGCTGGTTGGGAGGAAAAGATGGAAAACTTACAGCACCTGGTATTCCCAAGCGGTCTCCCATCCAGGTACTAACCAGGCCCAACCCTGTTTGGCTTCCGAGATCGGACGAGATCGGGCGGGTCCAGAGTGGT
The DNA here is from genome assembly GCF_053564925.1 of Oryzias latipes. Lineage (NCBI taxonomy): Eukaryota > Metazoa > Chordata > Actinopteri > Beloniformes > Adrianichthyidae > Oryzias > Oryzias latipes. The sequence continues at coordinate 9,230,376 of NC_136252.1, forward strand.
GTGGCCGTAAGCACTTGCCAGTGTCCAGCAAAGCCTCTTGGCCACTCAATCTCAAGGTTTTCCTGCTTAAAGCTACAGGCTTGCCATTGTGTCCTCCTGATTAACACACCTGCTGACTAGACACACCCACCTGCTGCAAAAACCATGCCATTTCACCTCTCCTCTGCAAAATCAGCCTTGGTTTAAACACACACAAAGTCTGAACAGAAACACTGCTAACATCTGCTCATTGTAACAGGTGGGTGTAATTAGGCTAAAGGTTATGCATTGACACCTTGATTCTGATTGCTCTGAAGCTACCTGATTACTTTACATGAGGCAAAAGTTGTTTATTAAAAAAAAAAAAAAAAAAACCTTAGGTGAACTTTGAAGCAGATTTTGGAAGAACACCCTCTGCTGGTTGGGAGGAAAAGATGGAAAACTTACAGCACCTGGTATTCCCAAGCGGTCTCCCATCCAGGTACTAACCAGGCCCAACCCTGTTTGGCTTCCGAGATCGGACGAGATCGGGCGGGTCCAGAGTGGTGTGGCCGTAAGCACTTGCCAGTGTCCAGCAAAGCCTCTTGGCCACTCAATCTCAAGGTTTTCCTGCTTAAAGCTACAGGCTTGCCATTGTGTCCTCCTGATTAACACACCTGCTGACTAGACACACCCACCTGCTGCAAAAACCATGCCATTTCACCTCTCCTCTGCAAAATCAGCCTTGGTTTAAACACACACAAAGTCTGAACAGAAACACTGCTAACATCTGCTCATTGTAACAGGTGGGTGTAATTAGGCTAAAGGTTATGCATTGACACCTTGATTCTGATTGCTCTGAAGCTACCTGATTACTTTACATGAGGCAAAAGTTGTTTATTAAAAAAAAAAAAAAAAAAACCTTAGGTGAACTTTGAAGCAGATTTTGGAAGAACACCCTCTGCTGGTTGGGAGGAAAAGATGGAAAACTTACAGCACCTGGTATTCCCAAGCGGTCTCCCATCCAGGTACTAACCAGGCCCAACCCTGTTTGGCTTCCGAGATCGGACGAGATCGGGCGGGTCCAGAGTGGTGTGGCCGTAAGCACTTGCCAGTGTCCAGCAAAGCCTCTTGGCCACTCAATCTCAAGGTTTTCCTGCTTAAAGCTACAGGCTTGCCATTGTGTCCTCCTGATTAACACACCTGCTGACTAGACACACCCACCTGCTGCAAAAACCATGCCATTTCACCTCTCCTCTGCAAAATCAGCCTTGGTTTAAACACACACAAAGTCTGAACAGAAACACTGCTAACATCTGCTCATTGTAACAGGTGGGTGTAATTAGGCTAAAGGTTATGCATTGACACCTTGATTCTGATTGCTCTGAAGCTACCTGATTACTTTACATGAGGCAAAAGTTGTTTATTAAAAAAAAAAAAAAAAAAACCTTAGGTGAACTTTGAAGCAGATTTTGGAAGAACACCCTCTGCTGGTTGGGAGGAAAAGATGGAAAACTTACAGCACCTGGTATTCCCAAGCGGTCTCCCATCCAGGTACTAACCAGGCCCAACCCTGTTTGGCTTCCGAGATCGGACGAGATCGGGCGGGTCCAGAGTGGTGTGGCCGTAAGCACTTGCCAGTGTCCAGCAAAGCCTCTTGGCCACTCAATCTCAAGGTTTTCCTGCTTAAAGCTACAGGCTTGCCATTGTGTCCTCCTGATTAACACACCTGCTGACTAGACACACCCACCTGCTGCAAAAACCATGCCATTTCACCTCTCCTCTGCAAAATCAGCCTTGGTTTAAACACACACAAAGTCTGAACAGAAACACTGCTAACATCTGCTCATTGTAACAGGTGGGTGTAATTAGGCTAAAGGTTATGCATTGACACCTTGATTCTGATTGCTCTGAAGCTACCTGATTACTTTACATGAGGCAAAAGTTGTTTATTAAAAAAAAAAAAAAAAAAACCTTAGGTGAACTTTGAAGCAGATTTTGGAAGAACACCCTCTGCTGGTTGGGAGGAAAAGATGGAAAACTTACAGCACCTGGTATTCCCAAGCGGTCTCCCATCCAGGTACTAACCAGGCCCAACCCTGTTTGGCTTCCGAGATCGGACGAGATCGGGCGGGTCCAGAGTGGTGTGGCCGTAAGCACTTGCCAGTGTCCAGCAAAGCCTCTTGGCCACTCAATCTCAAGGTTTTCCTGCTTAAAGCTACAGGCTTGCCATTGTGTCCTCCTGATTAACACACCTGCTGACTAGACACACCCACCTGCTGCAAAAACCATGCCATTTCACCTCTCCTCTGCAAAATCAGCCTTGGTTTAAACACACACAAAGTCTGAACAGAAACACTGCTAACATCTGCTCATTGTAACAGGTGGGTGTAATTAGGCTAAAGGTTATGCATTGACACCTTGATTCTGATTGCTCTGAAGCTACCTGATTACTTTACATGAGGCAAAAGTTGTTTATTAAAAAAAAAAAAAAAAAAACCTTAGGTGAACTTTGAAGCAGATTTTGGAAGAACACCCTCTGCTGGTTGGGAGGAAAAGATGGAAAACTTACAGCACCTGGTATTCCCAAGCGGTCTCCCATCCAGGTACTAAACAGGCCCAACCCTGTTTGGCTTCCGAGATCGGACGAGATCGGGCGGGTCCAGAGTGGTGTGGCCGTAAGCACTTGCCAGTGTCCAGCAAAGCCTCTTGGCCACTCAATCTCAAGGTTTTCCTGCTTAAAGCTACAGGCTTGCCATTGTGTCCTCCTGATTAACACACCTGCTGACTAGACACACCCACCTGCTGCAAAAACCATGCCATTTCACCTCTCCTCTGCAAAATCAGCCTTGGTTTAAACACACACAAAGTCTGAACAGAAACACTGCTAACATCTGTTCATTGTAACAGGTGGGTGTAATTAGGCTAAAGGTTATGCATTGACACCTTGATTCTGATTGCTCTGAAGCTACCTGATTACTTTACATGAGGCAAAAGTTGTTTATTAAAAAAAAAAAAAAAAAAACCTTAGGTGAACTTTGAAGCAGATTTTGGAAGAACACCCTCTGCTGGTTGGGAGGAAAAGATGGAAAACTTACAGCACCTGGTATTCCCAAGCGGTCTCCCATCCAGGTACTAACCAGGCCCAACCCTGTTTGGCTTCCGAGATCGGACGAGATCGGGCGGGTCCAGAGTGGTGTGGCCGTAAGCACTTGCCAGTGTCCAGCAAAGCCTCTTGGCCACTCAATCTCAAGGTTTTCCTGCTTAAAGCTACAGGCTTGCCATTGTGTCCTCCTGATTAACACACCTGCTGACTAGACACACCCACCTGCTGCAAAAACCATGCCATTTCACCTCTCCTCTGCAAAATCAGCCTTGGTTTAAACACACACAAAGTCTGAACAGAAACACTGCTAACATCTGCTCATTGTAACAGGTGGGTGTAATTAGGCTAAAGGTTATGCATTGACACCTTGATTCTGATTGCTCTGAAGCTACCTGATTACTTTACATGAGGCAAAAGTTGTTTATTAAAAAAAAAAAAAAAAAAACCTTAGGTGAACTTTGAAGCAGATTTTGGAAGAACACCCTCTGCTGGTTGGGAGGAAAAGATGGAAAACTTACAGCACCTGGTATTCCCAAGCGGTCTCCCATCCAGGTACTAACCAGGCCCAACCCTGTTTGGCTTCCGAGATCGGACGAGATCGGGCGGGTCCAGAGTGGTGTGGCCGTAAGCACTTGCCAGTGTCCAGCAAAGCCTCTTGGCCACTCAATCTCAAGGTTTTCCTGCTTAAAGCTACAGGCTTGCCATTGTGTCCTCCTGATTAACACACCTGCTGACTAGACACACCCACCTGCTGCAAAAACCATGCCATTTCACCTCTCCTCTGCAAAATCAGCCTTGGTTTAAACACACACAAAGTCTGAACAGAAACACTGCTAACATCTGCTCATTGTAACAGGTGGGTGTAATTAGGCTAAAGGTTATGCATTGACACCTTGATTCTGATTGCTCTGAAGCTACCTGATTACTTTACATGAGGCAAAAGTTGTTTATTAAAAAAAAAAAAAAAAAAAACCTTAGGTGAACTTTGAAGCAGATTTTGGAAGAACACCCTCTGCTGGTTGGGAGGAAAAGATGGAAAACTTACAGCACCTGGTATTCCCAAGCGGTCTCCCATCCAGGTACTAACCAGGCCCAACCCTGTTTGGCTTCCGAGATCGGACGAGATCGGGCGGGTCCAGAGTGGTGTGGCCGTAAGCACTTGCCAGTGTCCAGCAAAGCCTCTTGGCCACTCAATCTCAAGGTTTTCCTGCTTAAAGCTACAGGCTTGCCATTGTGTCCTCCTGATTAACACACCTGCTGACTAGACACACCCACCTGCTGCAAAAACCATGCCATTTCACCTCTCCTCTGCAAAATCAGCCTTGGTTTAAACACACACAAAGTCTGAACAGAAACACTGCTAACATCTGCTCATTGTAACAGGTGGGTGTAATTAGGCTAAAGGTTATGCATTGACACCTTGATTCTGATTGCTCTGAAGCTACCTGATTACTTTACATGAGGCAAAAGTTGTTTATTAAAAAAAAAAAAAAAAAAAAAGAAAAAGAAAAAGAAAAAAACCTTAGGTGAACTTTGAAGCAGATTTTGGAAGAACACCCTCTGCTGGTTGGGAGGAAGAGATGGAAAACTTACAGCACCTGGTATTCCCAAGCGGTCTCCCATCCAGGTACTAACCAGGCCCAACCCTGTTTGGCTTCCGAGATCGGACGAGATCGGGCGGGTCCAGAGTGGTGTGGCCGTAAGCACTTGCCAGTGTCCAGCAAAGCCTCTTGGCCACTCAATCTCAAGGTTTTCCTGCTTAAAGCTACAGGCTTGCCATTGTGTCCTCCTGATTAACACACCTGCTGACTAGACACACCCACCTGCTGCAAAAACCATGCCATTTCACCTCTCCTCTGCAAAATCAGCCTTGGTTTAAACACACACAAAGTCTGAACAGAAACACTGCTAACATCTGCTCATTGTAACAGGTGGGTGTAATTAGGCTAAAGGTTATGCATTGACACCTTGATTCTGATTGCTCTGAAGCTACCTGATTACTTTACATGAGGCAAAAGTTGTTTATTAAAAAAAAAAAAAAAAAAACCTTAGGTGAACTTTGAAGCAGATTTTGGAAGAACACCCTCTGCTGGTTGGGAGGAAAAGATGGAAAACTTACAGCACCTGGTATTCCCAAGCGGTCTCCCATCCAGGTACTAACCAGGCCCAACCCTGTTTGGCTTCCGAGATCGGACGAGATCGGGCGGGTCCAGAGTGGTGTGGCCGTAAGCACTTGCCAGTGTCCAGCAAAGCCTCTTGGCCACTCAATCTCAAGGTTTTCCTGCTTAAAGCTACAGGCTTGCCATTGTGTCCTCCTGATTAACACACCTGCTGACTAGACACACCCACCTGCTGCAAAAACCATGCCATTTCACCTCTCCTCTGCAAAATCAGCCTTGGTTTAAACACACACAAAGTCTGAACAGAAACACTGCTAACATCTGCTCATTGTAACAGGTGGGTGTAATTAGGCTAAATGTTATGCATTGACACCTTGATTCTGATTGCTCTGAAGCTACCTGATTACTTTACATGAGGCAAAAGTTGTTTATTAAAAAAAAAAAAAAAAAAACCTTAGGTGAACTTTGAAGCAGATTTTGGAAGAACACCCTCTGCTGGTTGGGAGGAAAAGATGGAAAACTTACAGCACCTGGTATTCCCAAGCGGTCTCCCATCCAGGTACTAACCAGGCCCAACCCTGTTTGGCTTCCGAGATCGGACGAGATCGGGCGGGTCCAGAGTGGTGTGGCCGTAAGCACTTGCCAGTGTCCAGCAAAGCCTCTTGGCCACTCAATCTCAAGGTTTTCCTGCTTAAAGCTACAGGCTTGCCATTGTGTCCTCCTGATTAACACACCTGCTGACTAGACACACCCACCTGCTGCAAAAACCATGCCATTTCACCTCTCCTCTGCAAAATCAGCCTTGGTTTAAACACACACAAAGTCTGAACAGAAACACTGCTAACATCTGCTCATTGTAACAGGTGGGTGTAATTAGGCTAAAGGTTATGCATTGACACCTTGATTCTGATTGCTCTGAAGCTACCTGATTACTTTACATGAGGCAAAAGTTGTTTATTAAAAAAAAAAAAAAAAAAACCTTAGGTGAACTTTGAAGCAGATTTTGGAAGAACACCCTCTGCTGGTTGGGAGGAAAAGATGGAAAACTTACAGCACCTGGTATTCCCAAGCGGTCTCCCATCCAGGTACTAACCAGGCCCAACCCTGTTTGGCTTCCGAGATCGGACGAGATCGGGCGGGTCCAGAGTGGTGTGGCCGTAAGCACTTGCCAGTGTCCAGCAAAGCCTCTTGGCCACTCAATCTCAAGGTTTTCCTGCTTAAAGCTACAGGCTTGCCATTGTGTCCTCCTGATTAACACACCTGCTGACTAGACACACCCACCTGCTGCAAAAACCATGCCATTTCACCTCTCCTCTGCAAAATCAGCCTTGGTTTAAACACACACAAAGTCTGAACAGAAACACTGCTAACATCTGCTCATTGTAACAGGTGGGTGTAATTAGGCTAAAGGTTATGCATTGACACCTTGATTCTGATTGCTCTGAAGCTACCTGATTACTTTACATGAGGCAAAAGTTGTTTATTAAAAAAAAAAAAAAAAAAACCTTAGGTGAACTTTGAAGCAGATTTTGGAAGAACACCCTCTGCTGGTTGGGAGGAAAAGATGGAAAACTTACAGCACCTGGTATTCCCAAGCGGTCTCCCATCCAGGTACTAACCAGGCCCAACCCTGTTTGGCTTCCGAGATCGGACGAGATCGGGCGGGTCCAGAGTGGTGTGGCCGTAAGCACTTGCCAGTGTCCAGCAAAGCCTCTTGGCCACTCAATCTCAAGGTTTTCCTGCTTAAAGCTACAGGCTTGCCATTGTGTCCTCCTGATTAACACACCTGCTGACTAGACACACCCACCTGCTGCAAAAACCATGCCATTTCACCTCTCCTCTGCAAAATCAGCCTTGGTTTAAACACACACAAAGTCTGAACAGAAACACTGCTAACATCTGCTCATTGTAACAGGTGGGTGTAATTAGGCTAAAGGTTATGCATTGACACCTTGATTCTGATTGCTCTGAAGCTACCTGATTACTTTACATGAGGCAAAAGTTGTTTATTAAAAAAAAAAAAAAAAAAACCTTAGGTGAACTTTGAAGCAGATTTTGGAAGAACACCCTCTGCTGGTTGGGAGGAAAAGATGGAAAACTTACAGCACCTGGTATTCCCAAGCGGTCTCCCATCCAGGTACTAACCAGGCCCAACCCTGTTTGGCTTCCGAGATCGGACGAGATCGGGCGGGTCCAGAGTGGTGTGGCCGTAAGCACTTGCCAGTGTCCAGCAAAGCCTCTTGGCCACTCAATCTCAAGGTTTTCCTGCTTAAAGCTACAGGCTTGCCATTGTGTCCTCCTGATTAACACACCTGCTGACTAGACACACCCACCTGCTGCAAAAACCATGCCATTTCACCTCTCCTCTGCAAAATCAGCCTTGGTTTAAACACACACAAAGTCTGAACAGAAACACTGCTAACATCTGCTCATTGTAACAGGTGGGTGTAATTAGGCTAAAGGTTATGCATTGACACCTTGATTCTGATTGCTCTGAAGCTACCTGATTACTTTACATGAGGCAAAAGTTGTTTATTAAAAAAAAAAAAAAAAAACCTTAGGTGAACTTTGAAGCAGATTTTGGAAGAACACCCTCTGCTGGTTGGGAGGAAAAGATGGAAAACTTACAGCACCTGGTATTCCCAAGCGGTCTCCCATCCAGGTACTAACCAGGCCCAACCCTGTTTGGCTTCCGAGATCGGACGAGATCGGGCGGGTCCAGAGTGGTGTGGCCGTAAGCACTTGCCAGTGTCCAGCAAAGCCTCTTGGCCACTCAATCTCAAGGTTTTCCTGCTTAAAGCTACAGGCTTGCCATTGTGTCCTCCTGATTAACACACCTGCTGACTAGACACACCCACCTGCTGCAAAAACCATGCCATTTCACCTCTCCTCTGCAAAATCAGCCTTGGTTTAAACACACACAAAGTCTGAACAGAAACACTGCTAACATCTGCTCATTGTAACAGGTGGGTGTAATTAGGCTAAAGGTTATGCATTGACACCTTGATTCTGATTGCTCTGAAGCTACCTGATTACTTTACATGAGGCAAAAGTTGTTTATTAAAAAAAAAAAAAAAAAAAACCTTAGGTGAACTTTGAAGCAGATTTTGGAAGAACACCCTCTGCTGGTTGGGAGGAAAAGATGGAAAACTTACAGCACCTGGTATTCCCAAGCGGTCTCCCATCCAGGTACTAACCAGGCCCAACCCTGTTTGGCTTCCGAGATCGGACGAGATCGGGCGGGTCCAGAGTGGTGTGGCCGTAAGCACTTGCCAGTGTCCAGCAAAGCCTCTTGGCCACTCAATCTCAAGGTTTTCCTGCTTAAAGCTACAGGCTTGCCATTGTGTCCTCCTGATTAACACACCTGCTGACTAGACACACCCACCTGCTGCAAAAACCATGCCATTTCACCTCTCCTCTGCAAAATCAGCCTTGGTTTAAACACACACAAAGTCTGAACAGAAACACTGCTAACATCTGCTCATTGTAACAGGTGGGTGTAATTAGGCTAAAGGTTATGCATTGACACCTTGATTCTGATTGCTCTGAAGCTACCTGATTACTTTACATGAGGCAAAAGTTGTTTATTAAAAAAAAAAAAAAAAAAACCTTAGGTGAACTTTGAAGCAGATTTTGGAAGAACACCCTCTGCTGGTTGGGAGGAAAAGATGGAAAACTTACAGCACCTGGTATTCCCAAGCGGTCTCCCATCCAGGTACTAACCAGGCCCAACCCTGTTTGGCTTCCGAGATCGGACGAGATCGGGCGGGTCCAGAGTGGTGTGGCCGTAAGCACTTGCCAGTGTCCAGCAAAGCCTCTTGGCCACTCAATCTCAAGGTTTTCCTGCTTAAAGCTACAGGCTTGCCATTGTGTCCTCCTGATTAACACACCTGCTGACTAGACACACCCACCTGCTGCAAAAACCATGCCATTTCACCTCTCCTCTGCAAAATCAGCCTTGGTTTAAACACACACAAAGTCCGAACAGAAACACTGCTAACATCTGCTCATTGTAACAGGTGGGTGTAATTAGGCTAAAGGTTATGCATTGACACCTTGATTCTGATTGCTCTGAAGCTACCTGATTACTTTACATGAGGCAAAAGTTGTTTATTAAAAAAAAAAAAAAAAAAACCTTAGGTGAACTTTGAAGCAGATTTTGGAAGAACACCCTCTGCTGGTTGGGAGGAAAAGATGGAAAACTTACAGCACCTGGTATTCCCAAGCGGTCTCCCATCCAGGTACTAACCAGGCCCAACCCTGTTTGGCTTCCGAGATCGGACGAGATCGGGCGGGTCCAGAGTGGTGTGGCCGTAAGCACTTGCCAGTGTCCAGCAAAGCCTCTTGGCCACTCAATCTCAAGGTTTTCCTGCTTAAAGCTACAGGCTTGCCATTGTGTCCTCCTGATTAACACACCTGCTGACTAGACACACCCACCTGCTGCAAAAACCATGCCATTTCACCTCTCCTCTGCAAAATCAGCCTTGGTTTAAACACACACAAAGTCTGAACAGAAACACTGCTAACATCTGCTCATTGTAACAGGTGGGTGTAATTAGGCTAAAGGTTATGCATTGACACCTTGATTCTGATTGCTCTGAAGCTACCTGATTACTTTACATGAGGCAAAAGTTGTTTATTAAAAAAAAAAAAAAAAAAAACCTTAGGTGAACTTTGAAGCAGATTTTGGAAGAACACCCTCTGCTGGTTGGGAGGAAAAGATGGAAAACTTACAGCACCTGGTATTCCCAAGCGGTCTCCCATCCAGGTACTAACCAGGCCCAACCCTGTTTGGCTTCCGAGATCGGACGAGATCGGGCGGGTCCAGAGTGGTGTGGCCGTAAGCACTTGCCAGTGTCCAGCAAAGCCTCTTGGCCACTCAATCTCAAGGTTTTCCTGCTTAAAGCTACAGGCTTGCCATTGTGTCCTCCTGATTAACACACCTGCTGACTAGACACACCCACCTGCTGCAAAAACCATGCCATTTCACCTCTCCTCTGCAAAATCAGCCTTGGTTTAAACACACACAAAGTCTGAACAGAAACACTGCTAACATCTGCTCATTGTAACAGGTGGGTGTAATTAGGCTAAAGGTTATGCATTGACACCTTGATTCTGATTGCTCTGAAGCTACCTGATTACTTTACATGAGGCAAAAGTTGTTTATTAAAAAAAAAAAAAAAAAAACCTTAGGTGAACTTTGAAGCAGATTTTGGAAGAACACCCTCTGCTGGTTGGGAGGAAAAGATGGAAAACTTACAGCACCTGGTATTCCCAAGCGGTCTCCCATCCAGGTACTAACCAGGCCCAACCCTGTTTGGCTTCCGAGATCGGACGAGATCGGGCGGGTCCAGAGTGGTGTGGCCGTAAGCACTTGCCAGTGTCCAGCAAAGCCTCTTGGCCACTCAATCTCAAGGTTTTCCTGCTTAAAGCTACAGGCTTGCCATTGTGTCCTCCTGATTAACACACCTGCTGACTAGACACACCCACCTGCTGCAAAAACCATGCCATTTCACCTCTCCTCTGCAAAATCAGCCTTGGTTTAAACACACACAAAGTCTGAACAGAAACACTGCTAACATCTGCTCATTGTAACAGGTGGGTGTAATTAGGCTAAAGGTTATGCATTGACACCTTGATTCTGATTGCTCTGAAGCTACCTGATTACTTTACATGAGGCAAAAGTTGTTTATTAAAAAAAAAAAAAAAAAAACCTTAGGTGAACTTTGAAGCAGATTTTGGAAGAACACCCTCTGCTGGTTGGGAGGAAAAGATGGAAAACTTACAGCACCTGGTATTCCCAAGCGGTCTCCCATCCAGGTACTAACCAGGCCCAACCCTGTTTGGCTTCCGAGATCGGACGAGATCGGGCGGGTCCAGAGTGGTGTGGCCGTAAGCACTTGCCAGTGTCCAGCAAAGCCTCTTGGCCACTCAATCTCAAGGTTTTCCTGCTTAAAGCTACAGGCTTGCCATTGTGTCCTCCTGATTAACACACCTGCTGACTAGACACACCCACCTGCTGCAAAAACCATGCCATTTCACCTCTCCTCTGCAAAATCAGCCTTGGTTTAAACACACACAAAGTCTGAACAGAAACACTGCTAACATCTGCTCATTGTAACAGGTGGGTGTAATTAGGCTAAAGGTTATGCATTGACACCTTGATTCTGATTGCTCTGAAGCTACCTGATTACTTTACATGAGGCAAAAGTTGTTTATTAAAAAAAAAAAAAAAAAAACCTTAGGTGAACTTTGAAGCAGATTTTGGAAGAACACCCTCTGCTGGTTGGGAGGAAAAGATGGAAAACTTACAGCACCTGGTATTCCCAAGCGGTCTCCCATCCAGGTACTAACCAGGCCCAACCCTGTTTGGCTTCCGAGATCGGACGAGATCGGGCGGGTCCAGAGTGGTGTGGCCGTAAGCACTTGCCAGTGTCCAGCAAAGCCTCTTGGCCACTCAATCTCAAGGTTTTCCTGCTTAAAGCTACAGGCTTGCCATTGTGTCCTCCTGATTAACACACCTGCTGACTAGACACACCCACCTGCTGCAAAAACCATGCCATTTCACCTCTCCTCTGCAAAATCAGCCTTGGTTTAAACACACACAAAGTCTGAACAGAAACACTGCTAACATCTGCTCATTGTAACAGGTGGGTGTAATTAGGCTAAATGTTATGCATTGACACCTTGATTCTGATTGCTCTGAAGCTACCTGATTACTTTACATGAGGCAAAAGTTGTTTATTAAAAAAAAAAAAAAAAAAACCTTAGGTGAACTTTGAAGCAGATTTTGGAAGAACACCCTCTGCTGGTTGGGAGGAAAAGATGGAAAACTTACAGCACCTGGTATTCCCAAGCGGTCTCCCATCCAGGTACTAACCAGGCCCAACCCTGTTTGGCTTCCGAGATCGGACGAGATCGGGCGGGTCCAGAGTGGTGTGGCCGTAAGCACTTGCCAGTGTCCAGCAAAGCCTCTTGGCCACTCAATCTCAAGGTTTTCCTGCTTAAAGCTACAGGCTTGCCATTGTGTCCTCCTGATTAACACACCTGCTGACTAGACACACCCACCTGCTGCAAAAACCATGCCATTTCACCTCTCCTCTGCAAAATCAGCCTTGGTTTAAACACACACAAAGTCTGAACAGAAACACTGCTAACATCTGCTCATTGTAACAGGTGGGTGTAATTAGGCTAAAGGTTATGCATTGACACCTTGATTCTGATTGCTCTGAAGCTACCTGATTACTTTACATGAGGCAAAAGTTGTTTATTAAAAAAAAAAAAAAAAAAACCTTAGGTGAACTTTGAAGCAGATTTTGGAAGAACACCCTCTGCTGGTTGGGAGGAAAAGATGGAAAACTTACAGCACCTGGTATTCCCAAGCGGTCTCCCATCCAGGTACTAACCAGGCCCAACCCTGTTTGGCTTCCGAGATCGGACGAGATCGGGCGGGTCCAGAGTGGTGTGGCCGTAAGCACTTGCCAGTGTCCAGCAAAGCCTCTTGGCCACTCAATCTCAAGGTTTTCCTGCTTAAAGCTACAGGCTTGCCATTGTGTCCTCCTGATTAACACACCTGCTGACTAGACACACCCACCTGCTGCAAAAACCATGCCATTTCACCTCTCCTCTGCAAAATCAGCCTTGGTTTAAACACACACAAAGTCTGAACAGAAACACTGCTAACATCTGCTCATTGTAACAGGTGGGTGTAATTAGGCTAAAGGTTATGCATTGACACCTTGATTCTGATTGCTCTGAAGCTACCTGATTACTTTACATGAGGCAAAAGTTGTTTATTAAAAAAAAAAAAAAAAAAACCTTAGGTGAACTTTGAAGCAGATTTTGGAAGAACACCCTCTGCTGGTTGGGAGGAAAAGATGGAAAACTTACAGCACCTGGTATTCCCAAGCGGTCTCCCATCCAGGTACTAACCAGGCCCAACCCTGTTTGGCTTCCGAGATCGGACGAGATCGGGCGGGTCCAGAGTGGTGTGGCCGTAAGCACTTGCCAGTGTCCAGCAAAGCCTCTTGGCCACTCAATCTCAAGGTTTTCCTGCTTAAAGCTACAGGCTTGCCATTGTGTCCTCCTGATTAACACACCTGCTGACTAGACACACCCACCTGCTGCAAAAACCATGCCATTTCACCTCTCCTCTGCAAAATCAGCCTTGGTTTAAACACACACAAAGTCTGAACAGAAACACTGCTAACATCTGCTCATTGTAACAGGTGGGTGTAATTAGGCTAAAGGTTATGCATTGACACCTTGATTCTGATTGCTCTGAAGCTACCTGATTACTTTACATGAGGCAAAAGTTGTTTATTAAAAAAAAAAAAAAAAAAACCTTAGGTGAACTTTGAAGCAGATTTTGGAAGAACACCCTCTGCTGGTTGGGAGGAAAAGATGGAAAACTTACAGCACCTGGTATTCCCAAGCGGTCTCCCATCCAGGTACTAACCAGGCCCAACCCTGTTTGGCTTCCGAGATCGGACGAGATCGGGCGGGTCCAGAGTGGTGTGGCCGTAAGCACTTGCCAGTGTCCAGCAAAGCCTCTTGGCCACTCAATCTCAAGGTTTTCCTGCTTAAAGCTACAGGCTTGCCATTGTGTCCTCCTGATTAACACACCTGCTGACTAGACACACCCACCTGCTGCAAAAACCATGCCATTTCACCTCTCCTCTGCAAAATCAGCCTTGGTTTAAACACACACAAAGTCTGAACAGAAACACTGCTAACATCTGCTCATTGTAACAGGTGGGTGTAATTAGGCTAAAGGTTATGCATTGACACCTTGATTCTGATTGCTCTGAAGCTACCTGATTACTTTACATGAGGCAAAAGTTGTTTATTAAAAAAAAAAAAAAAAAAAACCTTAGGTGAACTTTGAAGCAGATTTTGGAAGAACACCCTCTGCTGGTTGGGAGGAAAAGATGGAAAACTTACAGCACCTGGTATTCCCAAGCGGTCTCCCATCCAGGTACTAACCAGGCCCAACCCTGTTTGGCTTCCGAGATCGGACGAGATCGGGCGGGTCCAGAGTGGTGTGGCCGTAAGCACTTGCCAGTGTCCAGCAAAGCCTCTTGGCCACTCAATCTCAAGGTTTTCCTGCTTAAAGCTACAGGCTTGCCATTGTGTCCTCCTGATTAACACACCTGCTGACTAGACACACCCACCTGCTGCAAAAACCATGCCATTTCACCTCTCCTCTGCAAAATCAGCCTTGGTTTAAACACACACAAAGTCTGAACAGAAACACTGCTAACATCTGCTCATTGTAACAGGTGGGTGTAATTAGGCTAAAGGTTATGCATTGACACCTTGATTCTGATTGCTCTGAAGCTACCTGATTACTTTACATGAGGCAAAAGTTGTTTATTAAAAAAAAAAAAAAAAAAACCTTAGGTGAACTTTGAAGCAGATTTTGGAAGAACACCCTCTGCTGGTTGGGAGGAAAAGATGGAAAACTTACAGCACCTGGTATTCCCAAGCGGTCTCCCATCCAGGTACTAACCAGGCCCAACCCTGTTTGGCTTCCGAGATCGGACGAGATCGGGCGGGTCCAGAGTGGTGTGGCCGTAAGCACTTGCCAGTGTCCAGCAAAGCCTCTTGGCCACTCAATCTCAAGGTTTTCCTGCTTAAAGCTACAGGCTTGCCATTGTGTCCTCCTGATTAACACACCTGCTGACTAGACACACCCACCTGCTGCAAAAACCATGCCATTTCACCTCTCCTCTGCAAAATCAGCCTTGGTTTAAACACACACAAAGTCTGAACAGAAACACTGCTAACATCTGCTCATTGTAACAGGTGGGTGTAATTAGGCTAAAGGTTATGCATTGACACCTTGATTCTGATTGCTCTGAAGCTACCTGATTACTTTACATGAGGCAAAAGTTGTTTATTAAAAAAAAAAAAAAAAAAACCTTAGGTGAACTTTGAAGCAGATTTTGGAAGAACACCCTCTGCTGGTTGGGAGGAAAAGATGGAAAACTTACAGCACCTGGTATTCCCAAGCGGTCTCCCATCCAGGTACTAACCAGGCCCAACCCTGTTTGGCTTCCGAGATCGGACGAGATCGGGCGGGTCCAGAGTGGTGTGGCCGTAAGCACTTGCCAGTGTCCAGCAAAGCCTCTTGGCCACTCAATCTCAAGGTTTTCCTGCTTAAAGCTACAGGCTTGCCATTGTGTCCTCCTGATTAACACACCTGCTGACTAGACACACCCACCTGCTGCAAAAACCATGCCATTTCACCTCTCCTCTGCAAAATCAGCCTTGGTTTAAACACACACAAAGTCTGAACAGAAACACTGCTAACATCTGCTCATTGTAACAGGTGGGTGTAATTAGGCTAAAGGTTATGCATTGACACCTTGATTCTGATTGCTCTGAAGCTACCTGATTACTTTACATGAGGCAAAAGTTGTTTATTAAAAAAAAAAAAAAAAAAACCTTAGGTGAACTTTGAAGCAGATTTTGGAAGAACACCCTCTGCTGGTTGGGAGGAAAAGATGGAAAACTTACAGCACCTGGTATTCCCAAGCGGTCTCCCATCCAGGTACTAACCAGGCCCAACCCTGTTTGGCTTCCGAGATCGGACGAGATCGGGCGGGTCCAGAGTGGTGTGGCCGTAAGCACTTGCCAGTGTCCAGCAAAGCCTCTTGGCCACTCAATCTCAAGGTTTTCCTGCTTAAAGCTACAGGCTTGCCATTGTGTCCTCCTGATTAACACACCTGCTGACTAGACACACCCACCTGCTGCAAAAACCATGCCATTTCACCTCTCCTCTGCAAAATCAGCCTTGGTTTAAACACACACAAAGTCTGAACAGAAACACTGCTAACATCTGCTCATTGTAACAGGTGGGTGTAATTAGGCTAAAGGTTATGCATTGACACCTTGATTCTGATTGCTCTGAAGCTACCTGATTACTTTACATGAGGCAAAAGTTGTTTATTAAAAAAAAAAAAAAAAAAACCTTAGGTGAACTTTGAAGCAGATTTTGGAAGAACACCCTCTGCTGGTTGGGAGGAAAAGATGGAAAACTTACAGCACCTGGTATTCCCAAGCGGTCTCCCATCCAGGTACTAACCAGGCCCAACCCTGTTTGGCTTCCGAGATCGGACGAGATCGGGCGGGTCCAGAGTGGTGTGGCCGTAAGCACTTGCCAGTGTCCAGCAAAGCCTCTTGGCCACTCAATCTCAAGGTTTTCCTGCTTAAAGCTACAGGCTTGCCATTGTGTCCTCCTGATTAACACACCTGCTGACTAGACACACCCACCTGCTGCAAAAACCATGCCATTTCACCTCTCCTCTGCAAAATCAGCCTTGGTTTAAACACACACAAAGTCTGAACAGAAACACTGCTAACATCTGCTCATTGTAACAGGTGGGTGTAATTAGGCTAAAGGTTATGCATTGACACCTTGATTCTGATTGCTCTGAAGCTACCTGATTACTTTACATGAGGCAAAAGTTGTTTATTAAAAAAAAAAAAAAAAAAACCTTAGGTGAACTTTGAAGCAGATTTTGGAAGAACACCCTCTGCTGGTTGGGAGGAAAAGATGGAAAACTTACAGCACCTGGTATTCCCAAGCGGTCTCCCATCCAGGTACTAACCAGGCCCAACCCTGTTTGGCTTCCGAGATCGGACGAGATCGGGCGGGTCCAGAGTGGTGTGGCCGTAAGCACTTGCCAGTGTCCAGCAAAGCCTCTTGGCCACTCAATCTCAAGGTTTTCCTGCTTAAAGCTACAGGCTTGCCATTGTGTCCTCCTGATTAACACACCTGCTGACTAGACACACCCACCTGCTGCAAAAACCATGCCATTTCACCTCTCCTCTGCAAAATCAGCCTTGGTTTAAACACACACAAAGTCTGAACAGAAACACTGCTAACATCTGCTCATTGTAACAGGTGGGTGTAATTAGGCTAAAGGTTATGCATTGACACCTTGATTCTGATTGCTCTGAAGCTACCTGATTACTTTACATGAGGCAAAAGTTGTTTATTAAAAAAAAAAAAAAAAAAACCTTAGGTGAACTTTGAAGCAGATTTTGGAAGAACACCCTCTGCTGGTTGGGAGGAAAAGATGGAAAACTTACAGCACCTGGTATTCCCAAGCGGTCTCCCATCCAGGTACTAACCAGGCCCAACCCTGTTTGGCTTCCGAGATCGGACGAGATCGGGCGGGTCCAGAGTGGTGTGGCCGTAAGCACTTGCCAGTGTCCAGCAAAGCCTCTTGGCCACTCAATCTCAAGGTTTTCCTGCTTAAAGCTACAGGCTTGCCATTGTGTCCTCCTGATTAACACACCTGCTGACTAGACACACCCACCTGCTGCAAAAACCATGCCATTTCACCTCTCCTCTGCAAAATCAGCCTTGGTTTAAACACACACAAAGTCTGAACAGAAACACTGCTAACATCTGCTCATTGTAACAGGTGGGTGTAATTAGGCTAAAGGTTATGCATTGACACCTTGATTCTGATTGCTCTGAAGCTACCTGATTACTTTACATGAGGCAAAAGTTGTTTATTAAAAAAAAAAAAAAAAAAACCTTAGGTGAACTTTGAAGCAGATTTTGGAAGAACACCCTCTGCTGGTTGGGAGGAAAAGATGGAAAACTTACAGCACCTGGTATTCCCAAGCGGTCTCCCATCCAGGTACTAACCAGGCCCAACCCTGTTTGGCTTCCGAGATCGGACGAGATCGGGCGGGTCCAGAGTGGTGTGGCCGTAAGCACTTGCCAGTGTCCAGCAAAGCCTCTTGGCCACTCAATCTCAAGGTTTTCCTGCTTAAAGCTACAGGCTTGCCATTGTGTCCTCCTGATTAACACACCTGCTGACTAGACACACCCACCTGCTGCAAAAACCATGCCATTTCACCTCTCCTCTGCAAAATCAGCCTTGGTTTAAACACACACAAAGTCTGAACAGAAACACTGCTAACATCTGCTCATTGTAACAGGTGGGTGTAATTAGGCTAAAGGTTATGCATTGACACCTTGATTCTGATTGCTCTGAAGCTACCTGATTACTTTACATGAGGCAAAAGTTGTTTATTAAAAAAAAAAAAAAAAAAACCTTAGGTGAACTTTGAAGCAGATTTTGGAAGAACACCCTCTGCTGGTTGGGAGGAAAAGATGGAAAACTTACAGCACCTGGTATTCCCAAGCGGTCTCCCATCCAGGTACTAACCAGGCCCAACCCTGTTTGGCTTCCGAGATCGGACGAGATCGGGCGGGTCCAGAGTGGTGTGGCCGTAAGCACTTGCCAGTGTCCAGCAAAGCCTCTTGGCCACTCAATCTCAAGGTTTTCCTGCTTAAAGCTACAGGCTTGCCATTGTGTCCTCCTGATTAACACACCTGCTGACTAGACACACCCACCTGCTGCAAAAACCATGCCATTTCACCTCTCCTCTGCAAAATCAGCCTTGGTTTAAACACACACAAAGTCTGAACAGAAACACTGCTAACATCTGCTCATTGTAACAGGTGGGTGTAATTAGGCTAAAGGTTATGCATTGACACCTTGATTCTGATTGCTCTGAAGCTACCTGATTACTTTACATGAGGCAAAAGTTGTTTATTAAAAAAAAAAAAAAAAAAACCTTAGGTGAACTTTGAAGCAGATTTTGGAAGAACACCCTCTGCTGGTTGGGAGGAAAAGATGGAAAACTTACAGCACCTGGTATTCCCAAGCGGTCTCCCATCCAGGTACTAACCAGGCCCAACCCTGTTTGGCTTCCGAGATCGGACGAGATCGGGCGGGTCCAGAGTGGTGTGGCCGTAAGCACTTGCCAGTGTCCAGCAAAGCCTCTTGGCCACTCAATCTCAAGGTTTTCCTGCTTAAAGCTACAGGCTTGCCATTGTGTCCTCCTGATTAACACACCTGCTGACTAGACACACCCACCTGCTGCAAAAACCATGCCATTTCACCTCTCCTCTGCAAAATCAGCCTTGGTTTAAACACACACAAAGTCTGAACAGAAACACTGCTAACATCTGCTCATTGTAACAGGTGGGTGTAATTAGGCTAAAGGTTATGCATTGACACCTTGATTCTGATTGCTCTGAAGCTACCTGATTACTTTACATGAGGCAAAAGTTGTTTATTAAAAAAAAAAAAAAAAAAACCTTAGGTGAACTTTGAAGCAGATTTTGGAAGAACACCCTCTGCTGGTTGGGAGGAAAAGATGGAAAACTTACAGCACCTGGTATTCCCAAGCGGTCTCCCATCCAGGTACTAACCAGGCCCAACCCTGTTTGGCTTCCGAGATCGGACGAGATCGGGCGGGTCCAGAGTGGTGTGGCCGTAAGCACTTGCCAGTGTCCAGCAAAGCCTCTTGGCCACTCAATCTCAAGGTTTTCCTGCTTAAAGCTACAGGCTTGCCATTGTGTCCTCCTGATTAACACACCTGCTGACTAGACACACCCACCTGCTGCAAAAACCATGCCATTTCACCTCTCCTCTGCAAAATCAGCCTTGGTTTAAACACACACAAAGTCTGAACAGAAACACTGCTAACATCTGCTCATTGTAACAGGTGGGTGTAATTAGGCTAAAGGTTATGCATTGACACCTTGATTCTGATTGCTCTGAAGCTACCTGATTACTTTACATGAGGCAAAAGTTGTTTATTAAAAAAAAAAAAAAAAAAACCTTAGGTGAACTTTGAAGCAGATTTTGGAAGAACACCCTCTGCTGGTTGGGAGGAAAAGATGGAAAACTTACAGCACCTGGTATTCCCAAGCGGTCTCCCATCCAGGTACTAACCAGGCCCAACCCTGTTTGGCTTCCGAGATCGGACGAGATCGGGCGGGTCCAGAGTGGTGTGGCCGTAAGCACTTGCCAGTGTCCAGCAAAGCCTCTTGGCCACTCAATCTCAAGGTTTTCCTGCTTAAAGCTACAGGCTTGCCATTGTGTCCTCCTGATTAACACACCTGCTGACTAGACACACCCACCTGCTGCAAAAACCATGCCATTTCACCTCTCCTCTGCAAAATCAGCCTTGGTTTAAACACACACAAAGTCTGAACAGAAACACTGCTAACATCTGCTCATTGTAACAGGTGGGTGTAATTAGGCTAAAGGTTATGCATTGACACCTTGATTCTGATTGCTCTGAAGCTACCTGATTACTTTACATGAGGCAAAAGTTGTTTATTAAAAAAAAAAAAAAAAAACCTTAGGTGAACTTTGAAGCAGATTTTGGAAGAACACCCTCTGCTGGTTGGGAGGAAAAGATGGAAAACTTACAGCACCTGGTATTCCCAAGCGGTCTCCCATCCAGGTACTAACCAGGCCCAACCCTGTTTGGCTTCCGAGATCGGACGAGATCGGGCGGGTCCAGAGTGGTGTGGCCGTAAGCACTTGCCAGTGTCCAGCAAAGCCTCTTGGCCACTCAATCTCAAGGTTTTCCTGCTTAAAGCTACAGGCTTGCCATTGTGTCCTCCTGATTAACACACCTGCTGACTAGACACACCCACCTGCTGCAAAAACCATGCCATTTCACCTCTCCTCTGCAAAATCAGCCTTGGTTTAAACACACACAAAGTCTGAACAGAAACACTGCTAACATCTGCTCATTGTAACAGGTGGGTGTAATTAGGCTAAAGGTTATGCATTGACACCTTGATTCTGATTGCTCTGAAGCTACCTGATTACTTTACATGAGGCAAAAGTTGTTTATTAAAAAAAAAAAAAAAAAAACCTTAGGTGAACTTTGAAGCAGATTTTGGAAGAACACCCTCTGCTGGTTGGGAGGAAAAGATGGAAAACTTACAGCACCTGGTATTCCCAAGCGGTCTCCCATCCAGGTACTAACCAGGCCCAACCCTGTTTGGCTTCCGAGATCGGACGAGATCGGGCGGGTCCAGAGTGGTGTGGCCGTAAGCACTTGCCAGTGTCCAGCAAAGCCTCTTGGCCACTCAATCTCAAGGTTTTCCTGCTTAAAGCTACAGGCTTGCCATTGTGTCCTCCTGATTAACACACCTGCTGACTAGACACACCCACCTGCTGCAAAAACCATGCCATTTCACCTCTCCTCTGCAAAATCAGCCTTGGTTTAAACACACACAAAGTCTGAACAGAAACACTGCTAACATCTGCTCATTGTAACAGGTGGGTGTAATTAGGCTAAAGGTTATGCATTGACACCTTGATTCTGATTGCTCTGAAGCTACCTGATTACTTTACATGAGGCAAAAGTTGTTTATTAAAAAAAAAAAAAAAAAAACCTTAGGTGAACTTTGAAGCAGATTTTGGAAGAACACCCTCTGCTGGTTGGGAGGAAAAGATGGAAAACTTACAGCACCTGGTATTCCCAAGCGGTCTCCCATCCAGGTACTAACCAGGCCCAACCCTGTTTGGCTTCCGAGATCGGACGAGATCGGGCGGGTCCAGAGTGGTGTGGCCGTAAGCACTTGCCAGTGTCCAGCAAAGCCTCTTGGCCACTCAATCTCAAGGTTTTCCTGCTTAAAGCTACAGGCTTGCCATTGTGTCCTCCTGATTAACACACCTGCTGACTAGACACACCCACCTGCTGCAAAAACCATGCCATTTCACCTCTCCTCTGCAAAATCAGCCTTGGTTTAAACACACACAAAGTCTGAACAGAAACACTGCTAACATCTGCTCATTGTAACAGGTGGGTGTAATTAGGCTAAAGGTTATGCATTGACACCTTGATTCTGATTGCTCTGAAGCTACCTGATTACTTTACATGAGGCAAAAGTTGTTTATTAAAAAAAAAAAAAAAAAAAAAGAAAAAGAAAAAGAAAAAAACCTTAGGTGAACTTTGAAGCAGATTTTGGAAGAACACCCTCTGCTGGTTGGGAGGAAGAGATGGAAAACTTACAGCACCTGGTATTCCCAAGCGGTCTCCCATCCAGGTACTAACCAGGCCCAACCCTGTTTGGCTTCCGAGATCGGACGAGATCGGGCGGGTCCAGAGTGGTGTGGCCGTAAGCACTTGCCAGTGTCCAGCAAAGCCTCTTGGCCACTCAATCTCAAGGTTTTCCTGCTTAAAGCTACAGGCTTGCCATTGTGTCCTCCTGATTAACACACCTGCTGACTAGACACACCCACCTGCTGCAAAAACCATGCCATTTCACCTCTCCTCTGCAAAATCAGCCTTGGTTTAAACACACACAAAGTCTGAACAGAAACACTGCTAACATCTGCTCATTGTAACAGGTGGGTGTAATTAGGCTAAAGGTTATGCATTGACACCTTGATTCTGATTGCTCTGAAGCTACCTGATTACTTTACATGAGGCAAAAGTTGTTTATTAAAAAAAAAAAAAAAAAAACCTTAGGTGAACTTTGAAGCAGATTTTGGAAGAACACCCTCTGCTGGTTGGGAGGAAAAGATGGAAAACTTACAGCACCTGGTATTCCCAAGCGGTCTCCCATCCAGGTACTAACCAGGCCCAACCCTGTTTGGCTTCCGAGATCGGACGAGATCGGGCGGGTCCAGAGTGGTGTGGCCGTAAGCACTTGCCAGTGTCCAGCAAAGCCTCTTGGCCACTCAATCTCAAGGTTTTCCTGCTTAAAGCTACAGGCTTGCCATTGTGTCCTCCTGATTAACACACCTGCTGACTAGACACACCCACCTGCTGCAAAAACCATGCCATTTCACCTCTCCTCTGCAAAATCAGCCTTGGTTTAAACACACACAAAGTCTGAACAGAAACACTGCTAACATCTGCTCATTGTAACAGGTGGGTGTAATTAGGCTAAAGGTTATGCATTGACACCTTGATTCTGATTGCTCTGAAGCTACCTGATTA
Organism: Oryzias latipes; assembly: GCF_053564925.1. NCBI lineage: Eukaryota > Metazoa > Chordata > Actinopteri > Beloniformes > Adrianichthyidae > Oryzias > Oryzias latipes. The sequence goes on from NC_136252.1 coordinate 9,253,347, forward strand.
CTTTACATGAGGCAAAAGTTGTTTATTAAAAAAAAAAAAAAAAAAAAAGAAAAAGAAAAAGGAAAAAACCTTAGGTGAACTTTGAAGCAGATTTTGGAAGAACACCCTCTGCTGGTTGGGAGGAAAAGATGGAAAACTTACAGCACCTGGTATTCCCAAGCGGTCTCCCATCCAGGTACTAACCAGGCCCAACCCTGTTTGGCTTCCGAGATCGGACGAGATCGGGCGGGTCCAGAGTGGTGTGGCCGTAAGCACTTGCCAGTGTCCAGCAAAGCCTCTTGGCCACTCAATCTCAAGGTTTTCCTGCTTAAAGCTACAGGCTTGCCATTGTGTCCTCCTGATTAACACACCTGCTGACTAGACACACCCACCTGCTGCAAAAACCATGCCATTTCACCTCTCCTCTGCAAAATCAGCCTTGGTTTAAACACACACAAAGTCTGAACAGAAACACTGCTAACATCTGCTCATTGTAACAGGTGGGTGTAATTAGGCTAAAGGTTATGCATTGACACCTTGATTCTGATTGCTCTGAAGCTACCTGATTACTTTACATGAGGCAAAAGTTGTTTATTAAAAAAAAAAAAAAAAAAACCTTAGGTGAACTTTGAAGCAGATTTTGGAAGAACACCCTCTGCTGGTTGGGAGGAAAAGATGGAAAACTTACAGCACCTGGTATTCCCAAGCGGTCTCCCATCCAGGTACTAACCAGGCCCAACCCTGTTTGGCTTCCGAGATCGGACGAGATCGGGCGGGTCCAGAGTGGTGTGGCCGTAAGCACTTGCCAGTGTCCAGCAAAGCCTCTTGGCCACTCAATCTCAAGGTTTTCCTGCTTAAAGCTACAGGCTTGCCATTGTGTCCTCCTGATTAACACACCTGCTGACTAGACACACCCACCTGCTGCAAAAACCATGCCATTTCACCTCTCCTCTGCAAAATCAGCCTTGGTTTAAACACACACAAAGTCTGAACAGAAACACTGCTAACATCTGCTCATTGTAACAGGTGGGTGTAATTAGGCTAAAGGTTATGCATTGACACCTTGATTCTGATTGCTCTGAAGCTACCTGATTACTTTACATGAGGCAAAAGTTGTTTATTAAAAAAAAAAAAAAAAAAACCTTAGGTGAACTTTGAAGCAGATTTTGGAAGAACACCCTCTGCTGGTTGGAAAAGATGGAAAACTTACAGCACCTGGTATTCCCAAGCGGTCTCCCATCCAGGTACTAACCAGGCCCAACCCTGTTTGGCTTCCGAGATCGGACGAGATCGGGCGGGTCCAGAGTGGTGTGGCCGTAAGCACTTGCCAGTGTCCAGCAAAGCCTCTTGGCCACTCAATCTCAAGGTTTTCCTGCTTAAAGCTACAGGCTTGCCATTGTGTCCTCCTGATTAACACACCTGCTGACTAGACACACCCACCTGCTGCAAAAACCATGCCATTTCACCTCTCCTCTGCAAAATCAGCCTTGGTTTAAACACACACAAAGTCTGAACAGAAACACTGCTAACATCTGCTCATTGTAACAGGTGGGTGTAATTAGGCTAAAGGTTATGCATTGACACCTTGATTCTGATTGCTCTGAAGCTACCTGATTACTTTACATGAGGCAAAAGTTGTTTATTAAAAAAAAAAAAAAAAAAACCTTAGGTGAACTTTGAAGCAGATTTTGGAAGAACACCCTCTGCTGGTTGGGAGGAAAAGATGGAAAACTTACAGCACCTGGTATTCCCAAGCGGTCTCCCATCCAGGTACTAACCAGGCCCAACCCTGTTTGGCTTCCGAGATCGGACGAGATCGGGCGGGTCCAGAGTGGTGTGGCCGTAAGCACTTGCCAGTGTCCAGCAAAGCCTCTTGGCCACTCAATCTCAAGGTTTTCCTGCTTAAAGCTACAGGCTTGCCATTGTGTCCTCCTGATTAACACACCTGCTGACTAGACACACCCACCTGCTGCAAAAACCATGCCATTTCACCTCTCCTCTGCAAAATCAGCCTTGGTTTAAACACACACAAAGTCTGAACAGAAACACTGCTAACATCTGCTCATTGTAACAGGTGGGTGTAATTAGGCTAAAGGTTATGCATTGACACCTTGATTCTGATTGCTCTGAAGCTACCTGATTACTTTACATGAGGCAAAAGTTGTTTATTAAAAAAAAAAAAAAAAAAACCTTAGGTGAACTTTGAAGCAGATTTTGGAAGAACACCCTCTGCTGGTTGGGAGGAAAAGATGGAAAACTTACAGCACCTGGTATTCCCAAGCGGTCTCCCATCCAGGTACTAACCAGGCCCAACCCTGTTTGGCTTCCGAGATCGGACGAGATCGGGCGGGTCTTTTTTTTTTTTTTTTTTTTTTTATTTATAAAGGAAATTAAAATATTTACAAAAGAAACAATCACAACATTACAGATGGAGATTCAAAAGAAAGTCAAAAACTACAACAGACCTGCAAAGCAGAAAATACAGATCCCAAAGTAACACAAAACTAAACTTAAAACTACATCATGTACACACATAAGAAAAAATCTTGGTCATTTCAGCACTCCGCCACATTCCATCAGGGTCCGCTTTCTGGAGCGTCAGTAGATGTCCCCCCAACATCCTCTTCACACAACTCCATCGGTCCATCGAACGCCCTTCCTTAAGTCGCAGGTTCCTGGCCTGATAAATGGCAAAACGACCAAGCGCCAAAAGTAAATCAGCCGCCTTCCATCCTGATCGTCTCTCCTCTTCCGGTATCCCGAACAGCGAGGCCCACTGCCAGTCCTCCTCCACGCCCCACTCCAAGGAGCATCCGGCTTTCAGCACCGCTCGTAGTCTCTGCCAGAAAGGCCTCACAACCAGACAATCCAGAAACATGTGTTCCAGTGTTTCAGGGACATAGCCACAGACGGGACAAGTCCTATCATACAGTTCTTCATCAATCTGATGAAGAACCACACTGGAATATATTTTTCTATGGCGTAGCCTGAAATCCATATTCCACACTGAATGAGGGAAAATACTCCCTTTCAGACTCCTCCAAATACTCGCAGGGTCCTTACCCGGAAACACTGCTCCCCATGCTCTTTCCGCCGCAGGGACCTTGGTCTCCAGGGTGAGCATTGCCCGGTACCAGGTCTTTGTTGCTATAGACTGCACGGCAACCGGCACTCCACCCTGCAAGAACTGAAAACAGAAACTGGCCTCTTGCAGCACAGGCCCACCCCTCCTGACAATAACCAACCACCTCAGGGGAACAGAGGAAGAGATCCGGGCAAAACCCCGCTTCACCCTCCACCGCTCACCCTGAGTCATACCACCACAAAACCTCAAAAGAACGTCAGTAACCGCACACAGCCTCCCACCAACCATGATATCACCCACCAGGAGACAACCACTTTCCTCCAGAAGTCTACACTGGAGGGGAAGCCTCCCATGTGTGAGCACCGCGTTATGGAACAGTGGCTGATGTAAAACCTGGTACGGGGTGGAGACGGATTGAACTACAAGACCACTAGCTGAATGCCACGCCGACAACAGCTCTATGGAAAGAGGGCTCAATTCCTGAAAGGCCGTCATCGGACGTCTCTGGCAGAATACCGCAAGGCCAGGTCGAAAAAGCCTAGAGAAGTCATCCTCCAGATAATCCTTCCAGTGAGGGACTTGACTCGGGTCCAAGAGACGGGCCACCAGTCTCAGGCGCAAAGCCTTCTTCCTGGCGCCCAACTCCACCAGACCCAGCCCACCCTCTTGAATATTCCGAGACAGCGTCAGCCTGGATATTTGGTTCGCTCTCGACCCCCACAAGAAAAGAGACAACAACTCATTGATGCGCGTCTGGAAATGCACAGGAAGGGGCAGGATAGACAGCACGTAGTTAATCTTCGAAAAGATCAGAGAATTCAAAACCGTGACCTTTCCCCTCAGGGTCAACCTTCTCATTTTCCACAACGCCAACACCTGAGCCAGGTTTTTCACCAGCGCAGTCCAGTTTTGATGGATGGTGTCCCTAGGGGTTCTGGCCAACCAGACCCCCAACACCCTAACCCCAGCTGTGGCCTCTCGAAACCCCCATCTATTCACCGTGTCGACCCTGCAGCCCAAAAAGAAAATCTCAGACTTGTGGACATTCACCTTAGCGCCCGAGGCTCGACAGTACGCCTGAAGTTGTCGCAAGGCCCCATCAACACTGGCCTCATCATTCAACACAAGGCTCGTGTCATCCGCATACGCTAGGATTTTAATTTCCCTCCCCGCAGGCGTGACCACACCCCGAACACTGTTATCAGCAGAAATCATGCCCGCCAGGGGTTCCACCGCGATGCTGAACAACATGGCCGACAATGGGCAGCCCTGTCGTATCGACCGAGTTATACTGAAGACGCCGGTAGAATGTCCATTACACAACACCTTACTGCTAGCGGAGGTATAAAGTGCCCGTATCCGAGAGATAAAAAGTTCCCCAAAACCAAAACGATCTAACACCCTCCACAAAAACCCGTGCTCCACCCGATCAAACGCTTTGCTAAAATCAACATTTAAGAAAAATCCCCCCGACCGTTCCATATGCTCCACCGTGCAGAGAAGAGAAAGAACCGTGTCCGTTATCTGTCTCCCCTGAACCCCATACGCCTGCGAAGACCCCAAAATTGAGGGGAGCACTTCCCTCAACCTTTCAGCCAACACCGATGTCAAGATTTTGTAATCTGTATTCAACAAGGTGATAGGCCTGTAATTATCAAGGTCCGCCCTGTCACCCTTATTTTTGAACAGCAGTTTAACAGTCCCTAAACAAAAAGAGGGCGTTGGCAGTCGCCCCAGGCAGAAAGAACCAAACATCCTAGATAGAAGGGGCACCAGGTCATCCCGAAAACATTGATAAAATTCAGCGGTCAGACCATCGGCACCAGGAGATTTATTTCTGTTTTGTCTGTCAATGGCTCTCCTGATCTCCTCCACCGTAATGTCCGCATCACATGCAGTCTTATCCTCATCCCTTACCCTGGCAGTCAGAACTCCCACGCAGGCCTCTACGGCATGTTCATCACTACCACCACCATTAAACAGGCCCTTATAAAAATTCTCCACTACAGTCAGAATTTCATCTGTCTCTGTACACACGTTCCCTCCAGCGTCGTACAGCGCCGTGATGATGGACCTGCCTTGCTTTTTTTTTTCTAAACCCAGAAAGAAAGCCGAGGACCTCTCACCCTCCACAAAGTCTCTCACCCTAGCTCTCAATGCAGCCGCCCTGCACTTCTCCTCCTGAAAACCCTTCAGCCGAGCCAGGGCAGCCCCATAAACTGTAACATCACGGTCTGGGTCATCCGCAAGTAGGGTTGCCTCTTTTTCCAGAATCGCCCTAACGTCCCTCTCCTCCTCCAGAGCCTTCCACTTCCTTTTTTTGCAATATGCCACAGTCGATAACCGGATCCGGACCTTCAATTCCTCCCACCAAGAAAAGAAGTCCACGTCATCTTCCAACTGATCCCTGTAATACCCCAGTAAAGTTTTAATCTTTCTGCGATACCCTTCCTCACCCAAAACACTGTTATTTAAAATCCATAGACCTCCACCCTTCCTAGCACCCACCGTGTCAAGCACCACCTCCACCCATGAGTGATCGCTCCACACATTTGGACGATACGCAACGCTGTCAACCAAACGTGTCACCCCTCCAGCAGAAAAGACATGGTCTATCCTAGACTGCTTCAGGACACCCATCACCATCTGCCTCCTGGAAAAAACCCTCCTCCCAGGGTTTAACAGCCTCCACACGTCGACGAGGTTGTAGTCCATCATGACAGAGATAAGTTCTTGCCGTCCAAAATCCGTCTTGAAAACATTCCGCACTGAAACATCAGCTGGCGACAGAACCGTATTCAAATCTCCCACTAGGAGTGAATCCTCCGTCACAAAGGGCCGGAGAGAACGGAAAAAAATCTTTCTTTCCTTCTCAACATTAGAAGCATATAGATTTAATAATCTCATCTTCCGTCTCGCCCATTCAAACTCCACAATGAGTTTACGGCCTGCAGGATCTGCCACCCGAAGGTTCACACTGTCAAAGACCCCGGACCTGAAGAAAACAGCGACCCCAGCAGAGCGCAAAGGACCCACTGCATAAAAGACGGAGCCCCCCCACAGCTTTTCTGCTGCAGCACAGGTCTCAGCATCCCACCTCACCTCTTGTAGACAAAGGATGTCACAGGGTTCATTCAGGATTTCTGACACCTTGTCCATCCCACAAACTCCTCTGATGTTTAGGCTGAGGAGTTTAATCATGAGGAAATAGACTAAAAAGGACATCACACCTAGGTCTTCTTCTGCTTATGCTGCCTCGATCCCCTCCTGCTCCCCTGAGACCGTGACCTCCTCTGTGGACGCGCAAGCACGTCGACCTCCATATCAGAGCCTGTCACTTCATCATCCGTCACACCCACAACATTCCCAGATGGATTCACGACGCGAGGGGACAAAAAGGCAGTCTTCTGGAAGAGGTTCGCAGCCTCTCCCTCCCGGGCCAGGGCAGAGCCAGCGCTCCTCCGCTGTGCCCCCCCCTCCACGGGTTCAGATGTCACCAGGGTAGGACCAACTATGTGGGTCCCCCCCGCCCGGTCAGGGGCAGAGCCATCGTTCTTGTGCTGCGCTCCCCCCGTCACGGGTCCAGACGGTATCGGGGCAGGACCAGCTCCGTGGGCCCCCCCCGCCCGGATGGGAGTAGCGGCATTTTGTGGGTGCTGCTCACCCTCCCTCACGGGAAACGCGTCTGTCGACAAACGGTGCGCCTCTGACACCTCCGCTGCTCGGAGCAGGTCCGGGCTTCCCGCCTCCGCCTGCCGTCCGAGAGCGTCCCCTCCGTCAGTGGATGAAAGCCCCGCCGCAGCGGCGCTGTGGCGCGCGGCGGACACGCGTCCGTCAGACACAGAGTCAGACAGGTCTCCCTCCGAAGCGCTGTCACGCGCACTGTCACTCACATCAGAGGCCACGGTCTCCTCAGCGGCACCTAGACACACACAGTTCTCTTTCATGTTGAGGCAGACAGCACACTTCTGGATCGAAGACACACATTCCCGGGCGTAATGCCCCTGAACGCCGCACTTGTTACATAAAAAGTCCGGGCAATCTCTGACAATGTGCCCCGGTTTTATGCAGATCCTGCAGACCTTCACCTGTTTATCGTGGATGACACGAAAAAATTCCGGTCCCGTGGCCGTGTTAAATTTCGCCGAATAAGGCAAAGACTGGACGCTTTCATTAAATTTCACTTTTACAAAACGCGTCCCATCAGCCACACTAGTGCCCGGCCACATCCTCCGTTTGATCGGAGACACCGCCGATACTCTCCACCCCTCCAACTTCTCCAAAATTTCTTCATCCGTCACATACGCCGGCAGCCCCAGGAAAGACACTACCAGCTCATCGTTAGAGATGCTCCTCCCCTGCACAGTCGTGTTTCCAATTTTAAATCCATCCAATAGTTTGTCCCTCCCCACCGCATTCGACATCGTCAATTCATATCGCTTTTGCCCCACAGAACGACACGCCACCACGCCCCCACAGAGCAACCTGCTGTACCGAAGCAGTTCACTCACGGATACAGGATCCTCACCTACCAGTTCCACATGAATCGTGAGATCCCTTTCATACCTGATTGACGAAGTTTCTCCTCCATCCACCCTCTGTGATCTCTCCACCCCCGCCGTAGCAACAGAAGCGGACCGCGCCGCCGCACCTGCGGCTAATGAGGACGCCGCTTTCACATTCCCCACATTCCTCACACCCTTCGAGGAAAAAGACCCCAGCCCATCACCCGAAGAGCTCCCCCCCGCAGAAGCCATGCTCCCAAGACGGGGGGGGGAAAAAACCCCGTGAAAGTGAAAGAAAAAACTGTGCAGAAAGAAGGAGAAAAAGAAAAGAGACTGAAAAGTAACTCCCCAACAGCCATAAGACTGTGGGGAGCAGGAGAAAAGCGCACACACACACTCACACACACAGAGAGAAAAGCCAGACGCAGACAGATAAGGGAAAAAGGAAAAAAAACAATACAAAGAAAGAAACAAACACAAAGCAGACACACCAAACACACGCCGAAAAGCTCACCAATCCTCCGAACACTCCAGTCACCAACGTCACACCCTCCTGCACTCGCGCATGCGTGTTCAGGGTGGTGTGGCCGTAAGCACTTGCCAGTGTCCAGCAAAGCCTCTTGGCCACTCAATCTCAAGGTTTTCCTGCTTAAAGCTACAGGCTTGCCATTGTGTCCTCCTGATTAACACACCTGCTGACTAGACACACCCACCTGCTGCAAAAACCATGCCATTTCACCTCTCCTCTGCAAAATCAGCCTTGGTTTAAACACACACAAAGTCTGAACAGAAACACTGCTAACATCTGCTCATTGTAACAGGTGGGTGTAATTAGGCTAAAGGTTATGCATTGACACCTTGATTCTGATTGCTCTGAAGCTACCTGATTACTTTACATGAGGCAAAAGTTGTTTATTAAAAAAAAAAAAAAAAAAACCTTAGGTGAACTTTGAAGCAGATTTTGGAAGAACACCCTCTGCTGGTTGGGAGGAAAAGATGGAAAACTTACAGCACCTGGTATTCCCAAGCGGTCTCCCATCCAGGTACTAACCAGGCCCAACCCTGTTTGGCTTCCGAGATCGGACGAGATCGGGCGGGTCCAGAGTGGTGTGGCCGTAAGCACTTGCCAGTGTCCAGCAAAGCCTCTTGGCCACTCAATCTCAAGGTTTTCCTGCTTAAAGCTACAGGCTTGCCATTGTGTCCTCCTGATTAACACACCTGCTGACTAGACACACCCACCTGCTGCAAAAACCATGCCATTTCACCTCTCCTCTGCAAAATCAGCCTTGGTTTAAACACACACAAAGTCTGAACAGAAACACTGCTAACATCTGCTCATTGTAACAGGTGGGTGTAATTAGGCTAAAGGTTATGCATTGACACCTTGATTCTGATTGCTCTGAAGCTACCTGATTACTTTACATGAGGCAAAAGTTGTTTATTAAAAAAAAAAAAAAAAAAAACCTTAGGTGAACTTTGAAGCAGATTTTGGAAGAACACCCTCTGCTGGTTGGGAGGAAAAGATGGAAAACTTACAGCACCTGGTATTCCCAAGCGGTCTCCCATCCAGGTACTAACCAGGCCCAACCCTGTTTGGCTTCCGAGATCGGACGAGATCGGGCGGGTCCAGAGTGGTGTGGCCGTAAGCACTTGCCAGTGTCCAGCAAAGCCTCTTGGCCACTCAATCTCAAGGTTTTCCTGCTTAAAGCTACAGGCTTGCCATTGTGTCCTCCTGATTAACACACCTGCTGACTAGACACACCCACCTGCTGCAAAAACCATGCCATTTCACCTCTCCTCTGCAAAATCAGCCTTGGTTTAAACACACACAAAGTCTGAACAGAAACACTGCTAACATCTGCTCATTGTAACAGGTGGGTGTAATTAGGCTAAAGGTTATGCATTGACACCTTGATTCTGATTGCTCTGAAGCTACCTGATTACTTTACATGAGGCAAAAGTTGTTTATTAAAAAAAAAAAAAAAAAAACCTTAGGTGAACTTTGAAGCAGATTTTGGAAGAACACCCTCTGCTGGTTGGGAGGAAAAGATGGAAAACTTACAGCACCTGGTATTCCCAAGCGGTCTCCCATCCAGGTACTAACCAGGCCCAACCCTGTTTGGCTTCCGAGATCGGACGAGATCGGGCGGGTCCAGAGTGGTGTGGCCGTAAGCACTTGCCAGTGTCCAGCAAAGCCTCTTGGCCACTCAATCTCAAGGTTTTCCTGCTTAAAGCTACAGGCTTGCCATTGTGTCCTCCTGATTAACACACCTGCTGACTAGACACACCCACCTGCTGCAAAAACCATGCCATTTCACCTCTCCTCTGCAAAATCAGCCTTGGTTTAAACACACACAAAGTCTGAACAGAAACACTGCTAACATCTGCTCATTGTAACAGGTGGGTGTAATTAGGCTAAAGGTTATGCATTGACACCTTGATTCTGATTGCTCTGAAGCTACCTGATTACTTTACATGAGGCAAAAGTTGTTTATTAAAAAAAAAAAAAAAAAACCTTAGGTGAACTTTGAAGCAGATTTTGGAAGAACACCCTCTGCTGGTTGGGAGGAAAAGATGGAAAACTTACAGCACCTGGTATTCCCAAGCGGTCTCCCATCCAGGTACTAACCAGGCCCAACCCTGTTTGGCTTCCGAGATCGGACGAGATCGGGCGGGTCCAGAGTGGTGTGGCCGTAAGCACTTGCCAGTGTCCAGCAAAGCCTCTTGGCCACTCAATCTCAAGGTTTTCCTGCTTAAAGCTACAGGCTTGCCATTGTGTCCTCCTGATTAACACACCTGCTGACTAGACACACCCACCTGCTGCAAAAACCATGCCATTTCACCTCTCCTCTGCAAAATCAGCCTTGGTTTAAACACACACAAAGTCTGAACAGAAACACTGCTAACATCTGCTCATTGTAACAGGTGGGTGTAATTAGGCTAAAGGTTATGCATTGACACCTTGATTCTGATTGCTCTGAAGCTACCTGATTACTTTACATGAGGCAAAAGTTGTTTATTAAAAAAAAAAAAAAAAAAACCTTAGGTGAACTTTGAAGCAGATTTTGGAAGAACACCCTCTGCTGGTTGGGAGGAAAAGATGGAAAACTTACAGCACCTGGTATTCCCAAGCGGTCTCCCATCCAGGTACTAACCAGGCCCAACCCTGTTTGGCTTCCGAGATCGGACGAGATCGGGCGGGTCCAGAGTGGTGTGGCCGTAAGCACTTGCCAGTGTCCAGCAAAGCCTCTTGGCCACTCAATCTCAAGGTTTTCCTGCTTAAAGCTACAGGCTTGCCATTGTGTCCTCCTGATTAACACACCTGCTGACTAGACACACCCACCTGCTGCAAAAACCATGCCATTTCACCTCTCCTCTGCAAAATCAGCCTTGGTTTAAACACACACAAAGTCTGAACAGAAACACTGCTAACATCTGCTCATTGTAACAGGTGGGTGTAATTAGGCTAAAGGTTATGCATTGACACCTTGATTCTGATTGCTCTGAAGCTACCTGATTACTTTACATGAGGCAAAAGTTGTTTATTAAAAAAAAAAAAAAAAAACCTTAGGTGAACTTTGAAGCAGATTTTGGAAGAACACCCTCTGCTGGTTGGGAGGAAAAGATGGAAAACTTACAGCACCTGGTATTCCCAAGCGGTCTCCCATCCAGGTACTAACCAGGCCCAACCCTGTTTGGCTTCCGAGATCGGACGAGATCGGGCGGGTCCAGAGTGGTGTGGCCGTAAGCACTTGCCAGTGTCCAGCAAAGCCTCTTGGCCACTCAATCTCAAGGTTTTCCTGCTTAAAGCTACAGGCTTGCCATTGTGTCCTCCTGATTAACACACCTGCTGACTAGACACACCCACCTGCTGCAAAAACCATGCCATTTCACCTCTCCTCTGCAAAATCAGCCTTGGTTTAAACACACACAAAGTCTGAACAGAAACACTGCTAACATCTGCTCATTGTAACAGGTGGGTGTAATTAGGCTAAAGGTTATGCATTGACACCTTGATTCTGATTGCTCTGAAGCTACCTGATTACTTTACATGAGGCAAAAGTTGTTTATTAAAAAAAAAAAAAAAAAAACCTTAGGTGAACTTTGAAGCAGATTTTGGAAGAACACCCTCTGCTGGTTGGGAGGAAAAGATGGAAAACTTACAGCACCTGGTATTCCCAAGCGGTCTCCCATCCAGGTACTAACCAGGCCCAACCCTGTTTGGCTTCCGAGATCGGACGAGATCGGGCGGGTCCAGAGTGGTGTGGCCGTAAGCACTTGCCAGTGTCCAGCAAAGCCTCTTGGCCACTCAATCTCAAGGTTTTCCTGCTTAAAGCTACAGGCTTGCCATTGTGTCCTCCTGATTAACACACCTGCTGACTAGACACACCCACCTGCTGCAAAAACCATGCCATTTCACCTCTCCTCTGCAAAATCAGCCTTGGTTTAAACACACACAAAGTCTGAACAGAAACACTGCTAACATCTGCTCATTGTAACAGGTGGGTGTAATTAGGCTAAAGGTTATGCATTGACACCTTGATTCTGATTGCTCTGAAGCTACCTGATTACTTTACATGAGGCAAAAGTTGTTTATTAAAAAAAAAAAAAAAAAAACCTTAGGTGAACTTTGAAGCAGATTTTGGAAGAACACCCTCTGCTGGTTGGGAGGAAAAGATGGAAAACTTACAGCACCTGGTATTCCCAAGCGGTCTCCCATCCAGGTACTAACCAGGCCCAACCCTGTTTGGCTTCCGAGATCGGACGAGATCGGGCGGGTCCAGAGTGGTGTGGCCGTAAGCACTTGCCAGTGTCCAGCAAAGCCTCTTGGCCACTCAATCTCAAGGTTTTCCTGCTTAAAGCTACAGGCTTGCCATTGTGTCCTCCTGATTAACACACCTGCTGACTAGACACACCCACCTGCTGCAAAAACCATGCCATTTCACCTCTCCTCTGCAAAATCAGCCTTGGTTTAAACACACACAAAGTCTGAACAGAAACACTGCTAACATCTGCTCATTGTAACAGGTGGGTGTAATTAGGCTAAAGGTTATGCATTGACACCTTGATTCTGATTGCTCTGAAGCTACCTGATTACTTTACATGAGGCAAAAGTTGTTTATTAAAAAAAAAAAAAAAAAAAACCTTAGGTGAACTTTGAAGCAGATTTTGGAAGAACACCCTCTGCTGGTTGGGAGGAAAAGATGGAAAACTTACAGCACCTGGTATTCCCAAGCGGTCTCCCATCCAGGTACTAACCAGGCCCAACCCTGTTTGGCTTCCGAGATCGGACGAGATCGGGCGGGTCCAGAGTGGTGTGGCCGTAAGCACTTGCCAGTGTCCAGCAAAGCCTCTTGGCCACTCAATCTCAAGGTTTTCCTGCTTAAAGCTACAGGCTTGCCATTGTGTCCTCCTGATTAACACACCTGCTGACTAGACACACCCACCTGCTGCAAAAACCATGCCATTTCACCTCTCCTCTGCAAAATCAGCCTTGGTTTAAACACACACAAAGTCTGAACAGAAACACTGCTAACATCTGCTCATTGTAACAGGTGGGTGTAATTAGGCTAAAGGTTATGCATTGACACCTTGATTCTGATTGCTCTGAAGCTACCTGATTACTTTACATGAGGCAAAAGTTGTTTATTAAAAAAAAAAAAAAAAAAACCTTAGGTGAACTTTGAAGCAGATTTTGGAAGAACACCCTCTGCTGGTTGGGAGGAAAAGATGGAAAACTTACAGCACCTGGTATTCCCAAGCGGTCTCCCATCCAGGTACTAACCAGGCCCAACCCTGTTTGGCTTCCGAGATCGGACGAGATCGGGCGGGTCCAGAGTGGTGTGGCCGTAAGCACTTGCCAGTGTCCAGCAAAGCCTCTTGGCCACTCAATCTCAAGGTTTTCCTGCTTAAAGCTACAGGCTTGCCATTGTGTCCTCCTGATTAACACACCTGCTGACTAGACACACCCACCTGCTGCAAAAACCATGCCATTTCACCTCTCCTCTGCAAAATCAGCCTTGGTTTAAACACACACAAAGTCTGAACAGAAACACTGCTAACATCTGCTCATTGTAACAGGTGGGTGTAATTAGGCTAAAGGTTATGCATTGACACCTTGATTCTGATTGCTCTGAAGCTACCTGATTACTTTACATGAGGCAAAAGTTGTTTATTAAAAAAAAAAAAAAAAAACCTTAGGTGAACTTTGAAGCAGATTTTGGAAGAACACCCTCTGCTGGTTGGGAGGAAAAGATGGAAAACTTACAGCACCTGGTATTCCCAAGCGGTCTCCCATCCAGGTACTAACCAGGCCCAACCCTGTTTGGCTTCCGAGATCGGACGAGATCGGGCGGGTCCAGAGTGGTGTGGCCGTAAGCACTTGCCAGTGTCCAGCAAAGCCTCTTGGCCACTCAATCTCAAGGTTTTCCTGCTTAAAGCTACAGGCTTGCCATTGTGTCCTCCTGATTAACACACCTGCTGACTAGACACACCCACCTGCTGCAAAAACCATGCCATTTCACCTCTCCTCTGCAAAATCAGCCTTGGTTTAAACACACACAAAGTCTGAACAGAAACACTGCTAACATCTGCTCATTGTAACAGGTGGGTGTAATTAGGCTAAAGGTTATGCATTGACACCTTGATTCTGATTGCTCTGAAGCTACCTGATTACTTTACATGAGGCAAAAGTTGTTTATTAAAAAAAAAAAAAAAAAAAACCTTAGGTGAACTTTGAAGCAGATTTTGGAAGAACACCCTCTGCTGGTTGGGAGGAAAAGATGGAAAACTTACAGCACCTGGTATTCCCAAGCGGTCTCCCATCCAGGTACTAACCAGGCCCAACCCTGTTTGGCTTCCGAGATCGGACGAGATCGGGCGGGTCCAGAGTGGTGTGGCCGTAAGCACTTGCCAGTGTCCAGCAAAGCCTCTTGGCCACTCAATCTCAAGGTTTTCCTGCTTAAAGCTACAGGCTTGCCATTGTGTCCTCCTGATTAACACACCTGCTGACTAGACACACCCACCTGCTGCAAAAACCATGCCATTTCACCTCTCCTCTGCAAAATCAGCCTTGGTTTAAACACACACAAAGTCTGAACAGAAACACTGCTAACATCTGCTCATTGTAACAGGTGGGTGTAATTAGGCTAAAGGTTATGCATTGACACCTTGATTCTGATTGCTCTGAAGCTACCTGATTACTTTACATGAGGCAAAAGTTGTTTATTAAAAAAAAAAAAAAAAAAAAAGAAAAAAACCTTAGGTGAACTTTGAAGCAGATTTTGGAAGAACACCCTCTGCTGGTTGGGAGGAAGAGATGGAAAACTTACAGCACCTGGTATTCCCAAGCGGTCTCCCATCCAGGTACTAACCAGGCCCAACCCTGTTTGGCTTCCGAGATCGGACGAGATCGGGCGGGTCCAGAGTGGTGTGGCCGTAAGCACTTGCCAGTGTCCAGCAAAGCCTCTTGGCCACTCAATCTCAAGGTTTTCCTGCTTAAAGCTACAGGCTTGCCATTGTGTCCTCCTGATTAACACACCTGCTGACTAGACACACCCACCTGCTGCAAAAACCATGCCATTTCACCTCTCCTCTGCAAAATCAGCCTTGGTTTAAACACACACAAAGTCTGAACAGAAACACTGCTAACATCTGCTCATTGTAACAGGTGGGTGTAATTAGGCTAAAGGTTATGCATTGACACCTTGATTCTGATTGCTCTGAAGCTACCTGATTACTTTACATGAGGCAAAAGTTGTTTATTAAAAAAAAAAAAAAAAAAACCTTAGGTGAACTTTGAAGCAGATTTTGGAAGAACACCCTCTGCTGGTTGGGAGGAAAAGATGGAAAACTTACAGCACCTGGTATTCCCAAGCGGTCTCCCATCCAGGTACTAACCAGGCCCAACCCTGTTTGGCTTCCGAGATCGGACGAGATCGGGCGGGTCCAGAGTGGTGTGGCCGTAAGCACTTGCCAGTGTCCAGCAAAGCCTCTTGGCCACTCAATCTCAAGGTTTTCCTGCTTAAAGCTACAGGCTTGCCATTGTGTCCTCCTGATTAACACACCTGCTGACTAGACACACCCACCTGCTGCAAAAACCATGCCATTTCACCTCTCCTCTGCAAAATCAGCCTTGGTTTAAACACACACAAAGTCTGAACAGAAACACTGCTAACATCTGCTCATTGTAACAGGTGGGTGTAATTAGGCTAAAGGTTATGCATTGACACCTTGATTCTGATTGCTCTGAAGCTACCTGATTACTTTACATGAGGCAAAAGTTGTTTATTAAAAAAAAAAAAAAAAAAACCTTAGGTGAACTTTGAAGCAGATTTTGGAAGAACACCCTCTGCTGGTTGGGAGGAAAAGATGGAAAACTTACAGCACCTGGTATTCCCAAGCGGTCTCCCATCCAGGTACTAACCAGGCCCAACCCTGTTTGGCTTCCGAGATCGGACGAGATCGGGCGGGTCCAGAGTGGTGTGGCCGTAAGCACTTGCCAGTGTCCAGCAAAGCCTCTTGGCCACTCAATCTCAAGGTTTTCCTGCTTAAAGCTACAGGCTTGCCATTGTGTCCTCCTGATTAACACACCTGCTGACTAGACACACCCACCTGCTGCAAAAACCATGCCATTTCACCTCTCCTCTGCAAAATCAGCCTTGGTTTAAACACACACAAAGTCTGAACAGAAACACTGCTAACATCTGCTCATTGTAACAGGTGGGTGTAATTAGGCTAAAGGTTATGCATTGACACCTTGATTCTGATTGCTCTGAAGCTACCTGATTACTTTACATGAGGCAAAAGTTGTTTATTAAAAAAAAAAAAAAAAAAACCTTAGGTGAACTTTGAAGCAGATTTTGGAAGAACACCCTCTGCTGGTTGGGAGGAAAAGATGGAAAACTTACAGCACCTGGTATTCCCAAGCGGTCTCCCATCCAGGTACTAACCAGGCCCAACCCTGTTTGGCTTCCGAGATCGGACGAGATCGGGCGGGTCCAGAGTGGTGTGGCCGTAAGCACTTGCCAGTGTCCAGCAAAGCCTCTTGGCCACTCAATCTCAAGGTTTTCCTGCTTAAAGCTACAGGCTTGCCATTGTGTCCTCCTGATTAACACACCTGCTGACTAGACACACCCACCTGCTGCAAAAACCATGCCATTTCACCTCTCCTCTGCAAAATCAGCCTTGGTTTAAACACACACAAAGTCTGAACAGAAACACTGCTAACATCTGCTCATTGTAACAGGTGGGTGTAATTAGGCTAAAGGTTATGCATTGACACCTTGATTCTGATTGCTCTGAAGCTACCTGATTACTTTACATGAGGCAAAAGTTGTTTATTAAAAAAAAAAAAAAAAAAACCTTAGGTGAACTTTGAAGCAGATTTTGGAAGAACACCCTCTGCTGGTTGGGAGGAAAAGATGGAAAACTTACAGCACCTGGTATTCCCAAGCGGTCTCCCATCCAGGTACTAACCAGGCCCAACCCTGTTTGGCTTCCGAGATCGGACGAGATCGGGCGGGTCCAGAGTGGTGTGGCCGTAAGCACTTGCCAGTGTCCAGCAAAGCCTCTTGGCCACTCAATCTCAAGGTTTTCCTGCTTAAAGCTACAGGCTTGCCATTGTGTCCTCCTGATTAACACACCTGCTGACTAGACACACCCACCTGCTGCAAAAACCATGCCATTTCACCTCTCCTCTGCAAAATCAGCCTTGGTTTAAACACACACAAAGTCTGAACAGAAACACTGCTAACATCTGCTCATTGTAACAGGTGGGTGTAATTAGGCTAAAGGTTATGCATTGACACCTTGATTCTGATTGCTCTGAAGCTACCTGATTACTTTACATGAGGCAAAAGTTGTTTATTAAAAAAAAAAAAAAAAAAAACCTTAGGTGAACTTTGAAGCAGATTTTGGAAGAACACCCTCTGCTGGTTGGGAGGAAAAGATGGAAAACTTACAGCACCTGGTATTCCCAAGCGGTCTCCCATCCAGGTACTAACCAGGCCCAACCCTGTTTGGCTTCCGAGATCGGACGAGATCGGGCGGGTCCAGAGTGGTGTGGCCGTAAGCACTTGCCAGTGTCCAGCAAAGCCTCTTGGCCACTCAATCTCAAGGTTTTCCTGCTTAAAGCTACAGGCTTGCCATTGTGTCCTCCTGATTAACACACCTGCTGACTAGACACACCCACCTGCTGCAAAAACCATGCCATTTCACCTCTCCTCTGCAAAATCAGCCTTGGTTTAAACACACACAAAGTCTGAACAGAAACACTGCTAACATCTGCTCATTGTAACAGGTGGGTGTAATTAGGCTAAAGGTTATGCATTGACACCTTGATTCTGATTGCTCTGAAGCTACCTGATTACTTTACATGAGGCAAAAGTTGTTTATTAAAAAAAAAAAAAAAAAAACCTTAGGTGAACTTTGAAGCAGATTTTGGAAGAACACCCTCTGCTG
This sequence comes from Oryzias latipes, assembly GCF_053564925.1. Lineage (NCBI taxonomy): Eukaryota > Metazoa > Chordata > Actinopteri > Beloniformes > Adrianichthyidae > Oryzias > Oryzias latipes. The sequence continues at coordinate 9,271,377 of NC_136252.1, forward strand.
GTTGGGAGGAAAAGATGGAAAACTTACAGCACCTGGTATTCCCAAGCGGTCTCCCATCCAGGTACTAACCAGGCCCAACCCTGTTTGGCTTCCGAGATCGGACGAGATCGGGCGGGTCCAGAGTGGTGTGGCCGTAAGCACTTGCCAGTGTCCAGCAAAGCCTCTTGGCCACTCAATCTCAAGGTTTTCCTGCTTAAAGCTACAGGCTTGCCATTGTGTCCTCCTGATTAACACACCTGCTGACTAGACACACCCACCTGCTGCAAAAACCATGCCATTTCACCTCTCCTCTGCAAAATCAGCCTTGGTTTAAACACACACAAAGTCTGAACAGAAACACTGCTAACATCTGCTCATTGTAACAGGTGGGTGTAATTAGGCTAAAGGTTATGCATTGACACCTTGATTCTGATTGCTCTGAAGCTACCTGATTACTTTACATGAGGCAAAAGTTGTTTATTAAAAAAAAAAAAAAAAAACCTTAGGTGAACTTTGAAGCAGATTTTGGAAGAACACCCTCTGCTGGTTGGGAGGAAAAGATGGAAAACTTACAGCACCTGGTATTCCCAAGCGGTCTCCCATCCAGGTACTAACCAGGCCCAACCCTGTTTGGCTTCCGAGATCGGACGAGATCGGGCGGGTCCAGAGTGGTGTGGCCGTAAGCACTTGCCAGTGTCCAGCAAAGCCTCTTGGCCACTCAATCTCAAGGTTTTCCTGCTTAAAGCTACAGGCTTGCCATTGTGTCCTCCTGATTAACACACCTGCTGACTAGACACACCCACCTGCTGCAAAAACCATGCCATTTCACCTCTCCTCTGCAAAATCAGCCTTGGTTTAAACACACACAAAGTCTGAACAGAAACACTGCTAACATCTGCTCATTGTAACAGGTGGGTGTAATTAGGCTAAAGGTTATGCATTGACACCTTGATTCTGATTGCTCTGAAGCTACCTGATTACTTTACATGAGGCAAAAGTTGTTTATTAAAAAAAAAAAAAAAAAAACCTTAGGTGAACTTTGAAGCAGATTTTGGAAGAACACCCTCTGCTGGTTGGGAGGAAAAGATGGAAAACTTACAGCACCTGGTATTCCCAAGCGGTCTCCCATCCAGGTACTAACCAGGCCCAACCCTGTTTGGCTTCCGAGATCGGACGAGATCGGGCGGGTCCAGAGTGGTGTGGCCGTAAGCACTTGCCAGTGTCCAGCAAAGCCTCTTGGCCACTCAATCTCAAGGTTTTCCTGCTTAAAGCTACAGGCTTGCCATTGTGTCCTCCTGATTAACACACCTGCTGACTAGACACACCCACCTGCTGCAAAAACCATGCCATTTCACCTCTCCTCTGCAAAATCAGCCTTGGTTTAAACACACACAAAGTCTGAACAGAAACACTGCTAACATCTGCTCATTGTAACAGGTGGGTGTAATTAGGCTAAAGGTTATGCATTGACACCTTGATTCTGATTGCTCTGAAGCTACCTGATTACTTTACATGAGGCAAAAGTTGTTTATTAAAAAAAAAAAAAAAAAAAAAGAAAAAAACCTTAGGTGAACTTTGAAGCAGATTTTGGAAGAACACCCTCTGCTGGTTGGGAGGAAGAGATGGAAAACTTACAGCACCTGGTATTCCCAAGCGGTCTCCCATCCAGGTACTAACCAGGCCCAACCCTGTTTGGCTTCCGAGATCGGACGAGATCGGGCGGGTCCAGAGTGGTGTGGCCGTAAGCACTTGCCAGTGTCCAGCAAAGCCTCTTGGCCACTCAATCTCAAGGTTTTCCTGCTTAAAGCTACAGGCTTGCCATTGTGTCCTCCTGATTAACACACCTGCTGACTAGACACACCCACCTGCTGCAAAAACCATGCCATTTCACCTCTCCTCTGCAAAATCAGCCTTGGTTTAAACACACACAAAGTCTGAACAGAAACACTGCTAACATCTGCTCATTGTAACAGGTGGGTGTAATTAGGCTAAAGGTTATGCATTGACACCTTGATTCTGATTGCTCTGAAGCTACCTGATTACTTTACATGAGGCAAAAGTTGTTTATTAAAAAAAAAAAAAAAAAACCTTAGGTGAACTTTGAAGCAGATTTTGGAAGAACACCCTCTGCTGGTTGGGAGGAAAAGATGGAAAACTTACAGCACCTGGTATTCCCAAGCGGTCTCCCATCCAGGTACTAACCAGGCCCAACCCTGTTTGGCTTCCGAGATCGGACGAGATCGGGCGGGTCCAGAGTGGTGTGGCCGTAAGCACTTGCCAGTGTCCAGCAAAGCCTCTTGGCCACTCAATCTCAAGGTTTTCCTGCTTAAAGCTACAGGCTTGCCATTGTGTCCTCCTGATTAACACACCTGCTGACTAGACACACCCACCTGCTGCAAAAACCATGCCATTTCACCTCTCCTCTGCAAAATCAGCCTTGGTTTAAACACACACAAAGTCTGAACAGAAACACTGCTAACATCTGCTCATTGTAACAGGTGGGTGTAATTAGGCTAAAGGTTATGCATTGACACCTTGATTCTGATTGCTCTGAAGCTACCTGATTACTTTACATGAGGCAAAAGTTGTTTATTAAAAAAAAAAAAAAAAAAACCTTAGGTGAACTTTGAAGCAGATTTTGGAAGAACACCCTCTGCTGGTTGGGAGGAAAAGATGGAAAACTTACAGCACCTGGTATTCCCAAGCGGTCTCCCATCCAGGTACTAACCAGGCCCAACCCTGTTTGGCTTCCGAGATCGGACGAGATCGGGCGGGTCCAGAGTGGTGTGGCCGTAAGCACTTGCCAGTGTCCAGCAAAGCCTCTTGGCCACTCAATCTCAAGGTTTTCCTGCTTAAAGCTACAGGCTTGCCATTGTGTCCTCCTGATTAACACACCTGCTGACTAGACACACCCACCTGCTGCAAAAACCATGCCATTTCACCTCTCCTCTGCAAAATCAGCCTTGGTTTAAACACACACAAAGTCTGAACAGAAACACTGCTAACATCTGCTCATTGTAACAGGTGGGTGTAATTAGGCTAAAGGTTATGCATTGACACCTTGATTCTGATTGCTCTGAAGCTACCTGATTACTTTACATGAGGCAAAAGTTGTTTATTAAAAAAAAAAAAAAAAAAAACCTTAGGTGAACTTTGAAGCAGATTTTGGAAGAACACCCTCTGCTGGTTGGGAGGAAAAGATGGAAAACTTACAGCACCTGGTATTCCCAAGCGGTCTCCCATCCAGGTACTAACCAGGCCCAACCCTGTTTGGCTTCCGAGATCGGACGAGATCGGGCGGGTCCAGAGTGGTGTGGCCGTAAGCACTTGCCAGTGTCCAGCAAAGCCTCTTGGCCACTCAATCTCAAGGTTTTCCTGCTTAAAGCTACAGGCTTGCCATTGTGTCCTCCTGATTAACACACCTGCTGACTAGACACACCCACCTGCTGCAAAAACCATGCCATTTCACCTCTCCTCTGCAAAATCAGCCTTGGTTTAAACACACACAAAGTCTGAACAGAAACACTGCTAACATCTGCTCATTGTAACAGGTGGGTGTAATTAGGCTAAAGGTTATGCATTGACACCTTGATTCTGATTGCTCTGAAGCTACCTGATTACTTTACATGAGGCAAAAGTTGTTTATTAAAAAAAAAAAAAAAAAAACCTTAGGTGAACTTTGAAGCAGATTTTGGAAGAACACCCTCTGCTGGTTGGGAGGAAAAGATGGAAAACTTACAGCACCTGGTATTCCCAAGCGGTCTCCCATCCAGGTACTAACCAGGCCCAACCCTGTTTGGCTTCCGAGATCGGACGAGATCGGGCGGGTCCAGAGTGGTGTGGCCGTAAGCACTTGCCAGTGTCCAGCAAAGCCTCTTGGCCACTCAATCTCAAGGTTTTCCTGCTTAAAGCTACAGGCTTGCCATTGTGTCCTCCTGATTAACACACCTGCTGACTAGACACACCCACCTGCTGCAAAAACCATGCCATTTCACCTCTCCTCTGCAAAATCAGCCTTGGTTTAAACACACACAAAGTCTGAACAGAAACACTGCTAACATCTGCTCATTGTAACAGGTGGGTGTAATTAGGCTAAAGGTTATGCATTGACACCTTGATTCTGATTGCTCTGAAGCTACCTGATTACTTTACATGAGGCAAAAGTTGTTTATTAAAAAAAAAAAAAAAAAACCTTAGGTGAACTTTGAAGCAGATTTTGGAAGAACACCCTCTGCTGGTTGGGAGGAAAAGATGGAAAACTTACAGCACCTGGTATTCCCAAGCGGTCTCCCATCCAGGTACTAACCAGGCCCAACCCTGTTTGGCTTCCGAGATCGGACGAGATCGGGCGGGTCCAGAGTGGTGTGGCCGTAAGCACTTGCCAGTGTCCAGCAAAGCCTCTTGGCCACTCAATCTCAAGGTTTTCCTGCTTAAAGCTACAGGCTTGCCATTGTGTCCTCCTGATTAACACACCTGCTGACTAGACACACCCACCTGCTGCAAAAACCATGCCATTTCACCTCTCCTCTGCAAAATCAGCCTTGGTTTAAACACACACAAAGTCTGAACAGAAACACTGCTAACATCTGCTCATTGTAACAGGTGGGTGTAATTAGGCTAAAGGTTATGCATTGACACCTTGATTCTGATTGCTCTGAAGCTACCTGATTACTTTACATGAGGCAAAAGTTGTTTATTAAAAAAAAAAAAAAAAAAACCTTAGGTGAACTTTGAAGCAGATTTTGGAAGAACACCCTCTGCTGGTTGGGAGGAAAAGATGGAAAACTTACAGCACCTGGTATTCCCAAGCGGTCTCCCATCCAGGTACTAACCAGGCCCAACCCTGTTTGGCTTCCGAGATCGGACGAGATCGGGCGGGTCCAGAGTGGTGTGGCCGTAAGCACTTGCCAGTGTCCAGCAAAGCCTCTTGGCCACTCAATCTCAAGGTTTTCCTGCTTAAAGCTACAGGCTTGCCATTGTGTCCTCCTGATTAACACACCTGCTGACTAGACACACCCACCTGCTGCAAAAACCATGCCATTTCACCTCTCCTCTGCAAAATCAGCCTTGGTTTAAACACACACAAAGTCTGAACAGAAACACTGCTAACATCTGCTCATTGTAACAGGTGGGTGTAATTAGGCTAAAGGTTATGCATTGACACCTTGATTCTGATTGCTCTGAAGCTACCTGATTACTTTACATGAGGCAAAAGTTGTTTATTAAAAAAAAAAAAAAAAAAAAAGAAAAAAACCTTAGGTGAACTTTGAAGCAGATTTTGGAAGAACACCCTCTGCTGGTTGGGAGGAAGAGATGGAAAACTTACAGCACCTGGTATTCCCAAGCGGTCTCCCATCCAGGTACTAACCAGGCCCAACCCTGTTTGGCTTCCGAGATCGGACGAGATCGGGCGGGTCCAGAGTGGTGTGGCCGTAAGCACTTGCCAGTGTCCAGCAAAGCCTCTTGGCCACTCAATCTCAAGGTTTTCCTGCTTAAAGCTACAGGCTTGCCATTGTGTCCTCCTGATTAACACACCTGCTGACTAGACACACCCACCTGCTGCAAAAACCATGCCATTTCACCTCTCCTCTGCAAAATCAGCCTTGGTTTAAACACACACAAAGTCTGAACAGAAACACTGCTAACATCTGCTCATTGTAACAGGTGGGTGTAATTAGGCTAAAGGTTATGCATTGACACCTTGATTCTGATTGCTCTGAAGCTACCTGATTACTTTACATGAGGCAAAAGTTGTTTATTAAAAAAAAAAAAAAAAAACCTTAGGTGAACTTTGAAGCAGATTTTGGAAGAACACCCTCTGCTGGTTGGGAGGAAAAGATGGAAAACTTACAGCACCTGGTATTCCCAAGCGGTCTCCCATCCAGGTACTAACCAGGCCCAACCCTGTTTGGCTTCCGAGATCGGACGAGATCGGGCGGGTCCAGAGTGGTGTGGCCGTAAGCACTTGCCAGTGTCCAGCAAAGCCTCTTGGCCACTCAATCTCAAGGTTTTCCTGCTTAAAGCTACAGGCTTGCCATTGTGTCCTCCTGATTAACACACCTGCTGACTAGACACACCCACCTGCTGCAAAAACCATGCCATTTCACCTCTCCTCTGCAAAATCAGCCTTGGTTTAAACACACACAAAGTCTGAACAGAAACACTGCTAACATCTGCTCATTGTAACAGGTGGGTGTAATTAGGCTAAAGGTTATGCATTGACACCTTGATTCTGATTGCTCTGAAGCTACCTGATTACTTTACATGAGGCAAAAGTTGTTTATTAAAAAAAAAAAAAAAAAAACCTTAGGTGAACTTTGAAGCAGATTTTGGAAGAACACCCTCTGCTGGTTGGGAGGAAAAGATGGAAAACTTACAGCACCTGGTATTCCCAAGCGGTCTCCCATCCAGGTACTAACCAGGCCCAACCCTGTTTGGCTTCCGAGATCGGACGAGATCGGGCGGGTCCAGAGTGGTGTGGCCGTAAGCACTTGCCAGTGTCCAGCAAAGCCTCTTGGCCACTCAATCTCAAGGTTTTCCTGCTTAAAGCTACAGGCTTGCCATTGTGTCCTCCTGATTAACACACCTGCTGACTAGACACACCCACCTGCTGCAAAAACCATGCCATTTCACCTCTCCTCTGCAAAATCAGCCTTGGTTTAAACACACACAAAGTCTGAACAGAAACACTGCTAACATCTGCTCATTGTAACAGGTGGGTGTAATTAGGCTAAAGGTTATGCATTGACACCTTGATTCTGATTGCTCTGAAGCTACCTGATTACTTTACATGAGGCAAAAGTTGTTTATTAAAAAAAAAAAAAAAAAAAACCTTAGGTGAACTTTGAAGCAGATTTTGGAAGAACACCCTCTGCTGGTTGGGAGGAAAAGATGGAAAACTTACAGCACCTGGTATTCCCAAGCGGTCTCCCATCCAGGTACTAACCAGGCCCAACCCTGTTTGGCTTCCGAGATCGGACGAGATCGGGCGGGTCCAGAGTGGTGTGGCCGTAAGCACTTGCCAGTGTCCAGCAAAGCCTCTTGGCCACTCAATCTCAAGGTTTTCCTGCTTAAAGCTACAGGCTTGCCATTGTGTCCTCCTGATTAACACACCTGCTGACTAGACACACCCACCTGCTGCAAAAACCATGCCATTTCACCTCTCCTCTGCAAAATCAGCCTTGGTTTAAACACACACAAAGTCTGAACAGAAACACTGCTAACATCTGCTCATTGTAACAGGTGGGTGTAATTAGGCTAAAGGTTATGCATTGACACCTTGATTCTGATTGCTCTGAAGCTACCTGATTACTTTACATGAGGCAAAAGTTGTTTATTAAAAAAAAAAAAAAAAAAAAGAAAAAGAAAAAGGAAAAAACCTTAGGTGAACTTTGAAGCAGATTTTGGAAGAACACCCTCTGCTGGTTGGGAGGAAAAGATGGAAAACTTACAGCACCTGGTATTCCCAAGCGGTCTCCCATCCAGGTACTAACCAGGCCCAACCCTGTTTGGCTTCTGAGATCGGACGAGATCGGGCGGGTCCAGAGTGGTGTGGCCGTAAGCACTTGCCAGTGTCCAGCAAAGCCTCTTGGCCACTCAATCTCAAGGTTTTCCTGCTTAAAGCTACAGGCTTGCCATTGTGTCCTCCTGATTAACACACCTGCTGACTAGACACACCCACCTGCTGCAAAAACCATGCCATTTCACCTCTCCTCTGCAAAATCAGCCTTGGTTTAAACACACACAAAGTCTGAACAGAAACACTGCTAACATCTGCTCATTGTAACAGGTGGGTGTAATTAGGCTAAAGGTTATGCATTGACACCTTGATTCTGATTGCTCTGAAGCTACCTGATTACTTTACATGAGGCAAAAGTTGTTTATTAAAAAAAAAAAAAAAAAAACCTTAGGTGAACTTTGAAGCAGATTTTGGAAGAACACCCTCTGCTGGTTGGGAGGAAAAGATGGAAAACTTACAGCACCTGGTATTCCCAAGCGGTCTCCCATCCAGGTACTAACCAGGCCCAACCCTGTTTGGCTTCCGAGATCGGACGAGATCGGGCGGGTCCAGAGTGGTGTGGCCGTAAGCACTTGCCAGTGTCCAGCAAAGCCTCTTGGCCACTCAATCTCAAGGTTTTCCTGCTTAAAGCTACAGGCTTGCCATTGTGTCCTCCTGATTAACACACCTGCTGACTAGACACACCCACCTGCTGCAAAAACCATGCCATTTCACCTCTCCTCTGCAAAATCAGCCTTGGTTTAAACACACACAAAGTCTGAACAGAAACACTGCTAACATCTGCTCATTGTAACAGGTGGGTGTAATTAGGCTAAAGGTTATGCATTGACACCTTGATTCTGATTGCTCTGAAGCTACCTGATTACTTTACATGAGGCAAAAGTTGTTTATTAAAAAAAAAAAAAAAAAAACCTTAGGTGAACTTTGAAGCAGATTTTGGAAGAACACCCTCTGCTGGTTGGGAGGAAAAGATGGAAAACTTACAGCACCTGGTATTCCCAAGCGGTCTCCCATCCAGGTACTAACCAGGCCCAACCCTGTTTGGCTTCCGAGATCGGACGAGATCGGGCGGGTCCAGAGTGGTGTGGCCGTAAGCACTTGCCAGTGTCCAGCAAAGCCTCTTGGCCACTCAATCTCAAGGTTTTCCTGCTTAAAGCTACAGGCTTGCCATTGTGTCCTCCTGATTAACACACCTGCTGACTAGACACACCCACCTGCTGCAAAAACCATGCCATTTCACCTCTCCTCTGCAAAATCAGCCTTGGTTTAAACACACACAAAGTCTGAACAGAAACACTGCTAACATCTGCTCATTGTAACAGGTGGGTGTAATTAGGCTAAAGGTTATGCATTGACACCTTGATTCTGATTGCTCTGAAGCTACCTGATTACTTTACATGAGGCAAAAGTTGTTTATTAAAAAAAAAAAAAAAAAAACCTTAGGTGAACTTTGAAGCAGATTTTGGAAGAACACCCTCTGCTGGTTGGGAGGAAAAGATGGAAAACTTACAGCACCTGGTATTCCCAAGCGGTCTCCCATCCAGGTACTAACCAGGCCCAACCCTGTTTGGCTTCCGAGATCGGACGAGATCGGGCGGGTCCAGAGTGGTGTGGCCGTAAGCACTTGCCAGTGTCCAGCAAAGCCTCTTGGCCACTCAATCTCAAGGTTTTCCTGCTTAAAGCTACAGGCTTGCCATTGTGTCCTCCTGATTAACACACCTGCTGACTAGACACACCCACCTGCTGCAAAAACCATGCCATTTCACCTCTCCTCTGCAAAATCAGCCTTGGTTTAAACACACACAAAGTCTGAACAGAAACACTGCTAACATCTGCTCATTGTAACAGGTGGGTGTAATTAGGCTAAAGGTTATGCATTGACACCTTGATTCTGATTGCTCTGAAGCTACCTGATTACTTTACATGAGGCAAAAGTTGTTTATTAAAAAAAAAAAAAAAAAAACCTTAGGTGAACTTTGAAGCAGATTTTGGAAGAACACCCTCTGCTGGTTGGGAGGAAAAGATGGAAAACTTACAGCACCTGGTATTCCCAAGCGGTCTCCCATCCAGGTACTAACCAGGCCCAACCCTGTTTGGCTTCCGAGATCGGACGAGATCGGGCGGGTCCAGAGTGGTGTGGCCGTAAGCACTTGCCAGTGTCCAGCAAAGCCTCTTGGCCACTCAATCTCAAGGTTTTCCTGCTTAAAGCTACAGGCTTGCCATTGTGTCCTCCTGATTAACACACCTGCTGACTAGACACACCCACCTGCTGCAAAAACCATGCCATTTCACCTCTCCTCTGCAAAATCAGCCTTGGTTTAAACACACACAAAGTCTGAACAGAAACACTGCTAACATCTGCTCATTGTAACAGGTGGGTGTAATTAGGCTAAAGGTTATGCATTGACACCTTGATTCTGATTGCTCTGAAGCTACCTGATTACTTTACATGAGGCAAAAGTTGTTTATTAAAAAAAAAAAAAAAAAAACCTTAGGTGAACTTTGAAGCAGATTTTGGAAGAACACCCTCTGCTGGTTGGGAGGAAAAGATGGAAAACTTACAGCACCTGGTATTCCCAAGCGGTCTCCCATCCAGGTACTAACCAGGCCCAACCCTGTTTGGCTTCCGAGATCGGACGAGATCGGGCGGGTCCAGAGTGGTGTGGCCGTAAGCACTTGCCAGTGTCCAGCAAAGCCTCTTGGCCACTCAATCTCAAGGTTTTCCTGCTTAAAGCTACAGGCTTGCCATTGTGTCCTCCTGATTAACACACCTGCTGACTAGACACACCCACCTGCTGCAAAAACCATGCCATTTCACCTCTCCTCTGCAAAATCAGCCTTGGTTTAAACACACACAAAGTCTGAACAGAAACACTGCTAACATCTGCTCATTGTAACAGGTGGGTGTAATTAGGCTAAAGGTTATGCATTGACACCTTGATTCTGATTGCTCTGAAGCTACCTGATTACTTTACATGAGGCAAAAGTTGTTTATTAAAAAAAAAAAAAAAAAAACCTTAGGTGAACTTTGAAGCAGATTTTGGAAGAACACCCTCTGCTGGTTGGGAGGAAAAGATGGAAAACTTACAGCACCTGGTATTCCCAAGCGGTCTCCCATCCAGGTACTAACCAGGCCCAACCCTGTTTGGCTTCCGAGATCGGACGAGATCGGGCGGGTCTTTTTTTTTTTTTTTTTTTTTTTTTTTATTTATAAAGGAAATTAAAATATTTACAAAAGAAACAATCACAACATTACAGATGGAGATTCAAAAGAAAGTCAAAAACTACAACAGACCTGCAAAGCAGAAAATACAGATCCCAAAGTAACACAAAACTAAACTTAAAACTACATCATGTACACACATAAGAAAAAATCTTGGTCATTTCAGCACTCCGCCACATTCCATCAGGGTCCGCTTTCTGGAGCGTCAGTAGATGTCCCCCCAACATCCTCTTCACACAACTCCATCGGTCCATCGAACGCCCTTCCTTAAGTCGCAGGTTCCTGGCCTGATAAATGGCAAAACGACCAAGCGCCAAAAGTAAATCAGCCGCCTTCCATCCTGATCGTCTCTCCTCTTCCGGTATCCCGAACAGCGAGGCCCACTGCCAGTCCTCCTCCACGCCCCACTCCAAGGAGCATCCGGCTTTCAGCACCGCTCGTAGTCTCTGCCAGAAAGGCCTCACAACCAGACAATCCAGAAACATGTGTTCCAGTGTTTCAGGGACATAGCCACAGACGGGACAAGTCCTATCATACAGTTCTTTATCAATCTGATGAAGAACCACACTGGAATATATTTTTCTATGGCGTAGCCTGAAATCCATATTCCACACTGAATGAGGGAAAATACTCCCTTTCAGACTCCTCCAAATACTCGCAGGGTCCTTACCCGGAAACACTGCTCCCCATGCTCTTTCCGCCGCAGGGACCTTGGTCTCCAGGGTGAGCATTGCCCGGTACCAGGTCTTTGTTGCTATAGACTGCACGGCAACCGGCACTCCACCCTGCAAGAACTGAAAACAGAAACTGGCCTCTTGCAGCACAGGCCCACCCCTCCTGACAATAACCAACCACCTCAGGGGAACAGAGGAAGAGATCCGGGCAAAACCCCGCTTCACCCTCCACCGCTCACCCTGAGTCATACCACCACAAAACCTCAAAAGAACGTCAGTAACCGCACACAGCCTCCCACCAACCATGATATCACCCACCAGGAGACAACCACTTTCCTCCAGAAGTCTACACTGGAGGGGAAGCCTCCCATGTGTGAGCACCGCGTTATGGAACAGTGGCTGATGTAAAACCTGGTACGGGGTGGAGACGGATTGAACTACAAGACCACTAGCTGAATGCCACGCCGACAACAGCTCTATGGAAAGAGGGCTCAATTCCTGAAAGGCCGTCATCGGACGTCTCTGGCAGAATACCGCAAGGCCAGGTCGAAAAAGCCTAGAGAAGTCATCCTCCAGATAATCCTTCCAGTGAGGGACTTGACTCGGGTCCAAGAGACGGGCCACCAGTCTCAGGCGCAAAGCCTTCTTCCTGGCGCCCAACTCCACCAGACCCAGCCCACCCTCTTGAATATTCCGAGACAGCGTCAGCCTGGATATTTGGTTCGCTCTCGACCCCCACAAGAAAAGAGACAACAACTCATTGATGCGCGTCTGGAAATGCACAGGAAGGGGCAGGATAGACAGCACGTAGTTAATCTTCGAAAAGATCAGAGAATTCAAAACCGTGACCTTTCCCCTCAGGGTCAACCTTCTCATTTTCCACAACGCCAACACCTGAGCCAGGTTTTTCACCAGCGCAGTCCAGTTTTGATGGATGGTGTCCCTAGGGGTTCTGGCCAACCAGACCCCCAACACCCTAACCCCAGCTGTGGCCTCTCGAAACCCCCATCTATTCACCGTGTCGACCCTGCAGCCCAAAAAGAAAATCTCAGACTTGTGGACATTCACCTTAGCGCCCGAGGCTCGACAGTACGCCTGAAGTTGTCGCAAGGCCCCATCAACACTGGCCTCATCATTCAACACAAGGCTCGTGTCATCCGCATACGCTAGGATTTTAATTTCCCTCCCCGCAGGCGTGACCACACCCCGAACACTGTTATCAGCAGAAATCATGCCCGCCAGGGGTTCCACCGCGATGCTGAACAACATGGCCGACAATGGGCAGCCCTGTCGTATCGACCGAGTTATACTGAAGACGCCGGTAGAATGTCCATTACACAACACCTTACTGCTAGCGGAGGTATAAAGTGCCCGTATCCGAGAGATAAAAAGTTCCCCAAAACCAAAACGATCTAACACCCTCCACAAAAACCCGTGCTCCACCCGATCAAACGCTTTGCTAAAATCAACATTTAAGAAAAATCCCCCCGACCGTTCCATATGCTCCACCGTGCAGAGAAGAGAAAGAACCGTGTCCGTTATCTGTCTCCCCTGAACCCCATACGCCTGCGAAGACCCCAAAATTGAGGGGAGCACTTCCCTCAACCTTTCAGCCAACACCGATGTCAAGATTTTGTAATCTGTATTCAACAAGGTGATAGGCCTGTAATTATCAAGGTCCGCCCTGTCACCCTTATTTTTGAACAGCAGTTTAACAGTCCCTAAACAAAAAGAGGGCGTTGGCAGTCGCCCCAGGCAGAAAGAACCAAACATCCTAGATAGAAGGGGCACCAGGTCATCCCGAAAACATTGATAAAATTCAGCGGTCAGACCATCGGCACCAGGAGATTTATTTCTGTTTTGTCTGTCAATGGCTCTCCTGATCTCCTCCACCGTAATGTCCGCATCACATGCAGTCTTATCCTCATCCCTTACCCTGGCAGTCAGAACTCCCACGCAGGCCTCTACGGCATGTTCATCACTACCACCACCATTAAACAGGCCCTTATAAAAATTCTCCACTACAGTCAGAATTTCATCTGTCTCTGTACACACGTTCCCTCCAGCGTCGTACAGCGCCGTGATGATGGACCTGCCTTGCTTTTTTTTTTCTAAACCCAGAAAGAAAGCCGAGGACCTCTCACCCTCCACAAAGTCTCTCACCCTAGCTCTCAATGCAGCCGCCCTGCACTTCTCCTCCTGAAAACCCTTCAGCCGAGCCAGGGCAGCCCCATAAACTGTAACATCACGGTCTGGGTCATCCGCAAGTAGGGTTGCCTCTTTTTCCAGAATCGCCCTAACGTCCCTCTCCTCCTCCAGAGCCTTCCACTTCCTTATTTTGCAATATGCCACAGTCGATAACCGGATCCGGACCTTCAATTCCTCCCACCAAGAAAAGAAGTCTACGTCATCTTCCAACTGATCCCTGTAATACCCCAGTAAAGTTTTAATCTTTCTGCGATACCCTTCCTCACCCAAAACACTGTTATTTAAAATCCATAGACCTCCACCCTTCCTAGCACCCACCGTGTCAAGCACCACCTCCACCCATGAGTGATCGCTCCACACATTTGGACGATACGCAACGCTGTCAACCAAACGTGTCACCCCTCCAGCAGAAAAGACATGGTCTATCCTAGACTGCTTCAGGACACCCATCACCATCTGCCTCCTGGAAAAAACCTTCCTCCCAGGGTTTAACAGCCTCCACACGTCGACGAGGTTGTAGTCCATCATGACAGAGATAAGTTCTTGCCGTCCAAAATCCGTCTTGAAAACATTCCGCACTGAAACATCAGCTGGCGACAGAACCGTATTCAAATCTCCCACTAGGAGTGAATCCTCCGTCACAAAGGGCCGGAGAGAACGGAAAAAAATCTTTCTTTCCTTCTCAACATTAGAAGCATATAGATTTAATAATCTCATCTTCCGTCTCGCCCATTCAAACTCCACAATGAGTTTACGGCCTGCAGGATCTGCCACCCGAAGGTTCACACTGTCAAAGACCCCGGACCTGAAGAAAACAGCGACCCCAGCAGAGCGCAAAGGACCCACTGCATAAAAGACGGAGCCCCCCCACAGCTTTTCTGCTGCAGCACAGGTCTCAGCATCCCACCTCACCTCTTGTAGACAAAGGATGTCACAGGGTTCATTCAGGATTTCTGACACCTTGTCCATCCCACAAACTCCTCTGATGTTTAGGCTGAGGAGTTTAATCATGAGGAAATAGACTAAAAAGGACATCACACCTAGGTCTTCTTCTGCTTATGCTGCCTCGATCCCCTCCTGCTCCCCTGAGACCGTGACCTCCTCTGTGGACGCGCAAGCACGTCGACCTCCATATCAGAGCCTGTCACTTCATCATCCGTCACACCCACAACATTCCCAGATGGATTCACGACGCGAGGGGACAAAAAGGCAGTCTTCTGGAAGAGGTTCGCAGCCTCTCCCTCCCGGGCCAGGGCAGAGCCAGCGCTCCTCCGCTGTGCCCCCCCCTCCACGGGTTCAGATGTCACCAGGGTAGGACCAACTATGTGGGCCCCCCCCGCCCGGTCAGGGGCAGAGCCATCGTTCTTGTGCTGCGCTCCCCCCGTCACGGGTCCAGACGGTATCGGGGCAGGACCAGCTCCGTGGGCCCCCCCCGCCCGGATGGGAGTAGCGGCATTTTGTGGGTGCTGCTCACCCTCCCTCACGGGAAACGCGTCTGTCGACAAACGGTGCGCCTCTGACACCTCCGCTGCTCGGAGCAGGTCCGGGCATCCCGCCTCCGCCTGCCGTCCGAGAGCGTCCCCTCCGTCAGTGGATGAAAGCCCCGCCGCAGCGGCGCCGTGGCGCGCGGCGGACACGCGTCCGTCAGACACGGAGTCAGACAGGTCTCCCTCCGAAGCGCTGTCACGCGCACTGTCACTCACATCAGAGGCCACGGTCTCCTCAGCGGCACCTAGACACACACAGTTCTCCTTCATGTTGAGGCAGACAGCACACTTCTGGATCGAAGACACACATTCCCGGGCGTAATGCCCCTGAACGCCGCACTTGTTACATAAAAAGTCCGGGCAATCTCTGACAATGTGCCCCGGTTTTATGCAGATCCTGCAGACCTTCACCTGTTTATCGTGGATGACACGAAAAAATTCCGGTCCCGTGGCCGTGTTAAATTTCGCCGAATAAGGCAAAGACTGGACGCTTTCATTAAATTTCACTTTTACAAAACGCGTCCCATCAGCCACACTAGTGCCCGGCCACATCCTCCGTTTGATCGGAGACACCGCCGATACTCTCCACCCCTCCAACTTCTCCAAAATTTCTTCATCCGTCACATACGCCGGCAGCCCCAGGAAAGACACTACCAGCTCATCGTTAGAGATGCTCCTCCCCTGCACAGTCGTGTTTCCAATTTTAAATCCATCCAATAGTTTGTCCCTCCCCACCGCATTCGACATCGTCAATTCATATCGCTTTTGCCCCACAGAACGACACGCCACCACGCCCCCACAGAGCAACCTGCTGTACCGAAGCAGTTCACTCACGGATACAGGATCCTCACCTACCAGTTCCACATGAATCGTGAGATCCCTTTCATACCTGATTGACGAAGTTTCTCCTCCATCCACCCTCTGTGATCTCTCCACCCCCGCCGTAGCAACAGAAGCGGACCGCGCCGCCGCACCTGCGGCTAATGAGGACGCCGCTTTCACATTCCCCACATTCCTCACACCCTTCGAGGAAAAAGACCCCAGCCCATCACCCGAAGAGCTCCCCCCCGCAGAAGCCATGCTCCCAAGACGGGGGGGGGAAAAACCCCGTGAAAGTGAAAGAAAAAACTGTGCAGAAAGAAGGAGAAAAAGAAAAGAGACCGAAAAGTAACTCCCCAACAGCCATAAGACTGTGGGGAGCAGGAGAAAAGCGCACACACACACTCACACACACAGAGAGAAAAGCCAGACGCAGACAGATAAGGGAAAAGGAAAAAAAAAAACAATACAAAGAAAGAAACAAACACAAAGCAGACACACCAAACACACGCCGAAAAGCTCACCAATCCTCCGAACACTCCAGTCACCAACGTCACACCCTCCTGCACTCGCGCATGCGTGTTCAGGGTGGTATGGCCGTAAGCACTTGCCAGTGTCCAGCAAAGCCTCTTGGCCACTCAATCTCAAGGTTTTCCTGCTTAAAGCTACAGGCTTGCCATTGTGTCCTCCTGATTAACACACCTGCTGACTAGACACACCCACCTGCTGCAAAAACCATGCCATTTCACCTCTCCTCTGCAAAATCAGCCTTGGTTTAAACACACACAAAGTCTGAACAGAAACACTGCTAACATCTGCTCATTGTAACAGGTGGGTGTAATTAGGCTAAAGGTTATGCATTGACACCTTGATTCTGATTGCTCTGAAGCTACCTGATTACTTTACATGAGGCAAAAGTTGTTTATTAAAAAAAAAAAAAAAAAAACCTTAGGTGAACTTTGAAGCAGATTTTGGAAGAACACCCTCTGCTGGTTGGGAGGAAAAGATGGAAAACTTACAGCACCTGGTATTCCCAAGCGGTCTCCCATCCAGGTACTAACCAGGCCCAACCCTGTTTGGCTTCCGAGATCGGACGAGATCGGGCGGGTCCAGAGTGGTGTGGCCGTAAGCACTTGCCAGTGTCCAGCAAAGCCTCTTGGCCACTCAATCTCAAGGTTTTCCTGCTTAAAGCTACAGGCTTGCCATTGTGTCCTCCTGATTAACACACCTGCTGACTAGACACACCCACCTGCTGCAAAAACCATGCCATTTCACCTCTCCTCTGCAAAATCAGCCTTGGTTTAAACACACACAAAGTCTGAACAGAAACACTGCTAACATCTGCTCATTGTAACAGGTGGGTGTAATTAGGCTAAAGGTTATGCATTGACACCTTGATTCTGATTGCTCTGAAGCTACCTGATTACTTTACATGAGGCAAAAGTTGTTTATTAAAAAAAAAAAAAAAAAAACCTTAGGTGAACTTTGAAGCAGATTTTGGAAGAACACCCTCTGCTGGTTGGGAGGAAAAGATGGAAAACTTACAGCACCTGGTATTCCCAAGCGGTCTCCCATCCAGGTACTAACCAGGCCCAACCCTGTTTGGCTTCCGAGATCGGACGAGATCGGGCGGGTCCAGAGTGGTGTGGCCGTAAGCACTTGCCAGTGTCCAGCAAAGCCTCTTGGCCACTCAATCTCAAGGTTTTCCTGCTTAAAGCTACAGGCTTGCCATTGTGTCCTCCTGATTAACACACCTGCTGACTAGACACACCCACCTGCTGCAAAAACCATGCCATTTCACCTCTCCTCTGCAAAATCAGCCTTGGTTTAAACACACACAAAGTCTGAACAGAAACACTGCTAACATCTGCTCATTGTAACAGGTGGGTGTAATTAGGCTAAAGGTTATGCATTGACACCTTGATTCTGATTGCTCTGAAGCTACCTGATTACTTTACATGAGGCAAAAGTTGTTTATTAAAAAAAAAAAAAAAAAACCTTAGGTGAACTTTGAAGCAGATTTTGGAAGAACACCCTCTGCTGGTTGGGAGGAAAAGATGGAAAACTTACAGCACCTGGTATTCCCAAGCGGTCTCCCATCCAGGTACTAACCAGGCCCAACCCTGTTTGGCTTCCGAGATCGGACGAGATCGGGCGGGTCCAGAGTGGTGTGGCCGTAAGCACTTGCCAGTGTCCAGCAAAGCCTCTTGGCCACTCAATCTCAAGGTTTTCCTGCTTAAAGCTACAGGCTTGCCATTGTGTCCTCCTGATTAACACACCTGCTGACTAGACACACCCACCTGCTGCAAAAACCATGCCATTTCACCTCTCCTCTGCAAAATCAGCCTTGGTTTAAACACACACAAAGTCTGAACAGAAACACTGCTAACATCTGCTCATTGTAACAGGTGGGTGTAATTAGGCTAAAGGTTATGCATTGACACCTTGATTCTGATTGCTCTGAAGCTACCTGATTACTTTACATGAGGCAAAAGTTGTTTATTAAAAAAAAAAAAAAAAAAACCTTAGGTGAACTTTGAAGCAGATTTTGGAAGAACACCCTCTGCTGGTTGGGAGGAAAAGATGGAAAACTTACAGCACCTGGTATTCCCAAGCGGTCTCCCATCCAGGTACTAACCAGGCCCAACCCTGTTTGGCTTCCGAGATCGGACGAGATCGGGCGGGTCCAGAGTGGTGTGGCCGTAAGCACTTGCCAGTGTCCAGCAAAGCCTCTTGGCCACTCAATCTCAAGGTTTTCCTGCTTAAAGCTACAGGCTTGCCATTGTGTCCTCCTGATTAACACACCTGCTGACTAGACACACCCACCTGCTGCAAAAACCATGCCATTTCACCTCTCCTCTGCAAAATCAGCCTTGGTTTAAACACACACAAAGTCTGAACAGAAACACTGCTAACATCTGCTCATTGTAACAGGTGGGTGTAATTAGGCTAAAGGTTATGCATTGACACCTTGATTCTGATTGCTCTGAAGCTACCTGATTACTTTACATGAGGCAAAAGTTGTTTATTAAAAAAAAAAAAAAAAAAAAAGAAAAAGAAAAAGGAAAAAACCTTAGGTGAACTTTGAAGCAGATTTTGGAAGAACACCCTCTGCTGGTTGGGAGGAAAAGATGGAAAACTTACAGCACCTGGTATTCCCAAGCGGTCTCCCATCCAGGTACTAACCAGGCCCAACCCTGTTTGGCTTCCGAGATCGGACGAGATCGGGCGGGTCCAGAGTGGTGTGGCCGTAAGCACTTGCCAGTGTCCAGCAAAGCCTCTTGGCCACTCAATCTCAAGGTTTTCCTGCTTAAAGCTACAGGCTTGCCATTGTGTCCTCCTGATTAACACACCTGCTGACTAGACACACCCACCTGCTGCAAAAACCATGCCATTTCACCTCTCCTCTGCAAAATCAGCCTTGGTTTAAACACACACAAAGTCTGAACAGAAACACTGCTAACATCTGCTCATTGTAACAGGTGGGTGTAATTAGGCTAAAGGTTATGCATTGACACCTTGATTCTGATTGCTCTGAAGCTACCTGATTACTTTACATGAGGCAAAAGTTGTTTATTAAAAAAAAAAAAAAAAAAACCTTAGGTGAACTTTGAAGCAGATTTTGGAAGAACACCCTCTGCTGGTTGGGAGGAAAAGATGGAAAACTTACAGCACCTGGTATTCCCAAGCGGTCTCCCATCCAGGTACTAACCAGGCCCAACCCTGTTTGGCTTCCGAGATCGGACGAGATCGGGCGGGTCCAGAGTGGTGTGGCCGTAAGCACTTGCCAGTGTCCAGCAAAGCCTCTTGGCCACTCAATCTCAAGGTTTTCCTGCTTAAAGCTACAGGCTTGCCATTGTGTCCTCCTGATTAACACACCTGCTGACTAGACACACCCACCTGCTGCAAAAACCATGCCATTTCACCTCTCCTCTGCAAAATCAGCCTTGGTTTAAACACACACAAAGTCTGAACAGAAACACTGCTAACATCTGCTCATTGTAACAGGTGGGTGTAATTAGGCTAAAGGTTATGCATTGACACCTTGATTCTGATTGCTCTGAAGCTACCTGATTACTTTACATGAGGCAAAAGTTGTTTATTAAAAAAAAAAAAAAAAAAACCTTAGGTGAACTTTGAAGCAGATTTTGGAAGAACACCCTCTGCTGGTTGGGAGGAAAAGATGGAAAACTTACAGCACCTGGTATTCCCAAGCGGTCTCCCATCCAGGTACTAACCAGGCCCAACCCTGTTTGGCTTCCGAGATCGGACGAGATCGGGCGGGTCCAGAGTGGTGTGGCCGTAAGCACTTGCCAGTGTCCAGCAAAGCCTCTTGGCCACTCAATCTCAAGGTTTTCCTGCTTAAAGCTACAGGCTTGCCATTGTGTCCTCCTGATTAACACACCTGCTGACTAGACACACCCACCTGCTGCAAAAACCATGCCATTTCACCTCTCCTCTGCAAAATCAGCCTTGGTTTAAACACACACAAAGTCTGAACAGAAACACTGCTAACATCTGCTCATTGTAACAGGTGGGTGTAATTAGGCTAAAGGTTATGCATTGACACCTTGATTCTGATTGCTCTGAAGCTACCTGATTACTTTACATGAGGCAAAAGTTGTTTATTAAAAAAAAAAAAAAAAAAACCTTAGGTGAACTTTGAAGCAGATTTTGGAAGAACACCCTCTGCTGGTTGGGAGGAAAAGATGGAAAACTTACAGCACCTGGTATTCCCAAGCGGTCTCCCATCCAGGTACTAACCAGGCCCAACCCTGTTTGGCTTCCGAGATCGGACGAGATCGGGCGGGTCCAGAGTGGTGTGGCCGTAAGCACTTGCCAGTGTCCAGCAAAGCCTCTTGGCCACTCAATCTCAAGGTTTTCCTGCTTAAAGCTACAGGCTTGCCATTGTGTCCTCCTGATTAACACACCTGCTGACTAGACACACCCACCTGCTGCAAAAACCATGCCATTTCACCTCTCCTCTGCAAAATCAGCCTTGGTTTAAACACACACAAAGTCTGAACAGAAACACTGCTAACATCTGCTCATTGTAACAGGTGGGTGTAATTAGGCTAAAGGTTATGCATTGACACCTTGATTCTGATTGCTCTGAAGCTACCTGATTACTTTACATGAGGCAAAAGTTGTTTATTAAAAAAAAAAAAAAAAAAAAAGAAAAAGAAAAAGGAAAAAACCTTAGGTGAACTTTGAAGCAGATTTTGGAAGAACACCCTCTGCTGGTTGGGAGGAAAAGATGGAAAACTTACAGCACCTGGTATTCCCAAGCGGTCTCCCATCCAGGTACTAACCAGGCCCAACCCTGTTTGGCTTCCGAGATCGGACGAGATCGGGCGGGTCCAGAGTGGTGTGGCCGTAAGCACTTGCCAGTGTCCAGCAAAGCCTCTTGGCCACTCAATCTCAAGGTTTTCCTGCTTAAAGCTACAGGCTTGCCATTGTGTCCTCCTGATTAACACACCTGCTGACTAGACACACCCACCTGCTGCAAAAACCATGCCATTTCACCTCTCCTCTGCAAAATCAGCCTTGGTTTAAACACACACAAAGTCTGAACAGAAACACTGCTAACATCTGCTCATTGTAACAGGTGGGTGTAATTAGGCTAAAGGTTATGCATTGACACCTTGATTCTGATTGCTCTGAAGCTACCTGATTACTTTACATGAGGCAAAAGTTGTTTATTAAAAAAAAAAAAAAAAAAACCTTAGGTGAACTTTGAAGCAGATTTTGGAAGAACACCCTCTGCTGGTTGGGAGGAAAAGATGGAAAACTTACAGCACCTGGTATTCCCAAGCGGTCTCCCATCCAGGTACTAACCAGGCCCAACCCTGTTTGGCTTCCGAGATCGGACGAGATCGGGCGGGTCCAGAGTGGTGTGGCCGTAAGCACTTGCCAGTGTCCAGCAAAGCCTCTTGGCCACTCAATCTCAAGGTTTTCCTGCTTAAAGCTACAGGCTTGCCATTGTGTCCTCCTGATTAACACACCTGCTGACTAGACACACCCACCTGCTGCAAAAACCATGCCATTTCACCTCTCCTCTGCAAAATCAGCCTTGGTTTAAACACACACAAAGTCTGAACAGAAACACTGCTAACATCTGCTCATTGTAACAGGTGGGTGTAATTAGGCTAAAGGTTATGCATTGACACCTTGATTCTGATTGCTCTGAAGCTACCTGATTACTTTACATGAGGCAAAAGTTGTTTATTAAAAAAAAAAAAAAAAAAACCTTAGGTGAACTTTGAAGCAGATTTTGGAAGAACACCCTCTGCTGGTTGGGAGGAAAAGATGGAAAACTTACAGCACCTGGTATTCCCAAGCGGTCTCCCATCCAGGTACTAACCAGGCCCAACCCTGTTTGGCTTCCGAGATCGGACGAGATCGGGCGGGTCCAGAGTGGTGTGGCCGTAAGCACTTGCCAGTGTCCAGCAAAGCCTCTTGGCCACTCAATCTCAAGGTTTTCCTGCTTAAAGCTACAGGCTTGCCATTGTGTCCTCCTGATTAACACACCTGCTGACTAGACACACCCACCTGCTGCAAAAACCATGCCATTTCACCTCTCCTCTGCAAAATCAGCCTTGGTTTAAACACACACAAAGTCTGAACAGAAACACTGCTAACATCTGCTCATTGTAACAGGTGGGTGTAATTAGGCTAAAGGTTATGCATTGACACCTTGATTCTGATTGCTCTGAAGCTACCTGATTACTTTACATGAGGCAAAAGTTGTTTATTAAAAAAAAAAAAAAAAAAACCTTAGGTGAACTTTGAAGCAGATTTTGGAAGAACACCCTCTGCTGGTTGGGAGGAAAAGATGGAAAACTTACAGCACCTGGTATTCCCAAGCGGTCTCCCATCCAGGTACTAACCAGGCCCAACCCTGTTTGGCTTCCGAGATCGGACGAGATCGGGCGGGTCCAGAGTGGTGTGGCCGTAAGCACTTGCCAGTGTCCAGCAAAGCCTCTTGGCCACTCAATCTCAAGGTTTTCCTGCTTAAAGCTACAGGCTTGCCATTGTGTCCTCCTGATTAACACACCTGCTGACTAGACACACCCACCTGCTGCAAAAACCATGCCATTTCACCTCTCCTCTGCAAAATCAGCCTTGGTTTAAACACACACAAAGTCTGAACAGAAACACTGCTAACATCTGCTCATTGTAACAGGTGGGTGTAATTAGGCTAAAGGTTATGCATTGACACCTTGATTCTGATTGCTCTGAAGCTACCTGATTACTTTACATGAGGCAAAAGTTGTTTATTAAAAAAAAAAAAAAAAAAACCTTAGGTGAACTTTGAAGCAGATTTTGGAAGAACACCCTCTGCTGGTTGGGAGGAAAAGATGGAAAACTTACAGCACCTGGTATTCCCAAGCGGTCTCCCATCCAGGTACTAACCAGGCCCAACCCTGTTTGGCTTCCGAGATCGGACGAGATCGGGCGGGTCCAGAGTGGTGTGGCCGTAAGCACTTGCCAGTGTCCAGCAAAGCCTCTTGGCCACTCAATCTCAAGGTTTTCCTGCTTAAAGCTACAGGCTTGCCATTGTGTCCTCCTGATTAACACACCTGCTGACTAGACACACCCACCTGCTGCAAAAACCATGCCATTTCACCTCTCCTCTGCAAAATCAGCCTTGGTTTAAACACACACAAAGTCTGAACAGAAACACTGCTAACATCTGCTCATTGTAACAGGTGGGTGTAATTAGGCTAAAGGTTATGCATTGACACCTTGATTCTGATTGCTCTGAAGCTACCTGATTACTTTACATGAGGCAAAAGTTGTTTATTAAAAAAAAAAAAAAAAAAACCTTAGGTGAACTTTGAAGCAGATTTTGGAAGAACACCCTCTGCTGGTTGGGAGGAAAAGATGGAAAACTTACAGCACCTGGTATTCCCAAGCGGTCTCCCATCCAGGTACTAACCAGGCCCAACCCTGTTTGGCTTCCGAGATCGGACGAGATCGGGCGGGTCCAGAGTGGTGTGGCCGTAAGCACTTGCCAGTGTCCAGCAAAGCCTCTTGGCCACTCAATCTCAAGGTTTTCCTGCTTAAAGCTACAGGCTTGCCATTGTGTCCTCCTGATTAACACACCTGCTGACTAGACACACCCACCTGCTGCAAAAACCATGCCATTTCACCTCTCCTCTGCAAAATCAGCCTTGGTTTAAACACACACAAAGTCTGAACAGAAACACTGCTAACATCTGCTCATTGTAACAGGTGGGTGTAATTAGGCTAAAGGTTATGCATTGACACCTTGATTCTGATTGCTCTGAAGCTACCTGATTACTTTACATGAGGCAAAAGTTGTTTATTAAAAAAAAAAAAAAAAAAACCTTAGGTGAACTTTGAAGCAGATTTTGGAAGAACACCCTCTGCTGGTTGGGAGGAAAAGATGGAAAACTTACAGCACCTGGTATTCCCAAGCGGTCTCCCATCCAGGTACTAACCAGGCCCAACCCTGTTTGGCTTCCGAGATCGGACGAGATCGGGCGGGTCCAGAGTGGTGTGGCCGTAAGCACTTGCCAGTGTCCAGCAAAGCCTCTTGGCCACTCAATCTCAAGGTTTTCCTGCTTAAAGCTACAGGCTTGCCATTGTGTCCTCCTGATTAACACACCTGCTGACTAGACACACCCACCTGCTGCAAAAACCATGCCATTTCACCTCTCCTCTGCAAAATCAGCCTTGGTTTAAACACACACAAAGTCTGAACAGAAACACTGCTAACATCTGCTCATTGTAACAGGTGGGTGTAATTAGGCTAAAGGTTATGCATTGACACCTTGATTCTGATTGCTCTGAAGCTACCTGATTACTTTACATGAGGCAAAAGTTGTTTATTAAAAAAAAAAAAAAAAAAACCTTAGGTGAACTTTGAAGCAGATTTTGGAAGAACACCCTCTGCTGGTTGGGAGGAAAAGATGGAAAACTTACAGCACCTGGTATTCCCAAGCGGTCTCCCATCCAGGTACTAACCAGGCCCAACCCTGTTTGGCTTCCGAGATCGGACGAGATCGGGCGGGTCCAGAGTGGTGTGGCCGTAAGCACTTGCCAGTGTCCAGCAAAGCCTCTTGGCCACTCAATCTCAAGGTTTTCCTGCTTAAAGCTACAGGCTTGCCATTGTGTCCTCCTGATTAACACACCTGCTGACTAGACACACCCACCTGCTGCAAAAACCATGCCATTTCACCTCTCCTCTGCAAAATCAGCCTTGGTTTAAACACACACAAAGTCTGAACAGAAACACTGCTAACATCTGCTCATTGTAACAGGTGGGTGTAATTAGGCTAAAGGTTATGCATTGACACCTTGATTCTGATTGCTCTGAAGCTACCTGATTACTTTACATGAGGCAAAAGTTGTTTATTAAAAAAAAAAAAAAAAAAACCTTAGGTGAACTTTGAAGCAGATTTTGGAAGAACACCCTCTGCTGGTTGGGAGGAAAAGATGGAAAACTTACAGCACCTGGTATTCCCAAGCGGTCTCCCATCCAGGTACTAACCAGGCCCAACCCTGTTTGGCTTCCGAGATCGGACGGGTCCAGAGTGGTGTGGCCGTAAGCACTTGCCAGTGTCCAGCAAAGCCTCTTGGCCACTCAATCTCAAGGTTTTCCTGCTTAAAGCTACAGGCTTGCCATTGTGTCCTCCTGATTAACACACCTGCTGACTAGACACACCCACCTGCTGCAAAAACCATGCCATTTCACCTCTCCTCTGCAAAATCAGCCTTGGTTTAAACACACACAAAGTCTGAACAGAAACACTGCTAACATCTGCTCATTGTAACAGGTGGGTGTAATTAGGCTAAAGGTTATGCATTGACACCTTGATTCTGATTGCTCTGAAGCTACCTGATTACTTTACATGAGGCAAAAGTTGTTTATTAAAAAAAAAAAAAAAAAAACCTTAGGTGAACTTTGAAGCAGATTTTGGAAGAACACCCTCTGCTGGTTGGGAGGAAAAGATGGAAAACTTACAGCACCTGGTATTCCCAAGCGGTCTCCCATCCAGGTACTAACCAGGCCCAACCCTGTTTGGCTTCCGAGATCGGACGAGATCGGGCGGGTCCAGAGTGGTGTGGCCGTAAGCACTTGCCAGTGTCCAGCAAAGCCTCTTGGCCACTCAATCTCAAGGTTTTCCTGCTTAAAGCTACAGGCTTGCCATTGTGTCCTCCTGATTAACACACCTGCTGACTAGACACACCCACCTGCTGCAAAAACCATGCCATTTCACCTCTCCTCTGCAAAATCAGCCTTGGTTTAAACACACACAAAGTCTGAACAGAAACACTGCTAACATCTGCTCATTGTAACAGGTGGGTGTAATTAGGCTAAAGGTTATGCATTGACACCTTGATTCTGATTGCTCTGAAGCTACCTGATTACTTTACATGAGGCAAAAGTTGTTTATTAAAAAAAAAAAAAAAAAAACCTTAGGTGAACTTTGAAGCAGATTTTGGAAGAACACCCTCTGCTGGTTGGGAGGAAAAGATGGAAAACCTACAGCACCTGGTATTCCCAAGCGGTCTCCCATCCAGGTACTAACCAGGCCCAACCCTGTTTGGCTTCCGAGATCGGACGAGATCGGGCGGGTCCAGAGTGGTGTGGCCGTAAGCACTTGCCAGTGTCCAGCAAAGCCTCTTGGCCACTCAATCTCAAGGTTTTCCTGCTTAAAGCTACAGGCTTGCCATTGTGTCCTCCTGATTAACACACCTGCTGACTAGACACACCCACCTGCTGCAAAAACCATGCCATTTCACCTCTCCTCTGCAAAATCAGCCTTGGTTTAAACACACACAAAGTCTGAACAGAAACACTGCTAACATCTGCTCATTGTAACAGGTGGGTGTAATTAGGCTAAAGGTTATGCATTGACACCTTGATTCTGATTGCTCTGAAGCTACCTGATTACTTTACATGAGGCAAAAGTTGTTTATTAAAAAAAAAAAAAAAAAAACCTTAGGTGAACTTTGAAGCAGATTTTGGAAGAACACCCTCTGCTGGTTGGGAGGAAAAGATGGAAAACTTACAGCACCTGGTATTCCCAAGCGGTCTCCCATCCAGGTACTAACCAGGCCCAACCCTGTTTGGCTTCCGAGATCGGACGAGATCGGGCGGGTCCAGAGTGGTGTGGCCGTAAGCACTTGCCAGTGTCCAGCAAAGCCTCTTGGCCACTCAATCTCAAGGTTTTCCTGCTTAAAGCTACAGGCTTGCCATTGTGTCCTCCTGATTAACACACCTGCTGACTAGACACACCCACCTGCTGCAAAAACCATGCCATTTCACCTCTCCTCTGCAAAATCAGCCTTGGTTTAAACACACACAAAGTCTGAACAGAAACACTGCTAACATCTGCTCATTGTAACAGGTGGGTGTAATTAGGCTAAAGGTTATGCATTGACACCTTGATTCTGATTGCTCTGAAGCTACCTGATTACTTTACATGAGGCAAAAGTTGTTTATTAAAAAAAAAAAAAAAAAAAACCTTAGGTGAACTTTGAAGCAGATTTTGGAAGAACACCCTCTGCTGGTTGGGAGGAAAAGATGGAAAACTTACAGCACCTGGTATTCCCAAGCGGTCTCCCATCCAGGTACTAACCAGGCCCAACCCTGTTTGGCTTCCGAGATCGGACGAGATCGGGCGGGTCCAGAGTGGTGTGGCCGTAAGCACTTGCCAGTGTCCAGCAAAGCCTCTTGGCCACTCAATCTCAAGGTTTTCCTGCTTAAAGCTACAGGCTTGCCATTGTGTCCTCCTGATTAACACACCTGCTGACTAGACACACCCACCTGCTGCAAAAACCATGCCATTTCACCTCTCCTCTGCAAAATCAGCCTTGGTTTAAACACACACAAAGTCTGAACAGAAACACTGCTAACATCTGCTCATTGTAACAGGTGGGTGTAATTAGGCTAAAGGTTATGCATTGACACCTTGATTCTGATTGCTCTGAAGCTACCTGATTACTTTACATGAGGCAAAAGTTGTTTATTAAAAAAAAAAAAAAAAAAACCTTAGGTGAACTTTGAAGCAGATTTTGGAAGAACACCCTCTGCTGGTTGGGAGGAAAAGATGGAAAACTTACAGCACCTGGTATTCCCAAGCGGTCTCCCATCCAGGTACTAACCAGGCCCAACCCTGTTTGGCTTCCGAGATCGGACGAGATCGGGCGGGTCCAGAGTGGTGTGGCCGTAAGCACTTGCCAGTGTCCAGCAAAGCCTCTTGGCCACTCAATCTCAAGGTTTTCCTGCTTAAAGCTACAGGCTTGCCATTGTGTCCTCCTGATTAACACACCTGCTGACTAGACACACCCACCTGCTGCAAAAACCATGCCATTTCACCTCTCCTCTGCAAAATCAGCCTTGGTTTAAACACACACAAAGTCTGAACAGAAACACTGCTAACATCTGCTCATTGTAACAGGTGGGTGTAATTAGGCTAAAGGTTATGCATTGACACCTTGATTCTGATTGCTCTGAAGCTACCTGATTACTTTACATGAGGCAAAAGTTGTTTATTAAAAAAAAAAAAAAAAAAACCTTAGGTGAACTTTGAAGCAGATTTTGGAAGAACACCCTCTGCTGGTTGGGAGGAAAAGATGGAAAACTTACAGCACCTGGTATTCCCAAGCGGTCTCCCATCCAGGTACTAACCAGGCCCAACCCTGTTTGGCTTCCGAGATCGGACGAGATCGGGCGGGTCCAGAGTGGTGTGGCCGTAAGCACTTGCCAGTGTCCAGCAAAGCCTCTTGGCCACTCAATCTCAAGGTTTTCCTGCTTAAAGCTACAGGCTTGCCATTGTGTCCTCCTGATTAACACACCTGCTGACTAGACACACCCACCTGCTGCAAAAACCATGCCATTTCACCTCTCCTCTGCAAAATCAGCCTTGGTTTAAACACACACAAAGTCTGAACAGAAACACTGCTAACATCTGCTCATTGTAACAGGTGGGTGTAATTAGGCTAAAGGTTATGCATTGACACCTTGATTCTGATTGCTCTGAAGCTACCTGATTACTTTACATGAGGCAAAAGTTGTTTATTAAAAAAAAAAAAAAAAAAACCTTAGGTGAACTTTGAAGCAGATTTTGGAAGAACACCCTCTGCTGGTTGGGAGGAAAAGATGGAAAACTTACAGCACCTGGTATTCCCAAGCGGTCTCCCATCCAGGTACTAACCAGGCCCAACCCTGTTTGGCTTCCGAGATCGGACGAGATCGGGCGGGTCCAGAGTGGTGTGGCCGTAAGCACTTGCCAGTGTCCAGCAAAGCCTCTTGGCCACTCAATCTCAAGGTTTTCCTGCTTAAAGCTACAGGCTTGCCATTGTGTCCTCCTGATTAACACACCTGCTGACTAGACACACCCACCTGCTGCAAAAACCATGCCATTTCACCTCTCCTCTGCAAAATCAGCCTTGGTTTAAACACACACAAAGTCTGAACAGAAACACTGCTAACATCTGCTCATTGTAACAGGTGGGTGTAATTAGGCTAAAGGTTATGCATTGACACCTTGATTCTGATTGCTCTGAAGCTACCTGATTACTTTACATGAGGCAAAAGTTGTTTATTAAAAAAAAAAAAAAAAAAACCTTAGGTGAACTTTGAAGCAGATTTTGGAAGAACACCCTCTGCTGGTTGGGAGGAAAAGATGGAAAACTTACAGCACCTGGTATTCCCAAGCGGTCTCCCATCCAGGTACTAACCAGGCCCAACCCTGTTTGGCTTCCGAGATCGGACGAGATCGGGCGGGTCCAGAGTGGTGTGGCCGTAAGCACTTGCCAGTGTCCAGCAAAGCCTCTTGGCCACTCAATCTCAAGGTTTTCCTGCTTAAAGCTACAGGCTTGCCATTGTGTCCTCCTGATTAACACACCTGCTGACTAGACACACCCACCTGCTGCAAAAACCATGCCATTTCACCTCTCCTCTGCAAAATCAGCCTTGGTTTAAACACACACAAAGTCTGAACAGAAACACTGCTAACATCTGCTCATTGTAACAGGTGGGTGTAATTAGGCTAAAGGTTATGCATTGACACCTTGATTCTGATTGCTCTGAAGCTACCTGATTACTTTACATGAGGCAAAAGTTGTTTATTAAAAAAAAAAAAAAAAAAACCTTAGGTGAACTTTGAAGCAGATTTTGGAAGAACACCCTCTGCTGGTTGGGAGGAAAAGATGGAAAACTTACAGCACCTGGTATTCCCAAGCGGTCTCCCATCCAGGTACTAACCAGGCCCAACCCTGTTTGGCTTCCGAGATCGGACGAGATCGGGCGGGTCCAGAGTGGTGTGGCCGTAAGCACTTGCCAGTGTCCAGCAAAGCCTCTTGGCCACTCAATCTCAAGGTTTTCCTGCTTAAAGCTACAGGCTTGCCATTGTGTCCTCCTGATTAACACACCTGCTGACTAGACACACCCACCTGCTGCAAAAACCATGCCATTTCACCTCTCCTCTGCAAAATCAGCCTTGGTTTAAACACACACAAAGTCTGAACAGAAACACTGCTAACATCTGCTCATTGTAACAGGTGGGTGTAATTAGGCTAAAGGTTATGCATTGACACCTTGATTCTGATTGCTCTGAAGCTACCTGATTACTTTACATGAGGCAAAAGTTGTTTATTAAAAAAAAAAAAAAAAAAACCTTAGGTGAACTTTGAAGCAGATTTTGGAAGAACACCCTCTGCTGGTTGGGAGGAAAAGATGGAAAACTTACAGCACCTGGTATTCCCAAGCGGTCTCCCATCCAGGTACTAACCAGGCCCAACCCTGTTTGGCTTCCGAGATCGGACGAGATCGGGCGGGTCCAGAGTGGTGTGGCCGTAAGCACTTGCCAGTGTCCAGCAAAGCCTCTTGGCCACTCAATCTCAAGGTTTTCCTGCTTAAAGCTACAGGCTTGCCATTGTGTCCTCCTGATTAACACACCTGCTGACTAGACACACCCACCTGCTGCAAAAACCATGCCATTTCACCTCTCCTCTGCAAAATCAGCCTTGGTTTAAACACACACAAAGTCTGAACAGAAACACTGCTAACATCTGCTCATTGTAACAGGTGGGTGTAATTAGGCTAAAGGTTATGCATTGACACCTTGATTCTGATTGCTCTGAAGCTACCTGATTACTTTACATGAGGCAAAAGTTGTTTATTAAAAAAAAAAAAAAAAAAACCTTAGGTGAACTTTGAAGCAGATTTTGGAAGAACACCCTCTGCTGGTTGGGAGGAAAAGATGGAAAACTTACAGCACCTGGTATTCCCAAGCGGTCTCCCATCCAGGTACTAACCAGGCCCAACCCTGTTTGGCTTCCGAGATCGGACGAGATCGGGCGGGTCCAGAGTGGTGTGGCCGTAAGCACTTGCCAGTGTCCAGCAAAGCCTCTTGGCCACTCAATCTCAAGGTTTTCCTGCTTAAAGCTACAGGCTTGCCATTGTGTCCTCCTGATTAACACACCTGCTGACTAGACACACCCACCTGCTGCAAAAACCATGCCATTTCACCTCTCCTCTGCAAAATCAGCCTTGGTTTAAACACACACAAAGTCTGAACAGAAACACTGCTAACATCTGCTCATTGTAACAGGTGGGTGTAATTAGGCTAAAGGTTATGCATTGACACCTTGATTCTGATTGCTCTGAAGCTACCTGATTACTTTACATGAGGCAAAAGTTGTTTATTAAAAAAAAAAAAAAAAAAACCTTAGGTGAACTTTGAAGCAGATTTTGGAAGAACACCCTCTGCTGGTTGGGAGGAAAAGATGGAAAACTTACAGCACCTGGTATTCCCAAGCGGTCTCCCATCCAGGTACTAACCAGGCCCAACCCTGTTTGGCTTCCGAGATCGGACGAGATCGGGCGGGTCCAGAGTGGTGTGGCCGTAAGCACTTGCCAGTGTCCAGCAAAGCCTCTTGGCCACTCAATCTCAAGGTTTTCCTGCTTAAAGCTACAGGCTTGCCATTGTGTCCTCCTGATTAACACACCTGCTGACTAGACACACCCACCTGCTGCAAAAACCATGCCATTTCACCTCTCCTCTGCAAAATCAGCCTTGGTTTAAACACACACAAAGTCTGAACAGAAACACTGCTAACATCTGCTCATTGTAACAGGTGGGTGTAATTAGGCTAAAGGTTATGCATTGACACCTTGATTCTGATTGCTCTGAAGCTACCTGATTACTTTACATGAGGCAAAAGTTGTTTATTAAAAAAAAAAAAAAAAAAACCTTAGGTGAACTTTGAAGCAGATTTTGGAAGAACACCCTCTGCTGGTTGGGAGGAAAAGATGGAAAACTTACAGCACCTGGTATTCCCAAGCGGTCTCCCATCCAGGTACTAACCAGGCCCAACCCTGTTTGGCTTCCGAGATCGGACGGGTCCAGAGTGGTGTGGCCGTAAGCACTTGCCAGTGTCCAGCAAAGCCTCTTGGCCACTCAATCTCAAGGTTTTCCTGCTTAAAGCTACAGGCTTGCCATTGTGTCCTCCTGATTAACACACCTGCTGACTAGACACACCCACCTGCTGCAAAAACCATGCCATTTCACCTCTCCTCTGCAAAATCAGCCTTGGTTTAAACACACACAAAGTCTGAACAGAAACACTGCTAACATCTGCTCATTGTAACAGGTGGGTGTAATTAGGCTAAAGGTTATGCATTGACACCTTGATTCTGATTGCTCTGAAGCTACCTGATTACTTTACATGAGGCAAAAGTTGTTTATTAAAAAAAAAAAAAAAAAAACCTTAGGTGAACTTTGAAGCAGATTTTGGAAGAACACCCTCTGCTGGTTGGGAGGAAAAGATGGAAAACTTACAGCACCTGGTATTCCCAAGCGGTCTCCCATCCAGGTACTAACCAGGCCCAACCCTGTTTGGCTTCCGAGATCGGACGAGATCGGGCGGGTCCAGAGTGGTGTGGCCGTAAGCACTTGCCAGTGTCCAGCAAAGCCTCTTGGCCACTCAATCTCAAGGTTTTCCTGCTTAAAGCTACAGGCTTGCCATTGTGTCCTCCTGATTAACACACCTGCTGACTAGACACACCCACCTGCTGCAAAAACCATGCCATTTCACCTCTCCTCTGCAAAATCAGCCTTGGTTTAAACACACACAAAGTCTGAACAGAAACACTGCTAACATCTGCTCATTGTAACAGGTGGGTGTAATTAGGCTAAAGGTTATGCATTGACACCTTGATTCTGATTGCTCTGAAGCTACCTGATTACTTTACATGAGGCAAAAGTTGTTTATTAAAAAAAAAAAAAAAAAAACCTTAGGTGAACTTTGAAGCAGATTTTGGAAGAACACCCTCTGCTGGTTGGGAGGAAAAGATGGAAAACTTACAGCACCTGGTATTCCCAAGCGGTCTCCCATCCAGGTACTAACCAGGCCCAACCCTGTTTGGCTTCCGAGATCGGACGAGATCGGGCGGGTCCAGAGTGGTGTGGCCGTAAGCACTTGCCAGTGTCCAGCAAAGCCTCTTGGCCACTCAATCTCAAGGTTTTCCTGCTTAAAGCTACAGGCTTGCCATTGTGTCCTCCTGATTAACACACCTGCTGACTAGACACACCCACCTGCTGCAAAAACCATGCCATTTCACCTCTCCTCTGCAAAATCAGCCTTGGTTTAAACACACACAAAGTCTGAACAGAAACACTGCTAACATCTGCTCATTGTAACAGGTGGGTGTAATTAGGCTAAAGGTTATGCATTGACACCTTGATTCTGATTGCTCTGAAGCTACCTGATTACTTTACATGAGGCAAAAGTTGTTTATTAAAAAAAAAAAAAAAAAAAAGAAAAAGAAAAAGGAAAAAACCTTAGGTGAACTTTGAAGCAGATTTTGGAAGAACACCCTCTGCTGGTTGGGAGGAAAAGATGGAAAACTTACAGCACCTGGTATTCCCAAGCGGTCTCCCATCCAGGTACTAACCAGGCCCAACCCTGTTTGGCTTCCGAGATCGGACGAGATCGGGCGGGTCCAGAGTGGTGTGGCCGTAAGCACTTGCCAGTGTCCAGCAAAGCCTCTTGGCCACTCAATCTCAAGGTTTTCCTGCTTAAAGCTACAGGCTTGCCATTGTGTCCTCCTGATTAACACACCTGCTGACTAGACACACCCACCTGCTGCAAAAACCATGCCATTTCACCTCTCCTCTGCAAAATCAGCCTTGGTTTAAACACACACAAAGTCTGAACAGAAACACTGCTAACATCTGCTCATTGTAACAGGTGGGTGTAATTAGGCTAAAGGTTATGCATTGACACCTTGATTCTGATTGCTCTGAAGCTACCTGATTACTTTACATGAGGCAAAAGTTGTTTATTAAAAAAAAAAAAAAAAAAACCTTAGGTGAACTTTGAAGCAGATTTTGGAAGAACACCCTCTGCTGGTTGGGAGGAAAAGATGGAAAACTTACAGCACCTGGTATTCCCAAGCGGTCTCCCATCCAGGTACTAACCAGGCCCAACCCTGTTTGGCTTCCGAGATCGGACGAGATCGGGCGGGTCCAGAGTGGTGTGGCCGTAAGCACTTGCCAGTGTCCAGCAAAGCCTCTTGGCCACTCAATCTCAAGGTTTTCCTGCTTAAAGCTACAGGCTTGCCATTGTGTCCTCCTGATTAACACACCTGCTGACTAGACACACCCACCTGCTGCAAAAACCATGCCATTTCACCTCTCCTCTGCAAAATCAGCCTTGGTTTAAACACACACAAAGTCTGAACAGAAACACTGCTAACATCTGCTCATTGTAACAGGTGGGTGTAATTAGGCTAAAGGTTATGCATTGACACCTTGATTCTGATTGCTCTGAAGCTACCTGATTACTTTACATGAGGCAAAAGTTGTTTATTAAAAAAAAAAAAAAAAAAACCTTAGGTGAACTTTGAAGCAGATTTTGGAAGAACACCCTCTGCTGGTTGGGAGGAAAAGATGGAAAACTTACAGCACCTGGTATTCCCAAGCGGTCTCCCATCCAGGTACTAACCAGGCCCAACCCTGTTTGGCTTCCGAGATCGGACGAGATCGGGCGGGTCCAGAGTGGTGTGGCCGTAAGCACTTGCCAGTGTCCAGCAAAGCCTCTTGGCCACTCAATCTCAAGGTTTTCCTGCTTAAAGCTACAGGCTTGCCATTGTGTCCTCCTGATTAACACACCTGCTGACTAGACACACCCACCTGCTGCAAAAACCATGCCATTTCACCTCTCCTCTGCAAAATCAGCCTTGGTTTAAACACACACAAAGTCTGAACAGAAACACTGCTAACATCTGCTCATTGTAACAGGTGGGTGTAATTAGGCTAAAGGTTATGCATTGACACCTTGATTCTGATTGCTCTGAAGCTACCTGATTACTTTACATGAGGCAAAAGTTGTTTATTAAAAAAAAAAAAAAAAAAACCTTAGGTGAACTTTGAAGCAGATTTTGGAAGAACACCCTCTGCTGGTTGGGAGGAAAAGATGGAAAACTTACAGCACCTGGTATTCCCAAGCGGTCTCCCATCCAGGTACTAACCAGGCCCAACCCTGTTTGGCTTCCGAGATCGGACGAGATCGGGCGGGTCCAGAGTGGTGTGGCCGTAAGCACTTGCCAGTGTCCAGCAAAGCCTCTTGGCCACTCAATCTCAAGGTTTTCCTGCTTAAAGCTACAGGCTTGCCATTGTGTCCTCCTGATTAACACACCTGCTGACTAGACACACCCACCTGCTGCAAAAACCATGCCATTTCACCTCTCCTCTGCAAAATCAGCCTTGGTTTAAACACACACAAAGTCTGAACAGAAACACTGCTAACATCTGCTCATTGTAACAGGTGGGTGTAATTAGGCTAAAGGTTATGCATTGACACCTTGATTCTGATTGCTCTGAAGCTACCTGATTACTTTACATGAGGCAAAAGTTGTTTATTAAAAAAAAAAAAAAAAAAACCTTAGGTGAACTTTGAAGCAGATTTTGGAAGAACACCCTCTGCTGGTTGGGAGGAAAAGATGGAAAACTTACAGCACCTGGTATTCCCAAGCGGTCTCCCATCCAGGTACTAACCAGGCCCAACCCTGTTTGGCTTCCGAGATCGGACGAGATCGGGCGGGTCCAGAGTGGTGTGGCCGTAAGCACTTGCCAGTGTCCAGCAAAGCCTCTTGGCCACTCAATCTCAAGGTTTTCCTGCTTAAAGCTACAGGCTTGCCATTGTGTCCTCCTGATTAACACACCTGCTGACTAGACACACCCACCTGCTGCAAAAACCATGCCATTTCACCTCTCCTCTGCAAAATCAGCCTTGGTTTAAACACACACAAAGTCTGAACAGAAACACTGCTAACATCTGCTCATTGTAACAGGTGGGTGTAATTAGGCTAAAGGTTATGCATTGACACCTTGATTCTGATTGCTCTGAAGCTACCTGATTACTTTACATGAGGCAAAAGTTGTTTATTAAAAAAAAAAAAAAAAAAACCTTAGGTGAACTTTGAAGCAGATTTTGGAAGAACACCCTCTGCTGGTTGGGAGGAAAAGATGGAAAACTTACAGCACCTGGTATTCCCAAGCGGTCTCCCATCCAGGTACTAACCAGGCCCAACCCTGTTTGGCTTCCGAGATCGGACGAGATCGGGCGGGTCCAGAGTGGTGTGGCCGTAAGCACTTGCCAGTGTCCAGCAAAGCCTCTTGGCCACTCAATCTCAAGGTTTTCCTGCTTAAAGCTACAGGCTTGCCATTGTGTCCTCCTGATTAACACACCTGCTGACTAGACACACCCACCTGCTGCAAAAACCATGCCATTTCACCTCTCCTCTGCAAAATCAGCCTTGGTTTAAACACACACAAAGTCTGAACAGAAACACTGCTAACATCTGCTCATTGTAACAGGTGGGTGTAATTAGGCTAAAGGTTATGCATTGACACCTTGATTCTGATTGCTCTGAAGCTACCTGATTACTTTACATGAGGCAAAAGTTGTTTATTAAAAAAAAAAAAAAAAAAACCTTAGGTGAACTTTGAAGCAGATTTTGGAAGAACACCCTCTGCTGGTTGGGAGGAAAAGATGGAAAACTTACAGCACCTGGTATTCCCAAGCGGTCTCCCATCCAGGTACTAAACAGGCCCAACCCTGTTTGGCTTCCGAGATCGGACGAGATCGGGCGGGTCCAGAGTGGTGTGGCCGTAAGCACTTGCCAGTGTCCAGCAAAGCCTCTTGGCCACTCAATCTCAAGGTTTTCCTGCTTAAAGCTACAGGCTTGCCATTGTGTCCTCCTGATTAACACACCTGCTGACTAGACACACCCACCTGCTGCAAAAACCATGCCATTTCACCTCTCCTCTGCAAAATCAGCCTTGGTTTAAACACACACAAAGTCTGAACAGAAACACTGCTAACATCTGTTCATTGTAACAGGTGGGTGTAATTAGGCTAAAGGTTATGCATTGACACCTTGATTCTGATTGCTCTGAAGCTACCTGATTACTTTACATGAGGCAAAAGTTGTTTATTAAAAAAAAAAAAAAAAAAACCTTAGGTGAACTTTGAAGCAGATTTTGGAAGAACACCCTCTGCTGGTTGGGAGGAAAAGATGGAAAACTTACAGCACCTGGTATTCCCAAGCGGTCTCCCATCCAGGTACTAACCAGGCCCAACCCTGTTTGGCTTCCGAGATCGGACGAGATCGGGCGGGTCCAGAGTGGTGTGGCCGTAAGCACTTGCCAGTGTCCAGCAAAGCCTCTTGGCCACTCAATCTCAAGGTTTTCCTGCTTAAAGCTACAGGCTTGCCATTGTGTCCTCCTGATTAACACACCTGCTGACTAGACACACCCACCTGCTGCAAAAACCATGCCATTTCACCTCTCCTCTGCAAAATCAGCCTTGGTTTAAACACACACAAAGTCTGAACAGAAACACTGCTAACATCTGCTCATTGTAACAGGTGGGTGTAATTAGGCTAAAGGTTATGCATTGACACCTTGATTCTGATTGCTCTGAAGCTACCTGATTACTTTACATGAGGCAAAAGTTGTTTATTAAAAAAAAAAAAAAAAAAACCTTAGGTGAACTTTGAAGCAGATTTTGGAAGAACACCCTCTGCTGGTTGGGAGGAAAAGATGGAAAACTTACAGCACCTGGTATTCCCAAGCGGTCTCCCATCCAGGTACTAACCAGGCCCAACCCTGTTTGGCTTCCGAGATCGGACGAGATCGGGCGGGTCCAGAGTGGTGTGGCCGTAAGCACTTGCCAGTGTCCAGCAAAGCCTCTTGGCCACTCAATCTCAAGGTTTTCCTGCTTAAAGCTACAGGCTTGCCATTGTGTCCTCCTGATTAACACACCTGCTGACTAGACACACCCACCTGCTGCAAAAACCATGCCATTTCACCTCTCCTCTGCAAAATCAGCCTTGGTTTAAACACACACAAAGTCTGAACAGAAACACTGCTAACATCTGCTCATTGTAACAGGTGGGTGTAATTAGGCTAAAGGTTATGCATTGACACCTTGATTCTGATTGCTCTGAAGCTACCTGATTACTTTACATGAGGCAAAAGTTGTTTATTAAAAAAAAAAAAAAAAAAAACCTTAGGTGAACTTTGAAGCAGATTTTGGAAGAACACCCTCTGCTGGTTGGGAGGAAAAGATGGAAAACTTACAGCACCTGGTATTCCCAAGCGGTCTCCCATCCAGGTACTAACCAGGCCCAACCCTGTTTGGCTTCCGAGATCGGACGAGATCGGGCGGGTCCAGAGTGGTGTGGCCGTAAGCACTTGCCAGTGTCCAGCAAAGCCTCTTGGCCACTCAATCTCAAGGTTTTCCTGCTTAAAGCTACAGGCTTGCCATTGTGTCCTCCTGATTAACACACCTGCTGACTAGACACACCCACCTGCTGCAAAAACCATGCCATTTCACCTCTCCTCTGCAAAATCAGCCTTGGTTTAAACACACACAAAGTCTGAACAGAAACACTGCTAACATCTGCTCATTGTAACAGGTGGGTGTAATTAGGCTAAAGGTTATGCATTGACACCTTGATTCTGATTGCTCTGAAGCTACCTGATTACTTTACATGAGGCAAAAGTTGTTTATTAAAAAAAAAAAAAAAAAAAAAGAAAAAGAAAAAGAAAAAAACCTTAGGTGAACTTTGAAGCAGATTTTGGAAGAACACCCTCTGCTGGTTGGGAGGAAGAGATGGAAAACTTACAGCACCTGGTATTCCCAAGCGGTCTCCCATCCAGGTACTAACCAGGCCCAACCCTGTTTGGCTTCCGAGATCGGACGAGATCGGGCGGGTCCAGAGTGGTGTGGCCGTAAGCACTTGCCAGTGTCCAGCAAAGCCTCTTGGCCACTCAATCTCAAGGTTTTCCTGCTTAAAGCTACAGGCTTGCCATTGTGTCCTCCTGATTAACACACCTGCTGACTAGACACACCCACCTGCTGCAAAAACCATGCCATTTCACCTCTCCTCTGCAAAATCAGCCTTGGTTTAAACACACACAAAGTCTGAACAGAAACACTGCTAACATCTGCTCATTGTAACAGGTGGGTGTAATTAGGCTAAAGGTTATGCATTGACACCTTGATTCTGATTGCTCTGAAGCTACCTGATTACTTTACATGAGGCAAAAGTTGTTTATTAAAAAAAAAAAAAAAAAAACCTTAGGTGAACTTTGAAGCAGATTTTGGAAGAACACCCTCTGCTGGTTGGGAGGAAAAGATGGAAAACTTACAGCACCTGGTATTCCCAAGCGGTCTCCCATCCAGGTACTAACCAGGCCCAACCCTGTTTGGCTTCCGAGATCGGACGAGATCGGGCGGGTCCAGAGTGGTGTGGCCGTAAGCACTTGCCAGTGTCCAGCAAAGCCTCTTGGCCACTCAATCTCAAGGTTTTCCTGCTTAAAGCTACAGGCTTGCCATTGTGTCCTCCTGATTAACACACCTGCTGACTAGACACACCCACCTGCTGCAAAAACCATGCCATTTCACCTCTCCTCTGCAAAATCAGCCTTGGTTTAAACACACACAAAGTCTGAACAGAAACACTGCTAACATCTGCTCATTGTAACAGGTGGGTGTAATTAGGCTAAAGGTTATGCATTGACACCTTGATTCTGATTGCTCTGAAGCTACCTGATTACTTTACATGAGGCAAAAGTTGTTTATTAAAAAAAAAAAAAAAAAAACCTTAGGTGAACTTTGAAGCAGATTTTGGAAGAACACCCTCTGCTGGTTGGGAGGAAAAGATGGAAAACTTACAGCACCTGGTATTCCCAAGCGGTCTCCCATCCAGGTACTAACCAGGCCCAACCCTGTTTGGCTTCCGAGATCGGACGAGATCGGGCGGGTCCAGAGTGGTGTGGCCGTAAGCACTTGCCAGTGTCCAGCAAAGCCTCTTGGCCACTCAATCTCAAGGTTTTCCTGCTTAAAGCTACAGGCTTGCCATTGTGTCCTCCTGATTAACACACCTGCTGACTAGACACACCCACCTGCTGCAAAAACCATGCCATTTCACCTCTCCTCTGCAAAATCAGCCTTGGTTTAAACACACACAAAGTCTGAACAGAAACACTGCTAACATCTGCTCATTGTAACAGGTGGGTGTAATTAGGCTAAAGGTTATGCATTGACACCTTGATTCTGATTGCTCTGAAGCTACCTGATTACTTTACATGAGGCAAAAGTTGTTTATTAAAAAAAAAAAAAAAAAAACCTTAGGTGAACTTTGAAGCAGATTTTGGAAGAACACCCTCTGCTGGTTGGGAGGAAAAGATGGAAAACTTACAGCACCTGGTATTCCCAAGCGGTCTCCCATCCAGGTACTAACCAGGCCCAACCCTGTTTGGCTTCCGAGATCGGACGAGATCGGGCGGGTCCAGAGTGGTGTGGCCGTAAGCACTTGCCAGTGTCCAGCAAAGCCTCTTGGCCACTCAATCTCAAGGTTTTCCTGCTTAAAGCTACAGGCTTGCCATTGTGTCCTCCTGATTAACACACCTGCTGACTAGACACACCCACCTGCTGCAAAAACCATGCCATTTCACCTCTCCTCTGCAAAATCAGCCTTGGTTTAAACACACACAAAGTCTGAACAGAAACACTGCTAACATCTGCTCATTGTAACAGGTGGGTGTAATTAGGCTAAAGGTTATGCATTGACACCTTGATTCTGATTGCTCTGAAGCTACCTGATTACTTTACATGAGGCAAAAGTTGTTTATTAAAAAAAAAAAAAAAAAAACCTTAGGTGAACTTTGAAGCAGATTTTGGAAGAACACCCTCTGCTGGTTGGGAGGAAAAGATGGAAAACTTACAGCACCTGGTATTCCCAAGCGGTCTCCCATCCAGGTACTAACCAGGCCCAACCCTGTTTGGCTTCCGAGATCGGACGAGATCGGGCGGGTCCAGAGTGGTGTGGCCGTAAGCACTTGCCAGTGTCCAGCAAAGCCTCTTGGCCACTCAATCTCAAGGTTTTCCTGCTTAAAGCTACAGGCTTGCCATTGTGTCCTCCTGATTAACACACCTGCTGACTAGACACACCCACCTGCTGCAAAAACCATGCCATTTCACCTCTCCTCTGCAAAATCAGCCTTGGTTTAAACACACACAAAGTCTGAACAGAAACACTGCTAACATCTGCTCATTGTAACAGGTGGGTGTAATTAGGCTAAAGGTTATGCATTGACACCTTGATTCTGATTGCTCTGAAGCTACCTGATTACTTTACATGAGGCAAAAGTTGTTTATTAAAAAAAAGAAAAAAAAAACCTTAGGTGAACTTTGAAGCAGATTTTGGAAGAACACCCTCTGCTGGTTGGGAGGAAAAGATGGAAAACTTACAGCACCTGGTATTCCCAAGCGGTCTCCCATCCAGGTACTAACCAGGCCCAACCCTGTTTGGCTTCCGAGATCGGACGAGATCGGGCGGGTCCAGAGTGGTGTGGCCGTAAGCACTTGCCAGTGTCCAGCAAAGCCTCTTGGCCACTCAATCTCAAGGTTTTCCTGCTTAAAGCTACAGGCTTGCCATTGTGTCCTCCTGATTAACACACCTGCTGACTAGACACACCCACCTGCTGCAAAAACCATGCCATTTCACCTCTCCTCTGCAAAATCAGCCTTGGTTTAAACACACACAAAGTCTGAACAGAAACACTGCTAACATCTGCTCATTGTAACAGGTGGGTGTAATTAGGCTAAAGGTTATGCATTGACACCTTGATTCTGATTGCTCTGAAGCTACCTGATTACTTTACATGAGGCAAAAGTTGTTTATTAAAAAAAAAAAAAAAAAACCTTAGGTGAACTTTGAAGCAGATTTTGGAAGAACACCCTCTGCTGGTTGGGAGGAAAAGATGGAAAACTTACAGCACCTGGTATTCCCAAGCGGTCTCCCATCCAGGTACTAACCAGGCCCAACCCTGTTTGGCTTCCGAGATCGGACGAGATCGGGCGGGTCCAGAGTGGTGTGGCCGTAAGCACTTGCCAGTGTCCAGCAAAGCCTCTTGGCCACTCAATCTCAAGGTTTTCCTGCTTAAAGCTACAGGCTTGCCATTGTGTCCTCCTGATTAACACACCTGCTGACTAGACACACCCACCTGCTGCAAAAACCATGCCATTTCACCTCTCCTCTGCAAAATCAGCCTTGGTTTAAACACACACAAAGTCTGAACAGAAACACTGCTAACATCTGCTCATTGTAACAGGTGGGTGTAATTAGGCTAAAGGTTATGCATTGACACCTTGATTCTGATTGCTCTGAAGCTACCTGATTACTTTACATGAGGCAAAAGTTGTTTATTAAAAAAAAAAAAAAAAAAAACCTTAGGTGAACTTTGAAGCAGATTTTGGAAGAACACCCTCTGCTGGTTGGGAGGAAAAGATGGAAAACTTACAGCACCTGGTATTCCCAAGCGGTCTCCCATCCAGGTACTAACCAGGCCCAACCCTGTTTGGCTTCCGAGATCGGACGAGATCGGGCGGGTCCAGAGTGGTGTGGCCGTAAGCACTTGCCAGTGTCCAGCAAAGCCTCTTGGCCACTCAATCTCAAGGTTTTCCTGCTTAAAGCTACAGGCTTGCCATTGTGTCCTCCTGATTAACACACCTGCTGACTAGACACACCCACCTGCTGCAAAAACCATGCCATTTCACCTCTCCTCTGCAAAATCAGCCTTGGTTTAAACACACACAAAGTCTGAACAGAAACACTGCTAACATCTGCTCATTGTAACAGGTGGGTGTAATTAGGCTAAAGGTTATGCATTGACACCTTGATTCTGATTGCTCTGAAGCTACCTGATTACTTTACATGAGGCAAAAGTTGTTTATTAAAAAAAAAAAAAAAAAAACCTTAGGTGAACTTTGAAGCAGATTTTGGAAGAACACCCTCTGCTGGTTGGGAGGAAAAGATGGAAAACTTACAGCACCTGGTATTCCCAAGCGGTCTCCCATCCAGGTACTAACCAGGCCCAACCCTGTTTGGCTTCCGAGATCGGACGAGATCGGGCGGGTCCAGAGTGGTGTGGCCGTAAGCACTTGCCAGTGTCCAGCAAAGCCTCTTGGCCACTCAATCTCAAGGTTTTCCTGCTTAAAGCTACAGGCTTGCCATTGTGTCCTCCTGATTAACACACCTGCTGACTAGACACACCCACCTGCTGCAAAAACCATGCCATTTCACCTCTCCTCTGCAAAATCAGCCTTGGTTTAAACACACACAAAGTCCGAACAGAAACACTGCTAACATCTGCTCATTGTAACAGGTGGGTGTAATTAGGCTAAAGGTTATGCATTGACACCTTGATTCTGATTGCTCTGAAGCTACCTGATTACTTTACATGAGGCAAAAGTTGTTTATTAAAAAAAAAAAAAAAAAAACCTTAGGTGAACTTTGAAGCAGATTTTGGAAGAACACCCTCTGCTGGTTGGGAGGAAAAGATGGAAAACTTACAGCACCTGGTATTCCCAAGCGGTCTCCCATCCAGGTACTAACCAGGCCCAACCCTGTTTGGCTTCCGAGATCGGACGAGATCGGGCGGGTCCAGAGTGGTGTGGCCGTAAGCACTTGCCAGTGTCCAGCAAAGCCTCTTGGCCACTCAATCTCAAGGTTTTCCTGCTTA
The DNA here is from genome assembly GCF_053564925.1 of Oryzias latipes. Classification (NCBI taxonomy): domain Eukaryota; kingdom Metazoa; phylum Chordata; class Actinopteri; order Beloniformes; family Adrianichthyidae; genus Oryzias; species Oryzias latipes. The sequence goes on from NC_136252.1 coordinate 9,315,368, forward strand.
AAGCTACAGGCTTGCCATTGTGTCCTCCTGATTAACACACCTGCTGACTAGACACACCCACCTGCTGCAAAAACCATGCCATTTCACCTCTCCTCTGCAAAATCAGCCTTGGTTTAAACACACACAAAGTCTGAACAGAAACACTGCTAACATCTGCTCATTGTAACAGGTGGGTGTAATTAGGCTAAAGGTTATGCATTGACACCTTGATTCTGATTGCTCTGAAGCTACCTGATTACTTTACATGAGGCAAAAGTTGTTTATTAAAAAAAAAAAAAAAAAAAACCTTAGGTGAACTTTGAAGCAGATTTTGGAAGAACACCCTCTGCTGGTTGGGAGGAAAAGATGGAAAACTTACAGCACCTGGTATTCCCAAGCGGTCTCCCATCCAGGTACTAACCAGGCCCAACCCTGTTTGGCTTCCGAGATCGGACGAGATCGGGCGGGTCCAGAGTGGTGTGGCCGTAAGCACTTGCCAGTGTCCAGCAAAGCCTCTTGGCCACTCAATCTCAAGGTTTTCCTGCTTAAAGCTACAGGCTTGCCATTGTGTCCTCCTGATTAACACACCTGCTGACTAGACACACCCACCTGCTGCAAAAACCATGCCATTTCACCTCTCCTCTGCAAAATCAGCCTTGGTTTAAACACACACAAAGTCTGAACAGAAACACTGCTAACATCTGCTCATTGTAACAGGTGGGTGTAATTAGGCTAAAGGTTATGCATTGACACCTTGATTCTGATTGCTCTGAAGCTACCTGATTACTTTACATGAGGCAAAAGTTGTTTATTAAAAAAAAAAAAAAAAAAACCTTAGGTGAACTTTGAAGCAGATTTTGGAAGAACACCCTCTGCTGGTTGGGAGGAAAAGATGGAAAACTTACAGCACCTGGTATTCCCAAGCGGTCTCCCATCCAGGTACTAACCAGGCCCAACCCTGTTTGGCTTCCGAGATCGGACGAGATCGGGCGGGTCCAGAGTGGTGTGGCCGTAAGCACTTGCCAGTGTCCAGCAAAGCCTCTTGGCCACTCAATCTCAAGGTTTTCCTGCTTAAAGCTACAGGCTTGCCATTGTGTCCTCCTGATTAACACACCTGCTGACTAGACACACCCACCTGCTGCAAAAACCATGCCATTTCACCTCTCCTCTGCAAAATCAGCCTTGGTTTAAACACACACAAAGTCTGAACAGAAACACTGCTAACATCTGCTCATTGTAACAGGTGGGTGTAATTAGGCTAAAGGTTATGCATTGACACCTTGATTCTGATTGCTCTGAAGCTACCTGATTACTTTACATGAGGCAAAAGTTGTTTATTAAAAAAAAAAAAAAAAAAACCTTAGGTGAACTTTGAAGCAGATTTTGGAAGAACACCCTCTGCTGGTTGGGAGGAAAAGATGGAAAACTTACAGCACCTGGTATTCCCAAGCGGTCTCCCATCCAGGTACTAACCAGGCCCAACCCTGTTTGGCTTCCGAGATCGGACGAGATCGGGCGGGTCCAGAGTGGTGTGGCCGTAAGCACTTGCCAGTGTCCAGCAAAGCCTCTTGGCCACTCAATCTCAAGGTTTTCCTGCTTAAAGCTACAGGCTTGCCATTGTGTCCTCCTGATTAACACACCTGCTGACTAGACACACCCACCTGCTGCAAAAACCATGCCATTTCACCTCTCCTCTGCAAAATCAGCCTTGGTTTAAACACACACAAAGTCTGAACAGAAACACTGCTAACATCTGCTCATTGTAACAGGTGGGTGTAATTAGGCTAAAGGTTATGCATTGACACCTTGATTCTGATTGCTCTGAAGCTACCTGATTACTTTACATGAGGCAAAAGTTGTTTATTAAAAAAAAAAAAAAAAAAACCTTAGGTGAACTTTGAAGCAGATTTTGGAAGAACACCCTCTGCTGGTTGGGAGGAAAAGATGGAAAACTTACAGCACCTGGTATTCCCAAGCGGTCTCCCATCCAGGTACTAACCAGGCCCAACCCTGTTTGGCTTCCGAGATCGGACGAGATCGGGCGGGTCCAGAGTGGTGTGGCCGTAAGCACTTGCCAGTGTCCAGCAAAGCCTCTTGGCCACTCAATCTCAAGGTTTTCCTGCTTAAAGCTACAGGCTTGCCATTGTGTCCTCCTGATTAACACACCTGCTGACTAGACACACCCACCTGCTGCAAAAACCATGCCATTTCACCTCTCCTCTGCAAAATCAGCCTTGGTTTAAACACACACAAAGTCTGAACAGAAACACTGCTAACATCTGCTCATTGTAACAGGTGGGTGTAATTAGGCTAAAGGTTATGCATTGACACCTTGATTCTGATTGCTCTGAAGCTACCTGATTACTTTACATGAGGCAAAAGTTGTTTATTAAAAAAAAAAAAAAAAAAACCTTAGGTGAACTTTGAAGCAGATTTTGGAAGAACACCCTCTGCTGGTTGGGAGGAAAAGATGGAAAACTTACAGCACCTGGTATTCCCAAGCGGTCTCCCATCCAGGTACTAACCAGGCCCAACCCTGTTTGGCTTCCGAGATCGGACGAGATCGGGCGGGTCCAGAGTGGTGTGGCCGTAAGCACTTGCCAGTGTCCAGCAAAGCCTCTTGGCCACTCAATCTCAAGGTTTTCCTGCTTAAAGCTACAGGCTTGCCATTGTGTCCTCCTGATTAACACACCTGCTGACTAGACACACCCACCTGCTGCAAAAACCATGCCATTTCACCTCTCCTCTGCAAAATCAGCCTTGGTTTAAACACACACAAAGTCTGAACAGAAACACTGCTAACATCTGCTCATTGTAACAGGTGGGTGTAATTAGGCTAAAGGTTATGCATTGACACCTTGATTCTGATTGCTCTGAAGCTACCTGATTACTTTACATGAGGCAAAAGTTGTTTATTAAAAAAAAAAAAAAAAAAACCTTAGGTGAACTTTGAAGCAGATTTTGGAAGAACACCCTCTGCTGGTTGGGAGGAAAAGATGGAAAACTTACAGCACCTGGTATTCCCAAGCGGTCTCCCATCCAGGTACTAACCAGGCCCAACCCTGTTTGGCTTCCGAGATCGGACGAGATCGGGCGGGTCCAGAGTGGTGTGGCCGTAAGCACTTGCCAGTGTCCAGCAAAGCCTCTTGGCCACTCAATCTCAAGGTTTTCCTGCTTAAAGCTACAGGCTTGCCATTGTGTCCTCCTGATTAACACACCTGCTGACTAGACACACCCACCTGCTGCAAAAACCATGCCATTTCACCTCTCCTCTGCAAAATCAGCCTTGGTTTAAACACACACAAAGTCTGAACAGAAACACTGCTAACATCTGCTCATTGTAACAGGTGGGTGTAATTAGGCTAAAGGTTATGCATTGACACCTTGATTCTGATTGCTCTGAAGCTACCTGATTACTTTACATGAGGCAAAAGTTGTTTATTAAAAAAAAAAAAAAAAAAACCTTAGGTGAACTTTGAAGCAGATTTTGGAAGAACACCCTCTGCTGGTTGGGAGGAAAAGATGGAAAACTTACAGCACCTGGTATTCCCAAGCGGTCTCCCATCCAGGTACTAACCAGGCCCAACCCTGTTTGGCTTCCGAGATCGGACGAGATCGGGCGGGTCCAGAGTGGTGTGGCCGTAAGCACTTGCCAGTGTCCAGCAAAGCCTCTTGGCCACTCAATCTCAAGGTTTTCCTGCTTAAAGCTACAGGCTTGCCATTGTGTCCTCCTGATTAACACACCTGCTGACTAGACACACCCACCTGCTGCAAAAACCATGCCATTTCACCTCTCCTCTGCAAAATCAGCCTTGGTTTAAACACACACAAAGTCTGAACAGAAACACTGCTAACATCTGCTCATTGTAACAGGTGGGTGTAATTAGGCTAAAGGTTATGCATTGACACCTTGATTCTGATTGCTCTGAAGCTACCTGATTACTTTACATGAGGCAAAAGTTGTTTATTAAAAAAAAAAAAAAAAAAACCTTAGGTGAACTTTGAAGCAGATTTTGGAAGAACACCCTCTGCTGGTTGGGAGGAAAAGATGGAAAACTTACAGCACCTGGTATTCCCAAGCGGTCTCCCATCCAGGTACTAACCAGGCCCAACCCTGTTTGGCTTCCGAGATCGGACGAGATCGGGCGGGTCCAGAGTGGTGTGGCCGTAAGCACTTGCCAGTGTCCAGCAAAGCCTCTTGGCCACTCAATCTCAAGGTTTTCCTGCTTAAAGCTACAGGCTTGCCATTGTGTCCTCCTGATTAACACACCTGCTGACTAGACACACCCACCTGCTGCAAAAACCATGCCATTTCACCTCTCCTCTGCAAAATCAGCCTTGGTTTAAACACACACAAAGTCTGAACAGAAACACTGCTAACATCTGCTCATTGTAACAGGTGGGTGTAATTAGGCTAAAGGTTATGCATTGACACCTTGATTCTGATTGCTCTGAAGCTACCTGATTACTTTACATGAGGCAAAAGTTGTTTATTAAAAAAAAAAAAAAAAAAACCTTAGGTGAACTTTGAAGCAGATTTTGGAAGAACACCCTCTGCTGGTTGGGAGGAAAAGATGGAAAACTTACAGCACCTGGTATTCCCAAGCGGTCTCCCATCCAGGTACTAACCAGGCCCAACCCTGTTTGGCTTCCGAGATCGGACGAGATCGGGCGGGTCCAGAGTGGTGTGGCCGTAAGCACTTGCCAGTGTCCAGCAAAGCCTCTTGGCCACTCAATCTCAAGGTTTTCCTGCTTAAAGCTACAGGCTTGCCATTGTGTCCTCCTGATTAACACACCTGCTGACTAGACACACCCACCTGCTGCAAAAACCATGCCATTTCACCTCTCCTCTGCAAAATCAGCCTTGGTTTAAACACACACAAAGTCTGAACAGAAACACTGCTAACATCTGCTCATTGTAACAGGTGGGTGTAATTAGGCTAAAGGTTATGCATTGACACCTTGATTCTGATTGCTCTGAAGCTACCTGATTACTTTACATGAGGCAAAAGTTGTTTATTAAAAAAAAAAAAAAAAAAACCTTAGGTGAACTTTGAAGCAGATTTTGGAAGAACACCCTCTGCTGGTTGGGAGGAAAAGATGGAAAACTTACAGCACCTGGTATTCCCAAGCGGTCTCCCATCCAGGTACTAACCAGGCCCAACCCTGTTTGGCTTCCGAGATCGGACGAGATCGGGCGGGTCCAGAGTGGTGTGGCCGTAAGCACTTGCCAGTGTCCAGCAAAGCCTCTTGGCCACTCAATCTCAAGGTTTTCCTGCTTAAAGCTACAGGCTTGCCATTGTGTCCTCCTGATTAACACACCTGCTGACTAGACACACCCACCTGCTGCAAAAACCATGCCATTTCACCTCTCCTCTGCAAAATCAGCCTTGGTTTAAACACACACAAAGTCTGAACAGAAACACTGCTAACATCTGCTCATTGTAACAGGTGGGTGTAATTAGGCTAAAGGTTATGCATTGACACCTTGATTCTGATTGCTCTGAAGCTACCTGATTACTTTACATGAGGCAAAAGTTGTTTATTAAAAAAAAAAAAAAAAAAACCTTAGGTGAACTTTGAAGCAGATTTTGGAAGAACACCCTCTGCTGGTTGGGAGGAAAAGATGGAAAACTTACAGCACCTGGTATTCCCAAGCGGTCTCCCATCCAGGTACTAACCAGGCCCAACCCTGTTTGGCTTCCGAGATCGGACGAGATCGGGCGGGTCCAGAGTGGTGTGGCCGTAAGCACTTGCCAGTGTCCAGCAAAGCCTCTTGGCCACTCAATCTCAAGGTTTTCCTGCTTAAAGCTACAGGCTTGCCATTGTGTCCTCCTGATTAACACACCTGCTGACTAGACACACCCACCTGCTGCAAAAACCATGCCATTTCACCTCTCCTCTGCAAAATCAGCCTTGGTTTAAACACACACAAAGTCTGAACAGAAACACTGCTAACATCTGCTCATTGTAACAGGTGGGTGTAATTAGGCTAAAGGTTATGCATTGACACCTTGATTCTGATTGCTCTGAAGCTACCTGATTACTTTACATGAGGCAAAAGTTGTTTATTAAAAAAAAAAAAAAAAAAACCTTAGGTGAACTTTGAAGCAGATTTTGGAAGAACACCCTCTGCTGGTTGGGAGGAAAAGATGGAAAACTTACAGCACCTGGTATTCCCAAGCGGTCTCCCATCCAGGTACTAACCAGGCCCAACCCTGTTTGGCTTCCGAGATCGGACGAGATCGGGCGGGTCCAGAGTGGTGTGGCCGTAAGCACTTGCCAGTGTCCAGCAAAGCCTCTTGGCCACTCAATCTCAAGGTTTTCCTGCTTAAAGCTACAGGCTTGCCATTGTGTCCTCCTGATTAACACACCTGCTGACTAGACACACCCACCTGCTGCAAAAACCATGCCATTTCACCTCTCCTCTGCAAAATCAGCCTTGGTTTAAACACACACAAAGTCTGAACAGAAACACTGCTAACATCTGCTCATTGTAACAGGTGGGTGTAATTAGGCTAAAGGTTATGCATTGACACCTTGATTCTGATTGCTCTGAAGCTACCTGATTACTTTACATGAGGCAAAAGTTGTTTATTAAAAAAAAAAAAAAAAAACCTTAGGTGAACTTTGAAGCAGATTTTGGAAGAACACCCTCTGCTGGTTGGGAGGAAAAGATGGAAAACTTACAGCACCTGGTATTCCCAAGCGGTCTCCCATCCAGGTACTAACCAGGCCCAACCCTGTTTGGCTTCCGAGATCGGACGAGATCGGGCGGGTCCAGAGTGGTGTGGCCGTAAGCACTTGCCAGTGTCCAGCAAAGCCTCTTGGCCACTCAATCTCAAGGTTTTCCTGCTTAAAGCTACAGGCTTGCCATTGTGTCCTCCTGATTAACACACCTGCTGACTAGACACACCCACCTGCTGCAAAAACCATGCCATTTCACCTCTCCTCTGCAAAATCAGCCTTGGTTTAAACACACACAAAGTCTGAACAGAAACACTGCTAACATCTGCTCATTGTAACAGGTGGGTGTAATTAGGCTAAAGGTTATGCATTGACACCTTGATTCTGATTGCTCTGAAGCTACCTGATTACTTTACATGAGGCAAAAGTTGTTTATTAAAAAAAAAAAAAAAAAAACCTTAGGTGAACTTTGAAGCAGATTTTGGAAGAACACCCTCTGCTGGTTGGGAGGAAAAGATGGAAAACTTACAGCACCTGGTATTCCCAAGCGGTCTCCCATCCAGGTACTAACCAGGCCCAACCCTGTTTGGCTTCCGAGATCGGACGAGATCGGGCGGGTCCAGAGTGGTGTGGCCGTAAGCACTTGCCAGTGTCCAGCAAAGCCTCTTGGCCACTCAATCTCAAGGTTTTCCTGCTTAAAGCTACAGGCTTGCCATTGTGTCCTCCTGATTAACACACCTGCTGACTAGACACACCCACCTGCTGCAAAAACCATGCCATTTCACCTCTCCTCTGCAAAATCAGCCTTGGTTTAAACACACACAAAGTCTGAACAGAAACACTGCTAACATCTGCTCATTGTAACAGGTGGGTGTAATTAGGCTAAAGGTTATGCATTGACACCTTGATTCTGATTGCTCTGAAGCTACCTGATTACTTTACATGAGGCAAAAGTTGTTTATTAAAAAAAAAAAAAAAAAAACCTTAGGTGAACTTTGAAGCAGATTTTGGAAGAACACCCTCTGCTGGTTGGGAGGAAAAGATGGAAAACTTACAGCACCTGGTATTCCCAAGCGGTCTCCCATCCAGGTACTAACCAGGCCCAACCCTGTTTGGCTTCCGAGATCGGACGAGATCGGGCGGGTCCAGAGTGGTGTGGCCGTAAGCACTTGCCAGTGTCCAGCAAAGCCTCTTGGCCACTCAATCTCAAGGTTTTCCTGCTTAAAGCTACAGGCTTGCCATTGTGTCCTCCTGATTAACACACCTGCTGACTAGACACACCCACCTGCTGCAAAAACCATGCCATTTCACCTCTCCTCTGCAAAATCAGCCTTGGTTTAAACACACACAAAGTCTGAACAGAAACACTGCTAACATCTGCTCATTGTAACAGGTGGGTGTAATTAGGCTAAAGGTTATGCATTGACACCTTGATTCTGATTGCTCTGAAGCTACCTGATTACTTTACATGAGGCAAAAGTTGTTTATTAAAAAAAAAAAAAAAAAAAAAGAAAAAGAAAAAGAAAAAAACCTTAGGTGAACTTTGAAGCAGATTTTGGAAGAACACCCTCTGCTGGTTGGGAGGAAGAGATGGAAAACTTACAGCACCTGGTATTCCCAAGCGGTCTCCCATCCAGGTACTAACCAGGCCCAACCCTGTTTGGCTTCCGAGATCGGACGAGATCGGGCGGGTCCAGAGTGGTGTGGCCGTAAGCACTTGCCAGTGTCCAGCAAAGCCTCTTGGCCACTCAATCTCAAGGTTTTCCTGCTTAAAGCTACAGGCTTGCCATTGTGTCCTCCTGATTAACACACCTGCTGACTAGACACACCCACCTGCTGCAAAAACCATGCCATTTCACCTCTCCTCTGCAAAATCAGCCTTGGTTTAAACACACACAAAGTCTGAACAGAAACACTGCTAACATCTGCTCATTGTAACAGGTGGGTGTAATTAGGCTAAAGGTTATGCATTGACACCTTGATTCTGATTGCTCTGAAGCTACCTGATTACTTTACATGAGGCAAAAGTTGTTTATTAAAAAAAAAAAAAAAAAAACCTTAGGTGAACTTTGAAGCAGATTTTGGAAGAACACCCTCTGCTGGTTGGGAGGAAAAGATGGAAAACTTACAGCACCTGGTATTCCCAAGCGGTCTCCCATCCAGGTACTAACCAGGCCCAACCCTGTTTGGCTTCCGAGATCGGACGAGATCGGGCGGGTCCAGAGTGGTGTGGCCGTAAGCACTTGCCAGTGTCCAGCAAAGCCTCTTGGCCACTCAATCTCAAGGTTTTCCTGCTTAAAGCTACAGGCTTGCCATTGTGTCCTCCTGATTAACACACCTGCTGACTAGACACACCCACCTGCTGCAAAAACCATGCCATTTCACCTCTCCTCTGCAAAATCAGCCTTGGTTTAAACACACACAAAGTCTGAACAGAAACACTGCTAACATCTGCTCATTGTAACAGGTGGGTGTAATTAGGCTAAAGGTTATGCATTGACACCTTGATTCTGATTGCTCTGAAGCTACCTGATTACTTTACATGAGGCAAAAGTTGTTTATTAAAAAAAAAAAAAAAAAAAAAGAAAAAGAAAAAGGAAAAAACCTTAGGTGAACTTTGAAGCAGATTTTGGAAGAACACCCTCTGCTGGTTGGGAGGAAAAGATGGAAAACTTACAGCACCTGGTATTCCCAAGCGGTCTCCCATCCAGGTACTAACCAGGCCCAACCCTGTTTGGCTTCCGAGATCGGACGAGATCGGGCGGGTCCAGAGTGGTGTGGCCGTAAGCACTTGCCAGTGTCCAGCAAAGCCTCTTGGCCACTCAATCTCAAGGTTTTCCTGCTTAAAGCTACAGGCTTGCCATTGTGTCCTCCTGATTAACACACCTGCTGACTAGACACACCCACCTGCTGCAAAAACCATGCCATTTCACCTCTCCTCTGCAAAATCAGCCTTGGTTTAAACACACACAAAGTCTGAACAGAAACACTGCTAACATCTGCTCATTGTAACAGGTGGGTGTAATTAGGCTAAAGGTTATGCATTGACACCTTGATTCTGATTGCTCTGAAGCTACCTGATTACTTTACATGAGGCAAAAGTTGTTTATTAAAAAAAAAAAAAAAAAAACCTTAGGTGAACTTTGAAGCAGATTTTGGAAGAACACCCTCTGCTGGTTGGGAGGAAAAGATGGAAAACTTACAGCACCTGGTATTCCCAAGCGGTCTCCCATCCAGGTACTAACCAGGCCCAACCCTGTTTGGCTTCCGAGATCGGACGAGATCGGGCGGGTCCAGAGTGGTGTGGCCGTAAGCACTTGCCAGTGTCCAGCAAAGCCTCTTGGCCACTCAATCTCAAGGTTTTCCTGCTTAAAGCTACAGGCTTGCCATTGTGTCCTCCTGATTAACACACCTGCTGACTAGACACACCCACCTGCTGCAAAAACCATGCCATTTCACCTCTCCTCTGCAAAATCAGCCTTGGTTTAAACACACACAAAGTCTGAACAGAAACACTGCTAACATCTGCTCATTGTAACAGGTGGGTGTAATTAGGCTAAAGGTTATGCATTGACACCTTGATTCTGATTGCTCTGAAGCTACCTGATTACTTTACATGAGGCAAAAGTTGTTTATTAAAAAAAAAAAAAAAAAAACCTTAGGTGAACTTTGAAGCAGATTTTGGAAGAACACCCTCTGCTGGTTGGAAAAGATGGAAAACTTACAGCACCTGGTATTCCCAAGCGGTCTCCCATCCAGGTACTAACCAGGCCCAACCCTGTTTGGCTTCCGAGATCGGACGAGATCGGGCGGGTCCAGAGTGGTGTGGCCGTAAGCACTTGCCAGTGTCCAGCAAAGCCTCTTGGCCACTCAATCTCAAGGTTTTCCTGCTTAAAGCTACAGGCTTGCCATTGTGTCCTCCTGATTAACACACCTGCTGACTAGACACACCCACCTGCTGCAAAAACCATGCCATTTCACCTCTCCTCTGCAAAATCAGCCTTGGTTTAAACACACACAAAGTCTGAACAGAAACACTGCTAACATCTGCTCATTGTAACAGGTGGGTGTAATTAGGCTAAAGGTTATGCATTGACACCTTGATTCTGATTGCTCTGAAGCTACCTGATTACTTTACATGAGGCAAAAGTTGTTTATTAAAAAAAAAAAAAAAAAAACCTTAGGTGAACTTTGAAGCAGATTTTGGAAGAACACCCTCTGCTGGTTGGGAGGAAAAGATGGAAAACTTACAGCACCTGGTATTCCCAAGCGGTCTCCCATCCAGGTACTAACCAGGCCCAACCCTGTTTGGCTTCCGAGATCGGACGAGATCGGGCGGGTCCAGAGTGGTGTGGCCGTAAGCACTTGCCAGTGTCCAGCAAAGCCTCTTGGCCACTCAATCTCAAGGTTTTCCTGCTTAAAGCTACAGGCTTGCCATTGTGTCCTCCTGATTAACACACCTGCTGACTAGACACACCCACCTGCTGCAAAAACCATGCCATTTCACCTCTCCTCTGCAAAATCAGCCTTGGTTTAAACACACACAAAGTCTGAACAGAAACACTGCTAACATCTGCTCATTGTAACAGGTGGGTGTAATTAGGCTAAAGGTTATGCATTGACACCTTGATTCTGATTGCTCTGAAGCTACCTGATTACTTTACATGAGGCAAAAGTTGTTTATTAAAAAAAAAAAAAAAAAAACCTTAGGTGAACTTTGAAGCAGATTTTGGAAGAACACCCTCTGCTGGTTGGGAGGAAAAGATGGAAAACTTACAGCACCTGGTATTCCCAAGCGGTCTCCCATCCAGGTACTAACCAGGCCCAACCCTGTTTGGCTTCCGAGATCGGACGAGATCGGGCGGGTCCAGAGTGGTGTGGCCGTAAGCACTTGCCAGTGTCCAGCAAAGCCTCTTGGCCACTCAATCTCAAGGTTTTCCTGCTTAAAGCTACAGGCTTGCCATTGTGTCCTCCTGATTAACACACCTGCTGACTAGACACACCCACCTGCTGCAAAAACCATGCCATTTCACCTCTCCTCTGCAAAATCAGCCTTGGTTTAAACATACACAAAGTCTGAACAGAAACACTGCTAACATCTGCTCATTGTAACAGGTGGGTGTAATTAGGCTAAAGGTTATGCATTGACACCTTGATTCTGATTGCTCTGAAGCTACCTGATTACTTTACATGAGGCAAAAGTTGTTTATTAAAAAAAAAAAAAAAAAAAACCTTAGGTGAACTTTGAAGCAGATTTTGGAAGAACACCCTCTGCTGGTTGGGAGGAAAAGATGGAAAACTTACAGCACCTGGTATTCCCAAGCGGTCTCCCATCCAGGTACTAACCAGGCCCAACCCTGTTTGGCTTCCGAGATCGGACGAGATCGGGCGGGTCCAGAGTGGTGTGGCCGTAAGCACTTGCCAGTGTCCAGCAAAGCCTCTTGGCCACTCAATCTCAAGGTTTTCCTGCTTAAAGCTACAGGCTTGCCATTGTGTCCTCCTGATTAACACACCTGCTGACTAGACACACCCACCTGCTGCAAAAACCATGCCATTTCACCTCTCCTCTGCAAAATCAGCCTTGGTTTAAACACACACAAAGTCTGAACAGAAACACTGCTAACATCTGCTCATTGTAACAGGTGGGTGTAATTAGGCTAAAGGTTATGCATTGACACCTTGATTCTGATTGCTCTGAAGCTACCTGATTACTTTACATGAGGCAAAAGTTGTTTATTAAAAAAAAAAAAAAAAAAACCTTAGGTGAACTTTGAAGCAGATTTTGGAAGAACACCCTCTGCTGGTTGGGAGGAAAAGATGGAAAACTTACAGCACCTGGTATTCCCAAGCGGTCTCCCATCCAGGTACTAACCAGGCCCAACCCTGTTTGGCTTCCGAGATCGGACGAGATCGGGCGGGTCCAGAGTGGTGTGGCCGTAAGCACTTGCCAGTGTCCAGCAAAGCCTCTTGGCCACTCAATCTCAAGGTTTTCCTGCTTAAAGCTACAGGCTTGCCATTGTGTCCTCCTGATTAACACACCTGCTGACTAGACACACCCACCTGCTGCAAAAACCATGCCATTTCACCTCTCCTCTGCAAAATCAGCCTTGGTTTAAACACACACAAAGTCTGAACAGAAACACTGCTAACATCTGCTCATTGTAACAGGTGGGTGTAATTAGGCTAAAGGTTATGCATTGACACCTTGATTCTGATTGCTCTGAAGCTACCTGATTACTTTACATGAGGCAAAAGTTGTTTATTAAAAAAAAAAAAAAAAAAACCTTAGGTGAACTTTGAAGCAGATTTTGGAAGAACACCCTCTGCTGGTTGGGAGGAAAAGATGGAAAACTTACAGCACCTGGTATTCCCAAGCGGTCTCCCATCCAGGTACTAACCAGGCCCAACCCTGTTTGGCTTCCGAGATCGGACGAGATCGGGCGGGTCCAGAGTGGTGTGGCCGTAAGCACTTGCCAGTGTCCAGCAAAGCCTCTTGGCCACTCAATCTCAAGGTTTTCCTGCTTAAAGCTACAGGCTTGCCATTGTGTCCTCCTGATTAACACACCTGCTGACTAGACACACCCACCTGCTGCAAAAACCATGCCATTTCACCTCTCCTCTGCAAAATCAGCCTTGGTTTAAACACACACAAAGTCTGAACAGAAACACTGCTAACATCTGCTCATTGTAACAGGTGGGTGTAATTAGGCTAAAGGTTATGCATTGACACCTTGATTCTGATTGCTCTGAAGCTACCTGATTACTTTACATGAGGCAAAAGTTGTTTATTAAAAAAAAAAAAAAAAAAAACCTTAGGTGAACTTTGAAGCAGATTTTGGAAGAACACCCTCTGCTGGTTGGGAGGAAAAGATGGAAAACTTACAGCACCTGGTATTCCCAAGCGGTCTCCCATCCAGGTACTAACCAGGCCCAACCCTGTTTGGCTTCCGAGATCGGACGAGATCGGGCGGGTCCAGAGTGGTGTGGCCGTAAGCACTTGCCAGTGTCCAGCAAAGCCTCTTGGCCACTCAATCTCAAGGTTTTCCTGCTTAAAGCTACAGGCTTGCCATTGTGTCCTCCTGATTAACACACCTGCTGACTAGACACACCCACCTGCTGCAAAAACCATGCCATTTCACCTCTCCTCTGCAAAATCAGCCTTGGTTTAAACACACACAAAGTCTGAACAGAAACACTGCTAACATCTGCTCATTGTAACAGGTGGGTGTAATTAGGCTAAAGGTTATGCATTGACACCTTGATTCTGATTGCTCTGAAGCTACCTGATTACTTTACATGAGGCAAAAGTTGTTTATTAAAAAAAAAAAAAAAAAAACCTTAGGTGAACTTTGAAGCAGATTTTGGAAGAACACCCTCTGCTGGTTGGGAGGAAAAGATGGAAAACTTACAGCACCTGGTATTCCCAAGCGGTCTCCCATCCAGGTACTAACCAGGCCCAACCCTGTTTGGCTTCCGAGATCGGACGAGATCGGGCGGGTCCAGAGTGGTGTGGCCGTAAGCACTTGCCAGTGTCCAGCAAAGCCTCTTGGCCACTCAATCTCAAGGTTTTCCTGCTTAAAGCTACAGGCTTGCCATTGTGTCCTCCTGATTAACACACCTGCTGACTAGACACACCCACCTGCTGCAAAAACCATGCCATTTCACCTCTCCTCTGCAAAATCAGCCTTGGTTTAAACACACACAAAGTCTGAACAGAAACACTGCTAACATCTGCTCATTGTAACAGGTGGGTGTAATTAGGCTAAAGGTTATGCATTGACACCTTGATTCTGATTGCTCTGAAGCTACCTGATTACTTTACATGAGGCAAAAGTTGTTTATTAAAAAAAAAAAAAAAAAACCTTAGGTGAACTTTGAAGCAGATTTTGGAAGAACACCCTCTGCTGGTTGGGAGGAAAAGATGGAAAACTTACAGCACCTGGTATTCCCAAGCGGTCTCCCATCCAGGTACTAACCAGGCCCAACCCTGTTTGGCTTCCGAGATCGGACGAGATCGGGCGGGTCCAGAGTGGTGTGGCCGTAAGCACTTGCCAGTGTCCAGCAAAGCCTCTTGGCCACTCAATCTCAAGGTTTTCCTGCTTAAAGCTACAGGCTTGCCATTGTGTCCTCCTGATTAACACACCTGCTGACTAGACACACCCACCTGCTGCAAAAACCATGCCATTTCACCTCTCCTCTGCAAAATCAGCCTTGGTTTAAACACACACAAAGTCTGAACAGAAACACTGCTAACATCTGCTCATTGTAACAGGTGGGTGTAATTAGGCTAAAGGTTATGCATTGACACCTTGATTCTGATTGCTCTGAAGCTACCTGATTACTTTACATGAGGCAAAAGTTGTTTATTAAAAAAAAAAAAAAAAAAACCTTAGGTGAACTTTGAAGCAGATTTTGGAAGAACACCCTCTGCTGGTTGGGAGGAAAAGATGGAAAACTTACAGCACCTGGTATTCCCAAGCGGTCTCCCATCCAGGTACTAACCAGGCCCAACCCTGTTTGGCTTCCGAGATCGGACGAGATCGGGCGGGTCCAGAGTGGTGTGGCCGTAAGCACTTGCCAGTGTCCAGCAAAGCCTCTTGGCCACTCAATCTCAAGGTTTTCCTGCTTAAAGCTACAGGCTTGCCATTGTGTCCTCCTGATTAACACACCTGCTGACTAGACACACCCACCTGCTGCAAAAACCATGCCATTTCACCTCTCCTCTGCAAAATCAGCCTTGGTTTAAACACACACAAAGTCTGAACAGAAACACTGCTAACATCTGCTCATTGTAACAGGTGGGTGTAATTAGGCTAAAGGTTATGCATTGACACCTTGATTCTGATTGCTCTGAAGCTACCTGATTACTTTACATGAGGCAAAAGTTGTTTATTAAAAAAAAAAAAAAAAAACCTTAGGTGAACTTTGAAGCAGATTTTGGAAGAACACCCTCTGCTGGTTGGGAGGAAAAGATGGAAAACTTACAGCACCTGGTATTCCCAAGCGGTCTCCCATCCAGGTACTAACCAGGCCCAACCCTGTTTGGCTTCCGAGATCGGACGAGATCGGGCGGGTCCAGAGTGGTGTGGCCGTAAGCACTTGCCAGTGTCCAGCAAAGCCTCTTGGCCACTCAATCTCAAGGTTTTCCTGCTTAAAGCTACAGGCTTGCCATTGTGTCCTCCTGATTAACACACCTGCTGACTAGACACACCCACCTGCTGCAAAAACCATGCCATTTCACCTCTCCTCTGCAAAATCAGCCTTGGTTTAAACACACACAAAGTCTGAACAGAAACACTGCTAACATCTGCTCATTGTAACAGGTGGGTGTAATTAGGCTAAAGGTTATGCATTGACACCTTGATTCTGATTGCTCTGAAGCTACCTGATTACTTTACATGAGGCAAAAGTTGTTTATTAAAAAAAAAAAAAAAAAAACCTTAGGTGAACTTTGAAGCAGATTTTGGAAGAACACCCTCTGCTGGTTGGGAGGAAAAGATGGAAAACTTACAGCACCTGGTATTCCCAAGCGGTCTCCCATCCAGGTACTAACCAGGCCCAACCCTGTTTGGCTTCCGAGATCGGACGAGATCGGGCGGGTCCAGAGTGGTGTGGCCGTAAGCACTTGCCAGTGTCCAGCAAAGCCTCTTGGCCACTCAATCTCAAGGTTTTCCTGCTTAAAGCTACAGGCTTGCCATTGTGTCCTCCTGATTAACACACCTGCTGACTAGACACACCCACCTGCTGCAAAAACCATGCCATTTCACCTCTCCTCTGCAAAATCAGCCTTGGTTTAAACACACACAAAGTCTGAACAGAAACACTGCTAACATCTGCTCATTGTAACAGGTGGGTGTAATTAGGCTAAAGGTTATGCATTGACACCTTGATTCTGATTGCTCTGAAGCTACCTGATTACTTTACATGAGGCAAAAGTTGTTTATTAAAAAAAAAAAAAAAAAAAAAGAAAAAAACCTTAGGTGAACTTTGAAGCAGATTTTGGAAGAACACCCTCTGCTGGTTGGGAGGAAGAGATGGAAAACTTACAGCACCTGGTATTCCCAAGCGGTCTCCCATCCAGGTACTAACCAGGCCCAACCCTGTTTGGCTTCCGAGATCGGACGAGATCGGGCGGGTCCAGAGTGGTGTGGCCGTAAGCACTTGCCAGTGTCCAGCAAAGCCTCTTGGCCACTCAATCTCAAGGTTTTCCTGCTTAAAGCTACAGGCTTGCCATTGTGTCCTCCTGATTAACACACCTGCTGACTAGACACACCCACCTGCTGCAAAAACCATGCCATTTCACCTCTCCTCTGCAAAATCAGCCTTGGTTTAAACACACACAAAGTCTGAACAGAAACACTGCTAACATCTGCTCATTGTAACAGGTGGGTGTAATTAGGCTAAAGGTTATGCATTGACACCTTGATTCTGATTGCTCTGAAGCTACCTGATTACTTTACATGAGGCAAAAGTTGTTTATTAAAAAAAAAAAAAAAAAACCTTAGGTGAACTTTGAAGCAGATTTTGGAAGAACACCCTCTGCTGGTTGGGAGGAAAAGATGGAAAACTTACAGCACCTGGTATTCCCAAGCGGTCTCCCATCCAGGTACTAACCAGGCCCAACCCTGTTTGGCTTCCGAGATCGGACGAGATCGGGCGGGTCCAGAGTGGTGTGGCCGTAAGCACTTGCCAGTGTCCAGCAAAGCCTCTTGGCCACTCAATCTCAAGGTTTTCCTGCTTAAAGCTACAGGCTTGCCATTGTGTCCTCCTGATTAACACACCTGCTGACTAGACACACCCACCTGCTGCAAAAACCATGCCATTTCACCTCTCCTCTGCAAAATCAGCCTTGGTTTAAACACACACAAAGTCTGAACAGAAACACTGCTAACATCTGCTCATTGTAACAGGTGGGTGTAATTAGGCTAAAGGTTATGCATTGACACCTTGATTCTGATTGCTCTGAAGCTACCTGATTACTTTACATGAGGCAAAAGTTGTTTATTAAAAAAAAAAAAAAAAAAACCTTAGGTGAACTTTGAAGCAGATTTTGGAAGAACACCCTCTGCTGGTTGGGAGGAAAAGATGGAAAACTTACAGCACCTGGTATTCCCAAGCGGTCTCCCATCCAGGTACTAACCAGGCCCAACCCTGTTTGGCTTCCGAGATCGGACGAGATCGGGCGGGTCCAGAGTGGTGTGGCCGTAAGCACTTGCCAGTGTCCAGCAAAGCCTCTTGGCCACTCAATCTCAAGGTTTTCCTGCTTAAAGCTACAGGCTTGCCATTGTGTCCTCCTGATTAACACACCTGCTGACTAGACACACCCACCTGCTGCAAAAACCATGCCATTTCACCTCTCCTCTGCAAAATCAGCCTTGGTTTAAACACACACAAAGTCTGAACAGAAACACTGCTAACATCTGCTCATTGTAACAGGTGGGTGTAATTAGGCTAAAGGTTATGCATTGACACCTTGATTCTGATTGCTCTGAAGCTACCTGATTACTTTACATGAGGCAAAAGTTGTTTATTAAAAAAAAAAAAAAAAAAAACCTTAGGTGAACTTTGAAGCAGATTTTGGAAGAACACCCTCTGCTGGTTGGGAGGAAAAGATGGAAAACTTACAGCACCTGGTATTCCCAAGCGGTCTCCCATCCAGGTACTAACCAGGCCCAACCCTGTTTGGCTTCCGAGATCGGACGAGATCGGGCGGGTCCAGAGTGGTGTGGCCGTAAGCACTTGCCAGTGTCCAGCAAAGCCTCTTGGCCACTCAATCTCAAGGTTTTCCTGCTTAAAGCTACAGGCTTGCCATTGTGTCCTCCTGATTAACACACCTGCTGACTAGACACACCCACCTGCTGCAAAAACCATGCCATTTCACCTCTCCTCTGCAAAATCAGCCTTGGTTTAAACACACACAAAGTCTGAACAGAAACACTGCTAACATCTGCTCATTGTAACAGGTGGGTGTAATTAGGCTAAAGGTTATGCATTGACACCTTGATTCTGATTGCTCTGAAGCTACCTGATTACTTTACATGAGGCAAAAGTTGTTTATTAAAAAAAAAAAAAAAAAAACCTTAGGTGAACTTTGAAGCAGATTTTGGAAGAACACCCTCTGCTGGTTGGGAGGAAAAGATGGAAAACTTACAGCACCTGGTATTCCCAAGCGGTCTCCCATCCAGGTACTAACCAGGCCCAACCCTGTTTGGCTTCCGAGATCGGACGAGATCGGGCGGGTCCAGAGTGGTGTGGCCGTAAGCACTTGCCAGTGTCCAGCAAAGCCTCTTGGCCACTCAATCTCAAGGTTTTCCTGCTTAAAGCTACAGGCTTGCCATTGTGTCCTCCTGATTAACACACCTGCTGACTAGACACACCCACCTGCTGCAAAAACCATGCCATTTCACCTCTCCTCTGCAAAATCAGCCTTGGTTTAAACACACACAAAGTCTGAACAGAAACACTGCTAACATCTGCTCATTGTAACAGGTGGGTGTAATTAGGCTAAAGGTTATGCATTGACACCTTGATTCTGATTGCTCTGAAGCTACCTGATTACTTTACATGAGGCAAAAGTTGTTTATTAAAAAAAAAAAAAAAAAACCTTAGGTGAACTTTGAAGCAGATTTTGGAAGAACACCCTCTGCTGGTTGGGAGGAAAAGATGGAAAACTTACAGCACCTGGTATTCCCAAGCGGTCTCCCATCCAGGTACTAACCAGGCCCAACCCTGTTTGGCTTCCGAGATCGGACGAGATCGGGCGGGTCCAGAGTGGTGTGGCCGTAAGCACTTGCCAGTGTCCAGCAAAGCCTCTTGGCCACTCAATCTCAAGGTTTTCCTGCTTAAAGCTACAGGCTTGCCATTGTGTCCTCCTGATTAACACACCTGCTGACTAGACACACCCACCTGCTGCAAAAACCATGCCATTTCACCTCTCCTCTGCAAAATCAGCCTTGGTTTAAACACACACAAAGTCTGAACAGAAACACTGCTAACATCTGCTCATTGTAACAGGTGGGTGTAATTAGGCTAAAGGTTATGCATTGACACCTTGATTCTGATTGCTCTGAAGCTACCTGATTACTTTACATGAGGCAAAAGTTGTTTATTAAAAAAAAAAAAAAAAAAACCTTAGGTGAACTTTGAAGCAGATTTTGGAAGAACACCCTCTGCTGGTTGGGAGGAAAAGATGGAAAACTTACAGCACCTGGTATTCCCAAGCGGTCTCCCATCCAGGTACTAACCAGGCCCAACCCTGTTTGGCTTCCGAGATCGGACGAGATCGGGCGGGTCCAGAGTGGTGTGGCCGTAAGCACTTGCCAGTGTCCAGCAAAGCCTCTTGGCCACTCAATCTCAAGGTTTTCCTGCTTAAAGCTACAGGCTTGCCATTGTGTCCTCCTGATTAACACACCTGCTGACTAGACACACCCACCTGCTGCAAAAACCATGCCATTTCACCTCTCCTCTGCAAAATCAGCCTTGGTTTAAACACACACAAAGTCTGAACAGAAACACTGCTAACATCTGCTCATTGTAACAGGTGGGTGTAATTAGGCTAAAGGTTATGCATTGACACCTTGATTCTGATTGCTCTGAAGCTACCTGATTACTTTACATGAGGCAAAAGTTGTTTATTAAAAAAAAAAAAAAAAAAAAAGAAAAAAACCTTAGGTGAACTTTGAAGCAGATTTTGGAAGAACACCCTCTGCTGGTTGGGAGGAAGAGATGGAAAACTTACAGCACCTGGTATTCCCAAGCGGTCTCCCATCCAGGTACTAACCAGGCCCAACCCTGTTTGGCTTCCGAGATCGGACGAGATCGGGCGGGTCCAGAGTGGTGTGGCCGTAAGCACTTGCCAGTGTCCAGCAAAGCCTCTTGGCCACTCAATCTCAAGGTTTTCCTGCTTAAAGCTACAGGCTTGCCATTGTGTCCTCCTGATTAACACACCTGCTGACTAGACACACCCACCTGCTGCAAAAACCATGCCATTTCACCTCTCCTCTGCAAAATCAGCCTTGGTTTAAACACACACAAAGTCTGAACAGAAACACTGCTAACATCTGCTCATTGTAACAGGTGGGTGTAATTAGGCTAAAGGTTATGCATTGACACCTTGATTCTGATTGCTCTGAAGCTACCTGATTACTTTACATGAGGCAAAAGTTGTTTATTAAAAAAAAAAAAAAAAAACCTTAGGTGAACTTTGAAGCAGATTTTGGAAGAACACCCTCTGCTGGTTGGGAGGAAAAGATGGAAAACTTACAGCACCTGGTATTCCCAAGCGGTCTCCCATCCAGGTACTAACCAGGCCCAACCCTGTTTGGCTTCCGAGATCGGACGAGATCGGGCGGGTCCAGAGTGGTGTGGCCGTAAGCACTTGCCAGTGTCCAGCAAAGCCTCTTGGCCACTCAATCTCAAGGTTTTCCTGCTTAAAGCTACAGGCTTGCCATTGTGTCCTCCTGATTAACACACCTGCTGACTAGACACACCCACCTGCTGCAAAAACCATGCCATTTCACCTCTCCTCTGCAAAATCAGCCTTGGTTTAAACACACACAAAGTCTGAACAGAAACACTGCTAACATCTGCTCATTGTAACAGGTGGGTGTAATTAGGCTAAAGGTTATGCATTGACACCTTGATTCTGATTGCTCTGAAGCTACCTGATTACTTTACATGAGGCAAAAGTTGTTTATTAAAAAAAAAAAAAAAAAAACCTTAGGTGAACTTTGAAGCAGATTTTGGAAGAACACCCTCTGCTGGTTGGGAGGAAAAGATGGAAAACTTACAGCACCTGGTATTCCCAAGCGGTCTCCCATCCAGGTACTAACCAGGCCCAACCCTGTTTGGCTTCCGAGATCGGACGAGATCGGGCGGGTCCAGAGTGGTGTGGCCGTAAGCACTTGCCAGTGTCCAGCAAAGCCTCTTGGCCACTCAATCTCAAGGTTTTCCTGCTTAAAGCTACAGGCTTGCCATTGTGTCCTCCTGATTAACACACCTGCTGACTAGACACACCCACCTGCTGCAAAAACCATGCCATTTCACCTCTCCTCTGCAAAATCAGCCTTGGTTTAAACACACACAAAGTCTGAACAGAAACACTGCTAACATCTGCTCATTGTAACAGGTGGGTGTAATTAGGCTAAAGGTTATGCATTGACACCTTGATTCTGATTGCTCTGAAGCTACCTGATTACTTTACATGAGGCAAAAGTTGTTTATTAAAAAAAAAAAAAAAAAAAACCTTAGGTGAACTTTGAAGCAGATTTTGGAAGAACACCCTCTGCTGGTTGGGAGGAAAAGATGGAAAACTTACAGCACCTGGTATTCCCAAGCGGTCTCCCATCCAGGTACTAACCAGGCCCAACCCTGTTTGGCTTCCGAGATCGGACGAGATCGGGCGGGTCCAGAGTGGTGTGGCCGTAAGCACTTGCCAGTGTCCAGCAAAGCCTCTTGGCCACTCAATCTCAAGGTTTTCCTGCTTAAAGCTACAGGCTTGCCATTGTGTCCTCCTGATTAACACACCTGCTGACTAGACACACCCACCTGCTGCAAAAACCATGCCATTTCACCTCTCCTCTGCAAAATCAGCCTTGGTTTAAACACACACAAAGTCTGAACAGAAACACTGCTAACATCTGCTCATTGTAACAGGTGGGTGTAATTAGGCTAAAGGTTATGCATTGACACCTTGATTCTGATTGCTCTGAAGCTACCTGATTACTTTACATGAGGCAAAAGTTGTTTATTAAAAAAAAAAAAAAAAAAAAGAAAAAGAAAAAGGAAAAAACCTTAGGTGAACTTTGAAGCAGATTTTGGAAGAACACCCTCTGCTGGTTGGGAGGAAAAGATGGAAAACTTACAGCACCTGGTATTCCCAAGCGGTCTCCCATCCAGGTACTAACCAGGCCCAACCCTGTTTGGCTTCTGAGATCGGACGAGATCGGGCGGGTCCAGAGTGGTGTGGCCGTAAGCACTTGCCAGTGTCCAGCAAAGCCTCTTGGCCACTCAATCTCAAGGTTTTCCTGCTTAAAGCTACAGGCTTGCCATTGTGTCCTCCTGATTAACACACCTGCTGACTAGACACACCCACCTGCTGCAAAAACCATGCCATTTCACCTCTCCTCTGCAAAATCAGCCTTGGTTTAAACACACACAAAGTCTGAACAGAAACACTGCTAACATCTGCTCATTGTAACAGGTGGGTGTAATTAGGCTAAAGGTTATGCATTGACACCTTGATTCTGATTGCTCTGAAGCTACCTGATTACTTTACATGAGGCAAAAGTTGTTTATTAAAAAAAAAAAAAAAAAAACCTTAGGTGAACTTTGAAGCAGATTTTGGAAGAACACCCTCTGCTGGTTGGGAGGAAAAGATGGAAAACTTACAGCACCTGGTATTCCCAAGCGGTCTCCCATCCAGGTACTAACCAGGCCCAACCCTGTTTGGCTTCCGAGATCGGACGAGATCGGGCGGGTCCAGAGTGGTGTGGCCGTAAGCACTTGCCAGTGTCCAGCAAAGCCTCTTGGCCACTCAATCTCAAGGTTTTCCTGCTTAAAGCTACAGGCTTGCCATTGTGTCCTCCTGATTAACACACCTGCTGACTAGACACACCCACCTGCTGCAAAAACCATGCCATTTCACCTCTCCTCTGCAAAATCAGCCTTGGTTTAAACACACACAAAGTCTGAACAGAAACACTGCTAACATCTGCTCATTGTAACAGGTGGGTGTAATTAGGCTAAAGGTTATGCATTGACACCTTGATTCTGATTGCTCTGAAGCTACCTGATTACTTTACATGAGGCAAAAGTTGTTTATTAAAAAAAAAAAAAAAAAAACCTTAGGTGAACTTTGAAGCAGATTTTGGAAGAACACCCTCTGCTGGTTGGGAGGAAAAGATGGAAAACTTACAGCACCTGGTATTCCCAAGCGGTCTCCCATCCAGGTACTAACCAGGCCCAACCCTGTTTGGCTTCCGAGATCGGACGAGATCGGGCGGGTCCAGAGTGGTGTGGCCGTAAGCACTTGCCAGTGTCCAGCAAAGCCTCTTGGCCACTCAATCTCAAGGTTTTCCTGCTTAAAGCTACAGGCTTGCCATTGTGTCCTCCTGATTAACACACCTGCTGACTAGACACACCCACCTGCTGCAAAAACCATGCCATTTCACCTCTCCTCTGCAAAATCAGCCTTGGTTTAAACACACACAAAGTCTGAACAGAAACACTGCTAACATCTGCTCATTGTAACAGGTGGGTGTAATTAGGCTAAAGGTTATGCATTGACACCTTGATTCTGATTGCTCTGAAGCTACCTGATTACTTTACATGAGGCAAAAGTTGTTTATTAAAAAAAAAAAAAAAAAAACCTTAGGTGAACTTTGAAGCAGATTTTGGAAGAACACCCTCTGCTGGTTGGGAGGAAAAGATGGAAAACTTACAGCACCTGGTATTCCCAAGCGGTCTCCCATCCAGGTACTAACCAGGCCCAACCCTGTTTGGCTTCCGAGATCGGACGAGATCGGGCGGGTCCAGAGTGGTGTGGCCGTAAGCACTTGCCAGTGTCCAGCAAAGCCTCTTGGCCACTCAATCTCAAGGTTTTCCTGCTTAAAGCTACAGGCTTGCCATTGTGTCCTCCTGATTAACACACCTGCTGACTAGACACACCCACCTGCTGCAAAAACCATGCCATTTCACCTCTCCTCTGCAAAATCAGCCTTGGTTTAAACACACACAAAGTCTGAACAGAAACACTGCTAACATCTGCTCATTGTAACAGGTGGGTGTAATTAGGCTAAAGGTTATGCATTGACACCTTGATTCTGATTGCTCTGAAGCTACCTGATTACTTTACATGAGGCAAAAGTTGTTTATTAAAAAAAAAAAAAAAAAAACCTTAGGTGAACTTTGAAGCAGATTTTGGAAGAACACCCTCTGCTGGTTGGGAGGAAAAGATGGAAAACTTACAGCACCTGGTATTCCCAAGCGGTCTCCCATCCAGGTACTAACCAGGCCCAACCCTGTTTGGCTTCCGAGATCGGACGAGATCGGGCGGGTCCAGAGTGGTGTGGCCGTAAGCACTTGCCAGTGTCCAGCAAAGCCTCTTGGCCACTCAATCTCAAGGTTTTCCTGCTTAAAGCTACAGGCTTGCCATTGTGTCCTCCTGATTAACACACCTGCTGACTAGACACACCCACCTGCTGCAAAAACCATGCCATTTCACCTCTCCTCTGCAAAATCAGCCTTGGTTTAAACACACACAAAGTCTGAACAGAAACACTGCTAACATCTGCTCATTGTAACAGGTGGGTGTAATTAGGCTAAAGGTTATGCATTGACACCTTGATTCTGATTGCTCTGAAGCTACCTGATTACTTTACATGAGGCAAAAGTTGTTTATTAAAAAAAAAAAAAAAAAAACCTTAGGTGAACTTTGAAGCAGATTTTGGAAGAACACCCTCTGCTGGTTGGGAGGAAAAGATGGAAAACTTACAGCACCTGGTATTCCCAAGCGGTCTCCCATCCAGGTACTAACCAGGCCCAACCCTGTTTGGCTTCCGAGATCGGACGAGATCGGGCGGGTCCAGAGTGGTGTGGCCGTAAGCACTTGCCAGTGTCCAGCAAAGCCTCTTGGCCACTCAATCTCAAGGTTTTCCTGCTTAAAGCTACAGGCTTGCCATTGTGTCCTCCTGATTAACACACCTGCTGACTAGACACACCCACCTGCTGCAAAAACCATGCCATTTCACCTCTCCTCTGCAAAATCAGCCTTGGTTTAAACACACACAAAGTCTGAACAGAAACACTGCTAACATCTGCTCATTGTAACAGGTGGGTGTAATTAGGCTAAAGGTTATGCATTGACACCTTGATTCTGATTGCTCTGAAGCTACCTGATTACTTTACATGAGGCAAAAGTTGTTTATTAAAAAAAAAAAAAAAAAAACCTTAGGTGAACTTTGAAGCAGATTTTGGAAGAACACCCTCTGCTGGTTGGGAGGAAAAGATGGAAAACTTACAGCACCTGGTATTCCCAAGCGGTCTCCCATCCAGGTACTAACCAGGCCCAACCCTGTTTGGCTTCCGAGATCGGACGAGATCGGGCGGGTCCAGAGTGGTGTGGCCGTAAGCACTTGCCAGTGTCCAGCAAAGCCTCTTGGCCACTCAATCTCAAGGTTTTCCTGCTTAAAGCTACAGGCTTGCCATTGTGTCCTCCTGATTAACACACCTGCTGACTAGACACACCCACCTGCTGCAAAAACCATGCCATTTCACCTCTCCTCTGCAAAATCAGCCTTGGTTTAAACACACACAAAGTCTGAACAGAAACACTGCTAACATCTGCTCATTGTAACAGGTGGGTGTAATTAGGCTAAAGGTTATGCATTGACACCTTGATTCTGATTGCTCTGAAGCTACCTGATTACTTTACATGAGGCAAAAGTTGTTTATTAAAAAAAAAAAAAAAAAAACCTTAGGTGAACTTTGAAGCAGATTTTGGAAGAACACCCTCTGCTGGTTGGGAGGAAAAGATGGAAAACTTACAGCACCTGGTATTCCCAAGCGGTCTCCCATCCAGGTACTAACCAGGCCCAACCCTGTTTGGCTTCCGAGATCGGACGAGATCGGGCGGGTCCAGAGTGGTGTGGCCGTAAGCACTTGCCAGTGTCCAGCAAAGCCTCTTGGCCACTCAATCTCAAGGTTTTCCTGCTTAAAGCTACAGGCTTGCCATTGTGTCCTCCTGATTAACACACCTGCTGACTAGACACACCCACCTGCTGCAAAAACCATGCCATTTCACCTCTCCTCTGCAAAATCAGCCTTGGTTTAAACACACACAAAGTCTGAACAGAAACACTGCTAACATCTGCTCATTGTAACAGGTGGGTGTAATTAGGCTAAAGGTTATGCATTGACACCTTGATTCTGATTGCTCTGAAGCTACCTGATTACTTTACATGAGGCAAAAGTTGTTTATTAAAAAAAAAAAAAAAAAAACCTTAGGTGAACTTTGAAGCAGATTTTGGAAGAACACCCTCTGCTGGTTGGGAGGAAAAGATGGAAAACTTACAGCACCTGGTATTCCCAAGCGGTCTCCCATCCAGGTACTAACCAGGCCCAACCCTGTTTGGCTTCCGAGATCGGACGAGATCGGGCGGGTCCAGAGTGGTGTGGCCGTAAGCACTTGCCAGTGTCCAGCAAAGCCTCTTGGCCACTCAATCTCAAGGTTTTCCTGCTTAAAGCTACAGGCTTGCCATTGTGTCCTCCTGATTAACACACCTGCTGACTAGACACACCCACCTGCTGCAAAAACCATGCCATTTCACCTCTCCTCTGCAAAATCAGCCTTGGTTTAAACACACACAAAGTCTGAACAGAAACACTGCTAACATCTGCTCATTGTAACAGGTGGGTGTAATTAGGCTAAAGGTTATGCATTGACACCTTGATTCTGATTGCTCTGAAGCTACCTGATTACTTTACATGAGGCAAAAGTTGTTTATTAAAAAAAAAAAAAAAAAAACCTTAGGTGAACTTTGAAGCAGATTTTGGAAGAACACCCTCTGCTGGTTGGGAGGAAAAGATGGAAAACTTACAGCACCTGGTATTCCCAAGCGGTCTCCCATCCAGGTACTAACCAGGCCCAACCCTGTTTGGCTTCCGAGATCGGACGAGATCGGGCGGGTCCAGAGTGGTGTGGCCGTAAGCACTTGCCAGTGTCCAGCAAAGCCTCTTGGCCACTCAATCTCAAGGTTTTCCTGCTTAAAGCTACAGGCTTGCCATTGTGTCCTCCTGATTAACACACCTGCTGACTAGACACACCCACCTGCTGCAAAAACCATGCCATTTCACCTCTCCTCTGCAAAATCAGCCTTGGTTTAAACACACACAAAGTCTGAACAGAAACACTGCTAACATCTGCTCATTGTAACAGGTGGGTGTAATTAGGCTAAAGGTTATGCATTGACACCTTGATTCTGATTGCTCTGAAGCTACCTGATTACTTTACATGAGGCAAAAGTTGTTTATTAAAAAAAAAAAAAAAAAAACCTTAGGTGAACTTTGAAGCAGATTTTGGAAGAACACCCTCTGCTGGTTGGGAGGAAAAGATGGAAAACTTACAGCACCTGGTATTCCCAAGCGGTCTCCCATCCAGGTACTAACCAGGCCCAACCCTGTTTGGCTTCCGAGATCGGACGAGATCGGGCGGGTCCAGAGTGGTGTGGCCGTAAGCACTTGCCAGTGTCCAGCAAAGCCTCTTGGCCACTCAATCTCAAGGTTTTCCTGCTTAAAGCTACAGGCTTGCCATTGTGTCCTCCTGATTAACACACCTGCTGACTAGACACACCCACCTGCTGCAAAAACCATGCCATTTCACCTCTCCTCTGCAAAATCAGCCTTGGTTTAAACACACACAAAGTCTGAACAGAAACACTGCTAACATCTGCTCATTGTAACAGGTGGGTGTAATTAGGCTAAAGGTTATGCATTGACACCTTGATTCTGATTGCTCTGAAGCTACCTGATTACTTTACATGAGGCAAACGTTGTTTATTAAAAAAAAAAAAAAAAAAACCTTAGGTGAACTTTGAAGCAGATTTTGGAAGAACACCCTCTGCTGGTTGGGAGGAAAAGATGGAAAACTTACAGCACCTGGTATTCCCAAGCGGTCTCCCATCCAGGTACTAACCAGGCCCAACCCTGTTTGGCTTCCGAGATCGGACGAGATCGGGCGGGTCCAGAGTGGTGTGGCCGTAAGCACTTGCCAGTGTCCAGCAAAGCCTCTTGGCCACTCAATCTCAAGGTTTTCCTGCTTAAAGCTACAGGCTTGCCATTGTGTCCTCCTGATTAACACACCTGCTGACTAGACACACCCACCTGCTGCAAAAACCATGCCATTTCACCTCTCCTCTGCAAAATCAGCCTTGGTTTAAACACACACAAAGTCTGAACAGAAACACTGCTAACATCTGCTCATTGTAACAGGTGGGTGTAATTAGGCTAAAGGTTATGCATTGACACCTTGATTCTGATTGCTCTGAAGCTACCTGATTACTTTACATGAGGCAAAAGTTGTTTATTAAAAAAAAAAAAAAAAAAAACCTTAGGTGAACTTTGAAGCAGATTTTGGAAGAACACCCTCTGCTGGTTGGGAGGAAAAGATGGAAAACTTACAGCACCTGGTATTCCCAAGCGGTCTCCCATCCAGGTACTAACCAGGCCCAACCCTGTTTGGCTTCCGAGATCGGACGAGATCGGGCGGGTCCAGAGTGGTGTGGCCGTAAGCACTTGCCAGTGTCCAGCAAAGCCTCTTGGCCACTCAATCTCAAGGTTTTCCTGCTTAAAGCTACAGGCTTGCCATTGTGTCCTCCTGATTAACACACCTGCTGACTAGACACACCCACCTGCTGCAAAAACCATGCCATTTCACCTCTCCTCTGCAAAATCAGCCTTGGTTTAAACACACACAAAGTCTGAACAGAAACACTGCTAACATCTGCTCATTGTAACAGGTGGGTGTAATTAGGCTAAAGGTTATGCATTGACACCTTGATTCTGATTGCTCTGAAGCTACCTGATTACTTTACATGAGGCAAAAGTTGTTTATTAAAAAAAAAAAAAAAAAACCTTAGGTGAACTTTGAAGCAGATTTTGGAAGAACACCCTCTGCTGGTTGGGAGGAAAAGATGGAAAACTTACAGCACCTGGTATTCCCAAGCGGTCTCCCATCCAGGTACTAACCAGGCCCAACCCTGTTTGGCTTCCGAGATCGGACGAGATCGGGCGGGTCCAGAGTGGTGTGGCCGTAAGCACTTGCCAGTGTCCAGCAAAGCCTCTTGGCCACTCAATCTCAAGGTTTTCCTGCTTAAAGCTACAGGCTTGCCATTGTGTCCTCCTGATTAACACACCTGCTGACTAGACACACCCACCTGCTGCAAAAACCATGCCATTTCACCTCTCCTCTGCAAAATCAGCCTTGGTTTAAACACACACAAAGTCTGAACAGAAACACTGCTAACATCTGCTCATTGTAACAGGTGGGTGTAATTAGGCTAAAGGTTATGCATTGACACCTTGATTCTGATTGCTCTGAAGCTACCTGATTACTTTACATGAGGCAAAAGTTGTTTATTAAAAAAAAAAAAAAAAAAAACCTTAGGTGAACTTTGAAGCAGATTTTGGAAGAACACCCTCTGCTGGTTGGGAGGAAAAGATGGAAAACTTACAGCACCTGGTATTCCCAAGCGGTCTCCCATCCAGGTACTAACCAGGCCCAACCCTGTTTGGCTTCCGAGATCGGACGAGATCGGGCGGGTCCAGAGTGGTGTGGCCGTAAGCACTTGCCAGTGTCCAGCAAAGCCTCTTGGCCACTCAATCTCAAGGTTTTCCTGCTTAAAGCTACAGGCTTGCCATTGTGTCCTCCTGATTAACACACCTGCTGACTAGACACACCCACCTGCTGCAAAAACCATGCCATTTCACCTCTCCTCTGCAAAATCAGCCTTGGTTTAAACACACACAAAGTCTGAACAGAAACACTGCTAACATCTGCTCATTGTAACAGGTGGGTGTAATTAGGCTAAAGGTTATGCATTGACACCTTGATTCTGATTGCTCTGAAGCTACCTGATTACTTTACATGAGGCAAAAGTTGTTTATTAAAAAAAAAAAAAAAAAAAAAAAAAAAACCTTAGGTGAACTTTGAAGCAGATTTTGGAAGAACACCCTCTGCTGGTTGGGAGGAAGAGATGGAAAACTTACAGCACCTGGTATTCCCAAGCGGTCTCCCATCCAGGTACTAACCAGGCCCAACCCTGTTTGGCTTCCGAGATCGGACGAGATCGGGCGGGTCCAGAGTGGTGTGGCCGTAAGCACTTGCCAGTGTCCAGCAAAGCCTCTTGGCCACTCAATCTCAAGGTTTTCCTGCTTAAAGCTACAGGCTTGCCATTGTGTCCTCCTGATTAACACACCTGCTGACTAGACACACCCACCTGCTGCAAAAACCATGCCATTTCACCTCTCCTCTGCAAAATCAGCCTTGGTTTAAACACACACAAAGTCTGAACAGAAACACTGCTAACATCTGCTCATTGTAACAGGTGGGTGTAATTAGGCTAAAGGTTATGCATTGACACCTTGATTCTGATTGCTCTGAAGCTACCTGATTACTTTACATGAGGCAAAAGTTGTTTATTAAAAAAAAAAAAAAAAAAACCTTAGGTGAACTTTGAAGCAGATTTTGGAAGAACACCCTCTGCTGGTTGGGAGGAAAAGATGGAAAACTTACAGCACCTGGTATTCCCAAGCGGTCTCCCATCCAGGTACTAACCAGGCCCAACCCTGTTTGGCTTCCGAGATCGGACGAGATCGGGCGGGTCCAGAGTGGTGTGGCCGTAAGCACTTGCCAGTGTCCAGCAAAGCCTCTTGGCCACTCAATCTCAAGGTTTTCCTGCTTAAAGCTACAGGCTTGCCATTGTGTCCTCCTGATTAACACACCTGCTGACTAGACACACCCACCTGCTGCAAAAACCATGCCATTTCACCTCTCCTCTGCAAAATCAGCCTTGGTTTAAACACACACAAAGTCTGAACAGAAACACTGCTAACATCTGCTCATTGTAACAGGTGGGTTTAATTAGGCTAAAGGTTATGCATTGACACCTTGATTCTGATTGCTCTGAAGCTACCTGATTACTTTACATGAGGCAAAAGTTGTTTATTAAAAAAAAAAAAAAAAAAACCTTAGGTGAACTTTGAAGCAGATTTTGGAAGAACACCCTCTGCTGGTTGGGAGGAAAAGATGGAAAACTTACAGCACCTGGTATTCCCAAGCGGTCTCCCATCCAGGTACTAACCAGGCCCAACCCTGTTTGGCTTCCGAGATCGGACGAGATCGGGCGGGTCCAGAGTGGTGTGGCCGTAAGCACTTGCCAGTGTCCAGCAAAGCCTCTTGGCCACTCAATCTCAAGGTTTTCCTGCTTAAAGCTACAGGCTTGCCATTGTGTCCTCCTGATTAACACACCTGCTGACTAGACACACCCACCTGCTGCAAAAACCATGCCATTTCACCTCTCCTCTGCAAAATCAGCCTTGGTTTAAACACACACAAAGTCTGAACAGAAACACTGCTAACATCTGCTCATTGTAACAGGTGGGTGTAATTAGGCTAAAGGTTATGCATTGACACCTTGATTCTGATTGCTCTGAAGCTACCTGATTACTTTACATGAGGCAAAAGTTGTTTATTAAAAAAAAAAAAAAAAAAACCTTAGGTGAACTTTGAAGCAGATTTTGGAAGAACACCCTCTGCTGGTTGGGAGGAAAAGATGGAAAACTTACAGCACCTGGTATTCCCAAGCGGTCTCCCATCCAGGTACTAACCAGGCCCAACCCTGTTTGGCTTCCGAGATCGGACGAGATCGGGCGGGTCCAGAGTGGTGTGGCCGTAAGCACTTGCCAGTGTCCAGCAAAGCCTCTTGGCCACTCAATCTCAAGGTTTTCCTGCTTAAAGCTACAGGCTTGCCATTGTGTCCTCCTGATTAACACACC
This sequence comes from Oryzias latipes, assembly GCF_053564925.1. Classification (NCBI taxonomy): domain Eukaryota; kingdom Metazoa; phylum Chordata; class Actinopteri; order Beloniformes; family Adrianichthyidae; genus Oryzias; species Oryzias latipes. The sequence goes on from NC_136252.1 coordinate 9,347,585, forward strand.
TGCTGACTAGACACACCCACCTGCTGCAAAAACCATGCCATTTCACCTCTCCTCTGCAAAATCAGCCTTGGTTTAAACACACACAAAGTCTGAACAGAAACACTGCTAACATCTGCTCATTGTAACAGGTGGGTGTAATTAGGCTAAAGGTTATGCATTGACACCTTGATTCTGATTGCTCTGAAGCTACCTGATTACTTTACATGAGGCAAAAGTTGTTTATTAAAAAAAAAAAAAAAAAAACCTTAGGTGAACTTTGAAGCAGATTTTGGAAGAACACCCTCTGCTGGTTGGGAGGAAAAGATGGAAAACTTACAGCACCTGGTATTCCCAAGCGGTCTCCCATCCAGGTACTAACCAGGCCCAACCCTGTTTGGCTTCCGAGATCGGACGAGATCGGGCGGGTCCAGAGTGGTGTGGCCGTAAGCACTTGCCAGTGTCCAGCAAAGCCTCTTGGCCACTCAATCTCAAGGTTTTCCTGCTTAAAGCTACAGGCTTGCCATTGTGTCCTCCTGATTAACACACCTGCTGACTAGACACACCCACCTGCTGCAAAAACCATGCCATTTCACCTCTCCTCTGCAAAATCAGCCTTGGTTTAAACACACACAAAGTCTGAACAGAAACACTGCTAACATCTGCTCATTGTAACAGGTGGGTGTAATTAGGCTAAAGGTTATGCATTGACACCTTGATTCTGATTGCTCTGAAGCTACCTGATTACTTTACATGAGGCAAAAGTTGTTTATTAAAAAAAAAAAAAAAAAAACCTTAGGTGAACTTTGAAGCAGATTTTGGAAGAACACCCTCTGCTGGTTGGGAGGAAAAGATGGAAAACTTACAGCACCTGGTATTCCCAAGCGGTCTCCCATCCAGGTACTAACCAGGCCCAACCCTGTTTGGCTTCCGAGATCGGACGAGATCGGGCGGGTCCAGAGTGGTGTGGCCGTAAGCACTTGCCAGTGTCCAGCAAAGCCTCTTGGCCACTCAATCTCAAGGTTTTCCTGCTTAAAGCTACAGGCTTGCCATTGTGTCCTCCTGATTAACACACCTGCTGACTAGACACACCCACCTGCTGCAAAAACCATGCCATTTCACCTCTCCTCTGCAAAATCAGCCTTGGTTTAAACACACACAAAGTCTGAACAGAAACACTGCTAACATCTGCTCATTGTAACAGGTGGGTGTAATTAGGCTAAAGGTTATGCATTGACACCTTGATTCTGATTGCTCTGAAGCTACCTGATTACTTTACATGAGGCAAAAGTTGTTTATTAAAAAAAAAAAAAAAAAAACCTTAGGTGAACTTTGAAGCAGATTTTGGAAGAACACCCTCTGCTGGTTGGGAGGAAAAGATGGAAAACTTACAGCACCTGGTATTCCCAAGCGGTCTCCCATCCAGGTACTAACCAGGCCCAACCCTGTTTGGCTTCCGAGATCGGACGAGATCGGGCGGGTCCAGAGTGGTGTGGCCGTAAGCACTTGCCAGTGTCCAGCAAAGCCTCTTGGCCACTCAATCTCAAGGTTTTCCTGCTTAAAGCTACAGGCTTGCCATTGTGTCCTCCTGATTAACACACCTGCTGACTAGACACACCCACCTGCTGCAAAAACCATGCCATTTCACCTCTCCTCTGCAAAATCAGCCTTGGTTTAAACACACACAAAGTCTGAACAGAAACACTGCTAACATCTGCTCATTGTAACAGGTGGGTGTAATTAGGCTAAAGGTTATGCATTGACACCTTGATTCTGATTGCTCTGAAGCTACCTGATTACTTTACATGAGGCAAAAGTTGTTTATTAAAAAAAAAAAAAAAAAAACCTTAGGTGAACTTTGAAGCAGATTTTGGAAGAACACCCTCTGCTGGTTGGGAGGAAAAGATGGAAAACTTACAGCACCTGGTATTCCCAAGCGGTCTCCCATCCAGGTACTAACCAGGCCCAACCCTGTTTGGCTTCCGAGATCGGACGAGATCGGGCGGGTCCAGAGTGGTGTGGCCGTAAGCACTTGCCAGTGTCCAGCAAAGCCTCTTGGCCACTCAATCTCAAGGTTTTCCTGCTTAAAGCTACAGGCTTGCCATTGTGTCCTCCTGATTAACACACCTGCTGACTAGACACACCCACCTGCTGCAAAAACCATGCCATTTCACCTCTCCTCTGCAAAATCAGCCTTGGTTTAAACACACACAAAGTCTGAACAGAAACACTGCTAACATCTGCTCATTGTAACAGGTGGGTGTAATTAGGCTAAAGGTTATGCATTGACACCTTGATTCTGATTGCTCTGAAGCTACCTGATTACTTTACATGAGGCAAAAGTTGTTTATTAAAAAAAAAAAAAAAAAACCTTAGGTGAACTTTGAAGCAGATTTTGGAAGAACACCCTCTGCTGGTTGGGAGGAAAAGATGGAAAACTTACAGCACCTGGTATTCCCAAGCGGTCTCCCATCCAGGTACTAACCAGGCCCAACCCTGTTTGGCTTCCGAGATCGGACGAGATCGGGCGGGTCCAGAGTGGTGTGGCCGTAAGCACTTGCCAGTGTCCAGCAAAGCCTCTTGGCCACTCAATCTCAAGGTTTTCCTGCTTAAAGCTACAGGCTTGCCATTGTGTCCTCCTGATTAACACACCTGCTGACTAGACACACCCACCTGCTGCAAAAACCATGCCATTTCACCTCTCCTCTGCAAAATCAGCCTTGGTTTAAACACACACAAAGTCTGAACAGAAACACTGCTAACATCTGCTCATTGTAACAGGTGGGTGTAATTAGGCTAAAGGTTATGCATTGACACCTTGATTCTGATTGCTCTGAAGCTACCTGATTACTTTACATGAGGCAAAAGTTGTTTATTAAAAAAAAAAAAAAAAAAAAACCTTAGGTGAACTTTGAAGCAGATTTTGGAAGAACACCCTCTGCTGGTTGGGAGGAAAAGATGGAAAACTTACAGCACCTGGTATTCCCAAGCGGTCTCCCATCCAGGTACTAACCAGGCCCAACCCTGTTTGGCTTCCGAGATCGGACGAGATCGGGCGGGTCCAGAGTGGTGTGGCCGTAAGCACTTGCCAGTGTCCAGCAAAGCCTCTTGGCCACTCAATCTCAAGGTTTTCCTGCTTAAAGCTACAGGCTTGCCATTGTGTCCTCCTGATTAACACACCTGCTGACTAGACACACCCACCTGCTGCAAAAACCATGCCATTTCACCTCTCCTCTGCAAAATCAGCCTTGGTTTAAACACACACAAAGTCTGAACAGAAACACTGCTAACATCTGCTCATTGTAACAGGTGGGTGTAATTAGGCTAAAGGTTATGCATTGACACCTTGATTCTGATTGCTCTGAAGCTACCTGATTACTTTACATGAGGCAAAAGTTGTTTATTAAAAAAAAAAAAAAAAAAACCTTAGGTGAACTTTGAAGCAGATTTTGGAAGAACACCCTCTGCTGGTTGGGAGGAAAAGATGGAAAACTTACAGCACCTGGTATTCCCAAGCGGTCTCCCATCCAGGTACTAACCAGGCCCAACCCTGTTTGGCTTCCGAGATCGGACGAGATCGGGCGGGTCCAGAGTGGTGTGGCCGTAAGCACTTGCCAGTGTCCAGCAAAGCCTCTTGGCCACTCAATCTCAAGGTTTTCCTGCTTAAAGCTACAGGCTTGCCATTGTGTCCTCCTGATTAACACACCTGCTGACTAGACACACCCACCTGCTGCAAAAACCATGCCATTTCACCTCTCCTCTGCAAAATCAGCCTTGGTTTAAACACACACAAAGTCTGAACAGAAACACTGCTAACATCTGCTCATTGTAACAGGTGGGTGTAATTAGGCTAAAGGTTATGCATTGACACCTTGATTCTGATTGCTCTGAAGCTACCTGATTACTTTACATGAGGCAAAAGTTGTTTATTAAAAAAAAAAAAAAAAAAACCTTAGGTGAACTTTGAAGCAGATTTTGGAAGAACACCCTCTGCTGGTTGGGAGGAAAAGATGGAAAACTTACAGCACCTGGTATTCCCAAGCGGTCTCCCATCCAGGTACTAACCAGGCCCAACCCTGTTTGGCTTCCGAGATCGGACGAGATCGGGCGGGTCCAGAGTGGTGTGGCCGTAAGCACTTGCCAGTGTCCAGCAAAGCCTCTTGGCCACTCAATCTCAAGGTTTTCCTGCTTAAAGCTACAGGCTTGCCATTGTGTCCTCCTGATTAACACACCTGCTGACTAGACACACCCACCTGCTGCAAAAACCATGCCATTTCACCTCTCCTCTGCAAAATCAGCCTTGGTTTAAACACACACAAAGTCTGAACAGAAACACTGCTAACATCTGCTCATTGTAACAGGTGGGTGTAATTAGGCTAAAGGTTATGCATTGACACCTTGATTCTGATTGCTCTGAAGCTACCTGATTACTTTACATGAGGCAAAAGTTGTTTATTAAAAAAAAAAAAAAAAAACCTTAGGTGAACTTTGAAGCAGATTTTGGAAGAACACCCTCTGCTGGTTGGGAGGAAAAGATGGAAAACTTACAGCACCTGGTATTCCCAAGCGGTCTCCCATCCAGGTACTAACCAGGCCCAACCCTGTTTGGCTTCCGAGATCGGACGAGATCGGGCGGGTCCAGAGTGGTGTGGCCGTAAGCACTTGCCAGTGTCCAGCAAAGCCTCTTGGCCACTCAATCTCAAGGTTTTCCTGCTTAAAGCTACAGGCTTGCCATTGTGTCCTCCTGATTAACACACCTGCTGACTAGACACACCCACCTGCTGCAAAAACCATGCCATTTCACCTCTCCTCTGCAAAATCAGCCTTGGTTTAAACACACACAAAGTCTGAACAGAAACACTGCTAACATCTGCTCATTGTAACAGGTGGGTGTAATTAGGCTAAAGGTTATGCATTGACACCTTGATTCTGATTGCTCTGAAGCTACCTGATTACTTTACATGAGGCAAAAGTTGTTTATTAAAAAAAAAAAAAAAAAAAACCTTAGGTGAACTTTGAAGCAGATTTTGGAAGAACACCCTCTGCTGGTTGGGAGGAAAAGATGGAAAACTTACAGCACCTGGTATTCCCAAGCGGTCTCCCATCCAGGTACTAACCAGGCCCAACCCTGTTTGGCTTCCGAGATCGGACGAGATCGGGCGGGTCCAGAGTGGTGTGGCCGTAAGCACTTGCCAGTGTCCAGCAAAGCCTCTTGGCCACTCAATCTCAAGGTTTTCCTGCTTAAAGCTACAGGCTTGCCATTGTGTCCTCCTGATTAACACACCTGCTGACTAGACACACCCACCTGCTGCAAAAACCATGCCATTTCACCTCTCCTCTGCAAAATCAGCCTTGGTTTAAACACACACAAAGTCTGAACAGAAACACTGCTAACATCTGCTCATTGTAACAGGTGGGTGTAATTAGGCTAAAGGTTATGCATTGACACCTTGATTCTGATTGCTCTGAAGCTACCTGATTACTTTACATGAGGCAAAAGTTGTTTATTAAAAAAAAAAAAAAAAAAACCTTAGGTGAACTTTGAAGCAGATTTTGGAAGAACACCCTCTGCTGGTTGGGAGGAAAAGATGGAAAACTTACAGCACCTGGTATTCCCAAGCGGTCTCCCATCCAGGTACTAACCAGGCCCAACCCTGTTTGGCTTCCGAGATCGGACGAGATCGGGCGGGTCCAGAGTGGTGTGGCCGTAAGCACTTGCCAGTGTCCAGCAAAGCCTCTTGGCCACTCAATCTCAAGGTTTTCCTGCTTAAAGCTACAGGCTTGCCATTGTGTCCTCCTGATTAACACACCTGCTGACTAGACACACCCACCTGCTGCAAAAACCATGCCATTTCACCTCTCCTCTGCAAAATCAGCCTTGGTTTAAACACACACAAAGTCTGAACAGAAACACTGCTAACATCTGCTCATTGTAACAGGTGGGTGTAATTAGGCTAAAGGTTATGCATTGACACCTTGATTCTGATTGCTCTGAAGCTACCTGATTACTTTACATGAGGCAAAAGTTGTTTATTAAAAAAAAAAAAAAAAAAAAAGAAAAAGAAAAAGGAAAAAACCTTAGGTGAACTTTGAAGCAGATTTTGGAAGAACACCCTCTGCTGGTTGGGAGGAAAAGATGGAAAACTTACAGCACCTGGTATTCCCAAGCGGTCTCCCATCCAGGTACTAACCAGGCCCAACCCTGTTTGGCTTCCGAGATCGGACGAGATCGGGCGGGTCCAGAGTGGTGTGGCCGTAAGCACTTGCCAGTGTCCAGCAAAGCCTCTTGGCCACTCAATCTCAAGGTTTTCCTGCTTAAAGCTACAGGCTTGCCATTGTGTCCTCCTGATTAACACACCTGCTGACTAGACACACCCACCTGCTGCAAAAACCATGCCATTTCACCTCTCCTCTGCAAAATCAGCCTTGGTTTAAACACACACAAAGTCTGAACAGAAACACTGCTAACATCTGCTCATTGTAACAGGTGGGTGTAATTAGGCTAAAGGTTATGCATTGACACCTTGATTCTGATTGCTCTGAAGCTACCTGATTACTTTACATGAGGCAAAAGTTGTTTATTAAAAAAAAAAAAAAAAAAACCTTAGGTGAACTTTGAAGCAGATTTTGGAAGAACACCCTCTGCTGGTTGGGAGGAAAAGATGGAAAACTTACAGCACCTGGTATTCCCAAGCGGTCTCCCATCCAGGTACTAACCAGGCCCAACCCTGTTTGGCTTCCGAGATCGGACGAGATCGGGCGGGTCCAGAGTGGTGTGGCCGTAAGCACTTGCCAGTGTCCAGCAAAGCCTCTTGGCCACTCAATCTCAAGGTTTTCCTGCTTAAAGCTACAGGCTTGCCATTGTGTCCTCCTGATTAACACACCTGCTGACTAGACACACCCACCTGCTGCAAAAACCATGCCATTTCACCTCTCCTCTGCAAAATCAGCCTTGGTTTAAACACACACAAAGTCTGAACAGAAACACTGCTAACATCTGCTCATTGTAACAGGTGGGTGTAATTAGGCTAAAGGTTATGCATTGACACCTTGATTCTGATTGCTCTGAAGCTACCTGATTACTTTACATGAGGCAAAAGTTGTTTATTAAAAAAAAAAAAAAAAAAACCTTAGGTGAACTTTGAAGCAGATTTTGGAAGAACACCCTCTGCTGGTTGGGAGGAAAAGATGGAAAACTTACAGCACCTGGTATTCCCAAGCGGTCTCCCATCCAGGTACTAACCAGGCCCAACCCTGTTTGGCTTCCGAGATCGGACGAGATCGGGCGGGTCCAGAGTGGTGTGGCCGTAAGCACTTGCCAGTGTCCAGCAAAGCCTCTTGGCCACTCAATCTCAAGGTTTTCCTGCTTAAAGCTACAGGCTTGCCATTGTGTCCTCCTGATTAACACACCTGCTGACTAGACACACCCACCTGCTGCAAAAACCATGCCATTTCACCTCTCCTCTGCAAAATCAGCCTTGGTTTAAACACACACAAAGTCTGAACAGAAACACTGCTAACATCTGCTCATTGTAACAGGTGGGTGTAATTAGGCTAAAGGTTATGCATTGACACCTTGATTCTGATTGCTCTGAAGCTACCTGATTACTTTACATGAGGCAAAAGTTGTTTATTAAAAAAAAAAAAAAAAAAACCTTAGGTGAACTTTGAAGCAGATTTTGGAAGAACACCCTCTGCTGGTTGGGAGGAAAAGATGGAAAACTTACAGCACCTGGTATTCCCAAGCGGTCTCCCATCCAGGTACTAACCAGGCCCAACCCTGTTTGGCTTCCGAGATCGGACGAGATCGGGCGGGTCCAGAGTGGTGTGGCCGTAAGCACTTGCCAGTGTCCAGCAAAGCCTCTTGGCCACTCAATCTCAAGGTTTTCCTGCTTAAAGCTACAGGCTTGCCATTGTGTCCTCCTGATTAACACACCTGCTGACTAGACACACCCACCTGCTGCAAAAACCATGCCATTTCACCTCTCCTCTGCAAAATCAGCCTTGGTTTAAACACACACAAAGTCTGAACAGAAACACTGCTAACATCTGCTCATTGTAACAGGTGGGTGTAATTAGGCTAAAGGTTATGCATTGACACCTTGATTCTGATTGCTCTGAAGCTACCTGATTACTTTACATGAGGCAAAAGTTGTTTATTAAAAAAAAAAAAAAAAAAACCTTAGGTGAACTTTGAAGCAGATTTTGGAAGAACACCCTCTGCTGGTTGGGAGGAAAAGATGGAAAACTTACAGCACCTGGTATTCCCAAGCGGTCTCCCATCCAGGTACTAACCAGGCCCAACCCTGTTTGGCTTCCGAGATCGGACGAGATCGGGCGGGTCCAGAGTGGTGTGGCCGTAAGCACTTGCCAGTGTCCAGCAAAGCCTCTTGGCCACTCAATCTCAAGGTTTTCCTGCTTAAAGCTACAGGCTTGCCATTGTGTCCTCCTGATTAACACACCTGCTGACTAGACACACCCACCTGCTGCAAAAACCATGCCATTTCACCTCTCCTCTGCAAAATCAGCCTTGGTTTAAACACACACAAAGTCTGAACAGAAACACTGCTAACATCTGCTCATTGTAACAGGTGGGTGTAATTAGGCTAAAGGTTATGCATTGACACCTTGATTCTGATTGCTCTGAAGCTACCTGATTACTTTACATGAGGCAAAAGTTGTTTATTAAAAAAAAAAAAAAAAAAACCTTAGGTGAACTTTGAAGCAGATTTTGGAAGAACACCCTCTGCTGGTTGGGAGGAAAAGATGGAAAACTTACAGCACCTGGTATTCCCAAGCGGTCTCCCATCCAGGTACTAACCAGGCCCAACCCTGTTTGGCTTCCGAGATCGGACGAGATCGGGCGGGTCCAGAGTGGTGTGGCCGTAAGCACTTGCCAGTGTCCAGCAAAGCCTCTTGGCCACTCAATCTCAAGGTTTTCCTGCTTAAAGCTACAGGCTTGCCATTGTGTCCTCCTGATTAACACACCTGCTGACTAGACACACCCACCTGCTGCAAAAACCATGCCATTTCACCTCTCCTCTGCAAAATCAGCCTTGGTTTAAACACACACAAAGTCTGAACAGAAACACTGCTAACATCTGCTCATTGTAACAGGTGGGTGTAATTAGGCTAAAGGTTATGCATTGACACCTTGATTCTGATTGCTCTGAAGCTACCTGATTACTTTACATGAGGCAAAAGTTGTTTATTAAAAAAAAAAAAAAAAAAACCTTAGGTGAACTTTGAAGCAGATTTTGGAAGAACACCCTCTGCTGGTTGGGAGGAAAAGATGGAAAACTTACAGCACCTGGTATTCCCAAGCGGTCTCCCATCCAGGTACTAACCAGGCCCAACCCTGTTTGGCTTCCGAGATCGGACGAGATCGGGCGGGTCCAGAGTGGTGTGGCCGTAAGCACTTGCCAGTGTCCAGCAAAGCCTCTTGGCCACTCAATCTCAAGGTTTTCCTGCTTAAAGCTACAGGCTTGCCATTGTGTCCTCCTGATTAACACACCTGCTGACTAGACACACCCACCTGCTGCAAAAACCATGCCATTTCACCTCTCCTCTGCAAAATCAGCCTTGGTTTAAACACACACAAAGTCTGAACAGAAACACTGCTAACATCTGCTCATTGTAACAGGTGGGTGTAATTAGGCTAAAGGTTATGCATTGACACCTTGATTCTGATTGCTCTGAAGCTACCTGATTACTTTACATGAGGCAAAAGTTGTTTATTAAAAAAAAAAAAAAAAAAACCTTAGGTGAACTTTGAAGCAGATTTTGGAAGAACACCCTCTGCTGGTTGGGAGGAAAAGATGGAAAACTTACAGCACCTGGTATTCCCAAGCGGTCTCCCATCCAGGTACTAACCAGGCCCAACCCTGTTTGGCTTCCGAGATCGGACGAGATCGGGCGGGTCCAGAGTGGTGTGGCCGTAAGCACTTGCCAGTGTCCAGCAAAGCCTCTTGGCCACTCAATCTCAAGGTTTTCCTGCTTAAAGCTACAGGCTTGCCATTGTGTCCTCCTGATTAACACACCTGCTGACTAGACACACCCACCTGCTGCAAAAACCATGCCATTTCACCTCTCCTCTGCAAAATCAGCCTTGGTTTAAACACACACAAAGTCTGAACAGAAACACTGCTAACATCTGCTCATTGTAACAGGTGGGTGTAATTAGGCTAAAGGTTATGCATTGACACCTTGATTCTGATTGCTCTGAAGCTACCTGATTACTTTACATGAGGCAAAAGTTGTTTATTAAAAAAAAAAAAAAAAAAACCTTAGGTGAACTTTGAAGCAGATTTTGGAAGAACACCCTCTGCTGGTTGGGAGGAAAAGATGGAAAACTTACAGCACCTGGTATTCCCAAGCGGTCTCCCATCCAGGTACTAACCAGGCCCAACCCTGTTTGGCTTCCGAGATCGGACGAGATCGGGCGGGTCCAGAGTGGTGTGGCCGTAAGCACTTGCCAGTGTCCAGCAAAGCCTCTTGGCCACTCAATCTCAAGGTTTTCCTGCTTAAAGCTACAGGCTTGCCATTGTGTCCTCCTGATTAACACACCTGCTGACTAGACACACCCACCTGCTGCAAAAACCATGCCATTTCACCTCTCCTCTGCAAAATCAGCCTTGGTTTAAACACACACAAAGTCTGAACAGAAACACTGCTAACATCTGCTCATTGTAACAGGTGGGTGTAATTAGGCTAAAGGTTATGCATTGACACCTTGATTCTGATTGCTCTGAAGCTACCTGATTACTTTACATGAGGCAAAAGTTGTTTATTAAAAAAAAAAAAAAAAAAACCTTAGGTGAACTTTGAAGCAGATTTTGGAAGAACACCCTCTGCTGGTTGGGAGGAAAAGATGGAAAACTTACAGCACCTGGTATTCCCAAGCGGTCTCCCATCCAGGTACTAACCAGGCCCAACCCTGTTTGGCTTCCGAGATCGGACGAGATCGGGCGGGTCCAGAGTGGTGTGGCCGTAAGCACTTGCCAGTGTCCAGCAAAGCCTCTTGGCCACTCAATCTCAAGGTTTTCCTGCTTAAAGCTACAGGCTTGCCATTGTGTCCTCCTGATTAACACACCTGCTGACTAGACACACCCACCTGCTGCAAAAACCATGCCATTTCACCTCTCCTCTGCAAAATCAGCCTTGGTTTAAACACACACAAAGTCTGAACAGAAACACTGCTAACATCTGCTCATTGTAACAGGTGGGTGTAATTAGGCTAAAGGTTATGCATTGACACCTTGATTCTGATTGCTCTGAAGCTACCTGATTACTTTACATGAGGCAAAAGTTGTTTATTAAAAAAAAAAAAAAAAAAACCTTAGGTGAACTTTGAAGCAGATTTTGGAAGAACACCCTCTGCTGGTTGGGAGGAAAAGATGGAAAACTTACAGCACCTGGTATTCCCAAGCGGTCTCCCATCCAGGTACTAACCAGGCCCAACCCTGTTTGGCTTCCGAGATCGGACGAGATCGGGCGGGTCCAGAGTGGTGTGGCCGTAAGCACTTGCCAGTGTCCAGCAAAGCCTCTTGGCCACTCAATCTCAAGGTTTTCCTGCTTAAAGCTACAGGCTTGCCATTGTGTCCTCCTGATTAACACACCTGCTGACTAGACACACCCACCTGCTGCAAAAACCATGCCATTTCACCTCTCCTCTGCAAAATCAGCCTTGGTTTAAACACACACAAAGTCTGAACAGAAACACTGCTAACATCTGCTCATTGTAACAGGTGGGTGTAATTAGGCTAAAGGTTATGCATTGACACCTTGATTCTGATTGCTCTGAAGCTACCTGATTACTTTACATGAGGCAAAAGTTGTTTATTAAAAAAAAAAAAAAAAAAACCTTAGGTGAACTTTGAAGCAGATTTTGGAAGAACACCCTCTGCTGGTTGGGAGGAAAAGATGGAAAACTTACAGCACCTGGTATTCCCAAGCGGTCTCCCATCCAGGTACTAACCAGGCCCAACCCTGTTTGGCTTCCGAGATCGGACGAGATCGGGCGGGTCCAGAGTGGTGTGGCCGTAAGCACTTGCCAGTGTCCAGCAAAGCCTCTTGGCCACTCAATCTCAAGGTTTTCCTGCTTAAAGCTACAGGCTTGCCATTGTGTCCTCCTGATTAACACACCTGCTGACTAGACACACCCACCTGCTGCAAAAACCATGCCATTTCACCTCTCCTCTGCAAAATCAGCCTTGGTTTAAACACACACAAAGTCTGAACAGAAACACTGCTAACATCTGCTCATTGTAACAGGTGGGTGTAATTAGGCTAAAGGTTATGCATTGACACCTTGATTCTGATTGCTCTGAAGCTACCTGATTACTTTACATGAGGCAAAAGTTGTTTATTAAAAAAAAAAAAAAAAAACCTTAGGTGAACTTTGAAGCAGATTTTGGAAGAACACCCTCTGCTGGTTGGGAGGAAAAGATGGAAAACTTACAGCACCTGGTATTCCCAAGCGGTCTCCCATCCAGGTACTAACCAGGCCCAACCCTGTTTGGCTTCCGAGATCGGACGAGATCGGGCGGGTCCAGAGTGGTGTGGCCGTAAGCACTTGCCAGTGTCCAGCAAAGCCTCTTGGCCACTCAATCTCAAGGTTTTCCTGCTTAAAGCTACAGGCTTGCCATTGTGTCCTCCTGATTAACACACCTGCTGACTAGACACACCCACCTGCTGCAAAAACCATGCCATTTCACCTCTCCTCTGCAAAATCAGCCTTGGTTTAAACACACACAAAGTCTGAACAGAAACACTGCTAACATCTGCTCATTGTAACAGGTGGGTGTAATTAGGCTAAAGGTTATGCATTGACACCTTGATTCTGATTGCTCTGAAGCTACCTGATTACTTTACATGAGGCAAAAGTTGTTTATTAAAAAAAAAAAAAAAAAAAACCTTAGGTGAACTTTGAAGCAGATTTTGGAAGAACACCCTCTGCTGGTTGGGAGGAAAAGATGGAAAACTTACAGCACCTGGTATTCCCAAGCGGTCTCCCATCCAGGTACTAACCAGGCCCAACCCTGTTTGGCTTCCGAGATCGGACGAGATCGGGCGGGTCCAGAGTGGTGTGGCCGTAAGCACTTGCCAGTGTCCAGCAAAGCCTCTTGGCCACTCAATCTCAAGGTTTTCCTGCTTAAAGCTACAGGCTTGCCATTGTGTCCTCCTGATTAACACACCTGCTGACTAGACACACCCACCTGCTGCAAAAACCATGCCATTTCACCTCTCCTCTGCAAAATCAGCCTTGGTTTAAACACACACAAAGTCTGAACAGAAACACTGCTAACATCTGCTCATTGTAACAGGTGGGTGTAATTAGGCTAAAGGTTATGCATTGACACCTTGATTCTGATTGCTCTGAAGCTACCTGATTACTTTACATGAGGCAAAAGTTGTTTATTAAAAAAAAAAAAAAAAAAAAAAAAAAAACCTTAGGTGAACTTTGAAGCAGATTTTGGAAGAACACCCTCTGCTGGTTGGGAGGAAGAGATGGAAAACTTACAGCACCTGGTATTCCCAAGCGGTCTCCCATCCAGGTACTAACCAGGCCCAACCCTGTTTGGCTTCCGAGATCGGACGAGATCGGGCGGGTCCAGAGTGGTGTGGCCGTAAGCACTTGCCAGTGTCCAGCAAAGCCTCTTGGCCACTCAATCTCAAGGTTTTCCTGCTTAAAGCTACAGGCTTGCCATTGTGTCCTCCTGATTAACACACCTGCTGACTAGACACACCCACCTGCTGCAAAAACCATGCCATTTCACCTCTCCTCTGCAAAATCAGCCTTGGTTTAAACACACACAAAGTCTGAACAGAAACACTGCTAACATCTGCTCATTGTAACAGGTGGGTGTAATTAGGCTAAAGGTTATGCATTGACACCTTGATTCTGATTGCTCTGAAGCTACCTGATTACTTTACATGAGGCAAAAGTTGTTTATTAAAAAAAAAAAAAAAAAAACCTTAGGTGAACTTTGAAGCAGATTTTGGAAGAACACCCTCTGCTGGTTGGGAGGAAAAGATGGAAAACTTACAGCACCTGGTATTCCCAAGCGGTCTCCCATCCAGGTACTAACCAGGCCCAACCCTGTTTGGCTTCCGAGATCGGACGAGATCGGGCGGGTCCAGAGTGGTGTGGCCGTAAGCACTTGCCAGTGTCCAGCAAAGCCTCTTGGCCACTCAATCTCAAGGTTTTCCTGCTTAAAGCTACAGGCTTGCCATTGTGTCCTCCTGATTAACACACCTGCTGACTAGACACACCCACCTGCTGCAAAAACCATGCCATTTCACCTCTCCTCTGCAAAATCAGCCTTGGTTTAAACACACACAAAGTCTGAACAGAAACACTGCTAACATCTGCTCATTGTAACAGGTGGGTGTAATTAGGCTAAAGGTTATGCATTGACACCTTGATTCTGATTGCTCTGAAGCTACCTGATTACTTTACATGAGGCAAAAGTTGTTTATTAAAAAAAAAAAAAAAAAAACCTTAGGTGAACTTTGAAGCAGATTTTGGAAGAACACCCTCTGCTGGTTGGGAGGAAAAGATGGAAAACTTACAGCACCTGGTATTCCCAAGCGGTCTCCCATCCAGGTACTAACCAGGCCCAACCCTGTTTGGCTTCCGAGATCGGACGAGATCGGGCGGGTCCAGAGTGGTGTGGCCGTAAGCACTTGCCAGTGTCCAGCAAAGCCTCTTGGCCACTCAATCTCAAGGTTTTCCTGCTTAAAGCTACAGGCTTGCCATTGTGTCCTCCTGATTAACACACCTGCTGACTAGACACACCCACCTGCTGCAAAAACCATGCCATTTCACCTCTCCTCTGCAAAATCAGCCTTGGTTTAAACACACACAAAGTCTGAACAGAAACACTGCTAACATCTGCTCATTGTAACAGGTGGGTGTAATTAGGCTAAAGGTTATGCATTGACACCTTGATTCTGATTGCTCTGAAGCTACCTGATTACTTTACATGAGGCAAAAGTTGTTTATTAAAAAAAAAAAAAAAAAAACCTTAGGTGAACTTTGAAGCAGATTTTGGAAGAACACCCTCTGCTGGTTGGGAGGAAAAGATGGAAAACTTACAGCACCTGGTATTCCCAAGCGGTCTCCCATCCAGGTACTAACCAGGCCCAACCCTGTTTGGCTTCCGAGATCGGACGAGATCGGGCGGGTCCAGAGTGGTGTGGCCGTAAGCACTTGCCAGTGTCCAGCAAAGCCTCTTGGCCACTCAATCTCAAGGTTTTCCTGCTTAAAGCTACAGGCTTGCCATTGTGTCCTCCTGATTAACACACCTGCTGACTAGACACACCCACCTGCTGCAAAAACCATGCCATTTCACCTCTCCTCTGCAAAATCAGCCTTGGTTTAAACACACACAAAGTCTGAACAGAAACACTGCTAACATCTGCTCATTGTAACAGGTGGGTGTAATTAGGCTAAAGGTTATGCATTGACACCTTGATTCTGATTGCTCTGAAGCTACCTGATTACTTTACATGAGGCAAAAGTTGTTTATTAAAAAAAAAAAAAAAAAAACCTTAGGTGAACTTTGAAGCAGATTTTGGAAGAACACCCTCTGCTGGTTGGGAGGAAAAGATGGAAAACTTACAGCACCTGGTATTCCCAAGCGGTCTCCCATCCAGGTACTAACCAGGCCCAACCCTGTTTGGCTTCCGAGATCGGACGAGATCGGGCGGGTCCAGAGTGGTGTGGCCGTAAGCACTTGCCAGTGTCCAGCAAAGCCTCTTGGCCACTCAATCTCAAGGTTTTCCTGCTTAAAGCTACAGGCTTGCCATTGTGTCCTCCTGATTAACACACCTGCTGACTAGACACACCCACCTGCTGCAAAAACCATGCCATTTCACCTCTCCTCTGCAAAATCAGCCTTGGTTTAAACACACACAAAGTCTGAACAGAAACACTGCTAACATCTGCTCATTGTAACAGGTGGGTGTAATTAGGCTAAAGGTTATGCATTGACACCTTGATTCTGATTGCTCTGAAGCTACCTGATTACTTTACATGAGGCAAAAGTTGTTTATTAAAAAAAAAAAAAAAAAAAAAGAAAAAGAAAAAGGAAAAAACCTTAGGTGAACTTTGAAGCAGATTTTGGAAGAACACCCTCTGCTGGTTGGGAGGAAAAGATGGAAAACTTACAGCACCTGGTATTCCCAAGCGGTCTCCCATCCAGGTACTAACCAGGCCCAACCCTGTTTGGCTTCCGAGATCGGACGAGATCGGGCGGGTCCAGAGTGGTGTGGCCGTAAGCACTTGCCAGTGTCCAGCAAAGCCTCTTGGCCACTCAATCTCAAGGTTTTCCTGCTTAAAGCTACAGGCTTGCCATTGTGTCCTCCTGATTAACACACCTGCTGACTAGACACACCCACCTGCTGCAAAAACCATGCCATTTCACCTCTCCTCTGCAAAATCAGCCTTGGTTTAAACACACACAAAGTCTGAACAGAAACACTGCTAACATCTGCTCATTGTAACAGGTGGGTGTAATTAGGCTAAAGGTTATGCATTGACACCTTGATTCTGATTGCTCTGAAGCTACCTGATTACTTTACATGAGGCAAAAGTTGTTTATTAAAAAAAAAAAAAAAAAAACCTTAGGTGAACTTTGAAGCAGATTTTGGAAGAACACCCTCTGCTGGTTGGGAGGAAAAGATGGAAAACTTACAGCACCTGGTATTCCCAAGCGGTCTCCCATCCAGGTACTAACCAGGCCCAACCCTGTTTGGCTTCCGAGATCGGACGAGATCGGGCGGGTCCAGAGTGGTGTGGCCGTAAGCACTTGCCAGTGTCCAGCAAAGCCTCTTGGCCACTCAATCTCAAGGTTTTCCTGCTTAAAGCTACAGGCTTGCCATTGTGTCCTCCTGATTAACACACCTGCTGACTAGACACACCCACCTGCTGCAAAAACCATGCCATTTCACCTCTCCTCTGCAAAATCAGCCTTGGTTTAAACACACACAAAGTCTGAACAGAAACACTGCTAACATCTGCTCATTGTAACAGGTGGGTGTAATTAGGCTAAAGGTTATGCATTGACACCTTGATTCTGATTGCTCTGAAGCTACCTGATTACTTTACATGAGGCAAAAGTTGTTTATTAAAAAAAAAAAAAAAAAAAACCTTAGGTGAACTTTGAAGCAGATTTTGGAAGAACACCCTCTGCTGGTTGGGAGGAAAAGATGGAAAACTTACAGCACCTGGTATTCCCAAGCGGTCTCCCATCCAGGTACTAACCAGGCCCAACCCTGTTTGGCTTCCGAGATCGGACGAGATCGGGCGGGTCCAGAGTGGTGTGGCCGTAAGCACTTGCCAGTGTCCAGCAAAGCCTCTTGGCCACTCAATCTCAAGGTTTTCCTGCTTAAAGCTACAGGCTTGCCATTGTGTCCTCCTGATTAACACACCTGCTGACTAGACACACCCACCTGCTGCAAAAACCATGCCATTTCACCTCTCCTCTGCAAAATCAGCCTTGGTTTAAACACACACAAAGTCTGAACAGAAACACTGCTAACATCTGCTCATTGTAACAGGTGGGTGTAATTAGGCTAAAGGTTATGCATTGACACCTTGATTCTGATTGCTCTGAAGCTACCTGATTACTTTACATGAGGCAAAAGTTGTTTATTAAAAAAAAAAAAAAAAAACCTTAGGTGAACTTTGAAGCAGATTTTGGAAGAACACCCTCTGCTGGTTGGGAGGAAAAGATGGAAAACTTACAGCACCTGGTATTCCCAAGCGGTCTCCCATCCAGGTACTAACCAGGCCCAACCCTGTTTGGCTTCCGAGATCGGACGAGATCGGGCGGGTCCAGAGTGGTGTGGCCGTAAGCACTTGCCAGTGTCCAGCAAAGCCTCTTGGCCACTCAATCTCAAGGTTTTCCTGCTTAAAGCTACAGGCTTGCCATTGTGTCCTCCTGATTAACACACCTGCTGACTAGACACACCCACCTGCTGCAAAAACCATGCCATTTCACCTCTCCTCTGCAAAATCAGCCTTGGTTTAAACACACACAAAGTCTGAACAGAAACACTGCTAACATCTGCTCATTGTAACAGGTGGGTGTAATTAGGCTAAAGGTTATGCATTGACACCTTGATTCTGATTGCTCTGAAGCTACCTGATTACTTTACATGAGGCAAAAGTTGTTTATTAAAAAAAAAAAAAAAAAAACCTTAGGTGAACTTTGAAGCAGATTTTGGAAGAACACCCTCTGCTGGTTGGGAGGAAAAGATGGAAAACTTACAGCACCTGGTATTCCCAAGCGGTCTCCCATCCAGGTACTAACCAGGCCCAACCCTGTTTGGCTTCCGAGATCGGACGAGATCGGGCGGGTCCAGAGTGGTGTGGCCGTAAGCACTTGCCAGTGTCCAGCAAAGCCTCTTGGCCACTCAATCTCAAGGTTTTCCTGCTTAAAGCTACAGGCTTGCCATTGTGTCCTCCTGATTAACACACCTGCTGACTAGACACACCCACCTGCTGCAAAAACCATGCCATTTCACCTCTCCTCTGCAAAATCAGCCTTGGTTTAAACACACACAAAGTCTGAACAGAAACACTGCTAACATCTGCTCATTGTAACAGGTGGGTGTAATTAGGCTAAAGGTTATGCATTGACACCTTGATTCTGATTGCTCTGAAGCTACCTGATTACTTTACATGAGGCAAAAGTTGTTTATTAAAAAAAAAAAAAAAAAAACCTTAGGTGAACTTTGAAGCAGATTTTGGAAGAACACCCTCTGCTGGTTGGGAGGAAAAGATGGAAAACTTACAGCACCTGGTATTCCCAAGCGGTCTCCCATCCAGGTACTAACCAGGCCCAACCCTGTTTGGCTTCCGAGATCGGACGAGATCGGGCGGGTCCAGAGTGGTGTGGCCGTAAGCACTTGCCAGTGTCCAGCAAAGCCTCTTGGCCACTCAATCTCAAGGTTTTCCTGCTTAAAGCTACAGGCTTGCCATTGTGTCCTCCTGATTAACACACCTGCTGACTAGACACACCCACCTGCTGCAAAAACCATGCCATTTCACCTCTCCTCTGCAAAATCAGCCTTGGTTTAAACACACACAAAGTCTGAACAGAAACACTGCTAACATCTGCTCATTGTAACAGGTGGGTGTAATTAGGCTAAAGGTTATGCATTGACACCTTGATTCTGATTGCTCTGAAGCTACCTGATTACTTTACATGAGGCAAAAGTTGTTTATTAAAAAAAAAAAAAAAAAAACCTTAGGTGAACTTTGAAGCAGATTTTGGAAGAACACCCTCTGCTGGTTGGGAGGAAAAGATGGAAAACTTACAGCACCTGGTATTCCCAAGCGGTCTCCCATCCAGGTACTAACCAGGCCCAACCCTGTTTGGCTTCCGAGATCGGACGAGATCGGGCGGGTCCAGAGTGGTGTGGCCGTAAGCACTTGCCAGTGTCCAGCAAAGCCTCTTGGCCACTCAATCTCAAGGTTTTCCTGCTTAAAGCTACAGGCTTGCCATTGTGTCCTCCTGATTAACACACCTGCTGACTAGACACACCCACCTGCTGCAAAAACCATGCCATTTCACCTCTCCTCTGCAAAATCAGCCTTGGTTTAAACACACACAAAGTCTGAACAGAAACACTGCTAACATCTGCTCATTGTAACAGGTGGGTGTAATTAGGCTAAAGGTTATGCATTGACACCTTGATTCTGATTGCTCTGAAGCTACCTGATTACTTTACATGAGGCAAAAGTTGTTTATTAAAAAAAAAAAAAAAAAAACCTTAGGTGAACTTTGAAGCAGATTTTGGAAGAACACCCTCTGCTGGTTGGGAGGAAAAGATGGAAAACTTACAGCACCTGGTATTCCCAAGCGGTCTCCCATCCAGGTACTAACCAGGCCCAACCCTGTTTGGCTTCCGAGATCGGACGAGATCGGGCGGGTCCAGAGTGGTGTGGCCGTAAGCACTTGCCAGTGTCCAGCAAAGCCTCTTGGCCACTCAATCTCAAGGTTTTCCTGCTTAAAGCTACAGGCTTGCCATTGTGTCCTCCTGATTAACACACCTGCTGACTAGACACACCCACCTGCTGCAAAAACCATGCCATTTCACCTCTCCTCTGCAAAATCAGCCTTGGTTTAAACACACACAAAGTCTGAACAGAAACACTGCTAACATCTGCTCATTGTAACAGGTGGGTGTAATTAGGCTAAAGGTTATGCATTGACACCTTGATTCTGATTGCTCTGAAGCTACCTGATTACTTTACATGAGGCAAAAGTTGTTTATTAAAAAAAAAAAAAAAAAAACCTTAGGTGAACTTTGAAGCAGATTTTGGAAGAACACCCTCTGCTGGTTGGGAGGAAAAGATGGAAAACTTACAGCACCTGGTATTCCCAAGCGGTCTCCCATCCAGGTACTAACCAGGCCCAACCCTGTTTGGCTTCCGAGATCGGACGAGATCGGGCGGGTCCAGAGTGGTGTGGCCGTAAGCACTTGCCAGTGTCCAGCAAAGCCTCTTGGCCACTCAATCTCAAGGTTTTCCTGCTTAAAGCTACAGGCTTGCCATTGTGTCCTCCTGATTAACACACCTGCTGACTAGACACACCCACCTGCTGCAAAAACCATGCCATTTCACCTCTCCTCTGCAAAATCAGCCTTGGTTTAAACACACACAAAGTCTGAACAGAAACACTGCTAACATCTGCTCATTGTAACAGGTGGGTGTAATTAGGCTAAAGGTTATGCATTGACACCTTGATTCTGATTGCTCTGAAGCTACCTGATTACTTTACATGAGGCAAAAGTTGTTTATTAAAAAAAAAAAAAAAAAACCTTAGGTGAACTTTGAAGCAGATTTTGGAAGAACACCCTCTGCTGGTTGGGAGGAAAAGATGGAAAACTTACAGCACCTGGTATTCCCAAGCGGTCTCCCATCCAGGTACTAACCAGGCCCAACCCTGTTTGGCTTCCGAGATCGGACGAGATCGGGCGGGTCCAGAGTGGTGTGGCCGTAAGCACTTGCCAGTGTCCAGCAAAGCCTCTTGGCCACTCAATCTCAAGGTTTTCCTGCTTAAAGCTACAGGCTTGCCATTGTGTCCTCCTGATTAACACACCTGCTGACTAGACACACCCACCTGCTGCAAAAACCATGCCATTTCACCTCTCCTCTGCAAAATCAGCCTTGGTTTAAACACACACAAAGTCTGAACAGAAACACTGCTAACATCTGCTCATTGTAACAGGTGGGTGTAATTAGGCTAAAGGTTATGCATTGACACCTTGATTCTGATTGCTCTGAAGCTACCTGATTACTTTACATGAGGCAAAAGTTGTTTATTAAAAAAAAAAAAAAAAAAACCTTAGGTGAACTTTGAAGCAGATTTTGGAAGAACACCCTCTGCTGGTTGGGAGGAAAAGATGGAAAACTTACAGCACCTGGTATTCCCAAGCGGTCTCCCATCCAGGTACTAACCAGGCCCAACCCTGTTTGGCTTCCGAGATCGGACGAGATCGGGCGGGTCCAGAGTGGTGTGGCCGTAAGCACTTGCCAGTGTCCAGCAAAGCCTCTTGGCCACTCAATCTCAAGGTTTTCCTGCTTAAAGCTACAGGCTTGCCATTGTGTCCTCCTGATTAACACACCTGCTGACTAGACACACCCACCTGCTGCAAAAACCATGCCATTTCACCTCTCCTCTGCAAAATCAGCCTTGGTTTAAACACACACAAAGTCTGAACAGAAACACTGCTAACATCTGCTCATTGTAACAGGTGGGTGTAATTAGGCTAAAGGTTATGCATTGACACCTTGATTCTGATTGCTCTGAAGCTACCTGATTACTTTACATGAGGCAAAAGTTGTTTATTAAAAAAAAAAAAAAAAAAACCTTAGGTGAACTTTGAAGCAGATTTTGGAAGAACACCCTCTGCTGGTTGGGAGGAAAAGATGGAAAACTTACAGCACCTGGTATTCCCAAGCGGTCTCCCATCCAGGTACTAACCAGGCCCAACCCTGTTTGGCTTCCGAGATCGGACGAGATCGGGCGGGTCCAGAGTGGTGTGGCCGTAAGCACTTGCCAGTGTCCAGCAAAGCCTCTTGGCCACTCAATCTCAAGGTTTTCCTGCTTAAAGCTACAGGCTTGCCATTGTGTCCTCCTGATTAACACACCTGCTGACTAGACACACCCACCTGCTGCAAAAACCATGCCATTTCACCTCTCCTCTGCAAAATCAGCCTTGGTTTAAACACACACAAAGTCTGAACAGAAACACTGCTAACATCTGCTCATTGTAACAGGTGGGTGTAATTAGGCTAAAGGTTATGCATTGACACCTTGATTCTGATTGCTCTGAAGCTACCTGATTACTTTACATGAGGCAAAAGTTGTTTATTAAAAAAAAAAAAAAAAAAAAAGAAAAAGAAAAAGAAAAAAACCTTAGGTGAACTTTGAAGCAGATTTTGGAAGAACACCCTCTGCTGGTTGGGAGGAAGAGATGGAAAACTTACAGCACCTGGTATTCCCAAGCGGTCTCCCATCCAGGTACTAACCAGGCCCAACCCTGTTTGGCTTCCGAGATCGGACGAGATCGGGCGGGTCCAGAGTGGTGTGGCCGTAAGCACTTGCCAGTGTCCAGCAAAGCCTCTTGGCCACTCAATCTCAAGGTTTTCCTGCTTAAAGCTACAGGCTTGCCATTGTGTCCTCCTGATTAACACACCTGCTGACTAGACACACCCACCTGCTGCAAAAACCATGCCATTTCACCTCTCCTCTGCAAAATCAGCCTTGGTTTAAACACACACAAAGTCTGAACAGAAACACTGCTAACATCTGCTCATTGTAACAGGTGGGTGTAATTAGGCTAAAGGTTATGCATTGACACCTTGATTCTGATTGCTCTGAAGCTACCTGATTACTTTACATGAGGCAAAAGTTGTTTATTAAAAAAAAAAAAAAAAAAACCTTAGGTGAACTTTGAAGCAGATTTTGGAAGAACACCCTCTGCTGGTTGGGAGGAAAAGATGGAAAACTTACAGCACCTGGTATTCCCAAGCGGTCTCCCATCCAGGTACTAACCAGGCCCAACCCTGTTTGGCTTCCGAGATCGGACGAGATCGGGCGGGTCCAGAGTGGTGTGGCCGTAAGCACTTGCCAGTGTCCAGCAAAGCCTCTTGGCCACTCAATCTCAAGGTTTTCCTGCTTAAAGCTACAGGCTTGCCATTGTGTCCTCCTGATTAACACACCTGCTGACTAGACACACCCACCTGCTGCAAAAACCATGCCATTTCACCTCTCCTCTGCAAAATCAGCCTTGGTTTAAACACACACAAAGTCTGAACAGAAACACTGCTAACATCTGCTCATTGTAACAGGTGGGTGTAATTAGGCTAAAGGTTATGCATTGACACCTTGATTCTGATTGCTCTGAAGCTACCTGATTACTTTACATGAGGCAAAAGTTGTTTATTAAAAAAAAAAAAAAAAAAACCTTAGGTGAACTTTGAAGCAGATTTTGGAAGAACACCCTCTGCTGGTTGGGAGGAAAAGATGGAAAACTTACAGCACCTGGTATTCCCAAGCGGTCTCCCATCCAGGTACTAACCAGGCCCAACCCTGTTTGGCTTCCGAGATCGGACGAGATCGGGCGGGTCCAGAGTGGTGTGGCCGTAAGCACTTGCCAGTGTCCAGCAAAGCCTCTTGGCCACTCAATCTCAAGGTTTTCCTGCTTAAAGCTACAGGCTTGCCATTGTGTCCTCCTGATTAACACACCTGCTGACTAGACACACCCACCTGCTGCAAAAACCATGCCATTTCACCTCTCCTCTGCAAAATCAGCCTTGGTTTAAACACACACAAAGTCTGAACAGAAACACTGCTAACATCTGCTCATTGTAACAGGTGGGTGTAATTAGGCTAAAGGTTATGCATTGACACCTTGATTCTGATTGCTCTGAAGCTACCTGATTACTTTACATGAGGCAAAAGTTGTTTATTAAAAAAAAAAAAAAAAAAACCTTAGGTGAACTTTGAAGCAGATTTTGGAAGAACACCCTCTGCTGGTTGGGAGGAAAAGATGGAAAACTTACAGCACCTGGTATTCCCAAGCGGTCTCCCATCCAGGTACTAACCAGGCCCAACCCTGTTTGGCTTCCGAGATCGGACGAGATCGGGCGGGTCCAGAGTGGTGTGGCCGTAAGCACTTGCCAGTGTCCAGCAAAGCCTCTTGGCCACTCAATCTCAAGGTTTTCCTGCTTAAAGCTACAGGCTTGCCATTGTGTCCTCCTGATTAACACACCTGCTGACTAGACACACCCACCTGCTGCAAAAACCATGCCATTTCACCTCTCCTCTGCAAAATCAGCCTTGGTTTAAACACACACAAAGTCTGAACAGAAACACTGCTAACATCTGCTCATTGTAACAGGTGGGTGTAATTAGGCTAAAGGTTATGCATTGACACCTTGATTCTGATTGCTCTGAAGCTACCTGATTACTTTACATGAGGCAAAAGTTGTTTATTAAAAAAAAAAAAAAAAAACCTTAGGTGAACTTTGAAGCAGATTTTGGAAGAACACCCTCTGCTGGTTGGGAGGAAAAGATGGAAAACTTACAGCACCTGGTATTCCCAAGCGGTCTCCCATCCAGGTACTAACCAGGCCCAACCCTGTTTGGCTTCCGAGATCGGACGAGATCGGGCGGGTCCAGAGTGGTGTGGCCGTAAGCACTTGCCAGTGTCCAGCAAAGCCTCTTGGCCACTCAATCTCAAGGTTTTCCTGCTTAAAGCTACAGGCTTGCCATTGTGTCCTCCTGATTAACACACCTGCTGACTAGACACACCCACCTGCTGCAAAAACCATGCCATTTCACCTCTCCTCTGCAAAATCAGCCTTGGTTTAAACACACACAAAGTCTGAACAGAAACACTGCTAACATCTGCTCATTGTAACAGGTGGGTGTAATTAGGCTAAAGGTTATGCATTGACACCTTGATTCTGATTGCTCTGAAGCTACCTGATTACTTTACATGAGGCAAAAGTTGTTTATTAAAAAAAAAAAAAAAAAAACCTTAGGTGAACTTTGAAGCAGATTTTGGAAGAACACCCTCTGCTGGTTGGGAGGAAAAGATGGAAAACTTACAGCACCTGGTATTCCCAAGCGGTCTCCCATCCAGGTACTAACCAGGCCCAACCCTGTTTGGCTTCCGAGATCGGACGAGATCGGGCGGGTCCAGAGTGGTGTGGCCGTAAGCACTTGCCAGTGTCCAGCAAAGCCTCTTGGCCACTCAATCTCAAGGTTTTCCTGCTTAAAGCTACAGGCTTGCCATTGTGTCCTCCTGATTAACACACCTGCTGACTAGACACACCCACCTGCTGCAAAAACCATGCCATTTCACCTCTCCTCTGCAAAATCAGCCTTGGTTTAAACACACACAAAGTCTGAACAGAAACACTGCTAACATCTGCTCATTGTAACAGGTGGGTGTAATTAGGCTAAAGGTTATGCATTGACACCTTGATTCTGATTGCTCTGAAGCTACCTGATTACTTTACATGAGGCAAAAGTTGTTTATTAAAAAAAAAAAAAAAAAAACCTTAGGTGAACTTTGAAGCAGATTTTGGAAGAACACCCTCTGCTGGTTGGGAGGAAAAGATGGAAAACTTACAGCACCTGGTATTCCCAAGCGGTCTCCCATCCAGGTACTAACCAGGCCCAACCCTGTTTGGCTTCCGAGATCGGACGAGATCGGGCGGGTCCAGAGTGGTGTGGCCGTAAGCACTTGCCAGTGTCCAGCAAAGCCTCTTGGCCACTCAATCTCAAGGTTTTCCTGCTTAAAGCTACAGGCTTGCCATTGTGTCCTCCTGATTAACACACCTGCTGACTAGACACACCCACCTGCTGCAAAAACCATGCCATTTCACCTCTCCTCTGCAAAATCAGCCTTGGTTTAAACACACACAAAGTCTGAACAGAAACACTGCTAACATCTGCTCATTGTAACAGGTGGGTGTAATTAGGCTAAAGGTTATGCATTGACACCTTGATTCTGATTGCTCTGAAGCTACCTGATTACTTTACATGAGGCAAAAGTTGTTTATTAAAAAAAAAAAAAAAAAAACCTTAGGTGAACTTTGAAGCAGATTTTGGAAGAACACCCTCTGCTGGTTGGGAGGAAAAGATGGAAAACTTACAGCACCTGGTATTCCCAAGCGGTCTCCCATCCAGGTACTAACCAGGCCCAACCCTGTTTGGCTTCCGAGATCGGACGAGATCGGGCGGGTCCAGAGTGGTGTGGCCGTAAGCACTTGCCAGTGTCCAGCAAAGCCTCTTGGCCACTCAATCTCAAGGTTTTCCTGCTTAAAGCTACAGGCTTGCCATTGTGTCCTCCTGATTAACACACCTGCTGACTAGACACACCCACCTGCTGCAAAAACCATGCCATTTCACCTCTCCTCTGCAAAATCAGCCTTGGTTTAAACACACACAAAGTCTGAACAGAAACACTGCTAACATCTGCTCATTGTAACAGGTGGGTGTAATTAGGCTAAAGGTTATGCATTGACACCTTGATTCTGATTGCTCTGAAGCTACCTGATTACTTTACATGAGGCAAAAGTTGTTTATTAAAAAAAAAAAAAAAAAAACCTTAGGTGAACTTTGAAGCAGATTTTGGAAGAACACCCTCTGCTGGTTGGGAGGAAAAGATGGAAAACTTACAGCACCTGGTATTCCCAAGCGGTCTCCCATCCAGGTACTAACCAGGCCCAACCCTGTTTGGCTTCCGAGATCGGACGAGATCGGGCGGGTCCAGAGTGGTGTGGCCGTAAGCACTTGCCAGTGTCCAGCAAAGCCTCTTGGCCACTCAATCTCAAGGTTTTCCTGCTTAAAGCTACAGGCTTGCCATTGTGTCCTCCTGATTAACACACCTGCTGACTAGACACACCCACCTGCTGCAAAAACCATGCCATTTCACCTCTCCTCTGCAAAATCAGCCTTGGTTTAAACACACACAAAGTCTGAACAGAAACACTGCTAACATCTGCTCATTGTAACAGGTGGGTGTAATTAGGCTAAAGGTTATGCATTGACACCTTGATTCTGATTGCTCTGAAGCTACCTGATTACTTTACATGAGGCAAAAGTTGTTTATTAAAAAAAAAAAAAAAAAAACCTTAGGTGAACTTTGAAGCAGATTTTGGAAGAACACCCTCTGCTGGTTGGGAGGAAAAGATGGAAAACTTACAGCACCTGGTATTCCCAAGCGGTCTCCCATCCAGGTACTAACCAGGCCCAACCCTGTTTGGCTTCCGAGATCGGACGAGATCGGGCGGGTCCAGAGTGGTGTGGCCGTAAGCACTTGCCAGT
Organism: Oryzias latipes; assembly: GCF_053564925.1. Taxonomy (NCBI): domain Eukaryota; kingdom Metazoa; phylum Chordata; class Actinopteri; order Beloniformes; family Adrianichthyidae; genus Oryzias; species Oryzias latipes. The sequence goes on from NC_136252.1 coordinate 9,374,923, forward strand.
GTCCAGCAAAGCCTCTTGGCCACTCAATCTCAAGGTTTTCCTGCTTAAAGCTACAGGCTTGCCATTGTGTCCTCCTGATTAACACACCTGCTGACTAGACACACCCACCTGCTGCAAAAACCATGCCATTTCACCTCTCCTCTGCAAAATCAGCCTTGGTTTAAACACACACAAAGTCTGAACAGAAACACTGCTAACATCTGCTCATTGTAACAGGTGGGTGTAATTAGGCTAAAGGTTATGCATTGACACCTTGATTCTGATTGCTCTGAAGCTACCTGATTACTTTACATGAGGCAAAAGTTGTTTATTAAAAAAAAAAAAAAAAAAACCTTAGGTGAACTTTGAAGCAGATTTTGGAAGAACACCCTCTGCTGGTTGGGAGGAAAAGATGGAAAACTTACAGCACCTGGTATTCCCAAGCGGTCTCCCATCCAGGTACTAACCAGGCCCAACCCTGTTTGGCTTCCGAGATCGGACGAGATCGGGCGGGTCCAGAGTGGTGTGGCCGTAAGCACTTGCCAGTGTCCAGCAAAGCCTCTTGGCCACTCAATCTCAAGGTTTTCCTGCTTAAAGCTACAGGCTTGCCATTGTGTCCTCCTGATTAACACACCTGCTGACTAGACACACCCACCTGCTGCAAAAACCATGCCATTTCACCTCTCCTCTGCAAAATCAGCCTTGGTTTAAACACACACAAAGTCTGAACAGAAACACTGCTAACATCTGCTCATTGTAACAGGTGGGTGTAATTAGGCTAAAGGTTATGCATTGACACCTTGATTCTGATTGCTCTGAAGCTACCTGATTACTTTACATGAGGCAAAAGTTGTTTATTAAAAAAAAAAAAAAAAAAACCTTAGGTGAACTTTGAAGCAGATTTTGGAAGAACACCCTCTGCTGGTTGGGAGGAAAAGATGGAAAACTTACAGCACCTGGTATTCCCAAGCGGTCTCCCATCCAGGTACTAACCAGGCCCAACCCTGTTTGGCTTCCGAGATCGGACGAGATCGGGCGGGTCCAGAGTGGTGTGGCCGTAAGCACTTGCCAGTGTCCAGCAAAGCCTCTTGGCCACTCAATCTCAAGGTTTTCCTGCTTAAAGCTACAGGCTTGCCATTGTGTCCTCCTGATTAACACACCTGCTGACTAGACACACCCACCTGCTGCAAAAACCATGCCATTTCACCTCTCCTCTGCAAAATCAGCCTTGGTTTAAACACACACAAAGTCTGAACAGAAACACTGCTAACATCTGCTCATTGTAACAGGTGGGTGTAATTAGGCTAAAGGTTATGCATTGACACCTTGATTCTGATTGCTCTGAAGCTACCTGATTACTTTACATGAGGCAAAAGTTGTTTATTAAAAAAAAAAAAAAAAAAACCTTAGGTGAACTTTGAAGCAGATTTTGGAAGAACACCCTCTGCTGGTTGGGAGGAAAAGATGGAAAACTTACAGCACCTGGTATTCCCAAGCGGTCTCCCATCCAGGTACTAACCAGGCCCAACCCTGTTTGGCTTCCGAGATCGGACGAGATCGGGCGGGTCCAGAGTGGTGTGGCCGTAAGCACTTGCCAGTGTCCAGCAAAGCCTCTTGGCCACTCAATCTCAAGGTTTTCCTGCTTAAAGCTACAGGCTTGCCATTGTGTCCTCCTGATTAACACACCTGCTGACTAGACACACCCACCTGCTGCAAAAACCATGCCATTTCACCTCTCCTCTGCAAAATCAGCCTTGGTTTAAACACACACAAAGTCTGAACAGAAACACTGCTAACATCTGCTCATTGTAACAGGTGGGTGTAATTAGGCTAAAGGTTATGCATTGACACCTTGATTCTGATTGCTCTGAAGCTACCTGATTACTTTACATGAGGCAAAAGTTGTTTATTAAAAAAAAAAAAAAAAAAACCTTAGGTGAACTTTGAAGCAGATTTTGGAAGAACACCCTCTGCTGGTTGGGAGGAAAAGATGGAAAACTTACAGCACCTGGTATTCCCAAGCGGTCTCCCATCCAGGTACTAACCAGGCCCAACCCTGTTTGGCTTCCGAGATCGGACGAGATCGGGCGGGTCCAGAGTGGTGTGGCCGTAAGCACTTGCCAGTGTCCAGCAAAGCCTCTTGGCCACTCAATCTCAAGGTTTTCCTGCTTAAAGCTACAGGCTTGCCATTGTGTCCTCCTGATTAACACACCTGCTGACTAGACACACCCACCTGCTGCAAAAACCATGCCATTTCACCTCTCCTCTGCAAAATCAGCCTTGGTTTAAACACACACAAAGTCTGAACAGAAACACTGCTAACATCTGCTCATTGTAACAGGTGGGTGTAATTAGGCTAAAGGTTATGCATTGACACCTTGATTCTGATTGCTCTGAAGCTACCTGATTACTTTACATGAGGCAAAAGTTGTTTATTAAAAAAAAAAAAAAAAAACCTTAGGTGAACTTTGAAGCAGATTTTGGAAGAACACCCTCTGCTGGTTGGGAGGAAAAGATGGAAAACTTACAGCACCTGGTATTCCCAAGCGGTCTCCCATCCAGGTACTAACCAGGCCCAACCCTGTTTGGCTTCCGAGATCGGACGAGATCGGGCGGGTCCAGAGTGGTGTGGCCGTAAGCACTTGCCAGTGTCCAGCAAAGCCTCTTGGCCACTCAATCTCAAGGTTTTCCTGCTTAAAGCTACAGGCTTGCCATTGTGTCCTCCTGATTAACACACCTGCTGACTAGACACACCCACCTGCTGCAAAAACCATGCCATTTCACCTCTCCTCTGCAAAATCAGCCTTGGTTTAAACACACACAAAGTCTGAACAGAAACACTGCTAACATCTGCTCATTGTAACAGGTGGGTGTAATTAGGCTAAAGGTTATGCATTGACACCTTGATTCTGATTGCTCTGAAGCTACCTGATTACTTTACATGAGGCAAAAGTTGTTTATTAAAAAAAAAAAAAAAAAAACCTTAGGTGAACTTTGAAGCAGATTTTGGAAGAACACCCTCTGCTGGTTGGGAGGAAAAGATGGAAAACTTACAGCACCTGGTATTCCCAAGCGGTCTCCCATCCAGGTACTAACCAGGCCCAACCCTGTTTGGCTTCCGAGATCGGACGAGATCGGGCGGGTCCAGAGTGGTGTGGCCGTAAGCACTTGCCAGTGTCCAGCAAAGCCTCTTGGCCACTCAATCTCAAGGTTTTCCTGCTTAAAGCTACAGGCTTGCCATTGTGTCCTCCTGATTAACACACCTGCTGACTAGACACACCCACCTGCTGCAAAAACCATGCCATTTCACCTCTCCTCTGCAAAATCAGCCTTGGTTTAAACACACACAAAGTCTGAACAGAAACACTGCTAACATCTGCTCATTGTAACAGGTGGGTGTAATTAGGCTAAAGGTTATGCATTGACACCTTGATTCTGATTGCTCTGAAGCTACCTGATTACTTTACATGAGGCAAAAGTTGTTTATTAAAAAAAAAAAAAAAAAAACCTTAGGTGAACTTTGAAGCAGATTTTGGAAGAACACCCTCTGCTGGTTGGGAGGAAAAGATGGAAAACTTACAGCACCTGGTATTCCCAAGCGGTCTCCCATCCAGGTACTAACCAGGCCCAACCCTGTTTGGCTTCCGAGATCGGACGAGATCGGGCGGGTCCAGAGTGGTGTGGCCGTAAGCACTTGCCAGTGTCCAGCAAAGCCTCTTGGCCACTCAATCTCAAGGTTTTCCTGCTTAAAGCTACAGGCTTGCCATTGTGTCCTCCTGATTAACACACCTGCTGACTAGACACACCCACCTGCTGCAAAAACCATGCCATTTCACCTCTCCTCTGCAAAATCAGCCTTGGTTTAAACACACACAAAGTCTGAACAGAAACACTGCTAACATCTGCTCATTGTAACAGGTGGGTGTAATTAGGCTAAAGGTTATGCATTGACACCTTGATTCTGATTGCTCTGAAGCTACCTGATTACTTTACATGAGGCAAAAGTTGTTTATTAAAAAAAAAAAAAAAAAAAAAGAAAAAGAAAAAGAAAAAAACCTTAGGTGAACTTTGAAGCAGATTTTGGAAGAACACCCTCTGCTGGTTGGGAGGAAGAGATGGAAAACTTACAGCACCTGGTATTCCCAAGCGGTCTCCCATCCAGGTACTAACCAGGCCCAACCCTGTTTGGCTTCCGAGATCGGACGAGATCGGGCGGGTCCAGAGTGGTGTGGCCGTAAGCACTTGCCAGTGTCCAGCAAAGCCTCTTGGCCACTCAATCTCAAGGTTTTCCTGCTTAAAGCTACAGGCTTGCCATTGTGTCCTCCTGATTAACACACCTGCTGACTAGACACACCCACCTGCTGCAAAAACCATGCCATTTCACCTCTCCTCTGCAAAATCAGCCTTGGTTTAAACACACACAAAGTCTGAACAGAAACACTGCTAACATCTGCTCATTGTAACAGGTGGGTGTAATTAGGCTAAAGGTTATGCATTGACACCTTGATTCTGATTGCTCTGAAGCTACCTGATTACTTTACATGAGGCAAAAGTTGTTTATTAAAAAAAAAAAAAAAAAAACCTTAGGTGAACTTTGAAGCAGATTTTGGAAGAACACCCTCTGCTGGTTGGGAGGAAAAGATGGAAAACTTACAGCACCTGGTATTCCCAAGCGGTCTCCCATCCAGGTACTAACCAGGCCCAACCCTGTTTGGCTTCCGAGATCGGACGAGATCGGGCGGGTCCAGAGTGGTGTGGCCGTAAGCACTTGCCAGTGTCCAGCAAAGCCTCTTGGCCACTCAATCTCAAGGTTTTCCTGCTTAAAGCTACAGGCTTGCCATTGTGTCCTCCTGATTAACACACCTGCTGACTAGACACACCCACCTGCTGCAAAAACCATGCCATTTCACCTCTCCTCTGCAAAATCAGCCTTGGTTTAAACACACACAAAGTCTGAACAGAAACACTGCTAACATCTGCTCATTGTAACAGGTGGGTGTAATTAGGCTAAAGGTTATGCATTGACACCTTGATTCTGATTGCTCTGAAGCTACCTGATTACTTTACATGAGGCAAAAGTTGTTTATTAAAAAAAAAAAAAAAAAAACCTTAGGTGAACTTTGAAGCAGATTTTGGAAGAACACCCTCTGCTGGTTGGGAGGAAAAGATGGAAAACTTACAGCACCTGGTATTCCCAAGCGGTCTCCCATCCAGGTACTAACCAGGCCCAACCCTGTTTGGCTTCCGAGATCGGACGAGATCGGGCGGGTCCAGAGTGGTGTGGCCGTAAGCACTTGCCAGTGTCCAGCAAAGCCTCTTGGCCACTCAATCTCAAGGTTTTCCTGCTTAAAGCTACAGGCTTGCCATTGTGTCCTCCTGATTAACACACCTGCTGACTAGACACACCCACCTGCTGCAAAAACCATGCCATTTCACCTCTCCTCTGCAAAATCAGCCTTGGTTTAAACACACACAAAGTCTGAACAGAAACACTGCTAACATCTGCTCATTGTAACAGGTGGGTGTAATTAGGCTAAAGGTTATGCATTGACACCTTGATTCTGATTGCTCTGAAGCTACCTGATTACTTTACATGAGGCAAAAGTTGTTTATTAAAAAAAAAAAAAAAAAAACCTTAGGTGAACTTTGAAGCAGATTTTGGAAGAACACCCTCTGCTGGTTGGGAGGAAAAGATGGAAAACTTACAGCACCTGGTATTCCCAAGCGGTCTCCCATCCAGGTACTAACCAGGCCCAACCCTGTTTGGCTTCCGAGATCGGACGAGATCGGGCGGGTCCAGAGTGGTGTGGCCGTAAGCACTTGCCAGTGTCCAGCAAAGCCTCTTGGCCACTCAATCTCAAGGTTTTCCTGCTTAAAGCTACAGGCTTGCCATTGTGTCCTCCTGATTAACACACCTGCTGACTAGACACACCCACCTGCTGCAAAAACCATGCCATTTCACCTCTCCTCTGCAAAATCAGCCTTGGTTTAAACACACACAAAGTCTGAACAGAAACACTGCTAACATCTGCTCATTGTAACAGGTGGGTGTAATTAGGCTAAAGGTTATGCATTGACACCTTGATTCTGATTGCTCTGAAGCTACCTGATTACTTTACATGAGGCAAAAGTCGTTTATTAAAAAAAAAAAAAAAAAACCTTAGGTGAACTTTGAAGCAGATTTTGGAAGAACACCCTCTGCTGGTTGGGAGGAAAAGATGGAAAACTTACAGCACCTGGTATTCCCAAGCGGTCTCCCATCCAGGTACTAACCAGGCCCAACCCTGTTTGGCTTCCGAGATCGGACGAGATCGGGCGGGTCCAGAGTGGTGTGGCCGTAAGCACTTGCCAGTGTCCAGCAAAGCCTCTTGGCCACTCAATCTCAAGGTTTTCCTGCTTAAAGCTACAGGCTTGCCATTGTGTCCTCCTGATTAACACACCTGCTGACTAGACACACCCACCTGCTGCAAAAACCATGCCATTTCACCTCTCCTCTGCAAAATCAGCCTTGGTTTAAACACACACAAAGTCTGAACAGAAACACTGCTAACATCTGCTCATTGTAACAGGTGGGTGTAATTAGGCTAAAGGTTATGCATTGACACCTTGATTCTGATTGCTCTGAAGCTACCTGATTACTTTACATGAGGCAAAAGTTGTTTATTAAAAAAAAAACAAAAAAAACCTTAGGTGAACTTTGAAGCAGATTTTGGAAGAACACCCTCTGCTGGTTGGGAGGAAAAGATGGAAAACTTACAGCACCTGGTATTCCCAAGCGGTCTCCCATCCAGGTACTAACCAGGCCCAACCCTGTTTGGCTTCCGAGATCGGACGAGATCGGGCGGGTCCAGAGTGGTGTGGCCGTAAGCACTTGCCAGTGTCCAGCAAAGCCTCTTGGCCACTCAATCTCAAGGTTTTCCTGCTTAAAGCTACAGGCTTGCCATTGTGTCCTCCTGATTAACACACCTGCTGACTAGACACACCCACCTGCTGCAAAAACCATGCCATTTCACCTCTCCTCTGCAAAATCAGCCTTGGTTTAAACACACACAAAGTCTGAACAGAAACACTGCTAACATCTGCTCATTGTAACAGGTGGGTGTAATTAGGCTAAAGGTTATGCATTGACACCTTGATTCTGATTGCTCTGAAGCTACCTGATTACTTTACATGAGGCAAAAGTTGTTTATTAAAAAAAAAAAAAAAAAAACCTTAGGTGAACTTTGAAGCAGATTTTGGAAGAACACCCTCTGCTGGTTGGGAGGAAAAGATGGAAAACTTACAGCACCTGGTATTCCCAAGCGGTCTCCCATCCAGGTACTAACCAGGCCCAACCCTGTTTGGCTTCCGAGATCGGACGAGATCGGGCGGGTCCAGAGTGGTGTGGCCGTAAGCACTTGCCAGTGTCCAGCAAAGCCTCTTGGCCACTCAATCTCAAGGTTTTCCTGCTTAAAGCTACAGGCTTGCCATTGTGTCCTCCTGATTAACACACCTGCTGACTAGACACACCCACCTGCTGCAAAAACCATGCCATTTCACCTCTCCTCTGCAAAATCAGCCTTGGTTTAAACACACACAAAGTCTGAACAGAAACACTGCTAACATCTGCTCATTGTAACAGGTGGGTGTAATTAGGCTAAAGGTTATGCATTGACACCTTGATTCTGATTGCTCTGAAGCTACCTGATTACTTTACATGAGGCAAAAGTTGTTTATTAAAAAAAAAAAAAAAAAAAAAGAAAAAGAAAAAGAAAAAAACCTTAGGTGAACTTTGAAGCAGATTTTGGAAGAACACCCTCTGCTGGTTGGGAGGAAGAGATGGAAAACTTACAGCACCTGGTATTCCCAAGCGGTCTCCCATCCAGGTACTAACCAGGCCCAACCCTGTTTGGCTTCCGAGATCGGACGAGATCGGGCGGGTCCAGAGTGGTGTGGCCGTAAGCACTTGCCAGTGTCCAGCAAAGCCTCTTGGCCACTCAATCTCAAGGTTTTCCTGCTTAAAGCTACAGGCTTGCCATTGTGTCCTCCTGATTAACACACCTGCTGACTAGACACACCCACCTGCTGCAAAAACCATGCCATTTCACCTCTCCTCTGCAAAATCAGCCTTGGTTTAAACACACACAAAGTCTGAACAGAAACACTGCTAACATCTGCTCATTGTAACAGGTGGGTGTAATTAGGCTAAAGGTTATGCATTGACACCTTGATTCTGATTGCTCTGAAGCTACCTGATTACTTTACATGAGGCAAAAGTTGTTTATTAAAAAAAAAAAAAAAAAAACCTTAGGTGAACTTTGAAGCAGATTTTGGAAGAACACCCTCTGCTGGTTGGGAGGAAAAGATGGAAAACTTACAGCACCTGGTATTCCCAAGCGGTCTCCCATCCAGGTACTAACCAGGCCCAACCCTGTTTGGCTTCCGAGATCGGACGAGATCGGGCGGGTCCAGAGTGGTGTGGCCGTAAGCACTTGCCAGTGTCCAGCAAAGCCTCTTGGCCACTCAATCTCAAGGTTTTCCTGCTTAAAGCTACAGGCTTGCCATTGTGTCCTCCTGATTAACACACCTGCTGACTAGACACACCCACCTGCTGCAAAAACCATGCCATTTCACCTCTCCTCTGCAAAATCAGCCTTGGTTTAAACACACACAAAGTCTGAACAGAAACACTGCTAACATCTGCTCATTGTAACAGGTGGGTGTAATTAGGCTAAAGGTTATGCATTGACACCTTGATTCTGATTGCTCTGAAGCTACCTGATTACTTTACATGAGGCAAAAGTTGTTTATTAAAAAAAAAAAAAAAAAAACCTTAGGTGAACTTTGAAGCAGATTTTGGAAGAACACCCTCTGCTGGTTGGGAGGAAAAGATGGAAAACTTACAGCACCTGGTATTCCCAAGCGGTCTCCCATCCAGGTACTAACCAGGCCCAACCCTGTTTGGCTTCCGAGATCGGACGAGATCGGGCGGGTCCAGAGTGGTGTGGCCGTAAGCACTTGCCAGTGTCCAGCAAAGCCTCTTGGCCACTCAATCTCAAGGTTTTCCTGCTTAAAGCTACAGGCTTGCCATTGTGTCCTCCTGATTAACACACCTGCTGACTAGACACACCCACCTGCTGCAAAAACCATGCCATTTCACCTCTCCTCTGCAAAATCAGCCTTGGTTTAAACACACACAAAGTCTGAACAGAAACACTGCTAACATCTGCTCATTGTAACAGGTGGGTGTAATTAGGCTAAAGGTTATGCATTGACACCTTGATTCTGATTGCTCTGAAGCTACCTGATTACTTTACATGAGGCAAAAGTTGTTTATTAAAAAAAAAAAAAAAAAAACCTTAGGTGAACTTTGAAGCAGATTTTGGAAGAACACCCTCTGCTGGTTGGGAGGAAAAGATGGAAAACTTACAGCACCTGGTATTCCCAAGCGGTCTCCCATCCAGGTACTAACCAGGCCCAACCCTGTTTGGCTTCCGAGATCGGACGAGATCGGGCGGGTCCAGAGTGGTGTGGCCGTAAGCACTTGCCAGTGTCCAGCAAAGCCTCTTGGCCACTCAATCTCAAGGTTTTCCTGCTTAAAGCTACAGGCTTGCCATTGTGTCCTCCTGATTAACACACCTGCTGACTAGACACACCCACCTGCTGCAAAAACCATGCCATTTCACCTCTCCTCTGCAAAATCAGCCTTGGTTTAAACACACACAAAGTCTGAACAGAAACACTGCTAACATCTGCTCATTGTAACAGGTGGGTGTAATTAGGCTAAAGGTTATGCATTGACACCTTGATTCTGATTGCTCTGAAGCTACCTGATTACTTTACATGAGGCAAAAGTCGTTTATTAAAAAAAAAAAAAAAAAACCTTAGGTGAACTTTGAAGCAGATTTTGGAAGAACACCCTCTGCTGGTTGGGAGGAAAAGATGGAAAACTTACAGCACCTGGTATTCCCAAGCGGTCTCCCATCCAGGTACTAACCAGGCCCAACCCTGTTTGGCTTCCGAGATCGGACGAGATCGGGCGGGTCCAGAGTGGTGTGGCCGTAAGCACTTGCCAGTGTCCAGCAAAGCCTCTTGGCCACTCAATCTCAAGGTTTTCCTGCTTAAAGCTACAGGCTTGCCATTGTGTCCTCCTGATTAACACACCTGCTGACTAGACACACCCACCTGCTGCAAAAACCATGCCATTTCACCTCTCCTCTGCAAAATCAGCCTTGGTTTAAACACACACAAAGTCTGAACAGAAACACTGCTAACATCTGCTCATTGTAACAGGTGGGTGTAATTAGGCTAAAGGTTATGCATTGACACCTTGATTCTGATTGCTCTGAAGCTACCTGATTACTTTACATGAGGCAAAAGTTGTTTATTAAAAAAAAAAAAAAAAAAACCTTAGGTGAACTTTGAAGCAGATTTTGGAAGAACACCCTCTGCTGGTTGGGAGGAAAAGATGGAAAACTTACAGCACCTGGTATTCCCAAGCGGTCTCCCATCCAGGTACTAACCAGGCCCAACCCTGTTTGGCTTCCGAGATCGGACGAGATCGGGCGGGTCCAGAGTGGTGTGGCCGTAAGCACTTGCCAGTGTCCAGCAAAGCCTCTTGGCCACTCAATCTCAAGGTTTTCCTGCTTAAAGCTACAGGCTTGCCATTGTGTCCTCCTGATTAACACACCTGCTGACTAGACACACCCACCTGCTGCAAAAACCATGCCATTTCACCTCTCCTCTGCAAAATCAGCCTTGGTTTAAACACACACAAAGTCTGAACAGAAACACTGCTAACATCTGCTCATTGTAACAGGTGGGTGTAATTAGGCTAAAGGTTATGCATTGACACCTTGATTCTGATTGCTCTGAAGCTACCTGATTACTTTACATGAGGCAAAAGTTGTTTATTAAAAAAAAAAAAAAAAAAACCTTAGGTGAACTTTGAAGCAGATTTTGGAAGAACACCCTCTGCTGGTTGGGAGGAAAAGATGGAAAACTTACAGCACCTGGTATTCCCAAGCGGTCTCCCATCCAGGTACTAACCAGGCCCAACCCTGTTTGGCTTCCGAGATCGGACGAGATCGGGCGGGTCCAGAGTGGTGTGGCCGTAAGCACTTGCCAGTGTCCAGCAAAGCCTCTTGGCCACTCAATCTCAAGGTTTTCCTGCTTAAAGCTACAGGCTTGCCATTGTGTCCTCCTGATTAACACACCTGCTGACTAGACACACCCACCTGCTGCAAAAACCATGCCATTTCACCTCTCCTCTGCAAAATCAGCCTTGGTTTAAACACACACAAAGTCTGAACAGAAACACTGCTAACATCTGCTCATTGTAACAGGTGGGTGTAATTAGGCTAAAGGTTATGCATTGACACCTTGATTCTGATTGCTCTGAAGCTACCTGATTACTTTACATGAGGCAAAAGTTGTTTATTAAAAAAAAAAAAAAAAAAAAAGAAAAAGAAAAAGAAAAAAACCTTAGGTGAACTTTGAAGCAGATTTTGGAAGAACACCCTCTGCTGGTTGGGAGGAAGAGATGGAAAACTTACAGCACCTGGTATTCCCAAGCGGTCTCCCATCCAGGTACTAACCAGGCCCAACCCTGTTTGGCTTCCGAGATCGGACGAGATCGGGCGGGTCCAGAGTGGTGTGGCCGTAAGCACTTGCCAGTGTCCAGCAAAGCCTCTTGGCCACTCAATCTCAAGGTTTTCCTGCTTAAAGCTACAGGCTTGCCATTGTGTCCTCCTGATTAACACACCTGCTGACTAGACACACCCACCTGCTGCAAAAACCATGCCATTTCACCTCTCCTCTGCAAAATCAGCCTTGGTTTAAACACACACAAAGTCTGAACAGAAACACTGCTAACATCTGCTCATTGTAACAGGTGGGTGTAATTAGGCTAAAGGTTATGCATTGACACCTTGATTCTGATTGCTCTGAAGCTACCTGATTACTTTACATGAGGCAAAAGTTGTTTATTAAAAAAAAAAAAAAAAAAACCTTAGGTGAACTTTGAAGCAGATTTTGGAAGAACACCCTCTGCTGGTTGGGAGGAAAAGATGGAAAACTTACAGCACCTGGTATTCCCAAGCGGTCTCCCATCCAGGTACTAACCAGGCCCAACCCTGTTTGGCTTCCGAGATCGGACGAGATCGGGCGGGTCCAGAGTGGTGTGGCCGTAAGCACTTGCCAGTGTCCAGCAAAGCCTCTTGGCCACTCAATCTCAAGGTTTTCCTGCTTAAAGCTACAGGCTTGCCATTGTGTCCTCCTGATTAACACACCTGCTGACTAGACACACCCACCTGCTGCAAAAACCATGCCATTTCACCTCTCCTCTGCAAAATCAGCCTTGGTTTAAACACACACAAAGTCTGAACAGAAACACTGCTAACATCTGCTCATTGTAACAGGTGGGTGTAATTAGGCTAAAGGTTATGCATTGACACCTTGATTCTGATTGCTCTGAAGCTACCTGATTACTTTACATGAGGCAAAAGTTGTTTATTAAAAAAAAAAAAAAAAAAAAAGAAAAAGAAAAAGAAAAAAACCTTAGGTGAACTTTGAAGCAGATTTTGGAAGAACACCCTCTGCTGGTTGGGAGGAAGAGATGGAAAACTTACAGCACCTGGTATTCCCAAGCGGTCTCCCATCCAGGTACTAACCAGGCCCAACCCTGTTTGGCTTCCGAGATCGGACGAGATCGGGCGGGTCCAGAGTGGTGTGGCCGTAAGCACTTGCCAGTGTCCAGCAAAGCCTCTTGGCCACTCAATCTCAAGGTTTTCCTGCTTAAAGCTACAGGCTTGCCATTGTGTCCTCCTGATTAACACACCTGCTGACTAGACACACCCACCTGCTGCAAAAACCATGCCATTTCACCTCTCCTCTGCAAAATCAGCCTTGGTTTAAACACACACAAAGTCTGAACAGAAACACTGCTAACATCTGCTCATTGTAACAGGTGGGTGTAATTAGGCTAAAGGTTATGCATTGACACCTTGATTCTGATTGCTCTGAAGCTACCTGATTACTTTACATGAGGCAAAAGTTGTTTATTAAAAAAAAAAAAAAAAAAAACCTTAGGTGAACTTTGAAGCAGATTTTGGAAGAACACCCTCTGCTGGTTGGGAGGAAAAGATGGAAAACTTACAGCACCTGGTATTCCCAAGCGGTCTCCCATCCAGGTACTAACCAGGCCCAACCCTGTTTGGCTTCCGAGATCGGACGAGATCGGGCGGGTCCAGAGTGGTGTGGCCGTAAGCACTTGCCAGTGTCCAGCAAAGCCTCTTGGCCACTCAATCTCAAGGTTTTCCTGCTTAAAGCTACAGGCTTGCCATTGTGTCCTCCTGATTAACACACCTGCTGACTAGACACACCCACCTGCTGCAAAAACCATGCCATTTCACCTCTCCTCTGCAAAATCAGCCTTGGTTTAAACACACACAAAGTCTGAACAGAAACACTGCTAACATCTGCTCATTGTAACAGGTGGGTGTAATTAGGCTAAAGGTTATGCATTGACACCTTGATTCTGATTGCTCTGAAGCTACCTGATTACTTTACATGAGGCAAAAGTTGTTTATTAAAAAAAAAAAAAAAAAACCTTAGGTGAACTTTGAAGCAGATTTTGGAAGAACACCCTCTGCTGGTTGGGAGGAAAAGATGGAAAACTTACAGCACCTGGTATTCCCAAGCGGTCTCCCATCCAGGTACTAACCAGGCCCAACCCTGTTTGGCTTCCGAGATCGGACGAGATCGGGCGGGTCCAGAGTGGTGTGGCCGTAAGCACTTGCCAGTGTCCAGCAAAGCCTCTTGGCCACTCAATCTCAAGGTTTTCCTGCTTAAAGCTACAGGCTTGCCATTGTGTCCTCCTGATTAACACACCTGCTGACTAGACACACCCACCTGCTGCAAAAACCATGCCATTTCACCTCTCCTCTGCAAAATCAGCCTTGGTTTAAACACACACAAAGTCTGAACAGAAACACTGCTAACATCTGCTCATTGTAACAGGTGGGTGTAATTAGGCTAAAGGTTATGCATTGACACCTTGATTCTGATTGCTCTGAAGCTACCTGATTACTTTACATGAGGCAAAAGTTGTTTATTAAAAAAAAAAAAAAAAAAACCTTAGGTGAACTTTGAAGCAGATTTTGGAAGAACACCCTCTGCTGGTTGGGAGGAAAAGATGGAAAACTTACAGCACCTGGTATTCCCAAGCGGTCTCCCATCCAGGTACTAACCAGGCCCAACCCTGTTTGGCTTCCGAGATCGGACGAGATCGGGCGGGTCCAGAGTGGTGTGGCCGTAAGCACTTGCCAGTGTCCAGCAAAGCCTCTTGGCCACTCAATCTCAAGGTTTTCCTGCTTAAAGCTACAGGCTTGCCATTGTGTCCTCCTGATTAACACACCTGCTGACTAGACACACCCACCTGCTGCAAAAACCATGCCATTTCACCTCTCCTCTGCAAAATCAGCCTTGGTTTAAACACACACAAAGTCTGAACAGAAACACTGCTAACATCTGCTCATTGTAACAGGTGGGTGTAATTAGGCTAAAGGTTATGCATTGACACCTTGATTCTGATTGCTCTGAAGCTACCTGATTACTTTACATGAGGCAAAAGTTGTTTATTAAAAAAAAAAAAAAAAAAACCTTAGGTGAACTTTGAAGCAGATTTTGGAAGAACACCCTCTGCTGGTTGGGAGGAAAAGATGGAAAACTTACAGCACCTGGTATTCCCAAGCGGTCTCCCATCCAGGTACTAACCAGGCCCAACCCTGTTTGGCTTCCGAGATCGGACGAGATCGGGCGGGTCCAGAGTGGTGTGGCCGTAAGCACTTGCCAGTGTCCAGCAAAGCCTCTTGGCCACTCAATCTCAAGGTTTTCCTGCTTAAAGCTACAGGCTTGCCATTGTGTCCTCCTGATTAACACACCTGCTGACTAGACACACCCACCTGCTGCAAAAACCATGCCATTTCACCTCTCCTCTGCAAAATCAGCCTTGGTTTAAACACACACAAAGTCTGAACAGAAACACTGCTAACATCTGCTCATTGTAACAGGTGGGTGTAATTAGGCTAAAGGTTATGCATTGACACCTTGATTCTGATTGCTCTGAAGCTACCTGATTACTTTACATGAGGCAAAAGTTGTTTATTAAAAAAAAAAAAAAAAAAAAAGAAAAAGAAAAAGAAAAAAACCTTAGGTGAACTTTGAAGCAGATTTTGGAAGAACACCCTCTGCTGGTTGGGAGGAAGAGATGGAAAACTTACAGCACCTGGTATTCCCAAGCGGTCTCCCATCCAGGTACTAACCAGGCCCAACCCTGTTTGGCTTCCGAGATCGGACGAGATCGGGCGGGTCCAGAGTGGTGTGGCCGTAAGCACTTGCCAGTGTCCAGCAAAGCCTCTTGGCCACTCAATCTCAAGGTTTTCCTGCTTAAAGCTACAGGCTTGCCATTGTGTCCTCCTGATTAACACACCTGCTGACTAGACACACCCACCTGCTGCAAAAACCATGCCATTTCACCTCTCCTCTGCAAAATCAGCCTTGGTTTAAACACACACAAAGTCTGAACAGAAACACTGCTAACATCTGCTCATTGTAACAGGTGGGTGTAATTAGGCTAAAGGTTATGCATTGACACCTTGATTCTGATTGCTCTGAAGCTACCTGATTACTTTACATGAGGCAAAAGTTGTTTATTAAAAAAAAAAAAAAAAAAACCTTAGGTGAACTTTGAAGCAGATTTTGGAAGAACACCCTCTGCTGGTTGGGAGGAAAAGATGGAAAACTTACAGCACCTGGTATTCCCAAGCGGTCTCCCATCCAGGTACTAACCAGGCCCAACCCTGTTTGGCTTCCGAGATCGGACGAGATCGGGCGGGTCCAGAGTGGTGTGGCCGTAAGCACTTGCCAGTGTCCAGCAAAGCCTCTTGGCCACTCAATCTCAAGGTTTTCCTGCTTAAAGCTACAGGCTTGCCATTGTGTCCTCCTGATTAACACACCTGCTGACTAGACACACCCACCTGCTGCAAAAACCATGCCATTTCACCTCTCCTCTGCAAAATCAGCCTTGGTTTAAACACACACAAAGTCTGAACAGAAACACTGCTAACATCTGCTCATTGTAACAGGTGGGTGTAATTAGGCTAAAGGTTATGCATTGACACCTTGATTCTGATTGCTCTGAAGCTACCTGATTACTTTACATGAGGCAAAAGTTGTTTATTAAAAAAAAAAAAAAAAAAAAAGAAAAAGAAAAAGAAAAAAACCTTAGGTGAACTTTGAAGCAGATTTTGGAAGAACACCCTCTGCTGGTTGGGAGGAAGAGATGGAAAACTTACAGCACCTGGTATTCCCAAGCGGTCTCCCATCCAGGTACTAACCAGGCCCAACCCTGTTTGGCTTCCGAGATCGGACGAGATCGGGCGGGTCCAGAGTGGTGTGGCCGTAAGCACTTGCCAGTGTCCAGCAAAGCCTCTTGGCCACTCAATCTCAAGGTTTTCCTGCTTAAAGCTACAGGCTTGCCATTGTGTCCTCCTGATTAACACACCTGCTGACTAGACACACCCACCTGCTGCAAAAACCATGCCATTTCACCTCTCCTCTGCAAAATCAGCCTTGGTTTAAACACACACAAAGTCTGAACAGAAACACTGCTAACATCTGCTCATTGTAACAGGTGGGTGTAATTAGGCTAAAGGTTATGCATTGACACCTTGATTCTGATTGCTCTGAAGCTACCTGATTACTTTACATGAGGCAAAAGTTGTTTATTAAAAAAAAAAAAAAAAAAACCTTAGGTGAACTTTGAAGCAGATTTTGGAAGAACACCCTCTGCTGGTTGGGAGGAAAAGATGGAAAACTTACAGCACCTGGTATTCCCAAGCGGTCTCCCATCCAGGTACTAACCAGGCCCAACCCTGTTTGGCTTCCGAGATCGGACGAGATCGGGCGGGTCCAGAGTGGTGTGGCCGTAAGCACTTGCCAGTGTCCAGCAAAGCCTCTTGGCCACTCAATCTCAAGGTTTTCCTGCTTAAAGCTACAGGCTTGCCATTGTGTCCTCCTGATTAACACACCTGCTGACTAGACACACCCACCTGCTGCAAAAACCATGCCATTTCACCTCTCCTCTGCAAAATCAGCCTTGGTTTAAACACACACAAAGTCTGAACAGAAACACTGCTAACATCTGCTCATTGTAACAGGTGGGTGTAATTAGGCTAAAGGTTATGCATTGACACCTTGATTCTGATTGCTCTGAAGCTACCTGATTACTTTACATGAGGCAAAAGTTGTTTATTAAAAAAAAAAAAAAAAAAAAAGAAAAAGAAAAAGAAAAAAACCTTAGGTGAACTTTGAAGCAGATTTTGGAAGAACACCCTCTGCTGGTTGGGAGGAAGAGATGGAAAACTTACAGCACCTGGTATTCCCAAGCGGTCTCCCATCCAGGTACTAACCAGGCCCAACCCTGTTTGGCTTCCGAGATCGGACGAGATCGGGCGGGTCCAGAGTGGTGTGGCCGTAAGCACTTGCCAGTGTCCAGCAAAGCCTCTTGGCCACTCAATCTCAAGGTTTTCCTGCTTAAAGCTACAGGCTTGCCATTGTGTCCTCCTGATTAACACACCTGCTGACTAGACACACCCACCTGCTGCAAAAACCATGCCATTTCACCTCTCCTCTGCAAAATCAGCCTTGGTTTAAACACACACAAAGTCTGAACAGAAACACTGCTAACATCTGCTCATTGTAACAGGTGGGTGTAATTAGGCTAAAGGTTATGCATTGACACCTTGATTCTGATTGCTCTGAAGCTACCTGATTACTTTACATGAGGCAAAAGTTGTTTATTAAAAAAAAAAAAAAAAAAAACCTTAGGTGAACTTTGAAGCAGATTTTGGAAGAACACCCTCTGCTGGTTGGGAGGAAAAGATGGAAAACTTACAGCACCTGGTATTCCCAAGCGGTCTCCCATCCAGGTACTAACCAGGCCCAACCCTGTTTGGCTTCCGAGATCGGACGAGATCGGGCGGGTCCAGAGTGGTGTGGCCGTAAGCACTTGCCAGTGTCCAGCAAAGCCTCTTGGCCACTCAATCTCAAGGTTTTCCTGCTTAAAGCTACAGGCTTGCCATTGTGTCCTCCTGATTAACACACCTGCTGACTAGACACACCCACCTGCTGCAAAAACCATGCCATTTCACCTCTCCTCTGCAAAATCAGCCTTGGTTTAAACACACACAAAGTCTGAACAGAAACACTGCTAACATCTGCTCATTGTAACAGGTGGGTGTAATTAGGCTAAAGGTTATGCATTGACACCTTGATTCTGATTGCTCTGAAGCTACCTGATTACTTTACATGAGGCAAAAGTTGTTTATTAAAAAAAAAAAAAAAAAACCTTAGGTGAACTTTGAAGCAGATTTTGGAAGAACACCCTCTGCTGGTTGGGAGGAAAAGATGGAAAACTTACAGCACCTGGTATTCCCAAGCGGTCTCCCATCCAGGTACTAACCAGGCCCAACCCTGTTTGGCTTCCGAGATCGGACGAGATCGGGCGGGTCCAGAGTGGTGTGGCCGTAAGCACTTGCCAGTGTCCAGCAAAGCCTCTTGGCCACTCAATCTCAAGGTTTTCCTGCTTAAAGCTACAGGCTTGCCATTGTGTCCTCCTGATTAACACACCTGCTGACTAGACACACCCACCTGCTGCAAAAACCATGCCATTTCACCTCTCCTCTGCAAAATCAGCCTTGGTTTAAACACACACAAAGTCTGAACAGAAACACTGCTAACATCTGCTCATTGTAACAGGTGGGTGTAATTAGGCTAAAGGTTATGCATTGACACCTTGATTCTGATTGCTCTGAAGCTACCTGATTACTTTACATGAGGCAAAAGTTGTTTATTAAAAAAAAAAAAAAAAAAACCTTAGGTGAACTTTGAAGCAGATTTTGGAAGAACACCCTCTGCTGGTTGGGAGGAAAAGATGGAAAACTTACAGCACCTGGTATTCCCAAGCGGTCTCCCATCCAGGTACTAACCAGGCCCAACCCTGTTTGGCTTCCGAGATCGGACGAGATCGGGCGGGTCCAGAGTGGTGTGGCCGTAAGCACTTGCCAGTGTCCAGCAAAGCCTCTTGGCCACTCAATCTCAAGGTTTTCCTGCTTAAAGCTACAGGCTTGCCATTGTGTCCTCCTGATTAACACACCTGCTGACTAGACACACCCACCTGCTGCAAAAACCATGCCATTTCACCTCTCCTCTGCAAAATCAGCCTTGGTTTAAACACACACAAAGTCTGAACAGAAACACTGCTAACATCTGCTCATTGTAACAGGTGGGTGTAATTAGGCTAAAGGTTATGCATTGACACCTTGATTCTGATTGCTCTGAAGCTACCTGATTACTTTACATGAGGCAAAAGTTGTTTATTAAAAAAAAAAAAAAAAAAACCTTAGGTGAACTTTGAAGCAGATTTTGGAAGAACACCCTCTGCTGGTTGGGAGGAAAAGATGGAAAACTTACAGCACCTGGTATTCCCAAGCGGTCTCCCATCCAGGTACTAACCAGGCCCAACCCTGTTTGGCTTCCGAGATCGGACGAGATCGGGCGGGTCCAGAGTGGTGTGGCCGTAAGCACTTGCCAGTGTCCAGCAAAGCCTCTTGGCCACTCAATCTCAAGGTTTTCCTGCTTAAAGCTACAGGCTTGCCATTGTGTCCTCCTGATTAACACACCTGCTGACTAGACACACCCACCTGCTGCAAAAACCATGCCATTTCACCTCTCCTCTGCAAAATCAGCCTTGGTTTAAACACACACAAAGTCTGAACAGAAACACTGCTAACATCTGCTCATTGTAACAGGTGGGTGTAATTAGGCTAAAGGTTATGCATTGACACCTTGATTCTGATTGCTCTGAAGCTACCTGATTACTTTACATGAGGCAAAAGTTGTTTATTAAAAAAAAAAAAAAAAAAAAAGAAAAAGAAAAAGAAAAAAACCTTAGGTGAACTTTGAAGCAGATTTTGGAAGAACACCCTCTGCTGGTTGGGAGGAAGAGATGGAAAACTTACAGCACCTGGTATTCCCAAGCGGTCTCCCATCCAGGTACTAACCAGGCCCAACCCTGTTTGGCTTCCGAGATCGGACGAGATCGGGCGGGTCCAGAGTGGTGTGGCCGTAAGCACTTGCCAGTGTCCAGCAAAGCCTCTTGGCCACTCAATCTCAAGGTTTTCCTGCTTAAAGCTACAGGCTTGCCATTGTGTCCTCCTGATTAACACACCTGCTGACTAGACACACCCACCTGCTGCAAAAACCATGCCATTTCACCTCTCCTCTGCAAAATCAGCCTTGGTTTAAACACACACAAAGTCTGAACAGAAACACTGCTAACATCTGCTCATTGTAACAGGTGGGTGTAATTAGGCTAAAGGTTATGCATTGACACCTTGATTCTGATTGCTCTGAAGCTACCTGATTACTTTACATGAGGCAAAAGTTGTTTATTAAAAAAAAAAAAAAAAAAACCTTAGGTGAACTTTGAAGCAGATTTTGGAAGAACACCCTCTGCTGGTTGGGAGGAAAAGATGGAAAACTTACAGCACCTGGTATTCCCAAGCGGTCTCCCATCCAGGTACTAACCAGGCCCAACCCTGTTTGGCTTCCGAGATCGGACGAGATCGGGCGGGTCCAGAGTGGTGTGGCCGTAAGCACTTGCCAGTGTCCAGCAAAGCCTCTTGGCCACTCAATCTCAAGGTTTTCCTGCTTAAAGCTACAGGCTTGCCATTGTGTCCTCCTGATTAACACACCTGCTGACTAGACACACCCACCTGCTGCAAAAACCATGCCATTTCACCTCTCCTCTGCAAAATCAGCCTTGGTTTAAACACACACAAAGTCTGAACAGAAACACTGCTAACATCTGCTCATTGTAACAGGTGGGTGTAATTAGGCTAAAGGTTATGCATTGACACCTTGATTCTGATTGCTCTGAAGCTACCTGATTACTTTACATGAGGCAAAAGTTGTTTATTAAAAAAAAAAAAAAAAAACCTTAGGTGAACTTTGAAGCAGATTTTGGAAGAACACCCTCTGCTGGTTGGGAGGAAAAGATGGAAAACTTACAGCACCTGGTATTCCCAAGCGGTCTCCCATCCAGGTACTAACCAGGCCCAACCCTGTTTGGCTTCCGAGATCGGACGAGATCGGGCGGGTCCAGAGTGGTGTGGCCGTAAGCACTTGCCAGTGTCCAGCAAAGCCTCTTGGCCACTCAATCTCAAGGTTTTCCTGCTTAAAGCTACAGGCTTGCCATTGTGTCCTCCTGATTAACACACCTGCTGACTAGACACACCCACCTGCTGCAAAAACCATGCCATTTCACCTCTCCTCTGCAAAATCAGCCTTGGTTTAAACACACACAAAGTCTGAACAGAAACACTGCTAACATCTGCTCATTGTAACAGGTGGGTGTAATTAGGCTAAAGGTTATGCATTGACACCTTGATTCTGATTGCTCTGAAGCTACCTGATTACTTTACATGAGGCAAAAGTTGTTTATTAAAAAAAAAAAAAAAAAAACCTTAGGTGAACTTTGAAGCAGATTTTGGAAGAACACCCTCTGCTGGTTGGGAGGAAAAGATGGAAAACTTACAGCACCTGGTATTCCCAAGCGGTCTCCCATCCAGGTACTAACCAGGCCCAACCCTGTTTGGCTTCCGAGATCGGACGAGATCGGGCGGGTCCAGAGTGGTGTGGCCGTAAGCACTTGCCAGTGTCCAGCAAAGCCTCTTGGCCACTCAATCTCAAGGTTTTCCTGCTTAAAGCTACAGGCTTGCCATTGTGTCCTCCTGATTAACACACCTGCTGACTAGACACACCCACCTGCTGCAAAAACCATGCCATTTCACCTCTCCTCTGCAAAATCAGCCTTGGTTTAAACACACACAAAGTCTGAACAGAAACACTGCTAACATCTGCTCATTGTAACAGGTGGGTGTAATTAGGCTAAAGGTTATGCATTGACACCTTGATTCTGATTGCTCTGAAGCTACCTGATTACTTTACATGAGGCAAAAGTTGTTTATTAAAAAAAAAAAAAAAAAAACCTTAGGTGAACTTTGAAGCAGATTTTGGAAGAACACCCTCTGCTGGTTGGGAGGAAAAGATGGAAAACTTACAGCACCTGGTATTCCCAAGCGGTCTCCCATCCAGGTACTAACCAGGCCCAACCCTGTTTGGCTTCCGAGATCGGACGAGATCGGGCGGGTCCAGAGTGGTGTGGCCGTAAGCACTTGCCAGTGTCCAGCAAAGCCTCTTGGCCACTCAATCTCAAGGTTTTCCTGCTTAAAGCTACAGGCTTGCCATTGTGTCCTCCTGATTAACACACCTGCTGACTAGACACACCCACCTGCTGCAAAAACCATGCCATTTCACCTCTCCTCTGCAAAATCAGCCTTGGTTTAAACACACACAAAGTCTGAACAGAAACACTGCTAACATCTGCTCATTGTAACAGGTGGGTGTAATTAGGCTAAAGGTTATGCATTGACACCTTGATTCTGATTGCTCTGAAGCTACCTGATTACTTTACATGAGGCAAAAGTTGTTTATTAAAAAAAAAAAAAAAAAAAAAGAAAAAGAAAAAGAAAAAAACCTTAGGTGAACTTTGAAGCAGATTTTGGAAGAACACCCTCTGCTGGTTGGGAGGAAGAGATGGAAAACTTACAGCACCTGGTATTCCCAAGCGGTCTCCCATCCAGGTACTAACCAGGCCCAACCCTGTTTGGCTTCCGAGATCGGACGAGATCGGGCGGGTCCAGAGTGGTGTGGCCGTAAGCACTTGCCAGTGTCCAGCAAAGCCTCTTGGCCACTCAATCTCAAGGTTTTCCTGCTTAAAGCTACAGGCTTGCCATTGTGTCCTCCTGATTAACACACCTGCTGACTAGACACACCCACCTGCTGCAAAAACCATGCCATTTCACCTCTCCTCTGCAAAATCAGCCTTGGTTTAAACACACACAAAGTCTGAACAGAAACACTGCTAACATCTGCTCATTGTAACAGGTGGGTGTAATTAGGCTAAAGGTTATGCATTGACACCTTGATTCTGATTGCTCTGAAGCTACCTGATTACTTTACATGAGGCAAAAGTTGTTTATTAAAAAAAAAAAAAAAAAAACCTTAGGTGAACTTTGAAGCAGATTTTGGAAGAACACCCTCTGCTGGTTGGGAGGAAAAGATGGAAAACTTACAGCACCTGGTATTCCCAAGCGGTCTCCCATCCAGGTACTAACCAGGCCCAACCCTGTTTGGCTTCCGAGATCGGACGAGATCGGGCGGGTCCAGAGTGGTGTGGCCGTAAGCACTTGCCAGTGTCCAGCAAAGCCTCTTGGCCACTCAATCTCAAGGTTTTCCTGCTTAAAGCTACAGGCTTGCCATTGTGTCCTCCTGATTAACACACCTGCTGACTAGACACACCCACCTGCTGCAAAAACCATGCCATTTCACCTCTCCTCTGCAAAATCAGCCTTGGTTTAAACACACACAAAGTCTGAACAGAAACACTGCTAACATCTGCTCATTGTAACAGGTGGGTGTAATTAGGCTAAAGGTTATGCATTGACACCTTGATTCTGATTGCTCTGAAGCTACCTGATTACTTTACATGAGGCAAAAGTTGTTTATTAAAAAAAAAAAAAAAAAAACCTTAGGTGAACTTTGAAGCAGATTTTGGAAGAACACCCTCTGCTGGTTGGGAGGAAAAGATGGAAAACTTACAGCACCTGGTATTCCCAAGCGGTCTCCCATCCAGGTACTAACCAGGCCCAACCCTGTTTGGCTTCCGAGATCGGACGAGATCGGGCGGGTCCAGAGTGGTGTGGCCGTAAGCACTTGCCAGTGTCCAGCAAAGCCTCTTGGCCACTCAATCTCAAGGTTTTCCTGCTTAAAGCTACAGGCTTGCCATTGTGTCCTCCTGATTAACACACCTGCTGACTAGACACACCCACCTGCTGCAAAAACCATGCCATTTCACCTCTCCTCTGCAAAATCAGCCTTGGTTTAAACACACACAAAGTCTGAACAGAAACACTGCTAACATCTGCTCATTGTAACAGGTGGGTGTAATTAGGCTAAAGGTTATGCATTGACACCTTGATTCTGATTGCTCTGAAGCTACCTGATTACTTTACATGAGGCAAAAGTTGTTTATTAAAAAAAAAAAAAAAAAAACCTTAGGTGAACTTTGAAGCAGATTTTGGAAGAACACCCTCTGCTGGTTGGGAGGAAAAGATGGAAAACTTACAGCACCTGGTATTCCCAAGCGGTCTCCCATCCAGGTACTAACCAGGCCCAACCCTGTTTGGCTTCCGAGATCGGACGAGATCGGGCGGGTCCAGAGTGGTGTGGCCGTAAGCACTTGCCAGTGTCCAGCAAAGCCTCTTGGCCACTCAATCTCAAGGTTTTCCTGCTTAAAGCTACAGGCTTGCCATTGTGTCCTCCTGATTAACACACCTGCTGACTAGACACACCCACCTGCTGCAAAAACCATGCCATTTCACCTCTCCTCTGCAAAATCAGCCTTGGTTTAAACACACACAAAGTCTGAACAGAAACACTGCTAACATCTGCTCATTGTAACAGGTGGGTGTAATTAGGCTAAAGGTTATGCATTGACACCTTGATTCTGATTGCTCTGAAGCTACCTGATTACTTTACATGAGGCAAAAGTTGTTTATTAAAAAAAAAAAAAAAAAACCTTAGGTGAACTTTGAAGCAGATTTTGGAAGAACACCCTCTGCTGGTTGGGAGGAAAAGATGGAAAACTTACAGCACCTGGTATTCCCAAGCGGTCTCCCATCCAGGTACTAACCAGGCCCAACCCTGTTTGGCTTCCGAGATCGGACGAGATCGGGCGGGTCCAGAGTGGTGTGGCCGTAAGCACTTGCCAGTGTCCAGCAAAGCCTCTTGGCCACTCAATCTCAAGGTTTTCCTGCTTAAAGCTACAGGCTTGCCATTGTGTCCTCCTGATTAACACACCTGCTGACTAGACACACCCACCTGCTGCAAAAACCATGCCATTTCACCTCTCCTCTGCAAAATCAGCCTTGGTTTAAACACACACAAAGTCTGAACAGAAACACTGCTAACATCTGCTCATTGTAACAGGTGGGTGTAATTAGGCTAAAGGTTATGCATTGACACCTTGATTCTGATTGCTCTGAAGCTACCTGATTACTTTACATGAGGCAAAAGTTGTTTATTAAAAAAAAAAAAAAAAAAACCTTAGGTGAACTTTGAAGCAGATTTTGGAAGAACACCCTCTGCTGGTTGGGAGGAAAAGATGGAAAACTTACAGCACCTGGTATTCCCAAGCGGTCTCCCATCCAGGTACTAACCAGGCCCAACCCTGTTTGGCTTCCGAGATCGGACGAGATCGGGCGGGTCCAGAGTGGTGTGGCCGTAAGCACTTGCCAGTGTCCAGCAAAGCCTCTTGGCCACTCAATCTCAAGGTTTTCCTGCTTAAAGCTACAGGCTTGCCATTGTGTCCTCCTGATTAACACACCTGCTGACTAGACACACCCACCTGCTGCAAAAACCATGCCATTTCACCTCTCCTCTGCAAAATCAGCCTTGGTTTAAACACACACAAAGTCTGAACAGAAACACTGCTAACATCTGCTCATTGTAACAGGTGGGTGTAATTAGGCTAAAGGTTATGCATTGACACCTTGATTCTGATTGCTCTGAAGCTACCTGATTACTTTACATGAGGCAAAATTTGTTTATTAAAAAAAAAAAAAAAAAAACCTTAGGTGAACTTTGAAGCAGATTTTGGAAGAACACCCTCTGCTGGTTGGGAGGAAAAGATGGAAAACTTACAGCACCTGGTATTCCCAAGCGGTCTCCCATCCAGGTACTAACCAGGCCCAACCCTGTTTGGCTTCCGAGATCGGACGAGATCGGGCGGGTCCAGAGTGGTGTGGCCGTAAGCACTTGCCAGTGTCCAGCAAAGCCTCTTGGCCACTCAATCTCAAGGTTTTCCTGCTTAAAGCTACAGGCTTGCCATTGTGTCCTCCTGATTAACACACCTGCTGACTAGACACACCCACCTGCTGCAAAAACCATGCCATTTCACCTCTCCTCTGCAAAATCAGCCTTGGTTTAAACACACACAAAGTCTGAACAGAAACACTGCTAACATCTGCTCATTGTAACAGGTGGGTGTAATTAGGCTAAAGGTTATGCATTGACACCTTGATTCTGATTGCTCTGAAGCTACCTGATTACTTTACATGAGGCAAAAGTTGTTTATTAAAAAAAAAAAAAAAAAAAAAGAAAAAGAAAAAGAAAAAAACCTTAGGTGAACTTTGAAGCAGATTTTGGAAGAACACCCTCTGCTGGTTGGGAGGAAGAGATGGAAAACTTACAGCACCTGGTATTCCCAAGCGGTCTCCCATCCAGGTACTAACCAGGCCCAACCCTGTTTGGCTTCCGAGATCGGACGAGATCGGGCGGGTCCAGAGTGGTGTGGCCGTAAGCACTTGCCAGTGTCCAGCAAAGCCTCTTGGCCACTCAATCTCAAGGTTTTCCTGCTTAAAGCTACAGGCTTGCCATTGTGTCCTCCTGATTAACACACCTGCTGACTAGACACACCCACCTGCTGCAAAAACCATGCCATTTCACCTCTCCTCTGCAAAATCAGCCTTGGTTTAAACACACACAAAGTCTGAACAGAAACACTGCTAACATCTGCTCATTGTAACAGGTGGGTGTAATTAGGCTAAAGGTTATGCATTGACACCTTGATTCTGATTGCTCTGAAGCTACCTGATTACTTTACATGAGGCAAAAGTTGTTTATTAAAAAAAAAAAAAAAAAAACCTTAGGTGAACTTTGAAGCAGATTTTGGAAGAACACCCTCTGCTGGTTGGGAGGAAAAGATGGAAAACTTACAGCACCTGGTATTCCCAAGCGGTCTCCCATCCAGGTACTAACCAGGCCCAACCCTGTTTGGCTTCCGAGATCGGACGAGATCGGGCGGGTCCAGAGTGGTGTGGCCGTAAGCACTTGCCAGTGTCCAGCAAAGCCTCTTGGCCACTCAATCTCAAGGTTTTCCTGCTTAAAGCTACAGGCTTGCCATTGTGTCCTCCTGATTAACACACCTGCTGACTAGACACACCCACCTGCTGCAAAAACCATGCCATTTCACCTCTCCTCTGCAAAATCAGCCTTGGTTTAAACACACACAAAGTCTGAACAGAAACACTGCTAACATCTGCTCATTGTAACAGGTGGGTGTAATTAGGCTAAAGGTTATGCATTGACACCTTGATTCTGATTGCTCTGAAGCTACCTGATTACTTTACATGAGGCAAAAGTTGTTTATTAAAAAAAAAAAAAAAAAAAAAGAAAAAGAAAAAGAAAAAAACCTTAGGTGAACTTTGAAGCAGATTTTGGAAGAACACCCTCTGCTGGTTGGGAGGAAGAGATGGAAAACTTACAGCACCTGGTATTCCCAAGCGGTCTCCCATCCAGGTACTAACCAGGCCCAACCCTGTTTGGCTTCCGAGATCGGACGAGATCGGGCGGGTCCAGAGTGGTGTGGCCGTAAGCACTTGCCAGTGTCCAGCAAAGCCTCTTGGCCACTCAATCTCAAGGTTTTCCTGCTTAAAGCTACAGGCTTGCCATTGTGTCCTCCTGATTAACACACCTGCTGACTAGACACACCCACCTGCTGCAAAAACCATGCCATTTCACCTCTCCTCTGCAAAATCAGCCTTGGTTTAAACACACACAAAGTCTGAACAGAAACACTGCTAACATCTGCTCATTGTAACAGGTGGGTGTAATTAGGCTAAAGGTTATGCATTGACACCTTGATTCTGATTGCTCTGAAGCTACCTGATTACTTTACATGAGGCAAAAGTTGTTTATTAAAAAAAAAAAAAAAAAAACCTTAGGTGAACTTTGAAGCAGATTTTGGAAGAACACCCTCTGCTGGTTGGGAGGAAAAGATGGAAAACTTACAGCACCTGGTATTCCCAAGCGGTCTCCCATCCAGGTACTAACCAGGCCCAACCCTGTTTGGCTTCCGAGATCGGACGAGATCGGGCGGGTCCAGAGTGGTGTGGCCGTAAGCACTTGCCAGTGTCCAGCAAAGCCTCTTGGCCACTCAATCTCAAGGTTTTCCTGCTTAAAGCTACAGGCTTGCCATTGTGTCCTCCTGATTAACACACCTGCTGACTAGACACACCCACCTGCTGCAAAAACCATGCCATTTCACCTCTCCTCTGCAAAATCAGCCTTGGTTTAAACACACACAAAGTCTGAACAGAAACACTGCTAACATCTGCTCATTGTAACAGGTGGGTGTAATTAGGCTAAAGGTTATGCATTGACACCTTGATTCTGATTGCTCTGAAGCTACCTGATTACTTTACATGAGGCAAAAGTTGTTTATTAAAAAAAAAAAAAAAAAAAAAGAAAAAGAAAAAGAAAAAAACCTTAGGTGAACTTTGAAGCAGATTTTGGAAGAACACCCTCTGCTGGTTGGGAGGAAGAGATGGAAAACTTACAGCACCTGGTATTCCCAAGCGGTCTCCCATCCAGGTACTAACCAGGCCCAACCCTGTTTGGCTTCCGAGATCGGACGAGATCGGGCGGGTCCAGAGTGGTGTGGCCGTAAGCACTTGCCAGTGTCCAGCAAAGCCTCTTGGCCACTCAATCTCAAGGTTTTCCTGCTTAAAGCTACAGGCTTGCCATTGTGTCCTCCTGATTAACACACCTGCTGACTAGACACACCCACCTGCTGCAAAAACCATGCCATTTCACCTCTCCTCTGCAAAATCAGCCTTGGTTTAAACACACACAAAGTCTGAACAGAAACACTGCTAACATCTGCTCATTGTAACAGGTGGGTGTAATTAGGCTAAAGGTTATGCATTGACACCTTGATTCTGATTGCTCTGAAGCTACCTGATTACTTTACATGAGGCAAAAGTTGTTTATTAAAAAAAAAAAAAAAAAAACCTTAGGTGAACTTTGAAGCAGATTTTGGAAGAACACCCTCTGCTGGTTGGGAGGAAAAGATGGAAAACTTACAGCACCTGGTATTCCCAAGCGGTCTCCCATCCAGGTACTAACCAGGCCCAACCCTGTTTGGCTTCCGAGATCGGACGAGATCGGGCGGGTCCAGAGTGGTGTGGCCGTAAGCACTTGCCAGTGTCCAGCAAAGCCTCTTGGCCACTCAATCTCAAGGTTTTCCTGCTTAAAGCTACAGGCTTGCCATTGTGTCCTCCTGATTAACACACCTGCTGACTAGACACACCCACCTGCTGCAAAAACCATGCCATTTCACCTCTCCTCTGCAAAATCAGCCTTGGTTTAAACACACACAAAGTCTGAACAGAAACACTGCTAACATCTGCTCATTGTAACAGGTGGGTGTAATTAGGCTAAAGGTTATGCATTGACACCTTGATTCTGATTGCTCTGAAGCTACCTGATTACTTTACATGAGGCAAAAGTTGTTTATTAAAAAAAAAAAAAAAAAAACCTTAGGTGAACTTTGAAGCAGATTTTGGAAGAACACCCTCTGCTGGTTGGGAGGAAAAGATGGAAAACTTACAGCACCTGGTATTCCCAAGCGGTCTCCCATCCAGGTACTAACCAGGCCCAACCCTGTTTGGCTTCCGAGATCGGACGAGATCGGGCGGGTCCAGAGTGGTGTGGCCGTAAGCACTTGCCAGTGTCCAGCAAAGCCTCTTGGCCACTCAATCTCAAGGTTTTCCTGCTTAAAGCTACAGGCTTGCCATTGTGTCCTCCTGATTAACACACCTGCTGACTAGACACACCCACCTGCTGCAAAAACCATGCCATTTCACCTCTCCTCTGCAAAATCAGCCTTGGTTTAAACACACACAAAGTCTGAACAGAAACACTGCTAACATCTGCTCATTGTAACAGGTGGGTGTAATTAGGCTAAAGGTTATGCATTGACACCTTGATTCTGATTGCTCTGAAGCTACCTGATTACTTTACATGAGGCAAAAGTTGTTTATTAAAAAAAAAAAAAAAAAAACCTTAGGTGAACTTTGAAGCAGATTTTGGAAGAACACCCTCTGCTGGTTGGGAGGAAAAGATGGAAAACTTACAGCACCTGGTATTCCCAAGCGGTCTCCCATCCAGGTACTAACCAGGCCCAACCCTGTTTGGCTTCCGAGATCGGACGAGATCGGGCGGGTCCAGAGTGGTGTGGCCGTAAGCACTTGCCAGTGTCCAGCAAAGCCTCTTGGCCACTCAATCTCAAGGTTTTCCTGCTTAAAGCTACAGGCTTGCCATTGTGTCCTCCTGATTAACACACCTGCTGACTAGACACACCCACCTGCTGCAAAAACCATGCCATTTCACCTCTCCTCTGCAAAATCAGCCTTGGTTTAAACACACACAAAGTCTGAACAGAAACACTGCTAACATCTGCTCATTGTAACAGGTGGGTGTAATTAGGCTAAAGGTTATGCATTGACACCTTGATTCTGATTGCTCTGAAGCTACCTGATTACTTTACATGAGGCAAAAGTTGTTTATTAAAAAAAAAAAAAAAAAAACCTTAGGTGAACTTTGAAGCAGATTTTGGAAGAACACCCTCTGCTGGTTGGGAGGAAAAGATGGAAAACTTACAGCACCTGGTATTCCCAAGCGGTCTCCCATCCAGGTACTAACCAGGCCCAACCCTGTTTGGCTTCCGAGATCGGACGAGATCGGGCGGGTCCAGAGTGGTGTGGCCGTAAGCACTTGCCAGTGTCCAGCAAAGCCTCTTGGCCACTCAATCTCAAGGTTTTCCTGCTTAAAGCTACAGGCTTGCCATTGTGTCCTCCTGATTAACACACCTGCTGACTAGACACACCCACCTGCTGCAAAAACCATGCCATTTCACCTCTCCTCTGCAAAATCAGCCTTGGTTTAAACACACACAAAGTCTGAACAGAAACACTGCTAACATCTGCTCATTGTAACAGGTGGGTGTAATTAGGCTAAAGGTTATGCATTGACACCTTGATTCTGATTGCTCTGAAGCTACCTGATTACTTTACATGAGGCAAAAGTTGTTTATTAAAAAAAAAAAAAAAAAAACCTTAGGTGAACTTTGAAGCAGATTTTGGAAGAACACCCTCTGCTGGTTGGGAGGAAAAGATGGAAAACTTACAGCACCTGGTATTCCCAAGCGGTCTCCCATCCAGGTACTAACCAGGCCCAACCCTGTTTGGCTTCCGAGATCGGACGAGATCGGGCGGGTCCAGAGTGGTGTGGCCGTAAGCACTTGCCAGTGTCCAGCAAAGCCTCTTGGCCACTCAATCTCAAGGTTTTCCTGCTTAAAGCTACAGGCTTGCCATTGTGTCCTCCTGATTAACACACCTGCTGACTAGACACACCCACCTGCTGCAAAAACCATGCCATTTCACCTCTCCTCTGCAAAATCAGCCTTGGTTTAAACACACACAAAGTCTGAACAGAAACACTGCTAACATCTGCTCATTGTAACAGGTGGGTGTAATTAGGCTAAAGGTTATGCATTGACACCTTGATTCTGATTGCTCTGAAGCTACCTGATTACTTTACATGAGGCAAAAGTTGTTTATTAAAAAAAAAAAAAAAAAAACCTTAGGTGAACTTTGAAGCAGATTTTGGAAGAACACCCTCTGCTGGTTGGGAGGAAAAGATGGAAAACTTACAGCACCTGGTATTCCCAAGCGGTCTCCCATCCAGGTACTAACCAGGCCCAACCCTGTTTGGCTTCCGAGATCGGACGAGATCGGGCGGGTCCAGAGTGGTGTGGCCGTAAGCACTTGCCAGTGTCCAGCAAAGCCTCTTGGCCACTCAATCTCAAGGTTTTCCTGCTTAAAGCTACAGGCTTGCCATTGTGTCCTCCTGATTAACACACCTGCTGACTAGACACACCCACCTGCTGCAAAAACCATGCCATTTCACCTCTCCTCTGCAAAATCAGCCTTGGTTTAAACACACACAAAGTCTGAACAGAAACACTGCTAACATCTGCTCATTGTAACAGGTGGGTGTAATTAGGCTAAAGGTTATGCATTGACACCTTGATTCTGATTGCTCTGAAGCTACCTGATTACTTTACATGAGGCAAAAGTTGTTTATTAAAAAAAAAAAAAAAAAAAAAGAAAAAGAAAAAGAAAAAAACCTTAGGTGAACTTTGAAGCAGATTTTGGAAGAACACCCTCTGCTGGTTGGGAGGAAGAGATGGAAAACTTACAGCACCTGGTATTCCCAAGCGGTCTCCCATCCAGGTACTAACCAGGCCCAACCCTGTTTGGCTTCCGAGATCGGACGAGATCGGGCGGGTCCAGAGTGGTGTGGCCGTAAGCACTTGCCAGTGTCCAGCAAAGCCTCTTGGCCACTCAATCTCAAGGTTTTCCTGCTTAAAGCTACAGGCTTGCCATTGTGTCCTCCTGATTAACACACCTGCTGACTAGACACACCCACCTGCTGCAAAAACCATGCCATTTCACCTCTCCTCTGCAAAATCAGCCTTGGTTTAAACACACACAAAGTCTGAACAGAAACACTGCTAACATCTGCTCATTGTAACAGGTGGGTGTAATTAGGCTAAAGGTTATGCATTGACACCTTGATTCTGATTGCTCTGAAGCTACCTGATTACTTTACATGAGGCAAAAGTTGTTTATTAAAAAAAAAAAAAAAAAAACCTTAGGTGAACTTTGAAGCAGATTTTGGAAGAACACCCTCTGCTGGTTGGGAGGAAAAGATGGAAAACTTACAGCACCTGGTATTCCCAAGCGGTCTCCCATCCAGGTACTAACCAAGCCCAACCCTGTTTGGCTTCCGAGATCGGACGAGATCGGGCGGGTCCAGAGTGGTGTGGCCGTAAGCACTTGCCAGTGTCCAGCAAAGCCTCTTGGCCACTCAATCTCAAGGTTTTCCTGCTTAAAGCTACAGGCTTGCCATTGTGTCCTCCTGATTAACACACCTGCTGACTAGACACACCCACCTGCTGCAAAAACCATGCCATTTCACCTCTCCTCTGCAAAATCAGCCTTGGTTTAAACACACACAAAGTCTGAACAGAAACACTGCTAACATCTGCTCATTGTAACAGGTGGGTGTAATTAGGCTAAAGGTTATGCATTGACACCTTGATTCTGATTGCTCTGAAGCTACCTGATTACTTTACATGAGGCAAAAGTTGTTTATTAAAAAAAAAAAAAAAAAAACCTTAGGTGAACTTTGAAGCAGATTTTGGAAGAACACCCTCTGCTGGTTGGGAGGAAAAGATGGAAAACTTACAGCACCTGGTATTCCCAAGCGGTCTCCCATCCAGGTACTAACCAGGCCCAACCCTGTTTGGCTTCCGAGATCGGACGAGATCGGGCGGGTCCAGAGTGGTGTGGCCGTAAGCACTTGCCAGTGTCCAGCAAAGCCTCTTGGCCACTCAATCTCAAGGTTTTCCTGCTTAAAGCTACAGGCTTGCCATTGTGTCCTCCTGATTAACACACCTGCTGACTAGACACACCCACCTGCTGCAAAAACCATGCCATTTCACCTCTCCTCTGCAAAATCAGCCTTGGTTTAAACACACACAAAGTCTGAACAGAAACACTGCTAACATCTGCTCATTGTAACAGGTGGGTGTAATTAGGCTAAAGGTTATGCATTGACACCTTGATTCTGATTGCTCTGAAGCTACCTGATTACTTTACATGAGGCAAAAGTTGTTTATTAAAAAAAAAAAAAAAAAAACCTTAGGTGAACTTTGAAGCAGATTTTGGAAGAACACCCTCTGCTGGTTGGGAGGAAAAGATGGAAAACTTACAGCACCTGGTATTCCCAAGCGGTCTCCCATCCAGGTACTAACCAGGCCCAACCCTGTTTGGCTTCCGAGATCGGACGAGATCGGGCGGGTCCAGAGTGGTGTGGCCGTAAGCACTTGCCAGTGTCCAGCAAAGCCTCTTGGCCACTCAATCTCAAGGTTTTCCTGCTTAAAGCTACAGGCTTGCCATTGTGTCCTCCTGATTAACACACCTGCTGACTAGACACACCCACCTGCTGCAAAAACCATGCCATTTCACCTCTCCTCTGCAAAATCAGCCTTGGTTTAAACACACACAAAGTCTGAACAGAAACACTGCTAACATCTGCTCATTGTAACAGGTGGGTGTAATTAGGCTAAAGGTTATGCATTGACACCTTGATTCTGATTGCTCTGAAGCTACCTGATTACTTTACATGAGGCAAAAGTTGTTTATTAAAAAAAAAAAAAAAAAAAACCTTAGGTGAACTTTGAAGCAGATTTTGGAAGAACACCCTCTGCTGGTTGGGAGGAAAAGATGGAAAACTTACAGCACCTGGTATTCCCAAGCGGTCTCCCATCCAGGTACTAACCAGGCCCAACCCTGTTTGGCTTCCGAGATCGGACGAGATCGGGCGGGTCCAGAGTGGTGTGGCCGTAAGCACTTGCCAGTGTCCAGCAAAGCCTCTTGGCCACTCAATCTCAAGGTTTTCCTGCTTAAAGCTACAGGCTTGCCATTGTGTCCTCCTGATTAACACACCTGCTGACTAGACACACCCACCTGCTGCAAAAACCATGCCATTTCACCTCTCCTCTGCAAAATCAGCCTTGGTTTAAACACACACAAAGTCTGAACAGAAACACTGCTAACATCTGCTCATTGTAACAGGTGGGTGTAATTAGGCTAAAGGTTATGCATTGACACCTTGATTCTGATTGCTCTGAAGCTACCTGATTACTTTACATGAGGCAAAAGTTGTTTATTAAAAAAAAAAAAAAAAAAACCTTAGGTGAACTTTGAAGCAGATTTTGGAAGAACACCCTCTGCTGGTTGGGAGGAAAAGATGGAAAACTTACAGCACCTGGTATTCCCAAGCGGTCTCCCATCCAGGTACTAACCAGGCCCAACCCTGTTTGGCTTCCGAGATCGGACGAGATCGGGCGGGTCCAGAGTGGTGTGGCCGTAAGCACTTGCCAGTGTCCAGCAAAGCCTCTTGGCCACTCAATCTCAAGGTTTTCCTGCTTAAAGCTACAGGCTTGCCATTGTGTCCTCCTGATTAACACACCTGCTGACTAGACACACCCACCTGCTGCAAAAACCATGCCATTTCACCTCTCCTCTGCAAAATCAGCCTTGGTTTAAACACACACAAAGTCTGAACAGAAACACTGCTAACATCTGCTCATTGTAACAGGTGGGTGTAATTAGGCTAAAGGTTATGCATTGACACCTTGATTCTGATTGCTCTGAAGCTACCTGATTACTTTACATGAGGCAAAAGTTGTTTATTAAAAAAAAAAAAAAAAAAACCTTAGGTGAACTTTGAAGCAGATTTTGGAAGAACACCCTCTGCTGGTTGGGAGGAAAAGATGGAAAACTTACAGCACCTGGTATTCCCAAGCGGTCTCCCATCCAGGTACTAACCAGGCCCAACCCTGTTTGGCTTCCGAGATCGGACGAGATCGGGCGGGTCCAGAGTGGTGTGGCCGTAAGCACTTGCCAGTGTCCAGCAAAGCCTCTTGGCCACTCAATCTCAAGGTTTTCCTGCTTAAAGCTACAGGCTTGCCATTGTGTCCTCCTGATTAACACACCTGCTGACTAGACACACCCACCTGCTGCAAAAACCATGCCATTTCACCTCTCCTCTGCAAAATCAGCCTTGGTTTAAACACACACAAAGTCTGAACAGAAACACTGCTAACATCTGCTCATTGTAACAGGTGGGTGTAATTAGGCTAAAGGTTATGCATTGACACCTTGATTCTGATTGCTCTGAAGCTACCTGATTACTTTACATGAGGCAAAAGTTGTTTATTAAAAAAAAAAAAAAAAAAACCTTAGGTGAACTTTGAAGCAGATTTTGGAAGAACACCCTCTGCTGGTTGGGAGGAAAAGATGGAAAACTTACAGCACCTGGTATTCCCAAGCGGTCTCCCATCCAGGTACTAACCAGGCCCAACCCTGTTTGGCTTCCGAGATCGGACGAGATCGGGCGGGTCCAGAGTGGTGTGGCCGTAAGCACTTGCCAGTGTCCAGCAAAGCCTCTTGGCCACTCAATCTCAAGGTTTTCCTGCTTAAAGCTACAGGCTTGCCATTGTGTCCTCCTGATTAACACACCTGCTGACTAGACACACCCACCTGCTGCAAAAACCATGCCATTTCACCTCTCCTCTGCAAAATCAGCCTTGGTTTAAACACACACAAAGTCTGAACAGAAACACTGCTAACATCTGCTCATTGTAACAGGTGGGTGTAATTAGGCTAAAGGTTATGCATTGACACCTTGATTCTGATTGCTCTGAAGCTACCTGATTACTTTACATGAGGCAAAAGTTGTTTATTAAAAAAAAAAAAAAAAAAACCTTAGGTGAACTTTGAAGCAGATTTTGGAAGAACACCCTCTGCTGGTTGGGAGGAAAAGATGGAAAACTTACAGCACCTGGTATTCCCAAGCGGTCTCCCATCCAGGTACTAACCAGGCCCAACCCTGTTTGGCTTCCGAGATCGGACGAGATCGGGCGGGTCCAGAGTGGTGTGGCCGTAAGCACTTGCCAGTGTCCAGCAAAGCCTCTTGGCCACTCAATCTCAAGGTTTTCCTGCTTAAAGCTACAGGCTTGCCATTGTGTCCTCCTGATTAACACACCTGCTGACTAGACACACCCACCTGCTGCAAAAACCATGCCATTTCACCTCTCCTCTGCAAAATCAGCCTTGGTTTAAACACACACAAAGTCTGAACAGAAACACTGCTAACATCTGCTCATTGTAACAGGTGGGTGTAATTAGGCTAAAGGTTATGCATTGACACCTTGATTCTGATTGCTCTGAAGCTACCTGATTACTTTACATGAGGCAAAAGTTGTTTATTAAAAAAAAAAAAAAAAAAACCTTAGGTGAACTTTGAAGCAGATTTTGGAAGAACACCCTCTGCTGGTTGGGAGGAAAAGATGGAAAACTTACAGCACCTGGTATTCCCAAGCGGTCTCCCATCCAGGTACTAACCAGGCCCAACCCTGTTTGGCTTCCGAGATCGGACGAGATCGGGCGGGTCCAGAGTGGTGTGGCCGTAAGCACTTGCCAGTGTCCAGCAAAGCCTCTTGGCCACTCAATCTCAAGGTTTTCCTGCTTAAAGCTACAGGCTTGCCATTGTGTCCTCCTGATTAACACACCTGCTGACTAGACACACCCACCTGCTGCAAAAACCATGCCATTTCACCTCTCCTCTGCAAAATCAGCCTTGGTTTAAACACACACAAAGTCTGAACAGAAACACTGCTAACATCTGCTCATTGTAACAGGTGGGTGTAATTAGGCTAAAGGTTATGCATTGACACCTTGATTCTGATTGCTCTGAAGCTACCTGATTACTTTACATGAGGCAAAAGTTGTTTATTAAAAAAAAAAAAAAAAAACCTTAGGTGAACTTTGAAGCAGATTTTGGAAGAACACCCTCTGCTGGTTGGGAGGAAAAGATGGAAAACTTACAGCACCTGGTATTCCCAAGCGGTCTCCCATCCAGGTACTAACCAGGCCCAACCCTGTTTGGCTTCCGAGATCGGACGAGATCGGGCGGGTCCAGAGTGGTGTGGCCGTAAGCACTTGCCAGTGTCCAGCAAAGCCTCTTGGCCACTCAATCTCAAGGTTTTCCTGCTTAAAGCTACAGGCTTGCCATTGTGTCCTCCTGATTAACACACCTGCTGACTAGACACACCCACCTGCTGCAAAAACCATGCCATTTCACCTCTCCTCTGCAAAATCAGCCTTGGTTTAAACACACACAAAGTCTGAACAGAAACACTGCTAACATCTGCTCATTGTAACAGGTGGGTGTAATTAGGCTAAAGGTTATGCATTGACACCTTGATTCTGATTGCTCTGAAGCTACCTGATTACTTTACATGAGGCAAAAGTTGTTTATTAAAAAAAAAAAAAAAAAACCTTAGGTGAACTTTGAAGCAGATTTTGGAAGAACACCCTCTGCTGGTTGGGAGGAAAAGATGGAAAACTTACAGCACCTGGTATTCCCAAGCGGTCTCCCATCCAGGTACTAACCAGGCCCAACCCTGTTTGGCTTCCGAGATCGGACGAGATCGGGCGGGTCCAGAGTGGTGTGGCCGTAAGCACTTGCCAGTGTCCAGCAAAGCCTCTTGGCCACTCAATCTCAAGGTTTTCCTGCTTAAAGCTACAGGCTTGCCATTGTGTCCTCCTGATTAACACACCTGCTGACTAGACACACCCACCTGCTGCAAAAACCATGCCATTTCACCTCTCCTCTGCAAAATCAGCCTTGGTTTAAACACACACAAAGTCTGAACAGAAACACTGCTAACATCTGCTCATTGTAACAGGTGGGTGTAATTAGGCTAAAGGTTATGCATTGACACCTTGATTCTGATTGCTCTGAAGCTACCTGATTACTTTACATGAGGCAAAAGTTGTTTATTAAAAAAAAAAAAAAAAAAACCTTAGGTGAACTTTGAAGCAGATTTTGGAAGAACACCCTCTGCTGGTTGGGAGGAAAAGATGGAAAACTTACAGCACCTGGTATTCCCAAGCGGTCTCCCATCCAGGTACTAACCAGGCCCAACCCTGTTTGGCTTCCGAGATCGGACGAGATCGGGCGGGTCCAGAGTGGTGTGGCCGTAAGCACTTGCCAGTGTCCAGCAAAGCCTCTTGGCCACTCAATCTCAAGGTTTTCCTGCTTAAAGCTACAGGCTTGCCATTGTGTCCTCCTGATTAACACACCTGCTGACTAGACACACCCACCTGCTGCAAAAACCATGCCATTTCACCTCTCCTCTGCAAAATCAGCCTTGGTTTAAACACACACAAAGTCTGAACAGAAACACTGCTAACATCTGCTCATTGTAACAGGTGGGTGTAATTAGGCTAAAGGTTATGCATTGACACCTTGATTCTGATTGCTCTGAAGCTACCTGATTACTTTACATGAGGCAAAAGTTGTTTATTAAAAAAAAAAAAAAAAAAAACCTTAGGTGAACTTTGAAGCAGATTTTGGAAGAACACCCTCTGCTGGTTGGGAGGAAAAGATGGAAAACTTACAGCACCTGGTATTCCCAAGCGGTCTCCCATCCAGGTACTAACCAGGCCCAACCCTGTTTGGCTTCCGAGATCGGACGAGATCGGGCGGGTCCAGAGTGGTGTGGCCGTAAGCACTTGCCAGTGTCCAGCAAAGCCTCTTGGCCACTCAATCTCAAGGTTTTCCTGCTTAAAGCTACAGGCTTGCCATTGTGTCCTCCTGATTAACACACCTGCTGACTAGACACACCCACCTGCTGCAAAAACCATGCCATTTCACCTCTCCTCTGCAAAATCAGCCTTGGTTTAAACACACACAAAGTCTGAACAGAAACACTGCTAACATCTGCTCATTGTAACAGGTGGGTGTAATTAGGCTAAAGGTTATGCATTGACACCTTGATTCTGATTGCTCTGAAGCTACCTGATTACTTTACATGAGGCAAAAGTTGTTTATTAAAAAAAAAAAAAAAAAAACCTTAGGTGAACTTTGAAGCAGATTTTGGAAGAACACCCTCTGCTGGTTGGGAGGAAAAGATGGAAAACTTACAGCACCTGGTATTCCCAAGCGGTCTCCCATCCAGGTACTAACCAGGCCCAACCCTGTTTGGCTTCCGAGATCGGACGAGATCGGGCGGGTCCAGAGTGGTGTGGCCGTAAGCACTTGCCAGTGTCCAGCAAAGCCTCTTGGCCACTCAATCTCAAGGTTTTCCTGCTTAAAGCTACAGGCTTGCCATTGTGTCCTCCTGATTAACACACCTGCTGACTAGACACACCCACCTGCTGCAAAAACCATGCCATTTCACCTCTCCTCTGCAAAATCAGCCTTGGTTTAAACACACACAAAGTCTGAACAGAAACACTGCTAACATCTGCTCATTGTAACAGGTGGGTGTAATTAGGCTAAAGGTTATGCATTGACACCTTGATTCTGATTGCTCTGAAGCTACCTGATTACTTTACATGAGGCAAAAGTTGTTTATTAAAAAAAAAAAAAAAAAAAAAGAAAAAGAAAAAGAAAAAAACCTTAGGTGAACTTTGAAGCAGATTTTGGAAGAACACCCTCTGCTGGTTGGGAGGAAGAGATGGAAAACTTACAGCACCTGGTATTCCCAAGCGGTCTCCCATCCAGGTACTAACCAGGCCCAACCCTGTTTGGCTTCCGAGATCGGACGAGATCGGGCGGGTCCAGAGTGGTGTGGCCGTAAGCACTTGCCAGTGTCCAGCAAAGCCTCTTGGCCACTCAATCTCAAGGTTTTCCTGCTTAAAGCTACAGGCTTGCCATTGTGTCCTCCTGATTAACACACCTGCTGACTAGACACACCCACCTGCTGCAAAAACCATGCCATTTCACCTCTCCTCTGCAAAATCAGCCTTGGTTTAAACACACACAAAGTCTGAACAGAAACACTGCTAACATCTGCTCATTGTAACAGGTGGGTGTAATTAGGCTAAAGGTTATGCATTGACACCTTGATTCTGATTGCTCTGAAGCTACCTGATTACTTTACATGAGGCAAAAGTTGTTTATTAAAAAAAAAAAAAAAAAAACCTTAGGTGAACTTTGAAGCAGATTTTGGAAGAACACCCTCTGCTGGTTGGGAGGAAAAGATGGAAAACTTACAGCACCTGGTATTCCCAAGCGGTCTCCCATCCAGGTACTAACCAGGCCCAACCCTGTTTGGCTTCCGAGATCGGACGAGATCGGGCGGGTCCAGAGTGGTGTGGCCGTAAGCACTTGCCAGTGTCCAGCAAAGCCTCTTGGCCACTCAATCTCAAGGTTTTCCTGCTTAAAGCTACAGGCTTGCCATTGTGTCCTCCTGATTAACACACCTGCTGACTAGACACACCCACCTGCTGCAAAAACCATGCCATTTCACCTCTCCTCTGCAAAATCAGCCTTGGTTTAAACACACACAAAGTCTGAACAGAAACACTGCTAACATCTGCTCATTGTAACAGGTGGGTGTAATTAGGCTAAAGGTTATGCATTGACACCTTGATTCTGATTGCTCTGAAGCTACCTGATTACTTTACATGAGGCAAAAGTTGTTTATTAAAAAAAAAAAAAAAAAAAAAGAAAAAGAAAAAGGAAAAAACCTTAGGTGAACTTTGAAGCAGATTTTGGAAGAACACCCTCTGCTGGTTGGGAGGAAAAGATGGAAAACTTACAGCACCTGGTATTCCCAAGCGGTCTCCCATCCAGGTACTAACCAGGCCCAACCCTGTTTGGCTTCCGAGATCGGACGAGATCGGGCGGGTCCAGAGTGGTGTGGCCGTAAGCACTTGCCAGTGTCCAGCAAAGCCTCTTGGCCACTCAATCTCAAGGTTTTCCTGCTTAAAGCTACAGGCTTGCCATTGTGTCCTCCTGATTAACACACCTGCTGACTAGACACACCCACCTGCTGCAAAAACCATGCCATTTCACCTCTCCTCTGCAAAATCAGCCTTGGTTTAAACACACACAAAGTCTGAACAGAAACACTGCTAACATCTGCTCATTGTAACAGGTGGGTGTAATTAGGCTAAAGGTTATGCATTGACACCTTGATTCTGATTGCTCTGAAGCTACCTGATTACTTTACATGAGGCAAAAGTTGTTTATTAAAAAAAAAAAAAAAAAAACCTTAGGTGAACTTTGAAGCAGATTTTGGAAGAACACCCTCTGCTGGTTGGGAGGAAAAGATGGAAAACTTACAGCACCTGGTATTCCCAAGCGGTCTCCCATCCAGGTACTAACCAGGCCCAACCCTGTTTGGCTTCCGAGATCGGACGAGATCGGGCGGGTCCAGAGTGGTGTGGCCGTAAGCACTTGCCAGTGTCCAGCAAAGCCTCTTGGCCACTCAATCTCAAGGTTTTCCTGCTTAAAGCTACAGGCTTGCCATTGTGTCCTCCTGATTAACACACCTGCTGACTAGACACACCCACCTGCTGCAAAAACCATGCCATTTCACCTCTCCTCTGCAAAATCAGCCTTGGTTTAAACACACACAAAGTCTGAACAGAAACACTGCTAACATCTGCTCATTGTAACAGGTGGGTGTAATTAGGCTAAAGGTTATGCATTGACACCTTGATTCTGATTGCTCTGAAGCTACCTGATTACTTTACATGAGGCAAAAGTTGTTTATTAAAAAAAAAAAAAAAAAAACCTTAGGTGAACTTTGAAGCAGATTTTGGAAGAACACCCTCTGCTGGTTGGGAGGAAAAGATGGAAAACTTACAGCACCTGGTATTCCCAAGCGGTCTCCCATCCAGGTACTAACCAGGCCCAACCCTGTTTGGCTTCCGAGATCGGACGAGATCGGGCGGGTCCAGAGTGGTGTGGCCGTAAGCACTTGCCAGTGTCCAGCAAAGCCTCTTGGCCACTCAATCTCAAGGTTTTCCTGCTTAAAGCTACAGGCTTGCCATTGTGTCCTCCTGATTAACACACCTGCTGACTAGACACACCCACCTGCTGCAAAAACCATGCCATTTCACCTCTCCTCTGCAAAATCAGCCTTGGTTTAAACACACACAAAGTCTGAACAGAAACACTGCTAACATCTGCTCATTGTAACAGGTGGGTGTAATTAGGCTAAAGGTTATGCATTGACACCTTGATTCTGATTGCTCTGAAGCTACCTGATTACTTTACATGAGGCAAAAGTTGTTTATTAAAAAAAAAAAAAAAAAAACCTTAGGTGAACTTTGAAGCAGATTTTGGAAGAACACCCTCTGCTGGTTGGGAGGAAAAGATGGAAAACTTACAGCACCTGGTATTCCCAAGCGGTCTCCCATCCAGGTACTAACCAGGCCCAACCCTGTTTGGCTTCCGAGATCGGACGAGATCGGGCGGGTCCAGAGTGGTGTGGCCGTAAGCACTTGCCAGTGTCCAGCAAAGCCTCTTGGCCACTCAATCTCAAGGTTTTCCTGCTTAAAGCTACAGGCTTGCCATTGTGTCCTCCTGATTAACACACCTGCTGACTAGACACACCCACCTGCTGCAAAAACCATGCCATTTCACCTCTCCTCTGCAAAATCAGCCTTGGTTTAAACACA
This sequence comes from Oryzias latipes, assembly GCF_053564925.1. Classification (NCBI taxonomy): domain Eukaryota; kingdom Metazoa; phylum Chordata; class Actinopteri; order Beloniformes; family Adrianichthyidae; genus Oryzias; species Oryzias latipes. The sequence continues at coordinate 9,418,023 of NC_136252.1, forward strand.
CACAAAGTCTGAACAGAAACACTGCTAACATCTGCTCATTGTAACAGGTGGGTGTAATTAGGCTAAAGGTTATGCATTGACACCTTGATTCTGATTGCTCTGAAGCTACCTGATTACTTTACATGAGGCAAAAGTTGTTTATTAAAAAAAAAAAAAAAAAAACCTTAGGTGAACTTTGAAGCAGATTTTGGAAGAACACCCTCTGCTGGTTGGGAGGAAAAGATGGAAAACTTACAGCACCTGGTATTCCCAAGCGGTCTCCCATCCAGGTACTAACCAGGCCCAACCCTGTTTGGCTTCCGAGATCGGACGAGATCGGGCGGGTCCAGAGTGGTGTGGCCGTAAGCACTTGCCAGTGTCCAGCAAAGCCTCTTGGCCACTCAATCTCAAGGTTTTCCTGCTTAAAGCTACAGGCTTGCCATTGTGTCCTCCTGATTAACACACCTGCTGACTAGACACACCCACCTGCTGCAAAAACCATGCCATTTCACCTCTCCTCTGCAAAATCAGCCTTGGTTTAAACACACACAAAGTCTGAACAGAAACACTGCTAACATCTGCTCATTGTAACAGGTGGGTGTAATTAGGCTAAAGGTTATGCATTGACACCTTGATTCTGATTGCTCTGAAGCTACCTGATTACTTTACATGAGGCAAAAGTTGTTTATTAAAAAAAAAAAAAAAAAAACCTTAGGTGAACTTTGAAGCAGATTTTGGAAGAACACCCTCTGCTGGTTGGGAGGAAAAGATGGAAAACTTACAGCACCTGGTATTCCCAAGCGGTCTCCCATCCAGGTACTAACCAGGCCCAACCCTGTTTGGCTTCCGAGATCGGACGAGATCGGGCGGGTCCAGAGTGGTGTGGCCGTAAGCACTTGCCAGTGTCCAGCAAAGCCTCTTGGCCACTCAATCTCAAGGTTTTCCTGCTTAAAGCTACAGGCTTGCCATTGTGTCCTCCTGATTAACACACCTGCTGACTAGACACACCCACCTGCTGCAAAAACCATGCCATTTCACCTCTCCTCTGCAAAATCAGCCTTGGTTTAAACACACACAAAGTCTGAACAGAAACACTGCTAACATCTGCTCATTGTAACAGGTGGGTGTAATTAGGCTAAAGGTTATGCATTGACACCTTGATTCTGATTGCTCTGAAGCTACCTGATTACTTTACATGAGGCAAAAGTTGTTTATTAAAAAAAAAAAAAAAAAAACCTTAGGTGAACTTTGAAGCAGATTTTGGAAGAACACCCTCTGCTGGTTGGGAGGAAAAGATGGAAAACTTACAGCACCTGGTATTCCCAAGCGGTCTCCCATCCAGGTACTAACCAGGCCCAACCCTGTTTGGCTTCCGAGATCGGACGAGATCGGGCGGGTCCAGAGTGGTGTGGCCGTAAGCACTTGCCAGTGTCCAGCAAAGCCTCTTGGCCACTCAATCTCAAGGTTTTCCTGCTTAAAGCTACAGGCTTGCCATTGTGTCCTCCTGATTAACACACCTGCTGACTAGACACACCCACCTGCTGCAAAAACCATGCCATTTCACCTCTCCTCTGCAAAATCAGCCTTGGTTTAAACACACACAAAGTCTGAACAGAAACACTGCTAACATCTGCTCATTGTAACAGGTGGGTGTAATTAGGCTAAAGGTTATGCATTGACACCTTGATTCTGATTGCTCTGAAGCTACCTGATTACTTTACATGAGGCAAAAGTTGTTTATTAAAAAAAAAAAAAAAAAAACCTTAGGTGAACTTTGAAGCAGATTTTGGAAGAACACCCTCTGCTGGTTGGGAGGAAAAGATGGAAAACTTACAGCACCTGGTATTCCCAAGCGGTCTCCCATCCAGGTACTAACCAGGCCCAACCCTGTTTGGCTTCCGAGATCGGACGAGATCGGGCGGGTCCAGAGTGGTGTGGCCGTAAGCACTTGCCAGTGTCCAGCAAAGCCTCTTGGCCACTCAATCTCAAGGTTTTCCTGCTTAAAGCTACAGGCTTGCCATTGTGTCCTCCTGATTAACACACCTGCTGACTAGACACACCCACCTGCTGCAAAAACCATGCCATTTCACCTCTCCTCTGCAAAATCAGCCTTGGTTTAAACACACACAAAGTCTGAACAGAAACACTGCTAACATCTGCTCATTGTAACAGGTGGGTGTAATTAGGCTAAAGGTTATGCATTGACACCTTGATTCTGATTGCTCTGAAGCTACCTGATTACTTTACATGAGGCAAAAGTTGTTTATTAAAAAAAAAAAAAAAAAAACCTTAGGTGAACTTTGAAGCAGATTTTGGAAGAACACCCTCTGCTGGTTGGGAGGAAAAGATGGAAAACTTACAGCACCTGGTATTCCCAAGCGGTCTCCCATCCAGGTACTAACCAGGCCCAACCCTGTTTGGCTTCCGAGATCGGACGAGATCGGGCGGGTCCAGAGTGGTGTGGCCGTAAGCACTTGCCAGTGTCCAGCAAAGCCTCTTGGCCACTCAATCTCAAGGTTTTCCTGCTTAAAGCTACAGGCTTGCCATTGTGTCCTCCTGATTAACACACCTGCTGACTAGACACACCCACCTGCTGCAAAAACCATGCCATTTCACCTCTCCTCTGCAAAATCAGCCTTGGTTTAAACACACACAAAGTCTGAACAGAAACACTGCTAACATCTGCTCATTGTAACAGGTGGGTGTAATTAGGCTAAAGGTTATGCATTGACACCTTGATTCTGATTGCTCTGAAGCTACCTGATTACTTTACATGAGGCAAAAGTTGTTTATTAAAAAAAAAAAAAAAAAAACCTTAGGTGAACTTTGAAGCAGATTTTGGAAGAACACCCTCTGCTGGTTGGGAGGAAAAGATGGAAAACTTACAGCACCTGGTATTCCCAAGCGGTCTCCCATCCAGGTACTAACCAGGCCCAACCCTGTTTGGCTTCCGAGATCGGACGAGATCGGGCGGGTCCAGAGTGGTGTGGCCGTAAGCACTTGCCAGTGTCCAGCAAAGCCTCTTGGCCACTCAATCTCAAGGTTTTCCTGCTTAAAGCTACAGGCTTGCCATTGTGTCCTCCTGATTAACACACCTGCTGACTAGACACACCCACCTGCTGCAAAAACCATGCCATTTCACCTCTCCTCTGCAAAATCAGCCTTGGTTTAAACACACACAAAGTCTGAACAGAAACACTGCTAACATCTGCTCATTGTAACAGGTGGGTGTAATTAGGCTAAAGGTTATGCATTGACACCTTGATTCTGATTGCTCTGAAGCTACCTGATTACTTTACATGAGGCAAAAGTTGTTTATTAAAAAAAAAAAAAAAAAACCTTAGGTGAACTTTGAAGCAGATTTTGGAAGAACACCCTCTGCTGGTTGGGAGGAAAAGATGGAAAACTTACAGCACCTGGTATTCCCAAGCGGTCTCCCATCCAGGTACTAACCAGGCCCAACCCTGTTTGGCTTCCGAGATCGGACGAGATCGGGCGGGTCCAGAGTGGTGTGGCCGTAAGCACTTGCCAGTGTCCAGCAAAGCCTCTTGGCCACTCAATCTCAAGGTTTTCCTGCTTAAAGCTACAGGCTTGCCATTGTGTCCTCCTGATTAACACACCTGCTGACTAGACACACCCACCTGCTGCAAAAACCATGCCATTTCACCTCTCCTCTGCAAAATCAGCCTTGGTTTAAACACACACAAAGTCTGAACAGAAACACTGCTAACATCTGCTCATTGTAACAGGTGGGTGTAATTAGGCTAAAGGTTATGCATTGACACCTTGATTCTGATTGCTCTGAAGCTACCTGATTACTTTACATGAGGCAAAAGTTGTTTATTAAAAAAAAAAAAAAAAAAACCTTAGGTGAACTTTGAAGCAGATTTTGGAAGAACACCCTCTGCTGGTTGGGAGGAAAAGATGGAAAACTTACAGCACCTGGTATTCCCAAGCGGTCTCCCATCCAGGTACTAACCAGGCCCAACCCTGTTTGGCTTCCGAGATCGGACGAGATCGGGCGGGTCCAGAGTGGTGTGGCCGTAAGCACTTGCCAGTGTCCAGCAAAGCCTCTTGGCCACTCAATCTCAAGGTTTTCCTGCTTAAAGCTACAGGCTTGCCATTGTGTCCTCCTGATTAACACACCTGCTGACTAGACACACCCACCTGCTGCAAAAACCATGCCATTTCACCTCTCCTCTGCAAAATCAGCCTTGGTTTAAACACACACAAAGTCTGAACAGAAACACTGCTAACATCTGCTCATTGTAACAGGTGGGTGTAATTAGGCTAAAGGTTATGCATTGACACCTTGATTCTGATTGCTCTGAAGCTACCTGATTACTTTACATGAGGCAAAAGTTGTTTATTAAAAAAAAAAAAAAAAAAACCTTAGGTGAACTTTGAAGCAGATTTTGGAAGAACACCCTCTGCTGGTTGGGAGGAAAAGATGGAAAACTTACAGCACCTGGTATTCCCAAGCGGTCTCCCATCCAGGTACTAACCAGGCCCAACCCTGTTTGGCTTCCGAGATCGGACGAGATCGGGCGGGTCCAGAGTGGTGTGGCCGTAAGCACTTGCCAGTGTCCAGCAAAGCCTCTTGGCCACTCAATCTCAAGGTTTTCCTGCTTAAAGCTACAGGCTTGCCATTGTGTCCTCCTGATTAACACACCTGCTGACTAGACACACCCACCTGCTGCAAAAACCATGCCATTTCACCTCTCCTCTGCAAAATCAGCCTTGGTTTAAACACACACAAAGTCTGAACAGAAACACTGCTAACATCTGCTCATTGTAACAGGTGGGTGTAATTAGGCTAAAGGTTATGCATTGACACCTTGATTCTGATTGCTCTGAAGCTACCTGATTACTTTACATGAGGCAAAAGTTGTTTATTAAAAAAAAAAAAAAAAAAACCTTAGGTGAACTTTGAAGCAGATTTTGGAAGAACACCCTCTGCTGGTTGGGAGGAAAAGATGGAAAACTTACAGCACCTGGTATTCCCAAGCGGTCTCCCATCCAGGTACTAACCAGGCCCAACCCTGTTTGGCTTCCGAGATCGGACGAGATCGGGCGGGTCCAGAGTGGTGTGGCCGTAAGCACTTGCCAGTGTCCAGCAAAGCCTCTTGGCCACTCAATCTCAAGGTTTTCCTGCTTAAAGCTACAGGCTTGCCATTGTGTCCTCCTGATTAACACACCTGCTGACTAGACACACCCACCTGCTGCAAAAACCATGCCATTTCACCTCTCCTCTGCAAAATCAGCCTTGGTTTAAACACACACAAAGTCTGAACAGAAACACTGCTAACATCTGCTCATTGTAACAGGTGGGTGTAATTAGGCTAAAGGTTATGCATTGACACCTTGATTCTGATTGCTCTGAAGCTACCTGATTACTTTACATGAGGCAAAAGTTGTTTATTAAAAAAAAAAAAAAAAAAACCTTAGGTGAACTTTGAAGCAGATTTTGGAAGAACACCCTCTGCTGGTTGGGAGGAAAAGATGGAAAACTTACAGCACCTGGTATTCCCAAGCGGTCTCCCATCCAGGTACTAACCAGGCCCAACCCTGTTTGGCTTCCGAGATCGGACGAGATCGGGCGGGTCCAGAGTGGTGTGGCCGTAAGCACTTGCCAGTGTCCAGCAAAGCCTCTTGGCCACTCAATCTCAAGGTTTTCCTGCTTAAAGCTACAGGCTTGCCATTGTGTCCTCCTGATTAACACACCTGCTGACTAGACACACCCACCTGCTGCAAAAACCATGCCATTTCACCTCTCCTCTGCAAAATCAGCCTTGGTTTAAACACACACAAAGTCTGAACAGAAACACTGCTAACATCTGCTCATTGTAACAGGTGGGTGTAATTAGGCTAAAGGTTATGCATTGACACCTTGATTCTGATTGCTCTGAAGCTACCTGATTACTTTACATGAGGCAAAAGTTGTTTATTAAAAAAAAAAAAAAAAAAACCTTAGGTGAACTTTGAAGCAGATTTTGGAAGAACACCCTCTGCTGGTTGGGAGGAAAAGATGGAAAACTTACAGCACCTGGTATTCCCAAGCGGTCTCCCATCCAGGTACTAACCAGGCCCAACCCTGTTTGGCTTCCGAGATCGGACGAGATCGGGCGGGTCCAGAGTGGTGTGGCCGTAAGCACTTGCCAGTGTCCAGCAAAGCCTCTTGGCCACTCAATCTCAAGGTTTTCCTGCTTAAAGCTACAGGCTTGCCATTGTGTCCTCCTGATTAACACACCTGCTGACTAGACACACCCACCTGCTGCAAAAACCATGCCATTTCACCTCTCCTCTGCAAAATCAGCCTTGGTTTAAACACACACAAAGTCTGAACAGAAACACTGCTAACATCTGCTCATTGTAACAGGTGGGTGTAATTAGGCTAAAGGTTATGCATTGACACCTTGATTCTGATTGCTCTGAAGCTACCTGATTACTTTACATGAGGCAAAAGTTGTTTATTAAAAAAAAAAAAAAAAAAAAAGAAAAAGAAAAAGGAAAAAACCTTAGGTGAACTTTGAAGCAGATTTTGGAAGAACACCCTCTGCTGGTTGGGAGGAAAAGATGGAAAACTTACAGCACCTGGTATTCCCAAGCGGTCTCCCATCCAGGTACTAACCAGGCCCAACCCTGTTTGGCTTCCGAGATCGGACGAGATCGGGCGGGTCCAGAGTGGTGTGGCCGTAAGCACTTGCCAGTGTCCAGCAAAGCCTCTTGGCCACTCAATCTCAAGGTTTTCCTGCTTAAAGCTACAGGCTTGCCATTGTGTCCTCCTGATTAACACACCTGCTGACTAGACACACCCACCTGCTGCAAAAACCATGCCATTTCACCTCTCCTCTGCAAAATCAGCCTTGGTTTAAACACACACAAAGTCTGAACAGAAACACTGCTAACATCTGCTCATTGTAACAGGTGGGTGTAATTAGGCTAAAGGTTATGCATTGACACCTTGATTCTGATTGCTCTGAAGCTACCTGATTACTTTACATGAGGCAAAAGTTGTTTATTAAAAAAAAAAAAAAAAAAACCTTAGGTGAACTTTGAAGCAGATTTTGGAAGAACACCCTCTGCTGGTTGGGAGGAAAAGATGGAAAACTTACAGCACCTGGTATTCCCAAGCGGTCTCCCATCCAGGTACTAACCAGGCCCAACCCTGTTTGGCTTCCGAGATCGGACGAGATCGGGCGGGTCCAGAGTGGTGTGGCCGTAAGCACTTGCCAGTGTCCAGCAAAGCCTCTTGGCCACTCAATCTCAAGGTTTTCCTGCTTAAAGCTACAGGCTTGCCATTGTGTCCTCCTGATTAACACACCTGCTGACTAGACACACCCACCTGCTGCAAAAACCATGCCATTTCACCTCTCCTCTGCAAAATCAGCCTTGGTTTAAACACACACAAAGTCTGAACAGAAACACTGCTAACATCTGCTCATTGTAACAGGTGGGTGTAATTAGGCTAAAGGTTATGCATTGACACCTTGATTCTGATTGCTCTGAAGCTACCTGATTACTTTACATGAGGCAAAAGTTGTTTATTAAAAAAAAAAAAAAAAAAACCTTAGGTGAACTTTGAAGCAGATTTTGGAAGAACACCCTCTGCTGGTTGGGAGGAAAAGATGGAAAACTTACAGCACCTGGTATTCCCAAGCGGTCTCCCATCCAGGTACTAACCAGGCCCAACCCTGTTTGGCTTCCGAGATCGGACGAGATCGGGCGGGTCCAGAGTGGTGTGGCCGTAAGCACTTGCCAGTGTCCAGCAAAGCCTCTTGGCCACTCAATCTCAAGGTTTTCCTGCTTAAAGCTACAGGCTTGCCATTGTGTCCTCCTGATTAACACACCTGCTGACTAGACACACCCACCTGCTGCAAAAACCATGCCATTTCACCTCTCCTCTGCAAAATCAGCCTTGGTTTAAACACACACAAAGTCTGAACAGAAACACTGCTAACATCTGCTCATTGTAACAGGTGGGTGTAATTAGGCTAAAGGTTATGCATTGACACCTTGATTCTGATTGCTCTGAAGCTACCTGATTACTTTACATGAGGCAAAAGTTGTTTATTAAAAAAAAAAAAAAAAAAACCTTAGGTGAACTTTGAAGCAGATTTTGGAAGAACACCCTCTGCTGGTTGGGAGGAAAAGATGGAAAACTTACAGCACCTGGTATTCCCAAGCGGTCTCCCATCCAGGTACTAACCAGGCCCAACCCTGTTTGGCTTCCGAGATCGGACGAGATCGGGCGGGTCCAGAGTGGTGTGGCCGTAAGCACTTGCCAGTGTCCAGCAAAGCCTCTTGGCCACTCAATCTCAAGGTTTTCCTGCTTAAAGCTACAGGCTTGCCATTGTGTCCTCCTGATTAACACACCTGCTGACTAGACACACCCACCTGCTGCAAAAACCATGCCATTTCACCTCTCCTCTGCAAAATCAGCCTTGGTTTAAACACACACAAAGTCTGAACAGAAACACTGCTAACATCTGCTCATTGTAACAGGTGGGTGTAATTAGGCTAAAGGTTATGCATTGACACCTTGATTCTGATTGCTCTGAAGCTACCTGATTACTTTACATGAGGCAAAAGTTGTTTATTAAAAAAAAAAAAAAAAAAACCTTAGGTGAACTTTGAAGCAGATTTTGGAAGAACACCCTCTGCTGGTTGGGAGGAAAAGATGGAAAACTTACAGCACCTGGTATTCCCAAGCGGTCTCCCATCCAGGTACTAACCAGGCCCAACCCTGTTTGGCTTCCGAGATCGGACGAGATCGGGCGGGTCCAGAGTGGTGTGGCCGTAAGCACTTGCCAGTGTCCAGCAAAGCCTCTTGGCCACTCAATCTCAAGGTTTTCCTGCTTAAAGCTACAGGCTTGCCATTGTGTCCTCCTGATTAACACACCTGCTGACTAGACACACCCACCTGCTGCAAAAACCATGCCATTTCACCTCTCCTCTGCAAAATCAGCCTTGGTTTAAACACACACAAAGTCTGAACAGAAACACTGCTAACATCTGCTCATTGTAACAGGTGGGTGTAATTAGGCTAAAGGTTATGCATTGACACCTTGATTCTGATTGCTCTGAAGCTACCTGATTACTTTACATGAGGCAAAAGTTGTTTATTAAAAAAAAAAAAAAAAAAACCTTAGGTGAACTTTGAAGCAGATTTTGGAAGAACACCCTCTGCTGGTTGGGAGGAAAAGATGGAAAACTTACAGCACCTGGTATTCCCAAGCGGTCTCCCATCCAGGTACTAACCAGGCCCAACCCTGTTTGGCTTCCGAGATCGGACGAGATCGGGCGGGTCCAGAGTGGTGTGGCCGTAAGCACTTGCCAGTGTCCAGCAAAGCCTCTTGGCCACTCAATCTCAAGGTTTTCCTGCTTAAAGCTACAGGCTTGCCATTGTGTCCTCCTGATTAACACACCTGCTGACTAGACACACCCACCTGCTGCAAAAACCATGCCATTTCACCTCTCCTCTGCAAAATCAGCCTTGGTTTAAACACACACAAAGTCTGAACAGAAACACTGCTAACATCTGCTCATTGTAACAGGTGGGTGTAATTAGGCTAAAGGTTATGCATTGACACCTTGATTCTGATTGCTCTGAAGCTACCTGATTACTTTACATGAGGCAAAAGTTGTTTATTAAAAAAAAAAAAAAAAAAACCTTAGGTGAACTTTGAAGCAGATTTTGGAAGAACACCCTCTGCTGGTTGGGAGGAAAAGATGGAAAACTTACAGCACCTGGTATTCCCAAGCGGTCTCCCATCCAGGTACTAACCAGGCCCAACCCTGTTTGGCTTCCGAGATCGGACGAGATCGGGCGGGTCCAGAGTGGTGTGGCCGTAAGCACTTGCCAGTGTCCAGCAAAGCCTCTTGGCCACTCAATCTCAAGGTTTTCCTGCTTAAAGCTACAGGCTTGCCATTGTGTCCTCCTGATTAACACACCTGCTGACTAGACACACCCACCTGCTGCAAAAACCATGCCATTTCACCTCTCCTCTGCAAAATCAGCCTTGGTTTAAACACACACAAAGTCTGAACAGAAACACTGCTAACATCTGCTCATTGTAACAGGTGGGTGTAATTAGGCTAAAGGTTATGCATTGACACCTTGATTCTGATTGCTCTGAAGCTACCTGATTACTTTACATGAGGCAAAAGTTGTTTATTAAAAAAAAAAAAAAAAAAACCTTAGGTGAACTTTGAAGCAGATTTTGGAAGAACACCCTCTGCTGGTTGGGAGGAAAAGATGGAAAACTTACAGCACCTGGTATTCCCAAGCGGTCTCCCATCCAGGTACTAACCAGGCCCAACCCTGTTTGGCTTCCGAGATCGGACGAGATCGGGCGGGTCCAGAGTGGTGTGGCCGTAAGCACTTGCCAGTGTCCAGCAAAGCCTCTTGGCCACTCAATCTCAAGGTTTTCCTGCTTAAAGCTACAGGCTTGCCATTGTGTCCTCCTGATTAACACACCTGCTGACTAGACACACCCACCTGCTGCAAAAACCATGCCATTTCACCTCTCCTCTGCAAAATCAGCCTTGGTTTAAACACACACAAAGTCTGAACAGAAACACTGCTAACATCTGCTCATTGTAACAGGTGGGTGTAATTAGGCTAAAGGTTATGCATTGACACCTTGATTCTGATTGCTCTGAAGCTACCTGATTACTTTACATGAGGCAAAAGTTGTTTATTAAAAAAAAAAAAAAAAAAAACCTTAGGTGAACTTTGAAGCAGATTTTGGAAGAACACCCTCTGCTGGTTGGGAGGAAAAGATGGAAAACTTACAGCACCTGGTATTCCCAAGCGGTCTCCCATCCAGGTACTAACCAGGCCCAACCCTGTTTGGCTTCCGAGATCGGACGAGATCGGGCGGGTCCAGAGTGGTGTGGCCGTAAGCACTTGCCAGTGTCCAGCAAAGCCTCTTGGCCACTCAATCTCAAGGTTTTCCTGCTTAAAGCTACAGGCTTGCCATTGTGTCCTCCTGATTAACACACCTGCTGACTAGACACACCCACCTGCTGCAAAAACCATGCCATTTCACCTCTCCTCTGCAAAATCAGCCTTGGTTTAAACACACACAAAGTCTGAACAGAAACACTGCTAACATCTGCTCATTGTAACAGGTGGGTGTAATTAGGCTAAAGGTTATGCATTGACACCTTGATTCTGATTGCTCTGAAGCTACCTGATTACTTTACATGAGGCAAAAGTTGTTTATTAAAAAAAAAAAAAAAAAAACCTTAGGTGAACTTTGAAGCAGATTTTGGAAGAACACCCTCTGCTGGTTGGGAGGAAAAGATGGAAAACTTACAGCACCTGGTATTCCCAAGCGGTCTCCCATCCAGGTACTAACCAGGCCCAACCCTGTTTGGCTTCCGAGATCGGACGAGATCGGGCGGGTCCAGAGTGGTGTGGCCGTAAGCACTTGCCAGTGTCCAGCAAAGCCTCTTGGCCACTCAATCTCAAGGTTTTCCTGCTTAAAGCTACAGGCTTGCCATTGTGTCCTCCTGATTAACACACCTGCTGACTAGACACACCCACCTGCTGCAAAAACCATGCCATTTCACCTCTCCTCTGCAAAATCAGCCTTGGTTTAAACACACACAAAGTCTGAACAGAAACACTGCTAACATCTGCTCATTGTAACAGGTGGGTGTAATTAGGCTAAAGGTTATGCATTGACACCTTGATTCTGATTGCTCTGAAGCTACCTGATTACTTTACATGAGGCAAAAGTTGTTTATTAAAAAAAAAAAAAAAAAACCTTAGGTGAACTTTGAAGCAGATTTTGGAAGAACACCCTCTGCTGGTTGGGAGGAAAAGATGGAAAACTTACAGCACCTGGTATTCCCAAGCGGTCTCCCATCCAGGTACTAACCAGGCCCAACCCTGTTTGGCTTCCGAGATCGGACGAGATCGGGCGGGTCCAGAGTGGTGTGGCCGTAAGCACTTGCCAGTGTCCAGCAAAGCCTCTTGGCCACTCAATCTCAAGGTTTTCCTGCTTAAAGCTACAGGCTTGCCATTGTGTCCTCCTGATTAACACACCTGCTGACTAGACACACCCACCTGCTGCAAAAACCATGCCATTTCACCTCTCCTCTGCAAAATCAGCCTTGGTTTAAACACACACAAAGTCTGAACAGAAACACTGCTAACATCTGCTCATTGTAACAGGTGGGTGTAATTAGGCTAAAGGTTATGCATTGACACCTTGATTCTGATTGCTCTGAAGCTACCTGATTACTTTACATGAGGCAAAAGTTGTTTATTAAAAAAAAAAAAAAAAAAACCTTAGGTGAACTTTGAAGCAGATTTTGGAAGAACACCCTCTGCTGGTTGGGAGGAAAAGATGGAAAACTTACAGCACCTGGTATTCCCAAGCGGTCTCCCATCCAGGTACTAACCAGGCCCAACCCTGTTTGGCTTCCGAGATCGGACGAGATCGGGCGGGTCCAGAGTGGTGTGGCCGTAAGCACTTGCCAGTGTCCAGCAAAGCCTCTTGGCCACTCAATCTCAAGGTTTTCCTGCTTAAAGCTACAGGCTTGCCATTGTGTCCTCCTGATTAACACACCTGCTGACTAGACACACCCACCTGCTGCAAAAACCATGCCATTTCACCTCTCCTCTGCAAAATCAGCCTTGGTTTAAACACACACAAAGTCTGAACAGAAACACTGCTAACATCTGCTCATTGTAACAGGTGGGTGTAATTAGGCTAAAGGTTATGCATTGACACCTTGATTCTGATTGCTCTGAAGCTACCTGATTACTTTACATGAGGCAAAAGTTGTTTATTAAAAAAAAAAAAAAAAAAACCTTAGGTGAACTTTGAAGCAGATTTTGGAAGAACACCCTCTGCTGGTTGGGAGGAAAAGATGGAAAACTTACAGCACCTGGTATTCCCAAGCGGTCTCCCATCCAGGTACTAACCAGGCCCAACCCTGTTTGGCTTCCGAGATCGGACGAGATCGGGCGGGTCCAGAGTGGTGTGGCCGTAAGCACTTGCCAGTGTCCAGCAAAGCCTCTTGGCCACTCAATCTCAAGGTTTTCCTGCTTAAAGCTACAGGCTTGCCATTGTGTCCTCCTGATTAACACACCTGCTGACTAGACACACCCACCTGCTGCAAAAACCATGCCATTTCACCTCTCCTCTGCAAAATCAGCCTTGGTTTAAACACACACAAAGTCTGAACAGAAACACTGCTAACATCTGCTCATTGTAACAGGTGGGTGTAATTAGGCTAAAGGTTATGCATTGACACCTTGATTCTGATTGCTCTGAAGCTACCTGATTACTTTACATGAGGCAAAAGTTGTTTATTAAAAAAAAAAAAAAAAAAAAAGAAAAAGAAAAAGAAAAAAACCTTAGGTGAACTTTGAAGCAGATTTTGGAAGAACACCCTCTGCTGGTTGGGAGGAAGAGATGGAAAACTTACAGCACCTGGTATTCCCAAGCGGTCTCCCATCCAGGTACTAACCAGGCCCAACCCTGTTTGGCTTCCGAGATCGGACGAGATCGGGCGGGTCCAGAGTGGTGTGGCCGTAAGCACTTGCCAGTGTCCAGCAAAGCCTCTTGGCCACTCAATCTCAAGGTTTTCCTGCTTAAAGCTACAGGCTTGCCATTGTGTCCTCCTGATTAACACACCTGCTGACTAGACACACCCACCTGCTGCAAAAACCATGCCATTTCACCTCTCCTCTGCAAAATCAGCCTTGGTTTAAACACACACAAAGTCTGAACAGAAACACTGCTAACATCTGCTCATTGTAACAGGTGGGTGTAATTAGGCTAAAGGTTATGCATTGACACCTTGATTCTGATTGCTCTGAAGCTACCTGATTACTTTACATGAGGCAAAAGTTGTTTATTAAAAAAAAAAAACAAAAAACCTTAGGTGAACTTTGAAGCAGATTTTGGAAGAACACCCTCTGCTGGTTGGGAGGAAAAGATGGAAAACTTACAGCACCTGGTATTCCCAAGCGGTCTCCCATCCAGGTACTAACCAGGCCCAACCCTGTTTGGCTTCCGAGATCGGACGAGATCGGGCGGGTCCAGAGTGGTGTGGCCGTAAGCACTTGCCAGTGTCCAGCAAAGCCTCTTGGCCACTCAATCTCAAGGTTTTCCTGCTTAAAGCTACAGGCTTGCCATTGTGTCCTCCTGATTAACACACCTGCTGACTAGACACACCCACCTGCTGCAAAAACCATGCCATTTCACCTCTCCTCTGCAAAATCAGCCTTGGTTTAAACACACACAAAGTCTGAACAGAAACACTGCTAACATCTGCTCATTGTAACAGGTGGGTGTAATTAGGCTAAAGGTTATGCATTGACACCTTGATTCTGATTGCTCTGAAGCTACCTGATTACTTTACATGAGGCAAAAGTTGTTTATTAAAAAAAAAAAAAAAAAAAAAGAAAAAGAAAAAAACCTTAGGTGAACTTTGAAGCAGATTTTGGAAGAACACCCTCTGCTGGTTGGGAGGAAGAGATGGAAAACTTACAGCACCTGGTATTCCCAAGCGGTCTCCCATCCAGGTACTAACCAGGCCCAACCCTGTTTGGCTTCCGAGATCGGACGAGATCGGGCGGGTCCAGAGTGGTGTGGCCGTAAGCACTTGCCAGTGTCCAGCAAAGCCTCTTGGCCACTCAATCTCAAGGTTTTCCTGCTTAAAGCTACAGGCTTGCCATTGTGTCCTCCTGATTAACACACCTGCTGACTAGACACACCCACCTGCTGCAAAAACCATGCCATTTCACCTCTCCTCTGCAAAATCAGCCTTGGTTTAAACACACACAAAGTCTGAACAGAAACACTGCTAACATCTGCTCATTGTAACAGGTGGGTGTAATTAGGCTAAAGGTTATGCATTGACACCTTGATTCTGATTGCTCTGAAGCTACCTGATTACTTTACATGAGGCAAAAGTTGTTTATTAAAAAAAAAAAAAAAAAAACCTTAGGTGAACTTTGAAGCAGATTTTGGAAGAACACCCTCTGCTGGTTGGGAGGAAAAGATGGAAAACTTACAGCACCTGGTATTCCCAAGCGGTCTCCCATCCAGGTACTAACCAGGCCCAACCCTGTTTGGCTTCCGAGATCGGACGAGATCGGGCGGGTCCAGAGTGGTGTGGCCGTAAGCACTTGCCAGTGTCCAGCAAAGCCTCTTGGCCACTCAATCTCAAGGTTTTCCTGCTTAAAGCTACAGGCTTGCCATTGTGTCCTCCTGATTAACACACCTGCTGACTAGACACACCCACCTGCTGCAAAAACCATGCCATTTCACCTCTCCTCTGCAAAATCAGCCTTGGTTTAAACACACACAAAGTCTGAACAGAAACACTGCTAACATCTGCTCATTGTAACAGGTGGGTGTAATTAGGCTAAAGGTTATGCATTGACACCTTGATTCTGATTGCTCTGAAGCTACCTGATTACTTTACATGAGGCAAAAGTTGTTTATTAAAAAAAAAAAAAAAAAACCTTAGGTGAACTTTGAAGCAGATTTTGGAAGAACACCCTCTGCTGGTTGGGAGGAAAAGATGGAAAACTTACAGCACCTGGTATTCCCAAGCGGTCTCCCATCCAGGTACTAACCAGGCCCAACCCTGTTTGGCTTCCGAGATCGGACGAGATCGGGCGGGTCCAGAGTGGTGTGGCCGTAAGCACTTGCCAGTGTCCAGCAAAGCCTCTTGGCCACTCAATCTCAAGGTTTTCCTGCTTAAAGCTACAGGCTTGCCATTGTGTCCTCCTGATTAACACACCTGCTGACTAGACACACCCACCTGCTGCAAAAACCATGCCATTTCACCTCTCCTCTGCAAAATCAGCCTTGGTTTAAACACACACAAAGTCTGAACAGAAACACTGCTAACATCTGCTCATTGTAACAGGTGGGTGTAATTAGGCTAAAGGTTATGCATTGACACCTTGATTCTGATTGCTCTGAAGCTACCTGATTACTTTACATGAGGCAAAAGTTGTTTATTAAAAAAAAAAAAAAAAAAACCTTAGGTGAACTTTGAAGCAGATTTTGGAAGAACACCCTCTGCTGGTTGGGAGGAAAAGATGGAAAACTTACAGCACCTGGTATTCCCAAGCGGTCTCCCATCCAGGTACTAACCAGGCCCAACCCTGTTTGGCTTCCGAGATCGGACGAGATCGGGCGGGTCCAGAGTGGTGTGGCCGTAAGCACTTGCCAGTGTCCAGCAAAGCCTCTTGGCCACTCAATCTCAAGGTTTTCCTGCTTAAAGCTACAGGCTTGCCATTGTGTCCTCCTGATTAACACACCTGCTGACTAGACACACCCACCTGCTGCAAAAACCATGCCATTTCACCTCTCCTCTGCAAAATCAGCCTTGGTTTAAACACACACAAAGTCTGAACAGAAACACTGCTAACATCTGCTCATTGTAACAGGTGGGTGTAATTAGGCTAAAGGTTATGCATTGACACCTTGATTCTGATTGCTCTGAAGCTACCTGATTACTTTACATGAGGCAAAAGTTGTTTATTAAAAAAAAAAAAAAAAAAACCTTAGGTGAACTTTGAAGCAGATTTTGGAAGAACACCCTCTGCTGGTTGGGAGGAAAAGATGGAAAACTTACAGCACCTGGTATTCCCAAGCGGTCTCCCATCCAGGTACTAACCAGGCCCAACCCTGTTTGGCTTCCGAGATCGGACGAGATCGGGCGGGTCCAGAGTGGTGTGGCCGTAAGCACTTGCCAGTGTCCAGCAAAGCCTCTTGGCCACTCAATCTCAAGGTTTTCCTGCTTAAAGCTACAGGCTTGCCATTGTGTCCTCCTGATTAACACACCTGCTGACTAGACACACCCACCTGCTGCAAAAACCATGCCATTTCACCTCTCCTCTGCAAAATCAGCCTTGGTTTAAACACACACAAAGTCTGAACAGAAACACTGCTAACATCTGCTCATTGTAACAGGTGGGTGTAATTAGGCTAAAGGTTATGCATTGACACCTTGATTCTGATTGCTCTGAAGCTACCTGATTACTTTACATGAGGCAAAAGTTGTTTATTAAAAAAAAAAAAAAAAAAACCTTAGGTGAACTTTGAAGCAGATTTTGGAAGAACACCCTCTGCTGGTTGGGAGGAAAAGATGGAAAACTTACAGCACCTGGTATTCCCAAGCGGTCTCCCATCCAGGTACTAACCAGGCCCAACCCTGTTTGGCTTCCGAGATCGGACGAGATCGGGCGGGTCCAGAGTGGTGTGGCCGTAAGCACTTGCCAGTGTCCAGCAAAGCCTCTTGGCCACTCAATCTCAAGGTTTTCCTGCTTAAAGCTACAGGCTTGCCATTGTGTCCTCCTGATTAACACACCTGCTGACTAGACACACCCACCTGCTGCAAAAACCATGCCATTTCACCTCTCCTCTGCAAAATCAGCCTTGGTTTAAACACACACAAAGTCTGAACAGAAACACTGCTAACATCTGCTCATTGTAACAGGTGGGTGTAATTAGGCTAAAGGTTATGCATTGACACCTTGATTCTGATTGCTCTGAAGCTACCTGATTACTTTACATGAGGCAAAAGTTGTTTATTAAAAAAAAAAAAAAAAAAACCTTAGGTGAACTTTGAAGCAGATTTTGGAAGAACACCCTCTGCTGGTTGGGAGGAAAAGATGGAAAACTTACAGCACCTGGTATTCCCAAGCGGTCTCCCATCCAGGTACTAACCAGGCCCAACCCTGTTTGGCTTCCGAGATCGGACGAGATCGGGCGGGTCCAGAGTGGTGTGGCCGTAAGCACTTGCCAGTGTCCAGCAAAGCCTCTTGGCCACTCAATCTCAAGGTTTTCCTGCTTAAAGCTACAGGCTTGCCATTGTGTCCTCCTGATTAACACACCTGCTGACTAGACACACCCACCTGCTGCAAAAACCATGCCATTTCACCTCTCCTCTGCAAAATCAGCCTTGGTTTAAACACACACAAAGTCTGAACAGAAACACTGCTAACATCTGCTCATTGTAACAGGTGGGTGTAATTAGGCTAAAGGTTATGCATTGACACCTTGATTCTGATTGCTCTGAAGCTACCTGATTACTTTACATGAGGCAAAAGTTGTTTATTAAAAAAAAAAAAAAAAAAAAAGAAAAAGAAAAAAACCTTAGGTGAACTTTGAAGCAGATTTTGGAAGAACACCCTCTGCTGGTTGGGAGGAAGAGATGGAAAACTTACAGCACCTGGTATTCCCAAGCGGTCTCCCATCCAGGTACTAACCAGGCCCAACCCTGTTTGGCTTCCGAGATCGGACGAGATCGGGCGGGTCCAGAGTGGTGTGGCCGTAAGCACTTGCCAGTGTCCAGCAAAGCCTCTTGGCCACTCAATCTCAAGGTTTTCCTGCTTAAAGCTACAGGCTTGCCATTGTGTCCTCCTGATTAACACACCTGCTGACTAGACACACCCACCTGCTGCAAAAACCATGCCATTTCACCTCTCCTCTGCAAAATCAGCCTTGGTTTAAACACACACAAAGTCTGAACAGAAACACTGCTAACATCTGCTCATTGTAACAGGTGGGTGTAATTAGGCTAAAGGTTATGCATTGACACCTTGATTCTGATTGCTCTGAAGCTACCTGATTACTTTACATGAGGCAAAAGTTGTTTATTAAAAAAAAAAAAAAAAAAACCTTAGGTGAACTTTGAAGCAGATTTTGGAAGAACACCCTCTGCTGGTTGGGAGGAAAAGATGGAAAACTTACAGCACCTGGTATTCCCAAGCGGTCTCCCATCCAGGTACTAACCAGGCCCAACCCTGTTTGGCTTCCGAGATCGGACGAGATCGGGCGGGTCCAGAGTGGTGTGGCCGTAAGCACTTGCCAGTGTCCAGCAAAGCCTCTTGGCCACTCAATCTCAAGGTTTTCCTGCTTAAAGCTACAGGCTTGCCATTGTGTCCTCCTGATTAACACACCTGCTGACTAGACACACCCACCTGCTGCAAAAACCATGCCATTTCACCTCTCCTCTGCAAAATCAGCCTTGGTTTAAACACACACAAAGTCTGAACAGAAACACTGCTAACATCTGCTCATTGTAACAGGTGGGTGTAATTAGGCTAAAGGTTATGCATTGACACCTTGATTCTGATTGCTCTGAAGCTACCTGATTACTTTACATGAGGCAAAAGTTGTTTATTAAAAAAAAAAAAAAAAAAACCTTAGGTGAACTTTGAAGCAGATTTTGGAAGAACACCCTCTGCTGGTTGGGAGGAAAAGATGGAAAACTTACAGCACCTGGTATTCCCAAGCGGTCTCCCATCCAGGTACTAACCAGGCCCAACCCTGTTTGGCTTCCGAGATCGGACGAGATCGGGCGGGTCCAGAGTGGTGTGGCCGTAAGCACTTGCCAGTGTCCAGCAAAGCCTCTTGGCCACTCAATCTCAAGGTTTTCCTGCTTAAAGCTACAGGCTTGCCATTGTGTCCTCCTGATTAACACACCTGCTGACTAGACACACCCACCTGCTGCAAAAACCATGCCATTTCACCTCTCCTCTGCAAAATCAGCCTTGGTTTAAACACACACAAAGTCTGAACAGAAACACTGCTAACATCTGCTCATTGTAACAGGTGGGTGTAATTAGGCTAAAGGTTATGCATTGACACCTTGATTCTGATTGCTCTGAAGCTACCTGATTACTTTACATGAGGCAAAAGTTGTTTATTAAAAAAAAAAAAAAAAAACCTTAGGTGAACTTTGAAGCAGATTTTGGAAGAACACCCTCTGCTGGTTGGGAGGAAAAGATGGAAAACTTACAGCACCTGGTATTCCCAAGCGGTCTCCCATCCAGGTACTAACCAGGCCCAACCCTGTTTGGCTTCCGAGATCGGACGAGATCGGGCGGGTCCAGAGTGGTGTGGCCGTAAGCACTTGCCAGTGTCCAGCAAAGCCTCTTGGCCACTCAATCTCAAGGTTTTCCTGCTTAAAGCTACAGGCTTGCCATTGTGTCCTCCTGATTAACACACCTGCTGACTAGACACACCCACCTGCTGCAAAAACCATGCCATTTCACCTCTCCTCTGCAAAATCAGCCTTGGTTTAAACACACACAAAGTCTGAACAGAAACACTGCTAACATCTGCTCATTGTAACAGGTGGGTGTAATTAGGCTAAAGGTTATGCATTGACACCTTGATTCTGATTGCTCTGAAGCTACCTGATTACTTTACATGAGGCAAAAGTTGTTTATTAAAAAAAAAAAAAAAAAAAAAGAAAAAGAAAAAAACCTTAGGTGAACTTTGAAGCAGATTTTGGAAGAACACCCTCTGCTGGTTGGGAGGAAGAGATGGAAAACTTACAGCACCTGGTATTCCCAAGCGGTCTCCCATCCAGGTACTAACCAGGCCCAACCCTGTTTGGCTTCCGAGATCGGACGAGATCGGGCGGGTCCAGAGTGGTGTGGCCGTAAGCACTTGCCAGTGTCCAGCAAAGCCTCTTGGCCACTCAATCTCAAGGTTTTCCTGCTTAAAGCTACAGGCTTGCCATTGTGTCCTCCTGATTAACACACCTGCTGACTAGACACACCCACCTGCTGCAAAAACCATGCCATTTCACCTCTCCTCTGCAAAATCAGCCTTGGTTTAAACACACACAAAGTCTGAACAGAAACACTGCTAACATCTGCTCATTGTAACAGGTGGGTGTAATTAGGCTAAAGGTTATGCATTGACACCTTGATTCTGATTGCTCTGAAGCTACCTGATTACTTTACATGAGGCAAAAGTTGTTTATTAAAAAAAAAAAAAAAAAAACCTTAGGTGAACTTTGAAGCAGATTTTGGAAGAACACCCTCTGCTGGTTGGGAGGAAAAGATGGAAAACTTACAGCACCTGGTATTCCCAAGCGGTCTCCCATCCAGGTACTAACCAGGCCCAACCCTGTTTGGCTTCCGAGATCGGACGAGATCGGGCGGGTCCAGAGTGGTGTGGCCGTAAGCACTTGCCAGTGTCCAGCAAAGCCTCTTGGCCACTCAATCTCAAGGTTTTCCTGCTTAAAGCTACAGGCTTGCCATTGTGTCCTCCTGATTAACACACCTGCTGACTAGACACACCCACCTGCTGCAAAAACCATGCCATTTCACCTCTCCTCTGCAAAATCAGCCTTGGTTTAAACACACACAAAGTCTGAACAGAAACACTGCTAACATCTGCTCATTGTAACAGGTGGGTGTAATTAGGCTAAAGGTTATGCATTGACACCTTGATTCTGATTGCTCTGAAGCTACCTGATTACTTTACATGAGGCAAAAGTTGTTTATTAAAAAAAAAAAAAAAAAACCTTAGGTGAACTTTGAAGCAGATTTTGGAAGAACACCCTCTGCTGGTTGGGAGGAAAAGATGGAAAACTTACAGCACCTGGTATTCCCAAGCGGTCTCCCATCCAGGTACTAACCAGGCCCAACCCTGTTTGGCTTCCGAGATCGGACGAGATCGGGCGGGTCCAGAGTGGTGTGGCCGTAAGCACTTGCCAGTGTCCAGCAAAGCCTCTTGGCCACTCAATCTCAAGGTTTTCCTGCTTAAAGCTACAGGCTTGCCATTGTGTCCTCCTGATTAACACACCTGCTGACTAGACACACCCACCTGCTGCAAAAACCATGCCATTTCACCTCTCCTCTGCAAAATCAGCCTTGGTTTAAACACACACAAAGTCTGAACAGAAACACTGCTAACATCTGCTCATTGTAACAGGTGGGTGTAATTAGGCTAAAGGTTATGCATTGACACCTTGATTCTGATTGCTCTGAAGCTACCTGATTACTTTACATGAGGCAAAAGTTGTTTATTAAAAAAAAAAAAAAAAAAACCTTAGGTGAACTTTGAAGCAGATTTTGGAAGAACACCCTCTGCTGGTTGGGAGGAAAAGATGGAAAACTTACAGCACCTGGTATTCCCAAGCGGTCTCCCATCCAGGTACTAACCAGGCCCAACCCTGTTTGGCTTCCGAGATCGGACGAGATCGGGCGGGTCCAGAGTGGTGTGGCCGTAAGCACTTGCCAGTGTCCAGCAAAGCCTCTTGGCCACTCAATCTCAAGGTTTTCCTGCTTAAAGCTACAGGCTTGCCATTGTGTCCTCCTGATTAACACACCTGCTGACTAGACACACCCACCTGCTGCAAAAACCATGCCATTTCACCTCTCCTCTGCAAAATCAGCCTTGGTTTAAACACACACAAAGTCTGAACAGAAACACTGCTAACATCTGCTCATTGTAACAGGTGGGTGTAATTAGGCTAAAGGTTATGCATTGACACCTTGATTCTGATTGCTCTGAAGCTACCTGATTACTTTACATGAGGCAAAAGTTGTTTATTAAAAAAAAAAAAAAAAAAACCTTAGGTGAACTTTGAAGCAGATTTTGGAAGAACACCCTCTGCTGGTTGGGAGGAAAAGATGGAAAACTTACAGCACCTGGTATTCCCAAGCGGTCTCCCATCCAGGTACTAACCAGGCCCAACCCTGTTTGGCTTCCGAGATCGGACGAGATCGGGCGGGTCCAGAGTGGTGTGGCCGTAAGCACTTGCCAGTGTCCAGCAAAGCCTCTTGGCCACTCAATCTCAAGGTTTTCCTGCTTAAAGCTACAGGCTTGCCATTGTGTCCTCCTGATTAACACACCTGCTGACTAGACACACCCACCTGCTGCAAAAACCATGCCATTTCACCTCTCCTCTGCAAAATCAGCCTTGGTTTAAACACACACAAAGTCTGAACAGAAACACTGCTAACATCTGCTCATTGTAACAGGTGGGTGTAATTAGGCTAAAGGTTATGCATTGACACCTTGATTCTGATTGCTCTGAAGCTACCTGATTACTTTACATGAGGCAAAAGTTGTTTATTAAAAAAAAAAAAAAAAAAAAAGAAAAAGAAAAAGAAAAAAACCTTAGGTGAACTTTGAAGCAGATTTTGGAAGAACACCCTCTGCTGGTTGGGAGGAAGAGATGGAAAACTTACAGCACCTGGTATTCCCAAGCGGTCTCCCATCCAGGTACTAACCAGGCCCAACCCTGTTTGGCTTCCGAGATCGGACGAGATCGGGCGGGTCCAGAGTGGTGTGGCCGTAAGCACTTGCCAGTGTCCAGCAAAGCCTCTTGGCCACTCAATCTCAAGGTTTTCCTGCTTAAAGCTACAGGCTTGCCATTGTGTCCTCCTGATTAACACACCTGCTGACTAGACACACCCACCTGCTGCAAAAACCATGCCATTTCACCTCTCCTCTGCAAAATCAGCCTTGGTTTAAACACACACAAAGTCTGAACAGAAACACTGCTAACATCTGCTCATTGTAACAGGTGGGTGTAATTAGGCTAAAGGTTATGCATTGACACCTTGATTCTGATTGCTCTGAAGCTACCTGATTACTTTACATGAGGCAAAAGTTGTTTATTAAAAAAAAAAAAAAAAAAAAAAGAAAAAGAAAAAGAAAAAAACCTTAGGTGAACTTTGAAGCAGATTTTGGAAGAACACCCTCTGCTGGTTGGGAGGAAGAGATGGAAAACTTACAGCACCTGGTATTCCCAAGCGGTCTCCCATCCAGGTACTAACCAGGCCCAACCCTGTTTGGCTTCCGAGATCGGACGAGATCGGGCGGGTCCAGAGTGGTGTGGCCGTAAGCACTTGCCAGTGTCCAGCAAAGCCTCTTGGCCACTCAATCTCAAGGTTTTCCTGCTTAAAGCTACAGGCTTGCCATTGTGTCCTCCTGATTAACACACCTGCTGACTAGACACACCCACCTGCTGCAAAAACCATGCCATTTCACCTCTCCTCTGCAAAATCAGCCTTGGTTTAAACACACACAAAGTCTGAACAGAAACACTGCTAACATCTGCTCATTGTAACAGGTGGGTGTAATTAGGCTAAAGGTTATGCATTGACACCTTGATTCTGATTGCTCTGAAGCTACCTGATTACTTTACATGAGGCAAAAGTTGTTTATTAAAAAAAAAAAAAAAAAAACCTTAGGTGAACTTTGAAGCAGATTTTGGAAGAACACCCTCTGCTGGTTGGGAGGAAAAGATGGAAAACTTACAGCACCTGGTATTCCCAAGCGGTCTCCCATCCAGGTACTAACCAGGCCCAACCCTGTTTGGCTTCCGAGATCGGACGAGATCGGGCGGGTCCAGAGTGGTGTGGCCGTAAGCACTTGCCAGTGTCCAGCAAAGCCTCTTGGCCACTCAATCTCAAGGTTTTCCTGCTTAAAGCTACAGGCTTGCCATTGTGTCCTCCTGATTAACACACCTGCTGACTAGACACACCCACCTGCTGCAAAAACCATGCCATTTCACCTCTCCTCTGCAAAATCAGCCTTGGTTTAAACACACACAAAGTCTGAACAGAAACACTGCTAACATCTGCTCATTGTAACAGGTGGGTGTAATTAGGCTAAAGGTTATGCATTGACACCTTGATTCTGATTGCTCTGAAGCTACCTGATTACTTTACATGAGGCAAAAGTTGTTTATTAAAAAAAAAAAAAAAAAAAAAGAAAAAGAAAAAGGAAAAAACCTTAGGTGAACTTTGAAGCAGATTTTGGAAGAACACCCTCTGCTGGTTGGGAGGAAAAGATGGAAAACTTACAGCACCTGGTATTCCCAAGCGGTCTCCCATCCAGGTACTAACCAGGCCCAACCCTGTTTGGCTTCCGAGATCGGACGAGATCGGGCGGGTCCAGAGTGGTGTGGCCGTAAGCACTTGCCAGTGTCCAGCAAAGCCTCTTGGCCACTCAATCTCAAGGTTTTCCTGCTTAAAGCTACAGGCTTGCCATTGTGTCCTCCTGATTAACACACCTGCTGACTAGACACACCCACCTGCTGCAAAAACCATGCCATTTCACCTCTCCTCTGCAAAATCAGCCTTGGTTTAAACACACACAAAGTCTGAACAGAAACACTGCTAACATCTGCTCATTGTAACAGGTGGGTGTAATTAGGCTAAAGGTTATGCATTGACACCTTGATTCTGATTGCTCTGAAGCTACCTGATTACTTTACATGAGGCAAAAGTTGTTTATTAAAAAAAAAAAAAAAAAAACCTTAGGTGAACTTTGAAGCAGATTTTGGAAGAACACCCTCTGCTGGTTGGGAGGAAAAGATGGAAAACTTACAGCACCTGGTATTCCCAAGCGGTCTCCCATCCAGGTACTAACCAGGCCCAACCCTGTTTGGCTTCCGAGATCGGACGAGATCGGGCGGGTCCAGAGTGGTGTGGCCGTAAGCACTTGCCAGTGTCCAGCAAAGCCTCTTGGCCACTCAATCTCAAGGTTTTCCTGCTTAAAGCTACAGGCTTGCCATTGTGTCCTCCTGATTAACACACCTGCTGACTAGACACACCCACCTGCTGCAAAAACCATGCCATTTCACCTCTCCTCTGCAAAATCAGCCTTGGTTTAAACACACACAAAGTCTGAACAGAAACACTGCTAACATCTGCTCATTGTAACAGGTGGGTGTAATTAGGCTAAAGGTTATGCATTGACACCTTGATTCTGATTGCTCTGAAGCTACCTGATTACTTTACATGAGGCAAAAGTTGTTTATTAAAAAAAAAAAAAAAAAAACCTTAGGTGAACTTTGAAGCAGATTTTGGAAGAACACCCTCTGCTGGTTGGGAGGAAAAGATGGAAAACTTACAGCACCTGGTATTCCCAAGCGGTCTCCCATCCAGGTACTAACCAGGCCCAACCCTGTTTGGCTTCCGAGATCGGACGAGATCGGGCGGGTCCAGAGTGGTGTGGCCGTAAGCACTTGCCAGTGTCCAGCAAAGCCTCTTGGCCACTCAATCTCAAGGTTTTCCTGCTTAAAGCTACAGGCTTGCCATTGTGTCCTCCTGATTAACACACCTGCTGACTAGACACACCCACCTGCTGCAAAAACCATGCCATTTCACCTCTCCTCTGCAAAATCAGCCTTGGTTTAAACACACACAAAGTCTGAACAGAAACACTGCTAACATCTGCTCATTGTAACAGGTGGGTGTAATTAGGCTAAAGGTTATGCATTGACACCTTGATTCTGATTGCTCTGAAGCTACCTGATTACTTTACATGAGGCAAAAGTTGTTTATTAAAAAAAAAAAAAAAAAAACCTTAGGTGAACTTTGAAGCAGATTTTGGAAGAACACCCTCTGCTGGTTGGGAGGAAAAGATGGAAAACTTACAGCACCTGGTATTCCCAAGCGGTCTCCCATCCAGGTACTAACCAGGCCCAACCCTGTTTGGCTTCCGAGATCGGACGAGATCGGGCGGGTCCAGAGTGGTGTGGCCGTAAGCACTTGCCAGTGTCCAGCAAAGCCTCTTGGCCACTCAATCTCAAGGTTTTCCTGCTTAAAGCTACAGGCTTGCCATTGTGTCCTCCTGATTAACACACCTGCTGACTAGACACACCCACCTGCTGCAAAAACCATGCCATTTCACCTCTCCTCTGCAAAATCAGCCTTGGTTTAAACACACACAAAGTCTGAACAGAAACACTGCTAACATCTGCTCATTGTAACAGGTGGGTGTAATTAGGCTAAAGGTTATGCATTGACACCTTGATTCTGATTGCTCTGAAGCTACCTGATTACTTTACATGAGGCAAAAGTTGTTTATTAAAAAAAAAAAAAAAAAAACCTTAGGTGAACTTTGAAGCAGATTTTGGAAGAACACCCTCTGCTGGTTGGGAGGAAAAGATGGAAAACTTACAGCACCTGGTATTCCCAAGCGGTCTCCCATCCAGGTACTAACCAGGCCCAACCCTGTTTGGCTTCCGAGATCGGACGAGATCGGGCGGGTCCAGAGTGGTGTGGCCGTAAGCACTTGCCAGTGTCCAGCAAAGCCTCTTGGCCACTCAATCTCAAGGTTTTCCTGCTTAAAGCTACAGGCTTGCCATTGTGTCCTCCTGATTAACACACCTGCTGACTAGACACACCCACCTGCTGCAAAAACCATGCCATTTCACCTCTCCTCTGCAAAATCAGCCTTGGTTTAAACACACACAAAGTCTGAACAGAAACACTGCTAACATCTGCTCATTGTAACAGGTGGGTGTAATTAGGCTAAAGGTTATGCATTGACACCTTGATTCTGATTGCTCTGAAGCTACCTGATTACTTTACATGAGGCAAAAGTTGTTTATTAAAAAAAAAAAAAAAAAAACCTTAGGTGAACTTTGAAGCAGATTTTGGAAGAACACCCTCTGCTGGTTGGGAGGAAAAGATGGAAAACTTACAGCACCTGGTATTCCCAAGCGGTCTCCCATCCAGGTACTAACCAGGCCCAACCCTGTTTGGCTTCCGAGATCGGACGAGATCGGGCGGGTCCAGAGTGGTGTGGCCGTAAGCACTTGCCAGTGTCCAGCAAAGCCTCTTGGCCACTCAATCTCAAGGTTTTCCTGCTTAAAGCTACAGGCTTGCCATTGTGTCCTCCTGATTAACACACCTGCTGACTAGACACACCCACCTGCTGCAAAAACCATGCCATTTCACCTCTCCTCTGCAAAATCAGCCTTGGTTTAAACACACACAAAGTCTGAACAGAAACACTGCTAACATCTGCTCATTGTAACAGGTGGGTGTAATTAGGCTAAAGGTTATGCATTGACACCTTGATTCTGATTGCTCTGAAGCTACCTGATTACTTTACATGAGGCAAAAGTTGTTTATTAAAAAAAAAAAAAAAAAAACCTTAGGTGAACTTTGAAGCAGATTTTGGAAGAACACCCTCTGCTGGTTGGGAGGAAAAGATGGAAAACTTACAGCACCTGGTATTCCCAAGCGGTCTCCCATCCAGGTACTAACCAGGCCCAACCCTGTTTGGCTTCCGAGATCGGACGAGATCGGGCGGGTCCAGAGTGGTGTGGCCGTAAGCACTTGCCAGTGTCCAGCAAAGCCTCTTGGCCACTCAATCTCAAGGTTTTCCTGCTTAAAGCTACAGGCTTGCCATTGTGTCCTCCTGATTAACACACCTGCTGACTAGACACACCCACCTGCTGCAAAAACCATGCCATTTCACCTCTCCTCTGCAAAATCAGCCTTGGTTTAAACACACACAAAGTCTGAACAGAAACACTGCTAACATCTGCTCATTGTAACAGGTGGGTGTAATTAGGCTAAAGGTTATGCATTGACACCTTGATTCTGATTGCTCTGAAGCTACCTGATTACTTTACATGAGGCAAAAGTTGTTTATTAAAAAAAAAAAAAAAAAAACCTTAGGTGAACTTTGAAGCAGATTTTGGAAGAACACCCTCTGCTGGTTGGGAGGAAAAGATGGAAAACTTACAGCACCTGGTATTCCCAAGCGGTCTCCCATCCAGGTACTAACCAGGCCCAACCCTGTTTGGCTTCCGAGATCGGACGAGATCGGGCGGGTCCAGAGTGGTGTGGCCGTAAGCACTTGCCAGTGTCCAGCAAAGCCTCTTGGCCACTCAATCTCAAGGTTTTCCTGCTTAAAGCTACAGGCTTGCCATTGTGTCCTCCTGATTAACACACCTGCTGACTAGACACACCCACCTGCTGCAAAAACCATGCCATTTCACCTCTCCTCTGCAAAATCAGCCTTGGTTTAAACACACACAAAGTCTGAACAGAAACACTGCTAACATCTGCTCATTGTAACAGGTGGGTGTAATTAGGCTAAAGGTTATGCATTGACACCTTGATTCTGATTGCTCTGAAGCTACCTGATTACTTTACATGAGGCAAAAGTTGTTTATTAAAAAAAAAAAAAAAAAAACCTTAGGTGAACTTTGAAGCAGATTTTGGAAGAACACCCTCTGCTGGTTGGGAGGAAAAGATGGAAAACTTACAGCACCTGGTATTCCCAAGCGGTCTCCCATCCAGGTACTAACCAGGCCCAACCCTGTTTGGCTTCCGAGATCGGACGAGATCGGGCGGGTCCAGAGTGGTGTGGCCGTAAGCACTTGCCAGTGTCCAGCAAAGCCTCTTGGCCACTCAATCTCAAGGTTTTCCTGCTTAAAGCTACAGGCTTGCCATTGTGTCCTCCTGATTAACACACCTGCTGACTAGACACACCCACCTGCTGCAAAAACCATGCCATTTCACCTCTCCTCTGCAAAATCAGCCTTGGTTTAAACACACACAAAGTCTGAACAGAAACACTGCTAACATCTGCTCATTGTAACAGGTGGGTGTAATTAGGCTAAAGGTTATGCATTGACACCTTGATTCTGATTGCTCTGAAGCTACCTGATTACTTTACATGAGGCAAAAGTTGTTTATTAAAAAAAAAAAAAAAAAAACCTTAGGTGAACTTTGAAGCAGATTTTGGAAGAACACCCTCTGCTGGTTGGGAGGAAAAGATGGAAAACTTACAGCACCTGGTATTCCCAAGCGGTCTCCCATCCAGGTACTAACCAGGCCCAACCCTGTTTGGCTTCCGAGATCGGACGAGATCGGGCGGGTCCAGAGTGGTGTGGCCGTAAGCACTTGCCAGTGTCCAGCAAAGCCTCTTGGCCACTCAATCTCAAGGTTTTCCTGCTTAAAGCTACAGGCTTGCCATTGTGTCCTCCTGATTAACACACCTGCTGACTAGACACACCCACCTGCTGCAAAAACCATGCCATTTCACCTCTCCTCTGCAAAATCAGCCTTGGTTTAAACACACACAAAGTCTGAACAGAAACACTGCTAACATCTGCTCATTGTAACAGGTGGGTGTAATTAGGCTAAAGGTTATGCATTGACACCTTGATTCTGATTGCTCTGAAGCTACCTGATTACTTTACATGAGGCAAAAGTTGTTTATTAAAAAAAAAAAAAAAAAAACCTTAGGTGAACTTTGAAGCAGATTTTGGAAGAACACCCTCTGCTGGTTGGGAGGAAAAGATGGAAAACTTACAGCACCTGGTATTCCCAAGCGGTCTCCCATCCAGGTACTAACCAGGCCCAACCCTGTTTGGCTTCCGAGATCGGACGAGATCGGGCGGGTCCAGAGTGGTGTGGCCGTAAGCACTTGCCAGTGTCCAGCAAAGCCTCTTGGCCACTCAATCTCAAGGTTTTCCTGCTTAAAGCTACAGGCTTGCCATTGTGTCCTCCTGATTAACACACCTGCTGACTAGACACACCCACCTGCTGCAAAAACCATGCCATTTCACCTCTCCTCTGCAAAATCAGCCTTGGTTTAAACACACACAAAGTCTGAACAGAAACACTGCTAACATCTGCTCATTGTAACAGGTGGGTGTAATTAGGCTAAAGGTTATGCATTGACACCTTGATTCTGATTGCTCTGAAGCTACCTGATTACTTTACATGAGGCAAAAGTTGTTTATTAAAAAAAAAAAAAAAAAAACCTTAGGTGAACTTTGAAGCAGATTTTGGAAGAACACCCTCTGCTGGTTGGGAGGAAAAGATGGAAAACTTACAGCACCTGGTATTCCCAAGCGGTCTCCCATCCAGGTACTAACCAGGCCCAACCCTGTTTGGCTTCCGAGATCGGACGAGATCGGGCGGGTCCAGAGTGGTGTGGCCGTAAGCACTTGCCAGTGTCCAGCAAAGCCTCTTGGCCACTCAATCTCAAGGTTTTCCTGCTTAAAGCTACAGGCTTGCCATTGTGTCCTCCTGATTAACACACCTGCTGACTAGACACACCCACCTGCTGCAAAAACCATGCCATTTCACCTCTCCTCTGCAAAATCAGCCTTGGTTTAAACACACACAAAGTCTGAACAGAAACACTGCTAACATCTGCTCATTGTAACAGGTGGGTGTAATTAGGCTAAAGGTTATGCATTGACACCTTGATTCTGATTGCTCTGAAGCTACCTGATTACTTTACATGAGGCAAAAGTTGTTTATTAAAAAAAAAAAAAAAAAAACCTTAGGTGAACTTTGAAGCAGATTTTGGAAGAACACCCTCTGCTGGTTGGGAGGAAAAGATGGAAAACTTACAGCACCTGGTATTCCCAAGCGGTCTCCCATCCAGGTACTAACCAGGCCCAACCCTGTTTGGCTTCCGAGATCGGACGAGATCGGGCGGGTCCAGAGTGGTGTGGCCGTAAGCACTTGCCAGTGTCCAGCAAAGCCTCTTGGCCACTCAATCTCAAGGTTTTCCTGCTTAAAGCTACAGGCTTGCCATTGTGTCCTCCTGATTAACACACCTGCTGACTAGACACACCCACCTGCTGCAAAAACCATGCCATTTCACCTCTCCTCTGCAAAATCAGCCTTGGTTTAAACACACACAAAGTCTGAACAGAAACACTGCTAACATCTGCTCATTGTAACAGGTGGGTGTAATTAGGCTAAAGGTTATGCATTGACACCTTGATTCTGATTGCTCTGAAGCTACCTGATTACTTTACATGAGGCAAAAGTTGTTTATTAAAAAAAAAAAAAAAAAAACCTTAGGTGAACTTTGAAGCAGATTTTGGAAGAACACCCTCTGCTGGTTGGGAGGAAAAGATGGAAAACTTACAGCACCTGGTATTCCCAAGCGGTCTCCCATCCAGGTACTAACCAGGCCCAACCCTGTTTGGCTTCCGAGATCGGACGAGATCGGGCGGGTCCAGAGTGGTGTGGCCGTAAGCACTTGCCAGTGTCCAGCAAAGCCTCTTGGCCACTCAATCTCAAGGTTTTCCTGCTTAAAGCTACAGGCTTGCCATTGTGTCCTCCTGATTAACACACCTGCTGACTAGACACACCCACCTGCTGCAAAAACCATGCCATTTCACCTCTCCTCTGCAAAATCAGCCTTGGTTTAAACACACACAAAGTCTGAACAGAAACACTGCTAACATCTGCTCATTGTAACAGGTGGGTGTAATTAGGCTAAAGGTTATGCATTGACACCTTGATTCTGATTGCTCTGAAGCTACCTGATTACTTTACATGAGGCAAAAGTTGTTTATTAAAAAAAAAAAAAAAAAAACCTTAGGTGAACTTTGAAGCAGATTTTGGAAGAACACCCTCTGCTGGTTGGGAGGAAAAGATGGAAAACTTACAGCACCTGGTATTCCCAAGCGGTCTCCCATCCAGGTACTAACCAGGCCCAACCCTGTTTGGCTTCCGAGATCGGACGAGATCGGGCGGGTCCAGAGTGGTGTGGCCGTAAGCACTTGCCAGTGTCCAGCAAAGCCTCTTGGCCACTCAATCTCAAGGTTTTCCTGCTTAAAGCTACAGGCTTGCCATTGTGTCCTCCTGATTAACACACCTGCTGACTAGACACACCCACCTGCTGCAAAAACCATGCCATTTCACCTCTCCTCTGCAAAATCAGCCTTGGTTTAAACACACACAAAGTCTGAACAGAAACACTGCTAACATCTGCTCATTGTAACAGGTGGGTGTAATTAGGCTAAAGGTTATGCATTGACACCTTGATTCTGATTGCTCTGAAGCTACCTGATTACTTTACATGAGGCAAAAGTTGTTTATTAAAAAAAAAAAAAAAAAAACCTTAGGTGAACTTTGAAGCAGATTTTGGAAGAACACCCTCTGCTGGTTGGGAGGAAAAGATGGAAAACTTACAGCACCTGGTATTCCCAAGCGGTCTCCCATCCAGGTACTAACCAGGCCCAACCCTGTTTGGCTTCCGAGATCGGACGAGATCGGGCGGGTCCAGAGTGGTGTGGCCGTAAGCACTTGCCAGTGTCCAGCAAAGCCTCTTGGCCACTCAATCTCAAGGTTTTCCTGCTTAAAGCTACAGGCTTGCCATTGTGTCCTCCTGATTAACACACCTGCTGACTAGACACACCCACCTGCTGCAAAAACCATGCCATTTCACCTCTCCTCTGCAAAATCAGCCTTGGTTTAAACACACACAAAGTCTGAACAGAAACACTGCTAACATCTGCTCATTGTAACAGGTGGGTGTAATTAGGCTAAAGGTTATGCATTGACACCTTGATTCTGATTGCTCTGAAGCTACCTGATTACTTTACATGAGGCAAAAGTTGTTTATTAAAAAAAAAAAAAAAAAAACCTTAGGTGAACTTTGAAGCAGATTTTGGAAGAACACCCTCTGCTGGTTGGGAGGAAAAGATGGAAAACTTACAGCACCTGGTATTCCCAAGCGGTCTCCCATCCAGGTACTAACCAGGCCCAACCCTGTTTGGCTTCCGAGATCGGACGAGATCGGGCGGGTCCAGAGTGGTGTGGCCGTAAGCACTTGCCAGTGTCCAGCAAAGCCTCTTGGCCACTCAATCTCAAGGTTTTCCTGCTTAAAGCTACAGGCTTGCCATTGTGTCCTCCTGATTAACACACCTGCTGACTAGACACACCCACCTGCTGCAAAAACCATGCCATTTCACCTCTCCTCTGCAAAATCAGCCTTGGTTTAAACACACACAAAGTCTGAACAGAAACACTGCTAACATCTGCTCATTGTAACAGGTGGGTGTAATTAGGCTAAAGGTTATGCATTGACACCTTGATTCTGATTGCTCTGAAGCTACCTG
The DNA here is from genome assembly GCF_053564925.1 of Oryzias latipes. NCBI lineage: Eukaryota > Metazoa > Chordata > Actinopteri > Beloniformes > Adrianichthyidae > Oryzias > Oryzias latipes. The sequence continues at coordinate 9,451,428 of NC_136252.1, forward strand.
ATTACTTTACATGAGGCAAAAGTTGTTTATTAAAAAAAAAAAAAAAAAAACCTTAGGTGAACTTTGAAGCAGATTTTGGAAGAACACCCTCTGCTGGTTGGGAGGAAAAGATGGAAAACTTACAGCACCTGGTATTCCCAAGCGGTCTCCCATCCAGGTACTAACCAGGCCCAACCCTGTTTGGCTTCCGAGATCGGACGAGATCGGGCGGGTCCAGAGTGGTGTGGCCGTAAGCACTTGCCAGTGTCCAGCAAAGCCTCTTGGCCACTCAATCTCAAGGTTTTCCTGCTTAAAGCTACAGGCTTGCCATTGTGTCCTCCTGATTAACACACCTGCTGACTAGACACACCCACCTGCTGCAAAAACCATGCCATTTCACCTCTCCTCTGCAAAATCAGCCTTGGTTTAAACACACACAAAGTCTGAACAGAAACACTGCTAACATCTGCTCATTGTAACAGGTGGGTGTAATTAGGCTAAAGGTTATGCATTGACACCTTGATTCTGATTGCTCTGAAGCTACCTGATTACTTTACATGAGGCAAAAGTTGTTTATTAAAAAAAAAAAAAAAAAAACCTTAGGTGAACTTTGAAGCAGATTTTGGAAGAACACCCTCTGCTGGTTGGGAGGAAAAGATGGAAAACTTACAGCACCTGGTATTCCCAAGCGGTCTCCCATCCAGGTACTAACCAGGCCCAACCCTGTTTGGCTTCCGAGATCGGACGAGATCGGGCGGGTCCAGAGTGGTGTGGCCGTAAGCACTTGCCAGTGTCCAGCAAAGCCTCTTGGCCACTCAATCTCAAGGTTTTCCTGCTTAAAGCTACAGGCTTGCCATTGTGTCCTCCTGATTAACACACCTGCTGACTAGACACACCCACCTGCTGCAAAAACCATGCCATTTCACCTCTCCTCTGCAAAATCAGCCTTGGTTTAAACACACACAAAGTCTGAACAGAAACACTGCTAACATCTGCTCATTGTAACAGGTGGGTGTAATTAGGCTAAAGGTTATGCATTGACACCTTGATTCTGATTGCTCTGAAGCTACCTGATTACTTTACATGAGGCAAAAGTTGTTTATTAAAAAAAAAAAAAAAAAAACCTTAGGTGAACTTTGAAGCAGATTTTGGAAGAACACCCTCTGCTGGTTGGGAGGAAAAGATGGAAAACTTACAGCACCTGGTATTCCCAAGCGGTCTCCCATCCAGGTACTAACCAGGCCCAACCCTGTTTGGCTTCCGAGATCGGACGAGATCGGGCGGGTCCAGAGTGGTGTGGCCGTAAGCACTTGCCAGTGTCCAGCAAAGCCTCTTGGCCACTCAATCTCAAGGTTTTCCTGCTTAAAGCTACAGGCTTGCCATTGTGTCCTCCTGATTAACACACCTGCTGACTAGACACACCCACCTGCTGCAAAAACCATGCCATTTCACCTCTCCTCTGCAAAATCAGCCTTGGTTTAAACACACACAAAGTCTGAACAGAAACACTGCTAACATCTGCTCATTGTAACAGGTGGGTGTAATTAGGCTAAAGGTTATGCATTGACACCTTGATTCTGATTGCTCTGAAGCTACCTGATTACTTTACATGAGGCAAAAGTTGTTTATTAAAAAAAAAAAAAAAAAAACCTTAGGTGAACTTTGAAGCAGATTTTGGAAGAACACCCTCTGCTGGTTGGGAGGAAAAGATGGAAAACTTACAGCACCTGGTATTCCCAAGCGGTCTCCCATCCAGGTACTAACCAGGCCCAACCCTGTTTGGCTTCCGAGATCGGACGAGATCGGGCGGGTCCAGAGTGGTGTGGCCGTAAGCACTTGCCAGTGTCCAGCAAAGCCTCTTGGCCACTCAATCTCAAGGTTTTCCTGCTTAAAGCTACAGGCTTGCCATTGTGTCCTCCTGATTAACACACCTGCTGACTAGACACACCCACCTGCTGCAAAAACCATGCCATTTCACCTCTCCTCTGCAAAATCAGCCTTGGTTTAAACACACACAAAGTCTGAACAGAAACACTGCTAACATCTGCTCATTGTAACAGGTGGGTGTAATTAGGCTAAAGGTTATGCATTGACACCTTGATTCTGATTGCTCTGAAGCTACCTGATTACTTTACATGAGGCAAAAGTTGTTTATTAAAAAAAAAAAAAAAAAAACCTTAGGTGAACTTTGAAGCAGATTTTGGAAGAACACCCTCTGCTGGTTGGGAGGAAAAGATGGAAAACTTACAGCACCTGGTATTCCCAAGCGGTCTCCCATCCAGGTACTAACCAGGCCCAACCCTGTTTGGCTTCCGAGATCGGACGAGATCGGGCGGGTCCAGAGTGGTGTGGCCGTAAGCACTTGCCAGTGTCCAGCAAAGCCTCTTGGCCACTCAATCTCAAGGTTTTCCTGCTTAAAGCTACAGGCTTGCCATTGTGTCCTCCTGATTAACACACCTGCTGACTAGACACACCCACCTGCTGCAAAAACCATGCCATTTCACCTCTCCTCTGCAAAATCAGCCTTGGTTTAAACACACACAAAGTCTGAACAGAAACACTGCTAACATCTGCTCATTGTAACAGGTGGGTGTAATTAGGCTAAAGGTTATGCATTGACACCTTGATTCTGATTGCTCTGAAGCTACCTGATTACTTTACATGAGGCAAAAGTTGTTTATTAAAAAAAAAAAAAAAAAAACCTTAGGTGAACTTTGAAGCAGATTTTGGAAGAACACCCTCTGCTGGTTGGGAGGAAAAGATGGAAAACTTACAGCACCTGGTATTCCCAAGCGGTCTCCCATCCAGGTACTAACCAGGCCCAACCCTGTTTGGCTTCCGAGATCGGACGAGATCGGGCGGGTCCAGAGTGGTGTGGCCGTAAGCACTTGCCAGTGTCCAGCAAAGCCTCTTGGCCACTCAATCTCAAGGTTTTCCTGCTTAAAGCTACAGGCTTGCCATTGTGTCCTCCTGATTAACACACCTGCTGACTAGACACACCCACCTGCTGCAAAAACCATGCCATTTCACCTCTCCTCTGCAAAATCAGCCTTGGTTTAAACACACACAAAGTCTGAACAGAAACACTGCTAACATCTGCTCATTGTAACAGGTGGGTGTAATTAGGCTAAAGGTTATGCATTGACACCTTGATTCTGATTGCTCTGAAGCTACCTGATTACTTTACATGAGGCAAAAGTTGTTTATTAAAAAAAAAAAAAAAAAAACCTTAGGTGAACTTTGAAGCAGATTTTGGAAGAACACCCTCTGCTGGTTGGGAGGAAAAGATGGAAAACTTACAGCACCTGGTATTCCCAAGCGGTCTCCCATCCAGGTACTAACCAGGCCCAACCCTGTTTGGCTTCCGAGATCGGACGAGATCGGGCGGGTCCAGAGTGGTGTGGCCGTAAGCACTTGCCAGTGTCCAGCAAAGCCTCTTGGCCACTCAATCTCAAGGTTTTCCTGCTTAAAGCTACAGGCTTGCCATTGTGTCCTCCTGATTAACACACCTGCTGACTAGACACACCCACCTGCTGCAAAAACCATGCCATTTCACCTCTCCTCTGCAAAATCAGCCTTGGTTTAAACACACACAAAGTCTGAACAGAAACACTGCTAACATCTGCTCATTGTAACAGGTGGGTGTAATTAGGCTAAAGGTTATGCATTGACACCTTGATTCTGATTGCTCTGAAGCTACCTGATTACTTTACATGAGGCAAAAGTTGTTTATTAAAAAAAAAAAAAAAAAAACCTTAGGTGAACTTTGAAGCAGATTTTGGAAGAACACCCTCTGCTGGTTGGGAGGAAAAGATGGAAAACTTACAGCACCTGGTATTCCCAAGCGGTCTCCCATCCAGGTACTAACCAGGCCCAACCCTGTTTGGCTTCCGAGATCGGACGAGATCGGGCGGGTCCAGAGTGGTGTGGCCGTAAGCACTTGCCAGTGTCCAGCAAAGCCTCTTGGCCACTCAATCTCAAGGTTTTCCTGCTTAAAGCTACAGGCTTGCCATTGTGTCCTCCTGATTAACACACCTGCTGACTAGACACACCCACCTGCTGCAAAAACCATGCCATTTCACCTCTCCTCTGCAAAATCAGCCTTGGTTTAAACACACACAAAGTCTGAACAGAAACACTGCTAACATCTGCTCATTGTAACAGGTGGGTGTAATTAGGCTAAAGGTTATGCATTGACACCTTGATTCTGATTGCTCTGAAGCTACCTGATTACTTTACATGAGGCAAAAGTTGTTTATTAAAAAAAAAAAAAAAAAAACCTTAGGTGAACTTTGAAGCAGATTTTGGAAGAACACCCTCTGCTGGTTGGGAGGAAAAGATGGAAAACTTACAGCACCTGGTATTCCCAAGCGGTCTCCCATCCAGGTACTAACCAGGCCCAACCCTGTTTGGCTTCCGAGATCGGACGAGATCGGGCGGGTCCAGAGTGGTGTGGCCGTAAGCACTTGCCAGTGTCCAGCAAAGCCTCTTGGCCACTCAATCTCAAGGTTTTCCTGCTTAAAGCTACAGGCTTGCCATTGTGTCCTCCTGATTAACACACCTGCTGACTAGACACACCCACCTGCTGCAAAAACCATGCCATTTCACCTCTCCTCTGCAAAATCAGCCTTGGTTTAAACACACACAAAGTCTGAACAGAAACACTGCTAACATCTGCTCATTGTAACAGGTGGGTGTAATTAGGCTAAAGGTTATGCATTGACACCTTGATTCTGATTGCTCTGAAGCTACCTGATTACTTTACATGAGGCAAAAGTTGTTTATTAAAAAAAAAAAAAAAAAAACCTTAGGTGAACTTTGAAGCAGATTTTGGAAGAACACCCTCTGCTGGTTGGGAGGAAAAGATGGAAAACTTACAGCACCTGGTATTCCCAAGCGGTCTCCCATCCAGGTACTAACCAGGCCCAACCCTGTTTGGCTTCCGAGATCGGACGAGATCGGGCGGGTCCAGAGTGGTGTGGCCGTAAGCACTTGCCAGTGTCCAGCAAAGCCTCTTGGCCACTCAATCTCAAGGTTTTCCTGCTTAAAGCTACAGGCTTGCCATTGTGTCCTCCTGATTAACACACCTGCTGACTAGACACACCCACCTGCTGCAAAAACCATGCCATTTCACCTCTCCTCTGCAAAATCAGCCTTGGTTTAAACACACACAAAGTCTGAACAGAAACACTGCTAACATCTGCTCATTGTAACAGGTGGGTGTAATTAGGCTAAAGGTTATGCATTGACACCTTGATTCTGATTGCTCTGAAGCTACCTGATTACTTTACATGAGGCAAAAGTTGTTTATTAAAAAAAAAAAAAAAAAAACCTTAGGTGAACTTTGAAGCAGATTTTGGAAGAACACCCTCTGCTGGTTGGGAGGAAAAGATGGAAAACTTACAGCACCTGGTATTCCCAAGCGGTCTCCCATCCAGGTACTAACCAGGCCCAACCCTGTTTGGCTTCCGAGATCGGACGAGATCGGGCGGGTCCAGAGTGGTGTGGCCGTAAGCACTTGCCAGTGTCCAGCAAAGCCTCTTGGCCACTCAATCTCAAGGTTTTCCTGCTTAAAGCTACAGGCTTGCCATTGTGTCCTCCTGATTAACACACCTGCTGACTAGACACACCCACCTGCTGCAAAAACCATGCCATTTCACCTCTCCTCTGCAAAATCAGCCTTGGTTTAAACACACACAAAGTCTGAACAGAAACACTGCTAACATCTGCTCATTGTAACAGGTGGGTGTAATTAGGCTAAAGGTTATGCATTGACACCTTGATTCTGATTGCTCTGAAGCTACCTGATTACTTTACATGAGGCAAAAGTTGTTTATTAAAAAAAAAAAAAAAAAAACCTTAGGTGAACTTTGAAGCAGATTTTGGAAGAACACCCTCTGCTGGTTGGGAGGAAAAGATGGAAAACTTACAGCACCTGGTATTCCCAAGCGGTCTCCCATCCAGGTACTAACCAGGCCCAACCCTGTTTGGCTTCCGAGATCGGACGAGATCGGGCGGGTCCAGAGTGGTGTGGCCGTAAGCACTTGCCAGTGTCCAGCAAAGCCTCTTGGCCACTCAATCTCAAGGTTTTCCTGCTTAAAGCTACAGGCTTGCCATTGTGTCCTCCTGATTAACACACCTGCTGACTAGACACACCCACCTGCTGCAAAAACCATGCCATTTCACCTCTCCTCTGCAAAATCAGCCTTGGTTTAAACACACACAAAGTCTGAACAGAAACACTGCTAACATCTGCTCATTGTAACAGGTGGGTGTAATTAGGCTAAAGGTTATGCATTGACACCTTGATTCTGATTGCTCTGAAGCTACCTGATTACTTTACATGAGGCAAAAGTTGTTTATTAAAAAAAAAAAAAAAAAAACCTTAGGTGAACTTTGAAGCAGATTTTGGAAGAACACCCTCTGCTGGTTGGGAGGAAAAGATGGAAAACTTACAGCACCTGGTATTCCCAAGCGGTCTCCCATCCAGGTACTAACCAGGCCCAACCCTGTTTGGCTTCCGAGATCGGACGAGATCGGGCGGGTCCAGAGTGGTGTGGCCGTAAGCACTTGCCAGTGTCCAGCAAAGCCTCTTGGCCACTCAATCTCAAGGTTTTCCTGCTTAAAGCTACAGGCTTGCCATTGTGTCCTCCTGATTAACACACCTGCTGACTAGACACACCCACCTGCTGCAAAAACCATGCCATTTCACCTCTCCTCTGCAAAATCAGCCTTGGTTTAAACACACACAAAGTCTGAACAGAAACACTGCTAACATCTGCTCATTGTAACAGGTGGGTGTAATTAGGCTAAAGGTTATGCATTGACACCTTGATTCTGATTGCTCTGAAGCTACCTGATTACTTTACATGAGGCAAAAGTTGTTTATTAAAAAAAAAAAAAAAAAAAACCTTAGGTGAACTTTGAAGCAGATTTTGGAAGAACACCCTCTGCTGGTTGGGAGGAAAAGATGGAAAACTTACAGCACCTGGTATTCCCAAGCGGTCTCCCATCCAGGTACTAACCAGGCCCAACCCTGTTTGGCTTCCGAGATCGGACGAGATCGGGCGGGTCCAGAGTGGTGTGGCCGTAAGCACTTGCCAGTGTCCAGCAAAGCCTCTTGGCCACTCAATCTCAAGGTTTTCCTGCTTAAAGCTACAGGCTTGCCATTGTGTCCTCCTGATTAACACACCTGCTGACTAGACACACCCACCTGCTGCAAAAACCATGCCATTTCACCTCTCCTCTGCAAAATCAGCCTTGGTTTAAACACACACAAAGTCTGAACAGAAACACTGCTAACATCTGCTCATTGTAACAGGTGGGTGTAATTAGGCTAAAGGTTATGCATTGACACCTTGATTCTGATTGCTCTGAAGCTACCTGATTACTTTACATGAGGCAAAAGTTGTTTATTAAAAAAAAAAAAAAAAAAAAAGAAAAAGAAAAAGGAAAAAACCTTAGGTGAACTTTGAAGCAGATTTTGGAAGAACACCCTCTGCTGGTTGGGAGGAAAAGATGGAAAACTTACAGCACCTGGTATTCCCAAGCGGTCTCCCATCCAGGTACTAACCAGGCCCAACCCTGTTTGGCTTCCGAGATCGGACGAGATCGGGCGGGTCCAGAGTGGTGTGGCCGTAAGCACTTGCCAGTGTCCAGCAAAGCCTCTTGGCCACTCAATCTCAAGGTTTTCCTGCTTAAAGCTACAGGCTTGCCATTGTGTCCTCCTGATTAACACACCTGCTGACTAGACACACCCACCTGCTGCAAAAACCATGCCATTTCACCTCTCCTCTGCAAAATCAGCCTTGGTTTAAACACACACAAAGTCTGAACAGAAACACTGCTAACATCTGCTCATTGTAACAGGTGGGTGTAATTAGGCTAAAGGTTATGCATTGACACCTTGATTCTGATTGCTCTGAAGCTACCTGATTACTTTACATGAGGCAAAAGTTGTTTATTAAAAAAAAAAAAAAAAAAACCTTAGGTGAACTTTGAAGCAGATTTTGGAAGAACACCCTCTGCTGGTTGGGAGGAAAAGATGGAAAACTTACAGCACCTGGTATTCCCAAGCGGTCTCCCATCCAGGTACTAACCAGGCCCAACCCTGTTTGGCTTCCGAGATCGGACGAGATCGGGCGGGTCCAGAGTGGTGTGGCCGTAAGCACTTGCCAGTGTCCAGCAAAGCCTCTTGGCCACTCAATCTCAAGGTTTTCCTGCTTAAAGCTACAGGCTTGCCATTGTGTCCTCCTGATTAACACACCTGCTGACTAGACACACCCACCTGCTGCAAAAACCATGCCATTTCACCTCTCCTCTGCAAAATCAGCCTTGGTTTAAACACACACAAAGTCTGAACAGAAACACTGCTAACATCTGCTCATTGTAACAGGTGGGTGTAATTAGGCTAAAGGTTATGCATTGACACCTTGATTCTGATTGCTCTGAAGCTACCTGATTACTTTACATGAGGCAAAAGTTGTTTATTAAAAAAAAAAAAAAAAAAACCTTAGGTGAACTTTGAAGCAGATTTTGGAAGAACACCCTCTGCTGGTTGGGAGGAAAAGATGGAAAACTTACAGCACCTGGTATTCCCAAGCGGTCTCCCATCCAGGTACTAACCAGGCCCAACCCTGTTTGGCTTCCGAGATCGGACGAGATCGGGCGGGTCCAGAGTGGTGTGGCCGTAAGCACTTGCCAGTGTCCAGCAAAGCCTCTTGGCCACTCAATCTCAAGGTTTTCCTGCTTAAAGCTACAGGCTTGCCATTGTGTCCTCCTGATTAACACACCTGCTGACTAGACACACCCACCTGCTGCAAAAACCATGCCATTTCACCTCTCCTCTGCAAAATCAGCCTTGGTTTAAACACACACAAAGTCTGAACAGAAACACTGCTAACATCTGCTCATTGTAACAGGTGGGTGTAATTAGGCTAAAGGTTATGCATTGACACCTTGATTCTGATTGCTCTGAAGCTACCTGATTACTTTACATGAGGCAAAAGTTGTTTATTAAAAAAAAAAAAAAAAAACCTTAGGTGAACTTTGAAGCAGATTTTGGAAGAACACCCTCTGCTGGTTGGGAGGAAAAGATGGAAAACTTACAGCACCTGGTATTCCCAAGCGGTCTCCCATCCAGGTACTAACCAGGCCCAACCCTGTTTGGCTTCCGAGATCGGACGAGATCGGGCGGGTCCAGAGTGGTGTGGCCGTAAGCACTTGCCAGTGTCCAGCAAAGCCTCTTGGCCACTCAATCTCAAGGTTTTCCTGCTTAAAGCTACAGGCTTGCCATTGTGTCCTCCTGATTAACACACCTGCTGACTAGACACACCCACCTGCTGCAAAAACCATGCCATTTCACCTCTCCTCTGCAAAATCAGCCTTGGTTTAAACACACACAAAGTCTGAACAGAAACACTGCTAACATCTGCTCATTGTAACAGGTGGGTGTAATTAGGCTAAAGGTTATGCATTGACACCTTGATTCTGATTGCTCTGAAGCTACCTGATTACTTTACATGAGGCAAAAGTTGTTTATTAAAAAAAAAAAAAAAAAAACCTTAGGTGAACTTTGAAGCAGATTTTGGAAGAACACCCTCTGCTGGTTGGGAGGAAAAGATGGAAAACTTACAGCACCTGGTATTCCCAAGCGGTCTCCCATCCAGGTACTAACCAGGCCCAACCCTGTTTGGCTTCCGAGATCGGACGAGATCGGGCGGGTCCAGAGTGGTGTGGCCGTAAGCACTTGCCAGTGTCCAGCAAAGCCTCTTGGCCACTCAATCTCAAGGTTTTCCTGCTTAAAGCTACAGGCTTGCCATTGTGTCCTCCTGATTAACACACCTGCTGACTAGACACACCCACCTGCTGCAAAAACCATGCCATTTCACCTCTCCTCTGCAAAATCAGCCTTGGTTTAAACACACACAAAGTCTGAACAGAAACACTGCTAACATCTGCTCATTGTAACAGGTGGGTGTAATTAGGCTAAAGGTTATGCATTGACACCTTGATTCTGATTGCTCTGAAGCTACCTGATTACTTTACATGAGGCAAAAGTTGTTTATTAAAAAAAAAAAAAAAAAACCTTAGGTGAACTTTGAAGCAGATTTTGGAAGAACACCCTCTGCTGGTTGGGAGGAAAAGATGGAAAACTTACAGCACCTGGTATTCCCAAGCGGTCTCCCATCCAGGTACTAACCAGGCCCAACCCTGTTTGGCTTCCGAGATCGGACGAGATCGGGCGGGTCCAGAGTGGTGTGGCCGTAAGCACTTGCCAGTGTCCAGCAAAGCCTCTTGGCCACTCAATCTCAAGGTTTTCCTGCTTAAAGCTACAGGCTTGCCATTGTGTCCTCCTGATTAACACACCTGCTGACTAGACACACCCACCTGCTGCAAAAACCATGCCATTTCACCTCTCCTCTGCAAAATCAGCCTTGGTTTAAACACACACAAAGTCTGAACAGAAACACTGCTAACATCTGCTCATTGTAACAGGTGGGTGTAATTAGGCTAAAGGTTATGCATTGACACCTTGATTCTGATTGCTCTGAAGCTACCTGATTACTTTACATGAGGCAAAAGTTGTTTATTAAAAAAAAAAAAAAAAAAACCTTAGGTGAACTTTGAAGCAGATTTTGGAAGAACACCCTCTGCTGGTTGGGAGGAAAAGATGGAAAACTTACAGCACCTGGTATTCCCAAGCGGTCTCCCATCCAGGTACTAACCAGGCCCAACCCTGTTTGGCTTCCGAGATCGGACGAGATCGGGCGGGTCCAGAGTGGTGTGGCCGTAAGCACTTGCCAGTGTCCAGCAAAGCCTCTTGGCCACTCAATCTCAAGGTTTTCCTGCTTAAAGCTACAGGCTTGCCATTGTGTCCTCCTGATTAACACACCTGCTGACTAGACACACCCACCTGCTGCAAAAACCATGCCATTTCACCTCTCCTCTGCAAAATCAGCCTTGGTTTAAACACACACAAAGTCTGAACAGAAACACTGCTAACATCTGCTCATTGTAACAGGTGGGTGTAATTAGGCTAAAGGTTATGCATTGACACCTTGATTCTGATTGCTCTGAAGCTACCTGATTACTTTACATGAGGCAAAAGTTGTTTATTAAAAAAAAAAAAAAAAAAACCTTAGGTGAACTTTGAAGCAGATTTTGGAAGAACACCCTCTGCTGGTTGGGAGGAAAAGATGGAAAACTTACAGCACCTGGTATTCCCAAGCGGTCTCCCATCCAGGTACTAACCAGGCCCAACCCTGTTTGGCTTCTGAGATCGGACGAGATCGGGCGGGTCCAGAGTGGTGTGGCCGTAAGCACTTGCCAGTGTCCAGCAAAGCCTCTTGGCCACTCAATCTCAAGGTTTTCCTGCTTAAAGCTACAGGCTTGCCATTGTGTCCTCCTGATTAACACACCTGCTGACTAGACACACCCACCTGCTGCAAAAACCATGCCATTTCACCTCTCCTCTGCAAAATCAGCCTTGGTTTAAACACACACAAAGTCTGAACAGAAACACTGCTAACATCTGCTCATTGTAACAGGTGGGTGTAATTAGGCTAAAGGTTATGCATTGACACCTTGATTCTGATTGCTCTGAAGCTACCTGATTACTTTACATGAGGCAAAAGTTGTTTATTAAAAAAAAAAAAAAAAAAACCTTAGGTGAACTTTGAAGCAGATTTTGGAAGAACACCCTCTGCTGGTTGGGAGGAAAAGATGGAAAACTTACAGCACCTGGTATTCCCAAGCGGTCTCCCATCCAGGTACTAACCAGGCCCAACCCTGTTTGGCTTCCGAGATCGGACGAGATCGGGCGGGTCCAGAGTGGTGTGGCCGTAAGCACTTGCCAGTGTCCAGCAAAGCCTCTTGGCCACTCAATCTCAAGGTTTTCCTGCTTAAAGCTACAGGCTTGCCATTGTGTCCTCCTGATTAACACACCTGCTGACTAGACACACCCACCTGCTGCAAAAACCATGCCATTTCACCTCTCCTCTGCAAAATCAGCCTTGGTTTAAACACACACAAAGTCTGAACAGAAACACTGCTAACATCTGCTCATTGTAACAGGTGGGTGTAATTAGGCTAAAGGTTATGCATTGACACCTTGATTCTGATTGCTCTGAAGCTACCTGATTACTTTACATGAGGCAAAAGTTGTTTATTAAAAAAAAAAAAAAAAAAACCTTAGGTGAACTTTGAAGCAGATTTTGGAAGAACACCCTCTGCTGGTTGGGAGGAAAAGATGGAAAACTTACAGCACCTGGTATTCCCAAGCGGTCTCCCATCCAGGTACTAACCAGGCCCAACCCTGTTTGGCTTCCGAGATCGGACGAGATCGGGCGGGTCCAGAGTGGTGTGGCCGTAAGCACTTGCCAGTGTCCAGCAAAGCCTCTTGGCCACTCAATCTCAAGGTTTTCCTGCTTAAAGCTACAGGCTTGCCATTGTGTCCTCCTGATTAACACACCTGCTGACTAGACACACCCACCTGCTGCAAAAACCATGCCATTTCACCTCTCCTCTGCAAAATCAGCCTTGGTTTAAACACACACAAAGTCTGAACAGAAACACTGCTAACATCTGCTCATTGTAACAGGTGGGTGTAATTAGGCTAAAGGTTATGCATTGACACCTTGATTCTGATTGCTCTGAAGCTACCTGATTACTTTACATGAGGCAAAAGTTGTTTATTAAAAAAAAAAAAAAAAAAACCTTAGGTGAACTTTGAAGCAGATTTTGGAAGAACACCCTCTGCTGGTTGGGAGGAAAAGATGGAAAACTTACAGCACCTGGTATTCCCAAGCGGTCTCCCATCCAGGTACTAACCAGGCCCAACCCTGTTTGGCTTCCGAGATCGGACGAGATCGGGCGGGTCCAGAGTGGTGTGGCCGTAAGCACTTGCCAGTGTCCAGCAAAGCCTCTTGGCCACTCAATCTCAAGGTTTTCCTGCTTAAAGCTACAGGCTTGCCATTGTGTCCTCCTGATTAACACACCTGCTGACTAGACACACCCACCTGCTGCAAAAACCATGCCATTTCACCTCTCCTCTGCAAAATCAGCCTTGGTTTAAACACACACAAAGTCTGAACAGAAACACTGCTAACATCTGCTCATTGTAACAGGTGGGTGTAATTAGGCTAAAGGTTATGCATTGACACCTTGATTCTGATTGCTCTGAAGCTACCTGATTACTTTACATGAGGCAAAAGTTGTTTATTAAAAAAAAAAAAAAAAAAACCTTAGGTGAACTTTGAAGCAGATTTTGGAAGAACACCCTCTGCTGGTTGGGAGGAAAAGATGGAAAACTTACAGCACCTGGTATTCCCAAGCGGTCTCCCATCCAGGTACTAACCAGGCCCAACCCTGTTTGGCTTCCGAGATCGGACGAGATCGGGCGGGTCCAGAGTGGTGTGGCCGTAAGCACTTGCCAGTGTCCAGCAAAGCCTCTTGGCCACTCAATCTCAAGGTTTTCCTGCTTAAAGCTACAGGCTTGCCATTGTGTCCTCCTGATTAACACACCTGCTGACTAGACACACCCACCTGCTGCAAAAACCATGCCATTTCACCTCTCCTCTGCAAAATCAGCCTTGGTTTAAACACACACAAAGTCTGAACAGAAACACTGCTAACATCTGCTCATTGTAACAGGTGGGTGTAATTAGGCTAAAGGTTATGCATTGACACCTTGATTCTGATTGCTCTGAAGCTACCTGATTACTTTACATGAGGCAAAAGTTGTTTATTAAAAAAAAAAAAAAAAAAACCTTAGGTGAACTTTGAAGCAGATTTTGGAAGAACACCCTCTGCTGGTTGGGAGGAAAAGATGGAAAACTTACAGCACCTGGTATTCCCAAGCGGTCTCCCATCCAGGTACTAACCAGGCCCAACCCTGTTTGGCTTCCGAGATCGGACGAGATCGGGCGGGTCCAGAGTGGTGTGGCCGTAAGCACTTGCCAGTGTCCAGCAAAGCCTCTTGGCCACTCAATCTCAAGGTTTTCCTGCTTAAAGCTACAGGCTTGCCATTGTGTCCTCCTGATTAACACACCTGCTGACTAGACACACCCACCTGCTGCAAAAACCATGCCATTTCACCTCTCCTCTGCAAAATCAGCCTTGGTTTAAACACACACAAAGTCTGAACAGAAACACTGCTAACATCTGCTCATTGTAACAGGTGGGTGTAATTAGGCTAAAGGTTATGCATTGACACCTTGATTCTGATTGCTCTGAAGCTACCTGATTACTTTACATGAGGCAAAAGTTGTTTATTAAAAAAAAAAAAAAAAAAACCTTAGGTGAACTTTGAAGCAGATTTTGGAAGAACACCCTCTGCTGGTTGGGAGGAAAAGATGGAAAACTTACAGCACCTGGTATTCCCAAGCGGTCTCCCATCCAGGTACTAACCAGGCCCAACCCTGTTTGGCTTCCGAGATCGGACGAGATCGGGCGGGTCCAGAGTGGTGTGGCCGTAAGCACTTGCCAGTGTCCAGCAAAGCCTCTTGGCCACTCAATCTCAAGGTTTTCCTGCTTAAAGCTACAGGCTTGCCATTGTGTCCTCCTGATTAACACACCTGCTGACTAGACACACCCACCTGCTGCAAAAACCATGCCATTTCACCTCTCCTCTGCAAAATCAGCCTTGGTTTAAACACACACAAAGTCTGAACAGAAACACTGCTAACATCTGCTCATTGTAACAGGTGGGTGTAATTAGGCTAAAGGTTATGCATTGACACCTTGATTCTGATTGCTCTGAAGCTACCTGATTACTTTACATGAGGCAAAAGTTGTTTATTAAAAAAAAAAAAAAAAAAAAAGAAAAAGAAAAAGGAAAAAACCTTAGGTGAACTTTGAAGCAGATTTTGGAAGAACACCCTCTGCTGGTTGGGAGGAAAAGATGGAAAACTTACAGCACCTGGTATTCCCAAGCGGTCTCCCATCCAGGTACTAACCAGGCCCAACCCTGTTTGGCTTCCGAGATCGGACGAGATCGGGCGGGTCCAGAGTGGTGTGGCCGTAAGCACTTGCCAGTGTCCAGCAAAGCCTCTTGGCCACTCAATCTCAAGGTTTTCCTGCTTAAAGCTACAGGCTTGCCATTGTGTCCTCCTGATTAACACACCTGCTGACTAGACACACCCACCTGCTGCAAAAACCATGCCATTTCACCTCTCCTCTGCAAAATCAGCCTTGGTTTAAACACACACAAAGTCTGAACAGAAACACTGCTAACATCTGCTCATTGTAACAGGTGGGTGTAATTAGGCTAAAGGTTATGCATTGACACCTTGATTCTGATTGCTCTGAAGCTACCTGATTACTTTACATGAGGCAAAAGTTGTTTATTAAAAAAAAAAAAAAAAAAACCTTAGGTGAACTTTGAAGCAGATTTTGGAAGAACACCCTCTGCTGGTTGGGAGGAAAAGATGGAAAACTTACAGCACCTGGTATTCCCAAGCGGTCTCCCATCCAGGTACTAACCAGGCCCAACCCTGTTTGGCTTCCGAGATCGGACGAGATCGGGCGGGTCCAGAGTGGTGTGGCCGTAAGCACTTGCCAGTGTCCAGCAAAGCCTCTTGGCCACTCAATCTCAAGGTTTTCCTGCTTAAAGCTACAGGCTTGCCATTGTGTCCTCCTGATTAACACACCTGCTGACTAGACACACCCACCTGCTGCAAAAACCATGCCATTTCACCTCTCCTCTGCAAAATCAGCCTTGGTTTAAACACACACAAAGTCTGAACAGAAACACTGCTAACATCTGCTCATTGTAACAGGTGGGTGTAATTAGGCTAAAGGTTATGCATTGACACCTTGATTCTGATTGCTCTGAAGCTACCTGATTACTTTACATGAGGCAAAAGTTGTTTATTAAAAAAAAAAAAAAAAAAACCTTAGGTGAACTTTGAAGCAGATTTTGGAAGAACACCCTCTGCTGGTTGGGAGGAAAAGATGGAAAACTTACAGCACCTGGTATTCCCAAGCGGTCTCCCATCCAGGTACTAACCAGGCCCAACCCTGTTTGGCTTCCGAGATCGGACGAGATCGGGCGGGTCCAGAGTGGTGTGGCCGTAAGCACTTGCCAGTGTCCAGCAAAGCCTCTTGGCCACTCAATCTCAAGGTTTTCCTGCTTAAAGCTACAGGCTTGCCATTGTGTCCTCCTGATTAACACACCTGCTGACTAGACACACCCACCTGCTGCAAAAACCATGCCATTTCACCTCTCCTCTGCAAAATCAGCCTTGGTTTAAACACACACAAAGTCTGAACAGAAACACTGCTAACATCTGCTCATTGTAACAGGTGGGTGTAATTAGGCTAAAGGTTATGCATTGACACCTTGATTCTGATTGCTCTGAAGCTACCTGATTACTTTACATGAGGCAAAAGTTGTTTATTAAAAAAAAAAAAAAAAAAACCTTAGGTGAACTTTGAAGCAGATTTTGGAAGAACACCCTCTGCTGGTTGGGAGGAAAAGATGGAAAACTTACAGCACCTGGTATTCCCAAGCGGTCTCCCATCCAGGTACTAACCAGGCCCAACCCTGTTTGGCTTCCGAGATCGGACGAGATCGGGCGGGTCCAGAGTGGTGTGGCCGTAAGCACTTGCCAGTGTCCAGCAAAGCCTCTTGGCCACTCAATCTCAAGGTTTTCCTGCTTAAAGCTACAGGCTTGCCATTGTGTCCTCCTGATTAACACACCTGCTGACTAGACACACCCACCTGCTGCAAAAACCATGCCATTTCACCTCTCCTCTGCAAAATCAGCCTTGGTTTAAACACACACAAAGTCTGAACAGAAACACTGCTAACATCTGCTCATTGTAACAGGTGGGTGTAATTAGGCTAAAGGTTATGCATTGACACCTTGATTCTGATTGCTCTGAAGCTACCTGATTACTTTACATGAGGCAAAAGTTGTTTATTAAAAAAAAAAAAAAAAAAACCTTAGGTGAACTTTGAAGCAGATTTTGGAAGAACACCCTCTGCTGGTTGGGAGGAAAAGATGGAAAACTTACAGCACCTGGTATTCCCAAGCGGTCTCCCATCCAGGTACTAACCAGGCCCAACCCTGTTTGGCTTCCGAGATCGGACGAGATCGGGCGGGTCCAGAGTGGTGTGGCCGTAAGCACTTGCCAGTGTCCAGCAAAGCCTCTTGGCCACTCAATCTCAAGGTTTTCCTGCTTAAAGCTACAGGCTTGCCATTGTGTCCTCCTGATTAACACACCTGCTGACTAGACACACCCACCTGCTGCAAAAACCATGCCATTTCACCTCTCCTCTGCAAAATCAGCCTTGGTTTAAACACACACAAAGTCTGAACAGAAACACTGCTAACATCTGCTCATTGTAACAGGTGGGTGTAATTAGGCTAAAGGTTATGCATTGACACCTTGATTCTGATTGCTCTGAAGCTACCTGATTACTTTACATGAGGCAAAAGTTGTTTATTAAAAAAAAAAAAAAAAAAAAAGAAAAAGAAAAAGGAAAAAACCTTAGGTGAACTTTGAAGCAGATTTTGGAAGAACACCCTCTGCTGGTTGGGAGGAAAAGATGGAAAACTTACAGCACCTGGTATTCCCAAGCGGTCTCCCATCCAGGTACTAACCAGGCCCAACCCTGTTTGGCTTCCGAGATCGGACGAGATCGGGCGGGTCCAGAGTGGTGTGGCCGTAAGCACTTGCCAGTGTCCAGCAAAGCCTCTTGGCCACTCAATCTCAAGGTTTTCCTGCTTAAAGCTACAGGCTTGCCATTGTGTCCTCCTGATTAACACACCTGCTGACTAGACACACCCACCTGCTGCAAAAACCATGCCATTTCACCTCTCCTCTGCAAAATCAGCCTTGGTTTAAACACACACAAAGTCTGAACAGAAACACTGCTAACATCTGCTCATTGTAACAGGTGGGTGTAATTAGGCTAAAGGTTATGCATTGACACCTTGATTCTGATTGCTCTGAAGCTACCTGATTACTTTACATGAGGCAAAAGTTGTTTATTAAAAAAAAAAAAAAAAAAAACCTTAGGTGAACTTTGAAGCAGATTTTGGAAGAACACCCTCTGCTGGTTGGGAGGAAAAGATGGAAAACTTACAGCACCTGGTATTCCCAAGCGGTCTCCCATCCAGGTACTAACCAGGCCCAACCCTGTTTGGCTTCCGAGATCGGACGAGATCGGGCGGGTCCAGAGTGGTGTGGCCGTAAGCACTTGCCAGTGTCCAGCAAAGCCTCTTGGCCACTCAATCTCAAGGTTTTCCTGCTTAAAGCTACAGGCTTGCCATTGTGTCCTCCTGATTAACACACCTGCTGACTAGACACACCCACCTGCTGCAAAAACCATGCCATTTCACCTCTCCTCTGCAAAATCAGCCTTGGTTTAAACACACACAAAGTCTGAACAGAAACACTGCTAACATCTGCTCATTGTAACAGGTGGGTGTAATTAGGCTAAAGGTTATGCATTGACACCTTGATTCTGATTGCTCTGAAGCTACCTGATTACTTTACATGAGGCAAAAGTTGTTTATTAAAAAAAAAAAAAAAAAAACCTTAGGTGAACTTTGAAGCAGATTTTGGAAGAACACCCTCTGCTGGTTGGGAGGAAAAGATGGAAAACTTACAGCACCTGGTATTCCCAAGCGGTCTCCCATCCAGGTACTAACCAGGCCCAACCCTGTTTGGCTTCCGAGATCGGACGAGATCGGGCGGGTCCAGAGTGGTGTGGCCGTAAGCACTTGCCAGTGTCCAGCAAAGCCTCTTGGCCACTCAATCTCAAGGTTTTCCTGCTTAAAGCTACAGGCTTGCCATTGTGTCCTCCTGATTAACACACCTGCTGACTAGACACACCCACCTGCTGCAAAAACCATGCCATTTCACCTCTCCTCTGCAAAATCAGCCTTGGTTTAAACACACACAAAGTCTGAACAGAAACACTGCTAACATCTGCTCATTGTAACAGGTGGGTGTAATTAGGCTAAAGGTTATGCATTGACACCTTGATTCTGATTGCTCTGAAGCTACCTGATTACTTTACATGAGGCAAAAGTTGTTTATTAAAAAAAAAAAAAAAAAACCTTAGGTGAACTTTGAAGCAGATTTTGGAAGAACACCCTCTGCTGGTTGGGAGGAAAAGATGGAAAACTTACAGCACCTGGTATTCCCAAGCGGTCTCCCATCCAGGTACTAACCAGGCCCAACCCTGTTTGGCTTCCGAGATCGGACGAGATCGGGCGGGTCCAGAGTGGTGTGGCCGTAAGCACTTGCCAGTGTCCAGCAAAGCCTCTTGGCCACTCAATCTCAAGGTTTTCCTGCTTAAAGCTACAGGCTTGCCATTGTGTCCTCCTGATTAACACACCTGCTGACTAGACACACCCACCTGCTGCAAAAACCATGCCATTTCACCTCTCCTCTGCAAAATCAGCCTTGGTTTAAACACACACAAAGTCTGAACAGAAACACTGCTAACATCTGCTCATTGTAACAGGTGGGTGTAATTAGGCTAAAGGTTATGCATTGACACCTTGATTCTGATTGCTCTGAAGCTACCTGATTACTTTACATGAGGCAAAAGTTGTTTATTAAAAAAAAAAAAAAAAAAACCTTAGGTGAACTTTGAAGCAGATTTTGGAAGAACACCCTCTGCTGGTTGGGAGGAAAAGATGGAAAACTTACAGCACCTGGTATTCCCAAGCGGTCTCCCATCCAGGTACTAACCAGGCCCAACCCTGTTTGGCTTCCGAGATCGGACGAGATCGGGCGGGTCCAGAGTGGTGTGGCCGTAAGCACTTGCCAGTGTCCAGCAAAGCCTCTTGGCCACTCAATCTCAAGGTTTTCCTGCTTAAAGCTACAGGCTTGCCATTGTGTCCTCCTGATTAACACACCTGCTGACTAGACACACCCACCTGCTGCAAAAACCATGCCATTTCACCTCTCCTCTGCAAAATCAGCCTTGGTTTAAACACACACAAAGTCTGAACAGAAACACTGCTAACATCTGCTCATTGTAACAGGTGGGTGTAATTAGGCTAAAGGTTATGCATTGACACCTTGATTCTGATTGCTCTGAAGCTACCTGATTACTTTACATGAGGCAAAAGTTGTTTATTAAAAAAAAAAAAAAAAAAACCTTAGGTGAACTTTGAAGCAGATTTTGGAAGAACACCCTCTGCTGGTTGGGAGGAAAAGATGGAAAACTTACAGCACCTGGTATTCCCAAGCGGTCTCCCATCCAGGTACTAACCGGGCCCAACCCTGTTTGGCTTCCGAGATCGGACGAGATCGGGCGGGTCCAGAGTGGTGTGGCCGTAAGCACTTGCCAGTGTCCAGCAAAGCCTCTTGGCCACTCAATCTCAAGGTTTTCCTGCTTAAAGCTACAGGCTTGCCATTGTGTCCTCCTGATTAACACACCTGCTGACTAGACACACCCACCTGCTGCAAAAACCATGCCATTTCACCTCTCCTCTGCAAAATCAGCCTTGGTTTAAACACACACAAAGTCTGAACAGAAACACTGCTAACATCTGCTCATTGTAACAGGTGGGTGTAATTAGGCTAAAGGTTATGCATTGACACCTTGATTCTGATTGCTCTGAAGCTACCTGATTACTTTACATGAGGCAAAAGTTGTTTATTAAAAAAAAAAAAAAAAAAACCTTAGGTGAACTTTGAAGCAGATTTTGGAAGAACACCCTCTGCTGGTTGGGAGGAAAAGATGGAAAACTTACAGCACCTGGTATTCCCAAGCGGTCTCCCATCCAGGTACTAACCAGGCCCAACCCTGTTTGGCTTCCGAGATCGGACGAGATCGGGCGGGTCCAGAGTGGTGTGGCCGTAAGCACTTGCCAGTGTCCAGCAAAGCCTCTTGGCCACTCAATCTCAAGGTTTTCCTGCTTAAAGCTACAGGCTTGCCATTGTGTCCTCCTGATTAACACACCTGCTGACTAGACACACCCACCTGCTGCAAAAACCATGCCATTTCACCTCTCCTCTGCAAAATCAGCCTTGGTTTAAACACACACAAAGTCTGAACAGAAACACTGCTAACATCTGCTCATTGTAACAGGTGGGTGTAATTAGGCTAAAGGTTATGCATTGACACCTTGATTCTGATTGCTCTGAAGCTACCTGATTACTTTACATGAGGCAAAAGTTGTTTATTAAAAAAAAAAAAAAAAAAACCTTAGGTGAACTTTGAAGCAGATTTTGGAAGAACACCCTCTGCTGGTTGGGAGGAAAAGATGGAAAACTTACAGCACCTGGTATTCCCAAGCGGTCTCCCATCCAGGTACTAACCAGGCCCAACCCTGTTTGGCTTCCGAGATCGGACGAGATCGGGCGGGTCCAGAGTGGTGTGGCCGTAAGCACTTGCCAGTGTCCAGCAAAGCCTCTTGGCCACTCAATCTCAAGGTTTTCCTGCTTAAAGCTACAGGCTTGCCATTGTGTCCTCCTGATTAACACACCTGCTGACTAGACACACCCACCTGCTGCAAAAACCATGCCATTTCACCTCTCCTCTGCAAAATCAGCCTTGGTTTAAACACACACAAAGTCTGAACAGAAACACTGCTAACATCTGCTCATTGTAACAGGTGGGTGTAATTAGGCTAAAGGTTATGCATTGACACCTTGATTCTGATTGCTCTGAAGCTACCTGATTACTTTACATGAGGCAAAAGTTGTTTATTAAAAAAAAAAAAAAAAAAACCTTAGGTGAACTTTGAAGCAGATTTTGGAAGAACACCCTCTGCTGGTTGGGAGGAAAAGATGGAAAACTTACAGCACCTGGTATTCCCAAGCGGTCTCCCATCCAGGTACTAACCAGGCCCAACCCTGTTTGGCTTCCGAGATCGGACGAGATCGGGCGGGTCCAGAGTGGTGTGGCCGTAAGCACTTGCCAGTGTCCAGCAAAGCCTCTTGGCCACTCAATCTCAAGGTTTTCCTGCTTAAAGCTACAGGCTTGCCATTGTGTCCTCCTGATTAACACACCTGCTGACTAGACACACCCACCTGCTGCAAAAACCATGCCATTTCACCTCTCCTCTGCAAAATCAGCCTTGGTTTAAACACACACAAAGTCTGAACAGAAACACTGCTAACATCTGCTCATTGTAACAGGTGGGTGTAATTAGGCTAAAGGTTATGCATTGACACCTTGATTCTGATTGCTCTGAAGCTACCTGATTACTTTACATGAGGCAAAAGTTGTTTATTAAAAAAAAAAAAAAAAAAACCTTAGGTGAACTTTGAAGCAGATTTTGGAAGAACACCCTCTGCTGGTTGGGAGGAAAAGATGGAAAACTTACAGCACCTGGTATTCCCAAGCGGTCTCCCATCCAGGTACTAACCAGGCCCAACCCTGTTTGGCTTCCGAGATCGGACGAGATCGGGCGGGTCCAGAGTGGTGTGGCCGTAAGCACTTGCCAGTGTCCAGCAAAGCCTCTTGGCCACTCAATCTCAAGGTTTTCCTGCTTAAAGCTACAGGCTTGCCATTGTGTCCTCCTGATTAACACACCTGCTGACTAGACACACCCACCTGCTGCAAAAACCATGCCATTTCACCTCTCCTCTGCAAAATCAGCCTTGGTTTAAACACACACAAAGTCTGAACAGAAACACTGCTAACATCTGCTCATTGTAACAGGTGGGTGTAATTAGGCTAAAGGTTATGCATTGACACCTTGATTCTGATTGCTCTGAAGCTACCTGATTACTTTACATGAGGCAAAAGTTGTTTATTAAAAAAAAAAAAAAAAAAACCTTAGGTGAACTTTGAAGCAGATTTTGGAAGAACACCCTCTGCTGGTTGGGAGGAAAAGATGGAAAACTTACAGCACCTGGTATTCCCAAGCGGTCTCCCATCCAGGTACTAACCAGGCCCAACCCTGTTTGGCTTCCGAGATCGGACGAGATCGGGCGGGTCCAGAGTGGTGTGGCCGTAAGCACTTGCCAGTGTCCAGCAAAGCCTCTTGGCCACTCAATCTCAAGGTTTTCCTGCTTAAAGCTACAGGCTTGCCATTGTGTCCTCCTGATTAACACACCTGCTGACTAGACACACCCACCTGCTGCAAAAACCATGCCATTTCACCTCTCCTCTGCAAAATCAGCCTTGGTTTAAACACACACAAAGTCTGAACAGAAACACTGCTAACATCTGCTCATTGTAACAGGTGGGTGTAATTAGGCTAAAGGTTATGCATTGACACCTTGATTCTGATTGCTCTGAAGCTACCTGATTACTTTACATGAGGCAAAAGTTGTTTATTAAAAAAAAAAAAAAAAAAACCTTAGGTGAACTTTGAAGCAGATTTTGGAAGAACACCCTCTGCTGGTTGGGAGGAAAAGATGGAAAACTTACAGCACCTGGTATTCCCAAGCGGTCTCCCATCCAGGTACTAACCAGGCCCAACCCTGTTTGGCTTCCGAGATCGGACGAGATCGGGCGGGTCCAGAGTGGTGTGGCCGTAAGCACTTGCCAGTGTCCAGCAAAGCCTCTTGGCCACTCAATCTCAAGGTTTTCCTGCTTAAAGCTACAGGCTTGCCATTGTGTCCTCCTGATTAACACACCTGCTGACTAGACACACCCACCTGCTGCAAAAACCATGCCATTTCACCTCTCCTCTGCAAAATCAGCCTTGGTTTAAACACACACAAAGTCTGAACAGAAACACTGCTAACATCTGCTCATTGTAACAGGTGGGTGTAATTAGGCTAAAGGTTATGCATTGACACCTTGATTCTGATTGCTCTGAAGCTACCTGATTACTTTACATGAGGCAAAAGTTGTTTATTAAAAAAAAAAAAAAAAAACCTTAGGTGAACTTTGAAGCAGATTTTGGAAGAACACCCTCTGCTGGTTGGGAGGAAAAGATGGAAAACTTACAGCACCTGGTATTCCCAAGCGGTCTCCCATCCAGGTACTAACCAGGCCCAACCCTGTTTGGCTTCCGAGATCGGACGAGATCGGGCGGGTCCAGAGTGGTGTGGCCGTAAGCACTTGCCAGTGTCCAGCAAAGCCTCTTGGCCACTCAATCTCAAGGTTTTCCTGCTTAAAGCTACAGGCTTGCCATTGTGTCCTCCTGATTAACACACCTGCTGACTAGACACACCCACCTGCTGCAAAAACCATGCCATTTCACCTCTCCTCTGCAAAATCAGCCTTGGTTTAAACACACACAAAGTCTGAACAGAAACACTGCTAACATCTGCTCATTGTAACAGGTGGGTGTAATTAGGCTAAAGGTTATGCATTGACACCTTGATTCTGATTGCTCTGAAGCTACCTGATTACTTTACATGAGGCAAAAGTTGTTTATTAAAAAAAAAAAAAAAAAAAAAAAAAAAACCTTAGGTGAACTTTGAAGCAGATTTTGGAAGAACACCCTCTGCTGGTTGGGAGGAAGAGATGGAAAACTTACAGCACCTGGTATTCCCAAGCGGTCTCCCATCCAGGTACTAACCAGGCCCAACCCTGTTTGGCTTCCGAGATCGGACGAGATCGGGCGGGTCCAGAGTGGTGTGGCCGTAAGCACTTGCCAGTGTCCAGCAAAGCCTCTTGGCCACTCAATCTCAAGGTTTTCCTGCTTAAAGCTACAGGCTTGCCATTGTGTCCTCCTGATTAACACACCTGCTGACTAGACACACCCACCTGCTGCAAAAACCATGCCATTTCACCTCTCCTCTGCAAAATCAGCCTTGGTTTAAACACACACAAAGTCTGAACAGAAACACTGCTAACATCTGCTCATTGTAACAGGTGGGTGTAATTAGGCTAAAGGTTATGCATTGACACCTTGATTCTGATTGCTCTGAAGCTACCTGATTACTTTACATGAGGCAAAAGTTGTTTATTAAAAAAAAAAAAAAAAAAACCTTAGGTGAACTTTGAAGCAGATTTTGGAAGAACACCCTCTGCTGGTTGGGAGGAAAAGATGGAAAACTTACAGCACCTGGTATTCCCAAGCGGTCTCCCATCCAGGTACTAACCAGGCCCAACCCTGTTTGGCTTCCGAGATCGGACGAGATCGGGCGGGTCCAGAGTGGTGTGGCCGTAAGCACTTGCCAGTGTCCAGCAAAGCCTCTTGGCCACTCAATCTCAAGGTTTTCCTGCTTAAAGCTACAGGCTTGCCATTGTGTCCTCCTGATTAACACACCTGCTGACTAGACACACCCACCTGCTGCAAAAACCATGCCATTTCACCTCTCCTCTGCAAAATCAGCCTTGGTTTAAACACACACAAAGTCTGAACAGAAACACTGCTAACATCTGCTCATTGTAACAGGTGGGTGTAATTAGGCTAAAGGTTATGCATTGACACCTTGATTCTGATTGCTCTGAAGCTACCTGATTACTTTACATGAGGCAAAAGTTGTTTATTAAAAAAAAAAAAAAAAAAACCTTAGGTGAACTTTGAAGCAGATTTTGGAAGAACACCCTCTGCTGGTTGGGAGGAAAAGATGGAAAACTTACAGCACCTGGTATTCCCAAGCGGTCTCCCATCCAGGTACTAACCAGGCCCAACCCTGTTTGGCTTCCGAGATCGGACGAGATCGGGCGGGTCCAGAGTGGTGTGGCCGTAAGCACTTGCCAGTGTCCAGCAAAGCCTCTTGGCCACTCAATCTCAAGGTTTTCCTGCTTAAAGCTACAGGCTTGCCATTGTGTCCTCCTGATTAACACACCTGCTGACTAGACACACCCACCTGCTGCAAAAACCATGCCATTTCACCTCTCCTCTGCAAAATCAGCCTTGGTTTAAACACACACAAAGTCTGAACAGAAACACTGCTAACATCTGCTCATTGTAACAGGTGGGTGTAATTAGGCTAAAGGTTATGCATTGACACCTTGATTCTGATTGCTCTGAAGCTACCTGATTACTTTACATGAGGCAAAAGTTGTTTATTAAAAAAAAAAAAAAAAAAACCTTAGGTGAACTTTGAAGCAGATTTTGGAAGAACACCCTCTGCTGGTTGGGAGGAAAAGATGGAAAACTTACAGCACCTGGTATTCCCAAGCGGTCTCCCATCCAGGTACTAACCAGGCCCAACCCTGTTTGGCTTCCGAGATCGGACGAGATCGGGCGGGTCCAGAGTGGTGTGGCCGTAAGCACTTGCCAGTGTCCAGCAAAGCCTCTTGGCCACTCAATCTCAAGGTTTTCCTGCTTAAAGCTACAGGCTTGCCATTGTGTCCTCCTGATTAACACACCTGCTGACTAGACACACCCACCTGCTGCAAAAACCATGCCATTTCACCTCTCCTCTGCAAAATCAGCCTTGGTTTAAACACACACAAAGTCTGAACAGAAACACTGCTAACATCTGCTCATTGTAACAGGTGGGTGTAATTAGGCTAAAGGTTATGCATTGACACCTTGATTCTGATTGCTCTGAAGCTACCTGATTACTTTACATGAGGCAAAAGTTGTTTATTAAAAAAAAAAAAAAAAAAACCTTAGGTGAACTTTGAAGCAGATTTTGGAAGAACACCCTCTGCTGGTTGGGAGGAAAAGATGGAAAACTTACAGCACCTGGTATTCCCAAGCGGTCTCCCATCCAGGTACTAACCAGGCCCAACCCTGTTTGGCTTCCGAGATCGGACGAGATCGGGCGGGTCCAGAGTGGTGTGGCCGTAAGCACTTGCCAGTGTCCAGCAAAGCCTCTTGGCCACTCAATCTCAAGGTTTTCCTGCTTAAAGCTACAGGCTTGCCATTGTGTCCTCCTGATTAACACACCTGCTGACTAGACACACCCACCTGCTGCAAAAACCATGCCATTTCACCTCTCCTCTGCAAAATCAGCCTTGGTTTAAACACACACAAAGTCTGAACAGAAACACTGCTAACATCTGCTCATTGTAACAGGTGGGTGTAATTAGGCTAAAGGTTATGCATTGACACCTTGATTCTGATTGCTCTGAAGCTACCTGATTACTTTACATGAGGCAAAAGTTGTTTATTAAAAAAAAAAAAAAAAAAACCTTAGGTGAACTTTGAAGCAGATTTTGGAAGAACACCCTCTGCTGGTTGGGAGGAAAAGATGGAAAACTTACAGCACCTGGTATTCCCAAGCGGTCTCCCATCCAGGTACTAACCAGGCCCAACCCTGTTTGGCTTCCGAGATCGGACGAGATCGGGCGGGTCCAGAGTGGTGTGGCCGTAAGCACTTGCCAGTGTCCAGCAAAGCCTCTTGGCCACTCAATCTCAAGGTTTTCCTGCTTAAAGCTACAGGCTTGCCATTGTGTCCTCCTGATTAACACACCTGCTGACTAGACACACCCACCTGCTGCAAAAACCATGCCATTTCACCTCTCCTCTGCAAAATCAGCCTTGGTTTAAACACACACAAAGTCTGAACAGAAACACTGCTAACATCTGCTCATTGTAACAGGTGGGTGTAATTAGGCTAAAGGTTATGCATTGACACCTTGATTCTGATTGCTCTGAAGCTACCTGATTACTTTACATGAGGCAAAAGTTGTTTATTAAAAAAAAAAAAAAAAAAACCTTAGGTGAACTTTGAAGCAGATTTTGGAAGAACACCCTCTGCTGGTTGGGAGGAAAAGATGGAAAACTTACAGCACCTGGTATTCCCAAGCGGTCTCCCATCCAGGTACTAACCAGGCCCAACCCTGTTTGGCTTCCGAGATCGGACGAGATCGGGCGGGTCCAGAGTGGTGTGGCCGTAAGCACTTGCCAGTGTCCAGCAAAGCCTCTTGGCCACTCAATCTCAAGGTTTTCCTGCTTAAAGCTACAGGCTTGCCATTGTGTCCTCCTGATTAACACACCTGCTGACTAGACACACCCACCTGCTGCAAAAACCATGCCATTTCACCTCTCCTCTGCAAAATCAGCCTTGGTTTAAACACACACAAAGTCTGAACAGAAACACTGCTAACATCTGCTCATTGTAACAGGTGGGTGTAATTAGGCTAAAGGTTATGCATTGACACCTTGATTCTGATTGCTCTGAAGCTACCTGATTACTTTACATGAGGCAAAAGTTGTTTATTAAAAAAAAAAAAAAAAAAACCTTAGGTGAACTTTGAAGCAGATTTTGGAAGAACACCCTCTGCTGGTTGGGAGGAAAAGATGGAAAACTTACAGCACCTGGTATTCCCAAGCGGTCTCCCATCCAGGTACTAACCAGGCCCAACCCTGTTTGGCTTCCGAGATCGGACGAGATCGGGCGGGTCCAGAGTGGTGTGGCCGTAAGCACTTGCCAGTGTCCAGCAAAGCCTCTTGGCCACTCAATCTCAAGGTTTTCCTGCTTAAAGCTACAGGCTTGCCATTGTGTCCTCCTGATTAACACACCTGCTGACTAGACACACCCACCTGCTGCAAAAACCATGCCATTTCACCTCTCCTCTGCAAAATCAGCCTTGGTTTAAACACACACAAAGTCTGAACAGAAACACTGCTAACATCTGCTCATTGTAACAGGTGGGTGTAATTAGGCTAAAGGTTATGCATTGACACCTTGATTCTGATTGCTCTGAAGCTACCTGATTACTTTACATGAGGCAAAAGTTGTTTATTAAAAAAAAAAAAAAAAAAACCTTAGGTGAACTTTGAAGCAGATTTTGGAAGAACACCCTCTGCTGGTTGGGAGGAAAAGATGGAAAACTTACAGCACCTGGTATTCCCAAGCGGTCTCCCATCCAGGTACTAACCAGGCCCAACCCTGTTTGGCTTCCGAGATCGGACGAGATCGGGCGGGTCCAGAGTGGTGTGGCCGTAAGCACTTGCCAGTGTCCAGCAAAGCCTCTTGGCCACTCAATCTCAAGGTTTTCCTGCTTAAAGCTACAGGCTTGCCATTGTGTCCTCCTGATTAACACACCTGCTGACTAGACACACCCACCTGCTGCAAAAACCATGCCATTTCACCTCTCCTCTGCAAAATCAGCCTTGGTTTAAACACACACAAAGTCTGAACAGAAACACTGCTAACATCTGCTCATTGTAACAGGTGGGTGTAATTAGGCTAAAGGTTATGCATTGACACCTTGATTCTGATTGCTCTGAAGCTACCTGATTACTTTACATGAGGCAAAAGTTGTTTATTAAAAAAAAAAAAAAAAAAACCTTAGGTGAACTTTGAAGCAGATTTTGGAAGAACACCCTCTGCTGGTTGGGAGGAAAAGATGGAAAACTTACAGCACCTGGTATTCCCAAGCGGTCTCCCATCCAGGTACTAACCAGGCCCAACCCTGTTTGGCTTCCGAGATCGGACGAGATCGGGCGGGTCCAGAGTGGTGTGGCCGTAAGCACTTGCCAGTGTCCAGCAAAGCCTCTTGGCCACTCAATCTCAAGGTTTTCCTGCTTAAAGCTACAGGCTTGCCATTGTGTCCTCCTGATTAACACACCTGCTGACTAGACACACCCACCTGCTGCAAAAACCATGCCATTTCACCTCTCCTCTGCAAAATCAGCCTTGGTTTAAACACACACAAAGTCTGAACAGAAACACTGCTAACATCTGCTCATTGTAACAGGTGGGTGTAATTAGGCTAAAGGTTATGCATTGACACCTTGATTCTGATTGCTCTGAAGCTACCTGATTACTTTACATGAGGCAAAAGTTGTTTATTAAAAAAAAAAAAAAAAAAAAAGAAAAAGAAAAAGGAAAAAACCTTAGGTGAACTTTGAAGCAGATTTTGGAAGAACACCCTCTGCTGGTTGGGAGGAAAAGATGGAAAACTTACAGCACCTGGTATTCCCAAGCGGTCTCCCATCCAGGTACTAACCAGGCCCAACCCTGTTTGGCTTCCGAGATCGGACGAGATCGGGCGGGTCCAGAGTGGTGTGGCCGTAAGCACTTGCCAGTGTCCAGCAAAGCCTCTTGGCCACTCAATCTCAAGGTTTTCCTGCTTAAAGCTACAGGCTTGCCATTGTGTCCTCCTGATTAACACACCTGCTGACTAGACACACCCACCTGCTGCAAAAACCATGCCATTTCACCTCTCCTCTGCAAAATCAGCCTTGGTTTAAACACACACAAAGTCTGAACAGAAACACTGCTAACATCTGCTCATTGTAACAGGTGGGTGTAATTAGGCTAAAGGTTATGCATTGACACCTTGATTCTGATTGCTCTGAAGCTACCTGATTACTTTACATGAGGCAAAAGTTGTTTATTAAAAAAAAAAAAAAAAAAACCTTAGGTGAACTTTGAAGCAGATTTTGGAAGAACACCCTCTGCTGGTTGGGAGGAAAAGATGGAAAACTTACAGCACCTGGTATTCCCAAGCGGTCTCCCATCCAGGTACTAACCAGGCCCAACCCTGTTTGGCTTCCGAGATCGGACGAGATCGGGCGGGTCCAGAGTGGTGTGGCCGTAAGCACTTGCCAGTGTCCAGCAAAGCCTCTTGGCCACTCAATCTCAAGGTTTTCCTGCTTAAAGCTACAGGCTTGCCATTGTGTCCTCCTGATTAACACACCTGCTGACTAGACACACCCACCTGCTGCAAAAACCATGCCATTTCACCTCTCCTCTGCAAAATCAGCCTTGGTTTAAACACACACAAAGTCTGAACAGAAACACTGCTAACATCTGCTCATTGTAACAGGTGGGTGTAATTAGGCTAAAGGTTATGCATTGACACCTTGATTCTGATTGCTCTGAAGCTACCTGATTACTTTACATGAGGCAAAAGTTGTTTATTAAAAAAAAAAAAAAAAAAACCTTAGGTGAACTTTGAAGCAGATTTTGGAAGAACACCCTCTGCTGGTTGGGAGGAAAAGATGGAAAACTTACAGCACCTGGTATTCCCAAGCGGTCTCCCATCCAGGTACTAACCAGGCCCAACCCTGTTTGGCTTCCGAGATCGGACGAGATCGGGCGGGTCCAGAGTGGTGTGGCCGTAAGCACTTGCCAGTGTCCAGCAAAGCCTCTTGGCCACTCAATCTCAAGGTTTTCCTGCTTAAAGCTACAGGCTTGCCATTGTGTCCTCCTGATTAACACACCTGCTGACTAGACACACCCACCTGCTGCAAAAACCATGCCATTTCACCTCTCCTCTGCAAAATCAGCCTTGGTTTAAACACACACAAAGTCTGAACAGAAACACTGCTAACATCTGCTCATTGTAACAGGTGGGTGTAATTAGGCTAAAGGTTATGCATTGACACCTTGATTCTGATTGCTCTGAAGCTACCTGATTACTTTACATGAGGCAAAAGTTGTTTATTAAAAAAAAAAAAAAAAAAAACCTTAGGTGAACTTTGAAGCAGATTTTGGAAGAACACCCTCTGCTGGTTGGGAGGAAAAGATGGAAAACTTACAGCACCTGGTATTCCCAAGCGGTCTCCCATCCAGGTACTAACCAGGCCCAACCCTGTTTGGCTTCCGAGATCGGACGAGATCGGGCGGGTCCAGAGTGGTGTGGCCGTAAGCACTTGCCAGTGTCCAGCAAAGCCTCTTGGCCACTCAATCTCAAGGTTTTCCTGCTTAAAGCTACAGGCTTGCCATTGTGTCCTCCTGATTAACACACCTGCTGACTAGACACACCCACCTGCTGCAAAAACCATGCCATTTCACCTCTCCTCTGCAAAATCAGCCTTGGTTTAAACACACACAAAGTCTGAACAGAAACACTGCTAACATCTGCTCATTGTAACAGGTGGGTGTAATTAGGCTAAAGGTTATGCATTGACACCTTGATTCTGATTGCTCTGAAGCTACCTGATTACTTTACATGAGGCAAAAGTTGTTTATTAAAAAAAAAAAAAAAAAAACCTTAGGTGAACTTTGAAGCAGATTTTGGAAGAACACCCTCTGCTGGTTGGGAGGAAAAGATGGAAAACTTACAGCACCTGGTATTCCCAAGCGGTCTCCCATCCAGGTACTAACCAGGCCCAACCCTGTTTGGCTTCCGAGATCGGACGAGATCGGGCGGGTCCAGAGTGGTGTGGCCGTAAGCACTTGCCAGTGTCCAGCAAAGCCTCTTGGCCACTCAATCTCAAGGTTTTCCTGCTTAAAGCTACAGGCTTGCCATTGTGTCCTCCTGATTAACACACCTGCTGACTAGACACACCCACCTGCTGCAAAAACCATGCCATTTCACCTCTCCTCTGCAAAATCAGCCTTGGTTTAAACACACACAAAGTCTGAACAGAAACACTGCTAACATCTGCTCATTGTAACAGGTGGGTGTAATTAGGCTAAAGGTTATGCATTGACACCTTGATTCTGATTGCTCTGAAGCTACCTGATTACTTTACATGAGGCAAAAGTTGTTTATTAAAAAAAAAAAAAAAAAAACCTTAGGTGAACTTTGAAGCAGATTTTGGAAGAACACCCTCTGCTGGTTGGGAGGAAAAGATGGAAAACTTACAGCACCTGGTATTCCCAAGCGGTCTCCCATCCAGGTACTAACCAGGCCCAACCCTGTTTGGCTTCCGAGATCGGACGAGATCGGGCGGGTCCAGAGTGGTGTGGCCGTAAGCACTTGCCAGTGTCCAGCAAAGCCTCTTGGCCACTCAATCTCAAGGTTTTCCTGCTTAAAGCTACAGGCTTGCCATTGTGTCCTCCTGATTAACACACCTGCTGACTAGACACACCCACCTGCTGCAAAAACCATGCCATTTCACCTCTCCTCTGCAAAATCAGCCTTGGTTTAAACACACACAAAGTCTGAACAGAAACACTGCTAACATCTGCTCATTGTAACAGGTGGGTGTAATTAGGCTAAAGGTTATGCATTGACACCTTGATTCTGATTGCTCTGAAGCTACCTGATTACTTTACATGAGGCAAAAGTTGTTTATTAAAAAAAAAAAAAAAAAAACCTTAGGTGAACTTTGAAGCAGATTTTGGAAGAACACCCTCTGCTGGTTGGGAGGAAAAGATGGAAAACTTACAGCACCTGGTATTCCCAAGCGGTCTCCCATCCAGGTACTAACCAGGCCCAACCCTGTTTGGCTTCCGAGATCGGACGAGATCGGGCGGGTCCAGAGTGGTGTGGCCGTAAGCACTTGCCAGTGTCCAGCAAAGCCTCTTGGCCACTCAATCTCAAGGTTTTCCTGCTTAAAGCTACAGGCTTGCCATTGTGTCCTCCTGATTAACACACCTGCTGACTAGACACACCCACCTGCTGCAAAAACCATGCCATTTCACCTCTCCTCTGCAAAATCAGCCTTGGTTTAAACACACACAAAGTCTGAACAGAAACACTGCTAACATCTGCTCATTGTAACAGGTGGGTGTAATTAGGCTAAAGGTTATGCATTGACACCTTGATTCTGATTGCTCTGAAGCTACCTGATTACTTTACATGAGGCAAAAGTTGTTTATTAAAAAAAAAAAAAAAAAAAACCTTAGGTGAACTTTGAAGCAGATTTTGGAAGAACACCCTCTGCTGGTTGGGAGGAAAAGATGGAAAACTTACAGCACCTGGTATTCCCAAGCGGTCTCCCATCCAGGTACTAACCAGGCCCAACCCTGTTTGGCTTCCGAGATCGGACGAGATCGGGCGGGTCCAGAGTGGTGTGGCCGTAAGCACTTGCCAGTGTCCAGCAAAGCCTCTTGGCCACTCAATCTCAAGGTTTTCCTGCTTAAAGCTACAGGCTTGCCATTGTGTCCTCCTGATTAACACACCTGCTGACTAGACACACCCACCTGCTGCAAAAACCATGCCATTTCACCTCTCCTCTGCAAAATCAGCCTTGGTTTAAACACACACAAAGTCTGAACAGAAACACTGCTAACATCTGCTCATTGTAACAGGTGGGTGTAATTAGGCTAAAGGTTATGCATTGACACCTTGATTCTGATTGCTCTGAAGCTACCTGATTACTTTACATGAGGCAAAAGTTGTTTATTAAAAAAAAAAAAAAAAAAACCTTAGGTGAACTTTGAAGCAGATTTTGGAAGAACACCCTCTGCTGGTTGGGAGGAAAAGATGGAAAACTTACAGCACCTGGTATTCCCAAGCGGTCTCCCATCCAGGTACTAACCAGGCCCAACCCTGTTTGGCTTCCGAGATCGGACGAGATCGGGCGGGTCCAGAGTGGTGTGGCCGTAAGCACTTGCCAGTGTCCAGCAAAGCCTCTTGGCCACTCAATCTCAAGGTTTTCCTGCTTAAAGCTACAGGCTTGCCATTGTGTCCTCCTGATTAACACACCTGCTGACTAGACACACCCACCTGCTGCAAAAACCATGCCATTTCACCTCTCCTCTGCAAAATCAGCCTTGGTTTAAACACACACAAAGTCTGAACAGAAACACTGCTAACATCTGCTCATTGTAACAGGTGGGTGTAATTAGGCTAAAGGTTATGCATTGACACCTTGATTCTGATTGCTCTGAAGCTACCTGATTACTTTACATGAGGCAAAAGTTGTTTATTAAAAAAAAAAAAAAAAAAACCTTAGGTGAACTTTGAAGCAGATTTTGGAAGAACACCCTCTGCTGGTTGGGAGGAAAAGATGGAAAACTTACAGCACCTGGTATTCCCAAGCGGTCTCCCATCCAGGTACTAACCAGGCCCAACCCTGTTTGGCTTCCGAGATCGGACGAGATCGGGCGGGTCCAGAGTGGTGTGGCCGTAAGCACTTGCCAGTGTCCAGCAAAGCCTCTTGGCCACTCAATCTCAAGGTTTTCCTGCTTAAAGCTACAGGCTTGCCATTGTGTCCTCCTGATTAACACACCTGCTGACTAGACACACCCACCTGCTGCAAAAACCATGCCATTTCACCTCTCCTCTGCAAAATCAGCCTTGGTTTAAACACACACAAAGTCTGAACAGAAACACTGCTAACATCTGCTCATTGTAACAGGTGGGTGTAATTAGGCTAAAGGTTATGCATTGACACCTTGATTCTGATTGCTCTGAAGCTACCTGATTACTTTACATGAGGCAAAAGTTGTTTATTAAAAAAAAAAAAAAAAAAAACCTTAGGTGAACTTTGAAGCAGATTTTGGAAGAACACCCTCTGCTGGTTGGGAGGAAAAGATGGAAAACTTACAGCACCTGGTATTCCCAAGCGGTCTCCCATCCAGGTACTAACCAGGCCCAACCCTGTTTGGCTTCCGAGATCGGACGAGATCGGGCGGGTCCAGAGTGGTGTGGCCGTAAGCACTTGCCAGTGTCCAGCAAAGCCTCTTGGCCACTCAATCTCAAGGTTTTCCTGCTTAAAGCTACAGGCTTGCCATTGTGTCCTCCTGATTAACACACCTGCTGACTAGACACACCCACCTGCTGCAAAAACCATGCCATTTCACCTCTCCTCTGCAAAATCAGCCTTGGTTTAAACACACACAAAGTCTGAACAGAAACACTGCTAACATCTGCTCATTGTAACAGGTGGGTGTAATTAGGCTAAAGGTTATGCATTGACACCTTGATTCTGATTGCTCTGAAGCTACCTGATTACTTTACATGAGGCAAAAGTTGTTTATTAAAAAAAAAAAAAAAAAAACCTTAGGTGAACTTTGAAGCAGATTTTGGAAGAACACCCTCTGCTGGTTGGGAGGAAAAGATGGAAAACTTACAGCACCTGGTATTCCCAAGCGGTCTCCCATCCAGGTACTAACCAGGCCCAACCCTGTTTGGCTTCCGAGATCGGACGAGATCGGGCGGGTCCAGAGTGGTGTGGCCGTAAGCACTTGCCAGTGTCCAGCAAAGCCTCTTGGCCACTCAATCTCAAGGTTTTCCTGCTTAAAGCTACAGGCTTGCCATTGTGTCCTCCTGATTAACACACCTGCTGACTAGACACACCCACCTGCTGCAAAAACCATGCCATTTCACCTCTCCTCTGCAAAATCAGCCTTGGTTTAAACACACACAAAGTCTGAACAGAAACACTGCTAACATCTGCTCATTGTAACAGGTGGGTGTAATTAGGCTAAAGGTTATGCATTGACACCTTGATTCTGATTGCTCTGAAGCTACCTGATTACTTTACATGAGGCAAAAGTTGTTTATTAAAAAAAAAAAAAAAAAAACCTTAGGTGAACTTTGAAGCAGATTTTGGAAGAACACCCTCTGCTGGTTGGGAGGAAAAGATGGAAAACTTACAGCACCTGGTATTCCCAAGCGGTCTCCCATCCAGGTACTAACCAGGCCCAACCCTGTTTGGCTTCCGAGATCGGACGAGATCGGGCGGGTCCAGAGTGGTGTGGCCGTAAGCACTTGCCAGTGTCCAGCAAAGCCTCTTGGCCACTCAATCTCAAGGTTTTCCTGCTTAAAGCTACAGGCTTGCCATTGTGTCCTCCTGATTAACACACCTGCTGACTAGACACACCCACCTGCTGCAAAAACCATGCCATTTCACCTCTCCTCTGCAAAATCAGCCTTGGTTTAAACACACACAAAGTCTGAACAGAAACACTGCTAACATCTGCTCATTGTAACAGGTGGGTGTAATTAGGCTAAAGGTTATGCATTGACACCTTGATTCTGATTGCTCTGAAGCTACCTGATTACTTTACATGAGGCAAAAGTTGTTTATTAAAAAAAAAAAAAAAAAAACCTTAGGTGAACTTTGAAGCAGATTTTGGAAGAACACCCTCTGCTGGTTGGGAGGAAAAGATGGAAAACTTACAGCACCTGGTATTCCCAAGCGGTCTCCCATCCAGGTACTAACCAGGCCCAACCCTGTTTGGCTTCCGAGATCGGACGAGATCGGGCGGGTCCAGAGTGGTGTGGCCGTAAGCACTTGCCAGTGTCCAGCAAAGCCTCTTGGCCACTCAATCTCAAGGTTTTCCTGCTTAAAGCTACAGGCTTGCCATTGTGTCCTCCTGATTAACACACCTGCTGACTAGACACACCCACCTGCTGCAAAAACCATGCCATTTCACCTCTCCTCTGCAAAATCAGCCTTGGTTTAAACACACACAAAGTCTGAACAGAAACACTGCTAACATCTGCTCATTGTAACAGGTGGGTGTAATTAGGCTAAAGGTTATGCATTGACACCTTGATTCTGATTGCTCTGAAGCTACCTGATTACTTTACATGAGGCAAAAGTTGTTTATTAAAAAAAAAAAAAAAAAAACCTTAGGTGAACTTTGAAGCAGATTTTGGAAGAACACCCTCTGCTGGTTGGGAGGAAAAGATGGAAAACTTACAGCACCTGGTATTCCCAAGCGGTCTCCCATCCAGGTACTAACCAGGCCCAACCCTGTTTGGCTTCCGAGATCGGACGAGATCGGGCGGGTCCAGAGTGGTGTGGCCGTAAGCACTTGCCAGTGTCCAGCAAAGCCTCTTGGCCACTCAATCTCAAGGTTTTCCTGCTTAAAGCTACAGGCTTGCCATTGTGTCCTCCTGATTAACACACCTGCTGACTAGACACACCCACCTGCTGCAAAAACCATGCCATTTCACCTCTCCTCTGCAAAATCAGCCTTGGTTTAAACACACACAAAGTCTGAACAGAAACACTGCTAACATCTGCTCATTGTAACAGGTGGGTGTAATTAGGCTAAAGGTTATGCATTGACACCTTGATTCTGATTGCTCTGAAGCTACCTGATTACTTTACATGAGGCAAAAGTTGTTTATTAAAAAAAAAAAAAAACAAACCTTAGGTGAACTTTGAAGCAGATTTTGGAAGAACACCCTCTGCTGGTTGGGAGGAAAAGATGGAAAACTTACAGCACCTGGTATTCCCAAGCGGTCTCCCATCCAGGTACTAACCAGGCCCAACCCTGTTTGGCTTCCGAGATCGGACGAGATCGGGCGGGTCCAGAGTGGTGTGGCCGTAAGCACTTGCCAGTGTCCAGCAAAGCCTCTTGGCCACTCAATCTCAAGGTTTTCCTGCTTAAAGCTACAGGCTTGCCATTGTGTCCTCCTGATTAACACACCTGCTGACTAGACACACCCACCTGCTGCAAAAACCATGCCATTTCACCTCTCCTCTGCAAAATCAGCCTTGGTTTAAACACACACAAAGTCTGAACAGAAACACTGCTAACATCTGCTCATTGTAACAGGTGGGTGTAATTAGGCTAAAGGTTATGCATTGACACCTTGATTCTGATTGCTCTGAAGCTACCTGATTACTTTACATGAGGCAAAAGTTGTTTATTAAAAAAAAAAAAAAAAAAAACCTTAGGTGAACTTTGAAGCAGATTTTGGAAGAACACCCTCTGCTGGTTGGGAGGAAAAGATGGAAAACTTACAGCACCTGGTATTCCCAAGCGGTCTCCCATCCAGGTACTAACCAGGCCCAACCCTGTTTGGCTTCCGAGATCGGACGAGATCGGGCGGGTCCAGAGTGGTGTGGCCGTAAGCACTTGCCAGTGTCCAGCAAAGCCTCTTGGCCACTCAATCTCAAGGTTTTCCTGCTTAAAGCTACAGGCTTGCCATTGTGTCCTCCTGATTAACACACCTGCTGACTAGACACACCCACCTGCTGCAAAAACCATGCCATTTCACCTCTCCTCTGCAAAATCAGCCTTGGTTTAAACACACACAAAGTCTGAACAGAAACACTGCTAACATCTGCTCATTGTAACAGGTGGGTGTAATTAGGCTAAAGGTTATGCATTGACACCTTGATTCTGATTGCTCTGAAGCTACCTGATTACTTTACATGAGGCAAAAGTTGTTTATTAAAAAAAAAAAAAAAAAAACCTTAGGTGAACTTTGAAGCAGATTTTGGAAGAACACCCTCTGCTGGTTGGGAGGAAAAGATGGAAAACTTACAGCACCTGGTATTCCCAAGCGGTCTCCCATCCAGGTACTAACCAGGCCCAACCCTGTTTGGCTTCCGAGATCGGACGAGATCGGGCGGGTCCAGAGTGGTGTGGCCGTAAGCACTTGCCAGTGTCCAGCAAAGCCTCTTGGCCACTCAATCTCAAGGTTTTCCTGCTTAAAGCTACAGGCTTGCCATTGTGTCCTCCTGATTAACACACCTGCTGACTAGACACACCCACCTGCTGCAAAAACCATGCCATTTCACCTCTCCTCTGCAAAATCAGCCTTGGTTTAAACACACACAAAGTCTGAACAGAAACACTGCTAACATCTGCTCATTGTAACAGGTGGGTGTAATTAGGCTAAAGGTTATGCATTGACACCTTGATTCTGATTGCTCTGAAGCTACCTGATTACTTTACATGAGGCAAAAGTTGTTTATTAAAAAAAAAAAAAAACAAACCTTAGGTGAACTTTGAAGCAGATTTTGGAAGAACACCCTCTGCTGGTTGGGAGGAAAAGATGGAAAACTTACAGCACCTGGTATTCCCAAGCGGTCTCCCATCCAGGTACTAACCAGGCCCAACCCTGTTTGGCTTCCGAGATCGGACGAGATCGGGCGGGTCCAGAGTGGTGTGGCCGTAAGCACTTGCCAGTGTCCAGCAAAGCCTCTTGGCCACTCAATCTCAAGGTTTTCCTGCTTAAAGCTACAGGCTTGCCATTGTGTCCTCCTGATTAACACACCTGCTGACTAGACACACCCACCTGCTGCAAAAACCATGCCATTTCACCTCTCCTCTGCAAAATCAGCCTTGGTTTAAACACACACAAAGTCTGAACAGAAACACTGCTAACATCTGCTCATTGTAACAGGTGGGTGTAATTAGGCTAAAGGTTATGCATTGACACCTTGATTCTGATTGCTCTGAAGCTACCTGATTACTTTACATGAGGCAAAAGTTGTTTATTAAAAAAAAAAAAAAAAAAAACCTTAGGTGAACTTTGAAGCAGATTTTGGAAGAACACCCTCTGCTGGTTGGGAGGAAAAGATGGAAAACTTACAGCACCTGGTATTCCCAAGCGGTCTCCCATCCAGGTACTAACCAGGCCCAACCCTGTTTGGCTTCCGAGATCGGACGAGATCGGGCGGGTCCAGAGTGGTGTGGCCGTAAGCACTTGCCAGTGTCCAGCAAAGCCTCTTGGCCACTCAATCTCAAGGTTTTCCTGCTTAAAGCTACAGGCTTGCCATTGTGTCCTCCTGATTAACACACCTGCTGACTAGACACACCCACCTGCTGCAAAAACCATGCCATTTCACCTCTCCTCTGCAAAATCAGCCTTGGTTTAAACACACACAAAGTCTGAACAGAAACACTGCTAACATCTGCTCATTGTAACAGGTGGGTGTAATTAGGCTAAAGGTTATGCATTGACACCTTGATTCTGATTGCTCTGAAGCTACCTGATTACTTTACATGAGGCAAAAGTTGTTTATTAAAAAAAAAAAAAAAAAAACCTTAGGTGAACTTTGAAGCAGATTTTGGAAGAACACCCTCTGCTGGTTGGGAGGAAAAGATGGAAAACTTACAGCACCTGGTATTCCCAAGCGGTCTCCCATCCAGGTACTAACCAGGCCCAACCCTGTTTGGCTTCCGAGATCGGACGAGATCGGGCGGGTCCAGAGTGGTGTGGCCGTAAGCACTTGCCAGTGTCCAGCAAAGCCTCTTGGCCACTCAATCTCAAGGTTTTCCTGCTTAAAGCTACAGGCTTGCCATTGTGTCCTCCTGATTAACACACCTGCTGACTAGACACACCCACCTGCTGCAAAAACCATGCCATTTCACCTCTCCTCTGCAAAATCAGCCTTGGTTTAAACACACACAAAGTCTGAACAGAAACACTGCTAACATCTGCTCATTGTAACAGGTGGGTGTAATTAGGCTAAAGGTTATGCATTGACACCTTGATTCTGATTGCTCTGAAGCTACCTGATTACTTTACATGAGGCAAAAGTTGTTTATTAAAAAAAAAAAAAAAAAAACCTTAGGTGAACTTTGAAGCAGATTTTGGAAGAACACCCTCTGCTGGTTGGGAGGAAAAGATGGAAAACTTACAGCACCTGGTATTCCCAAGCGGTCTCCCATCCAGGTACTAACCAGGCCCAACCCTGTTTGGCTTCCGAGATCGGACGAGATCGGGCGGGTCCAGAGTGGTGTGGCCGTAAGCACTTGCCAGTGTCCAGCAAAGCCTCTTGGCCACTCAATCTCAAGGTTTTCCTGCTTAAAGCTACAGGCTTGCCATTGTGTCCTCCTGATTAACACACCTGCTGACTAGACACACCCACCTGCTGCAAAAACCATGCCATTTCACCTCTCCTCTGCAAAATCAGCCTTGGTTTAAACACACACAAAGTCTGAACAGAAACACTGCTAACATCTGCTCATTGTAACAGGTGGGTGTAATTAGGCTAAAGGTTATGCATTGACACCTTGATTCTGATTGCTCTGAAGCTACCTGATTACTTTACATGAGGCAAAAGTTGTTTATTAAAAAAAAAAAAAAAAAAACCTTAGGTGAACTTTGAAGCAGATTTTGGAAGAACACCCTCTGCTGGTTGGGAGGAAAAGATGGAAAACTTACAGCACCTGGTATTCCCAAGCGGTCTCCCATCCAGGTACTAACCAGGCCCAACCCTGTTTGGCTTCCGAGATCGGACGAGATCGGGCGGGTCCAGAGTGGTGTGGCCGTAAGCACTTGCCAGTGTCCAGCAAAGCCTCTTGGCCACTCAATCTCAAGGTTTTCCTGCTTAAAGCTACAGGCTTGCCATTGTGTCCTCCTGATTAACACACCTGCTGACTAGACACACCCACCTGCTGCAAAAACCATGCCATTTCACCTCTCCTCTGCAAAATCAGCCTTGGTTTAAACACACACAAAGTCTGAACAGAAACACTGCTAACATCTGCTCATTGTAACAGGTGGGTGTAATTAGGCTAAAGGTTATGCATTGACACCTTGATTCTGATTGCTCTGAAGCTACCTGATTACTTTACATGAGGCAAAAGTTGTTTATTAAAAAAAAAAAAAAAAAAACCTTAGGTGAACTTTGAAGCAGATTTTGGAAGAACACCCTCTGCTGGTTGGGAGGAAAAGATGGAAAACTTACAGCACCTGGTATTCCCAAGCGGTCTCCCATCCAGGTACTAACCAGGCCCAACCCTGTTTGGCTTCCGAGATCGGACGAGATCGGGCGGGTCCAGAGTGGTGTGGCCGTAAGCACTTGCCAGTGTCCAGCAAAGCCTCTTGGCCACTCAATCTCAAGGTTTTCCTGCTTAAAGCTACAGGCTTGCCATTGTGTCCTCCTGATTAACACACCTGCTGACTAGACACACCCACCTGCTGCAAAAACCATGCCATTTCACCTCTCCTCTGCAAAATCAGCCTTGGTTTAAACACACACAAAGTCTGAACAGAAACACTGCTAACATCTGCTCATTGTAACAGGTGGGTGTAATTAGGCTAAAGGTTATGCATTGACACCTTGATTCTGATTGCTCTGAAGCTACCTGATTACTTTACATGAGGCAAAAGTTGTTTATTAAAAAAAAAAAAAAAAAAACCTTAGGTGAACTTTGAAGCAGATTTTGGAAGAACACCCTCTGCTGGTTGGGAGGAAAAGATGGAAAACTTACAGCACCTGGTATTCCCAAGCGGTCTCCCATCCAGGTACTAACCAGGCCCAACCCTGTTTGGCTTCCGAGATCGGACGAGATCGGGCGGGTCCAGAGTGGTGTGGCCGTAAGCACTTGCCAGTGTCCAGCAAAGCCTCTTGGCCACTCAATCTCAAGGTTTTCCTGCTTAAAGCTACAGGCTTGCCATTGTGTCCTCCTGATTAACACACCTGCTGACTAGACACACCCACCTGCTGCAAAAACCATGCCATTTCACCTCTCCTCTGCAAAATCAGCCTTGGTTTAAACACACACAAAGTCTGAACAGAAACACTGCTAACATCTGCTCATTGTAACAGGTGGGTGTAATTAGGCTAAAGGTTATGCATTGACACCTTGATTCTGATTGCTCTGAAGCTACCTGATTACTTTACATGAGGCAAAAGTTGTTTATTAAAAAAAAAAAAAAAAAAACCTTAGGTGAACTTTGAAGCAGATTTTGGAAGAACACCCTCTGCTGGTTGGGAGGAAAAGATGGAAAACTTACAGCACCTGGTATTCCCAAGCGGTCTCCCATCCAGGTACTAACCAGGCCCAACCCTGTTTGGCTTCCGAGATCGGACGAGATCGGGCGGGTCCAGAGTGGTGTGGCCGTAAGCACTTGCCAGTGTCCAGCAAAGCCTCTTGGCCACTCAATCTCAAGGTTTTCCTGCTTAAAGCTACAGGCTTGCCATTGTGTCCTCCTGATTAACACACCTGCTGACTAGACACACCCACCTGCTGCAAAAACCATGCCATTTCACCTCTCCTCTGCAAAATCAGCCTTGGTTTAAACACACACAAAGTCTGAACAGAAACACTGCTAACATCTGCTCATTGTAACAGGTGGGTGTAATTAGGCTAAAGGTTATGCATTGACACCTTGATTCTGATTGCTCTGAAGCTACCTGATTACTTTACATGAGGCAAAAGTTGTTTATTAAAAAAAAAAAAAAAAAAACCTTAGGTGAACTTTGAAGCAGATTTTGGAAGAACACCCTCTGCTGGTTGGGAGGAAAAGATGGAAAACTTACAGCACCTGGTATTCCCAAGCGGTCTCCCATCCAGGTACTAACCAGGCCCAACCCTGTTTGGCTTCCGAGATCGGACGAGATCGGGCGGGTCCAGAGTGGTGTGGCCGTAAGCACTTGCCAGTGTCCAGCAAAGCCTCTTGGCCACTCAATCTCAAGGTTTTCCTGCTTAAAGCTACAGGCTTGCCATTGTGTCCTCCTGATTAACACACCTGCTGACTAGACACACCCACCTGCTGCAAAAACCATGCCATTTCACCTCTCCTCTGCAAAATCAGCCTTGGTTTAAACACACACAAAGTCTGAACAGAAACACTGCTAACATCTGCTCATTGTAACAGGTGGGTGTAATTAGGCTAAAGGTTATGCATTGACACCTTGATTCTGATTGCTCTGAAGCTACCTGATTACTTTACATGAGGCAAAAGTTGTTTATTAAAAAAAAAAAAAAACAAACCTTAGGTGAACTTTGAAGCAGATTTTGGAAGAACACCCTCTGCTGGTTGGGAGGAAAAGATGGAAAACTTACAGCACCTGGTATTCCCAAGCGGTCTCCCATCCAGGTACTAACCAGGCCCAACCCTGTTTGGCTTCCGAGATCGGACGAGATCGGGCGGGTCCAGAGTGGTGTGGCCGTAAGCACTTGCCAGTGTCCAGCAAAGCCTCTTGGCCACTCAATCTCAAGGTTTTCCTGCTTAAAGCTACAGGCTTGCCATTGTGTCCTCCTGATTAACACACCTGCTGACTAGACACACCCACCTGCTGCAAAAACCATGCCATTTCACCTCTCCTCTGCAAAATCAGCCTTGGTTTAAACACACACAAAGTCTGAACAGAAACACTGCTAACATCTGCTCATTGTAACAGGTGGGTGTAATTAGGCTAAAGGTTATGCATTGACACCTTGATTCTGATTGCTCTGAAGCTACCTGATTACTTTACATGAGGCAAAAGTTGTTTATTAAAAAAAAAAAAAAAAAAACCTTAGGTGAACTTTGAAGCAGATTTTGGAAGAACACCCTCTGCTGGTTGGGAGGAAAAGATGGAAAACTTACAGCACCTGGTATTCCCAAGCGGTCTCCCATCCAGGTACTAACCAGGCCCAACCCTGTTTGGCTTCCGAGATCGGACGAGATC
The DNA here is from genome assembly GCF_053564925.1 of Oryzias latipes. Taxonomy (NCBI): domain Eukaryota; kingdom Metazoa; phylum Chordata; class Actinopteri; order Beloniformes; family Adrianichthyidae; genus Oryzias; species Oryzias latipes. Next base: position 9,495,917 of record NC_136252.1, read on the forward strand.
GGGCGGGTCCAGAGTGGTGTGGCCGTAAGCACTTGCCAGTGTCCAGCAAAGCCTCTTGGCCACTCAATCTCAAGGTTTTCCTGCTTAAAGCTACAGGCTTGCCATTGTGTCCTCCTGATTAACACACCTGCTGACTAGACACACCCACCTGCTGCAAAAACCATGCCATTTCACCTCTCCTCTGCAAAATCAGCCTTGGTTTAAACACACACAAAGTCTGAACAGAAACACTGCTAACATCTGCTCATTGTAACAGGTGGGTGTAATTAGGCTAAAGGTTATGCATTGACACCTTGATTCTGATTGCTCTGAAGCTACCTGATTACTTTACATGAGGCAAAAGTTGTTTATTAAAAAAAAAAAAAAAAAAACCTTAGGTGAACTTTGAAGCAGATTTTGGAAGAACACCCTCTGCTGGTTGGGAGGAAAAGATGGAAAACTTACAGCACCTGGTATTCCCAAGCGGTCTCCCATCCAGGTACTAACCAGGCCCAACCCTGTTTGGCTTCCGAGATCGGACGAGATCGGGCGGGTCCAGAGTGGTGTGGCCGTAAGCACTTGCCAGTGTCCAGCAAAGCCTCTTGGCCACTCAATCTCAAGGTTTTCCTGCTTAAAGCTACAGGCTTGCCATTGTGTCCTCCTGATTAACACACCTGCTGACTAGACACACCCACCTGCTGCAAAAACCATGCCATTTCACCTCTCCTCTGCAAAATCAGCCTTGGTTTAAACACACACAAAGTCTGAACAGAAACACTGCTAACATCTGCTCATTGTAACAGGTGGGTGTAATTAGGCTAAAGGTTATGCATTGACACCTTGATTCTGATTGCTCTGAAGCTACCTGATTACTTTACATGAGGCAAAAGTTGTTTATTAAAAAAAAAAAAAAACAAACCTTAGGTGAACTTTGAAGCAGATTTTGGAAGAACACCCTCTGCTGGTTGGGAGGAAAAGATGGAAAACTTACAGCACCTGGTATTCCCAAGCGGTCTCCCATCCAGGTACTAACCAGGCCCAACCCTGTTTGGCTTCCGAGATCGGACGAGATCGGGCGGGTCCAGAGTGGTGTGGCCGTAAGCACTTGCCAGTGTCCAGCAAAGCCTCTTGGCCACTCAATCTCAAGGTTTTCCTGCTTAAAGCTACAGGCTTGCCATTGTGTCCTCCTGATTAACACACCTGCTGACTAGACACACCCACCTGCTGCAAAAACCATGCCATTTCACCTCTCCTCTGCAAAATCAGCCTTGGTTTAAACACACACAAAGTCTGAACAGAAACACTGCTAACATCTGCTCATTGTAACAGGTGGGTGTAATTAGGCTAAAGGTTATGCATTGACACCTTGATTCTGATTGCTCTGAAGCTACCTGATTACTTTACATGAGGCAAAAGTTGTTTATTAAAAAAAAAAAAAAAAAAAACCTTAGGTGAACTTTGAAGCAGATTTTGGAAGAACACCCTCTGCTGGTTGGGAGGAAAAGATGGAAAACTTACAGCACCTGGTATTCCCAAGCGGTCTCCCATCCAGGTACTAACCAGGCCCAACCCTGTTTGGCTTCCGAGATCGGACGAGATCGGGCGGGTCCAGAGTGGTGTGGCCGTAAGCACTTGCCAGTGTCCAGCAAAGCCTCTTGGCCACTCAATCTCAAGGTTTTCCTGCTTAAAGCTACAGGCTTGCCATTGTGTCCTCCTGATTAACACACCTGCTGACTAGACACACCCACCTGCTGCAAAAACCATGCCATTTCACCTCTCCTCTGCAAAATCAGCCTTGGTTTAAACACACACAAAGTCTGAACAGAAACACTGCTAACATCTGCTCATTGTAACAGGTGGGTGTAATTAGGCTAAAGGTTATGCATTGACACCTTGATTCTGATTGCTCTGAAGCTACCTGATTACTTTACATGAGGCAAAAGTTGTTTATTAAAAAAAAAAAAAAACAAACCTTAGGTGAACTTTGAAGCAGATTTTGGAAGAACACCCTCTGCTGGTTGGGAGGAAAAGATGGAAAACTTACAGCACCTGGTATTCCCAAGCGGTCTCCCATCCAGGTACTAACCAGGCCCAACCCTGTTTGGCTTCCGAGATCGGACGAGATCGGGCGGGTCCAGAGTGGTGTGGCCGTAAGCACTTGCCAGTGTCCAGCAAAGCCTCTTGGCCACTCAATCTCAAGGTTTTCCTGCTTAAAGCTACAGGCTTGCCATTGTGTCCTCCTGATTAACACACCTGCTGACTAGACACACCCACCTGCTGCAAAAACCATGCCATTTCACCTCTCCTCTGCAAAATCAGCCTTGGTTTAAACACACACAAAGTCTGAACAGAAACACTGCTAACATCTGCTCATTGTAACAGGTGGGTGTAATTAGGCTAAAGGTTATGCATTGACACCTTGATTCTGATTGCTCTGAAGCTACCTGATTACTTTACATGAGGCAAAAGTTGTTTATTAAAAAAAAAAAAAAAAAAACCTTAGGTGAACTTTGAAGCAGATTTTGGAAGAACACCCTCTGCTGGTTGGGAGGAAAAGATGGAAAACTTACAGCACCTGGTATTCCCAAGCGGTCTCCCATCCAGGTACTAACCAGGCCCAACCCTGTTTGGCTTCCGAGATCGGACGAGATCGGGCGGGTCCAGAGTGGTGTGGCCGTAAGCACTTGCCAGTGTCCAGCAAAGCCTCTTGGCCACTCAATCTCAAGGTTTTCCTGCTTAAAGCTACAGGCTTGCCATTGTGTCCTCCTGATTAACACACCTGCTGACTAGACACACCCACCTGCTGCAAAAACCATGCCATTTCACCTCTCCTCTGCAAAATCAGCCTTGGTTTAAACACACACAAAGTCTGAACAGAAACACTGCTAACATCTGCTCATTGTAACAGGTGGGTGTAATTAGGCTAAAGGTTATGCATTGACACCTTGATTCTGATTGCTCTGAAGCTACCTGATTACTTTACATGAGGCAAAAGTTGTTTATTAAAAAAAAAAAAAAAAAAACCTTAAGTGAACTTTGAAGCAGATTTTGGAAGAACACCCTCTGCTGGTTGGGAGGAAAAGATGGAAAACTTACAGCACCTGGTATTCCCAAGCGGTCTCCCATCCAGGTACTAACCAGGCCCAACCCTGTTTGGCTTCCGAGATCGGACGAGATCGGGCGGGTCCAGAGTGGTGTGGCCGTAAGCACTTGCCAGTGTCCAGCAAAGCCTCTTGGCCACTCAATCTCAAGGTTTTCCTGCTTAAAGCTACAGGCTTGCCATTGTGTCCTCCTGATTAACACACCTGCTGACTAGACACACCCACCTGCTGCAAAAACCATGCCATTTCACCTCTCCTCTGCAAAATCAGCCTTGGTTTAAACACACACAAAGTCTGAACAGAAACACTGCTAACATCTGCTCATTGTAACAGGTGGGTGTAATTAGGCTAAAGGTTATGCATTGACACCTTGATTCTGATTGCTCTGAAGCTACCTGATTACTTTACATGAGGCAAAAGTTGTTTATTAAAAAAAAAAAAAAAAAAAAGAAAAAGAAAAAGGAAAAAACCTTAGGTGAACTTTGAAGCAGATTTTGGAAGAACACCCTCTGCTGGTTGGGAGGAAAAGATGGAAAACTTACAGCACCTGGTATTCCCAAGCGGTCTCCCATCCAGGTACTAACCAGGCCCAACCCTGTTTGGCTTCCGAGATCGGACGAGATCGGGCGGGTCCAGAGTGGTGTGGCCGTAAGCACTTGCCAGTGTCCAGCAAAGCCTCTTGGCCACTCAATCTCAAGGTTTTCCTGCTTAAAGCTACAGGCTTGCCATTGTGTCCTCCTGATTAACACACCTGCTGACTAGACACACCCACCTGCTGCAAAAACCATGCCATTTCACCTCTCCTCTGCAAAATCAGCCTTGGTTTAAACACACACAAAGTCTGAACAGAAACACTGCTAACATCTGCTCATTGTAACAGGTGGGTGTAATTAGGCTAAAGGTTATGCATTGACACCTTGATTCTGATTGCTCTGAAGCTACCTGATTACTTTACATGAGGCAAAAGTTGTTTATTAAAAAAAAAAAAAAAAAAAACCTTAGGTGAACTTTGAAGCAGATTTTGGAAGAACACCCTCTGCTGGTTGGGAGGAAAAGATGGAAAACTTACAGCACCTGGTATTCCCAAGCGGTCTCCCATCCAGGTACTAACCAGGCCCAACCCTGTTTGGCTTCCGAGATCGGACGAGATCGGGCGGGTCCAGAGTGGTGTGGCCGTAAGCACTTGCCAGTGTCCAGCAAAGCCTCTTGGCCACTCAATCTCAAGGTTTTCCTGCTTAAAGCTACAGGCTTGCCATTGTGTCCTCCTGATTAACACACCTGCTGACTAGACACACCCACCTGCTGCAAAAACCATGCCATTTCACCTCTCCTCTGCAAAATCAGCCTTGGTTTAAACACACACAAAGTCTGAACAGAAACACTGCTAACATCTGCTCATTGTAACAGGTGGGTGTAATTAGGCTAAAGGTTATGCATTGACACCTTGATTCTGATTGCTCTGAAGCTACCTGATTACTTTACATGAGGCAAAAGTTGTTTATTAAAAAAAAAAAAAAAAAAACCTTAGGTGAACTTTGAAGCAGATTTTGGAAGAACACCCTCTGCTGGTTGGGAGGAAAAGATGGAAAACTTACAGCACCTGGTATTCCCAAGCGGTCTCCCATCCAGGTACTAACCAGGCCCAACCCTGTTTGGCTTCCGAGATCGGACGAGATCGGGCGGGTCCAGAGTGGTGTGGCCGTAAGCACTTGCCAGTGTCCAGCAAAGCCTCTTGGCCACTCAATCTCAAGGTTTTCCTGCTTAAAGCTACAGGCTTGCCATTGTGTCCTCCTGATTAACACACCTGCTGACTAGACACACCCACCTGCTGCAAAAACCATGCCATTTCACCTCTCCTCTGCAAAATCAGCCTTGGTTTAAACACACACAAAGTCTGAACAGAAACACTGCTAACATCTGCTCATTGTAACAGGTGGGTGTAATTAGGCTAAAGGTTATGCATTGACACCTTGATTCTGATTGCTCTGAAGCTACCTGATTACTTTACATGAGGCAAAAGTTGTTTATTAAAAAAAAAAAAAAAAAAACCTTAGGTGAACTTTGAAGCAGATTTTGGAAGAACACCCTCTGCTGGTTGGGAGGAAAAGATGGAAAACTTACAGCACCTGGTATTCCCAAGCGGTCTCCCATCCAGGTACTAACCAGGCCCAACCCTGTTTGGCTTCCGAGATCGGACGAGATCGGGCGGGTCCAGAGTGGTGTGGCCGTAAGCACTTGCCAGTGTCCAGCAAAGCCTCTTGGCCACTCAATCTCAAGGTTTTCCTGCTTAAAGCTACAGGCTTGCCATTGTGTCCTCCTGATTAACACACCTGCTGACTAGACACACCCACCTGCTGCAAAAACCATGCCATTTCACCTCTCCTCTGCAAAATCAGCCTTGGTTTAAACACACACAAAGTCTGAACAGAAACACTGCTAACATCTGCTCATTGTAACAGGTGGGTGTAATTAGGCTAAAGGTTATGCATTGACACCTTGATTCTGATTGCTCTGAAGCTACCTGATTACTTTACATGAGGCAAAAGTTGTTTATTAAAAAAAAAAAAAAAAAAACCTTAGGTGAACTTTGAAGCAGATTTTGGAAGAACACCCTCTGCTGGTTGGGAGGAAAAGATGGAAAACTTACAGCACCTGGTATTCCCAAGCGGTCTCCCATCCAGGTACTAACCAGGCCCAACCCTGTTTGGCTTCCGAGATCGGACGAGATCGGGCGGGTCCAGAGTGGTGTGGCCGTAAGCACTTGCCAGTGTCCAGCAAAGCCTCTTGGCCACTCAATCTCAAGGTTTTCCTGCTTAAAGCTACAGGCTTGCCATTGTGTCCTCCTGATTAACACACCTGCTGACTAGACACACCCACCTGCTGCAAAAACCATGCCATTTCACCTCTCCTCTGCAAAATCAGCCTTGGTTTAAACACACACAAAGTCTGAACAGAAACACTGCTAACATCTGCTCATTGTAACAGGTGGGTGTAATTAGGCTAAAGGTTATGCATTGACACCTTGATTCTGATTGCTCTGAAGCTACCTGATTACTTTACATGAGGCAAAAGTTGTTTATTAAAAAAAAAAAAAAAAAAAAAGAAAAAGAAAAAGGAAAAAACCTTAGGTGAACTTTGAAGCAGATTTTGGAAGAACACCCTCTGCTGGTTGGGAGGAAAAGATGGAAAACTTACAGCACCTGGTATTCCCAAGCGGTCTCCCATCCAGGTACTAACCAGGCCCAACCCTGTTTGGCTTCCGAGATCGGACGAGATCGGGCGGGTCCAGAGTGGTGTGGCCGTAAGCACTTGCCAGTGTCCAGCAAAGCCTCTTGGCCACTCAATCTCAAGGTTTTCCTGCTTAAAGCTACAGGCTTGCCATTGTGTCCTCCTGATTAACACACCTGCTGACTAGACACACCCACCTGCTGCAAAAACCATGCCATTTCACCTCTCCTCTGCAAAATCAGCCTTGGTTTAAACACACACAAAGTCTGAACAGAAACACTGCTAACATCTGCTCATTGTAACAGGTGGGTGTAATTAGGCTAAAGGTTATGCATTGACACCTTGATTCTGATTGCTCTGAAGCTACCTGATTACTTTACATGAGGCAAAAGTTGTTTATTAAAAAAAAAAAAAAAAAAACCTTAGGTGAACTTTGAAGCAGATTTTGGAAGAACACCCTCTGCTGGTTGGGAGGAAAAGATGGAAAACTTACAGCACCTGGTATTCCCAAGCGGTCTCCCATCCAGGTACTAACCAGGCCCAACCCTGTTTGGCTTCCGAGATCGGACGAGATCGGGCGGGTCCAGAGTGGTGTGGCCGTAAGCACTTGCCAGTGTCCAGCAAAGCCTCTTGGCCACTCAATCTCAAGGTTTTCCTGCTTAAAGCTACAGGCTTGCCATTGTGTCCTCCTGATTAACACACCTGCTGACTAGACACACCCACCTGCTGCAAAAACCATGCCATTTCACCTCTCCTCTGCAAAATCAGCCTTGGTTTAAACACACACAAAGTCTGAACAGAAACACTGCTAACATCTGCTCATTGTAACAGGTGGGTGTAATTAGGCTAAAGGTTATGCATTGACACCTTGATTCTGATTGCTCTGAAGCTACCTGATTACTTTACATGAGGCAAAAGTTGTTTATTAAAAAAAAAAAAAAAAAAACCTTAGGTGAACTTTGAAGCAGATTTTGGAAGAACACCCTCTGCTGGTTGGGAGGAAAAGATGGAAAACTTACAGCACCTGGTATTCCCAAGCGGTCTCCCATCCAGGTACTAACCAGGCCCAACCCTGTTTGGCTTCCGAGATCGGACGAGATCGGGCGGGTCCAGAGTGGTGTGGCCGTAAGCACTTGCCAGTGTCCAGCAAAGCCTCTTGGCCACTCAATCTCAAGGTTTTCCTGCTTAAAGCTACAGGCTTGCCATTGTGTCCTCCTGATTAACACACCTGCTGACTAGACACACCCACCTGCTGCAAAAACCATGCCATTTCACCTCTCCTCTGCAAAATCAGCCTTGGTTTAAACACACACAAAGTCTGAACAGAAACACTGCTAACATCTGCTCATTGTAACAGGTGGGTGTAATTAGGCTAAAGGTTATGCATTGACACCTTGATTCTGATTGCTCTGAAGCTACCTGATTACTTTACATGAGGCAAAAGTTGTTTATTAAAAAAAAAAAAAAAAAAAAAGAAAAAGAAAAAGGAAAAAACCTTAGGTGAACTTTGAAGCAGATTTTGGAAGAACACCCTCTGCTGGTTGGGAGGAAAAGATGGAAAACTTACAGCACCTGGTATTCCCAAGCGGTCTCCCATCCAGGTACTAACCAGGCCCAACCCTGTTTGGCTTCCGAGATCGGACGAGATCGGGCGGGTCCAGAGTGGTGTGGCCGTAAGCACTTGCCAGTGTCCAGCAAAGCCTCTTGGCCACTCAATCTCAAGGTTTTCCTGCTTAAAGCTACAGGCTTGCCATTGTGTCCTCCTGATTAACACACCTGCTGACTAGACACACCCACCTGCTGCAAAAACCATGCCATTTCACCTCTCCTCTGCAAAATCAGCCTTGGTTTAAACACACACAAAGTCTGAACAGAAACACTGCTAACATCTGCTCATTGTAACAGGTGGGTGTAATTAGGCTAAAGGTTATGCATTGACACCTTGATTCTGATTGCTCTGAAGCTACCTGATTACTTTACATGAGGCAAAAGTTGTTTATTAAAAAAAAAAAAAAAAAAACCTTAGGTGAACTTTGAAGCAGATTTTGGAAGAACACCCTCTGCTGGTTGGGAGGAAAAGATGGAAAACTTACAGCACCTGGTATTCCCAAGCGGTCTCCCATCCAGGTACTAACCAGGCCCAACCCTGTTTGGCTTCCGAGATCGGACGAGATCGGGCGGGTCCAGAGTGGTGTGGCCGTAAGCACTTGCCAGTGTCCAGCAAAGCCTCTTGGCCACTCAATCTCAAGGTTTTCCTGCTTAAAGCTACAGGCTTGCCATTGTGTCCTCCTGATTAACACACCTGCTGACTAGACACACCCACCTGCTGCAAAAACCATGCCATTTCACCTCTCCTCTGCAAAATCAGCCTTGGTTTAAACACACACAAAGTCTGAACAGAAACACTGCTAACATCTGCTCATTGTAACAGGTGGGTGTAATTAGGCTAAAGGTTATGCATTGACACCTTGATTCTGATTGCTCTGAAGCTACCTGATTACTTTACATGAGGCAAAAGTTGTTTATTAAAAAAAAAAAAAAAAAAAACCTTAGGTGAACTTTGAAGCAGATTTTGGAAGAACACCCTCTGCTGGTTGGGAGGAAAAGATGGAAAACTTACAGCACCTGGTATTCCCAAGCGGTCTCCCATCCAGGTACTAACCAGGCCCAACCCTGTTTGGCTTCCGAGATCGGACGAGATCGGGCGGGTCCAGAGTGGTGTGGCCGTAAGCACTTGCCAGTGTCCAGCAAAGCCTCTTGGCCACTCAATCTCAAGGTTTTCCTGCTTAAAGCTACAGGCTTGCCATTGTGTCCTCCTGATTAACACACCTGCTGACTAGACACACCCACCTGCTGCAAAAACCATGCCATTTCACCTCTCCTCTGCAAAATCAGCCTTGGTTTAAACACACACAAAGTCTGAACAGAAACACTGCTAACATCTGCTCATTGTAACAGGTGGGTGTAATTAGGCTAAAGGTTATGCATTGACACCTTGATTCTGATTGCTCTGAAGCTACCTGATTACTTTACATGAGGCAAAAGTTGTTTATTAAAAAAAAAAAAAAAAAAACCTTAGGTGAACTTTGAAGCAGATTTTGGAAGAACACCCTCTGCTGGTTGGGAGGAAAAGATGGAAAACTTACAGCACCTGGTATTCCCAAGCGGTCTCCCATCCAGGTACTAACCAGGCCCAACCCTGTTTGGCTTCCGAGATCGGACGAGATCGGGCGGGTCCAGAGTGGTGTGGCCGTAAGCACTTGCCAGTGTCCAGCAAAGCCTCTTGGCCACTCAATCTCAAGGTTTTCCTGCTTAAAGCTACAGGCTTGCCATTGTGTCCTCCTGATTAACACACCTGCTGACTAGACACACCCACCTGCTGCAAAAACCATGCCATTTCACCTCTCCTCTGCAAAATCAGCCTTGGTTTAAACACACACAAAGTCTGAACAGAAACACTGCTAACATCTGCTCATTGTAACAGGTGGGTGTAATTAGGCTAAAGGTTATGCATTGACACCTTGATTCTGATTGCTCTGAAGCTACCTGATTACTTTACATGAGGCAAAAGTTGTTTATTAAAAAAAAAAAAAAAAAAACCTTAGGTGAACTTTGAAGCAGATTTTGGAAGAACACCCTCTGCTGGTTGGGAGGAAAAGATGGAAAACTTACAGCACCTGGTATTCCCAAGCGGTCTCCCATCCAGGTACTAACCAGGCCCAACCCTGTTTGGCTTCCGAGATCGGACGAGATCGGGCGGGTCCAGAGTGGTGTGGCCGTAAGCACTTGCCAGTGTCCAGCAAAGCCTCTTGGCCACTCAATCTCAAGGTTTTCCTGCTTAAAGCTACAGGCTTGCCATTGTGTCCTCCTGATTAACACACCTGCTGACTAGACACACCCACCTGCTGCAAAAACCATGCCATTTCACCTCTCCTCTGCAAAATCAGCCTTGGTTTAAACACACACAAAGTCTGAACAGAAACACTGCTAACATCTGCTCATTGTAACAGGTGGGTGTAATTAGGCTAAAGGTTATGCATTGACACCTTGATTCTGATTGCTCTGAAGCTACCTGATTACTTTACATGAGGCAAAAGTTGTTTATTAAAAAAAAAAAAAAAAAAACCTTAGGTGAACTTTGAAGCAGATTTTGGAAGAACACCCTCTGCTGGTTGGGAGGAAAAGATGGAAAACTTACAGCACCTGGTATTCCCAAGCGGTCTCCCATCCAGGTACTAACCAGGCCCAACCCTGTTTGGCTTCCGAGATCGGACGAGATCGGGCGGGTCCAGAGTGGTGTGGCCGTAAGCACTTGCCAGTGTCCAGCAAAGCCTCTTGGCCACTCAATCTCAAGGTTTTCCTGCTTAAAGCTACAGGCTTGCCATTGTGTCCTCCTGATTAACACACCTGCTGACTAGACACACCCACCTGCTGCAAAAACCATGCCATTTCACCTCTCCTCTGCAAAATCAGCCTTGGTTTAAACACACACAAAGTCTGAACAGAAACACTGCTAACATCTGCTCATTGTAACAGGTGGGTGTAATTAGGCTAAAGGTTATGCATTGACACCTTGATTCTGATTGCTCTGAAGCTACCTGATTACTTTACATGAGGCAAAAGTTGTTTATTAAAAAAAAAAAAAAAAAAACCTTAGGTGAACTTTGAAGCAGATTTTGGAAGAACACCCTCTGCTGGTTGGGAGGAAAAGATGGAAAACTTACAGCACCTGGTATTCCCAAGCGGTCTCCCATCCAGGTACTAACCAGGCCCAACCCTGTTTGGCTTCCGAGATCGGACGAGATCGGGCGGGTCCAGAGTGGTGTGGCCGTAAGCACTTGCCAGTGTCCAGCAAAGCCTCTTGGCCACTCAATCTCAAGGTTTTCCTGCTTAAAGCTACAGGCTTGCCATTGTGTCCTCCTGATTAACACACCTGCTGACTAGACACACCCACCTGCTGCAAAAACCATGCCATTTCACCTCTCCTCTGCAAAATCAGCCTTGGTTTAAACACACACAAAGTCTGAACAGAAACACTGCTAACATCTGCTCATTGTAACAGGTGGGTGTAATTAGGCTAAAGGTTATGCATTGACACCTTGATTCTGATTGCTCTGAAGCTACCTGATTACTTTACATGAGGCAAAAGTTGTTTATTAAAAAAAAAAAAAAAAAAAACCTTAGGTGAACTTTGAAGCAGATTTTGGAAGAACACCCTCTGCTGGTTGGGAGGAAAAGATGGAAAACTTACAGCACCTGGTATTCCCAAGCGGTCTCCCATCCAGGTACTAACCAGGCCCAACCCTGTTTGGCTTCCGAGATCGGACGAGATCGGGCGGGTCCAGAGTGGTGTGGCCGTAAGCACTTGCCAGTGTCCAGCAAAGCCTCTTGGCCACTCAATCTCAAGGTTTTCCTGCTTAAAGCTACAGGCTTGCCATTGTGTCCTCCTGATTAACACACCTGCTGACTAGACACACCCACCTGCTGCAAAAACCATGCCATTTCACCTCTCCTCTGCAAAATCAGCCTTGGTTTAAACACACACAAAGTCTGAACAGAAACACTGCTAACATCTGCTCATTGTAACAGGTGGGTGTAATTAGGCTAAAGGTTATGCATTGACACCTTGATTCTGATTGCTCTGAAGCTACCTGATTACTTTACATGAGGCAAAAGTTGTTTATTAAAAAAAAAAAAAAAAAAACCTTAGGTGAACTTTGAAGCAGATTTTGGAAGAACACCCTCTGCTGGTTGGGAGGAAAAGATGGAAAACTTACAGCACCTGGTATTCCCAAGCGGTCTCCCATCCAGGTACTAACCAGGCCCAACCCTGTTTGGCTTCCGAGATCGGACGAGATCGGGCGGGTCCAGAGTGGTGTGGCCGTAAGCACTTGCCAGTGTCCAGCAAAGCCTCTTGGCCACTCAATCTCAAGGTTTTCCTGCTTAAAGCTACAGGCTTGCCATTGTGTCCTCCTGATTAACACACCTGCTGACTAGACACACCCACCTGCTGCAAAAACCATGCCATTTCACCTCTCCTCTGCAAAATCAGCCTTGGTTTAAACACACACAAAGTCTGAACAGAAACACTGCTAACATCTGCTCATTGTAACAGGTGGGTGTAATTAGGCTAAAGGTTATGCATTGACACCTTGATTCTGATTGCTCTGAAGCTACCTGATTACTTTACATGAGGCAAAAGTTGTTTATTAAAAAAAAAAAAAAAAAAACCTTAGGTGAACTTTGAAGCAGATTTTGGAAGAACACCCTCTGCTGGTTGGGAGGAAAAGATGGAAAACTTACAGCACCTGGTATTCCCAAGCGGTCTCCCATCCAGGTACTAACCAGGCCCAACCCTGTTTGGCTTCCGAGATCGGACGAGATCGGGCGGGTCCAGAGTGGTGTGGCCGTAAGCACTTGCCAGTGTCCAGCAAAGCCTCTTGGCCACTCAATCTCAAGGTTTTCCTGCTTAAAGCTACAGGCTTGCCATTGTGTCCTCCTGATTAACACACCTGCTGACTAGACACACCCACCTGCTGCAAAAACCATGCCATTTCACCTCTCCTCTGCAAAATCAGCCTTGGTTTAAACACACACAAAGTCTGAACAGAAACACTGCTAACATCTGCTCATTGTAACAGGTGGGTGTAATTAGGCTAAAGGTTATGCATTGACACCTTGATTCTGATTGCTCTGAAGCTACCTGATTACTTTACATGAGGCAAAAGTTGTTTATTAAAAAAAAAAAAAAAAAAACCTTAGGTGAACTTTGAAGCAGATTTTGGAAGAACACCCTCTGCTGGTTGGGAGGAAAAGATGGAAAACTTACAGCACCTGGTATTCCCAAGCGGTCTCCCATCCAGGTACTAACCAGGCCCAACCCTGTTTGGCTTCCGAGATCGGACGAGATCGGGCGGGTCCAGAGTGGTGTGGCCGTAAGCACTTGCCAGTGTCCAGCAAAGCCTCTTGGCCACTCAATCTCAAGGTTTTCCTGCTTAAAGCTACAGGCTTGCCATTGTGTCCTCCTGATTAACACACCTGCTGACTAGACACACCCACCTGCTGCAAAAACCATGCCATTTCACCTCTCCTCTGCAAAATCAGCCTTGGTTTAAACACACACAAAGTCTGAACAGAAACACTGCTAACATCTGCTCATTGTAACAGGTGGGTGTAATTAGGCTAAAGGTTATGCATTGACACCTTGATTCTGATTGCTCTGAAGCTACCTGATTACTTTACATGAGGCAAAAGTTGTTTATTAAAAAAAAAAAAAAAAAAACCTTAGGTGAACTTTGAAGCAGATTTTGGAAGAACACCCTCTGCTGGTTGGGAGGAAAAGATGGAAAACTTACAGCACCTGGTATTCCCAAGCGGTCTCCCATCCAGGTACTAACCAGGCCCAACCCTGTTTGGCTTCCGAGATCGGACGAGATCGGGCGGGTCCAGAGTGGTGTGGCCGTAAGCACTTGCCAGTGTCCAGCAAAGCCTCTTGGCCACTCAATCTCAAGGTTTTCCTGCTTAAAGCTACAGGCTTGCCATTGTGTCCTCCTGATTAACACACCTGCTGACTAGACACACCCACCTGCTGCAAAAACCATGCCATTTCACCTCTCCTCTGCAAAATCAGCCTTGGTTTAAACACACACAAAGTCTGAACAGAAACACTGCTAACATCTGCTCATTGTAACAGGTGGGTGTAATTAGGCTAAAGGTTATGCATTGACACCTTGATTCTGATTGCTCTGAAGCTACCTGATTACTTTACATGAGGCAAAAGTTGTTTATTAAAAAAAAAAAAAAAAAAACCTTAGGTGAACTTTGAAGCAGATTTTGGAAGAACACCCTCTGCTGGTTGGGAGGAAAAGATGGAAAACTTACAGCACCTGGTATTCCCAAGCGGTCTCCCATCCAGGTACTAACCAGGCCCAACCCTGTTTGGCTTCCGAGATCGGACGAGATCGGGCGGGTCCAGAGTGGTGTGGCCGTAAGCACTTGCCAGTGTCCAGCAAAGCCTCTTGGCCACTCAATCTCAAGGTTTTCCTGCTTAAAGCTACAGGCTTGCCATTGTGTCCTCCTGATTAACACACCTGCTGACTAGACACACCCACCTGCTGCAAAAACCATGCCATTTCACCTCTCCTCTGCAAAATCAGCCTTGGTTTAAACACACACAAAGTCTGAACAGAAACACTGCTAACATCTGCTCATTGTAACAGGTGGGTGTAATTAGGCTAAAGGTTATGCATTGACACCTTGATTCTGATTGCTCTGAAGCTACCTGATTACTTTACATGAGGCAAAAGTTGTTTATTAAAAAAAAAAAAAAAAAAACCTTAGGTGAACTTTGAAGCAGATTTTGGAAGAACACCCTCTGCTGGTTGGGAGGAAAAGATGGAAAACTTACAGCACCTGGTATTCCCAAGCGGTCTCCCATCCAGGTACTAACCAGGCCCAACCCTGTTTGGCTTCCGAGATCGGACGAGATCGGGCGGGTCCAGAGTGGTGTGGCCGTAAGCACTTGCCAGTGTCCAGCAAAGCCTCTTGGCCACTCAATCTCAAGGTTTTCCTGCTTAAAGCTACAGGCTTGCCATTGTGTCCTCCTGATTAACACACCTGCTGACTAGACACACCCACCTGCTGCAAAAACCATGCCATTTCACCTCTCCTCTGCAAAATCAGCCTTGGTTTAAACACACACAAAGTCTGAACAGAAACACTGCTAACATCTGCTCATTGTAACAGGTGGGTGTAATTAGGCTAAAGGTTATGCATTGACACCTTGATTCTGATTGCTCTGAAGCTACCTGATTACTTTACATGAGGCAAAAGTTGTTTATTAAAAAAAAAAAAAAAAAAACCTTAGGTGAACTTTGAAGCAGATTTTGGAAGAACACCCTCTGCTGGTTGGGAGGAAAAGATGGAAAACTTACAGCACCTGGTATTCCCAAGCGGTCTCCCATCCAGGTACTAACCAGGCCCAACCCTGTTTGGCTTCCGAGATCGGACGAGATCGGGCGGGTCCAGAGTGGTGTGGCCGTAAGCACTTGCCAGTGTCCAGCAAAGCCTCTTGGCCACTCAATCTCAAGGTTTTCCTGCTTAAAGCTACAGGCTTGCCATTGTGTCCTCCTGATTAACACACCTGCTGACTAGACACACCCACCTGCTGCAAAAACCATGCCATTTCACCTCTCCTCTGCAAAATCAGCCTTGGTTTAAACACACACAAAGTCTGAACAGAAACACTGCTAACATCTGCTCATTGTAACAGGTGGGTGTAATTAGGCTAAAGGTTATGCATTGACACCTTGATTCTGATTGCTCTGAAGCTACCTGATTACTTTACATGAGGCAAAAGTTGTTTATTAAAAAAAAAAAAAAACAAACCTTAGGTGAACTTTGAAGCAGATTTTGGAAGAACACCCTCTGCTGGTTGGGAGGAAAAGATGGAAAACTTACAGCACCTGGTATTCCCAAGCGGTCTCCCATCCAGGTACTAACCAGGCCCAACCCTGTTTGGCTTCCGAGATCGGACGAGATCGGGCGGGTCCAGAGTGGTGTGGCCGTAAGCACTTGCCAGTGTCCAGCAAAGCCTCTTGGCCACTCAATCTCAAGGTTTTCCTGCTTAAAGCTACAGGCTTGCCATTGTGTCCTCCTGATTAACACACCTGCTGACTAGACACACCCACCTGCTGCAAAAACCATGCCATTTCACCTCTCCTCTGCAAAATCAGCCTTGGTTTAAACACACACAAAGTCTGAACAGAAACACTGCTAACATCTGCTCATTGTAACAGGTGGGTGTAATTAGGCTAAAGGTTATGCATTGACACCTTGATTCTGATTGCTCTGAAGCTACCTGATTACTTTACATGAGGCAAAAGTTGTTTATTAAAAAAAAAAAAAAAAAAACCTTAGGTGAACTTTGAAGCAGATTTTGGAAGAACACCCTCTGCTGGTTGGGAGGAAAAGATGGAAAACTTACAGCACCTGGTATTCCCAAGCGGTCTCCCATCCAGGTACTAACCAGGCCCAACCCTGTTTGGCTTCCGAGATCGGACGAGATCGGGCGGGTCCAGAGTGGTGTGGCCGTAAGCACTTGCCAGTGTCCAGCAAAGCCTCTTGGCCACTCAATCTCAAGGTTTTCCTGCTTAAAGCTACAGGCTTGCCATTGTGTCCTCCTGATTAACACACCTGCTGACTAGACACACCCACCTGCTGCAAAAACCATGCCATTTCACCTCTCCTCTGCAAAATCAGCCTTGGTTTAAACACACACAAAGTCTGAACAGAAACACTGCTAACATCTGCTCATTGTAACAGGTGGGTGTAATTAGGCTAAAGGTTATGCATTGACACCTTGATTCTGATTGCTCTGAAGCTACCTGATTACTTTACATGAGGCAAAAGTTGTTTATTAAAAAAAAAAAAAAAAAAACCTTAGGTGAACTTTGAAGCAGATTTTGGAAGAACACCCTCTGCTGGTTGGGAGGAAAAGATGGAAAACTTACAGCACCTGGTATTCCCAAGCGGTCTCCCATCCAGGTACTAACCAGGCCCAACCCTGTTTGGCTTCCGAGATCGGACGAGATCGGGCGGGTCCAGAGTGGTGTGGCCGTAAGCACTTGCCAGTGTCCAGCAAAGCCTCTTGGCCACTCAATCTCAAGGTTTTCCTGCTTAAAGCTACAGGCTTGCCATTGTGTCCTCCTGATTAACACACCTGCTGACTAGACACACCCACCTGCTGCAAAAACCATGCCATTTCACCTCTCCTCTGCAAAATCAGCCTTGGTTTAAACACACACAAAGTCTGAACAGAAACACTGCTAACATCTGCTCATTGTAACAGGTGGGTGTAATTAGGCTAAAGGTTATGCATTGACACCTTGATTCTGATTGCTCTGAAGCTACCTGATTACTTTACATGAGGCAAAAGTTGTTTATTAAAAAAAAAAAAAAAAAAACCTTAGGTGAACTTTGAAGCAGATTTTGGAAGAACACCCTCTGCTGGTTGGGAGGAAAAGATGGAAAACTTACAGCACCTGGTATTCCCAAGCGGTCTCCCATCCAGGTACTAACCAGGCCCAACCCTGTTTGGCTTCCGAGATCGGACGAGATCGGGCGGGTCCAGAGTGGTGTGGCCGTAAGCACTTGCCAGTGTCCAGCAAAGCCTCTTGGCCACTCAATCTCAAGGTTTTCCTGCTTAAAGCTACAGGCTTGCCATTGTGTCCTCCTGATTAACACACCTGCTGACTAGACACACCCACCTGCTGCAAAAACCATGCCATTTCACCTCTCCTCTGCAAAATCAGCCTTGGTTTAAACACACACAAAGTCTGAACAGAAACACTGCTAACATCTGCTCATTGTAACAGGTGGGTGTAATTAGGCTAAAGGTTATGCATTGACACCTTGATTCTGATTGCTCTGAAGCTACCTGATTACTTTACATGAGGCAAAAGTTGTTTATTAAAAAAAAAAAAAAAAAAACCTTAGGTGAACTTTGAAGCAGATTTTGGAAGAACACCCTCTGCTGGTTGGGAGGAAAAGATGGAAAACTTACAGCACCTGGTATTCCCAAGCGGTCTCCCATCCAGGTACTAACCAGGCCCAACCCTGTTTGGCTTCCGAGATCGGACGAGATCGGGCGGGTCCAGAGTGGTGTGGCCGTAAGCACTTGCCAGTGTCCAGCAAAGCCTCTTGGCCACTCAATCTCAAGGTTTTCCTGCTTAAAGCTACAGGCTTGCCATTGTGTCCTCCTGATTAACACACCTGCTGACTAGACACACCCACCTGCTGCAAAAACCATGCCATTTCACCTCTCCTCTGCAAAATCAGCCTTGGTTTAAACACACACAAAGTCTGAACAGAAACACTGCTAACATCTGCTCATTGTAACAGGTGGGTGTAATTAGGCTAAAGGTTATGCATTGACACCTTGATTCTGATTGCTCTGAAGCTACCTGATTACTTTACATGAGGCAAAAGTTGTTTATTAAAAAAAAAAAAAAAAAAACCTTAGGTGAACTTTGAAGCAGATTTTGGAAGAACACCCTCTGCTGGTTGGGAGGAAAAGATGGAAAACTTACAGCACCTGGTATTCCCAAGCGGTCTCCCATCCAGGTACTAACCAGGCCCAACCCTGTTTGGCTTCCGAGATCGGACGAGATCGGGCGGGTCCAGAGTGGTGTGGCCGTAAGCACTTGCCAGTGTCCAGCAAAGCCTCTTGGCCACTCAATCTCAAGGTTTTCCTGCTTAAAGCTACAGGCTTGCCATTGTGTCCTCCTGATTAACACACCTGCTGACTAGACACACCCACCTGCTGCAAAAACCATGCCATTTCACCTCTCCTCTGCAAAATCAGCCTTGGTTTAAACACACACAAAGTCTGAACAGAAACACTGCTAACATCTGCTCATTGTAACAGGTGGGTGTAATTAGGCTAAAGGTTATGCATTGACACCTTGATTCTGATTGCTCTGAAGCTACCTGATTACTTTACATGAGGCAAAAGTTGTTTATTAAAAAAAAAAAAAAAAAAACCTTAGGTGAACTTTGAAGCAGATTTTGGAAGAACACCCTCTGCTGGTTGGGAGGAAAAGATGGAAAACTTACAGCACCTGGTATTCCCAAGCGGTCTCCCATCCAGGTACTAACCAGGCCCAACCCTGTTTGGCTTCCGAGATCGGACGAGATCGGGCGGGTCCAGAGTGGTGTGGCCGTAAGCACTTGCCAGTGTCCAGCAAAGCCTCTTGGCCACTCAATCTCAAGGTTTTCCTGCTTAAAGCTACAGGCTTGCCATTGTGTCCTCCTGATTAACACACCTGCTGACTAGACACACCCACCTGCTGCAAAAACCATGCCATTTCACCTCTCCTCTGCAAAATCAGCCTTGGTTTAAACACACACAAAGTCTGAACAGAAACACTGCTAACATCTGCTCATTGTAACAGGTGGGTGTAATTAGGCTAAAGGTTATGCATTGACACCTTGATTCTGATTGCTCTGAAGCTACCTGATTACTTTACATGAGGCAAAAGTTGTTTATTAAAAAAAAAAAAAAAAAAACCTTAGGTGAACTTTGAAGCAGATTTTGGAAGAACACCCTCTGCTGGTTGGGAGGAAAAGATGGAAAACTTACAGCACCTGGTATTCCCAAGCGGTCTCCCATCCAGGTACTAACCAGGCCCAACCCTGTTTGGCTTCCGAGATCGGACGAGATCGGGCGGGTCCAGAGTGGTGTGGCCGTAAGCACTTGCCAGTGTCCAGCAAAGCCTCTTGGCCACTCAATCTCAAGGTTTTCCTGCTTAAAGCTACAGGCTTGCCATTGTGTCCTCCTGATTAACACACCTGCTGACTAGACACACCCACCTGCTGCAAAAACCATGCCATTTCACCTCTCCTCTGCAAAATCAGCCTTGGTTTAAACACACACAAAGTCTGAACAGAAACACTGCTAACATCTGCTCATTGTAACAGGTGGGTGTAATTAGGCTAAAGGTTATGCATTGACACCTTGATTCTGATTGCTCTGAAGCTACCTGATTACTTTACATGAGGCAAAAGTTGTTTATTAAAAAAAAAAAAAAAAAAACCTTAGGTGAACTTTGAAGCAGATTTTGGAAGAACACCCTCTGCTGGTTGGGAGGAAAAGATGGAAAACTTACAGCACCTGGTATTCCCAAGCGGTCTCCCATCCAGGTACTAACCAGGCCCAACCCTGTTTGGCTTCCGAGATCGGACGAGATCGGGCGGGTCCAGAGTGGTGTGGCCGTAAGCACTTGCCAGTGTCCAGCAAAGCCTCTTGGCCACTCAATCTCAAGGTTTTCCTGCTTAAAGCTACAGGCTTGCCATTGTGTCCTCCTGATTAACACACCTGCTGACTAGACACACCCACCTGCTGCAAAAACCATGCCATTTCACCTCTCCTCTGCAAAATCAGCCTTGGTTTAAACACACACAAAGTCTGAACAGAAACACTGCTAACATCTGCTCATTGTAACAGGTGGGTGTAATTAGGCTAAAGGTTATGCATTGACACCTTGATTCTGATTGCTCTGAAGCTACCTGATTACTTTACATGAGGCAAAAGTTGTTTATTAAAAAAAAAAAAAAAAAAACCTTAGGTGAACTTTGAAGCAGATTTTGGAAGAACACCCTCTGCTGGTTGGGAGGAAAAGATGGAAAACTTACAGCACCTGGTATTCCCAAGCGGTCTCCCATCCAGGTACTAACCAGGCCCAACCCTGTTTGGCTTCCGAGATCGGACGAGATCGGGCGGGTCCAGAGTGGTGTGGCCGTAAGCACTTGCCAGTGTCCAGCAAAGCCTCTTGGCCACTCAATCTCAAGGTTTTCCTGCTTAAAGCTACAGGCTTGCCATTGTGTCCTCCTGATTAACACACCTGCTGACTAGACACACCCACCTGCTGCAAAAACCATGCCATTTCACCTCTCCTCTGCAAAATCAGCCTTGGTTTAAACACACACAAAGTCTGAACAGAAACACTGCTAACATCTGCTCATTGTAACAGGTGGGTGTAATTAGGCTAAAGGTTATGCATTGACACCTTGATTCTGATTGCTCTGAAGCTACCTGATTACTTTACATGAGGCAAAAGTTGTTTATTAAAAAAAAAAAAAAAAAAACCTTAGGTGAACTTTGAAGCAGATTTTGGAAGAACACCCTCTGCTGGTTGGGAGGAAAAGATGGAAAACTTACAGCACCTGGTATTCCCAAGCGGTCTCCCATCCAGGTACTAACCAGGCCCAACCCTGTTTGGCTTCCGAGATCGGACGAGATCGGGCGGGTCCAGAGTGGTGTGGCCGTAAGCACTTGCCAGTGTCCAGCAAAGCCTCTTGGCCACTCAATCTCAAGGTTTTCCTGCTTAAAGCTACAGGCTTGCCATTGTGTCCTCCTGATTAACACACCTGCTGACTAGACACACCCACCTGCTGCAAAAACCATGCCATTTCACCTCTCCTCTGCAAAATCAGCCTTGGTTTAAACACACACAAAGTCTGAACAGAAACACTGCTAACATCTGCTCATTGTAACAGGTGGGTGTAATTAGGCTAAAGGTTATGCATTGACACCTTGATTCTGATTGCTCTGAAGCTACCTGATTACTTTACATGAGGCAAAAGTTGTTTATTAAAAAAAAAAAAAAAAAAACCTTAGGTGAACTTTGAAGCAGATTTTGGAAGAACACCCTCTGCTGGTTGGGAGGAAAAGATGGAAAACTTACAGCACCTGGTATTCCCAAGCGGTCTCCCATCCAGGTACTAACCAGGCCCAACCCTGTTTGGCTTCCGAGATCGGACGAGATCGGGCGGGTCCAGAGTGGTGTGGCCGTAAGCACTTGCCAGTGTCCAGCAAAGCCTCTTGGCCACTCAATCTCAAGGTTTTCCTGCTTAAAGCTACAGGCTTGCCATTGTGTCCTCCTGATTAACACACCTGCTGACTAGACACACCCACCTGCTGCAAAAACCATGCCATTTCACCTCTCCTCTGCAAAATCAGCCTTGGTTTAAACACACACAAAGTCTGAACAGAAACACTGCTAACATCTGCTCATTGTAACAGGTGGGTGTAATTAGGCTAAAGGTTATGCATTGACACCTTGATTCTGATTGCTCTGAAGCTACCTGATTACTTTACATGAGGCAAAAGTTGTTTATTAAAAAAAAAAAAAAAAAAACCTTAGGTGAACTTTGAAGCAGATTTTGGAAGAACACCCTCTGCTGGTTGGGAGGAAAAGATGGAAAACTTACAGCACCTGGTATTCCCAAGCGGTCTCCCATCCAGGTACTAACCAGGCCCAACCCTGTTTGGCTTCCGAGATCGGACGAGATCGGGCGGGTCCAGAGTGGTGTGGCCGTAAGCACTTGCCAGTGTCCAGCAAAGCCTCTTGGCCACTCAATCTCAAGGTTTTCCTGCTTAAAGCTACAGGCTTGCCATTGTGTCCTCCTGATTAACACACCTGCTGACTAGACACACCCACCTGCTGCAAAAACCATGCCATTTCACCTCTCCTCTGCAAAATCAGCCTTGGTTTAAACACACACAAAGTCTGAACAGAAACACTGCTAACATCTGCTCATTGTAACAGGTGGGTGTAATTAGGCTAAAGGTTATGCATTGACACCTTGATTCTGATTGCTCTGAAGCTACCTGATTACTTTACATGAGGCAAAAGTTGTTTATTAAAAAAAAAAAAAAAAAAACCTTAGGTGAACTTTGAAGCAGATTTTGGAAGAACACCCTCTGCTGGTTGGGAGGAAAAGATGGAAAACTTACAGCACCTGGTATTCCCAAGCGGTCTCCCATCCAGGTACTAACCAGGCCCAACCCTGTTTGGCTTCCGAGATCGGACGAGATCGGGCGGGTCCAGAGTGGTGTGGCCGTAAGCACTTGCCAGTGTCCAGCAAAGCCTCTTGGCCACTCAATCTCAAGGTTTTCCTGCTTAAAGCTACAGGCTTGCCATTGTGTCCTCCTGATTAACACACCTGCTGACTAGACACACCCACCTGCTGCAAAAACCATGCCATTTCACCTCTCCTCTGCAAAATCAGCCTTGGTTTAAACACACACAAAGTCTGAACAGAAACACTGCTAACATCTGCTCATTGTAACAGGTGGGTGTAATTAGGCTAAAGGTTATGCATTGACACCTTGATTCTGATTGCTCTGAAGCTACCTGATTACTTTACATGAGGCAAAAGTTGTTTATTAAAAAAAAAAAAAAAAAAACCTTAGGTGAACTTTGAAGCAGATTTTGGAAGAACACCCTCTGCTGGTTGGGAGGAAAAGATGGAAAACTTACAGCACCTGGTATTCCCAAGCGGTCTCCCATCCAGGTACTAACCAGGCCCAACCCTGTTTGGCTTCCGAGATCGGACGAGATCGGGCGGGTCCAGAGTGGTGTGGCCGTAAGCACTTGCCAGTGTCCAGCAAAGCCTCTTGGCCACTCAATCTCAAGGTTTTCCTGCTTAAAGCTACAGGCTTGCCATTGTGTCCTCCTGATTAACACACCTGCTGACTAGACACACCCACCTGCTGCAAAAACCATGCCATTTCACCTCTCCTCTGCAAAATCAGCCTTGGTTTAAACACACACAAAGTCTGAACAGAAACACTGCTAACATCTGCTCATTGTAACAGGTGGGTGTAATTAGGCTAAAGGTTATGCATTGACACCTTGATTCTGATTGCTCTGAAGCTACCTGATTACTTTACATGAGGCAAAAGTTGTTTATTAAAAAAAAAAAAAAAAAAACCTTAGGTGAACTTTGAAGCAGATTTTGGAAGAACACCCTCTGCTGGTTGGGAGGAAAAGATGGAAAACTTACAGCACCTGGTATTCCCAAGCGGTCTCCCATCCAGGTACTAACCAGGCCCAACCCTGTTTGGCTTCCGAGATCGGACGAGATCGGGCGGGTCCAGAGTGGTGTGGCCGTAAGCACTTGCCAGTGTCCAGCAAAGCCTCTTGGCCACTCAATCTCAAGGTTTTCCTGCTTAAAGCTACAGGCTTGCCATTGTGTCCTCCTGATTAACACACCTGCTGACTAGACACACCCACCTGCTGCAAAAACCATGCCATTTCACCTCTCCTCTGCAAAATCAGCCTTGGTTTAAACACACACAAAGTCTGAACAGAAACACTGCTAACATCTGCTCATTGTAACAGGTGGGTGTAATTAGGCTAAAGGTTATGCATTGACACCTTGATTCTGATTGCTCTGAAGCTACCTGATTACTTTACATGAGGCAAAAGTTGTTTATTAAAAAAAAAAAAAAAAAAACCTTAGGTGAACTTTGAAGCAGATTTTGGAAGAACACCCTCTGCTGGTTGGGAGGAAAAGATGGAAAACTTACAGCACCTGGTATTCCCAAGCGGTCTCCCATCCAGGTACTAACCAGGCCCAACCCTGTTTGGCTTCCGAGATCGGACGAGATCGGGCGGGTCCAGAGTGGTGTGGCCGTAAGCACTTGCCAGTGTCCAGCAAAGCCTCTTGGCCACTCAATCTCAAGGTTTTCCTGCTTAAAGCTACAGGCTTGCCATTGTGTCCTCCTGATTAACACACCTGCTGACTAGACACACCCACCTGCTGCAAAAACCATGCCATTTCACCTCTCCTCTGCAAAATCAGCCTTGGTTTAAACACACACAAAGTCTGAACAGAAACACTGCTAACATCTGCTCATTGTAACAGGTGGGTGTAATTAGGCTAAAGGTTATGCATTGACACCTTGATTCTGATTGCTCTGAAGCTACCTGATTACTTTACATGAGGCAAAAGTTGTTTATTAAAAAAAAAAAAAAAAAAACCTTAGGTGAACTTTGAAGCAGATTTTGGAAGAACACCCTCTGCTGGTTGGGAGGAAAAGATGGAAAACTTACAGCACCTGGTATTCCCAAGCGGTCTCCCATCCAGGTACTAACCAGGCCCAACCCTGTTTGGCTTCCGAGATCGGACGAGATCGGGCGGGTCCAGAGTGGTGTGGCCGTAAGCACTTGCCAGTGTCCAGCAAAGCCTCTTGGCCACTCAATCTCAAGGTTTTCCTGCTTAAAGCTACAGGCTTGCCATTGTGTCCTCCTGATTAACACACCTGCTGACTAGACACACCCACCTGCTGCAAAAACCATGCCATTTCACCTCTCCTCTGCAAAATCAGCCTTGGTTTAAACACACACAAAGTCTGAACAGAAACACTGCTAACATCTGCTCATTGTAACAGGTGGGTGTAATTAGGCTAAAGGTTATGCATTGACACCTTGATTCTGATTGCTCTGAAGCTACCTGATTACTTTACATGAGGCAAAAGTTGTTTATTAAAAAAAAAAAAAAAAAAACCTTAGGTGAACTTTGAAGCAGATTTTGGAAGAACACCCTCTGCTGGTTGGGAGGAAAAGATGGAAAACTTACAGCACCTGGTATTCCCAAGCGGTCTCCCATCCAGGTACTAACCAGGCCCAACCCTGTTTGGCTTCCGAGATCGGACGAGATCGGGCGGGTCCAGAGTGGTGTGGCCGTAAGCACTTGCCAGTGTCCAGCAAAGCCTCTTGGCCACTCAATCTCAAGGTTTTCCTGCTTAAAGCTACAGGCTTGCCATTGTGTCCTCCTGATTAACACACCTGCTGACTAGACACACCCACCTGCTGCAAAAACCATGCCATTTCACCTCTCCTCTGCAAAATCAGCCTTGGTTTAAACACACACAAAGTCTGAACAGAAACACTGCTAACATCTGCTCATTGTAACAGGTGGGTGTAATTAGGCTAAAGGTTATGCATTGACACCTTGATTCTGATTGCTCTGAAGCTACCTGATTACTTTACATGAGGCAAAAGTTGTTTATTAAAAAAAAAAAAAAAAAAACCTTAGGTGAACTTTGAAGCAGATTTTGGAAGAACACCCTCTGCTGGTTGGGAGGAAAAGATGGAAAACTTACAGCACCTGGTATTCCCAAGCGGTCTCCCATCCAGGTACTAACCAGGCCCAACCCTGTTTGGCTTCCGAGATCGGACGAGATCGGGCGGGTCCAGAGTGGTGTGGCCGTAAGCACTTGCCAGTGTCCAGCAAAGCCTCTTGGCCACTCAATCTCAAGGTTTTCCTGCTTAAAGCTACAGGCTTGCCATTGTGTCCTCCTGATTAACACACCTGCTGACTAGACACACCCACCTGCTGCAAAAACCATGCCATTTCACCTCTCCTCTGCAAAATCAGCCTTGGTTTAAACACACACAAAGTCTGAACAGAAACACTGCTAACATCTGCTCATTGTAACAGGTGGGTGTAATTAGGCTAAAGGTTATGCATTGACACCTTGATTCTGATTGCTCTGAAGCTACCTGATTACTTTACATGAGGCAAAAGTTGTTTATTAAAAAAAAAAAAAAAAAAACCTTAGGTGAACTTTGAAGCAGATTTTGGAAGAACACCCTCTGCTGGTTGGGAGGAAAAGATGGAAAACTTACAGCACCTGGTATTCCCAAGCGGTCTCCCATCCAGGTACTAACCAGGCCCAACCCTGTTTGGCTTCCGAGATCGGACGAGATCGGGCGGGTCCAGAGTGGTGTGGCCGTAAGCACTTGCCAGTGTCCAGCAAAGCCTCTTGGCCACTCAATCTCAAGGTTTTCCTGCTTAAAGCTACAGGCTTGCCATTGTGTCCTCCTGATTAACACACCTGCTGACTAGACACACCCACCTGCTGCAAAAACCATGCCATTTCACCTCTCCTCTGCAAAATCAGCCTTGGTTTAAACACACACAAAGTCTGAACAGAAACACTGCTAACATCTGCTCATTGTAACAGGTGGGTGTAATTAGGCTAAAGGTTATGCATTGACACCTTGATTCTGATTGCTCTGAAGCTACCTGATTACTTTACATGAGGCAAAAGTTGTTTATTAAAAAAAAAAAAAAACAAACCTTAGGTGAACTTTGAAGCAGATTTTGGAAGAACACCCTCTGCTGGTTGGGAGGAAAAGATGGAAAACTTACAGCACCTGGTATTCCCAAGCGGTCTCCCATCCAGGTACTAACCAGGCCCAACCCTGTTTGGCTTCCGAGATCGGACGAGATCGGGCGGGTCCAGAGTGGTGTGGCCGTAAGCACTTGCCAGTGTCCAGCAAAGCCTCTTGGCCACTCAATCTCAAGGTTTTCCTGCTTAAAGCTACAGGCTTGCCATTGTGTCCTCCTGATTAACACACCTGCTGACTAGACACACCCACCTGCTGCAAAAACCATGCCATTTCACCTCTCCTCTGCAAAATCAGCCTTGGTTTAAACACACACAAAGTCTGAACAGAAACACTGCTAACATCTGCTCATTGTAACAGGTGGGTGTAATTAGGCTAAAGGTTATGCATTGACACCTTGATTCTGATTGCTCTGAAGCTACCTGATTACTTTACATGAGGCAAAAGTTGTTTATTAAAAAAAAAAAAAAAAAAACCTTAGGTGAACTTTGAAGCAGATTTTGGAAGAACACCCTCTGCTGGTTGGGAGGAAAAGATGGAAAACTTACAGCACCTGGTATTCCCAAGCGGTCTCCCATCCAGGTACTAACCAGGCCCAACCCTGTTTGGCTTCCGAGATCGGACGAGATCGGGCGGGTCCAGAGTGGTGTGGCCGTAAGCACTTGCCAGTGTCCAGCAAAGCCTCTTGGCCACTCAATCTCAAGGTTTTCCTGCTTAAAGCTACAGGCTTGCCATTGTGTCCTCCTGATTAACACACCTGCTGACTAGACACACCCACCTGCTGCAAAAACCATGCCATTTCACCTCTCCTCTGCAAAATCAGCCTTGGTTTAAACACACACAAAGTCTGAACAGAAACACTGCTAACATCTGCTCATTGTAACAGGTGGGTGTAATTAGGCTAAAGGTTATGCATTGACACCTTGATTCTGATTGCTCTGAAGCTACCTGATTACTTTACATGAGGCAAAAGTTGTTTATTAAAAAAAAAAAAAAAAAAACCTTAGGTGAACTTTGAAGCAGATTTTGGAAGAACACCCTCTGCTGGTTGGGAGGAAAAGATGGAAAACTTACAGCACCTGGTATTCCCAAGCGGTCTCCCATCCAGGTACTAACCAGGCCCAACCCTGTTTGGCTTCCGAGATCGGACGAGATCGGGCGGGTCCAGAGTGGTGTGGCCGTAAGCACTTGCCAGTGTCCAGCAAAGCCTCTTGGCCACTCAATCTCAAGGTTTTCCTGCTTAAAGCTACAGGCTTGCCATTGTGTCCTCCTGATTAACACACCTGCTGACTAGACACACCCACCTGCTGCAAAAACCATGCCATTTCACCTCTCCTCTGCAAAATCAGCCTTGGTTTAAACACACACAAAGTCTGAACAGAAACACTGCTAACATCTGCTCATTGTAACAGGTGGGTGTAATTAGGCTAAAGGTTATGCATTGACACCTTGATTCTGATTGCTCTGAAGCTACCTGATTACTTTACATGAGGCAAAAGTTGTTTATTAAAAAAAAAAAAAAAAAAACCTTAGGTGAACTTTGAAGCAGATTTTGGAAGAACACCCTCTGCTGGTTGGGAGGAAAAGATGGAAAACTTACAGCACCTGGTATTCCCAAGCGGTCTCCCATCCAGGTACTAACCAGGCCCAACCCTGTTTGGCTTCCGAGATCGGACGAGATCGGGCGGGTCCAGAGTGGTGTGGCCGTAAGCACTTGCCAGTGTCCAGCAAAGCCTCTTGGCCACTCAATCTCAAGGTTTTCCTGCTTAAAGCTACAGGCTTGCCATTGTGTCCTCCTGATTAACACACCTGCTGACTAGACACACCCACCTGCTGCAAAAACCATGCCATTTCACCTCTCCTCTGCAAAATCAGCCTTGGTTTAAACACACACAAAGTCTGAACAGAAACACTGCTAACATCTGCTCATTGTAACAGGTGGGTGTAATTAGGCTAAAGGTTATGCATTGACACCTTGATTCTGATTGCTCTGAAGCTACCTGATTACTTTACATGAGGCAAAAGTTGTTTATTAAAAAAAAAAAAAAAAAAACCTTAGGTGAACTTTGAAGCAGATTTTGGAAGAACACCCTCTGCTGGTTGGGAGGAAAAGATGGAAAACTTACAGCACCTGGTATTCCCAAGCGGTCTCCCATCCAGGTACTAACCAGGCCCAACCCTGTTTGGCTTCCGAGATCGGACGAGATCGGGCGGGTCCAGAGTGGTGTGGCCGTAAGCACTTGCCAGTGTCCAGCAAAGCCTCTTGGCCACTCAATCTCAAGGTTTTCCTGCTTAAAGCTACAGGCTTGCCATTGTGTCCTCCTGATTAACACACCTGCTGACTAGACACACCCACCTGCTGCAAAAACCATGCCATTTCACCTCTCCTCTGCAAAATCAGCCTTGGTTTAAACACACACAAAGTCTGAACAGAAACACTGCTAACATCTGCTCATTGTAACAGGTGGGTGTAATTAGGCTAAAGGTTATGCATTGACACCTTGATTCTGATTGCTCTGAAGCTACCTGATTACTTTACATGAGGCAAAAGTTGTTTATTAAAAAAAAAAAAAAAAAAAAAAGAAAAAGAAAAAGGAAAAAACCTTAGGTGAACTTTGAAGCAGATTTTGGAAGAACACCCTCTGCTGGTTGGGAGGAAAAGATGGAAAACTTACAGCACCTGGTATTCCCAAGCGGTCTCCCATCCAGGTACTAACCAGGCCCAACCCTGTTTGGCTTCCGAGATCGGACGAGATCGGGCGGGTCCAGAGTGGTGTGGCCGTAAGCACTTGCCAGTGTCCAGCAAAGCCTCTTGGCCACTCAATCTCAAGGTTTTCCTGCTTAAAGCTACAGGCTTGCCATTGTGTCCTCCTGATTAACACACCTGCTGACTAGACACACCCACCTGCTGCAAAAACCATGCCATTTCACCTCTCCTCTGCAAAATCAGCCTTGGTTTAAACACACACAAAGTCTGAACAGAAACACTGCTAACATCTGCTCATTGTAACAGGTGGGTGTAATTAGGCTAAAGGTTATGCATTGACACCTTGATTCTGATTGCTCTGAAGCTACCTGATTACTTTACATGAGGCAAAAGTTGTTTATTAAAAAAAAAAAAAAAAAAACCTTAGGTGAACTTTGAAGCAGATTTTGGAAGAACACCCTCTGCTGGTTGGGAGGAAAAGATGGAAAACTTACAGCACCTGGTATTCCCAAGCGGTCTCCCATCCAGGTACTAACCAGGCCCAACCCTGTTTGGCTTCCGAGATCGGACGAGATCGGGCGGGTCCAGAGTGGTGTGGCCGTAAGCACTTGCCAGTGTCCAGCAAAGCCTCTTGGCCACTCAATCTCAAGGTTTTCCTGCTTAAAGCTACAGGCTTGCCATTGTGTCCTCCTGATTAACACACCTGCTGACTAGACACACCCACCTGCTGCAAAAACCATGCCATTTCACCTCTCCTCTGCAAAATCAGCCTTGGTTTAAACACACACAAAGTCTGAACAGAAACACTGCTAACATCTGCTCATTGTAACAGGTGGGTGTAATTAGGCTAAAGGTTATGCATTGACACCTTGATTCTGATTGCTCTGAAGCTACCTGATTACTTTACATGAGGCAAAAGTTGTTTATTAAAAAAAAAAAAAAAAAAACCTTAGGTGAACTTTGAAGCAGATTTTGGAAGAACACCCTCTGCTGGTTGGGAGGAAAAGATGGAAAACTTACAGCACCTGGTATTCCCAAGCGGTCTCCCATCCAGGTACTAACCAGGCCCAACCCTGTTTGGCTTCCGAGATCGGACGAGATCGGGCGGGTCCAGAGTGGTGTGGCCGTAAGCACTTGCCAGTGTCCAGCAAAGCCTCTTGGCCACTCAATCTCAAGGTTTTCCTGCTTAAAGCTACAGGCTTGCCATTGTGTCCTCCTGATTAACACACCTGCTGACTAGACACACCCACCTGCTGCAAAAACCATGCCATTTCACCTCTCCTCTGCAAAATCAGCCTTGGTTTAAACACACACAAAGTCTGAACAGAAACACTGCTAACATCTGCTCATTGTAACAGGTGGGTGTAATTAGGCTAAAGGTTATGCATTGACACCTTGATTCTGATTGCTCTGAAGCTACCTGATTACTTTACATGAGGCAAAAGTTGTTTATTAAAAAAAAAAAAAAAAAAACCTTAGGTGAACTTTGAAGCAGATTTTGGAAGAACACCCTCTGCTGGTTGGGAGGAAAAGATGGAAAACTTACAGCACCTGGTATTCCCAAGCGGTCTCCCATCCAGGTACTAACCAGGCCCAACCCTGTTTGGCTTCCGAGATCGGACGAGATCGGGCGGGTCCAGAGTGGTGTGGCCGTAAGCACTTGCCAGTGTCCAGCAAAGCCTCTTGGCCACTCAATCTCAAGGTTTTCCTGCTTAAAGCTACAGGCTTGCCATTGTGTCCTCCTGATTAACACACCTGCTGACTAGACACACCCACCTGCTGCAAAAACCATGCCATTTCACCTCTCCTCTGCAAAATCAGCCTTGGTTTAAACACACACAAAGTCTGAACAGAAACACTGCTAACATCTGCTCATTGTAACAGGTGGGTGTAATTAGGCTAAAGGTTATGCATTGACACCTTGATTCTGATTGCTCTGAAGCTACCTGATTACTTTACATGAGGCAAAAGTTGTTTATTAAAAAAAAAAAAAAAAAAAACCTTAGGTGAACTTTGAAGCAGATTTTGGAAGAACACCCTCTGCTGGTTGGGAGGAAAAGATGGAAAACTTACAGCACCTGGTATTCCCAAGCGGTCTCCCATCCAGGTACTAACCAGGCCCAACCCTGTTTGGCTTCCGAGATCGGACGAGATCGGGCGGGTCCAGAGTGGTGTGGCCGTAAGCACTTGCCAGTGTCCAGCAAAGCCTCTTGGCCACTCAATCTCAAGGTTTTCCTGCTTAAAGCTACAGGCTTGCCATTGTGTCCTCCTGATTAACACACCTGCTGACTAGACACACCCACCTGCTGCAAAAACCATGCCATTTCACCTCTCCTCTGCAAAATCAGCCTTGGTTTAAACACACACAAAGTCTGAACAGAAACACTGCTAACATCTGCTCATTGTAACAGGTGGGTGTAATTAGGCTAAAGGTTATGCATTGACACCTTGATTCTGATTGCTCTGAAGCTACCTGATTACTTTACATGAGGCAAAAGTTGTTTATTAAAAAAAAAAAAAAAAAAACCTTAGGTGAACTTTGAAGCAGATTTTGGAAGAACACCCTCTGCTGGTTGGGAGGAAAAGATGGAAAACTTACAGCACCTGGTATTCCCAAGCGGTCTCCCATCCAGGTACTAACCAGGCCCAACCCTGTTTGGCTTCCGAGATCGGACGAGATCGGGCGGGTCCAGAGTGGTGTGGCCGTAAGCACTTGCCAGTGTCCAGCAAAGCCTCTTGGCCACTCAATCTCAAGGTTTTCCTGCTTAAAGCTACAGGCTTGCCATTGTGTCCTCCTGATTAACACACCTGCTGACTAGACACACCCACCTGCTGCAAAAACCATGCCATTTCACCTCTCCTCTGCAAAATCAGCCTTGGTTTAAACACACACAAAGTCTGAACAGAAACACTGCTAACATCTGCTCATTGTAACAGGTGGGTGTAATTAGGCTAAAGGTTATGCATTGACACCTTGATTCTGATTGCTCTGAAGCTACCTGATTACTTTACATGAGGCAAAAGTTGTTTATTAAAAAAAAAAAAAAAAAAACCTTAGGTGAACTTTGAAGCAGATTTTGGAAGAACACCCTCTGCTGGTTGGGAGGAAAAGATGGAAAACTTACAGCACCTGGTATTCCCAAGCGGTCTCCCATCCAGGTACTAACCAGGCCCAACCCTGTTTGGCTTCCGAGATCGGACGAGATCGGGCGGGTCCAGAGTGGTGTGGCCGTAAGCACTTGCCAGTGTCCAGCAAAGCCTCTTGGCCACTCAATCTCAAGGTTTTCCTGCTTAAAGCTACAGGCTTGCCATTGTGTCCTCCTGATTAACACACCTGCTGACTAGACACACCCACCTGCTGCAAAAACCATGCCATTTCACCTCTCCTCTGCAAAATCAGCCTTGGTTTAAACACACACAAAGTCTGAACAGAAACACTGCTAACATCTGCTCATTGTAACAGGTGGGTGTAATTAGGCTAAAGGTTATGCATTGACACCTTGATTCTGATTGCTCTGAAGCTACCTGATTACTTTACATGAGGCAAAAGTTGTTTATTAAAAAAAAAAAAAAAAAAACCTTAGGTGAACTTTGAAGCAGATTTTGGAAGAACACCCTCTGCTGGTTGGGAGGAAAAGATGGAAAACTTACAGCACCTGGTATTCCCAAGCGGTCTCCCATCCAGGTACTAACCAGGCCCAACCCTGTTTGGCTTCCGAGATCGGACGAGATCGGGCGGGTCCAGAGTGGTGTGGCCGTAAGCACTTGCCAGTGTCCAGCAAAGCCTCTTGGCCACTCAATCTCAAGGTTTTCCTGCTTAAAGCTACAGGCTTGCCATTGTGTCCTCCTGATTAACACACCTGCTGACTAGACACACCCACCTGCTGCAAAAACCATGCCATTTCACCTCTCCTCTGCAAAATCAGCCTTGGTTTAAACACACACAAAGTCTGAACAGAAACACTGCTAACATCTGCTCATTGTAACAGGTGGGTGTAATTAGGCTAAAGGTTATGCATTGACACCTTGATTCTGATTGCTCTGAAGCTACCTGATTACTTTACATGAGGCAAAAGTTGTTTATTAAAAAAAAAAAAAAAAAAACCTTAGGTGAACTTTGAAGCAGATTTTGGAAGAACACCCTCTGCTGGTTGGGAGGAAAAGATGGAAAACTTACAGCACCTGGTATTCCCAAGCGGTCTCCCATCCAGGTACTAACCAGGCCCAACCCTGTTTGGCTTCCGAGATCGGACGAGATCGGGCGGGTCCAGAGTGGTGTGGCCGTAAGCACTTGCCAGTGTCCAGCAAAGCCTCTTGGCCACTCAATCTCAAGGTTTTCCTGCTTAAAGCTACAGGCTTGCCATTGTGTCCTCCTGATTAACACACCTGCTGACTAGACACACCCACCTGCTGCAAAAACCATGCCATTTCACCTCTCCTCTGCAAAATCAGCCTTGGTTTAAACACACACAAAGTCTGAACAGAAACACTGCTAACATCTGCTCATTGTAACAGGTGGGTGTAATTAGGCTAAAGGTTATGCATTGACACCTTGATTCTGATTGCTCTGAAGCTACCTGATTACTTTACATGAGGCAAAAGTTGTTTATTAAAAAAAAAAAAAAAAAAACCTTAGGTGAACTTTGAAGCAGATTTTGGAAGAACACCCTCTGCTGGTTGGGAGGAAAAGATGGAAAACTTACAGCACCTGGTATTCCCAAGCGGTCTCCCATCCAGGTACTAACCAGGCCCAACCCTGTTTGGCTTCCGAGATCGGACGAGATCGGGCGGGTCCAGAGTGGTGTGGCCGTAAGCACTTGCCAGTGTCCAGCAAAGCCTCTTGGCCACTCAATCTCAAGGTTTTCCTGCTTAAAGCTACAGGCTTGCCATTGTGTCCTCCTGATTAACACACCTGCTGACTAGACACACCCACCTGCTGCAAAAACCATGCCATTTCACCTCTCCTCTGCAAAATCAGCCTTGGTTTAAACACACACAAAGTCTGAACAGAAACACTGCTAACATCTGCTCATTGTAACAGGTGGGTGTAATTAGGCTAAAGGTTATGCATTGACACCTTGATTCTGATTGCTCTGAAGCTACCTGATTACTTTACATGAGGCAAAAGTTGTTTATTAAAAAAAAAAAAAAAAAAACCTTAGGTGAACTTTGAAGCAGATTTTGGAAGAACACCCTCTGCTGGTTGGGAGGAAAAGATGGAAAACTTACAGCACCTGGTATTCCCAAGCGGTCTCCCATCCAGGTACTAACCAGGCCCAACCCTGTTTGGCTTCCGAGATCGGACGAGATCGGGCGGGTCCAGAGTGGTGTGGCCGTAAGCACTTGCCAGTGTCCAGCAAAGCCTCTTGGCCACTCAATCTCAAGGTTTTCCTGCTTAAAGCTACAGGCTTGCCATTGTGTCCTCCTGATTAACACACCTGCTGACTAGACACACCCACCTGCTGCAAAAACCATGCCATTTCACCTCTCCTCTGCAAAATCAGCCTTGGTTTAAACACACACAAAGTCTGAACAGAAACACTGCTAACATCTGCTCATTGTAACAGGTGGGTGTAATTAGGCTAAAGGTTATGCATTGACACCTTGATTCTGATTGCTCTGAAGCTACCTGATTACTTTACATGAGGCAAAAGTTGTTTATTAAAAAAAAAAAAAAAAAAACCTTAGGTGAACTTTGAAGCAGATTTTGGAAGAACACCCTCTGCTGGTTGGGAGGAAAAGATGGAAAACTTACAGCACCTGGTATTCCCAAGCGGTCTCCCATCCAGGTACTAACCAGGCCCAACCCTGTTTGGCTTCCGAGATCGGACGAGATCGGGCGGGTCCAGAGTGGTGTGGCCGTAAGCACTTGCCAGTGTCCAGCAAAGCCTCTTGGCCACTCAATCTCAAGGTTTTCCTGCTTAAAGCTACAGGCTTGCCATTGTGTCCTCCTGATTAACACACCTGCTGACTAGACACACCCACCTGCTGCAAAAACCATGCCATTTCACCTCTCCTCTGCAAAATCAGCCTTGGTTTAAACACACACAAAGTCTGAACAGAAACACTGCTAACATCTGCTCATTGTAACAGGTGGGTGTAATTAGGCTAAAGGTTATGCATTGACACCTTGATTCTGATTGCTCTGAAGCTACCTGATTACTTTACATGAGGCAAAAGTTGTTTATTAAAAAAAAAAAAAAAAAAACCTTAGGTGAACTTTGAAGCAGATTTTGGAAGAACACCCTCTGCTGGTTGGGAGGAAAAGATGGAAAACTTACAGCACCTGGTATTCCCAAGCGGTCTCCCATCCAGGTACTAACCAGGCCCAACCCTGTTTGGCTTCCGAGATCGGACGAGATCGGGCGGGTCCAGAGTGGTGTGGCCGTAAGCACTTGCCAGTGTCCAGCAAAGCCTCTTGGCCACTCAATCTCAAGGTTTTCCTGCTTAAAGCTACAGGCTTGCCATTGTGTCCTCCTGATTAACACACCTGCTGACTAGACACACCCACCTGCTGCAAAAACCATGCCATTTCACCTCTCCTCTGCAAAATCAGCCTTGGTTTAAACACACACAAAGTCTGAACAGAAACACTGCTAACATCTGCTCATTGTAACAGGTGGGTGTAATTAGGCTAAAGGTTATGCATTGACACCTTGATTCTGATTGCTCTGAAGCTACCTGATTACTTTACATGAGGCAAAAGTTGTTTATTAAAAAAAAAAAAAAAAAAAACCTTAGGTGAACTTTGAAGCAGATTTTGGAAGAACACCCTCTGCTGGTTGGGAGGAAAAGATGGAAAACTTACAGCACCTGGTATTCCCAAGCGGTCTCCCATCCAGGTACTAACCAGGCCCAACCCTGTTTGGCTTCCGAGATCGGACGAGATCGGGCGGGTCCAGAGTGGTGTGGCCGTAAGCACTTGCCAGTGTCCAGCAAAGCCTCTTGGCCACTCAATCTCAAGGTTTTCCTGCTTAAAGCTACAGGCTTGCCATTGTGTCCTCCTGATTAACACACCTGCTGACTAGACACACCCACCTGCTGCAAAAACCATGCCATTTCACCTCTCCTCTGCAAAATCAGCCTTGGTTTAAACACACACAAAGTCTGAACAGAAACACTGCTAACATCTGCTCATTGTAACAGGTGGGTGTAATTAGGCTAAAGGTTATGCATTGACACCTTGATTCTGATTGCTCTGAAGCTACCTGATTACTTTACATGAGGCAAAAGTTGTTTATTAAAAAAAAAAAAAAAAAAACCTTAGGTGAACTTTGAAGCAGATTTTGGAAGAACACCCTCTGCTGGTTGGGAGGAAAAGATGGAAAACTTACAGCACCTGGTATTCCCAAGCGGTCTCCCATCCAGGTACTAACCAGGCCCAACCCTGTTTGGCTTCCGAGATCGGACGAGATCGGGCGGGTCCAGAGTGGTGTGGCCGTAAGCACTTGCCAGTGTCCAGCAAAGCCTCTTGGCCACTCAATCTCAAGGTTTTCCTGCTTAAAGCTACAGGCTTGCCATTGTGTCCTCCTGATTAACACACCTGCTGACTAGACACACCCACCTGCTGCAAAAACCATGCCATTTCACCTCTCCTCTGCAAAATCAGCCTTGGTTTAAACACACACAAAGTCTGAACAGAAACACTGCTAACATCTGCTCATTGTAACAGGTGGGTGTAATTAGGCTAAAGGTTATGCATTGACACCTTGATTCTGATTGCTCTGAAGCTACCTGATTACTTTACATGAGGCAAAAGTTGTTTATTAAAAAAAAAAAAAAAAAAAACCTTAGGTGAACTTTGAAGCAGATTTTGGAAGAACACCCTCTGCTGGTTGGGAGGAAAAGATGGAAAACTTACAGCACCTGGTATTCCCAAGCGGTCTCCCATCCAGGTACTAACCAGGCCCAACCCTGTTTGGCTTCCGAGATCGGACGAGATCGGGCGGGTCCAGAGTGGTGTGGCCGTAAGCACTTGCCAGTGTCCAGCAAAGCCTCTTGGCCACTCAATCTCAAGGTTTTCCTGCTTAAAGCTACAGGCTTGCCATTGTGTCCTCCTGATTAACACACCTGCTGACTAGACACACCCACCTGCTGCAAAAACCATGCCATTTCACCTCTCCTCTGCAAAATCAGCCTTGGTTTAAACACACACAAAGTCTGAACAGAAACACTGCTAACATCTGCTCATTGTAACAGGTGGGTGTAATTAGGCTAAAGGTTATGCATTGACACCTTGATTCTGATTGCTCTGAAGCTACCTGATTACTTTACATGAGGCAAAAGTTGTTTATTAAAAAAAAAAAAAAAAAAACCTTAGGTGAACTTTGAAGCAGATTTTGGAAGAACACCCTCTGCTGGTTGGGAGGAAAAGATGGAAAACTTACAGCACCTGGTATTCCCAAGCGGTCTCCCATCCAGGTACTAACCAGGCCCAACCCTGTTTGGCTTCCGAGATCGGACGAGATCGGGCGGGTCCAGAGTGGTGTGGCCGTAAGCACTTGCCAGTGTCCAGCAAAGCCTCTTGGCCACTCAATCTCAAGGTTTTCCTGCTTAAAGCTACAGGCTTGCCATTGTGTCCTCCTGATTAACACACCTGCTGACTAGACACACCCACCTGCTGCAAAAACCATGCCATTTCACCTCTCCTCTGCAAAATCAGCCTTGGTTTAAACACACACAAAGTCTGAACAGAAACACTGCTAACATCTGCTCATTGTAACAGGTGGGTGTAATTAGGCTAAAGGTTATGCATTGACACCTTGATTCTGATTGCTCTGAAGCTACCTGATTACTTTACATGAGGCAAAAGTTGTTTATTAAAAAAAAAAAAAAAAAAACCTTAGGTGAACTTTGAAGCAGATTTTGGAAGAACACCCTCTGCTGGTTGGGAGGAAAAGATGGAAAACTTACAGCACCTGGTATTCCCAAGCGGTCTCCCATCCAGGTACTAACCAGGCCCAACCCTGTTTGGCTTCCGAGATCGGACGAGATCGGGCGGGTCCAGAGTGGTGTGGCCGTAAGCACTTGCCAGTGTCCAGCAAAGCCTCTTGGCCACTCAATCTCAAGGTTTTCCTGCTTAAAGCTACAGGCTTGCCATTGTGTCCTCCTGATTAACACACCTGCTGACTAGACACACCCACCTGCTGCAAAAACCATGCCATTTCACCTCTCCTCTGCAAAATCAGCCTTGGTTTAAACACACACAAAGTCTGAACAGAAACACTGCTAACATCTGCTCATTGTAACAGGTGGGTGTAATTAGGCTAAAGGTTATGCATTGACACCTTGATTCTGATTGCTCTGAAGCTACCTGATTACTTTACATGAGGCAAAAGTTGTTTATTAAAAAAAAAAAAAAAAAAACCTTAGGTGAACTTTGAAGCAGATTTTGGAAGAACACCCTCTGCTGGTTGGGAGGAAAAGATGGAAAACTTACAGCACCTGGTATTCCCAAGCGGTCTCCCATCCAGGTACTAACCAGGCCCAACCCTGTTTGGCTTCCGAGATCGGACGAGATCGGGCGGGTCCAGAGTGGTGTGGCCGTAAGCACTTGCCAGTGTCCAGCAAAGCCTCTTGGCCACTCAATCTCAAGGTTTTCCTGCTTAAAGCTACAGGCTTGCCATTGTGTCCTCCTGATTAACACACCTGCTGACTAGACACACCCACCTGCTGCAAAAACCATGCCATTTCACCTCTCCTCTGCAAAATCAGCCTTGGTTTAAACACACACAAAGTCTGAACAGAAACACTGCTAACATCTGCTCATTGTAACAGGTGGGTGTAATTAGGCTAAAGGTTATGCATTGACACCTTGATTCTGATTGCTCTGAAGCTACCTGATTACTTTACATGAGGCAAAAGTTGTTTATTAAAAAAAAAAAAAAAAAAACCTTAGGTGAACTTTGAAGCAGATTTTGGAAGAACACCCTCTGCTGGTTGGGAGGAAAAGATGGAAAACTTACAGCACCTGGTATTCCCAAGCGGTCTCCCATCCAGGTACTAACCAGGCCCAACCCTGTTTGGCTTCCGAGATCGGACGAGATCGGGCGGGTCCAGAGTGGTGTGGCCGTAAGCACTTGCCAGTGTCCAGCAAAGCCTCTTGGCCACTCAATCTCAAGGTTTTCCTGCTTAAAGCTACAGGCTTGCCATTGTGTCCTCCTGATTAACACACCTGCTGACTAGACACACCCACCTGCTGCAAAAACCATGCCATTTCACCTCTCCTCTGCAAAATCAGCCTTGGTTTAAACACACACAAAGTCTGAACAGAAACACTGCTAACATCTGCTCATTGTAACAGGTGGGTGTAATTAGGCTAAAGGTTATGCATTGACACCTTGATTCTGATTGCTCTGAAGCTACCTGATTACTTTACATGAGGCAAAAGTTGTTTATTAAAAAAAAAAAAAAAAAAACCTTAGGTGAACTTTGAAGCAGATTTTGGAAGAACACCCTCTGCTGGTTGGGAGGAAAAGATGGAAAACTTACAGCACCTGGTATTCCCAAGCGGTCTCCCATCCAGGTACTAACCAGGCCCAACCCTGTTTGGCTTCCGAGATCGGACGAGATCGGGCGGGTCCAGAGTGGTGTGGCCGTAAGCACTTGCCAGTGTCCAGCAAAGCCTCTTGGCCACTCAATCTCAAGGTTTTCCTGCTTAAAGCTACAGGCTTGCCATTGTGTCCTCCTGATTAACACACCTGCTGACTAGACACACCCACCTGCTGCAAAAACCATGCCATTTCACCTCTCCTCTGCAAAATCAGCCTTGGTTTAAACACACACAAAGTCTGAACAGAAACACTGCTAACATCTGCTCATTGTAACAGGTGGGTGTAATTAGGCTAAAGGTTATGCATTGACACCTTGATTCTGATTGCTCTGAAGCTACCTGATTACTTTACATGAGGCAAAAGTTGTTTATTAAAAAAAAAAAAAAAAAAACCTTAGGTGAACTTTGAAGCAGATTTTGGAAGAACACCCTCTGCTGGTTGGGAGGAAAAGATGGAAAACTTACAGCACCTGGTATTCCCAAGCGGTCTCCCATCCAGGTACTAACCAGGCCCAACCCTGTTTGGCTTCCGAGATCGGACGAGATCGGGCGGGTCCAGAGTGGTGTGGCCGTAAGCACTTGCCAGTGTCCAGCAAAGCCTCTTGGCCACTCAATCTCAAGGTTTTCCTGCTTAAAGCTACAGGCTTGCCATTGTGTCCTCCTGATTAACACACCTGCTGACTAGACACACCCACCTGCTGCAAAAACCATGCCATTTCACCTCTCCTCTGCAAAATCAGCCTTGGTTTAAACACACACAAAGTCTGAACAGAAACACTGCTAACATCTGCTCATTGTAACAGGTGGGTGTAATTAGGCTAAAGGTTATGCATTGACACCTTGATTCTGATTGCTCTGAAGCTACCTGATTACTTTACATGAGGCAAAAGTTGTTTATTAAAAAAAAAAAAAAAAAAACCTTAGGTGAACTTTGAAGCAGATTTTGGAAGAACACCCTCTGCTGGTTGGGAGGAAAAGATGGAAAACTTACAGCACCTGGTATTCCCAAGCGGTCTCCCATCCAGGTACTAACCAGGCCCAACCCTGTTTGGCTTCCGAGATCGGACGAGATCGGGCGGGTCCAGAGTGGTGTGGCCGTAAGCACTTGCCAGTGTCCAGCAAAGCCTCTTGGCCACTCAATCTCAAGGTTTTCCTGCTTAAAGCTACAGGCTTGCCATTGTGTCCTCCTGATTAACACACCTGCTGACTAGACACACCCACCTGCTGCAAAAACCATGCCATTTCACCTCTCCTCTGCAAAATCAGCCTTGGTTTAAACACACACAAAGTCTGAACAGAAACACTGCTAACATCTGCTCATTGTAACAGGTGGGTGTAATTAGGCTAAAGGTTATGCATTGACACCTTGATTCTGATTGCTCTGAAGCTACCTGATTACTTTACATGAGGCAAAAGTTGTTTATTAAAAAAAAAAAAAAAAAAACCTTAGGTGAACTTTGAAGCAGATTTTGGAAGAACACCCTCTGCTGGTTGGGAGGAAAAGATGGAAAACTTACAGCACCTGGTATTCCCAAGCGGTCTCCCATCCAGGTACTAACCAGGCCCAACCCTGTTTGGCTTCCGAGATCGGACGAGATCGGGCGGGTCCAGAGTGGTGTGGCCGTAAGCACTTGCCAGTGTCCAGCAAAGCCTCTTGGCCACTCAATCTCAAGGTTTTCCTGCTTAAAGCTACAGGCTTGCCATTGTGTCCTCCTGATTAACACACCTGCTGACTAGACACACCCACCTGCTGCAAAAACCATGCCATTTCACCTCTCCTCTGCAAAATCAGCCTTGGTTTAAACACACACAAAGTCTGAACAGAAACACTGCTAACATCTGCTCATTGTAACAGGTGGGTGTAATTAGGCTAAAGGTTATGCATTGACACCTTGATTCTGATTGCTCTGAAGCTACCTGATTACTTTACATGAGGCAAAAGTTGTTTATTAAAAAAAAAAAAAAAAAAACCTTAGGTGAACTTTGAAGCAGATTTTGGAAGAACACCCTCTGCTGGTTGGGAGGAAAAGATGGAAAACTTACAGCACCTGGTATTCCCAAGCGGTCTCCCATCCAGGTACTAACCAGGCCCAACCCTGTTTGGCTTCCGAGATCGGACGAGATCGGGCGGGTCCAGAGTGGTGTGGCCGTAAGCACTTGCCAGTGTCCAGCAAAGCCTCTTGGCCACTCAATCTCAAGGTTTTCCTGCTTAAAGCTACAGGCTTGCCATTGTGTCCTCCTGATTAACACACCTGCTGACTAGACACACCCACCTGCTGCAAAAACCATGCCATTTCACCTCTCCTCTGCAAAATCAGCCTTGGTTTAAACACACACAAAGTCTGAACAGAAACACTGCTAACATCTGCTCATTGTAACAGGTGGGTGTAATTAGGCTAAAGGTTATGCATTGACACCTTGATTCTGATTGCTCTGAAGCTACCTGATTACTTTACATGAGGCAAAAGTTGTTTATTAAAAAAAAAAAAAAAAAAACCTTAGGTGAACTTTGAAGCAGATTTTGGAAGAACACCCTCTGCTGGTTGGGAGGAAAAGATGGAAAACTTACAGCACCTGGTATTCCCAAGCGGTCTCCCATCCAGGTACTAACCAGGCCCAACCCTGTTTGGCTTCCGAGATCGGACGAGATCGGGCGGGTCCAGAGTGGTGTGGCCGTAAGCACTTGCCAGTGTCCAGCAAAGCCTCTTGGCCACTCAATCTCAAGGTTTTCCTGCTTAAAGCTACAGGCTTGCCATTGTGTCCTCCTGATTAACACACCTGCTGACTAGACACACCCACCTGCTGCAAAAACCATGCCATTTCACCTCTCCTCTGCAAAATCAGCCTTGGTTTAAACACACACAAAGTCTGAACAGAAACACTGCTAACATCTGCTCATTGTAACAGGTGGGTGTAATTAGGCTAAAGGTTATGCATTGACACCTTGATTCTGATTGCTCTGAAGCTACCTGATTACTTTACATGAGGCAAAAGTTGTTTATTAAAAAAAAAAAAAAAAAAACCTTAGGTGAACTTTGAAGCAGATTTTGGAAGAACACCCTCTGCTGGTTGGGAGGAAAAGATGGAAAACTTACAGCACCTGGTATTCCCAAGCGGTCTCCCATCCAGGTACTAACCAGGCCCAACCCTGTTTGGCTTCCGAGATCGGACGAGATCGGGCGGGTCCAGAGTGGTGTGGCCGTAAGCACTTGCCAGTGTCCAGCAAAGCCTCTTGGCCACTCAATCTCAAGGTTTTCCTGCTTAAAGCTACAGGCTTGCCATTGTGTCCTCCTGATTAACACACCTGCTGACTAGACACACCCACCTGCTGCAAAAACCATGCCATTTCACCTCTCCTCTGCAAAATCAGCCTTGGTTTAAACACACACAAAGTCTGAACAGAAACACTGCTAACATCTGCTCATTGTAACAGGTGGGTGTAATTAGGCTAAAGGTTATGCATTGACACCTTGATTCTGATTGCTCTGAAGCTACCTGATTACTTTACATGAGGCAAAAGTTGTTTATTAAAAAAAAAAAAAAAAAAACCTTAGGTGAACTTTGAAGCAGATTTTGGAAGAACACCCTCTGCTGGTTGGGAGGAAAAGATGGAAAACTTACAGCACCTGGTATTCCCAAGCGGTCTCCCATCCAGGTACTAACCAGGCCCAACCCTGTTTGGCTTCCGAGATCGGACGAGATCGGGCGGGTCCAGAGTGGTGTGGCCGTAAGCACTTGCCAGTGTCCAGCAAAGCCTCTTGGCCACTCAATCTCAAGGTTTTCCTGCTTAAAGCTACAGGCTTGCCATTGTGTCCTCCTGATTAACACACCTGCTGACTAGACACACCCACCTGCTGCAAAAACCATGCCATTTCACCTCTCCTCTGCAAAATCAGCCTTGGTTTAAACACACACAAAGTCTGAACAGAAACACTGCTAACATCTGCTCATTGTAACAGGTGGGTGTAATTAGGCTAAAGGTTATGCATTGACACCTTGATTCTGATTGCTCTGAAGCTACCTGATTACTTTACATGAGGCAAAAGTTGTTTATTAAAAAAAAAAAAAAAAAAACCTTAGGTGAACTTTGAAGCAGATTTTGGAAGAACACCCTCTGCTGGTTGGGAGGAAAAGATGGAAAACTTACAGCACCTGGTATTCCCAAGCGGTCTCCCATCCAGGTACTAACCAGGCCCAACCCTGTTTGGCTTCCGAGATCGGACGAGATCGGGCGGGTCCAGAGTGGTGTGGCCGTAAGCACTTGCCAGTGTCCAGCAAAGCCTCTTGGCCACTCAATCTCAAGGTTTTCCTGCTTAAAGCTACAGGCTTGCCATTGTGTCCTCCTGATTAACACACCTGCTGACTAGACACACCCACCTGCTGCAAAAACCATGCCATTTCACCTCTCCTCTGCAAAATCAGCCTTGGTTTAAACACACACAAAGTCTGAACAGAAACACTGCTAACATCTGCTCATTGTAACAGGTGGGTGTAATTAGGCTAAAGGTTATGCATTGACACCTTGATTCTGATTGCTCTGAAGCTACCTGATTACTTTACATGAGGCAAAAGTTGTTTATTAAAAAAAAAAAAAAAAAAACCTTAGGTGAACTTTGAAGCAGATTTTGGAAGAACACCCTCTGCTGGTTGGGAGGAAAAGATGGAAAACTTACAGCACCTGGTATTCCCAAGCGGTCTCCCATCCAGGTACTAACCAGGCCC
Organism: Oryzias latipes; assembly: GCF_053564925.1. Classification (NCBI taxonomy): domain Eukaryota; kingdom Metazoa; phylum Chordata; class Actinopteri; order Beloniformes; family Adrianichthyidae; genus Oryzias; species Oryzias latipes. Next base: position 9,540,689 of record NC_136252.1, read on the forward strand.
AACCCTGTTTGGCTTCCGAGATCGGACGAGATCGGGCGGGTCCAGAGTGGTGTGGCCGTAAGCACTTGCCAGTGTCCAGCAAAGCCTCTTGGCCACTCAATCTCAAGGTTTTCCTGCTTAAAGCTACAGGCTTGCCATTGTGTCCTCCTGATTAACACACCTGCTGACTAGACACACCCACCTGCTGCAAAAACCATGCCATTTCACCTCTCCTCTGCAAAATCAGCCTTGGTTTAAACACACACAAAGTCTGAACAGAAACACTGCTAACATCTGCTCATTGTAACAGGTGGGTGTAATTAGGCTAAAGGTTATGCATTGACACCTTGATTCTGATTGCTCTGAAGCTACCTGATTACTTTACATGAGGCAAAAGTTGTTTATTAAAAAAAAAAAAAAAAAAACCTTAGGTGAACTTTGAAGCAGATTTTGGAAGAACACCCTCTGCTGGTTGGGAGGAAAAGATGGAAAACTTACAGCACCTGGTATTCCCAAGCGGTCTCCCATCCAGGTACTAACCAGGCCCAACCCTGTTTGGCTTCCGAGATCGGACGAGATCGGGCGGGTCCAGAGTGGTGTGGCCGTAAGCACTTGCCAGTGTCCAGCAAAGCCTCTTGGCCACTCAATCTCAAGGTTTTCCTGCTTAAAGCTACAGGCTTGCCATTGTGTCCTCCTGATTAACACACCTGCTGACTAGACACACCCACCTGCTGCAAAAACCATGCCATTTCACCTCTCCTCTGCAAAATCAGCCTTGGTTTAAACACACACAAAGTCTGAACAGAAACACTGCTAACATCTGCTCATTGTAACAGGTGGGTGTAATTAGGCTAAAGGTTATGCATTGACACCTTGATTCTGATTGCTCTGAAGCTACCTGATTACTTTACATGAGGCAAAAGTTGTTTATTAAAAAAAAAAAAAAAAAAACCTTAGGTGAACTTTGAAGCAGATTTTGGAAGAACACCCTCTGCTGGTTGGGAGGAAAAGATGGAAAACTTACAGCACCTGGTATTCCCAAGCGGTCTCCCATCCAGGTACTAACCAGGCCCAACCCTGTTTGGCTTCCGAGATCGGACGAGATCGGGCGGGTCCAGAGTGGTGTGGCCGTAAGCACTTGCCAGTGTCCAGCAAAGCCTCTTGGCCACTCAATCTCAAGGTTTTCCTGCTTAAAGCTACAGGCTTGCCATTGTGTCCTCCTGATTAACACACCTGCTGACTAGACACACCCACCTGCTGCAAAAACCATGCCATTTCACCTCTCCTCTGCAAAATCAGCCTTGGTTTAAACACACACAAAGTCTGAACAGAAACACTGCTAACATCTGCTCATTGTAACAGGTGGGTGTAATTAGGCTAAAGGTTATGCATTGACACCTTGATTCTGATTGCTCTGAAGCTACCTGATTACTTTACATGAGGCAAAAGTTGTTTATTAAAAAAAAAAAAAAAAAAACCTTAGGTGAACTTTGAAGCAGATTTTGGAAGAACACCCTCTGCTGGTTGGGAGGAAAAGATGGAAAACTTACAGCACCTGGTATTCCCAAGCGGTCTCCCATCCAGGTACTAACCAGGCCCAACCCTGTTTGGCTTCCGAGATCGGACGAGATCGGGCGGGTCCAGAGTGGTGTGGCCGTAAGCACTTGCCAGTGTCCAGCAAAGCCTCTTGGCCACTCAATCTCAAGGTTTTCCTGCTTAAAGCTACAGGCTTGCCATTGTGTCCTCCTGATTAACACACCTGCTGACTAGACACACCCACCTGCTGCAAAAACCATGCCATTTCACCTCTCCTCTGCAAAATCAGCCTTGGTTTAAACACACACAAAGTCTGAACAGAAACACTGCTAACATCTGCTCATTGTAACAGGTGGGTGTAATTAGGCTAAAGGTTATGCATTGACACCTTGATTCTGATTGCTCTGAAGCTACCTGATTACTTTACATGAGGCAAAAGTTGTTTATTAAAAAAAAAAAAAAAAAAACCTTAGGTGAACTTTGAAGCAGATTTTGGAAGAACACCCTCTGCTGGTTGGGAGGAAAAGATGGAAAACTTACAGCACCTGGTATTCCCAAGCGGTCTCCCATCCAGGTACTAACCAGGCCCAACCCTGTTTGGCTTCCGAGATCGGACGAGATCGGGCGGGTCCAGAGTGGTGTGGCCGTAAGCACTTGCCAGTGTCCAGCAAAGCCTCTTGGCCACTCAATCTCAAGGTTTTCCTGCTTAAAGCTACAGGCTTGCCATTGTGTCCTCCTGATTAACACACCTGCTGACTAGACACACCCACCTGCTGCAAAAACCATGCCATTTCACCTCTCCTCTGCAAAATCAGCCTTGGTTTAAACACACACAAAGTCTGAACAGAAACACTGCTAACATCTGCTCATTGTAACAGGTGGGTGTAATTAGGCTAAAGGTTATGCATTGACACCTTGATTCTGATTGCTCTGAAGCTACCTGATTACTTTACATGAGGCAAAAGTTGTTTATTAAAAAAAAAAAAAAAAAAACCTTAGGTGAACTTTGAAGCAGATTTTGGAAGAACACCCTCTGCTGGTTGGGAGGAAAAGATGGAAAACTTACAGCACCTGGTATTCCCAAGCGGTCTCCCATCCAGGTACTAACCAGGCCCAACCCTGTTTGGCTTCCGAGATCGGACGAGATCGGGCGGGTCCAGAGTGGTGTGGCCGTAAGCACTTGCCAGTGTCCAGCAAAGCCTCTTGGCCACTCAATCTCAAGGTTTTCCTGCTTAAAGCTACAGGCTTGCCATTGTGTCCTCCTGATTAACACACCTGCTGACTAGACACACCCACCTGCTGCAAAAACCATGCCATTTCACCTCTCCTCTGCAAAATCAGCCTTGGTTTAAACACACACAAAGTCTGAACAGAAACACTGCTAACATCTGCTCATTGTAACAGGTGGGTGTAATTAGGCTAAAGGTTATGCATTGACACCTTGATTCTGATTGCTCTGAAGCTACCTGATTACTTTACATGAGGCAAAAGTTGTTTATTAAAAAAAAAAAAAAAAAAACCTTAGGTGAACTTTGAAGCAGATTTTGGAAGAACACCCTCTGCTGGTTGGGAGGAAAAGATGGAAAACTTACAGCACCTGGTATTCCCAAGCGGTCTCCCATCCAGGTACTAACCAGGCCCAACCCTGTTTGGCTTCCGAGATCGGACGAGATCGGGCGGGTCCAGAGTGGTGTGGCCGTAAGCACTTGCCAGTGTCCAGCAAAGCCTCTTGGCCACTCAATCTCAAGGTTTTCCTGCTTAAAGCTACAGGCTTGCCATTGTGTCCTCCTGATTAACACACCTGCTGACTAGACACACCCACCTGCTGCAAAAACCATGCCATTTCACCTCTCCTCTGCAAAATCAGCCTTGGTTTAAACACACACAAAGTCTGAACAGAAACACTGCTAACATCTGCTCATTGTAACAGGTGGGTGTAATTAGGCTAAAGGTTATGCATTGACACCTTGATTCTGATTGCTCTGAAGCTACCTGATTACTTTACATGAGGCAAAAGTTGTTTATTAAAAAAAAAAAAAAAAAAACCTTAGGTGAACTTTGAAGCAGATTTTGGAAGAACACCCTCTGCTGGTTGGGAGGAAAAGATGGAAAACTTACAGCACCTGGTATTCCCAAGCGGTCTCCCATCCAGGTACTAACCAGGCCCAACCCTGTTTGGCTTCCGAGATCGGACGAGATCGGGCGGGTCCAGAGTGGTGTGGCCGTAAGCACTTGCCAGTGTCCAGCAAAGCCTCTTGGCCACTCAATCTCAAGGTTTTCCTGCTTAAAGCTACAGGCTTGCCATTGTGTCCTCCTGATTAACACACCTGCTGACTAGACACACCCACCTGCTGCAAAAACCATGCCATTTCACCTCTCCTCTGCAAAATCAGCCTTGGTTTAAACACACACAAAGTCTGAACAGAAACACTGCTAACATCTGCTCATTGTAACAGGTGGGTGTAATTAGGCTAAAGGTTATGCATTGACACCTTGATTCTGATTGCTCTGAAGCTACCTGATTACTTTACATGAGGCAAAAGTTGTTTATTAAAAAAAAAAAAAAAAAAACCTTAGGTGAACTTTGAAGCAGATTTTGGAAGAACACCCTCTGCTGGTTGGGAGGAAAAGATGGAAAACTTACAGCACCTGGTATTCCCAAGCGGTCTCCCATCCAGGTACTAACCAGGCCCAACCCTGTTTGGCTTCCGAGATCGGACGAGATCGGGCGGGTCCAGAGTGGTGTGGCCGTAAGCACTTGCCAGTGTCCAGCAAAGCCTCTTGGCCACTCAATCTCAAGGTTTTCCTGCTTAAAGCTACAGGCTTGCCATTGTGTCCTCCTGATTAACACACCTGCTGACTAGACACACCCACCTGCTGCAAAAACCATGCCATTTCACCTCTCCTCTGCAAAATCAGCCTTGGTTTAAACACACACAAAGTCTGAACAGAAACACTGCTAACATCTGCTCATTGTAACAGGTGGGTGTAATTAGGCTAAAGGTTATGCATTGACACCTTGATTCTGATTGCTCTGAAGCTACCTGATTACTTTACATGAGGCAAAAGTTGTTTATTAAAAAAAAAAAAAAAAAAACCTTAGGTGAACTTTGAAGCAGATTTTGGAAGAACACCCTCTGCTGGTTGGGAGGAAAAGATGGAAAACTTACAGCACCTGGTATTCCCAAGCGGTCTCCCATCCAGGTACTAACCAGGCCCAACCCTGTTTGGCTTCCGAGATCGGACGAGATCGGGCGGGTCCAGAGTGGTGTGGCCGTAAGCACTTGCCAGTGTCCAGCAAAGCCTCTTGGCCACTCAATCTCAAGGTTTTCCTGCTTAAAGCTACAGGCTTGCCATTGTGTCCTCCTGATTAACACACCTGCTGACTAGACACACCCACCTGCTGCAAAAACCATGCCATTTCACCTCTCCTCTGCAAAATCAGCCTTGGTTTAAACACACACAAAGTCTGAACAGAAACACTGCTAACATCTGCTCATTGTAACAGGTGGGTGTAATTAGGCTAAAGGTTATGCATTGACACCTTGATTCTGATTGCTCTGAAGCTACCTGATTACTTTACATGAGGCAAAAGTTGTTTATTAAAAAAAAAAAAAAAAAAACCTTAGGTGAACTTTGAAGCAGATTTTGGAAGAACACCCTCTGCTGGTTGGGAGGAAAAGATGGAAAACTTACAGCACCTGGTATTCCCAAGCGGTCTCCCATCCAGGTACTAACCAGGCCCAACCCTGTTTGGCTTCCGAGATCGGACGAGATCGGGCGGGTCCAGAGTGGTGTGGCCGTAAGCACTTGCCAGTGTCCAGCAAAGCCTCTTGGCCACTCAATCTCAAGGTTTTCCTGCTTAAAGCTACAGGCTTGCCATTGTGTCCTCCTGATTAACACACCTGCTGACTAGACACACCCACCTGCTGCAAAAACCATGCCATTTCACCTCTCCTCTGCAAAATCAGCCTTGGTTTAAACACACACAAAGTCTGAACAGAAACACTGCTAACATCTGCTCATTGTAACAGGTGGGTGTAATTAGGCTAAAGGTTATGCATTGACACCTTGATTCTGATTGCTCTGAAGCTACCTGATTACTTTACATGAGGCAAAAGTTGTTTATTAAAAAAAAAAAAAAAAAAACCTTAGGTGAACTTTGAAGCAGATTTTGGAAGAACACCCTCTGCTGGTTGGGAGGAAAAGATGGAAAACTTACAGCACCTGGTATTCCCAAGCGGTCTCCCATCCAGGTACTAACCAGGCCCAACCCTGTTTGGCTTCCGAGATCGGACGAGATCGGGCGGGTCCAGAGTGGTGTGGCCGTAAGCACTTGCCAGTGTCCAGCAAAGCCTCTTGGCCACTCAATCTCAAGGTTTTCCTGCTTAAAGCTACAGGCTTGCCATTGTGTCCTCCTGATTAACACACCTGCTGACTAGACACACCCACCTGCTGCAAAAACCATGCCATTTCACCTCTCCTCTGCAAAATCAGCCTTGGTTTAAACACACACAAAGTCTGAACAGAAACACTGCTAACATCTGCTCATTGTAACAGGTGGGTGTAATTAGGCTAAAGGTTATGCATTGACACCTTGATTCTGATTGCTCTGAAGCTACCTGATTACTTTACATGAGGCAAAAGTTGTTTATTAAAAAAAAAAAAAAAAAAACCTTAGGTGAACTTTGAAGCAGATTTTGGAAGAACACCCTCTGCTGGTTGGGAGGAAAAGATGGAAAACTTACAGCACCTGGTATTCCCAAGCGGTCTCCCATCCAGGTACTAACCAGGCCCAACCCTGTTTGGCTTCCGAGATCGGACGAGATCGGGCGGGTCCAGAGTGGTGTGGCCGTAAGCACTTGCCAGTGTCCAGCAAAGCCTCTTGGCCACTCAATCTCAAGGTTTTCCTGCTTAAAGCTACAGGCTTGCCATTGTGTCCTCCTGATTAACACACCTGCTGACTAGACACACCCACCTGCTGCAAAAACCATGCCATTTCACCTCTCCTCTGCAAAATCAGCCTTGGTTTAAACACACACAAAGTCTGAACAGAAACACTGCTAACATCTGCTCATTGTAACAGGTGGGTGTAATTAGGCTAAAGGTTATGCATTGACACCTTGATTCTGATTGCTCTGAAGCTACCTGATTACTTTACATGAGGCAAAAGTTGTTTATTAAAAAAAAAAAAAAAAAAACCTTAGGTGAACTTTGAAGCAGATTTTGGAAGAACACCCTCTGCTGGTTGGGAGGAAAAGATGGAAAACTTACAGCACCTGGTATTCCCAAGCGGTCTCCCATCCAGGTACTAACCAGGCCCAACCCTGTTTGGCTTCCGAGATCGGACGAGATCGGGCGGGTCCAGAGTGGTGTGGCCGTAAGCACTTGCCAGTGTCCAGCAAAGCCTCTTGGCCACTCAATCTCAAGGTTTTCCTGCTTAAAGCTACAGGCTTGCCATTGTGTCCTCCTGATTAACACACCTGCTGACTAGACACACCCACCTGCTGCAAAAACCATGCCATTTCACCTCTCCTCTGCAAAATCAGCCTTGGTTTAAACACACACAAAGTCTGAACAGAAACACTGCTAACATCTGCTCATTGTAACAGGTGGGTGTAATTAGGCTAAAGGTTATGCATTGACACCTTGATTCTGATTGCTCTGAAGCTACCTGATTACTTTACATGAGGCAAAAGTTGTTTATTAAAAAAAAAAAAAAAAAAACCTTAGGTGAACTTTGAAGCAGATTTTGGAAGAACACCCTCTGCTGGTTGGGAGGAAAAGATGGAAAACTTACAGCACCTGGTATTCCCAAGCGGTCTCCCATCCAGGTACTAACCAGGCCCAACCCTGTTTGGCTTCCGAGATCGGACGAGATCGGGCGGGTCCAGAGTGGTGTGGCCGTAAGCACTTGCCAGTGTCCAGCAAAGCCTCTTGGCCACTCAATCTCAAGGTTTTCCTGCTTAAAGCTACAGGCTTGCCATTGTGTCCTCCTGATTAACACACCTGCTGACTAGACACACCCACCTGCTGCAAAAACCATGCCATTTCACCTCTCCTCTGCAAAATCAGCCTTGGTTTAAACACACACAAAGTCTGAACAGAAACACTGCTAACATCTGCTCATTGTAACAGGTGGGTGTAATTAGGCTAAAGGTTATGCATTGACACCTTGATTCTGATTGCTCTGAAGCTACCTGATTACTTTACATGAGGCAAAAGTTGTTTATTAAAAAAAAAAAAAAAAAAACCTTAGGTGAACTTTGAAGCAGATTTTGGAAGAACACCCTCTGCTGGTTGGGAGGAAAAGATGGAAAACTTACAGCACCTGGTATTCCCAAGCGGTCTCCCATCCAGGTACTAACCAGGCCCAACCCTGTTTGGCTTCCGAGATCGGACGAGATCGGGCGGGTCCAGAGTGGTGTGGCCGTAAGCACTTGCCAGTGTCCAGCAAAGCCTCTTGGCCACTCAATCTCAAGGTTTTCCTGCTTAAAGCTACAGGCTTGCCATTGTGTCCTCCTGATTAACACACCTGCTGACTAGACACACCCACCTGCTGCAAAAACCATGCCATTTCACCTCTCCTCTGCAAAATCAGCCTTGGTTTAAACACACACAAAGTCTGAACAGAAACACTGCTAACATCTGCTCATTGTAACAGGTGGGTGTAATTAGGCTAAAGGTTATGCATTGACACCTTGATTCTGATTGCTCTGAAGCTACCTGATTACTTTACATGAGGCAAAAGTTGTTTATTAAAAAAAAAAAAAAAAAAACCTTAGGTGAACTTTGAAGCAGATTTTGGAAGAACACCCTCTGCTGGTTGGGAGGAAAAGATGGAAAACTTACAGCACCTGGTATTCCCAAGCGGTCTCCCATCCAGGTACTAACCAGGCCCAACCCTGTTTGGCTTCCGAGATCGGACGAGATCGGGCGGGTCCAGAGTGGTGTGGCCGTAAGCACTTGCCAGTGTCCAGCAAAGCCTCTTGGCCACTCAATCTCAAGGTTTTCCTGCTTAAAGCTACAGGCTTGCCATTGTGTCCTCCTGATTAACACACCTGCTGACTAGACACACCCACCTGCTGCAAAAACCATGCCATTTCACCTCTCCTCTGCAAAATCAGCCTTGGTTTAAACACACACAAAGTCTGAACAGAAACACTGCTAACATCTGCTCATTGTAACAGGTGGGTGTAATTAGGCTAAAGGTTATGCATTGACACCTTGATTCTGATTGCTCTGAAGCTACCTGATTACTTTACATGAGGCAAAAGTTGTTTATTAAAAAAAAAAAAAAAAAAACCTTAGGTGAACTTTGAAGCAGATTTTGGAAGAACACCCTCTGCTGGTTGGGAGGAAAAGATGGAAAACTTACAGCACCTGGTATTCCCAAGCGGTCTCCCATCCAGGTACTAACCAGGCCCAACCCTGTTTGGCTTCCGAGATCGGACGAGATCGGGCGGGTCCAGAGTGGTGTGGCCGTAAGCACTTGCCAGTGTCCAGCAAAGCCTCTTGGCCACTCAATCTCAAGGTTTTCCTGCTTAAAGCTACAGGCTTGCCATTGTGTCCTCCTGATTAACACACCTGCTGACTAGACACACCCACCTGCTGCAAAAACCATGCCATTTCACCTCTCCTCTGCAAAATCAGCCTTGGTTTAAACACACACAAAGTCTGAACAGAAACACTGCTAACATCTGCTCATTGTAACAGGTGGGTGTAATTAGGCTAAAGGTTATGCATTGACACCTTGATTCTGATTGCTCTGAAGCTACCTGATTACTTTACATGAGGCAAAAGTTGTTTATTAAAAAAAAAAAAAAAAAAACCTTAGGTGAACTTTGAAGCAGATTTTGGAAGAACACCCTCTGCTGGTTGGGAGGAAAAGATGGAAAACTTACAGCACCTGGTATTCCCAAGCGGTCTCCCATCCAGGTACTAACCAGGCCCAACCCTGTTTGGCTTCCGAGATCGGACGAGATCGGGCGGGTCCAGAGTGGTGTGGCCGTAAGCACTTGCCAGTGTCCAGCAAAGCCTCTTGGCCACTCAATCTCAAGGTTTTCCTGCTTAAAGCTACAGGCTTGCCATTGTGTCCTCCTGATTAACACACCTGCTGACTAGACACACCCACCTGCTGCAAAAACCATGCCATTTCACCTCTCCTCTGCAAAATCAGCCTTGGTTTAAACACACACAAAGTCTGAACAGAAACACTGCTAACATCTGCTCATTGTAACAGGTGGGTGTAATTAGGCTAAAGGTTATGCATTGACACCTTGATTCTGATTGCTCTGAAGCTACCTGATTACTTTACATGAGGCAAAAGTTGTTTATTAAAAAAAAAAAAAAAAAAACCTTAGGTGAACTTTGAAGCAGATTTTGGAAGAACACCCTCTGCTGGTTGGGAGGAAAAGATGGAAAACTTACAGCACCTGGTATTCCCAAGCGGTCTCCCATCCAGGTACTAACCAGGCCCAACCCTGTTTGGCTTCCGAGATCGGACGAGATCGGGCGGGTCCAGAGTGGTGTGGCCGTAAGCACTTGCCAGTGTCCAGCAAAGCCTCTTGGCCACTCAATCTCAAGGTTTTCCTGCTTAAAGCTACAGGCTTGCCATTGTGTCCTCCTGATTAACACACCTGCTGACTAGACACACCCACCTGCTGCAAAAACCATGCCATTTCACCTCTCCTCTGCAAAATCAGCCTTGGTTTAAACACACACAAAGTCTGAACAGAAACACTGCTAACATCTGCTCATTGTAACAGGTGGGTGTAATTAGGCTAAAGGTTATGCATTGACACCTTGATTCTGATTGCTCTGAAGCTACCTGATTACTTTACATGAGGCAAAAGTTGTTTATTAAAAAAAAAAAAAAAAAAACCTTAGGTGAACTTTGAAGCAGATTTTGGAAGAACACCCTCTGCTGGTTGGGAGGAAAAGATGGAAAACTTACAGCACCTGGTATTCCCAAGCGGTCTCCCATCCAGGTACTAACCAGGCCCAACCCTGTTTGGCTTCCGAGATCGGACGAGATCGGGCGGGTCCAGAGTGGTGTGGCCGTAAGCACTTGCCAGTGTCCAGCAAAGCCTCTTGGCCACTCAATCTCAAGGTTTTCCTGCTTAAAGCTACAGGCTTGCCATTGTGTCCTCCTGATTAACACACCTGCTGACTAGACACACCCACCTGCTGCAAAAACCATGCCATTTCACCTCTCCTCTGCAAAATCAGCCTTGGTTTAAACACACACAAAGTCTGAACAGAAACACTGCTAACATCTGCTCATTGTAACAGGTGGGTGTAATTAGGCTAAAGGTTATGCATTGACACCTTGATTCTGATTGCTCTGAAGCTACCTGATTACTTTACATGAGGCAAAAGTTGTTTATTAAAAAAAAAAAAAAAAAAACCTTAGGTGAACTTTGAAGCAGATTTTGGAAGAACACCCTCTGCTGGTTGGGAGGAAAAGATGGAAAACTTACAGCACCTGGTATTCCCAAGCGGTCTCCCATCCAGGTACTAACCAGGCCCAACCCTGTTTGGCTTCCGAGATCGGACGAGATCGGGCGGGTCCAGAGTGGTGTGGCCGTAAGCACTTGCCAGTGTCCAGCAAAGCCTCTTGGCCACTCAATCTCAAGGTTTTCCTGCTTAAAGCTACAGGCTTGCCATTGTGTCCTCCTGATTAACACACCTGCTGACTAGACACACCCACCTGCTGCAAAAACCATGCCATTTCACCTCTCCTCTGCAAAATCAGCCTTGGTTTAAACACACACAAAGTCTGAACAGAAACACTGCTAACATCTGCTCATTGTAACAGGTGGGTGTAATTAGGCTAAAGGTTATGCATTGACACCTTGATTCTGATTGCTCTGAAGCTACCTGATTACTTTACATGAGGCAAAAGTTGTTTATTAAAAAAAAAAAAAAAAAAACCTTAGGTGAACTTTGAAGCAGATTTTGGAAGAACACCCTCTGCTGGTTGGGAGGAAAAGATGGAAAACTTACAGCACCTGGTATTCCCAAGCGGTCTCCCATCCAGGTACTAACCAGGCCCAACCCTGTTTGGCTTCCGAGATCGGACGAGATCGGGCGGGTCCAGAGTGGTGTGGCCGTAAGCACTTGCCAGTGTCCAGCAAAGCCTCTTGGCCACTCAATCTCAAGGTTTTCCTGCTTAAAGCTACAGGCTTGCCATTGTGTCCTCCTGATTAACACACCTGCTGACTAGACACACCCACCTGCTGCAAAAACCATGCCATTTCACCTCTCCTCTGCAAAATCAGCCTTGGTTTAAACACACACAAAGTCTGAACAGAAACACTGCTAACATCTGCTCATTGTAACAGGTGGGTGTAATTAGGCTAAAGGTTATGCATTGACACCTTGATTCTGATTGCTCTGAAGCTACCTGATTACTTTACATGAGGCAAAAGTTGTTTATTAAAAAAAAAAAAAAAAAAACCTTAGGTGAACTTTGAAGCAGATTTTGGAAGAACACCCTCTGCTGGTTGGGAGGAAAAGATGGAAAACTTACAGCACCTGGTATTCCCAAGCGGTCTCCCATCCAGGTACTAACCAGGCCCAACCCTGTTTGGCTTCCGAGATCGGACGAGATCGGGCGGGTCCAGAGTGGTGTGGCCGTAAGCACTTGCCAGTGTCCAGCAAAGCCTCTTGGCCACTCAATCTCAAGGTTTTCCTGCTTAAAGCTACAGGCTTGCCATTGTGTCCTCCTGATTAACACACCTGCTGACTAGACACACCCACCTGCTGCAAAAACCATGCCATTTCACCTCTCCTCTGCAAAATCAGCCTTGGTTTAAACACACACAAAGTCTGAACAGAAACACTGCTAACATCTGCTCATTGTAACAGGTGGGTGTAATTAGGCTAAAGGTTATGCATTGACACCTTGATTCTGATTGCTCTGAAGCTACCTGATTACTTTACATGAGGCAAAAGTTGTTTATTAAAAAAAAAAAAAAAAAAACCTTAGGTGAACTTTGAAGCAGATTTTGGAAGAACACCCTCTGCTGGTTGGGAGGAAAAGATGGAAAACTTACAGCACCTGGTATTCCCAAGCGGTCTCCCATCCAGGTACTAACCAGGCCCAACCCTGTTTGGCTTCCGAGATCGGACGAGATCGGGCGGGTCCAGAGTGGTGTGGCCGTAAGCACTTGCCAGTGTCCAGCAAAGCCTCTTGGCCACTCAATCTCAAGGTTTTCCTGCTTAAAGCTACAGGCTTGCCATTGTGTCCTCCTGATTAACACACCTGCTGACTAGACACACCCACCTGCTGCAAAAACCATGCCATTTCACCTCTCCTCTGCAAAATCAGCCTTGGTTTAAACACACACAAAGTCTGAACAGAAACACTGCTAACATCTGCTCATTGTAACAGGTGGGTGTAATTAGGCTAAAGGTTATGCATTGACACCTTGATTCTGATTGCTCTGAAGCTACCTGATTACTTTACATGAGGCAAAAGTTGTTTATTAAAAAAAAAAAAAAAAAAACCTTAGGTGAACTTTGAAGCAGATTTTGGAAGAACACCCTCTGCTGGTTGGGAGGAAAAGATGGAAAACTTACAGCACCTGGTATTCCCAAGCGGTCTCCCATCCAGGTACTAACCAGGCCCAACCCTGTTTGGCTTCCGAGATCGGACGAGATCGGGCGGGTCCAGAGTGGTGTGGCCGTAAGCACTTGCCAGTGTCCAGCAAAGCCTCTTGGCCACTCAATCTCAAGGTTTTCCTGCTTAAAGCTACAGGCTTGCCATTGTGTCCTCCTGATTAACACACCTGCTGACTAGACACACCCACCTGCTGCAAAAACCATGCCATTTCACCTCTCCTCTGCAAAATCAGCCTTGGTTTAAACACACACAAAGTCTGAACAGAAACACTGCTAACATCTGCTCATTGTAACAGGTGGGTGTAATTAGGCTAAAGGTTATGCATTGACACCTTGATTCTGATTGCTCTGAAGCTACCTGATTACTTTACATGAGGCAAAAGTTGTTTATTAAAAAAAAAAAAAAAAAAACCTTAGGTGAACTTTGAAGCAGATTTTGGAAGAACACCCTCTGCTGGTTGGGAGGAAAAGATGGAAAACTTACAGCACCTGGTATTCCCAAGCGGTCTCCCATCCAGGTACTAACCAGGCCCAACCCTGTTTGGCTTCCGAGATCGGACGAGATCGGGCGGGTCCAGAGTGGTGTGGCCGTAAGCACTTGCCAGTGTCCAGCAAAGCCTCTTGGCCACTCAATCTCAAGGTTTTCCTGCTTAAAGCTACAGGCTTGCCATTGTGTCCTCCTGATTAACACACCTGCTGACTAGACACACCCACCTGCTGCAAAAACCATGCCATTTCACCTCTCCTCTGCAAAATCAGCCTTGGTTTAAACACACACAAAGTCTGAACAGAAACACTGCTAACATCTGCTCATTGTAACAGGTGGGTGTAATTAGGCTAAAGGTTATGCATTGACACCTTGATTCTGATTGCTCTGAAGCTACCTGATTACTTTACATGAGGCAAAAGTTGTTTATTAAAAAAAAAAAAAAAAAAACCTTAGGTGAACTTTGAAGCAGATTTTGGAAGAACACCCTCTGCTGGTTGGGAGGAAAAGATGGAAAACTTACAGCACCTGGTATTCCCAAGCGGTCTCCCATCCAGGTACTAACCAGGCCCAACCCTGTTTGGCTTCCGAGATCGGACGAGATCGGGCGGGTCCAGAGTGGTGTGGCCGTAAGCACTTGCCAGTGTCCAGCAAAGCCTCTTGGCCACTCAATCTCAAGGTTTTCCTGCTTAAAGCTACAGGCTTGCCATTGTGTCCTCCTGATTAACACACCTGCTGACTAGACACACCCACCTGCTGCAAAAACCATGCCATTTCACCTCTCCTCTGCAAAATCAGCCTTGGTTTAAACACACACAAAGTCTGAACAGAAACACTGCTAACATCTGCTCATTGTAACAGGTGGGTGTAATTAGGCTAAAGGTTATGCATTGACACCTTGATTCTGATTGCTCTGAAGCTACCTGATTACTTTACATGAGGCAAAAGTTGTTTATTAAAAAAAAAAAAAAAAAAAAAGAAAAAGAAAAAGAAAAAAACCTTAGGTGAACTTTGAAGCAGATTTTGGAAGAACACCCTCTGCTGGTTGGGAGGAAAAGATGGAAAACTTACAGCACCTGGTATTCCCAAGCGGTCTCCCATCCAGGTACTAACCAGGCCCAACCCTGTTTGGCTTCCGAGATCGGACGAGATCGGGCGGGTCCAGAGTGGTGTGGCCGTAAGCACTTGCCAGTGTCCAGCAAAGCCTCTTGGCCACTCAATCTCAAGGTTTTCCTGCCTAAAGCTACAGGCTTGCCATTGTGTCCTCCTGATTAACACACCTGCTGACTAGACACACCCACCTGCTGCAAAAACCATGCCATTTCACCTCTCCTCTGCAAAATCAACCTTGGTTTAAACACACACAAAGTATGAACAGAAACACTGCTAACATCTGCTCATTGTAACAGGTGGGTGTAATTAGGCTAAAAGTTATGCATTGACACCTTGATTCTGATTGCTCTGAAGCTACCTGATTACTTTACACGAGGCAAAAGTTGTTTATTAAAAAAAAAAAACCTAAGGTGAACTTTGAAGCAGATTTTGGAAGAACACCCTCTGCTGGTTGGGAGGAAAAGATGGAAAACTTACAGCACCTGGTATTCCCAAGCGGTCTCCCATCCAGGTACTAACCAGGCCCAACCCTGTTTGGCTTCCGAGATTGGACGAAATCGGGGGGCGGGTCTTTTTTTTTTCTTTTTATTAATAAAGGAGATTAAAATATATACAAAGGTTTTTCATCACAAAACAAAACAAAAATAGATAACATACAGAGTCCAAAATTAGCTTCAAACGTCCTGCAAAAGCAAACATAAATAAATTAGACTTTTAGCCAAACTCCATTGTGCATATTTACACAAACAGCCCAGCCGTTGAAACACGTTTCAGCCATCCATCAGGTTCCATCCGTCTCAAAGTCTCCAAATGCCCCGTTAATAATCTCATAAGACAGCTCCATCTGTCCATAGTCCTCCTCTCCTTGAGTGCCAAGTTCCTGGCCTGGTAGATGGTAAATCGCCCAAGAGCGAGGACCAGGTCCGCCAACTTCCATCCTGGACGTCTTTGGTTCCTGTGCACTCCGAAAAGGGTTTCCCACCTCCAATCTTCCTCCACCGCCCACTCAAAAGAGCACCGGTCCCTCAGCATGTCCCTGAGCCCTTGCAGAAACGGTTTCAACGCCGAACAGTCCAAAAACATGTGTTCCAGTGTCTCAGGGACTGTGCCACAAACAGGACACGTCCTTTCATATAAGTCCTTATTGATCTGATGTAGGACTACACTGGAATAAATGTTTCTATGGCGCACTCTGAAATCCGTATTCCATACCATATGAGGAAAAATACTACCTTTCAGGCTCCACCAAATCTCCGCTGGGTCCTTACCCGGGAAGACTGATGCCCAGGCAGCCTCTGCTGCAGGAACCTTTGACTCCAGGGCAATCAGCAGGGCGTACCAAGCCTTTGTTGGGAGCGACTTCACCTCCATCGATGCACCACCCTGACAGATCTGAAATAAGTACCCTGTGTCCTGCAGTGTAGGACCACCTCTCCTCACAGTGATCAGCCACCGCAGCGGTATAGAGGAGGAAAGCTTTGCAAAAAACTGCTTCACCCTCCTCCTCTCACCCTGGTTCAGGTCATTACAGAACCTGACCAACAAGTCCGAGATGCCACGCAGTCTCCCTCCAGCCACGACGTCCCCTACAAGGAGACAATCACGCTCCTCCAACAGCCTGCATTGTAGGGGAAGACCGCCACACATGAGCACAGGATTATTGAAAATCGGTTGGCACAACACCTGGTAAGGGGTGGATACAGACTGGGTAATGTATCTCCCAACTTTATACCATGCTGTTAGCATCTCTGCTGAGAAAGTGTCCAAGTCCCGAAGAGCCGTCAGTGATCTTCTTTGACAGAAGACACCAAGGCCGAGACGAGAAACCTGGAGAAAACCCTCTACAAAATAATCCTTCCAGAATGGGGTCCGATCCGTGTCCAGGAGCCGAGCCACCAGGTTCAGGCGTAAAGCCCCCTTCCTGGCGCCCAACTCCACCAGATTCAGACCACCACTCTGGACGGCCCTCGACAGAGTATACCTGGAAATCTGATTGGCCTTAGAGCCCCAAAGAAAATTTGAAATGAGATTATTAATTTTCAGTTGAAAGTTTTCCGGAAATGGCAGAATTGATAGGACATAATTAACCCTTGAAAATACCAGTGTGTTTAGTACCATCACCTTACCCCTTAGAGTCAACCTGCGCATCTTCCAAAGACCCAAAATTTGTGCAAGTTTACCCACCACCTCTGTCCAGTTTTTACAAACAGCTTCACCACGTTATCGGGCCAACCAGATTCCCAGTATTTTAACTTCCCTCACAGCCTCTTTGAACCCCCACCTGTTTGTCGTCCCGACCTTGCTGCCTAAAAACAAAACCTCAGACTTGTCAATGTTGAGCTTGGCTCCTGATGCCTCACAGAAAATCCTAATATGTTGCAGGGCCCCATCGACACTAGCCACATCAGTCAGCACCAGGCTAGTGTCGTCCGCATATGAGAAGACTTTGGTTTCCCTCCCAGCAGGCGTGACCACACCCCGAATATCTCCATCCGCATTTATCATGCCCGCCAGGGGTTCCACCGCAATACTAAATAGCATTGCAGACAATGGGCAACCCTGTCTGATTGATCTTCCGATTTTCACAACACCTGTCAAAAGCCCATTACATTGTACACTGCTCCCAGCAGTTGCATACAATGTTTTAATTCTTGAAATAAAAGGTGTCCCGAAACCAAAGCCCTCTAAGACCCTCCACAAGAACCCGTGCTCAACCCTGTCAAAAGCCTTACTGAAATCCAAATTTAAAAATAAACCTCCCCGCTGTTCCATGTGATCCACTGTGCACATAAGTGATAAGATTGTGTCTGAAATTTCCCTGCCCTGCACCCCATATGCTTGTGTCGACACCAGGATGGAGGGGAGCACCTCCTTCAGTCTGTTTGCCAAGATCCTCGTAAGGATCTTATAGTCCATATTCAGTAGCGTAATAGGTCTATAGTTCTCCAGGTCGGCCCTATCCCCTTTATTTTTAAAAATCAATTTAATAGTTCCCATACAGAAGGCGGGCGATGGCAAATGACCAGCAAAGAAAACTCTAAACAGCTTAAATAGAATAGGGAGAAGGTCCTCCTGAAAACACTTGTAGAATTCAGCTGTCAGACCATCTACCCCTGGAGACTTATTTGTGTTTTGTCCCCTAATGGCCATCTTTATCTCTTCAAATTCAATGTCTGCATCAGACGCACGTCTGTCCTCCTCACACACCCTAGTAGATATGGCCTCAACACAGGCCTCAACAGCAGGGAAATCACAAATACCCTCCCTAAACAGATTCTTATAGTAGACTTCCACAGTGTCCAGAATGTCATCCAGTTTATCGCAAATCTGCCCATCCACATCATACAGTGACTTTATCACCGTTTTCTCCTTCCTCCTCTTTTCTAGCCCCAGAAAAAACGCAGAAGACCTCTCCCCCTCCACAAAATTCCTCACCCTGGCCCTTATAGCTGCCGCCCTACATCTCTCCACCTCAAACTGCCTCAAACGATCCAGGTCAGCCGAGTAGATCATTGCATCTCTGTTGGGGTCCTCTGCCAACAGAGATGCCTCCCTCTTCAGCACCGCTCTAACATCCCTTTCATCCTCCCTGGCATCCCACGCTCTCTTTTTACAATATGCAACAGTCGACCTCTTAATTTTGGCCTTCAGATCCTCCCACCAAACAAAAATATCCACTGCGTCATCCATTTGCTCCTTATGATAAGCCAAAAGAGACTTAATCCTCCTTTGATAACCCAACTCCCCCAAAACACTGTTGTTTAAAATCCACATCCCTCCACCATTCCTAACTTTGACCCTGTCAAGAACCACCTCCACCCATGCGTGATCGCTCCACGCGTGTGGTATATACGTGACTCCATTTAACATCCTGGTGACTGAACACGCAGACAGAACATGATCTATCCTGGACTGCTTCAGCACCCCCTTCACCAACTGTCGCCTCGAGAAGTCCCTCTTTCCGTGATTTAACACCCTCCAGACATCAATAATGTCATAAACCGACATGATCGAAAATAGTTCCTTCCTTCCGACATCATTTTTAAAGACATTCCTCACTGACAAATCCGCAGGTGATAGAGCAGTGTTAAAATCCCCCACCAGCAGGGAAAAATCATTTAGGAAAGGCCTGAGGGAGCGAAAAAAAACTCCTCCTTTCCACTTGATCATTGGAGGCATAAATGATGATCAACCTCAACTTCTTCCCAGCCCATTCTAAATCTATCATTAAAAACCGTCCTGCAGGATCCACCCCCCTGAGCGTCACACTGTCAAAGACTCCCGATCTGACAAATATAGCAACTCCTGCTGTGCGCCTCGGGCCCGCCGCATAAAAAGCAGATCCCCCCCACAGCTTCTCAGCCTGCACGCGAGTTTCATTCTCCCAATGCACCTCCTGCAAACAGAGAATGTCACACCTCTCGCCCAAAACTCCCTTAATTCTTTCCATCACACACACTCCTCTAATGTTTAAACTGAGGAGCCTGACCATAAGTAAACAGAAGCAGACATTACGCCGATTTCTTCTTCTTCGCCTTCCCAGTCTGCTTCATAGAGAGTGTCCTCCGCTGCTGGAGCGTCAGCCTGTCAACGTCCATGTCTGAATCGTCCACGTCGTCAGTCACGTCCACTTTGTCCTGAGGGGGTAAAGAAAAGGATGTCATGATCATTTCACCGCAGCTCTCCTCTCTCCGTCGGATTTCTCCCTCCAGCGGAGCTGAGGCAGCAGCGTCGCACATTCCAGACATTCCTTTCGGGACGAGGTCCGCAGCCTCTCCCGCCCGGCCAGGGGCAGAGCCAGCGTTCTGGGGCTGAGCTCCCCCCTTCACGGGAACAGACAGCAGACACCTGCGCAGCAGGCACGGAGTCAGACAGGTCCTCCTCCTCCTCCTCCTCCGACATGCTGTCCAGCGCCTCCTCACCCGCAGCGGAGGCCACGTCATTCTCACTGTCACTCAGACAAATACAATTTTCTGTTTTGTTCAAACACACAGAACACTTGGAGAGAGCGACCTTGCACTCTCTGGCGTAATGTCCCTGAACTCCACATTTATTGCATAAAAATTCCGGACAGTCTCTAACAATGTGCCCCGGTCTGATGCAGATCCTGCAGACTTTCACCTGCTTATCGTGTATCACCCTGAAGAATTCTGGTCCCGTCGCGGTATTAAACTTCGCTGAGTATGGCAACGATTGCACACTTTCATTAAATTTAACTTTTACAAACCTAGTCCCGTCTGCTACGTTGGTGCCTGGCCACATTCTCCGTTTAATCGGCGACACAGCCGACACCTTCCACCCCTCCAGTTTCTCCAGAATCTCCTCATCAGTAATGTATGCCGGCAGCCCCAGAAAAGAGACCACCAGCTCATCATTCGAAATACTTTTCCCTTGTACTGTTGTGTTCCCAATTTTAAACCCATCCAATAGTTTATCCCTGCCAACAGCGTTAGACATTGTTAACTCATATCGCTTACTTCCCACAGACCGACACGCTACCACGCCCCCACAGAGCAACCTGCTATAACGAAGAAGCTCCGTGACAGACACGGGGTCTTCTCCCAATAAATCAACGTGAATTGTCAAATCCCTCTCATATTTAATCTTAGGAGGCTCCCCTCCATCCACACCCCGTGCTTTATTCCCACCACCCACCGTGACAGAAACGGGTCTCGCCGCCGCACCTGCTGTTGACGGACCCGCCACGACATTCCCCGCATTCCTCGCGGAGTTAAACCTCCGTCCCACACCTATAGAACTCCCCCCCGCTGAAGCCATGCTCCCAGGCCGGGGGGGTAAAAGAAAACTACCGTGAAAAATCGCGAACCAAAGGTGAGAAAGGAAAGAGAGAGAAAGAGAAAAGAAAAAAAGAGTCCTCCCCAGCAGTCAAAAGACTGTGGGGAGCAGACGAAACCACACACACACACACACACGCACGCACACAATATGTCCAGACTTGAAGAGACAAATCAAAGAGAAACAAACACGAAAAGAGAGGAAAAAAGGAGAGAAAAATCAGAAGACGCCGAGAATCTATGAGGGGCCGTATAAGACATTATTTATTCTGAACCATTCACATTCATACATTCTTGCTCTCACAGTCATATATACTCTCTTTCGCATACATATATTCTCTCTCTCACATTCATACATTCTTTCTCTCACAGTCATATATACTCTCTTTCGCATACATATATTCTCACTTGCACATTCATATATTCTCTCTCTCGCATGCATATATATTACTTTACACATACATACATTCTCACTCTCATTGTCACTCTTAAAAAAGAATGTATGTATGTGAAAGACAAGTATATATGAACGTGTGAGGAAGAGTTTATATGTGTGTGTGAGAGAGGAGTATGCATGAAACGGAAGTGACTTTGGATGAAAAGGAAGGCACTTTGCATGAAATGGAAGGCAGATGATTTCTCGTGCTCTGATTGGACGAGAGGCCGCCACCTCCCATTTTGAACACCCTCTAAACCCTATCACTTGTACTGACTCATAACTATTAAGGTTACACAACTTAAATGTCATTTTGTAGTTGATTCAACTATAAAGTATTAAGCTCTATCAAGATTTTTTCAAATTTAACTTAACAGTGCTAAATATTTTAAAGCTTATTTGTATCTAGCACTCAAAAATTTTAAGATCCCTGAAGTAGCGTCATGACGTCATCACGTACTGGTGGGAGGGTCTTTCGTTTTCTCTACGTTAGCTCAGGTGGCCATGTTGGATTTGCCGAATGCGAGTAAGCGACGTTTGAAATTGAAAGTCGAGCATTTTATTTTTCTGCAAAGCGTTGCGATTTCGTCCCGCTTCAAGACGCCCCAACCTCGGGTTTTTTTTTTCATCCGCCTCATCGCTGATGGTGCCGTCTTGTCTTCAGCCCTGATTTAATTTGGTAAGTATCGTTCATGGTTTATTTTGAATGAATGCTTTAAGAATGCTCTTATACTACCGTAAATGTGGTTTACTGTTGTTTAAACATATGTGTGTTATGATTGTTTTAGAGATTAATGTGGAAATGTATACATGATTAGTTTGTCATATTAGCAGACGTATGGCGAGCCAAACCCAAAATGCATTTCTGCCCGTAAGTTACGACAGTGATGAGGTTTTTTTTTTTTTCAGAGGTAGAAATGATCTGTTATGCTGCAATCACACTAAACATGATCCGCGTGTGAAATTCGCGTTGGAGGCCTCTGTCTGTGGCTAAAGTTTGCTGCTGGACATTTGTCCAAAAATGTCACTCAAAGCCTCTAACGGTTGTGTGGGAGGAGCTACCGCCAACAGTTTTAAGCCTGGTTGCTACATGGAAGCATTGGGTTTTGAATGCAGCTTTAAGCTTTTATAAATCACTGATCTCCGTTATAAAAAAGGTTTTTGTAAAAATAAATTAATCAACGTGCTCGTGTTGTGTTCAGGTACCGAACTACAGAGTGTTCAGTGTTTCACCTCAGGTAGACGCCAAGGCCAGCCAGGTAACTTGTCTCCTGATCAGTTATTTGTCTAGAGCTATTTTAAAAAAACAAAAAATGCAATAGGTTGTGTAGTGCAATAAATGTTTTTTGATCAGAATATAATTGAAACATTTTTTAACATTGAAAAATCTCTTTTGGACTTTTTCAGATACTGAACTTCAGAAAGTTCACCAGAAAGTCACCATTTCACCAGAAAAGAGGTGTCAGTGGGTGAGTTTTATACTTATTTAATATATTCATCCTGAACTATTACCATTATTAGATTTATACGGCAGCATGGAAACATTTATGCACATTTTAACTAGCCAAAGGTCTAAATAGAGCTGAAATTATTTACATTTGAACTAAACATATTTAGATTGCAGGCTGAAGGTGGCACAATGGAATGGAGGTGCAAGTTGTGTTCTGTTACTTTGGCACTATGCAGTACTACATATAATACTGCAGTACTACATAGCAAATATTCCAAAGTGTTTCCACTGCCATGTATGTGGAGACACTTTGGAATATTGTCATGTCTTTATGACAGTATATTACAATAATAAAATGATGTTGCATTAGCACCATTCCATCATTTGAAACCATGAAAACTCATCTGTCAAGATCTGAAATGGATTTATGTAGAGTAGATGCAGTCAGAGGAAATAGTGCAGTTTTTACATGTTTGTGTAACTTAAAGCTGCCCTTTTCTGAGACTAAGTCCACCAAAACAGACAGGAACTGGCCAGCTTGGTTAGGATTTATGACCTCCAGGTGAATTTCTAATGTGCATAATTCAAAAACGGATAACAGCTGTAAGAAGCCAAGGTGTAACTTGCCTTAAAAATGACTTTGGGTCTTTGACCTGAAGTGGATCATGCCATGAACACTGTATTGTACTCTCACTAGAAATAGACATCTAGAAAAGGTATCATTTTATTATTTCTTAAAGTTCCTTAAATAAATAATGGAAGTGTTTGCTCTGCATTTGCTTCAAAGGTAATGGATATTTCTTTTTATTCTTTTAGGACCAGCGTGACGTGAACATGAGACGGGCACTTGTCCTCCTTGCACTTCCTGTTTATCTGCATGAAGATGCCTCCAACTTCTTCAAGACCTGTACAGTAAGTGCAAACGACTCCCTGTCAATGGTTTTCACTAATCCTTTAATATTGATTGAGATTTTATTGAGTGACATAATAAATAGGGCAATTGTTTGTAGTTTGTAAACTGAGTGATATTTTTAAATGGTTTTAAAAATGAGATGGAAGATGAGACGAACATCAGGGACTCCTGATTGGAAGGAGTGGGAACATTTTCGTTTACCTTTTTCTGCTCCTGATCCATCATTATTTGAATAGAGAAAAATGAAGCTTTAGTCTTAAATTATTTTATAAATGTCCTCCTTCAGAAAAATGCTAAAGAACTTTTTAAAAACACAATTTTAATTGGAGTTGGTCCTTAAAACATCATAGCCAGTTGATTAAAAGCTAACAGAATGTTAGCATGAAAAGATTCCCATTGACAGATGGCAGGAATGTCAGTTTTGGACATTAGTGTGATGAATATCTTTGAGGGTCTGAACTCATCTGTGTTTTTTGTTTTGTATTTTCCAGAATACCAGACCTCACAGACACTGCTGTGGGTATCTTCTCAGTTGTCGTGGTGATGCTCCTGATGCTGCCGTCAGTGGTCCCACACATCTGGCTGACTAATCTCTTCTAACTCTTCGGGACATCTATGCTCTGGACCTACAGCACCCCAAAAAACTTGAACTTGCCTTCATATTTATTCAGAATGCTGTCTTGAGCCTTGAGGACAGCAAACCACTGAAAGGACCTTTATTGACGCTGAAGAATGTTTCGTTGAGTGAGTCTTCCAGAATGGACTATTTGTTGGTTTAAGTGTTATGTAACTAATGTGTTTTGTTGTGATCATATGCTTTTTCTGCCGTACAATACAAAACCAACTCTTTTTGTCAATATGTTGTGTGGCACTCTTATAATGCAGTTTTATTGCACTTATTGTTTCTTCATCCTCTTGATATTTGTGCTTTTTTTTAAAGAGCAATTAAAAAAAGTGTATTATGCAATCACTATTGTGTGGCCTTTACGTTTGTTGGTTTTTATCAATGTTAGCCTTTAAAATGTAGTGGGGCAGTATCATCTCTATCTCTGTTTAGAATACATTTTAAGCTGAAGAATTTTAAATATTTTCAATGCTACACATTTAATGAGTTAAAGAATTTATAAAGCATTTGAGTGAATTTTACATATTTTATGAGTTGAGTAATATAAAAATATAGTTAGTTAAAGCGTTTTTTAGTTGGAAAATATTAAAAACTTTAAGTAAATAATCTCTCTTTTATAAGTTGAGGAATCTTAATATTTTTTATATGAAATAATACAAATGTAAGCCAACTGACAATATGAATTTTAATAAATGTTAACTTAAAAGTTTTAATAATATAACTTAACTGTTGCGTAATCTGTTACACAATAATTTTTAAGTTCAGTCAACTCGCTAGGGATTACAGTGCAGACGCTAACATGAACAAGCAAGAAATCCCAAATTAACAGACTTGTGGTGTGGAAAGGTATGTTTTTCAGCTAGCAGGAATAATCAAAGTATCCGTTCTCTGTTTCAAAATGAGATTGCCACAAAACCGTATGTTATCTCATACTGGAACAGCTTTGGATGTAGAATTCAGTGGGAAAAGGTTTGGACCCTGCCACAAAAGTATTTCATCACCAATAAAATAAGAGAAATTTCTTTCAAAATTCTTCACAAATTTTATCCAGTGAAACATTTCTTTACTAAGTTTAAAAAAGATCTGGACATAAACTGTTCATTCTGTCATTCCTCACCAGAAACTGTGCCTCATCTTTTTTGGTTTTGCTCTTTCACTCAACTATTTTGGAAAGATGTGATACATTTTATAAGAACTCATCTATGTGAAAATTATAGATTATTTTACGAGCATATTATTTTTGGATATTTTACACAAGAAAGACTTAATGCAGAAAAAATATATGTAGTTAATTTACTTATAATTATGGCTAAATACTTTATACACAAGTGTAAATATGCCAACAAAAAAAACGTGTTTTATGTTTTTCAGAAAGAAATGGTTTTGTATGTGAACAGTATTAAATCTTCCACTAACAAAAAAGCTGTCAGAACAGTTGAAACATGGTCTCTCCTGAAACTTTAACAGATTCCTTTGCCTTATTATTTTTGTTTTCTTTTTGCATAACCTGTTTTACATGGTTATCATTATGTTTTTTTTGTTCATTCTCATGGCGAACGTGAAGATTGTATTTTGCACACAGTGGAGTTTTGTGTTTGGTATTTTGTATGTGCAAGATATTGTTAATAAAGTTTATTTTTTTTTAAAAAACGAACCGGCAAGAAGTAGCCACGGGGGTCCTGAAGCCATCGGAACCTTAACAAATATTTCATCTCCACCTCACCGTTGCCTTTTTTAAGAAATGACAGCTGGTTTTCCCACATTTATATGTAGTTATGGATCGAAAACAAGAGGAATTTGTTTTAATGTAAATGCGTGTTCCAGCGTCTACAGGAAGTGTCGCCCATAATTCACGCAAAGGCTCATGGGGGCTAGGAAGAAGGTGGATACGGATTCTCTGTTTCGGTGGCACTTCTATTACCATTATTGGTATTTGAGACATTCCTTTGTGTCTCTAGAGATGCAGACAGATTTGTGACCACTTGAGGTGAAGATAAAATATTTCTTAAGGTTCCGATGGCCTTCTTATTGGTTCGTGTTAGCGTCTGTTCAAAATGGGAGGTGGCGGCCTCTCGTCCAATCAGAGCACGAGAAATCATCTGCCTTCCGTTTCATGCAAAGTGCCTTCCTTTTCATTCAAAGTGCCTTCCTTTCCATCCAAAGTCACTTCCGTTTCATGCATACTCCTCTCTCACACACACATATAAACTCTTCCTCACACGTTCATATATACTTGTCTTTCACATACATACATTCTTTTTTAAGAGTGACAATGAGAGTGAGAATGTATGTATGTGTAAAGTAATATATATGCATGCGAGAGAGAGAATATATGGATGTGCAAGTGAGAATATATGTATACGAAAGAGAGTATATATGACTGTGAGAGCAAGAATGTATGAATGTGAGAGAGAGAATATATGGATGCGTAAGAGAATATATGTATGCGAAAGAGAGTATATATGACTGTGAGAGCAAGAATGTATGAATGTGAGAGAGAGAGAATATATGGATGCGTAAGAGAATATATGTATGCGAAAGAGAGTATATATGACTGTGAGAGCAAGAACGTATGAATGTGAATGGTTCAGAATAAATAATGTCTTATACGGCCCCTCATAAGAATCAGCCCAAACGTCACCGAGATTCAAAAAACGCCAACGTCACACTCTCCTGCACTCGCGCATGCGTGTTCAGGGTGGTGTGGCCGTAAGCACTTGCCAGTGTCCAGCAAAGCCTCTTGGCCAATGAATCTCAAAGTTTTCCTGCTTAAAGCTCCAGGCATGCCATCGTGTCCTTCTGATTAACACACCTGCTGGATCACCTGATGCTGATCCACTTGGTGGATTTAACTTACTTTTGCTTACCCTCCTTTTTTTTTTTTTTTTAAATAAACTTTATTGCACATTATGTCATTTTACAAAGATGTACTTTTAGGTATGCAATAAAAACACAACTGCAAATATCAAATACACAACTGTTACAAACAGAAGAACAAGAATAGAGAGAAATAAGCCAGGGGGTTAAACTCTACGAGAAAATACTGAAACTATCACATACAGACATTGTTCTGATTGCTTTTTGCTTCTCTGAATTTCGAATACTGTTGATATACTGATTTAAATCAGAAAGGAATACAGTGAAACAAGGTTTTCTACCAGAAAATTTACATTTATGAACATGGAATTTAGCCAAAATTAGTAAAAGATTTAAAAGAAAAGCAGAGTCCTTTTGCATATTGTTTGATATTAGACCCAACAAAACATCTTTCCAAGATAAGACAAAACAAGAATGAATTTTATCATTAATAAAATCACATATCTTCTGCCAAAATACCTTCACTTTGGGACAATGCCAAAAAAGATGGATAACTGTTTCAGGGGAATTACAACCAAAACTACAGAGTGTGTCAATGTTTAATTTAAATCTGTTTTGAATAAACATTTTAGCTGGGTAAATTCTATGGATAAGCTTAAAAGAAACTTCTTTAACCTTATTAGTGATTAAAAATTTATTGGGTGTTTGCCAAACCTCCTTCCATGCAATGTCTTCAACAAACATGTTCCAATAAGACATGCTACGAGGTAGTGAAACAATGTTCATTTGAAATAATGTTCTAATGGCTTTGTTGTTTTTCCTGGGATAACCGGTCAGACATATTTTCCCCACAGGAGTATTTATGGGAGAGAGTATAAAAGGCTCCTCAATATTAACTCTGTGTTGGAATTTCAACAGCATGCAGACACCAGAAGGAATAGCTTCAAACACTCTAGCATATTCTAAAGGGGGAACAGGGAGGTTAAATTTAGATAGAAACTCCTCATAAGTTAAAAGTAAGCCCTGGTTGTTAAATAATTGATACACAAAAATAATCTTATTTCGAAACCAATGTTCTATGAAGAGTGATTTACGTTTATATAAAATGTCCCTGTTATTCCAGATAGAATATTTGTGAGGTGAAAAGTGGTGTTTGTATACAAGGGACCATGAAATGAAAGCTTGGCGGTAAAATGCAGATAATTTTAGTGGGATTTTACATACATCATAATTACACATGAGAAAGAAATCAACACCACCAATTTTAGATAAAACATGAAGAGGTATAGTGTTCCAAATGGAGCTGGGATTTCTAAAAAGTTGTTTCAGCCAATTAATTTTAAATGTGTTATTCAAGGTAGAAAAATCGAGAAAATTGAGACCACCTTTGTCATAGGAGTTCATGAGAACATTTTTTTTTAAGTAATGGGTTCTATTTTTCCAGATGAAATTAAAAAGCATTTTGTCAATTTCTTTGATAATTTTATCATCAACATGTAAAGCCAAAGCTGCGTATGTTAAGCGGGAAATACCTTCTGCTTTGCTGAGTAAAATCCTTCCTCTCAAAGATAAATCTCTGGAGAGCCACTGATTCAATTTCCTTTGTGTTTTTTCTATTATTGGGTTAAAATTTAGGGAGCTTCTTGCATGTTGGTCTTTTGTTATTAAAATACCTAAATATTTCACTTCAGATTTAACTGGAAGATTATACAAAGTAGTAGCAGCACATTCTTTAATTGCCATTAATTCACATTTATTCACATTCAGAAAAAGACCGGACGCCTTTGAAAATGTCCCAATAACGTCAAAAGCAACAGGAATTTGCTTTTCATTTTTTAGAAAAAGTGTAGTGTCATCTGCAAGTTGAGTAATAATTAGTTCTTTGTCAATGAGATTGATGCCTTCAACTGCACTGGATTTAATGTGATCTGTTAACAGTTGAGAAACTAAAAGGAAAAGATACGGAGAAACAGGACAACCTTGCCTAATTCCTCTCTCTAGATTAAATCTGGGAGAGGTGCCACCTGCTAATTTAATAGAGCTGTTACAATTTTTGTATAATGTAACAATAGCTGAATAAAAGTATTCTCCAAAACCAAATTTTTGAAGACAATGAAAAATGAATTTATGTTCTACGGTATCAAATGCTTTGTAAAAATCCAAAAATAAAATAAAACCGTTACCATTTATAATGTCTGGATGATCAAGAATGTCCAAAACTAGCCTGATATTATTCATTATATGTCTTCCTGACATAAAGCCAGACTGGGTCTCATCAATTACTGAGTCCAGTGTCAATTTTAGTCTCTTAGCCAAGATTGTTGCGAAGATCTTATAATCATTGTTTAGTAGCGATATTGGACGCCAGTTGTCTAAGAATAACATGTCTTTTCCAGATTTCGGAATTAATGTCATCAAGCCTTGAGTCAATGTCGTAGGAAGAAGTTCTTTATCTATACTTTCTAAAAACATTTGATGTAAAAAGGGAGACAGATCCTCAGCAAAACATTTATAAAACTCTGAAGTCAGCCCATCTGTCCCTGGTGATTTATTGGATTTAAGTTGTTCTATGGCCTTTTGTACTTCCTCAAGTGTAATCATGCTTTCACATTGCTCCTTTTCACTTTCAGTGATGGTTTTGACTGTTAACGAATCTATGAAGGCATCTGTTGAAACTTGACAAAATTTAGAGCTATAAAGTTTCTGGTAAAAATCACAACAATAGTTAGAAATGACTTTATGGTCTTCTGAAATAGTTCCATCTATATTAATTTTGTGAATGCTACTGTAGCCGGTTCCTCCGCAGGTGCGTGCCACGACGGCAGAAACAAGAGCGAAGACAATAGAAAGGTTCAAGCCCTTTTATTTTTATATTGTCAAACCAAAGCAGCGGCACAGAGACAGCAACTCCACGACACACCGCAAAACCGGAAACGGCCAAGTGTTACATCCCACACACACACCTGCTCTCCTTATATATTGTATCACGCCCCCCGAACCAAATCCCCATTGGTCACACTTATGCCCCCCCAAGAAAAGATCAGTGCCCCACTGATCTACCATCAGATGGTAACACCGACCTGGGCAAACGAAAAGGGTTAGAGTGTAACCCTGCAGTGGAACGAGTCGTCCGGCGAGGCCCAACAGGCCCAGACACTATGGGTGCCAACTGTGTGTCATCTGCTCCCCCTTCAACCCCACATGCTGAGGGAAGCACTGTGGGAACGGGCACACACGGTGTGGAAGTGTCAAGAGAAGTAGCTGAAGCCTCAGCCCCACCCCTACAAGAACTAGGCCCACGAACCTCAAGACTGGACCCAGTGATAGGCACAAGGACACCAATCACGGAGTCATCAGCCTCCCCATTGGCATCTAACTCACCATCCACCTCTGCCACAGGGGGCACTATCACAGCCCCACTCTGTACAGTGGGACCACACAGTCGTAGTTCATTACGGTGAACATTGCGGATTGGCCCAGAGGAGTCGACAGGCGCAACCGAGTACACAGGCGAATCCCCACCCAGACGCTCCAACACTTTATGGGGGACAGGAAACCACACATCCTGAATTTTATGCCTCCCGGGAAACCGCCTGTTTCTCACGTACACCAGCTGGCCCGGCAGCAGGGATGCATCACCCCCTACATGGCCTGCATAAGCACGACGAGCTTCTGCCGCTTGGTCCAGATTCTGGCCCGCCTGCTGATAAGCCCAACGCAGTCGCTCCTGATGTTCCACCACCCAAGCATGCTCGTCACCCTCAAAGTCTTCCCTATCCTGACCCAGCCAAATATCGAAAGGCCTAATGGGGGCCCTCCCAAACATCAGGAAATATGGTGAGTAACCTGTGCTATGGTGTTCGGTGGTGTTATACACATACAGCAGCTCAGGAAGGTATTCAACCCATCGTCTCTTCTGATGTGGATGCAGTGTTCTCAACAGGTCATGTAGAGTCCTGTTAAAGCGCTCACACTGCCCGTTTCCCTGAGCATGATAGGGGGTCGTTCGGCTTTTCCTGATCCCGTATACTTTACATAAACCCTGCACCACATCTGCTTCAAAACACCTACCCTGGTCAGAGTGTATCCTAGAGGGGACACCATAGGGCTGGATCCAGTGCTTTACTAGGGCCTTAACAACAGTTACTGCACGCTGATCACGGGTTGGTACTGCGACAGTAAACTTGGAGAAGACATCAGTCATGATAAGGACATTCTCACGCCGGTCTGATGAGGGCTCCAACACTGTGAAATCCATAGCCACAACCTCCAATGGCCGGTAAGCCAGCAAATGTCCTTGAGGTGCAACTACCTGTGGGTGAGGGTTCTTAGAAACAATGCACCGCTCACAAGTCTTGCAAAAAGCCTCCACGTCTCTGTACATCCCAGGCCAGTAAGCCCGACAACGGACCAGCTTAAAGGTTCGCTCTACTCCCTGATGCCCAGCTACGGTGTGCATCTGATTGAGTATCTCATCCTTCAAAATGGCTGGCAGTATGATCTGCCTGATCTGCCCTTCACGCTGTCCCCAAAACTGCCGATACAGCACCCCATCCACCTCAACAATCCGCTTCCATTGTCTTAACAGCTCTACTGCCCTGGGACATAATTGACGCCTCTCTGTCCGGCTTGGCCCCACACCCCGATCCCAAAACCTCCTAAAGGTAGAGATCAAACCATCACCAGACTGCAACCTAACCAGGGCCTTAACGTCCAAAGTGGGAAAACTGGTAGTGGAGCTAGTGTTAGGCACACCGACTGAACCTGTATGTACCTCCTGTTGCCCCACATACTGCCGAGAAAGAGCATCGGCACCTTTGTTCTGCCTGCCAGGCCGGTAGGAGATCTGAAAATCAAACCGGGCCAGCTCAGAAACCCAACGTTGCTCCACGGCACCGAGTTTTGCACTGTTTAAATGACAAAGAGGGTTGTTATCAGTCAGGATTGTGAACTTGCTACCAATCAAATAATCACGGAATTTTTCAGTAACTGCCCATTTCAAGCCCAACAACTCTAGTTTCATGGCACTGTAGTTCTCCATATTCCGTTCCGAAGATCTAAGACCCCTACTGGCAAAAGCCACGGGTCGGAGTTGTCCGTCCACATCTTGTGATAAAACAGCCCCTAGTCCTTGGTGACTCGCATCTATTTCCAGAACAAAAGGTTTGCAGAAATCAGCATATGCAAGAACGGGTGCCGAGGTGAGTTTCTTTTTCAAACATTGAAAAGCCTCCTCACACACGGAATCCCATAATTGCTGAAACCCATTGGTGGGCCGACCACCCTTGCTTGTAGATAGCAATGAGGCCAAGGCATGGAGAGGTGCTGCCATCTTGGCAAAATTCTTTACGAACCTCCTGTAAAAACTTGCAAAGCCTAAAAAGGACTTTAAGTCTTTTAAGCAGCTTGGCCTCTTCCATTCTACAACAGCTTTAATTTTGTCAGGATCTGTAGCTACCCCGGCAGCTGAAACCAAATGTCCAAGGTATGCCACTTCAGATTTCAAAAAGGAACACTTTTGTAGTCTGACTTTAAGATTGTACTGTTTTAGACGGGAAAACACCAGATCCAGACGCTCTAGATGTTGCTCAAAAGAAGAGGAGAAGATGATTATATCATCCAAATATAACAGAAGGGACTGATACCGCTGGTCTCCGAATAATCGCTCCATTAATCGCTGAAAGGTCCCCGGAGCGTTACACAACCCAAATGGCATGCGTGTAAATTCAAATAGACCAAATGGTGTACAAAAGGCTGTTTTGCAGCGATCCTTTTCAGCCATTCCCACTTGGTGGTACCCACTAGCTAAATCGAGGGTAGAAAACCATTTTGCCCCATGAAGAGCATCCAAAGACTCATCAATCCGCGGAAGAGGAAAAGCATCCTTTCATGTATTTGCATTTAGTTGACGGTAGTCAACACAAAGCCGAAGTGAACCGTCTTTCTTGTGCACTATAACGAGAGGAGACGAATACGGGCTACTGCTCTCGCTGATGATGCCCTGTTGCAACAACTGAGTAATGTGTGCTTTGACTTCTTCATACTGACTAGGGGGAATCCGTCTGTAACGCTGTTTTATGGGGGCATCATTCAGGACAGGGATTTCATGCTCTATCAGGTTAGTGAATCCCAGGTCTAATTCTGATTTTGCAAAAACATCCTCATGTTTTTTCAAAAGCTCCCTTACCTTTCTGGTCTGTTCTACGGTAAGTCCCTTTAGGTCAAGATTGCCCACCTCTGATCCCGCAGTCAGCTGTTCAGTCCTCACATCCACATGCTCCTGTACCACAACTCTTTCTTCTCCTGGACTAACACGTTCAAAGCTGATGCCAGATGTACCGAGTGGCAAAACATCCACACAATGTAATGAGCATAGTCGGCTTTGCGGCCGAAGCTCCACATCTGAACATCCAACATTAAGCACTGGGATGGCCACATGGCCATGGTCTATAGGGACTAAAGCCTTGGACACAAGCAGTTCCCCTGGCAATCCCCCTTCTTCCGCGCTAAGTGCCTCCACAAGAGCAAAAGCATCTGAGGAGGAGTGGCCAAATTGTAAAGTTGCTGGAACAAAACACAGTACACCAGCTGGACAAGTAAAAGGAACAGTGGAGTAAACATAAGTGTTCGTTGAACCAACCTGGTGAGACTGGCAAACTCTGAAGGCATTTTGCCATGCATCAGGGACTGAATGACTGCGCGTTTCATAACCATGGCCTTCACTCTCATAAAAACACTTAATCACGTTCATCCCCAAAATGCAGGGGACAGTGTTTTTACGTTGCCTCATAAGGTTTGTCTCTGGATCTTTGACCACAAGGATCCCTCTACCTTTTATGGTGACACCAAATGCATGAACATCTCTTTCAAAATAGCCCAAATAAGGTATACTTAAACCATTTGCGGCAGAGAGTGAAAGCCATTCACAATTTTTCAAAGACGGACGGAAATGTTTATTGAAAAATGACTCAGTGACTGTTGACACATTTGAACCCGTGTCCAAAAGACATTTCACCTGTACATCACCAATGAAAACATCGACAGTGGGACAAACTCCAATTAAACATTCAACCTCGAGTGTGTCAGATTTCTTTGCTTCAGAGCCCATCACATCCCCTCCTGTAGTTGGGCTCATCACCACAGGGGCAGAGAGTTTCCCTGTTGCTCGCCAACAATGCCCGAGTTTCCACGACCAGAAGCGTTACGTGATGCAAAAACGGTCTTATTTCCCGGTGCTGCCCATCTACACTGACGAGCAATATGCCCCGCCCTCTGACACCTAAAGCAGATGGGTTTACCTTCCGAGTCGAACCGTGGTTGGACCCCCCGACCAGCTGTCTGTCCGATCTCTACTGACAAATCTGACACCTTCTTAGCCAAGTCAGTAATTTGTTGCTGTTGCTGCTTCATAAGGCTGATCATTTCTGCATTTGGATCCACAACCGGCTTAGCTGTAACCACGTTTACATTCTGGACCTCCTTTTCCCCCTCAACCTGACACACATCAGCTCTACGTCGGCTGTAAGACGCAGTCGCGTCCCCATCCTCCCACAGCAAAGCTTCCTTTCGTAGGTTGAAAAACGAGATGGCAGAATCCTGGCGGATGATGCGCTTTAACTCCCGTCTCAGAACCGAATCCCGCACATTCTCAGCAAACTGATCCCGCAAGGCAAAATCACTACACCAAGTGCAATTTACTTCACAGCGGTTGATTTCATCAATGATTGCCATGAGCGCGTGTGAGTACTCACGGATCGTTTCCCCGTCACGTTGTTTTCTATCAAAGAAAAGTTTCTGCAGGCGAGTCAACGAAGAAGGCTGTCCATAAATTTCTTTTAGTATCGCCAGCACACAATCCGGGTCGGCCCTTTCTGCAGAAGACCGGTATTTTATTTCCTGCTTGGCCTCGCCCCCAAGATGGTCATATATATACATTGCCTTCTCGCTCTGCTGAAAATGACGGAAACTTAACACCGAGTTAATCTCATCCAGCCATTCATAAAAGTCCGCACACGAACCCCCGGAAAAAGTGCGGCATTTCTTCTCCTTAGGGAGGTAAATGACACAGTCCTTCGGCCCAGTTGATGACGAACCACCTGCTGCTCCGTCCAATTGGGACGCCGCCGCCGAACCAGACCCAGCGGGTGAAGCTTCCTGCTCCCGCAGCTTCTCAGTCAACGCGTCATTCATGTTCCGCAAGGCGTCCATGGTCGCTTTGTCCACAGCTATCCGGTCTTTCAAGGCCTGCAGCTCCGCTCGCAGCTCCTCCATGACGACAGCGGCAAAGGGAATCCCCGGAATCCCGTGATGACGTCAGCCACCGAACACCTGATCCAGCCGCTGCTTTGGTTTACGTGTCAGACTCCGGCCGCCTCCACTCCGTAACGCAACGATCCTGCCGACAACGCCAAATGTAGCCGGTTCCTCCGCAGGTGCGTGCCACGACGGCAGAAACAAGAGCGAAGACAATAGAAAGGTTCAAGCCCTTTTATTTTTATATTGTCAAACCAAAGCAGCGGCACAGAGACAGCAACTCCACGACACACCGCAAAACCGGAAACGGCCAAGTGTTACATCCCACACACACACCTGCTCTCCTTATATATTGTATCACGCCCCCCGAACCAAATCCCCATTGGTCACACTACTACCTTTAGAATGGTGTCTCTCCAGATTAAAGAAGTAATGTGAATTTTGTTCACCATTTTCAAGCCATCTTGATCGAGATCTCACAAAAGCTCCCTTGGCTTTTTGAAGATATAAATGATCCAATTCAGTTTGAAGGTTAGAGAGTTGGAGTTTATCTTCATCTGATAGTGTGTCAGCTGCATTTTGACACAAGTGAGTTATTTTTGAAATGACATTTGCCTCATGTGCTCTTCTACTTTTAGCTTTATCATTACTTACTTTTCTGAGATATTTACTTATTTCAAATTTAAAAAGCTCCCAGTATACACCATATTTCTTTTCTATATTAGCTTTAGACCAAAAATGTGCTATTTCTCTTTTGATTTGTTTTTTAACAGAGTCATCCAGTAAAATAGAGCTATTAGGTTTCCAATAAGCTGAATGAGTGGCATAAGACTTAGAGGTGGTAAACTTTATCTTAATAACTATGGCTTTGTGGTCTGTAAGAGGGGTGGGGCAAATGTTTACATCAATCTGATCTATGGCAACACTTTTTGAGATCAACCAAAAGTCAATTCTGGACTGACTTGTACCCGTTTTGTTACTCCATGTAAAGCATTTGACATCAGGGTTTTTCCTTCTCCATATGTCATGGAGGTCAAATTTCTCCATAAAATTCTTTAGCTTGGTGTTGCTTCCATCCGGCCCACGAGGAGGACACCTATCTGCATTATTATCTGGGACATTATTGAAGTCACCCCCCAACAGTATGATAGCATTTGGAATTTTTTCTAACCATTTCAACAATATGTTTTCTATAGAGAAAAGAAGTTGTTCATTTTCTTTGACAGTGTTGTATCCATAAATATTGGCTGAAATAACAATATTATCATCACATTGTAGTATTTGGCAAATATAATGACCTGATGGATCACTTTCAGTAAGTAAAATATCCCCACTAAACCTATTTTTTAGAGTTGTTACCCCGGCTGATCGCTCTGTACCGTGTGAAAACCATAAAGAATGACCCCACTGACACTTCCAGAATTTGGCATCATCAGATATTGAATGAGACTCCTGTAAAAAAAAGAGATCTGAATGAAACTGCTTAGCAAAAAGAAATAAAGCTTTGCGTTTAACATTGTTGCGTAGCCCCCTGGCATTAAAAGAAACAAAAGATAGAGTAAACAGATTAACTATAACAATAAACAACACACAGAAAAAAGATTTTGTTTTATAAAAACTATAAAGTTATTTAACAAACAGTGCAATATCGAGAACAGCACCAAAATAAAATCTTAGCAGCTTTAGTACGGAAAAGAGTACTTTTTTTTTTCTTTTTAACCTCTACCCTCCTTCCCTTTCTGCCCCCTTTCCCCCTCCCTTTGCACCCCCCCCCCCCCCAAAAAAACCCAACTCAGATATAGAATTGAAAAGGGATTCGAGAGGGGGGAAAGTTCCTGAGAATGCAGAGGAGAACACACTGGACTCCTCACATGGTTGGGAAAACAAAGAAAAAAAAAGAAAAGAAAAAAAAATCAAAAAAAGTCTCGTATTTATTTATTTTTCCTTTTTCTTCCTTTTCTATTTTCATGGGTGAACTTCTGACCCATTAATAAATCCACGGCCTCCCACGAAGTAAGCCGCCTTTCCCTCCTCGCGTGCTTTCTTGATTTTCGGCCACAGCTTCTGCCGATTCTCCCTGTCCTCCTTTGTTAGGTCCTCGTTGAAGCGCAGGCCTTTGGCTTGGAGAAACCCGTTCTTCTTGGCCGCTCTCCACACCTCCTCCTTCAGACGCCGGGAGATGAATCTGATCAGAACCCCTCGAGGCCTCGGGTCCTCCTGGCGTTTTCTTCCCATCCGATGAGCGACATCAACAGCATCGGGAAACTTTTCTTTTTCTGAGGGCAAAACATGCTGGCAAATGTTGATCACCTCCTCGCGCACGTTTTCCTTCTCAGCCTCAGGAAGACCGTAGAGCCTCAGATTCCATCGACGACCATAAGCTTCCATTTCTGCAACCCGGGCCAAGCATCTCGATGTAAATTAGGGCCCGAGCACGGAGTGCAAGGACCCTATTGTATCTGTTAGGTTTATTATTAGGGCCCGAGCACGGAGTGCAAGGACCCTATTGTATCTGTAAGAGTTATTATTAGGGCCCGAGCACGGAGTGCAAGGACCCTATTGTATCTGTTAGGTTTATTAGGGCCCGAGCACGGAGTGCAAGGACCCTATTGTATCTGTTAGGTTTATTAGGGCCCGAGCACGGAGTGCAAGGACCCTATTGTATCTGTTAGGTTTATTATTATTATTATTATTATTATTATTATTATTATTCCGACTTTTCCGTCGCCTTTTTGAGGCCTTTAACATACCCCAAAACTCACCAAATTTTGTATACACATCAGGAGTCGCGAAAAATTTCATATTTTATAGGAGAACGGCATAGGTAAACAAAAATGGCTCGATAGCGCCACCTGCAAAATTTGTTTTCGCGAGCACCTCCATATGCTTTATAGTACAAACCTGATTTTAACAGGGCATGTTCATCGGATAGAAACCTACAAAAAAGTCTCTTGGGACCAAGCTGTCAGTCGCACAGGAAGTCTGATATTTTGATGACAATATGTCATTTTTGCTGTATTTTGGTCATTCGCAGGCCTCGCTCTAGAACGAACTCCTCCTAGAGATTTGAGAGTAATGACTCCAAACTTTGGTTTTGTAAACTAGACACATGTCCGATGTTAAATTGCAAAGCTTTTAAGTTTTTATGGATGTTTGTGACCATGGCGGCGCGTCAAAATTGGAGGTCGTTTCGAAAACACGCCATGAAAAGAAAAATGGCCATTACTCAGCCATGCATAATCCAATCTGATCCAAAATTGATGTGCATGATTGTAGTCTGACTCTGAACACATCTGCAGTGAAAAAATCTGGAAAAAGTGTAGCGCCACCTGCTGGCAAGAGGAAATGACATGTTTTACTTGGAGCATCACTACTCCGAGTAGGATGAGCCGACACACCTGAAAATGACATCCACCTGTTGAAAAGCCATTGAAGTTTACTCTGACAAAAAACCATAACTTTCAATGCGGGGGTGTGGTCGTGACAGAGCGGCAAAGTTGGGCATCTCGCTATGCACACAAAAGTTGCTCTCACGTGCACATTCCTTGTCCAATCTCACTGAAATTCAATGGATATGATGAAGCTTCTATTCTGAACCCATGGATATGACAATCTTGGACGAGCTCTATAGCGCCACCTAGTTATTGCATTGGGCACATTCTGCCCTGTATTTTCTCTTTGCTTTGTCCGATGTGCATGAAATTAAAACTGGAGATACTCAGAAGGGTCCTCTCTCATCATGTAAAGTTTCATGGGTGTACACCTGACGGTGCCTGCGTAACAGGAAGTGGTCGATTATGTGCACCCAAATAATAGAAATTTATTATAAATCAGCCGTTTGTCTCAGGAAGCTGAGATTTCAGAATTAGATGCCTTTAATAACCTCCAGCTTTGATATGTAACACTATAGGGTCTACGAGAAACTTCATCACTTGATTTTTTTAATGAAATTTTGGACTGAACAAAGATTTTTAGCATAAATTCTGTTTAGGTTATCAGCACCAAGAATTCAACTTTCATAGGCATTTATGTGCTACTGCTTCCTAAAAAAATTCAGAATGATTGAAGTTACAGGTGAACTTTTATTCAACATTTCATCCAAAAAGGTCCGAAAACGTCTTTTTAGGCAAAACTACAAACACCTATTTTTTTTCATAACTTAATCATCATATATCAACACCATTTATTTTTTTAAATGTAGGGATCTGTGTTTGCTGCCTTCCATATTTTTTTCAGAAGTCCAGGTGAAACAGATGATTTTAAAAAAATCCTGATTCATCCCAAAACCTGTGCTTTTTCCGTCTGGACTCCAAACAAGTGTGTTTTAAAATTACTTATGCTTCAAATATCCACACCAAGTTTCACACGCATATAGCTGAACATGTCTAAATGCTTCTTGAATATTCTTTACAGATATAAAATGAACTGGTCAACTGTAGGATGTCATTTCCTCTTACATGCTTCAGTCTTTTCCTCATGCTGCAGCTTGTTCCTCAGCCTGCTCTGTTGCTGGAGTCAAATTTCACCCCCCCCCCCCCCCCCCCACACACACACACACCAGCTGCCTGTTTATATGCTAACTAACCCAGAAGTGAGGTGACAATAGTTTAGACACAAGAGGGAGGGCAGACTGCTTTTTCATTTGTTTTGTATGTCTTTCATAGATTTTTATGAATAATCATTGCTTTTCTAGTCATGTAAAATGCAATTAACTTAATATTTTATCTTTTTTTTTTTTACAAACAAAACATATGAATGTGCTCCAAAACAAAACCCAACTCTCAGTACAGTTCTACAGATGTAACATAAGACTTAGACAGTAAATGTCTCTTTTATCCTTTTTTAATCAATGCTGCAACTTCTTTTCCTTAATATAAATCCAATGAAATTAAACTACAAAACCAAAAAACACAACGTATAGCAAATTTCTCTAAATAAATTATGTGTATATACAATATGTAGCACTTTTAAACAAAATAATAACAAATCCTTCCAATACAAGCACAGAAAAATGGAACACAAAATTTAAAACCCAAATTTGAAATGGCAATTTTAAAAAGATAATTTTTTCAGCCTGCTAAAAGTGCACAATTGTAAAAGCTCTTTTATATAGACAACTGTTTGGTTGCTTAGAGCTCTAAATATAAAAACAATGCATTTATGGACGTGGCACGGATGGCACGGATGTTCAGCAGGGTAAACCCCAGGAAAGCGGCGGGACCTGATGGAGTTCCCGGAAAGGTTCGGCGGGCCTGCGCCGATCAACTCTCCCAGGTCTTCACAAAAATCTTCAACCTGTCGCTAGCTCAGGCTTTCATCCCTGCTTGCCTGAAGTCATCCACTATCATCCCGATACCCAAAAAGTCCTCATCCACAGCCTTCCTCACGGACTTCCGCCCAGTTGCACTCACTGCTGTCATCACAAAGTGTCTGGAGCGGCTGCTCCTGGGACACATCAAAGACTCCCTCCCTCCAATCTTCGTCCCCCACCAGTTTGCTTACAAAGCAAACAGATCAACGGATGATGCCATTTCCATCACCCTCCACACTGCGCTGAGCCACCTGGAACACAGAGACACCTACGCCAGGATGCTCTTTGTGGACTATAGCTCAGCCTTTAACACAATCATTCCTGACATTCTGGTCAACAAACTGTCTGAACTAGGACTCCACCCACTCACCTGCTCGTGGATCAAGGACTTCCTGACAAACAGACCACAGACAGTCAAACTTGACCCCCACCTCTCCTCCACCCGGACGCTGAGCACAGGCTCCACACAGGGATGTGTGCTGAGTCCTCTGCTGTACACACTGTACACAGCAGACTGCAGACCAGCCCACACCAGCAACACCGTGGTGAAGTTTGCAGACGACACTACTGTGGTGGGGCTGATCTCTGGGGACGACGAGACGGCCTACAGAGACGAAGTCCTGAAACTCTCAAGGTGGTGTCAGGCTAATAACCTCATCCTGAACACCACCAAGACCAAGGAGATCATCCTGGACTTCAGAAAAAACAGAACAGATCCACCCCCACTCTACATCGATGGAAACTGTGTGGAGAGGGTCCACAGCTTCACCCTCCTGGGCACCACCATCTCTGCTGACCTCACATGGTCTAACAACACCATGACTGTCATCAGGAAGGCCCAGCAACGCCTGCACTTCCTGAGAAAACTTAGGAGGAACGACGTCAGCCAGGAGCTGCTGGTAACGTTCTACCGCTCAACCATTGAGAGCATTCTGTCCTATGGCATCACAGTGTGGTTTTCCCACTGCACTGAAGCAGAACGGCAGAGTCTCCAGAGAGTGGTAAAGACAGCGCAGAGGATCATCGGCTGCCCCCTCCCCTCACTGAAGGACATTTACCAGTCTCGCTGCATCAGCAGAGTGACTAGCATCACCACTAACTCCACCCATTCTGCTTTCCCTCTGTTTGAACTGCTGCCCTCTGGAAGGAGGTACAGGTCCATCAGAACCAGGACAAACAGACTAAGAAACAGCTTTTTTCCATAGGCAATTATCATACGGAATGCACATACGTCCACCAACCACACCTCACTCTAATTTTACTACAATGCGTGCAATATCCTGACTGTCTAACCGGGTCACTGTGCAATAACTTGATATTTATTAAGCTGTGCTCACAACAACTCATGTAATTCCTTTCTATTTTATTCACAAATATTTAATATTTAACAGTTTCTGTCCATATTGTTCATTTTTTGTTAAGAGTTGTAAATACAGTATTTCTTTTTCTATTCTATTTTTATTTTTATTTTATGTAACTCCTTCACTCCAAGGCTGCTGCAATTTCATTGTATCCCCATGTACAATGACAATAAACGATTCTGATTCTGATTATATCACTTAGACACAGATGGAGAACCATATCAACTGGATTGGTAACAGCAACAACCACCGACCAAGCCGGCAAGCCCTGGCAGAAAAGATCCCCACAAGAAACACTGCAGGCTGTTCCATAAAAAATATAGTTTTACCATTGCCTTGCAGATCACAGTTGAAGTGGTTTAGTTTTCCTAAAAAAATTCAGAATGATTGAAGTTACAGGTGAACTTTTAGACAACATTTGATCCAAAAAGGTCCGAAAACGTCTTTTTAGGCAAAACTGCAAACACCTATTTTTTTGCATAACTTATCTTTCAAATATCAGCACAAAAAAATTAAAAACGGTAGGGATCTGTGTTTGCTGCCTTCCATATTTTTTTCAGACTTAAAAGTGTAACAGATGATTTATAAAAAATCCTTTTTCATCCAAAAACCTGTGTTAAATCTGTCTAGACTCCAAACAAACATTTTTTTATGGTAACTTATGTTTCAACAATCGACCCCAATTTTCAAAGACCTATAGCTGAAGATGTCCCATAGCTCCCTGAATATTTTCACAGATATAAAATGAACTGGTCATTCTAACATCTAGCATTCTAACATCTAACATCTTACATGTCAAAGCCTCTCTCAGCCTGGCTCTGCTGAAGGAGTCGTGTTACAACCCCGCCCCCTCCTGCTGGGACCCCTGCTATGTAAATTAGCAAGCAGTGAACAGAGAGATGAGAAGTAAGAATGGCCATTACTCAGGCATGCATAATCCAAAGACAGCCAGTTAAACACTGAAAGACATATTTTTTCGGTATGTCTTTCATACATCTTTAGTATTAAAAACTCTCCAAGATGAATGTGCCTGACTCCACCTGCAGGTGGATCACAGACTTCCTGACGGACAGACAGCAGTATGTGAGGCTGGGGAAGCTCGTCTCAGATACTCGGACCACAAGCACCCGATCCCCCCAGGGCTGTGTCCTTTCACCCCTGTTACTCTCCCTGTACACAAACAGCTGCACAGCTGGTCACCTGTCTGTCAAACTCCTGAAGTTTGCTGACGACACCACACTCATCGGCCTCATCTCTGACGGAGATGAGTCGGCCTACAGGAGTGAAATAGCCAGGCTGGTGTCATAGTGCAGCGCTAACAACCTGGAGCTTAATGCTCTGAAGACAGTGGAGATGACAGTGGACTTCAGGAAGGCCCCAGCCCCCCTCCCCCCTGTCATCCTCTGTGACTCCCCGGTGACCTCTGTGGAGTCCTTCTTCTTCCTGGGAACCATCATCAGCCAGGACCTCAAGTGGGAGCAGAACATCAGCTCCATCACTAAGAAGGTCCAGCAGAGGATGTACTTCCTGAGGCAGCTGAAGAAGTTTCACCTCCCTGAAAAGATGCTGGTAGACTTTTACACCGCCATCATCGAATCCACCCTCACGTCCTCCATCACAGTCTGGTTCGCTGCGGCCACGGCCAGAGACAAGGCCAAGCTGCAACGCGTCATCCACTCAGCAGAGAAGGTGATCGGCTGCCACCTCCCGTCTCTCCAGGAGCTGCACATCTCCAGGACCTGGAGGCGGGCAGCCAGGATTGTAGCCAACCCCTCTCATCCAGGACATAATCTCTTTCGGCCCCTCCCTTCTGGCAAGAGGCTCCGGTCCATCAGGACCAGGACCTCGCGCCACAAGAACAGCTTCTTCCCCACTGCAGCCAGCCTGCTGAACAGAACCCCAACTCCCCCAGGTGACCCCCCCCCCCCCCCCCCCCGCCCACCAAAGGACTGTCGGTGCCACTTACAGGCCCCACCATCCCAGCCCATCTGTGCTCCCACTTTAATTCACCTTACTCTACTGTATATAGTGTGTTGTTGTTGTTAACTTAATTTTTAACTTATTCTTAATTGCACTATACACCAAGTGAAATTCCTCGTTTTGTAAAGTGCGCTCTACTGAACCTGGCAATAAAACTTTTTCTGATTCCTGATTCTGATTCTGATTCTATTAATCATTGTTTTTTATTCATTCAAAATGCAATTAAATCAATATTTTATTTTTTTTCTTTTCCTTTTTCTTTTTTTTTTATCTCTTATATCCTTTTTTATAATCAATGTTTGAACTTCTTTTCCTTTCTATTGTCATGGTTTCAGTTTGTTGTCTTTTTTTTCGCTTTAGTTCTTGTTCTGTCTTGTTTGGTTCTGTTTCCTGTTTTATTTTGAAAGGTTTCCTGTCTTGTCATGTTTCTTGAGTTTTACTTCCTTTGGTCCCCATCTGCCCTAATCGTGTTCACCTGTGTCTTGTCTGCCCTGTCTGTATATAAGTCTTGTCTCTGCCTTCCTCCTGTGCTGGTCCATTAACTTCTGCTCATGTTGATCACGTCTTCTTGTCTGGCGTCCATGTCCCTTGCCATGCCACAGTAAGTTTTTGTTTTTAGTTTTGTCATCCTGCTCTGCAGCGCTTTTTGTTAGTTAAATAAACCCACTTGCCCTGAACCCGTTTGCCTCCCGTCTCTGCGCCTGGGTCCTACCTGCTCT
Source organism: Oryzias latipes (assembly GCF_053564925.1). Taxonomy (NCBI): domain Eukaryota; kingdom Metazoa; phylum Chordata; class Actinopteri; order Beloniformes; family Adrianichthyidae; genus Oryzias; species Oryzias latipes. Next base: position 9,585,092 of record NC_136252.1, read on the forward strand.
CGAGCCTCCCCCCCACACGACATCTATACATCCAAAGAAATTAAACTACAAATCAACAAACACAACTGATAACAAATGTCTCTAAAAAATGATGTTTATATTTGCAGAACCTTAAAAACACCAAACAAATAACAAATGCTTCCCAATTAAAGCACAAAAAATGGAACACAAAATGTAAAACCCAAGTTAGAAATTGCAATTTGAAAAAGATACTTTTTTCAGCAGCTTTTCAAAATCAATCACCAATTCTACTCTTCTGTGGATGAAACAAAGTACTCCAGAACAATGAAGCCATTTCTCTAAGTCTCTCTCACCTTCAGTTTTAAACAAGGTCTGTGAAAATCCACCATACATTGGTCACATGAACTCAGAGACCTGCTAAAAGTGCACAATTGTAAAAGCTCTTTTATATAGACAACTGTTTGTTTGCTTAGAGCTCTAAATATGAAAAAAAATGCTTTTCTATCACCTAGACACAGATGGAGAACCATATCAACTGGATTAATAACAGGGTGGCATGTTTAGGTTTAAACTTACATCAATAGACAACATGAAGCTGTCCATCACATTTTTGACCTAAACATGTAAACACATCCTTGGCTCTGCGGTTAGGAAATGGTATTTGGGAATCTCCTTATACCAGGAGCCAGCCTGGCCATTGGAACATCGCCACAGTGCCCATCCAGACTGGGACAGCAACGGGGTCCACTTCAGAGCCGTGAGCTGCTGTGTTTAACTCCAGCTGTCCCAGCAAGGGAGACAACTGCAGCAACATCCACTGACCAAGCTGACAAGCCCTGGCAGAAAAGATCCCCACAAGAAAAACACTGGCTCAGGCAGGCTGGTCAAAAAAAAATAGTTTTGCCATTGTCTTGCAGCTCGCAGATCAAGTGGTTTAGTTTTCCAGTAATGTCAGTCAAGAATGCAAGTTCAGATTCACCATATTCATATTCACCATATTCAACAGACATCTCCTCCAATAGCACCTTAAAAATCCTGTGCTGTTTTGCTTTGCAGCTGAGGTTGTTTACGATTTTCAGAATAAGAGTCATTATATGTCCAGAGCCAATCACTTCTGCACATAAGGCCTGCTGGTGAATGACGCAGCAGTAATGCAGACATTTTGGAAAGTCTGGGTCAGCTTTACAGTGAGTGATGAAACCTGTTTGTCTATTGATCATAGCAGGAGTCCCATCTGCAGTCACTGCTACCAGCTTTTCTAATTGTACCTTTTTCTGCACAAAAACTCCTTCACCGTGTTATACATTTCAACTCCTCTTGTAGTTGTCTGTTAGGGCAGATGTGTCAGGAGTTCTTCTCTTGTGGAAACCAAAAGCTATGCTGTACTGTTGCCGTCCACAGACTCATCACACTGGACGTTAACCACCTGCACTTTGCAAGATCCCGGTCCAGCTAATTGGCCAAGTTATCAGACATAGCTGACACTCATCTAGACATTGTAGTGGAAATTGAATGAGTTCTATTGTTCTCATCCTTAGGGACAGTGATAGCAATTATCATCATTGCTTGAATTTTTTTCATGCTATATGCAAAAGTCTTTGTCCCTTAAGGCAACAGATTACAGCCCCCCCCCCCCCCCCCCCCCCCCCAGGCTGCTGTCGTATTAACAATAGCTTGGAGCTCCAGAATGGACAAGAAAAAACGACGAGAATGGCTCGAGCAGGGCGTTGCTCACGGGGCGGTCGCTCGTGCCATGCGGTCGCACGTGCTCGGGCCCGCTAAATGCTACTTGTAGCTTTAATTATTATTATTTTTCTTCCGACTTTTCCGTCGCCTTTTTGAGGCCTTTAACATACCCCAAAACTCACCAAATTTTGTATACACATCAGGAGTCGCGAAAAATTTCATATTTTATAGGAGAACGGCATAGGTAAACAAAAATGGCTCGATAGCGCCACCTGCAAAATTTGTTTTCGCGAGCACCTCCATATGCTTTATAGTACAAACCTGATTTTAACAGGGCATGTTCATCGGATAGAAACCTACAAAAAAGTCTGAAAGGACCCACCTGTCAGTCGCACAGGAAGTCTGATATTTTGATGACAATATGTCATTTTTGCTGTATTTTGGTCATTCGCAGGCCTCGCTCTAGAACGAACTCCTCCTAGAGATTTGAGAGTAATGACTCCAAACTTTGGTTTTGTAAACTATACACATGTCCGATGTTAAATTGCAAAGCTTTTAAGTTTTTATGGATGTTTGTGACCATGGCGGCGCGTCAAAATTGGAGGTCGTTTCGAAAACACGCCATGAAAAGAAAAATGGCCATTACTCAGCCATGCATAATCCAATCTGATCCAAAATTGATGTGCATGATTGTAGTCTGACTCTGAACACATCTGCAGTGAAAAAATCTGGAAAAAGTGTAGCGCCACCTGCTGGCAAGAGGAAATGACATGTTTTACTTGGAGCATCACTACTCCGAGTAGGATGAGCCGACACACCTGAAAATGACGTCCACCTGTTGAAAAGCCATTGAAGTTTACTCTGACAAAAAACCATAACTTTCAATGCGGGGGTGTGGTCGTGACAGAGCGGCAAAGTTGGGCATCTCGCTATGCACACAAAAGTTGCTCTCACGTGCACATTCCTTGTCCAATCTCACTGAAATTCAATGGATATGATGAAGCTTCTATTCTGAACCCATGGATATGACAATCTTGGACGAGCTCTATAGCGCCACCTAGTTATTGCATTGGGCACATTCTGCCCTGTATTTTCTCTTTGCTTTGTCCGATGTGCATGAAATTAAAACTGGAGATACTCAGAAGGGTCCTCTCTCATCATGTAAAGTTTCATGGGTGTACACCTGACGGTGCCTGCGTAACAGGAAGTGGTCGATTATGTGCACCCAAATAATAGAAATTTATTATAAATCAGCCGTTTGTCTCAGGAAGCTGAGATTTCAGAATTAGATGCCTTTAATAACCTCCAGCTTTGATATGTAACACTATAGGGTCTACGAGAAACTTCATCACTTGATTTTTTTAATGAAATTTTGGACTGAACAAAGATTTTTAGCATAAATTCTGTTTAGGTTATCAGCACCAAGAATTCAACTTTCATAGGCATTTATGTGCTACTGCTTCCTAAAAAAATTCAGAATGATTGAAGTTACAGGTGAACTTTTAGACAACATTTCATCCAAAAAGGTCCGAAAACGTCTTTTTAGGCAAAACTACAAACACCTATTTTTTTTCATAACTTAATCATCATATATCAACACCATTTATTTTTTTAAATGTAGGGATCTGTGTTTGCTGCCTTCCATATTTTTTTCAGAAGTCCAGGTGAAACAGATGATTTTAAAAAAATCCTGATTCATCCCAAAACCTGTGCTTTTTCCGTCTGGACTCCAAACAAACATTTTTTAAATTACTTATGCTTCAAATATCCACACCAAGTTTCACACGCATATAGCTGAACATGTCTAAATGCTTCTTGAATATTCTTTACAGATATAAAATGAACTGGTCAACTGTAGGATGTCATTTCCTCTTACATGCTTCAGTCTTTTCCTCATGCTGCAGCCTGCACCTCAATATGCCCTGTTGCTGGAGTCAAATTTCACCCCCCCCCCCCCCCCCCCCCCCACACACACCAGCTGCCTGTTCATATGCTAACTAACCCAGAAGTGAGGTGACAATAGTTTAGACACAAGAGGGAGGGCAGACTGCTTTTTCATTTGTTTTGTATGTCTTTCATAGATTTTTATGAATAATCATTGCTTTTCTAGTCATGTAAAATGCAATTAACTTAATATTTTATCTTTTTTTTTTACAAACAAAACATATGAATGTGCTCCAAAACAAAACCCAACTCTCAGTACAGTTCTACAGATGTAACATAAGACTTAGACAGTAAATGTCTCTTTTATCCTTTTTTAATCAATGCTGCAACTTCTTTTCCTTAATATAAATCCAATGAAATTAAACTACAAAACCAAAAAACACAACCTATAGCAAATTTCTCTAAATAAATTATGTGTATATACAATATGTAGCACTTTTAAACAAAATAATAACAAATCCTTCCAATACAAGCACAGAAAAATGGAACACAAAATTTAAAACCCAAATTTGAAATGGCAATTTTAAAAAGATAATTTTTTCAGCCTGCTAAAAGTGCACAATTGTAAAAGCTCTTTTATATAGACAACTGTTTGGTTGCTTAGAGCTCTAAATATAAAAACAATGCCTTTATGGACGTGGCACGGATGGCACGGATGTTCAGCAGGGTAAACCCCAGGAAAGCGGCGGGACCTGATGGAGTTCCCGGAAAGGTTCTGCGGGCCTGCGCCGATCAACTCTCCCAGGTCTTCACAAAAATCTTCAACCTGTCGCTAGCTCAGGCTTTCATCCCTGCTTGCCTGAAGTCATCCACTATCATCCCGATACCCAAAAAGTCCTCATCCACAGCCTTCCTCACGGACTTCCGCCCAGTTGCACTCACTGCTGTCATCACAAAGTGTCTGGAGCGGCTGCTCCTGGGACACATCAAAGACTCCCTCCCTCCAATCTTCGTCCCCCACCAGTTTGCTTACAAAGCAAACAGATCAACGGATGATGCCATTTCCATCACCCTCCACACTGCGCTGAGCCACCTGGAACACAGAAACACCTACGCCAGGATGCTCTTTGTGGACTATAGCTCAGCCTTTAACACAATCATTCCTGACATTCTGGTCAACAAACTGTCTGAACTAGGACTCCACCCACTCACCTGCACGTGGATCAAGGACTTCCTGACAAACAGACCACAGACAGTCAAACTTGACCCCCACCTCTCCTCCACCCGGACGCTGAGCACAGGCTCCACACAGGGATGTGTGCTGAGTCCTCTGCTGTACACACTGTACACAGCAGACTGCAGACCAGCCCACACCAGCAACACCGTGGTGAAGTTTGCAGACGACACTACTGTGGTGGGGCTGATCTCTGGGGACGACGAGACGGCCTACAGAGACGAAGTCCTGAAACTCTCAAGGTGGTGTCAGGCTAATAACCTCATCCTGAACACCACCAAGACCAAGGAGATCATCCTGGACTTCAGAAAAAACAGAACAGATCCACCCCCACTCTACATCGATGGAAACTGTGTGGAGAGGGTCCACAGCTTCACCCTCCTGGGCACCACCATCTCTGCTGACCTCACATGGTCTAACAACACCATGACTGTCATCAGGAAGGCCCAGCAACGCCTGCACTTCCTGAGAAAACTTAGGAGGAACGACGTCAGCCAGGAGCTGCTGGTAACGTTCTACCGCTCAACCATTGAGAGCATTCTGTCCTATGGCATCACAGTGTGGTTTTCCCACTGCACTGAAGCAGAACGGCAGAGTCTCCAGAGAGTGGTAAAGACAGCGCAGAGGATCATCGGCTGCCCCCTCCCCTCACTGAAGGACATTTACCAGTCTCGCTGCATCAGCAGAGTGACTAGCATCACCACTAACTCCACCCATTCTGCTTTCCCTCTGTTTGAACTGCTGCCCTCTGGAAGGAGGTACAGGTCCATCAAAACCAAGACAAACAGACTAAGAAACAGCTTTTTTCCATAGGCAATTATCATACGGAATGCACATACGTCCACCAACCACACCTCACTCTAATTTTACTACAATGCGTGCAATATCCTGACTGTCTAACCGGGTCACTGTGCAATAACTTGATATTTATTAAGCTGTGCTCACAGCAACTCATGTAATTCCTTTCTATTTTATTCACAAATATTTAATATTTAACAGTTTCTGTCCATATTGTTCATTTTTTGTTAAGAGTTGTAAATACAGTATTTCTTTTTCTATTCTATTTTTATTTTTATTTTATGTAACTCCTTCACTCCAAGGCTGCTGCAATTTCATTGTATCCCCATGTGATTCTGATTCTATTAATCATTGTTTTTTATTCATTCAAAATGCAATTAAATCAATATTTTATTTTTTTTCTTTTCCTTTTTCTTTTTTTTTTATCTCTTATATCCTTTTTTATAATCAATGTTTGAACTTCTTTTCCTTTCTATTGTCATGGTTTCAGTTTGTTGTCTTTTTTTTCGCTTTAGTTCTTGTTCTGTCTTGTTTGGTTCTGTTTCCTGTTTTATTTTGAAAGGTTTCCTGTCTTGTCATGTTTCTTGAGTTTTACTTCCTTTGGTCCCCATCTGCCCTAATCGTGTTCACCTGTGTCTTGTCTGCCCTGTCTGTATATAAGTCTTGTCTCTGCCTTCCTCCTGTGCTGGTCCATTAACTTCTGCTCATGTTGATCACGTCTTCTTGTCTGGCGTCCATGTCCCTTGCCATGCCACAGTAAGTTTTTGTTTTTAGTTTTGTCATCCTGCTCTGCAGCGCTTTTTGTTAGTTAAATAAACCCACTTGCCCTGAACCCGTTTGCCTCCCGTCTCTGCGCCTGGGTCCTACCTGCTCTCGAGCCTCCCCCCCACACGACATCTATACATCCAATGAAATTAAACTACAAATCAACAAACACAACTGATAACAAATGTCTCTAAAAAATGATGTGTATATTTGCAGAACCTTAAAAACACCAAACAAATAACAAATGCTTCCCAATTAAAGCACAAAAAATGGAACACAAAATGTAAAACCCAAGTTAGAAATTGCAAATTTGAAAAAGATACTTTTTTCAGCAGCTTTTCAAAATCAATCACCAATTCTACTCTTCTGTGGATGAAACAAAGTACTCCAGAACAATGAAGCCATTTCTCTAAGTCTCTCTCACCTTCAGTTTTAAACAAGGTCTGTGAAAATCCACCATACATTGGTCACATGAACTCAGAGACCTGCTAAAAGTGCACAATTGTAAAAGCTCTTTTATATAGACAACTGTTTGTTTGCTTAGAGCTCTAAATATAAAAAAAAATGCTTTTCTATCACCTAGACACAGATGGAGAACCATATCAACTGGATTAATAACAGGGTGGCATGTTTAGACAACATGAAGCTGTCCATCACATTTTTGACCTAAACATGTAAACACATCCTTGGCTCTGCGGTTAGGAAATGGTATTTGGGAATCTCTTTATACCAGGAGCCAGCCTGGCCATTGGAACATCGCCACAGTGCCCATCCAGACTGGGACAGCAACGGGGTCCACTTCAGAGCCGTGAGCTGCTGTGTTTAACTCCAGCTGTCCCAGCAAGGGAGACAACTGCAGCAACATCCACTGACCAAGCTGACAAGCCCTGGCAGAAAAGATCCCCACAAGAAAAACACTGGCTCAGGCAGGCTGGTCAAAAAAAAATAGTTTTGCCATTGTCTTGCAGCTCGCAGATCAAGTGGTTTAGTTTTCCAGTAATGTCAGTCAAGAATGCAAGTTCAGATTCACCATATTCATATTCACCATATTCAACAGACATCTCCTCCAATAGCACCTTAAAAATCCTGTGCTGTTTTGCTTTGCAGCTGAGGTTGTTTACGATTTTCAGAATAAGAGTCATTATATGTCCAGAGCCAATCACTTCTGCACATAAGGCCTGCTGGTGAATGACGCAGCAGTAATGCAGACATTTTGGAAAGTCTGGGTCAGCTTTACAGTGAGTGATGAAACCTGTTTGTCTATTGATCATAGCAGGAGTCCCATCTGCAGTCACTGCTACCAGCTTTTCTAATTGTACCTTTTTCTGCACAAAAACTCCTTCACCGTGTTATACATTTCAACTCCTCTTGTAGTTGTCTGTTAGGGCAGATGTGTCAGGAGTTCTTCTCTTGTGGAAACCAAAAGCTATGCTGTACTGTTGCCGTCCACAGACTCATCACACTGGACATTAACCACCTGCACTTTGCAAGATCCCGGTCCAGCTAATTGGCCAAGTTATCAGACATAGCTGACACTCATCTAGACATTGTAGTGGAAATTGAATGAGTTCTATTGTTCTCATCCTTAGGGACAGTGATAACAATTATCATCATTGCTTGAATTTTTTTCATGCTATATGCAAAAGTCTTTGTCCCTTAAGGCAACAGATTACAGACCCCCCCCCCCCCCCCCCCCCAGGCTGCTGTCGTATTAACAATAGCTTGGAGCTCCAGAATGGACAAGAAAAAACGACGAGAATGGCTCGAGCAGGGCGTTGCTCACGGGGCGGTCGCTCGTGCCATGCGGTCGCACGTGCTCGGGCCCGCTAAATGCTACTTGTAGCTTTAATTATTATTATTCTTTTTCTTCCGACGGAAGAGTCGCCTTTTTGAGGCCTTTAACATACCCCAAAACTCACCAAATTTGGCACACACATCAGGAGTCGCGAAAAATTTCGTATTTTACAGGAGATTGGCATGGGCGCACAAAAACGGCTCGACAGCGCTACCTACAGTGACATTTGTCCCGAGCCCCCGCATATGCTTTGACATACAAGCTTGATTTTTTCAGGACATGTTCATCAGATGGAAACCTACAAAAAAGTCTGAAAGGACCCACCTGTCACTCGCACAGGAAGTCTGATATATTAAGGTCAATATGTCATTTTTGCTTCATTTTGGAGATTTGCAGGCCTCGCTCTAGAACGAACTCCTCCTAGAGATTTTGGAGTAATGACTCCAAACTTTGGTTTTGTAAACTAAACACATGTCCGATGTTAAATTGCGAAGCTTTTAAGTTTTTACGGATGTTTGTGACCGTGGCGGCGCGTCGAAAATGGAGGTCATTTTGAAAACACGCCATGAAAAGAAAAATGGCCATTACTCAGCCATGCAAAATCCAATCTGATCCAAAATTGATATGCATGATTGTAGTCTGACCCTGACCACATCAGAAGTGGAAAAATCCAGAACAGGTGTAGCGCCACCTGCTGGCAAAAGGAAATGACATGTTTTACTTGGAGCATCACTGCTCCGAGAAGGATGAGCCGACACACCTCAAAATGATGTCCACCTGTTGAAAAGCCATTGATGTTTACTCTGATAAAAAGCCATAACTTTCAATGCAGGGGTGTGGTCGTGACAGAGCGGTGAAGTTGGGCGTCTCGCCATGCACACAAAAGTTGCTCTCACGTGCACATTCCTTGTCCAATCTCACTGAAATTCAATAGAGGTGATGAGGCTTCCATTCTGAACCAATGGATATGACAATCTTGGACGAACTCCATAGCGCCACCTAGATATTGACAAATACATTTTATGTCACATTCTGACCTATCTTTTCTCTGTGCTTTGTCCGACATTCATAAAATTACAACAGGAGATACTCATAAGGGTCTTCTCTCATCGTCTAAAGTTTCATGGGTGTACACCCGACGGTGCCTGCGCAAGCCACCACCAAACAGGAAGTGGTTGATTGCGTTGCAGTCAGATAATTAAAAATTCATAAAAAATCAGCCGTTTGTATCACGAGGCTGAGATTTCAGAATGAGATGCCTCATAAATATCTCCAACTTAGATATACAGCACTTGCATGGGTGAACAAAAACAGCTCAATAGCGCCACCTACCATGTTTGTTTTTGAGAGCCCCGCCATGTTCTTTAACATACAAGCTTGATTTTTACAGGACATGTTCATCAGATGAAAACCTACAAAAAAGTCTCTTGGGACCAAGCTGTCAGTTGCACAGGAAGTCTGCTATATTGATGTCAATATGTCATTTTTGGTGTATTTTGGTCATTTGCAAGCCTCGTTCTAGAACGAACTCCTCCTAGAGATTTTTGAACAATGACTCCAAACTTTGGTTTTGTAAACTAAACACATGTCCAATATTAAATTGCGTAGCTTTTAAGTTTTTACGGTTGTTTGTGACCGTGGCGGCGCGTCAAAATTTGAGGTCGTTTCGAAATCACGCCATGAAAAGAAAAATGGCCATTACTCAGCCATAAATAATCTAATCTGATCCAAATTTGTTGTGCATGATTGTAGTCTGACTTTGAACACATCTGCAGTGGAAAAATCCGAAACAGGTGTAGCGCCACCTGTTGGCAACAGGAAATGACATGTTTTACTTGGAGCATCACTGCTCCAAGTAGGATGAGCAAACACACCTCAAAATGACGTCCACCTGTTGAAAAACCATTGAAGTTTACTCTGATAAAAAGCCATAACTTTCAATGCGGGGGTGTGGTCTTGACAGAGCGGCAAAGTTGGGCGTCTCGCCATGCAGACAAATGTTGCTCTCATGTGCACATTCCTTGTCCAATCTCACTGAATTTCAATGGATATGATGAAGCTTCCATTCTGAACCCATGGATATGACAACTTTGGACGAGCTCTATAGCGCCACCTAGTTATTGCATGGGGCACATTCTGCCCTGTATTTTCTATGTGCTTTTTCCAATGTGCATGAAATTAAAACTGGAGATACTCAGAACGCTCTTCTCTCATCATCTCAAGTTTCATGGCTGCACATCTGACGGTGCCTGCGTAAGGCACTGCCAAACAGGAAGTGGTCGATTCCGTTGCAGTCATATAATCAAGCTTTATATGAAATCAGCCGTTTGTCTCAGGAAGCTGAGATTTCAGAATTAGATGCGTCCTACAAAGCTCCACGTTTGAAAAGCAGCACTATACGTACGAGAAACATTTAACCACCTTAATCACCCTATTGTGCTAAAAGCAAATTTTGGGACATTTTGACTCAAGCAAATATTTTTATCATAACTTCTGTTTAGTTTATCAGCACCAAAATAAAAAATATTTACATTTATAAAATGAACTGGTCAACTCTAGGATTTTATTTATTCAATCTTACATCCTCAAGCTTTTCATCAGTCTCCCCTGCTGCAGGAGTGGAGTTAGCCCCCCCCCCCCCCCCCCCCCCCCCCAACCCCCGGCTGTGTGCTCACATGTAAATTAGCCAGGAGTGGCAGACAGAAAGTAGAACAGTTAGAAAGCCTAGTTCAACCCTAAAATACAGCATTTTCCTTTGTTTTGTTTGTCTTTTATACATCCTTAGCACTAATCATTGCTTTTTTATTCATCCAAAATACAATTAACTTTATATTTTTTTTTTTTTTTTTTTTTTTACAAACAAAACATATGAATGTGCTCCAAAACAAAACCCAGCCTCAGTACACTCCTACAGATGTAACATCAGACAGTAAATGTCTATTTTATGCTTTTTTTAATCAATGCTGCAACTTCTTTTCATTTCCTTTCAATACATCCAATAAAATTAAACTACAATGACAACAAACACAACATATAGCAAATGTCTCTAAGAAGATTGTGTATATACAATATGTACCACCTTTAAACACCAAATAAATAACAAATCTTTGTAATAAAATCACAAAAAATGGAACACAAAATGTAAAACCCAAATTAGAAATTGCAATTTTAAAAAGATAATTTTTTTCAGCACCACCAATTTAACTTTTCTGTGAGTGAAACAAAGAAGTCCAGAACAATGTAGCTACTTCTCCAAAGTCTCTGTCACCTTCAGTTTTAAACAAAGTCTGTGAACATCCACCATACATTGGTCACATGTACTCAGAGTCCTGCTAAAAGTGCACAATTGTAAAAATGTCTTTTGTATAGACAACTGTTTGTTTGCTTAGAGCTCTAAATATAAAAAAATGCTTTTCTATCACCTAGACACAGGTGGAGAACCACATCAACTGGATTAGTAACAGGGTGGCATGTTTAGGTTTAAACTTACATCAATAGACAACATGAAGCTGTTCATCACATTTTTGACCTAAACATGTAAACCCATCCTTGGCTCTGCGGTTAGGAAATGGTAATTGGGAATCTCTTCATACCAGGAGCCAGCCTGAACATTGGAACATCACCACAGTGCCCATCCAGACTGGGACAGCAACGGGGTCCACTTCACAGCCGTGAGCTGCTATGTTTAACTCCAGCTGTCCCAGCAAGGGAGACAACTGCAGCAACATCCACTGACCAAGCCGGAAAGCCCTGGCAGAAAAGATCCCCACAAGAAAAACACTGGCTCAGGCAGGCTGGTCAATAAAAAAATATAGTTTTGCCAATGTCTTGCAGCTCGCAGATCAAGTGGTTTAGTTTTCCAGTAATGTCAGTCAAGAATACAAGTTCAGATTCACCATATTCATATTCACCATATTCAGCAGATATCTCCACCAATAGCACCTTAAAAATCCTGTTCTGTTTTGCTTTGCAGCTGAGGTTTTTTTTATGATTTTCACAATAGGAGTCATTATGTGTCCAGAGCCAATCACTTCTGCACATAAGGCCTACTGGTGAATGACGCAGCAGTAATGCAGACATTTTGGAAAGTCTGGGTCAGCTTTACAGCTTACAGTGAGTGATGAAACCTGTCTGCAGTCACTGCTACTGGCTTTTCTAATGGTACCTTTTTCTGCACAAAAACTCCTTCACCGTGTTATACATTTCAACTCCTCTTGTAGTTGTCTGTTAGGGCAGATGTGTCAGGAGTTCTTCTCTTGTGGAAACCAAAGGCTATGCTGTACTGTTGCCGTCCACAGACTCATCACACTGGACGTAAACCCTCTGCACTTTGCAAGATCCCGGTCCAGCTAATTGGCAAAGTTATCAGACATAGCTGACACTCATCTAGACATTGTAGTGGAAATTGAATGAGTTCTATTGTTCTCATTCTTAGGAACAGTGATAGCAATTATCATCATTGCTTGTTTCTTAATCTGATAAAAACCTTCTTCTACTTGATGAGAAATTGAGCAGGTCTAAACGAGGCTTAGATTTAAAAAAATTTTTTCATGCTATATGCATAAGTCTTTGTCCTTTAAGGAAACAGAATACAGTCCCCCCCCCCCCCCCCCCACACACACAGGCTGCTGTCATATTAACATTATCTTGGAGCTCCAGAATGGACAAGAAAAAACAACGAGAATGGCTCGAGCAGGGCGTTGCTCACGGGGCGGTCGCTCGTGCCAGGCGGTGGCACGTGCTCGGGCCCGCTAAATGCTACTTGTAGCTTTAATTATTATTAGGGCCCGAGCACGGAGTGCAAGGACCCTATTGTATCTGTTAGAGTTATTATTATTATTATTATTATTCTTTTTCTTCCGACGGAAGAGTCGCCTTTTTGAGGCCTTTAACATACCCCAAAACTCAACAAATTTGGCACACACATCAGGAGTCGCGAAAAATTTCGTATTTTACAGGAGATTGGCATGGGCGCACAAAAACGGCTCGACAGCGCCACCTACAGTGACATTTGTCCCGAGCCCCCGCATATGCTTTAACATACAAGCTTGATTTTTTCAGGACATGTTCATCAGATGGAAACCTACAAAAAAGTCTCTTGGTACCAAGCTGTCAGTCGCACAGGAAGTCTGCTATATTGGTGTCAATATGTCATTTTTGCTCTATTTTGGACATTTGTAGGCCTCCTTCTAGAACGAACTCCTCCTAGAGATTTATGAATAATGACTCCAAACTTTGGTTTTGTAAACTAGACCCATGTCTGATGTTAAATTGCGAAGCTTTAAAAGTATTACGGATGTTTGTGACCGTGGCGGCGCGTCGAACTTGGAGGTCATTTCGAAAACACGCCATGAAACGGAAAATGGCCATTACTCAGCCATGTATAATCCAATCTGATCCAAAATTGATATGCATGATTTTAGTCTGACTCTGAACACATCTGCAGTGAAAGAATCTGGAAAAAGTTTAGCGCCACCTGCTGGCAAGAGGAAATGACATGTTTGACTTGGAGCATCACTGCTCCAAGTAGGATGAGCCGACAAACCTCAAAATGATGTCCACCTGTTGAAAAGCCATTGAAGTTTACTCTGATAAAAAGCCATAACTTTCAATGCGGGGGTGTGGTCGTGACAGAGCGGCGAAGTTGGGCGCCTCGCCGTGCACACAAAAGTTGCTCTCACGTGCACATTCCTTGTCCAATCTCACTGAAATTCGATGGAGGTGATGAGGCTTCCATTCTGAACCAATGGATATGACAATCTTGGACGAGCTCTATAGCGCCACCTAGATATTGACAAATACATTTTATGTCACATTCTGACCTGTCTTTTCTCTGTGCTTTGTCCGATGTTCATAAAATTACAACAGGAGATACTCACAAGGGTTTTCTCTCATTGTGTAAAGTTTCATGGGTGTACACCTGACGGTGCCTGCGCAAGCCACCGCCAAACAGGAAGTGGTTGATTGCGTTGCAGTCAGATAATTAAAAATTCATAAAAAATCAGCCGTTTTTCTGACGAGGCTGAGATTTCAGAATGAAATTCCCCCATACATATCTCCAACTTAGATATACAGCACTCGCACGGGTGCACAAAAACGGCTCAATAGCGCCACCTACAATGTTTGTTTTCGCGAGCCCCGCCATGTTCTTTAACATACAAGCTTGATATTTACAGGACATGTTCATCAGATGAAAACTTACAAAAAAGTCTCTTGGTACCAAGCCGTCAGTTGCACAGGAAGTCTGCTATATTGGTGTCAATATGTCATTTTTGGTGTATTTTGGTCATTTGCAGGCCTCCTTCTAGAACGAACTCCTCCTAGAGATTTGTGAATAATGACTCCAAACTTTGGTTTTGTAAACTAAACACATGTCCGATGTTAAATTGCGAAGCTTTTAAGTTTTTACGGTTGTTTGTGACCGTGGCTGCGCGTCAAAATTGGACGTCGTTTCGAAAACACGCCATGAAAAGAAGAATGGCCATAACTCAGCCATGCATAATCTAATCTGATCCAAAATTTATGTGCATGATTGTAGTCTGACTCTGAACAAATCTGCAGTGGAAAAATATGGAATAAGTGTAGCGCCACCTGTTGGCAACAGGAAATGACATGTCTTACTTGGAGCATCACTGCTCCAAGTAGGATGAGCAAACGCACCTCAAAATGACATCCACCTGTTAAAAATCCATTGAAGTTTACTCTGATAAAAAAACCAAATCTTTCAAAGCGGGGGTGTGGTCGTGACAGAGCGGCGAAGTTGGGCGTCTCGCCATGCACACAAATGTTGCTCTCACGTGCACATTCCTTGTCCGATCTCACTGAAAATAAATGGATATGATGAAGCTTCAATTCTGAACCCATGGATATGATAAGTTTGGACGAGCTCTATAGCGCCACCTAGTTATTGCATGGGGCACATTCTGCCCTGTATTTTCTCAGTGCTTTGTCCGATGTTCATAAAATTACAACAGGAGATACTCACAAGGGTCTTCTCTCATCGTTTAAAGTTTCATGGGTTTACACCTGACAATGATTGCGCAAGCCACCACCAAACAGGAAGTGGTTGATTGCGTTGCAGTCAGATAATTAAAAATTCATAAAAAATCAGCCGTTTGTATCACAAGGCTGAGATTTCAGAATGAGATGCCTCCTACATATCTCCAACTTAGTGTCCAGAGCCAATCACTTTTACACTTAAGGCCTACTGGTGAATGAAGCAGCAGTAATGCAGACATTTTGGAAAGTCTGGGTCAGCTTTACAGTGAGTGATGAAACCTGTTTGTCTATTGATCATAGCAGGAGCCCCGTCTGCAGTCACTGCTACCAGCTTTTCTAATGGTACCTTTTTCTGCACAAAAACTCCTTTACCGTGTTATACATTTCAACTCCTCCTATATTTGTTTGTAAGGGCAGTTCTGTCAAGAGTTCTTCTCTTGATGTAAAGAAAAACAAAAAAAACAAACAAACACACAGCTGCGCTGCACTGCTGCTGTCTAGAGAATCTTCAAACTGGATGCAAAACAACATGCGCTTTGCAAGATCCCATTCCACCTGATCAGCCAATTTATCAAACATAGCTGACACATGTCGAGACATTGTAGTGGAAATTAGATCACTTCTATTCTTCACATCTTTAGGTACAGTGTTAGTGATTATCATCATTGCTTGATTGACAACTTTTTAATCTGAAAAGGCCTTCTGGATGAGAAAATGAGCAGGACTAAACAAAGCTTTGTTTGAATTTTTTTTCACAATATATGCAAAAATATCAGTCCTTCAAGGAAACAGATTACAGCCCCCCCCCCACCCCCGCCTTCCGCCGAAAGGCTGCTGTCATGTTAAATGTAGCTTGCAGCGCCAGAATGCAGAAGGAAGAACGACACAAAACGGCTCGAGCAGGGCATTGTTCATTCACTCACTCGTTCACGCTATATGCAAAAGTCTTTGTCCCTTAAGGCAACAGATTACAGTCCCCCCCTCCCACACCCCCCACAGGCTGCTTTCATATTAACATTAGCTTGGAGCTCCAGAATGGACAAGAAAGAACGACGAGAATGGCTCGAGCAGGGCGTTGCTCACGGGGCGGTCGCTCGTGCCAGGCGGTCGCACGTGCTCGGGCCCGCTAAATGCTACTTGTAGCTTTAATTATTATTATTATTCTACCGGAAGAGTCGCCTTTTTGAGGCCTTTAACATACCCCAAAACTCACTAAATTTGGCACACACATCAGGAGTCGCGAAAAATTTCGTATTTTATAGGAGATTGGCATGGGCGCACAAAAACGGCTCGATAGCGCCACCTACAGTGACTTTTGTCCCGACGCCCCGCATACGCTTTAACGTACAAGCTTGATTTTTACAGGGCATGTTCTTCAGATGGAGATCTACAAAAAAGTCTGAAAGGACCCACCTGTCACTCGCACAGGAAGTCTGATATATTAAGGTCAATATGTCATTTTTGCTTCATTTTGGACATTTGCAGGCCTCGCTCTAGAACGAACTCCTCCTAGAGATTTTGGAGTAATGACTCCAAACTTTGGTTTTGTAAACTAAACACATGTCCGATGTTAAATTGTGAAGCTTTTAAGTTTTTACGGATGTTTGTGACCGTGGCGGCGCGTCGAAAATGGAGGTCTGGTGAAAACACGCCATGAAAAGAAAAATGGCCATTACTCAGCCATGCATAATCCAATCTGATCCAAAATTGATATGCATGATTGTAGTCTGACTCTGACCACATCAGAAGTGGAAAAATCCAGAACAGGTGTAGCGCCACCTGCTGGTAAAAGGAAATGACATGTTTTACTTGGAGCATCACTGCTCCAAGTAGGATGAGCCGACACACCTCAAAATGATGCCCACCTGTTGAAAAGCCATTGAACTTTACTCTGATAAAAAGCCATAACTTTCAACGTGGGGGTGTGGTCGTGACAGAGCGGCGAAGTTGGGCGTCTCGCCATGCACACAAAAGTTGCTCTCACGTGCACATTCCTTGTCCAATCTCACTGAAATTCAATGGAGGTGATGAGGCTTCCATTCTGAACCAATGGATATGACAATCTTGGACGAGCTCCATAGCGCCACCTAGATATTGACAAATACATTTTATGTCACATTCTGACCTATCTTTTCTCTGTGCTTTGTCCGACGTTCATGAAATTACAACAGGAGATACTCACAAGGGTTTTCTCTCATCGTTTAAAGTTTCATGGGTGTACACCTGACGGTGCCTGCGCAAGCCACCGCCAAACAGGAAGTGGTTGATTGCGTTGCAGTCAGATAATTAAAAATTCATAAAAAATCAGCCGTTTGTCTCATGAGGCTGAGATTTCAGAATGAGATTCCCCCATACATATCTCCAACTTAGATATACAGCACTTGCATGGGTGCACAGAAACGGCTCAATAGCGCCACCTACAATGTTTGTTTTTGAGAGCCCCGCCATGTTCTTTAACATACAAGCTTGATTTTTACAGGACATGTTCATCAGATGGAAACCTACAAAAAAGTCTCTTGGGACCAAGCTGTCAGTCGCACAGGAAGTCTGCTATATTGATGTCAATATGTCATTTTTGCTCTATTTTGGTCATTTGCAGGCCTCGCTCTAGAACGGACTCCTCCTAGAGATTTTTGAACAATGACTCCAAACTTTGGTTTTGTAAACTAAACACATGTCCGATCTTAAATTGCGAAGCTTTTAAGTTTTTACGGTTGTTTGTGACCGTGGCGGCGCGTCAAAATTTGAGGTCGTTTCAAAATCACGCCATGAAAAGCAAAATGGCCATTACTCAGCCATAAATAATCTAATCTGATCCAAATTTGTTGTGCATGATTGTAGTCTGACTCTGAACACATCTGCAGTGGAAAAATCCAGAAAAGGTGTAGCGCCACCTGTTGGCAACAGGAAATGACATGTTTTACTTGGAGCATCACTGCTCCAAGTAGGATGAGCAAACACTCCTCAAAATGACATCCACCTGTTGAAAAACCATTGAAGTTTACTCTGATAAAAAACACATCTTTCAACGAGGGTGTGTGGTTGTGACAGAGCGGCAAAGTTGGGCGTCTCGCCATGCACACAAATGTTGCTCTCACGTGCACATTCTTTGTCTAATCTCACTGAAATTCAATGGATATGATGAACCTTCCATTCTGAACCCATGGATATGACAACTTTGGACGACCTCTATAGCGCCACCTAGTTATTGCCTGGGGCACATTCTGCCCTGTATTTTCTCTGTGCTTTGTCCGACGTTCATAAAATTACAACAGGAGATACTCACAAGGGTCTTCTCTCATCGTTTAAAGTTTCATGGGTGTACACCTGACGGTGCCTGCACAAGCCACCGCCAAACAGGAAGTGGTTGATTGCGTTGCAGTCAGATAATTAAAAATTCATAAAAAATCAGCCCTTTGTATCACGAGGCTGAGATTTCAGAATGAGATGACTCTTACATATTTCCAACTTAGATATACAGCACTCGCATGGGTGCACAAAAACGGCTCAATAGCGCCACCTACAATGTTTGTTTTCGCGAGCCCCGCCATGTTCTTTAACATACAAGCTTGATATTTACAGGACATGTTCATCAGATGAAAACCTACAAAAAAGTCTCTTGGTGCCAAGCTGTCAGTTGCACAGGAAGTCTGCTATATTGGTGTCAATATGTCATTTTTGCTGTATTTTGGAGAACGAACTCCTCCTAGAAATTTGTGAATAATAACTCCAAACTTTGGTTTTGTAAACTAGACACATGTCCGATGTTAAACTGTGAAGCTTTTAAGTTTTTACGGTTGTTTGTGACCGTGGCGGCAAGTCAAAATTGGAGGTCGTTTCGAAAACACGCCATGAAAAGAAAAATGGCCATTACTCAGCCATGCATAATCCAATCTGATCCAAAATTGATGTGCATGATTGTAGTCTGACTTTGAACACATCTGCAGTGGAAGAATCCGGAACAGGTGTAGCGCCACCTGTTGGCAACAGGAAATGACATGTTTTACTTGGAGCATCACTGCTCCAAGTAGGTTAAGTAGACACACCTCAAAATGACGTCCACCTGTTGAAAAGGAATTGAAGTTTACTCTGATAAAAAGCCATAACTTTCAATGCGGGGGTGTGGTCGTGACAGAGCGGCGAAGTTGGGTATCTCGCCATGCACAAATGTTGCTCTCACGTGCACATTCCTTGTCTGATCTCACTGAAATTAAATAGATTTGATGAAACGTCCATTCTGAACCCATGGAGATGACAATTTTGGATGAGCTATATATGTTCATAAATGATCATGAAGCATGATCATATAATCAAGCTTCATAGGAAATCAGCCGTTTGTCTCAGGAAGCTGAGATTTCAGTATTAGATGCGTCTTACAAAGCTCCACGTTTGAAAAGCAGCACTATACGTACGAGAAACATTTAACCACCTTAATCACCCTTTTGTGCTGAGAGCAACTTGTTGGACATTTTGACTCAAACAAATATTTTTATCATAACTTCTGTGTAGGTTATCAGCACCAAAATAAAAAATATATACATATATAAAATGAACTGGTCAACTTTAGGATTTTGTTTATTTAATCTTACATCCTCCAGCCTTTCCTCAGTCTCCACTGCTGCAGGAGTGGAGTTCCCCCCCCCCGGCTGTGTGCTCACATGTAAATTAGCCAGGAGTGACAGACAAGAATGAGAACAGTTAGAAAGCCTAGTTCAACACTGAAAGACAGCCTTTTCCTTTGTTTTGTTTATCTTTTATACATCTATTGCACTTATCATTGCTTTTTTATTCATCCAAAATACAATTAACTTTATATTTTATCTTTTCTTTTTTTTTACAAACACTACATATGAATGTGCTCCAAAACAAAACCCAGCCTCAGTACACTCCTACAAATGTAACATCAGACAGTAAATGTCTCTTTTATGCTTTTTTAATCAATGCTTCAACTTCTTTTCCTTTCTATACATCCAATAAAATTAAACTACAATGACAACAAACACAACATATAGCAAATGTCTCTAAACAGATTGTGTATATACAATATGTACCACCTTTAAACACCAAAGAAATAACAAATCTTTCTAATAAAATCACAAAAAATGGAACACAAAATGTAAAACCCAAATTAGAAATTGCAATTTTAAAAAGATATTTTTTTCAGCAGCTTTTTTAAAAAAAATCAGCTATTTAACTTTTCTTTGGGTAAAACAAAGAAGTCCAGCACAATGTAGACACTTCTCCAAAGTCTTTGTCACCTTCTGTTTTAAACAAAGTCTGTGAACATCCACCATAAATTGGTCACATGAACTCAGAGTCCTGCTAAAAGTGCACAATTGTAAAAAGGTCTTTTGTATAGACAACTGTTTGGTTGCTTAGAGCTTTAAATATAAAAACAATGCTTTTATATCACTTAGACACAGATGGAGAACCATATCAACTGGATTAGTAACAGAGTGGCATGTTTAGGTTTAATTAGGTTAAAAACTTACTTCACTAGACAACATGAAGCTGTCCATCACATTATTGACCTAAACATGTAAACATATGCTTGGCTCTGCAGTTAGGAAAAGGTTTTTGGGAATCTCTTCATTCCAGGAGCCAGCCTGGCCATAGGAACATCGCCACAGTGCCCATCCAGACTGAGACTGCAACGGGGTCCACTTTACAGCCGTGAGGCTGCTGTGTTTAACTCCAGCTGTCCCAGCAAGGGAGACAACTGCAGCAACATCCACCGACCAAGCCGGCAAGCCCTGGCAGAAAAGATCCCCACGAGAAAAACACTGGCTCAGGCAGGCTGGTCAATAAAAAAATATAGTTTCGCCATTGTCTTGCAGCTCGCAGTTCAAGTGGTTTAGTTTTCCAGTAATGTCAGTCAAAAATGCAAAGTCATAATCACCATATTCATATTCAACAGACATCTCCTTCAATAGCACCTTGAAAATCCTGTGCTGTTTTGCTTTGCAGCTGAGGTATTTTATGATTTTCACAAAAGGAGTCATTATGTGTCCAGAGCCAATCACTTCTGCACATAAGGCCTGCTGGTGAATGACGCAGCAGTAATGCAGACATTTTGGAAAGTCTGGGTCAGCTTTACAGTGAGTGATGAAACCTGTTTGTCTATCGATCATAGCAGGAGCCCCGTCTGCAGTCACTGCTACCAGCTTTAATGGTACCTTTTTCTGCACAAAAACTCCTTTACGTGTTATACATTTCAACTCCTCCTATATTTGTTTGTAAGGGCAGTTCTGTCAAGAGTTCTTCTCTTGATGTAAAGACAAACAAAAAAACAAAAAAAAAACACACAGCTGCGCTGCACTGCTGCTGTCTAGAGAATCTTCAAACTGGATGCAAAACCACACGCGCTTTGCAAGATCCCGGTCCACCTGATCGGCCAAGTTATCAAACATAGCTGACACATGTCTAGACATTGTAGTGGAAATTAGATCACTTCTATTTTTCACATCTTTAGGTACAGTGTTAATGATCATCATCATTGCTTGATTGACAACTTTTTAATTTGAAAAAGCCCTCTGGATGAGAAAATGAGCAGGTCCCTTAAGGCAACAGATTACAGTCCCCCCCCCCCCCCCACACACACACACACACAGGCTGCTTTCATATTAACATTATCATGGAGCTCCAGAATGGACAAGAAAAACGACGAGAATGGCTCGAGCAGGGCGTTGCTCACGGGGCGGTCGCTCGTGCCAGGCGGTCGCACGTGCTCGGGCCCGCTAAATGCTACTTGTAGCTTTAATTCCTCATTTTTTTCCACACGTTTTTCCATGACCTCAACTTTGTCATTTATGAGTTTAATTTCGGAACGGACAGTTTCAACCATTTTTTCAAGAGCATCGCTTCTTGAGTTGATTAGTTCGGCGAGCATATTGACTGCTTCATCTGACTTCATGGACCAGGGCATAGTAGGCTTTTTAGCAAGAGTAAGCTTACTTGGGGTCACTGGGAGTGAAGGAAATTCCTCCTCCGAAGTCACGGGAATGTCCATGCTGCTGCCGGAGTAGTCGTGCTCGTCGGCTAACAACAAGCTAGCGGAGCTGTGTTTGTCTTTTGAAGATTCGCTTCTTTTAGGAGGTTTGGGTATTTTGAATGGTGGGAATTTGTAAAAAGTATCCAAAAAGTACAATCCACAACGTTCACCGATCGTTTTCAAGAAAAAAGCAAAATGTTGCTGCTTCAAAAAAGCTCAATAAAAAAGTTAGGTGCTCGGAGCTCGATAAAAACAAACTGGTCACGCCGCCATCTTGCCGGCTCTCCCCTTTTTGCTTACCCTCCTGTGGCTTCACGGATTCGTCTGGGATGTCGTCTACACCATAGCTGATCAAAAGCGGTAAAAAGACGGAAGTACGTCATCATTATTAGGGCCCGAGCACGGAGTGCAAGGACCCTATTGTATCTGTTAGGTTTATTATTATTATTATTATTATTATTCTTCCGACTTTTCCGTCGCCTTTTTGAGGCCTTTAACATACCCCAAAACTCACCAAATTTTGTATACACATCAGGAGTCGCGAAAAATTTCATATTTTATAGGAGAACGGCATAGGTAAACAAAAATGGCTCGATAGCGCCACCTGCAAAATTTGTTTTCGCGAGCACCTCCATATGCTTTATAGTACAAACCTGATTTTAACAGGGCATGTTCATCAGATAGAAACCTACAAAAAAGTCTCTTGGGACCAAGCTGTCAGTCGCAGAGGAAGTCTGATATTTTGATGACAATATGTCATTTTTGCTGTATTTTGGTCATTTGCAGGCCTCGCTCTAGAACGAACTCCTCCTAGAGATTTGAGAGTAATGACTCCAAACTTTGGTTTTGTAAACTAGACACATGTCCGATGTTAAATTGCAAAGCTTTTAAGTTTTTATGGATGTTTGTGACCATGGCGGCGCGTCAAAATTGGAGGTCGTTTCGAAAACACGCCATGAAAAGAAAAATGGCCATTACTCAGCCATGCATAATCCAATCTGATCCAAAATTGATGTGCATGATTGTAGTCTGACTCTGAACACATCAGCAGTGAAAAAATCTGGAAAAAGTGTAGCGCCACCTGCTGGCAAGAGGAAATGACATGTTTTACTTGGAGCATCACTACTCCGAGTAGGATGAGCCGACACACCTGAAAATGACGTCCACCTGTTGAAAAGCCATTGAAGTTTACTCTGACAAAAAACCATAACTTTCAATGCGGGGGTGTGGTCGTGACAGAGCGGCAAAGTTGGGCATCTCGCTATGCACACAAAAGTTGCTCTCACGTGCACATTCCTTGTCCAATCTCACTGAAATTCAATGGATATGATGAAGCTTCTATTCTGAACCCATGGATATGACAATCTTGGACGAGCTCTATAGCGCCACCTAGTTATTGCATTGGGCACATTCTGCCCTGTATTTTCTCTTTGCTTTGTCCGATGTGCATGAAATTAAAACTGGAGATACTCAGAAGGGTCCTCTCTCATCATGTAAAGTTTCATGGGTGTACACCTGACGGTGCCTGCGTAACAGGAAGTGGTCGATTATGTGCACCCAAATAATAGAAATTTATTATAAATCAGCCGTTTGTCTCAGGAAGCTGAGATTTCAGAATTAGATGCCTTTAATAACCTCCAGCTTTGATATGTAACACTATAGGGTCTACGAGAAACTTCATCACTTGATTTTTTTAATGAAATTTTGGACTGAACAAAGATTTTTAGCATAAATTCTGTTTAGGTTATCAGCACCAAGAATTCAACTTTCATAGGCATTTATGTGCTACTGCTTCCTAAAAAAATTCAGAATTATTGAAGTTACAGGTGAACTTTTAGACATCATTTCATCCAAAAAGGTCCGAAAACGTCTTTCTAGGCAAAACTGCAAACACCTATTTTTTTGCATAACTTATCTTTCAAATATCAGCACAAAAAAATTAAAAACGGTAGGGATCTGTGTTTGCTGCCTTCCATATTTTTTTCAGACTTAAAAGTGTAACAGATGATTTATAAAAAATCCTTTTTCATCCAAAAACCTGTGTTAAATCTGTCTAGACTCCAAACAAACATTTTTTTATGGTAACTTATGTTTCAACAATCGACACCAATTTTCACAGACCTATAGCTAAACATGTCCCATAGCTACCTGAATATTTTCATAGATATAAAATGAACTGGTCATTCTAACATCTGGCATTCTAACATCTTACATGTCAAAGCCTCTCTCAGCCTGGCTCTGCTGAAGGAGTCGTGTTACAACCCCGCCCCCTCCTGCTGGGACCCCTGCTATGTAAATTAGCAAGCAGTGAACAGAGAGATGAGGAGTAAGAATGGCCATTATTCAGGCATGCATAATCCAAAGACAGCCAGTTAAACACTGAAAGACATATTTTTTCGGTATGTCTTTCATACATCTTTAGTATTAAAAACTCTCCAAGATGAATGTGCCTGACTCCACCTGCAGGTGGATCACAGACTTCCTGACGGACAGACAGCAGTATGTGAGGCTGGGGAAGCTCGTCTCAGATACTCGGACCACAAGCACCGGATCCCCCCAGGGCTGTGTCCTTTCACCCCTGTTACTCTCCCTGTACACAAACAGCTGCACAGCTGGTCACCTGTCTGTCAAACTCCTGAAGTTTGCTGACGACACCACACTCATCGGCCTCATCTCTGACGGAGATGAGTCGGCCTACAGGAGTTAAATAGCCAGGCTGGTGTCATAGTGCAGCGCTAACAACCTGGAGCTTAATGCTCTGAAGACAGTGGAGATGACAGTGGACTTCAGGAAGGCCCCAGCCCCCCTCCCCCCTGTCATCCTCTGTGACTCCCCGGTGACCTCTGTGGAGTCCTTCTGCTTCCTGGGAACCATCATCAACCAGGACCTCAAGTGGGAGCAGAACATCAGCTCCATCACTAAGAAGGTCCAGCAGAGGATGTACTTCCTGAGGCAGCTGAAGAAGTTTCACCTCCCTGAAAAGATGCTGGTAGACTTTTACACCGCCATCATCGAATCCACCCTCACGTCCTCCATCACAGTCTGGTTCGCTGCGGCCACGGCCAGAGACAAGGCCAAGCTGCAACGCGTCATCCACTCAGCAGAGAAGGTGATCGGCTGCCACCTCCCGTCTCTCCAGGAGCTGCACATCTCCAGGACCTGGAGGCGGGCAGCCAGGATTGTAGCCAACCCCTCTCATCCAGGACATAATCTCTTTCGGCCCCTCCCTTCTGGCAAGAGGCTCCGGTCCATCAGGACCAGGACCTCGCGCCACAAGAACAGCTTCTTCCCCACTGCAGCCAGCCTGCTGAACAGAACCCCAACTCCCCCAGGTGACCCCCCCCCCCCCCCCGCCCACCAAAGGACTGTCGGTGCCACTTACAGGCCCCACCATCCCAGCCCATCTGTGCTCCCACTTTAATTCACCTTACTCTACTGTATATAGTGTGTTGTTGTTAACTTAATTTTTAACTTATTCTTAATTGCACTATACACCAAGTCAAATTCCTCGTTTTGTAAAGTGCGCTCTACTGAACCTGGCAATAAAACTTTTTCTGATTCCTGATTCTGATTCTGATTCTATTAATCATTGTTTTTTATTCATTCAAAATGCAATTAAATCAATATTTTATTTTTTTTCTTTTCCTTTTTCTTTTTTTTTTATCTCTTATATCCTTTTTTATAATCAATGTTTGAACTTCTTTTCCTTTCTATTGTCATGGTTTCAGTTTGTTGTCTTTTTTTTCGCTTTAGTTCTTGTTCTGTCTTGTTTGGTTCTGTTTCCTGTTTTATTTTGAAAGGTTTCCTGTCTTGTCATGTTTCTTGAGTTTTACTTCCTTTGGTCCCCATCTGCCCTAATCGTGTTCACCTGTGTCTTGTCTGCCCTGTCTGTATATAAGTCTTGTCTCTGCCTTCCTCCTGTGCTGGTCCATTAACTTCTGCTCATGTTGATCACGTCTTCTTGTCTGGCGTCCATGTCCCTTGCCATGCCACAGTAAGTTTTTGTTTTTAGTTTTGTCATCCTGCTCTGCAGCGCTTTTTGTTAGTTAAATAAACCCACTTGCCCTGAACCCGTTTGCCTCCCGTCTCTGCGCCTGGGTCCTACCTGCTCTCGAGCCTCCCCCCCACACGACATCTATACATCCAATGAAATTAAACTACAAATCAACAAACACAACTGATAACAAATGTCTCTAAAAAATGATGTGTATATTTGCAGAACCTTAAAAACACCAAACAAATAACAAATGCTTCCCAAATAAAGCACAAAAAATGGAACACAAAATGTAAAACCCAAGTTAGAAATTGCAATTTGAAAAAGATACTTTTTTCAGCAGCTTTTCAAAATCAATCACCAATTCTACTCTTCTGTGGATGAAACAAAGAACTCCAGAACAATGAAGCCATTTCTCTAAGTCTCTCTCACCTTCAGTTTTAAACAAGGTCTGTGAAAATCCACCATACATTGGTCACATGAACTCAGAGACCTGCTAAAAGTGCACAATTGTAAAAGCTCTTTTATATAGACAACTGTTTGTTTGCTTAGAGCTCTAAATATAAAAAAAAATGCTTTTCTATCACCTAGACACAGATGGAGAACCATATCAACTGGATTAATAACAGGGTGGCATGTTTAGGTTTAAACTTACATCAATAGACAACATGAAGCTGTCCATCACATTTTTGACCTAAACATGTAAACACATCCTTGGCTCTGCGGTTAGGAAATGGTATTTGGGAATCTCTTTATACCAGGAGCCAGCCTGGCCATTGGAACATCGCCACAGTGCCCATCCAGACTGGGACAGCAACGGGGTCCACTTCAGAGCCGTGAGCTGCTGTGTTTAACTCCAGCTGTCCCAGCAAGGGAGACAACTGCAGCAACATCCACTGACCAAGCTGACAAGCCCTGGCAGAAAAGATCCCCACAAGAAAAACACTGGCTCAGGCAGGCTGGTCAAAAAAAATAATAGTTTTGCCATTGTCTTGCAGCTCGCAGATCAAGTGGTTTAGTTTTCCAGTAATGTCAGTCAAGAATGCAAGTTCAGATTCACAATGTTCATATTCACCATATTCAACAGACATCTCCTCCAATAGCACCTTAAAAATCCTGTGCTGTTTTGCTTTGCAGCTGAGGTTGTTTACGATTTTCAGAATAAGAGTCATTATATGTCCAGAGCCAATCACTTCTGCACATAAGGCCTGCTGGTGAATGACGCAGCAGTAATGCAGACATTTTGGAAAGTCTGGGTCAGCTTTACAGTGAGTGATGAAACCTGTTTGTCTATTGATCATAGCAGGAGTCCCATCTGCAGTCACTGCTACCAGCTTTTCTAATTGTACCTTTTTCTGCACAAAAACTCCTTCACCGTGTTATACATTTCAACTCCTCTTGTAGTTGTCTGTTGGGCAGATGTGTCAGGAGTTCTTCTCTTGTGGAAACCAAAAGCTATGCTGTACTGTTGCCGTCCACAGACTCATCACACTGGACGTTAACCACCTGCACTTTGCAAGATCCCGGTCCAGCTAATTGGCCAAGTTATCAGACATAGCTGACACTCATCTAGACATTGTAGTGGAAATTGAATGAGTTCTATTGTTCTCATCCTTAGGGACAGTGATAGCAATTATCATCATTGCTTGAATTTTTTTCATGCTATATGCAAAAGTCTTTGTCCCTTAAGGCAACAGATTACAGCCCCCCCCCCCCCCCCCCCCAGGCTGCTGTCGTATTAACATTAGCTTGGAGCTCCAGAATGGACAAGAAAAAACGACGAGAATGGCTCGAGCAGGGCGTTGCTCACGGGGCGGTCGCTCGTGCCATGCGGTCGCACGTGCTCGGGCCCGCTAAATGCTACTTGTAGCTTTTTTTTTTCTAAACTTTATTAATTTCAATCATGTCTGAAAATCTTTGGTGTTGGACCGGACGGAAAAGGAAAGAGGGGAAGAAGAGAGAGGGACGCTAGAGAGAGGGGGGGGTAGGGGGTGATAATAGGAGGGGAAGGGGGATAAGACCATGAAGCAGCATACAGCAACAAGTTTACTGGTTGTTAATCATTATGGTAAGGTTCAAATGCAGTACAAAAAGGGCGGGGCCCGTCCACACACACACTCAAATGTTATAAACACACCTGCTAGCTGCAAAAATGTCCACCTGTCGACATGTACACAAAACAGATAGTGTTCACACGCATACTTATGCCTGATAACCAACTAGTGTGAAATATTTCAGTCATTCAGTCATGCAAGCTATTAGTGCAAAGGTGAGCTAACACCAGTGCTCAGGTGAGGTTTTATGTTCTTCTAAAATGGATGGTGGAACGTGAAAAGAAGGAGGGAGAGTGCCCAGCCATCCCCACCCCAAGACCCCCACCGCAGCAGCAGCGGCAGCCGGAATCCCCCCAACGCCACACGGGAACCGGCAGGGAACAACCGCCGCCCGGGCGACCAAGCCCGCCACCCAGGCCAGGGCCAGCAGGGCCGCCGCAAGGCCCCCAGAGCCAGAGGCCAGGGAAGCACGGAGGGAAAGAGAGCGCCGCCCCAGCCCAACCAGGAGAGCAGCCCCCCCGCCGCGCCGGGAGAACCCAACGCAGAGCCCCACCGGAGAAGGACGCCCACAGCCCCAAACGAGCACCCCACCACCACCCAGGAGTTCCGGGCATCCCCCCGCCCCAACCCCAGGTACGAGCCAGGACCCCCCAAGGGAGAACCGCTCCGCACTCCAGGCAGCCATCCGCCCGGCCCACGGTTGGTCCAGGGAGGAGCGAGGCAGGGGGCCCGCCGCCCCCGCCCAGGAGGGGGGAACCCCGGGGAAAAAAAAAAAAAGATGGCCTACAAGGGGTGTTATAAATATGGCCCGACCAGGCTCGGCCACAGTTGGAAATTTGGCGGGGCCCAGCACTCAGGAGCAAGGACCAGAACCCACCCCCCAGGGACCAGACACCCCCGGCTCAGATGTAATGTGAACTCCCCCACCGCGCGGAGAGAGCACCGCCGGGCCCAGGAAGCCGGCACCCCGGGGACACGGCCGCCGTTGCAAAGGGGGGCCCGCACCCCCCACCAGGGA
The DNA here is from genome assembly GCF_053564925.1 of Oryzias latipes. Classification (NCBI taxonomy): domain Eukaryota; kingdom Metazoa; phylum Chordata; class Actinopteri; order Beloniformes; family Adrianichthyidae; genus Oryzias; species Oryzias latipes. The sequence continues at coordinate 9,614,271 of NC_136252.1, forward strand.
AGAGGCAGGGGACAGATGGACCCAGGTCCCACCTTCCTTGCAAATTGTGTGTGCGTGTATGTGTGTTTGAGATGGTGTGTGTGTGCATGTGTGTGTGTTTATGTTGGGATGTATATATTGAGGGGGGAGGGGTGTGTGTACTAAGGGGGGTGCAGTTAAAATTGGCGGGTAGGGCACTAAGGGGACATCTCCTGATTACTCACAGTGACGTCCCCTCACCCTCCCCACCAAGGGGCCCTAAATGTCTAAGGTGCGGTTAAAATTGGCGGGTAGGGTGCTAGGAGGACATCCGCTGCTTGCTGGCAGTGATGTCCAAGCACCCCCCCTACCAAGGGCCCTACATGTCTAAGGTGCAAATAAAACCGAAAGAGGGGGGGCCCACTCCATACGGCAACCATAGGAGGGGGGCCACTGCCTAGTAAACCCCCCCCCAAGGCTCATCGCAGGCTAAGCCCCCCACCCCCTCACCCTATTATGAGGTTATATGAGGAAGGGGGTAAGTTGGGGACAGCTGATAGACTGTCCCCCGGTGGTCAAACAGCTGTCCCCCCCCCCCCCCCCCCCCCAGCAAGGGGGCCAGGCCCACCCAGCCCAGGGGCCCCACCCCCGGAGGCGCCGACACCCCAGGCCCAGCACCACCCCCCCCACACAGAGAGAGAGGAGCCAGAAAGCGCCGGCCCCCCCCCGGAGCAAGCCCAGGCCCCCACCCCCAAACGCCGGCCCTAGAAGAGCTCTGGTCAGGCCTTGACGGGACCGAGGCAGCCAACCGGCCGGGGAAACCGCCGATGGCCTCAGCGGAGACCCCGACCCGTCAACCCCCCCTGCCCCGTACCAATAGTGGACCCCCCCCCTCCCCCAGAATGCCCCCCCACAGGTCAGGGCCGACAAGACCCCCCCCCCCCCCCCCCCCCCGACCCCGCAGCCGAAGCGGAGGACACCCAGAGCGACCGGGGGCCCCAAGAGGGTTGTCCCGTCCCGCCCCAGAGCCAGGGAAGGGCCGATCCCAGCCCCAGGCGTAGATGGGAAGCCCATCCAGCGCCGCTGGGCCCCCCCCCCGAGCAGCGCCCCCCGCCGACCCCCCCCAGCACAGGCAAAGGGACCACCCCCCCAAGCCAGGCCAGACCACCACCCCACCCCCCCACCACGCACCCCCACACCCAAGCCCAAAGGACCACGCAGCGCCCCAGCCCGCCCCACCCAGGCGCCGGACCCGATCCCCCGACCAACGGAGCCCCCAACAACCCCCGCCAGGCACCGGAGGCCCCGACCCCCACCCCGGCCCACGGCAGAAGGGCAAGGAGCAGCGACGACCAGGCCCCCCCCACCCCCTAAGTCACGGAGTTAGCTATGGGAGACCAGAGAGACCGAATTCTTTCGAAGTTACTTGAACTTTGGGCTGACATTTTTTCCAAGCTGATATGATCAAGCAGCAGATTTCTGTGTTGACTTATATTTATATTTTTTTTGCTTTTCCAATTTATTAAAATAGTTTTTTTAGCAATGCAAAGAGTTATGAAAATGATAGATGCTAATCCTCCTTCTACATCGATGGCACTCATGTCACCAAGCACACAAAGTGACGGTGAAGCTGTGATTGAAACCTTAAGCCAGACTGATAGATCGGCACATACCTGCCGCCAGAGAGCCTGGACAGGCGTGCAGAACCATAGTGCATGCATGTAATTGTCGGGTAGATTACTGTCACAGTGCTGACAAATGTCTGAGTTACTGAGACCCATCTTGAACATCCTCTGTCCAGTGTAGTAAATTCTGTGAAGAGTTTTGAAATGGATTAGCTGCAGATTTGGACTTTTTGTCATTTTAAAGGTGTTTAGACAAAGTTCTGACCAAAAACTTTCATCTGTGCTGATGCTCAAATCCGCATCCCATTTTGTTGTCGGAAGTGAAATATTGTTATCTAAATTGCATAAAAGTTTGTATATTTTGGAGAGAGTTTTATTCATTGAGAAATTGATCAGAGTGGTAACTACATCTGGTAGCTTTAAATCGTTGTCTCTGTATTTAAACTTTTTAGTAATAATTGATTTAAGTTGCTGATATTCCAAGAAGTTATATATTCCATGTTTGTCTTGAAGTTCCTGGGGAGTTATGAATCTTCTATCAATAATTATGTGCTCTAGTTGTTTTATGCCCCCTGCTTGCCAAGCTGGGAAGTGGATAATTTTTTTGTTTATGAGGATGTCTGGGTTGTTCCAGATGGGTGTCATTTTGCACGGTTGAATTGATGATTTTGATATTTTGAGAAATTCCCACCAGGCTGTTAAAGTGGCATTTATATTAATACTTTTGAAACAATCCTGTTTTTTAACTATTTGGCTAATAAATGGAAGATCTGACAGGTTGATCTTTCCACATAACGCCTGTTCCAAGTCTAACCATGAGTTAGTTTCTGGATTATTTTTTAACCATTTTAAGATATATTGTAATCTATTTGCAAGAAAGTAATTGTGGAAGTTAGGTAATTCTAATCCTCCACAGCTTTTTGCAGATTTTAAAGTTTTTAGACTAATTCTTGCAGGTTTATTGTTCCATAGAAAGCTTGATATGGATGAGTCTAATGTTTTGAACCATTTTAATGGCGGTTGTGTGGGAATCATTGAGAAGAGATAATTAACTTTGGGTAAGATTTTCATTTTTACCGTGGCTACCTTGCCCATAAGGGACAAAGGCAGGTTGGTCCAGCGTGTTAGATCGTCCTGTATGTTTTTCAGTAATGGGGTGTAGTTTAGCCGCACCAGTTCTGATATTTTGGGGGAAAAATAAATACCTAGATATTTGATATTTCCTGTTTTAACTGGTATTGTGAGTCCTTGCTCCGCATTACTGTTCAGTGGTAATAAAACAGATTTATTCCAATTAATGGAATAGTCTGATATAGAAGAGAATTCATTAATGATTGTTGCCGTTTCATTTACAGAATGTATATTACTTAAAAACAGTAATATGTCATCCGCATAGAGACTAATTTTATGATGGCTGTGTTTGGTTTTAATTCCTTTAATACTCTCATTCTGTCTTATTGCTGCAGCTAGAGGCTCGATAAATATTGCAAAAAGAGAGGGGAAGAGTGGGCAACCCTGTCTAGTTCATCTTCCAAGAAAAAACCTGTTGGAAGTCTGTTTATTAGTTCTAACTGATGCATTGGGGTTGTGATATAATATTTTGATCCAATTGATGAATGATTCTCCAAACCCAAACTTATGGAGGGCAGCAATGAGGAACTTCCAGTTTACTCTATCAAAGGCTTTTTCAGCATCCAGTGATAGTATAGTCATTTCCTGGTTTTTGATGGTGGCAAAGTCTATTATGTTAACGAGTCTGCGGACATATCATCCGAGTGTCTGCCTTTGATGAATCCAGTTTGATCAAAGTCAATTATGTGAGGAGTGACTTTTTCTATTCTCTGTGCTAGTGCTTTGCAGATAATTTTTACATCTGCATTAATTAAAGAAATGGGGCGATAGCTTGAAGGACTCGTGGGGTCTTTGTCTGGTTTCAGAAGAAGGATAATGTTGGCAGAGTTCATGTTAGGTGGTAGAGATTGGCTTTCATTGATAAATTTTACCGTTTTATAAAACGTTGGTGCCAGTTGTTCCCAGAATTCCTTATAAAACTCTGCAGGAAAGCCGTCGGGTCCTGGTGCTTTGCTGTTAGGCATAAGTAACAGAGCTTCATGAAGCTCAGACAGCGAGAGCGGAGAGTCTAAATTTGTGATTTGATCTTCGTTTAACTTGGGCAGGTTTATATTGAGTTGATGCTTTGTTCTGATGGATTGATCTGTGGAGTGTATAAGTTTTGATAAAAATCTTTAAACGCATTATTAATTTTTACCGGGTCATGGGTGACATTCCCTGTTTGGTCCATAATAGAAGTGATTGTTGATTTTTCTTTATTAATTTTAAGCTGATTAGCTAGAAATTTGCCAGATTTATTTGAGTTTTCATATCTTTCCAGTCGAAGCCTTTGTATCTGGAATTGTGTTTGTTTATTGATGATGTCATTTAACTGCAGCTTTAAATTTTTCAGGTCCCCCAGTATGTGTTCCTGTGCAGAAGCAGCATAAGCAGTCTCCAGAGTTTTTATTTTATTTTCTAATTCTAATAAATCTGCTTTCTCTTTGCGTTTTTTATGCGTTGAATAAGAGATGATTTTCCCTCTCATGACTGCTTTTGCTGCTTCCCAAAGAATACTTGGTGATATTTCAGAAGTATTGTTGAATTCTAAGAAGGTTGCCCACTCTTTTTTAAAGAATTCAATAAATTCCTGGTCTTTTAACAGAGATGTATTAAACCTCCAGGTTGAACCCGAGGGTCTGGGTACTTCCTTTGAAATAGTAACAGAAACTGGTGCATGGTCACTGATAATAATTGGATGAATGTTGGAACTTTTAATTTCTTTCAAAAGGGAGTTACTGACTAATAAATAATCTAAACGAGAGTGTGAATGATGAACTGGAGAAAAAAAGGTGAACCCCTTAGTGCTTGGATGACATGAGCGCCACGCGTCGCAGAGACCCAGATCATTCATGTACTGCTTTAGAATACTTGCAGACTGCCATGTACGCTGATTTGCTGCTGTGCTGAGTCTGTCAAGTTCAGGGTCCAAAACCAGGTTGACGTCTCCTCCTATAATGATTGTGGAGTCAGAGTGAGCTGAGAGTGAGGTGAAGAATCTGTGAAAGAAGGAAGAGTCGTCAACATTAGGGCCATAGATACTGGCGATGCAAAAGTCCTTATTCTGAATGGATATATTAATGATTACAAATCTGCCTTCTGGGTCAGTAACTGTATCCTTATGAGTAAATGTAACATTTTTATTAATCAAAACTGCAACTCCTCTTTGTTTGGAGTTGAAACTGGCAGAATACATAACTGGATACTGGGAACAGCACAGGAGATGACCAGCTGATAAAGATAAATGGGTCTCCTGCAGCAGAGCTATATCTGCTTTAAGATCATTCAGGTGATTTAACAATTTCAATCTCTTTGGCCCAGAGCCAAGTCCACGCACATTCCAGCTAACGATGTTAAGACTGTTCATAGCTGTTCTAACCGGGAGAGTGCAAGGCTAAATAGTGCGTGTGCCCGTCCGTGTGCGCGTGCACGCTGTGCGTTTCTGCTACACTGACAAGCGCTGTGCGTTGTGGGTGAACGTGTCTTGGCTATGAGCTGCATGTTGCGTGCGTCCTGTGTGAGCCTAAGTGAAGTTTTTGCAGTTTATCAACGTGTGTGTGCGGGATCGCGTGTGCATGCTCTTATGCGCGCTAGTATGCGCGCGCGCCCGTTCCGTGCATAAGTAAATACTCACCGTGGATGCGTTGACTTTACCTGATTCACATATGAGGAAATGGGAAGGGGGGGGACAAGAGAAAAGAGAGAGGAAAAGAGAAAGAACAAAAAACAAAAACAACGAAACAACAACAGAAACATGAATGTGAGAGAAAGAAAAAACACTTTTCCTGAGAGGTGTGGATTATTGATGATCCGATTATTTCCTATTCAATTAAATAAGTTTGCGGGTTTCTTCTGGGCAGCGCAGATGTCAGTGCGCCTCTGAAAGCCTTCAGCACAGCCAGGGTGTTACCTCTGGGTCCCGGAACAGCTTGCCATTCACAAAAAGTTTATCAACGGCAACCACCGCGCGTGCTCCAGCAGACAGGTGCTTCCTCCTCAGAGGGAAGAGGATTTTCCGCCGGCGGAGGATCTCGCCTGGAAACTGATCATTAACACTGTAATGTGTGTCTTTCAGCTCTCGCCCTCTGCTTTTTACCTGCATCTTTTGTTTATAATGTTCAAATTTAGCAACAATAGGACGGGGACGCTGATTGTCCGGCCTCTTTCCTCCGAGCCGGTGAACCCTGTGGAAGGAGATCTTCTGGACTTCTTCCTTGGGGAGTTTCAGGTGGACCTCTATGAAGGACTTAACAATGTTCTCCGGGACTTCTCCTGCCTCTTCTGGAATCCCTGCGAACACTAGATTGTCCCTCATGCTCCTCGCCTGAAGATCCAGGAGGGTTTCCTTTATAGATCGGTTTTCCTCAGAAAGACGGGCGGTGTCGTTGGCCATGATCTTGACGGTCTCTCTGAGGGACTGGTTCTCCGCTGCGAGCTCCTGCACCTGCTGTTGGCTGAACTCCAGAGACTCTCGCAGACCTTGGAATTCCTTATGGAGGATCTCCAGCAGATTTAAACGGCAATCAAGGCTGGAGAGCCTTTTATCAATTGAATCCAGGATGTCACTCATGTTGCTGCCTGGAGAGGAGACAGCCCCCGGGGAGTCTTCGGGACGGTTGCGTTTGGTGGACGGAGTGGCGGTGTTGGATTTCTTCATGAGGCAGGTATTGAAACACTCGTCGATGTAATTCTCCAGATCCTCCAGGTCCTCCAGGTCATCCAGGCTGGCAAATGCTTGACAAACTTTTTCAGATTTTTTTATTTTTTAACTTTCTGGATTATTTAAATATGGCGGTGTAATAAAATAAATCAAAAATGTTTGTTCACAACTTACGCGCCGCCAAGTAAACTCACCACACTCCTCTCGTCGGCTCTCGCGATACTACAGCATCACGTGTCTCATTATTATTTTAAATAAACGCCTTTCTTTGATTTTCCCAGAAAGACGTGCGCTCAGTCAAACGTGCACAGAACAACAGACTTTATTACTTAGGCTACGTGCTTGTTTTACAGGTGCCCCTCTCCTGGTAAGTGACAACAATGTTTGTAGATTTTCATTACAAACTTTGAAAATTTAAACATTTTGAAATAACTGAAATTATTGCAGTAACGTAGACATGCTCTTACGTCACGTTTCAAACACAGAGATAGCGGCTTGAAATCACGAGGTTAGCTTCTTCATAAAGTTTGATCAGTTTAAATATTTACATGTAATTTATCCAATATTTAAAAAAAACAAAAACACTGGCTTACCTGCCAGATGAAGAGAAATTCAAACTGTTGCGCGCGCCTCGAGGCTCTCCGGATTAATGCACGCTCACTTTGGGGGTAGTTGTGCTGCATTCAAGTGCGCTGGGAATTTGCAACTTTACTCGCCCCGACCTACTTAACAAAAACACACACTCGGGGTGTTTTTAGTATCAAAAGTCAATATTTAGCCTTGTTGTTTTACATATTTCCTGAAATTATATATTAAAACAAGTTCATTTTTAGAACAATATTTAAAAAAAGTTAAGTTTAGAATAATTAATTATCATGTTTATAAATGAAGATAATTGATTAATTTCAAGCGTTACAGTCAAAGCGATAAAGAATACACAGACATTTATCAAACTCATTACAGAAATGATTAAATAAGTAAAGTATATTATGTATTTCATCAAAGTCGTTATGCTATTTATTTTTATTTGAGCTTTTATTGTGAATTTTCTGGCAGTTACAAACCCTGAAGAAGTCCTGCACCGCTACCAAACTCTGCTGAAGGAATTTAGACGGACAAAAAGCACGACCCTCAGGCCAATAATGTGTTTTTTGGAATGCTCCTTTTTACTGTTTTGTACTTAAAACATGTTTCATTGTGATGACACTGTATGCTGCAGACATGTATCATATTAAAGATTGTTGTTTTCACTGCTGCCTTGTTTCTCTTTAAACTTGCCTCATGTTAAAGGAAGTAATCAGGCCAGAACATGTTTTTACAATGTAGTTACTTCACCTTTACCAACAAGTTAGCGTTGTCTCATTTGGTGAGGTCAGAAGACCAAGTGTGTATGTACATTGTACGGTAGGTAATACGTTTACATACCCAGTATTTACTACTGAAAGTACCATGTAATAGAGTGGAAATAGGGCTGACTTTCTTTTACAGTACAGTTTCATTGTACTTAAGGGGTAAGTACCAAGTAATATTCAAGTTAACATACCCGGTATTTGGTAATGAAAGTACCATGTAGATGAGTGTAAATAGGGCTGACTTTCTTTTACAGTCCAGTTTCAGTGTACTTAAGGGGTAGTTTCTGTGGTAAATTCATGGTAAATACCATGAAACATGCAGCGAGTGCAGACCTAAAGGTCAAGGTACTTTATTTGTACTTACCCTGTTCTTACATGTGGTAAGTACCATAAAAGACACCTTTGCACAACATGTAAATACCCAGTAAGAATATTATAAATACCCAGTATGTACCACATAGGTATGAACCAAATAGTACCATGTAAATACACAGTAAGTACCATGTAAGTACAAAGTAGACACAAAAAGTACCATGTAAGTACCCAGTAAAGTCCCATAGAAAGTACCATGTAAACACACTGTAAGTACCCAGTAAATTCCATAAAAAGTACCATGTAAGTACCCAGTAGTTACACAATAAGTACCATGTAAATACCACTTAAGTACACTGTAAGTACTGTACTGTAAAAGAAAGCGTTACCAAAAAAATCCTGTTCTACACACAAATCAAACAACTTACCAGAGAATCTAAATGCAGTAAAATATATTAAGCCAATGAAGTAATACTGTTCAAGTTTGTCATTCTGAAGATTTTAGCGACACCAAAGAAAACAGACCATTTATGAAAACTGTATAGACTAAACAAAATGACGTTAGCATTTTGATGAACCATTTACATAATAAACAGTAGTATCTATTGGATACATAAAAAACTCACTGTCCAAGTTTTAAAAACTCCAGAAACATCCTCATGCAGATAAACAGGCAGGACGAGAAGAACAGTAGTGCGGTTGGTGTGAATGTCCTGGATTTCCAGTTTACATTAAAAAAACAAACTGGATGAACTTGAGATGTCAAATAATTACACCTGCTCATCGTGATTTTTTTTTATTTCTGCCAGAGCACCTGCAGTCCCCCTAGTTTTTGATGCCTTTTGTCTGGTCATAAGTGGTCATATGGTGATAAGTCGACCAGGAAGATGATGGTCAAGTTCAGCATAAAAAGCATTGGACAGGTTCTGATTTGTAATCCCCTGAAACTCTGCATACACCTGAATAAAACACAACAGACTTCAATTATAAGTGAAAAAATATCTCACAAACATGTATAAAGCGCGGCACATGGATGCCAAATGAGTAAGAATCATGATTTTCATTTTAAGAGGAGAGCTGATCCATATTACCTCCGACTCTATTTTCAGAGCAGGACACAGGTCCAGGAGCTTAATAACCGGTGGACAGGACATCACTGTGGGAAGGAAGAAAGAAGAGAGAGAAAACCCAAAAAGTGCTTTAGAAACCCAGATTGCGTCCAAATGACCACCCTAATCACTATTTAGCGCGTTCGCCATTTTGTAGTGCTGCCAAATTCAACAATTCCATACAATTCCAAAATCAATTGTCATAGAAATTTCCCAGAAGTCTCTGCAAAGAAAGTGTGCATCAATGCTCACTATATTGACGAATATAGACCACAATGCATATAGCTGTACATGTCCAAATTGTCCCTGAATATTTTCAGAATTTTAAAATGAACTGGTGAATTTTAAGACATTTTTTTCATCTTTTATTCAACAGCCTCTTGAAGTCTGGTGTCTGGCCTGCAGCACGGGTCAGATTTCCCCACTCCTCCCCCCTGCAGGGTTCCTGCTCAGATGTTAATTAGCAAGATGAGAGGAGTTAGAATGCGGCCACAAAAAGCCAGTTCAGCACTGAAAGACTGCTTTTTCTTTTTTTTTTTCTTTTTTGTTGTATGTCTTTCAGTGACGTGTCGTGAGGTTGATGACTGCTGAGGCACTGATTCCTCAGGACTCAGATTTACAATGAAAGAACTGAATATTTCACCTTTCATCCAACGGCAGCTAACAGCTTATCAAATACACACAAGAGCATATTTGTCCTCCAGAGAATATTTCTTTTATTGACATGGATAGAACACTCTTCTTGTGTATAAATTATTCATATATACTGTAAACAAATTAAAGTATACAGATGTGTTCAGCACACATTTGACCCTCAGTAACTATTATTTCTGGTATTTTTCCAACTTCAAATTCTGGAGCTTTAAATCAGTTATCAAATGTTGTCTGTGAAAATGATCATAAAAATAAAATTAATTATTTGACTTACATTTTTTTTCACTTAATCCCAAGTTATTTGTAAAAAAGAAACATTGAAAGACGTGTTTGGCCTTACTTTTTGTATCCGTGCACCAATTTTTCCTTTATTTTATATGAGTTTCTCCCTCTCAATAGACCTTTTTCACACTTCCGCATTTTTCGACCGGAAATACGTCAATGAAGTGTAAAACAACTTCCTGTTAGCATAGCGGCAGATATGAAAAATGGCAGAGTCGAAGAGTTGCAGTTTCTGTTGTGTTCCAGGCTGTTCGTCCTCCAACCAAAACCAGCCCTACCTTTGATTTCATTATTTTCCTGTGGATCCAAACCTGAAACCCAAATGGATACAGGCGATCCAAAGAGAGGAAGGGCATAGTTTCAATGTAAATACAGGTAGAACCGTCTGCTGCCGGCACTTCGCTCCGGATTGTGGTGCGGCTGCTTCGTTCGTCGCCTGAAGAGTGGTGTTGTCCCGAGCCTATTCCCTTGGAACAACTTTACTGCTCCTTTGAGAAGGGAGTCAGTATATGAAAGAACCTCAAACGTCAGGCTATGCAGCTATGCAGTGAAGATGGCGACATGGTGGCTAAGCTAAGGCAGTAAAGATGGATCATGACTACGTGACACACCCACCTGCAGGTAAGGTTGTTCATAATGTGTTTGGTTAACGTTAGTCAACTATGTGTACCGTTATTGGATAAATGCATTTCTACCTGAACAAATGAATGTTTATAATAAAAGCTGTTCACGCTGTCCCCTATTTTAATTACATGTATTTAATTACTTTTGAGTATTTTGTCATTTGTATTTTCCTTAACAGAAATAAATGAAATGTATTTGTAATTAAATACTTTAAATACTTTTCGAAACATGATTACTGTGTTGTGTTGAAAGGTAGCAAAAATATGTTAAGACTGGTTTTTAATTTCTTTATCTTCACAGGTGCTCTGGATGAGGCTTTGGATTACATCCATGACTTTAGAAGCCAAGTTCCCTTGCTGGAGCCAGGAGACGATGTCATGGCGGACAAAGGGTTCCTCGTTCAAGACCTCCTTACTGAAACTGGATCTAAGCTCATCATTCCACCTTTTAAGATTTCAGCTCCATCAGCAACAAGGAAACAGAACAAACCCAAGCCATTACCCGCCTCAGAATTATAGTGGAAAGAGTGATTGGTAGGATAAAGTCCTTTCACATCAGGGACTCTCTGTGCTGCTCACACTGATGGGCAGTGTGAATCAGATCTGGCTTAACTGCTGTGTTTTGGCAAATTATCAAGGACTTTTTTGTTTTGAAGAGTGAATTAATGTTTGTTATGTAAATAATGTATAATGTGCAAATAATATGAAAAATTTTAGTGTTCCCACATATTCTTAAAATCTAATTAAACATAATTTTTATTTTCTTTATATATTTCCGTTGAAATGTGACTTAAAAAAATTAGATGAACAAATAAAACGATTTTGGTCAAAATTGTGCCTCATTTAATTTTTTGGTAAGTGTAACATCAACTGATTAATAACTCAAATTACAAACATTTACAATAAAAAATAACATTACAGATCATCAACAGTAAGACAGAAGGCTGAACTGATTGTTTAAAACAAGATAAGTGTTATTTAAGGTATGCATTCATGCATTTGCCATGATATATGGGGGTGTTTTTATAATAATTTACAGTTATGGAAACACATCGGTTCTTAAATCATAATGACAATTTGATCACAAACCCACCTGTGTTCTTGGTCTGTGCCATCTTTGCAGGCCACTTGTGCAGGCCGGGGGGGGGGGGGGCCTGCAGACCCAGCTGTGAATAATGTGCGGTCTGGAACAGGATGGCAACTATGTGATTGCAGAATCATTTACCAGCCGCACAACTGCAGGAGAAAGCTTTCAGGTTGGCACTTTCTGCATCCAGTGATATCTAGACACAATACATTAAATAGGTTACAATTAAGACATACTTATGTTGCTACATCAATGTTCATAATAACATGAAACTATAACTTTCAGTGGGGTGACCAGATTTGAGTTTGTAAAAAGAGGAGTGAAGTGAGTTTGTGAGATATTTCATCGAGAGTAATTGGTGTGCAGAGCTGCGTACATAAAGCAAATATGGTTACATTTCATCTATGTTCAATGTTATTTTTATTATATAGGTATCAAAGAAGAGGACATGTCCAGGAAAAAGGGTACGTCTGGTCACCCTACTTTCAGAAAATAATAGTAAGTGAAGAAAGTGCCGCAACCGCAGCAAAAGAATGAACACGCACACGGGCAACTTGAATGTCGGTAACATTTCTTATTTACAGCTTCACACGAGTTTAGCTCGACAGGTGGAAAAGAATCCAGGACAGTAGATCCCGTCTGGTTAAACAGCATCACTGCAGAAGAAGCTGCAAAAAAGTCTGGAGGAGAGTTGTGGCTTGCAGCTCTAGTCATCACGTTTGGGAAATATGCTGGCCAAACATTCAAGTGGCTGCTTGAAAACGACGTGTGATGGATCGTTTGGTTGTTGGCTGAATTCATTGTCAAAGGAGAAAAAAAATGAAGCTATGAAGTGGCAGAAGGAGAGGCTGCTGCAGCTGGTGAAGCAGTTTCTCTCCATTACAAGTCACCTGGACTTGTAAATTCTCATGAATTTGGCTCCAGCTGTGCAGCACATGTTTCCAGCCATCCTGTGTGGAAAGCGCGCCATTGACAGAAGTGCGGTGACTCTGCTCAATGATCGCATCAACTCACTGAGCATGAGCAAAGTGCAGCGGCTCATCCAGCAGGGGCACGATGAGTGGTACATGGACCGCAGAGGCCTCTACCAAACGCTCCGGTATGACGCACACACCCTCAGAGGCAGCTCCTCCCAGAGCGGGATCCTGTCCTACCTGAAGTCACCGGGACAGTACACACCTCCCCTTCAGCAGAGCCGTCTTCCATCTGCGCGAGTGCTGCGTCGAGCGCACATGATCAGCGAGATGGAGAAGATGTCTGTGTATCGTTCCTCCATACTGAGCGTGACAGGAGAAATCCTGTGCATCGACGGCACAAAGCAGGTATTTACAATATATTTGATTTAAAAAAAGACATTCAGGGAATTTCGTAAGTGCATTGAACGTTATTGTTGTCTGTGTGTTGCAGCTGCTGAAAAAAATCTATGGGGACACCCAAGCAACACTGCAGTACCTCACCAGCGTGCTGAACGAATGGGGTCTATTTGTGACCACCGTTGTGGTGGCGTCAGAGTCTGAGGAGAGCTACAGAAGACTGGCCCGTGGACTGACTGCCAGGTTCAAGTGTGCACAGGAACCTGCTCCCAAAATTCTGTACACAGACACTCACTGCTGTTGGTAAGTCACAGTTTTGATCACTCTTGGAACCACATAACGTGTGACATCAGAATCAGAATCAGAAATACTTTATTGATCCCACACGTGGGAAATTTGTTTGTCACCATAGCAACTGACAGCAGAGGGAGGAAAAAAAAGACTAAGAATAATATAAAAAAGAACAAGAACAAAGAAAATGTAGCATAAATGCAAACAACAAGGTAGTATAATTTTAAAAGCTATTTATAGAATAGTGCAGGTACAAAAATGTGCAAAAGAAATGTGCAATATAGAAAATAATAAAAAAATAAATAGGTAATTAAAAAAATGTGCAAAGGTTATCTTTTGCATTGTGTGTTGTTGTACAGGGTTATTGCATTGGGTATGAAGGATTTTTGGTACCGGGCAGTTTTGGAGCGGAGCTGTCTGAGCTTCCTAGAGATGGAGCTCCGCTGTTTGACCAGAACAGGGTGGAGAGGATGGTCTGGGTTGTCCATGATTGAAAGGAGTCTGTTCAGTGACCTCCTCTCCATCACTGCTTCAAATGTGTCCTGTTTGCAGCCAATGACAGAACCCGCCTTCCTGATCAGCTTGTTCAGTCTGTTGGTGTCACTGAATGCAATACTGCTTCCCCAGCAGACCACAGAGGAACATCTTGCTGCACACATTGAAGGACCTCAGTTTCCTTAGGAAATAGAGTCTGCTGCAGGCCTTCTTGTACACAGCAGTGCTGTGGCTCCTCCAGCTCAGTCTGCTGTCGATAGTCACACCCAGGTATTTATAATCCTCCACCACTTCCACATACTTGTCCAGGATGCAGAGAGGCTGTAATACTGTCCCTTTCCTCCAGAAGTCCATCACCATCTCCCTGGTCTTGTCCACATCGAGCAGCAGGTGATACTCTCCAGCCCACTCCACAAATCCGTCCACCAGCCTCCTGTACTCTTCCTCCCGTCCACCGCTTCTACACCCCACAACCACAGAGTCATCAGAGAATTTCTGTAGGTGGCATGACTCTGAGTTGTGCTGAAAATCTGAATGTATCTGAATGTGTATAAGGTGAACAGGAATGGAGAGAGCACAGTGCCCTGTGGGGCTCCCACACCACTCGCCACCACGTCAGACAGGACGCCGCCCAGTCGGACAATCTGTGGCCTGTCTCTCAGCTAATCATTGATCCAGGAGACGTGGACGCACCCATCAGCCTCAGCTTATCACCCAGTAAAGAAGGCCGGATGGTGTTAAAGGCACTGGAGAAGTCAAAGAAGGTGATTCTCACCATGCCTCCACCACCAACCAGATGTGAGTGAGTGAGCTGCAGCAGATGGATGACAGCATCATCCACTCCCAGACGCGGCCGGTAGGCAAACTGCAGGGGGTCCAGAGAAGAGCTCACCAACGGTCTCACTTGAGCCAACACCAGCCTCTCCAGCACCTTCATCACATGAGAAGCGGACCTCGTCGCCGCACCTGCGGATGACGGACGCGCCACAACATTCTCCACATTCCTCGAGGAGTTACTCCTCTGCCCTACACCCAAAGCACGCCCCCCCGCTGAAGCCATGCTCATAGGACGGGGGGTAAATCAAAAACCACCGTGAAAGAAACGCGTACCAAAGTGTGGAGGAGAAACGAAAAAAGAAAAGACAAATACTCCCCAACAGTCATAAGACTGTGGGGAGCAGGGGAAGAAACACAGAAAAATAAGGCTGGACGTAGACAGACAAGTCAAGAGAATAAAGACAAAAAAAAGAGAGAGAATAAAAGAGAGAAAACCAGCAGACGCCAAAAAACTCGCCCAATGGTCACCGAATTCCAACGCTACGCCCTCCTGCACATGCGTGTTCAGGGTGGTATGGCCGTAAGCGAAGGGTGGTGTGGAGCAGAGCCCTTTAAGCGCTGCCTGCGCCAGACTCCTGCCTGCTCCCAGCGGCCCCTTCACCCACTCACTCTGTGCCACTGATTGGTGCACCTGCTGAGCGGACACACCCACCTGCAGCCAAAACGGTGACCTTTCACCCCAGCAGGTGCGCCACAGCGGCCTTCCACACACACACACCTGCGTGGGCTCGTCACCGAGACGGCAGCGTTTCTAGAGGGTGCAGGCTTGTGCATTTGCACCTCGGCGCTGACTGCTCTGCAGCTCGCTGAAGAGTTTGGATGAAGCCCGGACGGTCATGTCAGAGAAAAAAAGATTTAAAAAAAGAAAAACGAAAAGAAAGAAAGAAAGAGTTTGAGTTTCAAAACACCTTTAATGACCAGTCATTATTACACAAAGAAAATATTCACATCACAAACTAAAGAAAACACAAAGACAAAGAAACAAACTCAAAAATTCAGCACTAAAGAGTCATCCTTGACGGAACACAAAACATTTTGTACACCCCAAATAGTGTCAAGAACATCAAGTGCGTGCGTGAACTTATAAAAACTCGACGTCAACCTTGACACCAAAAGGCTCTTAAAAAGAAACAGGACATCGTCAGACCCAACTCCCCCTATCCGATTTTTCCTCGTCAACCATACCGCCAACTTCGCTTCACCGGAAAGAAAGTTTAACAAAACATGGATTCTTCGCTTTCTGGCCAAATATTTTGGCCCATAAATAAAACACACAGATGAAAACTGTTCCCCCAACCCCTCAAAAAAAGAACTAAGAAGGGATAAAAGTCCAGTCAGACGTTGACACTACAAAAAAAGATATTCCACAGTTTCCGCAACAGAACAGAACGGACACCCATCCCCCGTGCCAAGATTAACGTGCACCAGATATCTGTTTGTGGCTAGGATCCTGTGTACGACCCTCCCCTGGAGGTCACCTACCCGTTTCTCAACAGAAGCTTTGTACAGGGATCTCCAACAGCCCCTCGGGGAAGACCCCGTGCCAAACAATTCAGCCCACCTCGACACTCTGACGTCCATTAAGGAACGCAAGTTCAAAACTTTAACACATAAAAAATATAAAGACTTCTTCCCAATCGTTTCAAAGATTCCTATTTGAGGAGTAGTCCAGGACAGGAGTCTGGTTCCGTCCTCCTGCCATTCCTCGCAGGCCGGAGAAACCTGCAGAGGAGGAAAAACTAAATCCACACCATCCACCCACTGGCAAGATGCAGTACGATCCATCACGTAGGCTCGATGGGACACAGGCAAGGAGAGACAAATCTCCTTCACAAGATTTTTCAGTGTTCTGAGAGATCGTATTCCAGTTAAAGCAGAAAGCTCAGGAGTCTGTAGGAGATGTCCAAGCTTCACACAGCCCGCATCTCTCAACTTTGACCTCCTCAGGGTAGCTGAAAACAGAGTCTGTGAATTGATGAGGTTGTTTCCAAATATAGGTTCCTCGAACAACCATGTTCCAGGTCTTGTAGTACAGAGCAGTAAAAAGGTGAAAGTCCAGTCAGGTCCAAGGTATGAAGCTGGGGCAGAAACAAATGTTTGTCAAATCTATAACCCCAGCTTTCCTCAGCAGCACACATGCAGTATCCAACCACGGCAGTGCAAAACTGTAGAGCAGACGCTGCGCTGTCCGCAGTCTAAAGGCGGCTACACGGGCTGAAATATCAATCAATCCCTGACCGCCCTCCTCAATCGGCAGGTAGAGAACGGCAGCTCTTAGCCAATGATGACCAGACCAAAAGAAATCCACCACAGTCTTTTGAAGTGCAGTGATGAGGCTTGCAGGAGGAGGCAACACCATCATACTGTGCCAAAGTGTCGAGGCAACCAAGTTATTGACCACAAGAACTCTACCCCAGAAGGAAAGCTGAAGTAGCAAGTACTTCCATTTAGACAGTCTGGCACACACTCTCCCTATGACACCCTCCCAATTCTTTTTTAGAAAAACGTTACTACCCAAATAAACTCCTAAAAACTTTATCCCCTCCGTTCCCCAATTAAGATTCCCAGGCAAAAGAGGCAACGTGGAGCCCAACCAACGTCCCAACAAAAGAGCGGTGCTCTTACCCCAGTTCACCTCAGCCGAAGAAGCCCTTTGGAAAAGATCCAGCACATTACACAGAGAATCAATATCTGCCTGATGTCGAACAAAAACCGTTACATCATATGCATATGCAGAAACCACAAGAGACGGTTTGTGGGACATTTCTGGTAACATCAACCCTGTAAGCAGAGTACGTATCCTATGAAGAAAAGGTTCAATGGCGATAGCGTAAAGTTGTCCAGAAAGGGGACATCCCTGTCTAATCCCTCTCTGAACCATAACAGGTCTGCTCAGTCCGCCACCAACCTTGACTAAACAAAAAGCCTCCTTATACAGAAGAGCCAACAAAGAAGTAAAAAACTTTCCAAACCCAAAAGCTCTCAAAGCAGAAAATAAATAAGAATGAACAACCCCCCTAAGCCTTCTCCTGATCTAAGCATAATAGTCCAACTGAGGTGTCACAGTGTTTGCAAATATCAAATAAATCATGTACAAGAAAAAGATTGTCCATAATAGATCGGTCAGGCACACAATAAGACTGATCTCTATGAATGATCACACCCAAAACATTCTTAAGTCTATTTAACAGGACCTTAGAAAGCAACTTATAGTCTGTACAGAGCAAAGCAAGCGGTCTCCAGTTTTTCATGAGAGTTGAGTCCCCTTTTTTTGGAAGAAGAGAGAAAACAGCGTGACGGCATGAGAAAGGTAACAATCCAGTCTTTGAGCAATCCTTGTACACCTCTAGTAGATCCGGGCCCATGCACTTCCAGAAGTGTTTATAAAAATCCGCCGGCAGCCCATCGAAACCAGGAGACCTCCCAAGCGCCGTCTGACCCACAGCAGCAGTCAATTCTTCCATGGAGATGGTAGAATCCAAAAGATCTCTGTCTGCGTCACCCAGTCGTGGGAGTCCCTCCAGCAGCTGATTCCACACAGTCGCTGTCGCAGTCCTCTTTTCCAAATAAGCCGCTATAAAAATCCACCGCAAGTGTTCTCATGGCAGCCGGACTCGTAGTAACAGTCCCATCATGAAGGCGAGACAGACCATCTGTTTCTTCTTAGATACAGATTTCTCCAGGTCGAAAAATCAAGATGTGGGAGCATCCATGTCTCTAATGGTTGTAAATCGAGCTCGAACTAAAGCTCCCTTAGCCCTTTCACGGAGAAAAGAACTTAATTCACCACGTCTGCTCTTAAGTATTTGACCTTGTGACACGCTATGAGTTGAACAAGTGTTTTCTAACCAAGAGATTTCTTTTTCCAAAGCAGATATTGCTCTCTTAGTTGTAACTGTGGAATGACTTGTATACTGTTGACAGAAAACCCGTATTTGTGCTTTACCCACCTCCCACCACTGGCTAACAGAAACAAACTCAGATCTTCTACATCTCCAAAGCTCCCAAAAAAACTCAAATTTGTCACAAAAAACTCTATCTAGTAGAAGCTTCACATTAAAATGCCAGTATGAACTTCTTTTTGTAGAAGATCCAAGGTGTAATTCTAGTGTTATCAAATGCTGATCACTAAATGCAACTGGATAAATGGAACATCCATAAACCCTGTTTCTTAAACTGCCTGTGATGTAAAATCTGTCCAGTCTAGCGAGGCTCAATTTCCCACCAACATTCCTGGCCCACGTATATTGTCTAGTTTGGGGATTATTAAGCCGCCACACGTCAACCAAAGAAGAGTCAGAAACAATCTTTGATAAAAACGAGGATGACTGGAAATGAGGTTCTGCACCTGTCCTGTCTAAAGTTCCAGACTGCAGTTCCAGTCACCGTCCATCACTATAACATCCCCTAGCTCACAATTTTTCAAAAATTCCTCTAAAGTGAGGAAAAAAGGAATTCTATAAGCATCTTCTGCAGGTGCATAAAAGTTAATCAAAAAAAAATTAAACCCGTTCAGTTCAACCCTAACAGCAAGGAACCTGCCCGCGGCCACCTCACTGACGGATAAGATATTAAAACTCAGCCTAGGTGAAAAAAGAACCGCCACCCCAGCAGAGAAGACTGTACCGTGAGAAAAAAAAGACTGACCCCTCCACCACAGAGCCCATTCTGCTTCAGTTGTCACATCACTATGAGTCTCCTGTAAAAACAAAATATCCAAAGCCTTATCTTCAAAAATATCTTTAATAATCGCCCTCCTTTCCGTATCCCTCCCACCATTAATGTTTAAAGAGCCCACCTTCACTGTAAGCATAGAGGGAAGGAGGAAAAGTGAAAGAAACAACAGTAAAGATAACACCAACACACACAGTCATAACTATGTCAACCTTTCAACATTTTTCTTCATTTTCAACCTTCTGGAACTTTTACCTTTCGAACCCTTCAACTGTTTACGAATGGTAGTCACGTGTTTCTTTAATCTAAACCGTTTCTTCTCGTCAAGTGTATTAAAGTCAACCAATTTCTGCAAAGTTAGTGACGTCAAAATGAACTTTTCTAAATCTGGAAAATAATGAGCCACTTTAACTGGTCTACCAAATGGATCATCTAGGAAATGATTAATTTCCTCAAGTGAATAAAAGTCATCGGACGATATCTGGGACTCTGCAAGAGTGACACAGTCAGAGTCTGAATTCAGCTCCATGTCTGTGGTGACAGGAGGAGGAATCACAGCAGAAAAATCATCAGTAACAGCAGGCTGTCCATCTGCACACTCAACCCATTCATCACTCACAACTGTGCCCATTTTATCCCACTAGAGTGGTCAGAAATACCGCCAACATTCTCCATACTGACACTTACACCACCTTCAGACTCCTCCTGAAGCTCTGAGGCAGGAGCAACAGTGTTGTCTCTAACATTAACTTCACTATCGCTGCTCTGAACAGCTTCAGAGCTGCAACCTTCACCATGATCTGTATCAGTTAGAAGGGCAGGGTCCCCGAGAGTCTGGAGAGTCTGAGAGTCTGGACCCACAGAGTCTGCAGCGGCGAGCCCCTGCTCCACCTGAGCAGCCAGAGCGGCCTCATCAGGCTGCCCGTCCGCCGCAGCGCGCTTATGCCCAGCGTTTCCGCACTCAAAGCACTTCATACTCCACATGCTGGCGTAGACCAAATAATTTCCATCCCCGTGCTTTACGCGGAAGGACACGCACGTCCAGAGTTTGAGCAGAAGAGCTCACAAACATGAAAACCTGACTGCACATGCTTCAGTTTCTCACTCCTGCATCCTAAACCCACAGTTCGGAAACCGCTGGCAAACTTTCCATAACGCTGAAGCTCTTTCTCCAGAGCGTCGTTGGGAATGAACGGGGGAACACCCGAAACAATGACCCGCGTCGACGGCACGGCGAGCGGGGACACCTACAGGAACTCCCCGCCCACAGTGATGCCACACGCGCTCAAGTCAGACACCAAACACTCCTCCGTCAGAAAAACAATCACTCCTTTGTTCATCCGGGAAGCATAAGTGATGTTAGCGTGACCAACTAAGTCTCCCACGGCAAGGAGAACTGTCTCCACAGACACCTGCGGGTCGGGTTGGACACGGACCCCATGCCTCAGGGACAAGGACGGCGTCTGAGATGCCATCCCGGCGAGGCGGGTGAACAGCTAATCCCCCAAAATCACTAGTGAAAGTCGTTAAAATCAGTAAATAACTCCAAATAGAAAACGAAAAAAAGGAGCACTGAAATACACAAACCTTCTGTCAAACTCTCAAACTCACTCACTAACCCACACCGTCCATGCTGCCACCGCTACCAATCTCCCAGCATGCAGTGCTAGAAAGAAATAAAGAAAGAAATAAAGAAAGAAATGAAGGACATGAAAAAGCAAGAATCCCAAAGCTGTGTGTTTGATTTCCTGGCCGGTGCGCTCTCTGGTGGCTGTATGTGTCAGAGAACGGTCGTGTCAGAGAGAAAAAAAAGACAAAGCTGCATGTGTGTTAATACGACGGAGTATCAGGGCCACCAAAAAAAAAAAAAAAAGTAAAATTACGACATTTTTACGAGAGAAAAAATTCATGGATTAACAAGGAGAAAACACAGAAGTTGTCCGTTTATCGGAGCATCGCTTGAAGATGATAGATGTGGAGCCTTTTGTGAAGCTTTATTTCCAGGTTTATTATAGGTTTGAAACAAAGAGATTCTGAACCTTTGGCGACTCAATATCAGATTATTGTCAGTGGAGCCGGTTTTCCGGGGTTCAGTGTCAGTAAAGCGGAGTTTCATATGTAAAATAAGGAGCTCAGAGACACGTTTGGGTGCAGAGGATCGCTGAGGTTTTGTTCTCCTTTTCATTCACAATCCCTGAAGTTCATCTGTCACCTTACGTCATGAATCTGTCATCAGATCCGAACACCAATGCGGAAGTAAACGTCCCGTTATATCATCAAACAACAAAGATGAATGAAAATAGTCTATTATATTAGCATTAGAAAGTTGAAAATGCCAAAAAAGTGATCCTCCTCCTCGGACGGAAGCGTCACACAAACGTAGAGATCTTGTTTTGGGTGGAGGAAGAAAGGGTTGAAGTGGAAAGCTGCAGGGACACCGATGGCTTCATCGGGCTGCAGGGATCCTGCAAACCAACCATCAATAAATAAGACTTTAATAAATTGTAAATCAAACAAATGAGCTTCCAGATATTTGGAACGTTCAAGCTCATTCAGCTCACCTGTTCAACAAAGTTTAGTCGGTCTGCTCTGTTGCTGCGCGGCGTTCACCTGCTGCTCTGCATGCTCACACTTCCACTTAATATCGTAAATTTATGAGTTTTTTTCTCATAAATTTACAACTTAAAATCTTGTAAAATTACGAGTTTTTTCTCATAAATTTATGAGTTTTTATCTCCTAAATTTACGAGAAAAAACTCGTAATTTTACTTTTTTTTTTTTTTTTGGTGGCTTTTTTTGTATTTGTGGCCCTAATACTCCATCGTATGTTAAGAACTCATCTATGTGAATATTATAGATTATTTTATAAGCATTTTATTTTGGGATATTTTACACACTTAAGGCTTAGAAATTATATGTAGTTGATTTACTTATAATTTTGGCTAAATACTTTATACACAAGTGTGAATATGCTAACAAAAAAACAGTATTTTATGTTTTGCAGAAAGAAATGGTACTGTATGTAAACAGTATAAAATCCTCCCCTAACCAAAAAGCTGTCAGAACAGTTGAAACATGGTCTCTTTTGAAACTTTAATATAGTCCTTTGCCTTCATTATTTTTGTTTTATTTTTGCTTAACCTGTTTTATATTGTTATTATTATGCTTTTTGAATTTTTGTTCATTACCTGGCAAATATGAAAATTATATTTTGCACACAGTGTGGAGTTTTGTATTTGGTAATTTTTTTATGTGCAATATTTGTTAATAAAATAAATAAATAAATGTGTTTGTGATTTTCTTTCTCTTTGGTGGCTGTGAGCAAAAGCGGGAAAAAATATCAATAAAAATACAGCTCACCTGTTCAATTAAGTTTAGTCCGTCTGCTGTGCTGCTGCGCGCCGTTCACTTGCTGTATTGCATGCTCACCTTAACTTTAATTTAGTAAATGTACTTGTTTTTTCTTGTAAAGAGTTTTTTTCTCGTAACTTTACGACTTTAAATCTCGTAATTTTACTTTTTTTTGGTGGTCCTAAAACTCAGTCGTAAAAACAGAAAATGAATATAGTCAATTTACTTAACGTTATGCCTAAATATTACATACACAACTGTAATGCTAACAAAACACTCTTTTATGAATTTCAGAATGGAATTGTACTGTAAATAGAAATATGCAATCCTTCACAAACAATAAAGCTGTTAAACATTCTCATTTTGAACTCTTGAAGAGTCCCTTTCACTTTTACTGTTTTGAATAATTTATTTATTTACATGTTTGTTTTAAGCTATTGATTTATTATTTTTTTAACATCAAACATTTCTTGTTACTTTGTGTTCTTAATTTGTGTTTGCGGTTAGTTTATTTTTTTTTTTTTCCTTTATTTTACAAAACGGAAGTACAATACAAAACACAATTTTACAAAATAAACTTAAGGTATGCCAGGGGAGCATTCATATTCAATGCATTTTACATAAAAACATTCAGGTTTCTACAACTTTCACACAAACATACAGCTTTCTGATTAAGACTTTTGGAGATGTTACTGAGATACATTTCAATGTGTTTGATTAGGGAAGTAAATAGAAGATGAAGAAAATTTGCATTTATGAATATAAACTTTGCCAAATATTATAATAAGATTACTTATGAGTTTTTTATTTGTGTCCAAGTTTTTATTATGAAAGCCAAAAATTATATAATCAAATTTCAGAGTAAAGTTGGGGTGAATATGTTTTCTAATAAATTGTAAACACAAAATTTTAATTTTTCGTACAATTCCAAAAAAGATGGTTAATTGTTTCTGGTTTTGTTTTGCAGTTAGGATCAATTGTTTTAATGTATCTTAGCATAAATTGATTGGTGGGGTAAATTTTGTGAATAATTCTAAAAGAAACTTTTTTCATTTTATTATTATCTTACATTTTTGGGTCACACTCCAGCCTTTTCTTTAAATAATATCGGGAACAAAACGTCTCCAGTAGGTTTTAGTACATGGTGCAGAAATGACATCCCTTTTAAAGAAAGCATGTGTTTTTTTGTTGTTGTTCTTGATGGAAGGAGTTGAGCAGATTTTTCCTGTGCTGGTGTCAGTTGCATCCATAGAGGGCATTTTTTATTCGTAGCAGTTGTTTTAAACATTTGGCATGTTTCTTTGGAAACAGCATCGATCACAATGGCATATTCTTTAGAAGTCACAACGAGATTGTATTTAGAGTTGACTTCAGTATACATCAATAAATGCCAGTTCGTATCATAAAGTTGGCCCACCAGTAGGATTTTTTCTATTCAATTCAATTCAACTTTATTTGTATAGCCCAAATTCACAACAACAGTTGTCTCGATGGCCTTCGTATAGGTAATAGAAAAAGTAAAACATAGAATCAAAAGGATCATGAATACATAGAATTCAATAGGAAAATACTAAATTGAACTAACAAACTGACTAAGCTAAACTGCAAATCCCTGCGAGGTAAGGAAAAACTCCTAAAAAAAACGGATTCAGGAAAAAACGAGGAAACCTCAGGGGTGCCCACATGAAGGAGGGATCCTCCCTAGGACGGACAGGCAATTATCAGAACTCATAGAGAAGAATTAACTTATCTAACCCTAGAACTACATATTTAAAGTCCAGCAGATGAGCTTCATCCAGATGGAGTTGGGGGGACAGTCGGGGGCGCGAGTCGAGCCGGAGGCAGGATCCACAGCCAGGTGTAGGAGCAGTAGTAGAAGCGAGCCAGAGACGGGGTACATGGTCAGGAACAGGAGCACGGATGAGCCAACTGTAATCTGGAAGCACTCCCACTCACCCGGAGGGGAGAGGGAAAGAGGGACAATACATGAATCGCACTGCACCAAACAGAGGGAACTAAATTATAAATAATGATCAGGAATAGAGGAGAGAAGGAGGTTAGAAGTAGATGACAAAAGAGGACAGAACCCCAGTGCACCATAGTTACCCCAGCTTTAACTTTAGCAGGCTACTGACAACTAATTGTTATTGTTATTAATGTAGCCTGGTGAAATCAAACCTGCACAGGACACAAAACTGTCTTTGGGTTCTTTATTCCAAAACAAAAATGTAACTCAGGTTTTCAGATTTAAAAATAATGGTAAACAGGAAGATAAAAAGAAAATAAAACAAAATGTGAATCTATTATGCCATCTAGATGCTTCTTTTAGCCAGTCACTTTCCGATCTTCCAAAATCACGAAAGAAAACAAGTGTAAACAAAACAAAAAGAGAGAAAAAGATCAAATTTAGGAAAAAGAGTACATCAGAATAACTACAGCAGGTGCTCTGTGGCCCGAACTGTAACAGGGATGACGGCGAAGTTGAACACCGGCCACATTAACTCCTCCGAGCACTGCTTTAAAACACACTTAAAATGCAGCGACAGTTGTGCAAATCAAATTACTAATTTCATCAAATATCTTAAAACTGAATATTTTTTACAACAATTACAGTCAACACACTTCTTTTTTTAACCTTTTTATGTTTGTTAACCTTCCTGACGCCTGTCAACGGCTCATCCCATTGTAGGATCAATAAAGTACCAATTATTATTCACGTTAGGTTTCAATCCGCAGATCAAAATAACTGTCAAATAATGGTCCGACGGTTTTTACCTCTTCAGAGGACACCCTTTCCTTGTTGAACTGGTCATTGAAAATTCCCTGCTTTCCAGGCACCGCACTCGGTGACGTAATTTACACACTTTCCGTCATTCATTGCTTCCCTGAAGAATGCTGTACCCATATTGATCAACAGCTGTGACAATACATCAGGACATAAAGAAATAGCATTACAGGTTGATCTGGGGAGATGATGTGGATTTGAATGTAATCCCGCCGTTGTTCTCTGACTCCGGCGAGGGGCTGGAACCGGCACCACAGTCTCAGCATCTCTTTCAGACATGCTACTTGTCACAATGTTCCTTAGTTCTGAACCTCGGACGGATGTTCCACCGCCAACCGTTCCACCAGTGCTCCAGGACTCCAAGACCTGGCAATCAGGAACACCACCAGTGTCTGTGTTCAGTTCTTGGTCCAAGTGTGGATAAGTTGTTTCCTACAACAGTACATAATCTGGGTCAGACTCCAGATTCTCTTTAGAAACTTCTACAGGAGGAGCCACAGTAGAAGTGGAAATGTCCTTTTTCAATTTCCTTGGTGCTGGAACTGGGCCGGGACAGGGTCTTAGGTTTACTCGATGGACCCTTTTGATGGGACCACCCTCCAATGGCTCCACAGTGTGTGTACTGTCTTGAATATCCAGGACCCAGTAAATCACTGAACTCCAAGCATCCTGAATTTTGTTTCTATCCTGGGGCCACTGACGGAGATAAACTAATTGACCTACTTCCACAGGAGGACAATAAACTTTGTTCTTCTCCAGTTCAAGCCGTTCTGCAGCTTTTCTTCAGAAAACTGCCTTGTTCTGTTCTGTGCCTCATGCAGACGTTCCTGAGGAACCACCAACCAGTCATGTTTTCTATATACAACCTGATCTTGATTTAACAAAGCATCTACAGGGAGATGTGGATGTACCCCATACAGGAGATAGTACCGTAAGTACCCGGTGGTGGCGTGTGGAGTTACATTGTATGCATTAATCAACTCTGGCAAATACTCAGGCCACCTACGTTTTTTCTCTGGTGGCAGTGTGCGCAGCAGGTCATGCAGAGTCCTATCAAAACGCTCACACTGGGCATTACCCTGGGGATGATGGGGTGTGGTGCGCGTTTTCTTAACTCCATACAATTTACACAGTTCCTGAATAACCTCACTATCAAAGTTCCTTCCCTGATCGGAATGTAATCTCTCAGGTACCCCATACTTCATAAACCACTCTCTGAGCAAGACCTTTGCCGTGGTATCAGCTTTCTGATCTCGTGTTGGAAACGCCTGTGTAAATTTGGTGAAAACGTCAGTTACAACTAACACATTCTCTCGACCATCGGAAGCTGGCTCCAACAACGTAAAATCCACTGCAACTACCTCAAGATGGCGTGTAGCAAGAAACTGTTTCATAGGGGTACGTATGTGGGGTTGTGGCAGCTTGGTGAGTATACATCTTTCACACTGTTTCACCCACCCCTCAACATCTTCATACATCCCAACCCAGAAACACCTCTGTTTCAAAAGGTTCTGCGTGCGCTCTATTCCTTGATGACCCATCTGATTATGCACACTTTCAAGTCCTGAATCTTTCAAACATTCGGGCAAAAGAAGCTGTTGACGCTCAAGTTTATGATCATCCTTGATAACACGATATAGCAATCCATCTACATCTCTTATTCTTGACCACTGTCTGAGCAGGGAGATGACGGGTTTAGCCAAACTCCTCCTTTGCTGATAAGTGGGTTTTGTCTTCTGATTCCAAAACTGACAAAAGGACTTAATGGTGGGGTCTGTTTGTTGAAACTGCCTCAACTCCTCTTTTGAGTAACCTGGCAGAGTTGGCGTGTTACCTTGAAGATCTTTGCTCTCAACAACCTGCTCAGCAGCTGTAGCCCGCATCTCTCTAACCTGACAGCATTTGATGCCTTCACACAACAAATCTGGGTCTAGGGATGTTCCTCTCTGAATGAGGTTACAAATGGATATACATCCATCAAACTCCTCGTCACTATTTGTTTCCGGCTCCCCTGCTAATGGCTGCCTAGACAGTGCATCTGCTGCTGCGTTACATCGCCCAGCCCGGTAACGAACGTCAAAGTCAAACGGGGCCAACTGTGCTATCCAGCGCTGTTCAACGGCGCCCAACCTTGCTGAGTCGAGATGACACAGATGATTATTGTCTGTCATAACAGTAAATTTGGCCCCCAAAAGATAACCTCTGAACTTTTCGGATACAGTCCACTTTAAAGCAAGAAGCTCAAGCTTCATGCTGCTGTAATTCCGATCATTCTTCTCTGCACCTCTCAGTTTCCTACTGGCATATGCTATAACACGCTTCTCCCCATCTTGAATCTGATAGAGCACTGCACCTAGTCCTAAACTGCTGGAATCTGTCTCCAAGATAAATGGGAGGGAAAAGTTAGCATATCCAAGTAGAGGGGCACTAGTCAGTCTCTCTTTAAACTCCTCAAAGGAATCTTGACATTCTGCAGTCCAAACACTTTTAAACAGATATTTCGACCTAGACGTGTTTTTCTGATTCATGCCGGTATTGACCGCATCATGTAAGGGACCTGCCAGTTGCGAAAAACCCTGCAAAAACCGGCGGTAGTAACTGCAAAAGCCCAAAAATGATCTCAGCTCTTTAACGCAGGGGTGTCAAACTCATTTTAACAGCATAGTGGCTGTCCTCAAAGGGCCAGATATAACTTATACATGTAACTATATGTAATGAAAAATAAATGTAGCTACTCCTCGATGTTAAATAACTAATTTATTTATTTATTATAACTTTTTAAAGTGACAATTACAGTTGCTTAGAAAACATGTGTTTGCTTATTACTCTAGCATAAATTATTTTACATTTGATTCTGTCAGGTTAGATTATATGGACAGTGTTTAAATCCTAATTTATAGTTGCCCAATCCCATATTTCAAGTCCAATTCTCCCTAGATATGAGTAAATACACACCAATTTTTATTTTAAGAAATTAAAGACTTTTATGCTCTCGCGGGTAGAGCTTTTTTTTTTATTATTATTTTTTTTTTATTGAACAATTGCAACATACAAAACAAGAAAATACAACAATTATGCACATATAATGTACAATAGAATTCTGAATACAGAACAAACGTGTTGCATTCTTTAAAAAATACTAATTATTAATAACAAACACAAAAGGTAATAAGAAATAAAAAGAAACAAAAAAATAAAGAGAAAAGAGAAAATGCGAGAGTAAATCTATGTCAGCAGGCCAAAAGAATTACAGATGCTAATTGTCTTTTGAGCTTTTGTATTTTTTGAAGCAGAAATTAAGTTTAAATAACGCTGCAGTTCCAGTTTGAACACAAAGAAATCAGGTTTTTTATTGGAAAATTTTCTTTTGTGTATATGAAATTTAGCCATAAATAATACCATGTTTACACAAAAGAAAGCATCACGGTCTTTGACATCAAAGCTATGAAAACCAAAAAGTATGTTTTTATAATAAAGTTGTATGTCAGCAAAAATAGAATCGGTGATAAATTTGTGAATGTTTTTCCAAAATCTGTATGTAAATTCACAAGACCAGAATAAATGAGAGCAGGTTTCAGGTTGTTTCTGGCAGAAAGTACAACTGGTGTTTATGTCAGCCTTAAATTTAGTTAAGTAATGCTTTGCTGGATAAAATCTGTGTAGGAGTTTAAAAGAGATTTCTTTGACTTTATTTGTTAAGAAGTATTTTTGTGGTAAAGACCAGACTTTTTTCCAATCAATGTTAGAAGTGAAATTAGCCCAATAATAGATAGCTGATGGAACAGAAACTAAATTATCTTGAAACAAAGCTCTGATTTTTGAGTTCAACTGTTTAGCGGAAGTGAAGCAGAAATTACCCAGAGGGGATTTGAGCACATCAGGAGGATGAAGAGTCAGAGGATGAGCGCTGTAGAAACCCCTGAATAGCATGCAAAGCCCAGATGGGACGGCATCAAACACTACTGCAAATTCTTTGGGAGTTATTGGTACTTTATACTGCTTTGTGAAATCTGAGTAGTTATATAATAATCCAGGTTCTTTGAATAATTGATTGAGGAAAATTATACCATTATTAAACCAATTATTTAAAAACAGAGTTTTCCTTTTATAGACAATATTACAGTTATTCCAGATAATACAACTCTGTGGAGAAAAGTTGTGTTTGTAGATCAGAGTCCAGGCTAAGAGAACCTGTTGATGAAAATTTGACAGTTTCAAAGGGATTTTTGGAATACTATAGTTACAGCACAGCAGGAAGTTAAGGCCTCCTACCTTTGAAAATACAAAATGTGGAATAAAGTTCCAGATAGATGTGGGGTTATTAAGATATTTCTTAATCCAGATTACCTTGAGTGTATTATTAAGCGAAGTGAAATCAATACAATTTAAACCGCCTTTATCAGAGGTATTTAAAATAACAGATTTTCTGATATAGTGAGTTTTATTTCTCCATAGAAAGTTATATAATATTCTATTAATTGCATTGCAGACTGTGTTATTAACCTGTAGAGATTGAGCTGCATACGTCAAACGAGAGATTCCTTCTGCTTTTGTAAGCAGAACTCTGCCTTTCAAAGACAGGTCTCTTTGCAGCCATTGGTTTAGGTTTTTTTTGGTTTTATCTATTATTGGAGAGAAATTTATAGAACATCTGGATTGCATATCTTTAGTGATTTGAATACCAAGGTACGTAACAGATGTTTTTACAGGAATACCTTGGATAGATGTAAGTAAACAGTTTTTAACAGGCAGAATTTCACATTTATTTAAATTAAGGGTAAGTCCTGAAGCTTTAGAAAAGGATTGGATAATATTAATCGCCACAACTACTTGTGAAGCGTCTCGGAGAAAGAGAGCAGTGTCATCTGCTAGTTGACTTATGAATATTTCCCTCTCAGCCACAATTAAACCTTTTAATGGGCTGAGTTTGATATGTAGGTTAAGGAGTTGAACAGAAAGAAGAAACAGATAGACTGATAAGGGGCATCCCTGCCTTACCCCACGTTTCAAGAAGAATCTAGGAGAAGTTCCGCTGGCGAGTTTTATAGAACTATTACTATTGACATATAAAGTTTGAACAGCATTGCAGAAGAATTGACCAAAACCAAATTTATTTAAAGCAGCAATAATAAAATTGTGTTCTAAAGAATCAAAGGCTTTATAAAAGTCTAGAAAAAGAATGAGACTGTCATCCTGCACGAGTTCTGAGTAATCTAGTATGTCTAAAATTAATCTAATATTGTTTGAGATGTGACGATTCTGCATAAATCCAGACTGATTTTCATCAATAATTGTATCTAAGACTGGCTTTATTCTATTTGCAAGAATCAAAGCCAATATCTTATAATCACAGTTCAATAAGGTGATTGGTCGCCAGTTATCTAAGGAAAGAGGATCCTTTCTCGGTTTAGGGATCAGTGTAATAAGTCCCTGAGATAACGTTGGAGGGAGTGCACCCTTGTTAATGCTTTCTTCAAAAACTTTTAATAAAAATGGGGCTAAATTGTCAGAAAACTGTTTATAGAACTCGGCAGTAAGGCCGTCTCTTCCAGGAGATTTATTTATTTTCAGATATTTTATAGCATCTGTAACCTCATTCAAAGAGATGACATCATCACAACAGACTCTGTCCGCTTCACTCACTGGAGTAATATTATTGACAGTGTTAAGAAAGGTAAGGGCAGATGTTGAACAATAGTTGGAAGAATAGAGTTTACTATAAAAATCAGAACAATATTTTGCTATGGTCCTTCTATCATCAGAAATGACCCCATTAATATTTAATTGTGAAATAGAATTGCTATTGGACTGGTGTTTCTCTAGCCTGAAAAAATAGGCAGAGTTCTGCTCTCCTTCTTCAATCCACCTTCTCCTAGATCGGATAAACGCTCCTTCTGCTTTGCGTTTATAAATGTCATCTAACTTGTGTTGTAAGTCTACTAAAGCTGTTTTATCCGTTTCATCTAGGACCTCTGTTGGCTTAGCTGTAAGAAGAGCAATCTTCTGTATTACATCTGTCTCAACAGCTCTTCTTTTTTTTGTTAAATCAGAGCTATATTTTCTAAAAAATTTACCAAGTTCGTATTTCAAAAGTTCCCAATTATTACAGAATGAGTGTTCAGCTAGTGCTTTGTTCCAATAAAGTTTTATTAAACGATGAGTTTCAGAAATCACCTCCAGATGCTCAAGAATGGTACTGTTTAACTTCCAGTATGAAGCTTTAGTGCCAGAGGAGCTCGACAAAGGGACGGTTAGATGAATTGTTTTGTGGTCTGAAAGCGGTGTGGCATGAATATCTGTTTTAACATTTTTTAAGTCTTTAGAAGTAAGCCAGAAATCAATGCGTGAGTGTCTGGTCTGTGATTTGTTACACCACGTATAAGCTCTTTGGTTTGGATGCGAGTCTCTCCAAGAATCAATTAAATCTAAATTTTGTGCAAACAACTTTATAGGAGAGTTAGAGTCTGGACTCCTGGGAGGCCATCTATCCATAGAATTATCAAAAACTGTGTTAAAATCCCCTCCAAATATTATAAAAGACTTTGGGTATTTAGACAGCCAGTGCAATAAACGTGTTTCTAGTCTATTGAAGAGAAGATTATTTTCTGTTTGAGAGTTGAACCCGTACACGTTGACTAGAATAAAGACGGAATGGGCTACTTCAAGTATCATAAAAATGTAATGACCATCTTTATCGCTGTCAGATAGCAAAACTTTTCCATTGAATCTGTTTTTGAGAATGCAGACACCAGCAGCTCGCTCTGTACCATGTGACATCCACACATCATTTCCCCACTGTGACCTCCAGAAAGATTTGTCTTGTTCAGTTGAGTGGGACTCTTGGATAAAACAAAAATCTGAATTAAACTGCTTACAAAACAAAAAAATGGCTTTACGTTTAACATTGTTTCTTAAACCTCTCGCATTTAAAGAAATAATGGATAAAGACATGAAGTTGAAATAGAAAAAAAGAACAAAAACAAAAGATATTTAGACCAAAGAAGAAGAAAAAAGAAGTTAAGGATTTTTGGTCGCTTAGGAACAGAAAGAGGATAAGAACCTGCAAACCATTACAAAAAAAGCTGTGAACTAAGACCCTAACAATAATTATTTGCTTATGAAATAACGTCAAAGTGATGGGCTTTATTAGTCCCATCTTACTCATAAGAGTAAATGTTTTAAGAAAAAAATAAATAAAAATAAAACCCACAATGCTGCTACTTGATTCACATTTAAGTATAGTGTAATACTTAAAATAACATTATAATGTTATATCAAAAACAAAATTAAAGCAAGATAAAAATTAAAATAAAAAGTAGCAGCTTGAATGCAATAGCTTATGAGCTCAAATAAAATCAAATTTTAAGCAACAGTATCATTTTTGACAAATGTGGAAAATAGCAAAAAACGTTCAGATCCAGCTTCCACATCTGTAGCCATCGTTAAGGCGGCAGGATTTCTTTACCATTCACAAAGGCACGTCCTCCAACAAAGAACGCCAGCTTGTTCTCCCTCCTGGCTTTCTCCACGGCCGGCCACAGTTGGTTTCTCCGTTCGCGGTCCTCAGCAGACAGATCCTCCGACATCCTCAGGTTGTGTTCTTTCAGGAAGGCAGATTTCTTTGCAGCGCGCCAGACAGCATCCCGGTGAATCCTCCCAGTGAACTGGATGATGATCCCTCTCGGTTGGTTGTTGTTCAGTCTCTTCGGGCCGAGTCTGTGTACCGTATCCACAACATCGGGGAGTTTGTCTTTCGCCTCCGGTAGAACAGACTGGCAGATCTGGATCACTTCTTGCCGCACGTTCTGATTTTCTTTCTCAGCCGAACCGCGAAGTTTCAGATTCCAGCGGCGGGAGTAGCTTTCCAGCTGGGAGATCCTTTTTTCCTGTGTTTCCACGATTGTTTTATATTTCTCCAGTTGTGCCTCAGCGTGGATCACTCTGTTCTTCATGTCACTAATTTCAGTACAAACGACATCAACGGAGTCTTTTACAGCTGAGATTTGCATGGAGTTCTCCTGCACAGCTTTTTTCTTTTTTTTCTTTTTTTTTTTTTTTTTTTTTTTCTTAACTTGTTCTGTCCAACAGCTGAGCAAACAGATTAGAGCTGAAGGCTTTTTGTGTTGGACAGGTTTTACTATCACAAAAAGAGGTTATATAGCTTCAAGAAACTAGAGTGTAGATTTGTATAAACCCCTTTTTGTCGTATTATTTTTTATTTATTTGTTACATTTAGTGTGTGTGGGGAGGGAGAGGGGAAGAATGTGAGGGGAGGGTGGAAGAGAGTAAAAGGAAGAAAGGTGAAAAGGTGGGGGATACAAGCACTGATTTGACTAAGTTATTAATTTAAGCTGTAACAATTATACCAGATCTGCTGGAAAGACGAATGTTACATCAAAGGTGAAAATCTGACACTAAGATGAGCGAGAAAAAAAAACTGTCCATCAATACACTGTAGGTAAGGAGGAGGGATGAAGCAGACAGGGAGCAGTGTGGAGTGTGCACGTGCACGTGGGGGTGGAGATACATGCATGCTGCCGACGTGAACCGTGTGTTCATAAAGGGAGCCAGATCCTACCCAGCCAGACCAGGAGAGGGGAAGAGAGCCCCCCAGGCCAGAAGCCCCCCCAGCATCCGGACCCAGGCAGCCCGGGAGGGGAGGAGGAGGGGACCGCCCACCCCACCAGCCAGGCACAGAGAGGGCCCCCCTACAGGGGCCCCCCCAATGCCCAGAGGCACAAGCGAACCCAGTGTCCGGCCCCCAGGCCACAAGACAGGAGCGCTTAGCCGTACCAGGCGGCAGCCATGGGGGCCACCGGGCGCCGGACACCGAGACAAAGGCCAGGGACGAAGCCAGGGCCCCCGGAACCCAAGAGCCGGCCACCACCCGACCGGCGCCCCGTCCCCGCAAGCCAGCCCAGGCCCGCGACCTTAGCAACCCAGGGATCGCCACGCACCCACAGCCACAGCCACCCCCCTGCACAGCTTTTTTCATCTCAGAGATCTCTCTGGAGTTGCCGCTAATTAACTTTTCCAGAGTGTCTGACCTCGAGTTTATCAATTGTGTGAGTGACGAGAGTTGAGAAAGAACAGCCTCTGTCTCCGTTTCTGTGACTTTTCTCAGCTTACCAGCTGGGGAAGCAGTGGGTGTGCAGGGAAGAGCAGGAAAGTCTTCTTCTTCCATTAGGAATGGTTCCGAAACTGCCTCCATGTAGTCATGCATTGAGTCAATTAATTTGACTTTAGCATCAGTAGTCTTACTCGACGCAGACGGCTTTGCAGGTTGGCTAACGTTAGCAGGTTTGCTAACAGAGCCAACACTCGCTAGCGATTTCTTGAGTTCCGTCTTTCTCTTCTCGGCTTTGCTCATATTGCTTTGAGAACTATGCAAAAAGTATAAAGAAATTGTAAAGAAGTAAAAAAAAAATCAAGAAAGGGTCTTTGCTCACCGTGTATTATAACAAAAAACAGGTTTGCAGAGCTCAGCCATTAACACGACTGTTCAGAGCGCCATCTTGGTCACCCCCTCTCGCGGGTAGAGCTGTGACAGTGTTGGATTTTTGATCACCGCGGGGATGAACCACCAGGGGGCGCGGTGTCCTATTTCCTCACTAGACGGAAACTACTGTTGTAGAATGAGGATGTGTGCTTTTGAAAGTGCGCGCCTGTGTGTAAAGGGAGCCACGTGCCACGTGCAGCAGAGGCCGAGGAGAGACAGTGACAGGCGTGGTCGGAGCGTGTGTATTTGTAAAACAGGTTGTGTGCATTTCTGATTATTGAGACTGAATTGACTCCATAGGAGAGAAGGAGAGAATAGTCTGAAAGAAAGAAGGAAAGTCTGAACACAGGACTAGCAGAAAAAGTAAATTATCAGCAAAGATGAATGTGTTTAATGTGTTTATTATAGTTTTAATCACGCACCATATGCTGAAAAAAAAGTGCGGTGATGAGGTCATCGTCACAGTCCTCCTCGCGGGCCACATAAAATGACATGGCGGGCCACATTTCGCCCGCGGGCCTTGAGTTTGACACATGTGCTTTAACGGAAGCTGGAACTGGCCATTGCTTAACAGCCGCCACCTTAAATGGATCTGTGCCTATTCCATCAGCGGAAATCTGGTTGCCCAGAAACCGCACGCTTGATTGGAGGAAATGGCATTTTTCCACCTTCACCTTTAATCCAGTTTCCACGAGCCTCTGAAACACAGTCTGTAACCGAGTCAAATGCCCATCAAATGTTGGTGAGTAGACCAAAATGTCATCCAAGTACACAAGCATGATCTGGAACACTAAGTCACTCATAGTAGCCTATATGAGTCGTTGAAAAGTTGCTGGTCCATTGCAGACTCCAAAAGGCAGTCTAGTGCACTCAAACAGCCCAAAAGGTGTTATAAAGGCCGTTTTGTGCCTGTCATTCTCATGTACTGCAACCTGATGATAGCCACTAACAAGATCGATGGTTGAGAAAAATTTTGCTTTGTCTTTACTCTCCCATCTCTGTGTGAGCTTCCCCGCAAAATAACTCCTTCTCTCACCACATTAACCAACTCCTCTATAGCTTTGCCTTGTTCAGAGACCACTTTAAGAATATCATCTAATGTGGCAGTTGACCTCTTGAAGCACTACGTGTATGTTGGCTTCCATCACTCCCATCATTGCCCAATATACTCCTGTTTTTTACAACTCTAGTGTTAATGGGCCTGTCCTCTGCTGACCATGAAATTGCTTCCTGGCGCACTTCGAAGAGTGAGGAATCAGGTTTGTCTCTAAGCATTCGACGGAGCTCCCTTCTGAGTGCGGAATCTCTTATTCCTTCTACAAACTGGTCTCTGACTGCCATCTTTGCATCAAGAATGGCGTCTGGCTTTTGTTTTAAAACTGAGCGAAGGATCTGTGACAGTGCGTGAGAATATTCAAAAAAATCTTCACCCTCTACCTGGTGGCAGCTGTAGAAAGTCTGTAAAAGTTGTGCTACACTGCGTTTCTCCCTGTAAGAATCTCTGAGTAAGTTGACAATTTCATCAGGTACCTTAAACTCATCTTCGGTGCACAACTTGATCTCCTCCAGTGCTGGCCCTCTAAGATGTGACATGATGAAATCCACCAGATCTCCGGTGATGCGGTCACTCCCACGACGATCCTTTTTAATGGTCTCTTCCTCACCAGATACTTGAGCTGGTGCTACTATAGTTATTCTGTGTATTCTTTAAAAAAAAAAAAAAAAGTATTTTACATTGCAAAAACTCCTGATTTTGCAGAACCCCACTCCTGGTGCCAAATTGTGTAGCCTGGCTAAATCATGCCTGCACAGGACACAAAACTGTCTTTGGGTTCTTTATTCCAAAACAAAAATGTAACTCAGGTTTTCAGATTTAAAAATAATGGTAAACAGGAAGATTAAAAAAAATTAAACAAAATGTGAATCTATTATGCCATCTAGATGCTTCTTTTAGCCAGTCACTTTCCGATCTTCCAAAATCACGAAAGAAAACAAGTGTAGACAAAACAAAAAGAGAGAAAAAGATCAAATTTAGGAAAAAGAGTACATCAGAATAACTACAGCAGGTGCTCTGTGGCCCGAACTGTGACAGGGATGACGGCGAAGTTGAACACCGGCCACATTAAGTCCTCCGAGCACTGCTATGAAACACACTTAAAATGCAGCGACAGTTGTACAAATCAAATTACTAATTTCATCAAATATCTTAAAACTGAATATTTTTTACAACAATTACAGTCAACACACTTCTTTTTTTTACCTTTTTATGTTTGTTAACCTTCCTGACGCCTGTCAACGGCTCTTCACGTCAGGTTTCAATCCGCAGATCAAAATAACTGTCAAATAACAGTCCGACCGTTTTCCCTCTTCAGAGTACACCCTTTCCTTGTTGAAGTGGTCATTGAAAATTCATGTTTCATGTTTCATGTTGAATGAATGAAACCGGTTCATCAATCATCCCACCTCCATCTCGTTGAAGCAGTTTAATTTTTATTCCCTCTCATGTTTCTGTTGTTTTTCTTGTTATGTTTGTTTCTTTTTGTTTTTCTTTACCTCTTTCTTCTTTTTAGTTTCCCCCTCTCTCCCCCCTCCTCATATGTAAATTATCCCAAGGCAACAAGTCCCCCGATAAGTTGGTTTTTATTTATGCACGGAACGGGCACGCACACGCGAACCAGCTCACACTCGCAGACACCCCGCAACACCTCACATAAACCCACATAGGACACATGGCAACATGCAGCCTACACAGTCAGGAAACACTCACGAATGCACAGAGTTCCTTCATCGATCAGCGGGCACGCGCACACGGACCGGCACACGCTCTATTTAGCCTTACACCCTCTTGGTTAGAGCAGTTATGAACAGTCTTAACATCGTTAGCTGGAATGTGCGTGGACTTGGCTCTGGGCCAAAAAGATTGAAAGTGTTATCTCACCTGATTGATTGGTGCCGGTTTCCTGGGCCCGGCGGTGCTCTCTCCGCGCTGGGAGGGGGTTCACATTACACCTGAGCCAGGGGTGTTCGTGTCCCTGGGGGGTGGGTTCTGGTCCTTGCCCCTGAGTGCTGGGCCCCGCCAAATTTCCAACTGTGGCTGAGCCTGGTCGGGCCATGTTTACAGCACCCCTTGTGGGCCCCCTTTTTCCCCGGAGTGCCCCCCTCCTGGGCGGGGGCGGCGGGCCCCTGCCTTGCTCCTCCCTGGACCAACCGTGGGCCGGGTGGGTGGCTGCCTGGAGTGCGGAGCGGGTCTCCCTTGGGGGGTCCTGGCCCGGAACTCCTGGGTGGTGATGGGGTGATCGTCTGGGGCTGTGGGCGCCCTTCTCCGGTGGGGCCCTGCGTTGGGCTCTCCCGGCGCGGCGGGGGGGCTGCTCTCCTGGTTGGGCTGGGGCGGCGCTCTCTTTCCCCCCGTGCCTCCCTGCTCTCTGGCTCTGGGGGCCTCGCGGCAGTGCTGTTGGCCCTGGCCTGGGTGGCGGATTTTTTCTCCCGGGGGGCGGTTGTTCCCTGCCTGCTCCTGTGTGGCGTTGGGGGGGTTCCGGCTGCCGCTGCTGCTGCGGCGGGGGCCTTGGTATGGGGATGGCTGGGCACTCTCCCTCCTTCTTTTCACATTCCTCCATCCATTTTAGAAGAACATAAAGACTCACCTGAGCACAGGTGTTAGCTCACCTTTGCACTAATAGTTTGCGTGATGGAATGAATGAAATATTTCACACTAGTTGGTTTTAAGGCATAGGTATGCGAGTGTGAACACTATCTGTTTTGTGTACATGTTGACATGTGGACATTTTTGCAGCTAGCAGGTGTGTTGATAACAGTTGTGTGTGTGTGTGGACAGGCCCCGCCCTTTTTGTACTACATTTGAACCTTACCGTATTGATAAACAACCAGTAAACTTGTTGTTTTATGCTGCTTCATGGTCTTATCCCCCCTCCCCTCCTATTATCACCCTCCCCCCCCCCCCCCCCTCTAACATCCCTCTCTCTTCTTCCCTTCTTTCCTTTTCCGTCCGGTCCAACACCAAAGATTTTCAAACATGGTTGAAATTAATAAAGTTTGGCCTCAATTACAAAAGGGGTTTGTTCAGACATACCTTTGGTTTGTCTGAAGATTAATAACCCCTATTGTTAAAGTAAAACATGTCCTTTACAAGAGGCCCTCAGTTCTGATCTGCCTGCCCAGCTGTTGGACAGGACAAGTTAGAAAAAAAATAAAAATAAAAAAATAAAATTCAGGAAGCGCCACCTAGTGGCATAACCATGTACCTACATTTTCTCCACTTGGCTACCTTAAGTTTAATTTAAACACATTAACATTTAGTTAAGTAATTTCAGAGTACTAGCTAGTCTGACAATAAACCTGTCCAAAGAGGAATATTTTCAGTCTAACTTTGAATGTAGAAACTGTGTCGGCCTCTCTTACATGAGCTGGGAGCTTATTCCATAAAACAGGGGCTTGGTGGCTAAACGCTCTACCTCCAACCGTACTTTTAATAATTCTAGGAACCACAAGCAGTCCTGCATTTTGGGAGCGAAGTGTTCTATTTGGATGGTAAGGGACCATGAGGTCCTTAATATAGGATGGGGCCATTCCATGTAAGGCCTTATAGGTTAACAGGAGGATCTTGAACTTGATTCTAGAATCAACTGGGAGCCAGTGAAGTGAAACTAACACAGGAGTGATGTGATCTCTTCTGTTAGTTCCTGCTAACAGTCTAGCAGCTGCATTCTGAACAAGCTGGAGACTTCTTAAGGAACTCTTAAGACATGCTGCTAACAAGGAGTTACAGTAATCCAGCCTCGACGTAACAACATGAAATGCATGGATGCATGGATGAGTTTTTCAGCATCACTCTTAGAAAGTATATTTCTGATCTTAGCAATATTCCACAGGTGAAAAAAGGTAGTTCTACACGCCTGAGATATGTGAGTCTTAAATGATAAATCCTGGTCAAATAAACCCCCAAGGTTTCTAACTGTGGAATTGGGGGCTATACTTGCACCATCCGGGGAGACTAACTGAGCAGATAGAGAATCTCTGAGGTTTTTAGGACCTAGTATCCTAGTATAATACCTCAGTTTTTTCTGGGTTCAAGAGGAAGTAATTAATTGTCAAACCAATGTGTAAAAAACAAAAATTTGTTCATGTGTGTTTGCGGTTATGTGGTATCTTGAATCTGAGAAGATTGTGTTTCAATATTGTATTGTAATTGAGTGGCCAGCAGAGGGCAGACCTGCAAGTTTAGTTGAGTTGTGGCATTGTGTGTTGAACAGGAAGAAGTTGGAACAGACAGGAGGTCAGGCTGTGGAGAAAGGTTCTGTTATGCAAATTAAAACTGTTGCACCCACTTCTATGTTTGTGACCTTCTTTTTTGGATCAAGATGCAACATCTTTTTGGCGACGAGGAGAAAGGCCCATAGACCTCCGAAAAAAAGAAAAGGGAGAGAGAAAAGAATAAAGAAGCAGCAGAAAGGTACGTGGCTAACAAGTGGTTAGCCTGTCACAGAGAAGTGAAGCATGGCAACAATTAGCACGCTAGCAGCGTTTGATCCGAAGACTCAAACCTGGGATGAGTATACAGAAATACTTGAACAGTTTTTTGCGGCCAATGAAATAGACAATGAAGACAGACAAAAGGCAATATTGATAAGTGTAGTGGGAGCACGGACCTACAGTTTAATGCGCAACCTCCTCAGCCCAGACAAGCCAAAAGACAACCTTCAATGAGCTTGTATTATTGATGAAGAACCATTATGACCCAAAACCAAGCAAAATTGTACAGAGATATAAGTTTGATTCTCGTAACCGGAAGCCTAATGAAACAGTTATGGATTATGAGCTGCGTCGTTTGGCCCAAGACTGCAACTATGGAAACACTCTGCAACAAAGGCTAAGGGACCGACTTGTATGTGGGATTAATGATGACAGGATTCAGAGGCGTCTCCTGGCTGAAACAGATCTCACTTTTGAAAAGGCTCTGGGAATTGCAGTATCACACGAGACGGCAATTAAAAATGCACAGGATCTGCAGACTGGCACATCTACAAAATGCTACAGCATCAGTAGAGGACAACAGGAAACCCGGGCATTCCAAGGAGTCAGGAAAGAATGCTACAGGTGCAAAGGAACTGGACACACGGCTGCAGATTGTAAGTACAGGCACGAAAAATGTCATGCTTGTGTCAAAGTGGGTCATTTAGCAAGAGCTTGTAGAAGCAAAGTTAAAAGCAACCCGGACAAACATGAGCATAAACATCACAAGAGAGAAAATAAAAGGGGATCACATTATCACTCTCATGAAGTATCTGACACAGAAGATGAAAAGAAAAGTGAGGATGATGACCAAGACTCTTTCGCATTGAACTGCATCAATAGTGGACCAAATCTAAAAGGCAAAGTGTACAAGGTAGGACGTCAGGCCGGAGGGGACCTCGGAAAAGTGGCGCCCCACACTGTAAAATTGAAACTGAATGGACAGGATGTCAACTTTGAACTTGACACCGGATGTTGTTTAACCGTCATGAGTGGAGCCACATTTAAAGACACATGGAAAAACACAAAACTTCCCAGTCTGAACCTGGCCAAAATCAAAATGGAAACCTATACAGGGGGTCCTGTGGAGGTGATTGGTACCACAAAAGTAACTGTACAGTACCAACAGCAGACATTGAAACTGCCCCTGATTGTTGTCAAGGGGGAAGGGCCCAGCTTGTTAGGTCGAGCCTGGTTGGAAGAGTTAAGTCTGGATTGGAGAGAAATAAAAAAGAGATGCAAAGCTGAAAGAGTGCACAAGGTTAAAGAAAATGAAAACACACTACAGCAAGTGTTAAGCATGAAAATGTGTTCAAAGAGGAGTTGGGCACCCTGAGAGGCACAAAAGCCACCATTCAGGTAAAATTAGATGCCTCTCCACGTTTCTTCCGCCCGCGTTCTGTTCCTTTTGCTATGCGAGCAGAAGTTGATGAAGAAATAGATCGCCTGTTAAAAGAAAATATTATCTCTCCAGTTAAATATGCTGAATGGGTAGCACCGGTGGTACCCATTCTTTTTTTTTTTTTTTTTTTTTTTTTTTTTAACTTATCCTGTCCAACAGCTAGGCAAACAGATGAGAGCTGAGGGCCTCTTGTGTTGGACATATTTTATTTTAACAAGAGGGGTTATTCATCTTCAGACAAACCAAAGGTATGTCTGAATAAACCCCTTTTGTAATTGAGGCCAAAATTTATTAATTTCAATCATGTTTGAAAATCTTTGGTGTTGGACCGGACGGAAAAGGAAAGAGGGGAAGAAGAGAGAGGGACGTTAGAGAGAGGGGGGGGTAGGAGGGTGATAATAGGAGGGGAAGGGGGGTAAGACCATGAAGCAGCATAGAGCAGACAGGTTTACTGGTTGTTTATCGTTACGGTACGGTTCAAATGTAGTACAAAAAGGGCGGGGCCTGTTCACACACACTCAAATATTATCAACACACCTGCTAGCCGCAAAAATGTCCACATGTCAACATGCACACAAAACAGTGTTCACGAACGCATACCTATGCCTTTAAACCAACTAGTGTGAAATCTTTCATTCATTCAATCATGCAAACTATTAGTGCAAAGGTGAGCTGACACCTGTGCTCAGGTGAGTGTTTATGTTCTTCTAAAATGGATGGTGGAATGTGAAAAGAAGGAGGAGGAGCGCCCAGCCACCCCCACACCCATACCCCCGCCGCAGCAGCAGCGGCAGCCGGAATTCCCCCAACGCCACACGGGAACAGGCAGGGAACAACCGCCCCCCGGGCGACCAAGACCGCCACCCAGGCCAGGGCCAGCCGGACCGCCGCGAGGCCCCCAGAGCCAGAGAGCAGGGAGGCGCAGAGGGAAAGAGAGCGCCGCCCCAGCCCAGCCAGGAAAGCAGCCCCCCGCCGCGCCGGAAGAGCCCAACGCAGGGCCCCACCGGAGAGGGACGCCCACAGCCCCAGATGAGCACCCCACCACCACCCAGGAGTTCCGGGCATCCCCCCGCCCCGACCCCAGGTACGAGCCAGGACCCCCCAAGGGAGACCCGCTCCGCACTCCAGGCAGCCACCCACCCGGCCCACGGTTGGTCCAGGTAGGAGCAAGGCAGGGGCCCGCCGCCCCCGCCCAGGAGGGGGGAACCCCGGGGAAAAAAGGGCGGCCCACAAGGGATGTTATAAATATGGCCCGACCAGGCTCGGCCATGTTGGAAGTTTGGCGGGGCCCAGCGCCCAGGGGCAAGGACCAGGACCCACCCCCCAGGGACACGAACACCCCCGGCTCAGGTGTAATATGAACCCCCCCACCGTGCGGAGAGAGCACCGCCGGGCCCAGGGAGCCGGCACCCAAGGGACACGGCCGCCATCGCCAAGGGGCCCGCACCCCCCACCAGGGAAGGGGTAGGGGACAGATGGACCCAGGTCCCACCTTCCTTGTAAAATGTGTGTGCGTGT
Organism: Oryzias latipes; assembly: GCF_053564925.1. NCBI lineage: Eukaryota > Metazoa > Chordata > Actinopteri > Beloniformes > Adrianichthyidae > Oryzias > Oryzias latipes. Next base: position 9,657,735 of record NC_136252.1, read on the forward strand.
ATGGGTGTTTGAGAGGGTGTTTGTGTGCATGTGTGTGTGTTTATGTTTGAATGTATATATTGAAGGGGGAGGGGTGTGTGTACTAAGGGGGGTGCAGTTAAAATTGGCGAGTAGGGCACTAAGGGGACATCTCCTGATTACTCACAGTGATGTCCCCTCACCCTCCACACCAAGGGGCCCTAAATGTCTAAGGTGCGGTTAAAATTGGCGGGTAGGGTGCCAGGAGGACATCTGCTGCTTGCTTGCAGTGATGTCCAAGCACCCCCCCTACCAAGGACCCTACATGTCTAAGGTGCAAATAAAACCGAAAGAGGGGGGGCCCACTCCATACGGCAACCATAGGAGGGGGGCCACTCCCAAGTAGCCCCCCCCCAAGGCGCATCGCAGGCTAGACCCCCCACCCCCTCACCCTAATATGAGGTTATATAAGGAAGGGGGTAAGTTGGGGACAGCTGGTAGACTGTCCCCCGGTGGTCAAACAGCCGTCCCCCAGCCCACCCCCAGCAAAGGGGCCAGGGCCACCCAGCCCAGGGGCCCACCCCCGGAGGCGCCGACACCCCAGGCCCGGCACCACCCACCCCACACAGAGAGAGAGGAGCCAGAAAGCGTCGCCCCCCCCCGGAGCAAGCCCAGGCCCCCACCCCCAGACGCCGGCCCTAGAAGAGCTCTGGTCAGGCCTCGACGGGACCGAGGAGGCCAACCGGCCGAGGCAACCACTGATTGCCTCAGCGGAGACCCCGACCCGCTAGCCCCCCCGACCCGTACTAATAATGGGCCCCCCCTCCCCCCCAGAACGCCCCCCCACAGGACAGGGCCGACAAGCCCCCCACCCCACCCCAGACCCCGCAGCCGAAGCGGGTGACACCCAGAGCGACCGGGGGCCCCGAGAGGGTTGTCCCGTCCCGCCCCAGAGCCAGGGAAGGGCCGATCCCAGCCCCAGGTGCAGATGGGCAGCCCATCCGGCGCCGCTGGGCCCCCCCCACCCGAGCAGGGCCCCCCGCCAACCCCCCCCAGCACAGGCAAAGGGACCACCCCCCCAAGCCAAGCCAGACCACCACCCCACCCCCCCACCACGCACCCCCACACCCAAGCCCAGAGGACCACGCAGCGCCCCAGCCCGCCCCACCCAGGCACCGGACCCGACCCCCCGACCAACGGAGCCCCCCACCGCCCCCGCCAGGCACCGGAAGCCCCGACCCCCACCCCAAACCACGGCAGAAGGGCAAGGAGCAGCGACGACCAAGCCCCCCACCCCCTAAGTCATGGAGTCAACCACAGGAGACCAGAGAGACTGAATTCTTTCAAAGTTACTTGAGCTTTGGGCTGACATTTTTTCCAAGCTGATATGATCAAACAGCAGATTTCTGTGTTGACTTATGTTTATATTTTTCTTGTTTTTCCAATTTATTAAAATAGTTTTTTTTGGCAATACAAAGAGTTATGAAAATGATAGAAGTTAATCCTTCTTCTATATCGATGGCACTCATGTCACCAAGCACACAAAGTGACGGTGAGGCAGTGATTGAAACCTTAAGCCAGACTGATAAATCGGCACATACCTGCTGCCAGAGAGCCTGGACAGGAGTGCAGAACCACAGTGCGTGCATGTAGCTGTCGGGTAGATTATTATCACAGTGCTCGCAAATGTCTGAGTTACTGAGACCCATCTTGAACATCCTCTGTCCAGTGTAGTAAATTCTGTGAAGAGTTTTGAGATGGATTAGCTGCAGATTTGGACTTTTTGTCAGTTTAAAGGTGTTTAGACAAAGTTCTGACCAGAAGCTTTCATCTGTGCTGATGCTCAAATCTGCATCCCATTTTTTTGTTGGAAGGGCAATATTGTTATCTAAATTACATAAAAGTTTGTATATTTTGGAGAGAGTTCTATTCATTGAAAAATTAATCAGAGTGGTAACTACATCTGGTAGCTTTAAATCGTCGTCTTTAATTTTATACTTTTTAGTAATACTTGATTTAAGTTGCTGATATTCCAAGAAGTTATTTATTCCATGTTTGTCTTGAAGTTCCTGGGGGGTTATGAATCTTCTATCAATAATTACGTGCTCTAGTTGTTTTATGCCCCCTGCTTGCCAAGCTGGGAAGTGAATCATTTTTTTGTTAATAAGGATGTCCGGGTTGTTCCAGATGGGTGTCATTTTGCACGGTTGAATTGATGATTTTGATATTTTGAGAAATTCCCACCAGGCTGTTAAGGTGGCATTTATATTAATGCTTTTGAAACAATCCTGTTTTTTAACTGTTTGGCTAATAAATGGTAGCTGTGACAGGTTGATCTTTCCACATAACGCCTGTTCCAAGTCTAACCATGAGTTGGTTTCTGGATTATTTTTTAACCATTTTAAGATGTATTGTAATCTATTTGCAAGAAAGTATTTGTGGAAGTTAGGTAATTCTAATCCTCCACAGTTTTTTGCAGATTTTAAAGTTTTTAGACTAATTCTTGCAGGTTTGTTGTTCCATAGAAAGCTTGATATGGATGAGTCTAATGTTTTGAACCATTTTAATGGCGGTTGTGTGGGAATCATTGAGAAGAGATAATTAACCTTGGGTAAGATTTTCATTTTAACCGTGGCTACCTTGCCCATAAGGGACAAAGGCAGGTTGGTCCAGCGTGTTAGATCGTCCTGTATGCTTTTCAGTAATGGGGTGTGGTTTAGCTGCACCAGTTCTGATAGTTTGGGGGAAAAGTAGATACCCAGATATTTGATATTTCCTGTTTTAACTGGAATTGTGAGTCTTTGTTCCATATTCCTGTTGAGTGGTAATAAAACAGACTTATTCCAATTAATGGAATAGTCTGATATGGAGGAGAATTCATTTATGATCATTGCTGTTTCATTTACAGAATGTAAATTCCTTAAAAACAGTAATATGTCATCCGCATAAAGACTAATTTTATGATGGCTGTGTTTGGTTTTTATTCCTATAATGCTCTCATTCTGTCTTATTGCTGCAGCTAAAGGCTCAATGAATATAGCAAAAAGAGAAGGAGTGAGTGGGCAGCCCTGTCTGGTTCCTCTTCCAAGAAAAAACCTGTTTGAAGTCTGTTTATTAGTTCTAACTGATGCATTGGGGTTGTGATATAATATTTTGATCCAATTGATGAATGCTTCTCCAAAACCAAACTTCTGGAGGGCAGCAATAAGGAACTTCCAATTAACTTTGTCAAAGGCTTTTTCAGCATCCAGCGATAGTACCGTCATTTCCTGGTTTTTAATGGTGGCAAAGTCTATTATATTAACTAGTCTACGGACATTATCATCCGAGTGTCTGCCTTTGATGAATCCAGTCTGGTCGAAGTGAATTATGTGAGGAGTGATTTTTTCTATTCTCTGTGCTAGTGCTTTGCAGATAATTTTTACATCTGCATTGATTAGAGAAATAGGGCGATAGCTTGAAGGACTAGTGGGATCTTTGTCTGGTTTTAGAAGAAGAATTATGTTGGCTGAGTTCATGTTAGGTGGCATTGATTGGCTCTCATTAATAGATGTGACAGTTTTATAAAATGTTGGTGCCAGTTGTTCCCAGAATTCTTTATAAAACTCAGCAGGAAAGCCGTCAGGCCCTGGTGCTTTACCATTGGGCATAAGTAACAGAGCTTCATGAAGTTCAGACGGCGAGAGCGGAGAATCTAAGTTTGTGATTTGATCCTCATTTAGCCTGGGTAGGTTTACATTATTAAGAAATGAGTCAATACTTTGCTCTGACGGATTGATCTGCGGTGTGTACAGGTTTTTATAAAAGTTTTCAAATGCGTTATTAATTTTGACCGGGTCATGGGTGACATTTCCTGTTTGGTCCATAATAGAGGTGATTGATGATTTTTCTCTGTTAATTTTAAGCTGATTAGCCAGAAATTTGCCAGATTTATTAGAGTTTTCAAATCTTTCAAGTCGTAGCCTTTGTATTTGAAATTGTGTTTGTTTATTGATGATGTCATTTAACTGCAGCTTTAAATTTTTCAGATCTCCCAGAATGCGTTCCTGTGCAGAAGCAGCATAAGCAGTCTCCAGGGTTTTGATTTTATTTTCTAATTCTAATAAATCTGCTTTCTCTTTGCGTTTTTTGTGCGTTGAATAAGAAATGATTTTCCCTCTCATGACTGCCTTTGCTGTTTCCCAAAGAACGCACGGTGGGATGTCTGGAGTATTGTTGAAGTCTAAGAAGGTTGCCCACTCTTTTTTAAAGAATTCAAGAAATTCCTGGTCCTTTAACAGAGACGTATTAAACCTCCAGGTTGTACCAGAGGGTGTGGATTTTTCCCTAAAAATGTTTACAGAGACTGGTGCATGATCACTGATAATAATTGGATGGATATTGGAGCTTTGAATATTTTTTAAAAGAGAGTTACTGATTAATAAATAGTCCAAACGGGAGTGTGAATAGTGAACTGGAGAAAAAAAGGTGAACCCTTTAGTGTTTGGGTGACATGAGCGCCACGCGTCGCAGAGACCCAGATCATTCATGTACTGCTTTAGAATACTTGCAGATCGCCATGTACGCTGATTTGCTGCTGTGCTGAGTCTGTCAAGTTCAGGGTCCAAAACAAGGTTGAAGTCTCCTCCTATAATGATTGTGGAGTCAGAGTGAACTGAGAGTGAGGTGAAGAATCTGTGAAAGAAGGAAGAGTCGTCAACATTGGGACCATAAATACTCACTATACAAAAGTCCTTATTCTGAATGGATATATTAATGATTACAAATCTGCCTTCTGGGTCAGTAACTGTATCCTTATGAGTAAAATTAAGATTTTTATTAATTAAAACAGCAACTCCTCGTTGTTTGGAGTTGTAACTGGCAGAGTATATAACTGGAAATTGTAAGCAGCACATAAGGTGATCCAAAGAATTTGAGTACCCATTCTTAAACCTACAGGAACTGTAAGACTTTGTGGAGATTATAAGATGACTGTAAATACAGTGGCTTCATTGGAGCAGTATCCTATTCCAAAAGTGGAGGATCTCTTCACTGCGCTTTCAGGAGGAAAACAGTTTTCTAAACTACACATGAGCCATGCTTACCAACAAATACTGCTGGATGAAGAATCAAAGAAATATGTGACGGTGAACACCCACAGAGGACTTTTCACGTACAACAGACTGCCATTTGGAGTAGCATCAGCACCAGCCATATTCCAGAGGAAGATGGAAAACCTTTTAAAAGGTATACCATTGGTGGTGGTCTACTTAGATGACATCTTGGTGAGTGGCAAGGATGAGGCAGACCACCTAAAAAACTTGACTGCGGTGCTGGGCAGGCTGGAAGAAGCAGGGATGCGGCTGAAAAGAATTAAGTGCGAGTTTATGCAAAAAGAGGTGGAATATTTGGGGCATAAAGTTGATGCACAAGGTCTCCACCCAGTGCAAAAGAAAGTGAAAGCCATTTTAAATGCTCCGGCTCCCACCAATGTAACTGAACTTAAATCATACTTGGGTTTGTTAAACTATCATAACAAATTTCTCCCAAACTTGGCAACCCTGTTGGCCCGCCTTCATGAACTCTTGAGGCAAAATGTAAAGTGGTCATGGCAACAGAGGCATGTTGAAGCATTTGAAAAGTCAAAAAGGGCTGCTGAGCTCTGCTGATGTGTTAATCCACTATTCAGCTGATAAAGAGTTAGTTTTGTCATGTGATGCATCACCTTATGGTGTTGGAGCTGTGTTGTCACACAGAATGGAGGATGGCAGTGAGAAACCACTAGGTTTCATGTCACGCACTCTCTCACCCGCTGAAAAGAGATATTCACAGTTGGACAAAGAAGCATTAGCAGTAATATTTGGTCTGAAGAAGTTCCATAAATATTTGTATGGCAGAGTCTTCACGATCTACACAGATCATAAGCCATTGATTTCTCTTTTTAACATGAAGAAGCCAATACCTCAAATGGGCTCACTGAGAGTGCAAAGATGGGCTGTAATGTTAAGTGCATATGAGTATGACATTGTCTACAAACCAGGCAAAAGCCATGCTAACGCGGATGCACTCAGTAGATTACCGCTGCCAGAAACAACACCAGAAAAAGAGTCTGTTGAACAAGTTTTGATGATGGATGTCTTGGATGACACACTGTTGGACACCAGACAGATCAAGCGATGGACATCTACAGATGTTCTTCTGTCCCAAGTCCATGAGTACATATTAAAAGGATGGCCGGCGGAACACTAAAGTCATATCAACAATGGAAAATGGAGTTAAGTGTGAGGGATGGATGTTTGCTCTGCGAGCTAGAGTGGTGATTCCAACCAAAGGCAGAGACAAAATCCTGAAGCTCCTACATCAGACTCACACAGGCACGTCAAAGATGAAAGGCCTAGCAAGGTCATATCTTTGGTGGCCAGGTATGGATGAAAGCATCGAAAGGGAGGTGCAGTTATGTGAAGAATGTCAAAAACACCACAAATCTCCACCCGCTGCACCATTACACCCCTGGGAATGGCCAGAAACACCCTGGTCCAGAATCCATGTGGACTATGCAGGACCGTTCCTAGGTGAGATGTTTTTGTTGGTGGTAGATGCTCATTCAAAGTGGATGGACATTCATTCTGTGAAATCAGCTACTTCACAAATAACCATTGAAAAACTGAGGCAGAGTTTCTGTGTGTTTGGTCTTCCAAAGATGTTGGTATCAGACAATGGGACATGTTTCACAAGTGCAGAATTTGAGTCATTCATGAAACAAAATGGAATTGACCACGTAAGATCTGCACCTTTCCACCCATCCTCTAACGATCTGGCTGAAAGAGCAGTGCAGACTTTTAAGGAGGGGATGAAGAAGATAAAAGGTGACACCCTCCAAACAAAACTGTCAAGATTTCTGTTCAGTTATCGAATTACACCGCATACAACAACAGGTTTGTCCCCAGCAGAACTGATCATGTCACGGAGACTTCGATCAGCTTTTGACCTGCTCATGCCGGATGTAAAAACAAGAGTTCAAAAAAAACAACTGAAACAGAAAGACCAACATGACACAAAGAAAACATTGAGAAGTTTTGCATCAGGAGACAAGGTGTTCATCCGAAACCATTCCTATGGTCCAAAATGGATACCAGCAGTTGTGTTGGACTCCTCAGGTCCAGTGTCGTACAACGTCAGCATCGGGAATGGTCGAACTATGAAGAGGCATGTGGATCAAGTCCGAGCTAGGCTGCAAGACACTGTTCCAGGGGAACCGGAGGCAGACCGGGAGCTGTGCGAAGATGGGGAAACTGTTGCAGTTGATGTTGCACATTTATGTGTGGATTTTACAACCCAACTGTCATCAGATGAGTCACGTGACCCAACACCAGCGACTCCCCCTAGGGTTCCTCCTGAGTCACCAGTTGCACCTGTGTTGCGTTGCTCACAAAGAGAGAGACATTTACCAGGACATCTCAAAGATTTTGTTAGATAGAGTGAGATCTTTCCAGGAGTAGAGCAAAAATGAGCTCTGGATCTCACGGGAAGGATGTACCTTCCCAGTTAGTAGGTAAAAAAAAAGGAAAAAAGATTTTGTGTAATGTTATTCTGTCTAACGTCAAATTGCATGTTTTATTGGAGCAGCCTCTATGTTGGAAAGTTAGTTGACATCTTAAAGGGGAGGGGATGTGGTGTCTTTTTTTTTTTTTTTTTTTTTTTGAACAAGTGAGTTTAATTAAAAAAAGAGCCATTAACCCACCCCACCCCAGAGCCGCTTCAGCCTCAGGAGTTTCCTCCCAAAGTCTGAGCAAGGACGTGGAAAATGAGTGCATGTGTGCACATGTGCACAGCAGTATCTCAAGCTCTTTGAACAAACCCAGATCAAGAGCCGGGCCTGCAGGGCGTCCCGCTAAGCGTCTTGGTCATCTCAATAAATAAAAACAGGAAAACTTTCATGAAATAGAAAAGGAGACAGACAGCGTTCACGCCATCCTGAAGATCTGCGGGGCCATTGTCCAGAGCGCTGTGGGTCCACCTCCTCCTTGTGTGTGCGGGGCCACATGAACACGTCACCTTCTCAGCAGCGTGATGACATCCTCGGACGCAGCTGGCGGAGCAGTGGGGTGGCAGACAGCCTCCAGCTGCCTCTACGCTGTCCTGACCGAGTCGTTGCTGACCAGCCTCCTGAAGCCGTGGTCGTTCTTCTCCAGCCACAGCTCCGCCAGCTGCTGCGTGGAACCGTACGACGAGGCTTTGGAGCCCAGACATATCTTGTACTGCTTGGCCTCCAGGTTGGGGTCACAGACCACTGGGTGGTGGACATGCACAATACCAGTGTCCGTACTGCGAAACAACCGAATGCCTGACTGAACGAATTTATTGTAAAGGTCTACGTCCTCCAAGCCCCACCCCTGAATGGAGGTATCGAAGCCTCCTGCCCGAACCAGGTCTCCTTTGTAGACGCAGACGATGCCAAAGCCGTAGGTCCTCCACAGACCCCTCTTGGAGATGAAGACGTAGTGGTTGTTGCTCTGGACCTTCCCAGCATACACCACTTTGGGGTCGTACTGACTGAAGATGATGGGGAAGTAAGCCTGCTCCCCCAGGGTGGAGTATGTCCGACATCGCTTCAGAAAGTCTCCTGAAAAGAGCAGATCCACGTCACAGTAAAAGAGCAAGGAGTCGTTGGTAAAGTGGGTGGAGCCCACTTCCAGAGCCAGCGCCCTGGAGAAAGAACCTGCTACGGGCTTGATCTCCATGTCAGCGTGCGGGTACTTCAGGTGGTACTCCCTCATCAGCTCCACCTGCTTGACCCGTTCTGTGTTGTTGTCTGTACTAAAAAGCAGAACCAGCAGCTTTACGTTCAGGTTGGGGATGAGACACACACGCTCAAAGTTGGCCATAAAGCGGACAAATATGTCATAGCGCCCCAACAGAGGTACTAAGATGTTGACTTTACTTTCTTTAGGTTCCCTCTGGTCCAGCCCGGAAGCGGCCAGCTTGAAGGGCACCAACATCTTCAGGGAGTTGGACAGAAAGGACAGGGAGTCTGACTCTTTATTGATGTGACTGGCCAGAGTCCCGGCGTCCATCTCCTCCTCCTCCCGGACCTGGATCTGACTGAAGGTCTGTTGCAGGTAGGCGTGTCTCCTGACGGGAACGGTCATGGTCTTTCCTTGGTGCTTCTTGTAGAGCAGCAGCAGGTCCAGGACGTACAGCGGGTTGACCCGCCGGTAGCCGTACTGAATCTCTTTGAAATCAATCACCCGGCCCCGGGTCTTGGCGTTGGCATTGATCATCTCCATCACCTGCATGATGATGTCATCTAGCGCTTGTTTCTGAGAGGAGTCCATCCCTCGGCGGGGGGGGGGCTGCCTGTCTGAGGAGGAGAACAGGTATTTTCCTGTCAGAAATTCCCACTCCAGGACGTCCTCTCGCTGGGATGTGGTATCTTGAATCTGAGAAGATTGTGTTTCAATATTGTATTGTAATTGTGTGGCCAGCTGTGGGCAGACCTGCAAGTTTAGTTGAGTTGTGGCATTGTGTGTTGAACAGGAAGAAGTTGGAACAGACATGAGGTCAGGCTGTGCAGAGAGGTTCTGTTATGCAAATTAAAACTGTTGCACCCACTTCTATGTTTGTGACCTTCTTTTTTGGATCAAGATGCAACAGGTTAGTATGGAGTACAGTGATCCCTTGCTATAACGCGTGTTAGAGTGCGATGTCTGTCATTATAGACAATCTTTGTTTTGGAATACGTAATTGCGTCAGCATATGTAAACGTTGTTTTTACGTGCTGTTGAAAATAAAAAGGAAGGCGGGACCTCTCATCTGTGAGTGAAGGAGAAAGACGAAGTGAGTGGGGGACTGCACTTCAAGTGAACAGAAATTGTTTCCTGTGTCCATTTGTGAGAGCTAAGTTGCAAACTCGGTGTGTGGAGAAGAAGGATGTCTTTGACGGCTGCAGCGTCGGGAGAGAGTTCCCAGGCAGCGAGAGAGACAAAGGCTGCGCGAGAGCCAACTGGTTATGGGCCCAGGCAGGCTACGAACACACACGTGTATGGACGGGGACCGCCGCCGCGATTCGACGGTGATGAAGCCAGATATCATATCTGGGAAGCAAGATTCCTGGCCTACCTAAAAACGATCGGACTCAAAGAAACCATCCTGGGAAGGGACCCAGTGGATACTGAGGCTGAGGAGATCGGTAGGAGGAATGAACTTGCTTATGCAGAACTGTGTGGCTGCTTGGACGAAAAAACGTTAATGCTGATTCTCTATGAAGCTCCTGATGATGGGAGGAAAAGTTTGGAGATATTGAGGCGCCATTTTGAGTCGGAGGAAAAACCGAGAATCGTTAGCTTATACACAGAGCTAACTAACGTGCTAATGGCCGACGGTGAAGATTTGGCGGACTATTTAACACGTGTTGAGAAAATAGTGGCGGCATTAAACAGAGCAAAGGAGACGCTCAGTGATGCACTTTTGGTGGCGATGGTTTTAAAAGGCCTGACGGATGATTACAACCCATTTTCAGTGCATGTGACTCAAACAAGAGAGACATTGACTTTCACAGAATTTAAAACTCGGCTGAGAAGTTTTGAATGCACGCTAAAATACCGGAATAAAACCCGAAGCAATGAAGTCATGACAACAAAATACAAAGTCTCCAGACCAAAGCATAAAGTCAAGGAAGAGAGCTATTTCAACGGAGAATGCTTTATTTGTGAGAAGGTGGGACACAGAGCACGAGACTGCAGAAACAAAGACAAGAAGATCCATGGCAAGTACACGAAGGAGAACAAGTCTGCATGGGGCAGGAACAAGGTGGCGGCCATCTTGGAGGCTCCAGGAGACGGCACACCTGTGAGGGAAGATGCAAAACAAGCGGAGGAGGAGCAGAATTCATTCGTTCTAAAGGTGGATGGATATGCATCTCAGTCTACACCACGGAAAGGTCTTCTGGTGGACAGCGGTGCTTCTGCACACATTGTGACAGATGAAAAGGCCTTCATAAGGTTTGACAAAACTTTTCATCCAAAGAATCACGCGATGGAGTTAGCAGATGGCACGAGGAAAACTGGGAGTGTCCTGAAGAAAGGCGACGACCAGATCGAGTTGGTCAACGACAAAGGAAAGGTGGTGAACGTCATTCTTTCATGTGCTCTGCTGATTCCTGAATACCCACAGAACATCTTGTCTGTGGAGGCTGCAGCTTCTAAGGGAGCAAAATTCCATTTTGAGAAGAGCAACAGCAAGATGATTCTTCCTGATGGAACAACATGCAGCATGAAGGTAAAAGGCAGACTGTATTACCTGGAGACTGTAGAGAAACCAGATTATGACAATAATGATGAATGTAACACCTGTTTTGATCTAAAAACCTGGCATGAAGTACTGGGTCACTGTAATTATGGTGATGTGCTTAAACTTGAGTCTGTTGTGGATGGCATGAAAATCAGAGAGAAAGCTAAGAAACCAGGTGAATGTGAGATTTGTCTACAAGGCAAATTTACTCAAACCAGAAACCGAGAAGGTGATGCCAGAGTTAAAGCTCCATTAGAACTTGTACACGCGGACCTGGGGGGCCCTATTGCACCAGAGTCATTTGAGGGGTACAAGTATGCGATCACTTTCACTGATGACTTTTCAGGTGCTGTTTATGTGTACTTCCTAAGAAACAAAAACAAAGCAGTTGAAGCTACGAAACAGTTTTTAGCAGACATAGCACCCTATGGTAAAGTAAAACGTCTCAGATCAGACAATGGGACTGAGTTTACTTCAGAAGAGTATCAGACACTGCTGAGAGACAATACGATAAAACATGAAAGGTCGGCTCCATACTCCCCACATCAAAATGGGACCGCGGAGAGGAACTGGCGAACAGTGTTTGAAATGGTGAGGTGTATGCTCATTGAATCAGGCTTACCCAAAGAGTTATGGCCTTATGCAGCCAGGATGGCTACAGTGATAAGAAACCGATGTTACTGTAAAAGAACAGGGGAGACACCATATTTTCTATTCACTGGTAAAAGACCAGATCTATCCAGAATGAGAAAATTTGGTTCAGAGTGTATTGTGTACGAACAAAACAAGAAAAAGTTAGACTCTAGAGGCAAAAGGGGGATTTTTGTTGGTTTTGATCGACATTCTCCAGCAAACATGGTGTTTTTTCCAGAAACCAAGAGTGTGCAGAAACACAGACTGATACACTTCATCACAAAAGAAAAGACAGAGAGTCAGACGCAGACTGACACAGAACAAATGGGAGACTACTTTGTAGAGCACGTACCAGGACCAACCAAAGACATTCAGTCAGAAACAGAACAGATAAGGACTGACAACCAAGAGACAGACACCGACGCCCAAACTACACGTACATCAGACAGAGTGAGAAAGAAACCCAAATATTTGGAAGACTATGAGTGTGCAGTAAAGAACAGTGAACTAAGTGTTGACTACTGTTACAGGATGACTGTTGGGTTACCACAGAGCTATGAGGAGGCTGTAGCATCAGAGAAAACAGACAGGTGGAGAAAAGCTATGATAGATGAGATGGTTTCATTCAAGGAAAATGACACCTTCCCTCTTGTACCACTACCGGAGGGTAGACACAGTGGGGGAAGGTGGGTTTATGCTATAAAAGAAGATGAAAAAGGGAATGAAACATACAAGGCTAGATACGTAGCAAAGGGGTACACACAAGTCGAAGGACTAGACTACTCCAAAACGTTTTCTCCAACTGCTAGTCTGACATCACTACGCATGCTAATGCAATTAGCAACAGAGTATGACCTTAAACTGCATCAGTTAGACGTTAAGGCAGCATACCTACATACACCCATCGACTATGAACTGTACATGGAACAACCACAAGGTTTTCACGTAAAGTCTGAAAAAGGGGAGGAACTGGTATTTAAGTTAAACAAATCAATTTATGGCCTAAAACAATCTGGGAGGAACTGGAACTTGATGCTCCATGAATTTTTGACTGAAAATGAATTTGTACAGAGTCAAACCGATAACTGTGTTTACACCAAACAGTCTGACAAAGAAAGAGTAATATTGTTGGTATGGGTGGATGACATCATTGTTGCTGCGAGCAATGACAAGGGTATGGAAGAAGTCAAGGAAAAACTGAAAAATAAGTTCAAAATGAAAGATTTGGGACAACTCTCTCATTTTATTGGCATTGAATTTACCCAAACTGCAGATACTGGCAAAATGAACCAATCCAGATACATTGAGAAAATTCTGGAAAGATTCGGGATGTGTGATTGTAAAGCCAGAGCTACCCCCAGTGAAGCAAAATGTGATCTCACTCCAGAAGGAGATCCAACAAATCAGAGAAAATACAGGGAAATGTTGGGCAGCCTCATTTCCATCAGTTGGATTGTGAGTAAATTATCACAATATCTCTCAGATCCTAGAGAGAAGCACATGACAGCGGTGAAACATGTCTACAGGTATTTGAAAGGGACCAAAGGCATTGAGTTGTGTTATAGAAGAAGTGTCAACAAACTGGGACTGACTGGTTACTCTGATGCAGACTGGGCTAACGACCCAGATGACAGGAAAAGCACCACAGGTTACTGTTTCAGTTTAAATGAAGATGGTGCTGTCATTTCATGGAAAACCAAGAAACAGCAGACAGTTGCACTGCCGACATGTGAGGCAGAATACATGGCCTTAGCAGGCACAATCCAGGAAGCTCTTTACCTCACACAACTATTGAAAGATATGGACTATAGCTTTCAGGACACTACGACTAAAATTTTTGAGGACAATCAAGGAACTATTCGTCTGGCTAAGAATCCTGTTAACCGCCAGAGAAGTAAGCATGTGGACATTAAATACCACTTTATGAGGTCAACTGTATTAGAGGGAAAAGTTGAACTGGTTTATTGTCCAACAGAAAGTATGGTGGCAGATGTGTTCACAAAGTCTGCCACAAAACCCAAAATGGAAAGGTTCTGTGCATACATGTTTGGTATGTAATGTTATTGATTTGAATGACATCATCGAGTGGGGGTGTTAGAGTGCGATGTCTGTCATTATAGACAATCTTTGTTTTGGAATACGTAATTGCGTCAGCATATGTAAACGTTGTTTTTACGTGCTGTTGAAAATAAAAAGGAAGGCGGGACCCCTCATCTGTGAGTGAAGGAGAAAGACGAAGTGAGTGGGGTACTGCACTTCAAGTGAACAGAAATTGTTTCCTGTGTCCATTTGTGAGAGCTAAGTAGCAAACTCGGTGTGTGGAGAAGAAGGATGTCTTTGACGGCTGCAGCGTCGGGAGAGAGTTCCCAGGCAGCGAGAGAGACAACGGCTGCGCGAGAGCCAACAACGCGGTTTACTTTTCACGGTTTCGCTACTTCACGGATTTGCATGGTTCATTGTGTTCTGCATTCTGATTGGCTAAAAAGTCACTCTGCTTCTTCTCTACCTGTGCGTCAATAACGTTGCAGTTTAATATGTACACGTACGTAAAACAGCTTGTCAAATTAACATTATGTACGTGCAAATTCTCTTGATGGTGGTGTGTCGGTGTATAAGGATCTTTTTTCAAAGAAGAAAAAAGAGAAACAACATCTTCCTATCACTATGTTCTTTCCCCCAAACAAACACAACTGCACCGCGGGCTTCAAAAGAAGAAAACACTGCAGAGCGGAGTCAGGATGCAGCGGCTCAGTCTGCAGAGCAGTGAAATACACCTGAGTCACTATTTGTCCGACTCTACTTTGTATTTTATTCATAATCATTTTAAATTTTCTCCCGTTTAATCCAATTACTTGGGTTGTGGAGGGCGGGGCTAATCTCCGCAATTTGAAGCCTTCTGTTCACATTCATTAAAATTATTATTTGACAGTACAGTACAGAAGTTATTTGTTGAAAAAAAAACGTTTCTAAAGTACTTTTATTTGTGAAACAAATGCTAGAGCCTGTAAAATGGTTTGTTCTTTCTTATCAATGTATAATAGAGTGTTTAATTGTATAACAATAGTTAAAAAAAAAAGGTTTCTACTTCACGGATTTTGCCTATCACGGGTTCTTTTTGGAACGTAACCCCCGCGAAAAACAAGAGTTTACTGTATAGACATGTAGATGCAATGTCATGTTCTGTATGAACAATATTTGTCAATAAAGTTTTAAAAAGTAGCTCATTGGTGGCCGGCAAGCGGAAAGAGAAGGTTCCGCGCATGCGCACACTAGATTCTAACCGGAAGTATTTTGTAGTTGCTTTCGCTTGTTCGCAAGCGCTGTTATTCACGTGCTCCATGGCCGTTGTAAGGATAATCTCAGGTATAAACCCGTCCCGGTTGTGCAGCTGTTTCTTGTGGACATGTTACGGTTTAGTCTCATTGCGTAGCTGCGTGATGTGGCACTGAGGAATGTGTGCTGCGATGTGTTGTGTTGGTTCTATGTGCTGTCATGTGGCTGTGTAGCAGCCAGATCATCATGCCGGGGACTTGAATTTGATTCACCCTTGAGTCTCACATTTAGAGCCCTGATTTGAGAGTAGACTTTAAAGATTTAAGGTTTGGGACATGTGGACGATGAGCGTTTTATTTAATTTCTGTTTTAGAAAAATTTTAAACTCACTTTTTAACACTTTGGAAAATTGATTCAGAAACACAAATTCTGTTATTCTGTCTCAACAAGTTGTTTAAAAGTAGTTCAATGAAAACTTGTGACCGTAATCTTTTGGTGGTAGTGACACTGATGTTTCAGTCATGGCCAAAGCAGAGCTATAGTCAGCGAGACAAAAATTTTTATATGAAGTTAAAATTAATTTAATACTTACAGTTGAATTAATTAAACTGTAGCTTCCTCTTGAAACTGTGGTCCTTATCTGTTCAACAGAAAACAACACAAACCACATTCTGGTTATTGTTCCAGGAGTTGACTGTCTTCTCTTTTCAGGAGATGATGCCATCTCTCAGCTGGAGGACCAGCAGGATTGTGATGGAGAAATCTGTGAAGAAGAAGATGATGTGGGCGAGGAAAACCAACAGGAGGATGGAGAAGATGCAGGTGCTGGGTGGGCTGAGGCCATGGCAAAGATCCTGGGCAAAGAGACAACTGTGAGCAACAGCAGCATCCTGCTGAAGAACAAAGAGCTGCAGAAGATAAAGGCAGCAGAAAGAGAGGAGCAGCTGATCCGAAAAAAACAGGTTTGTTGGACAGTAAGGAGACCCTCACTGACTGGCTAACAGGAAAAATGATTTTTAGTCACATGAAACGCTAAATGTGGTTGCATTTAGGATCTGACATTCAGTCAATCACATCAAAAATCATATCCAAACTGGCTGAGTAAGGCGAGAAGCAGTCAGCAGCTGGAGTGGTGTCAGAGTTAGACGAGTCGTGTTACACTGGCACCAAGGTCGACCACTGCACAGAGGTCGACCATGGCTAACCCATAATCCTGACGGACAGAAACTCTCAGCACAGGCAGTGGCCCGGGGAGCTTTGGTTTCGAGACCACAGGATTTCCGCTCCGCTCTCCTTGTGTCGGTCTTTTGTGGTAAAGAGAGCTGAGCCGGAAACCAAACTCTCATTTTATCGGCCGATCCTCATTCCAATACTCGCCTATGGTCAGAAGCTCAGTCATGACTGAAAGGACGAGGTCTCGAATACAAGCGGCTGAAAGGAGTTTCCCCTGTAGGGCGGCTGGCGTTATGCTACGGTCACATGTGAGGCGTGTTCAGAAATGCACTAAACGGGCATTCCTGAACGTGCTTTTAGCATATGGTGTTCACGCTGGACTGTTGCTACCCTATATTAGTGCACATACTCACAGCTGGAAGAGGCTTGGTGGTAAATGTCCAACCGGTGCTAAACTTGCACCAGGCTTTTTCTTTTTACGGCTCTATTCAGATAAATGAAAGACTTGGTGTCGTAAAATTCCAGCCGGGAACAAACCGCAATTATTCATTTCTCCTTCATGATCAAATTTGCAATGGATGTACATCACTACCGAATCTGTGTCCCTGATTAAAGTTTAACTTCTGACAGGTTTAATGGCCGCATGTTTTGTATGTAGAGCCTAAAAAAAGACTTAAAAACTTGATTAACAACACTTGACACAGAGAGTTTTGAATGCGGAAGCTCGAAATGCGCACACACGGTGTTTACAAAGACTTTTCATCTGAAAGGCCACTTGAATGAGCGTTTCCGAGCCAGGTGTGAACGTAGCTTAAGAGAGAGGGGGAGAAGCTCGGTCACCCCTGGTGAGGGCGGTGACCCAGTTGAGGTGGGCCGGCCATACAGACCATTTCTTTGGACTGTGGATGGAGTAGTGGTGGTTCCTCTTCCCTCGCAGCAAGAAGGCCCGTGTGTAGTCTGCATGTTCTCTGAGGAACTCGGGCCTCGTCCCACAGTCCAAAGACACGAGCTTGTTCGTTAAGAAAAGAGGGGACACCATCTGTAAGGGACTTCAGCGTTTAGAAATCCCAACTGTGCTTTTCACATGTGCACACGTGTGTGTTCCATTTGCTCATTTATGTTCACAGAAAGAACCACTTTTATTTTTGCTTCCGTGTTTCACAGTTGGACAGGAAGCGCACGTGGGAAATGATGTTTCGGGAGAAGCCTGACCTGGTGAGGGACCGAGAGGCTGAACGGGCTCTGCAGAGAACAGCCACACGGTGAGTCCCCGCCCCTTCGCCAGCGCCATGCGTCCGGGTCTGGATCCTAACATGTGCCTCTGTCACAGTGGGGTGGTGCAGCTGTTCAACGCTGTGAGGAAACATCAGAAGACTCTGGACCAACAGGTGAAGGAGGCTGGAAGCTCAGAAAGGAAGAAGGCCAAGATCCTGTCCTCTTTCTCCAAGAAGGACTTTATTGGTGCTCTGAGGAGAACTGAGGAAGGGGGCCGCGTGCACGGGGAGGGCCGCACTCATGGAAAGCCTGAGGAGGGTGCTGTGAGTCCATCCGTTTGTTCCTACCCTGTGTTCATCATAACTTTGTGGAGATGCGGACTCCTGATTCTGTCTAGTGTCTCTCTGCTGTTTACCTGTTGTTGCCTCGCCCATTTCTCCATATTTGACCCCTCCCACTGCTAATGAGGGGGTAGATTTGGTTTTCAGACAGACTGGACTCTATTTTGGAGTTCAAATTTCCCAGAATTGTCCACAAACGGGATCTATGGATCCAGAGCTCCAAAGGACAGTACCTAAAATCTGATCCTATGACTAGATCCACATCACAAAGGCATTAATGTCGAGCCAGAAAAGCTGCAACAGGAAGAGATGGGAACAAGAACATCAGATTTTCAGATAATCTGGGATTGTCACAGAGACTAGAATGAGAAAAAATCTTACACCAAAGCTCAACTCAAACTTAGCAAAATAACAACAAGTCCAGCATTGTTATCTTTTTAGGATCCTCACTGCCATTCAGTGTTGAGGGTGATGTCAAATGCGGTGAAAGTTGTTCCATTTGAAAACTGGTTTGTCTCCGTGCTCTCCTGCAGTTGCTTTTGTAAATTACAATTTGGAATCAGTTTCTATAGGAAACTAATGCTTCCGTCTTAGAGAAGGGATGTCTTGTACCGTCTCTGACTGGATGACTGCAGTTCAGTTACTCAGTTAACCCTTTGTGTGTTTGTGTTGTGTGGACGTGTGTAGGCAGCAGAGCAGAAGCCCTCCTGGAGCGTTCTCAGTGACGACTTCATGATGGGAGCCACCATGAAAGACTGGGACAAGGACAGTGGTGCTGAGGAGGCGGAGCCACACTCGGACGGAGGGTCGGGTGACTCTGACTGAGGATTGTGATAACGTGATGGACATTCTAGATAAAAGGACTTTAAACTGAATCGGACCCGGAAGAAGCTGCTCTGTTCCAGAGTTCTTCCTCTGATGCTGCTGTCTCTGAATCTATTCTGCTGATGGAGGCAGGTGATGAGAAAGAAATGTTCTTTTGCTTCTAGTTCTCCGAAGTCCTGAGGAGCAGCAGTAAATGCAGCAGAACTTTACTGGTTCATGGTGAAGGACTGCTGCCTCCTTCCCTGCAGGTCTGCATCTGTGAGCTGACCTTTTAACCTATAAACTGACAAAGACGCGAGGTCATGCACATTAGTTGTTAAGGAAGGGATTGAATGATGAGGCAGACGGACATTACATCCAGAATGGGACCTGAGCGTGTAAATGCAATCGTCTGGTCAGATAACATGAACTGGAATTTGTTCAGAAATACTTATTAAAAAATTCGTTGTCTAGAGTCAAGTCTGTATTCCATGCATTCTGTAGCATTACTACCACTTTGCAGGATCACTGCGGTGTGTCTCTGTCTGCGTTGACACAAAAAATGTAATGTTCATTAATCGTTACAGGTTTGTGTCTGACGTCTGTCCCTCTGCAATGCAAGCTTTACGCTGGAGTTGTGTTTCCATTCCATTCACCCGTCAATTTCATAGAGGGACGGGAAACCGGTCCAGGTTCCAAATAAAAACTTCTTTTGTACTTTCAAAATAAAACATTTTTATTTTATATTTTGATGCTGATGCTCATTAACACAGCGGTGTCCATTTTCACCATGGATGACTAAAGTTGAATTTTCAAAGTACAAAACCATAATTTGTGACAAAATGTGCATTTTACAAAGACTGTGAGGAAGAAGAGGACGGACTGCAGGTGGACCAGTGTAAACCAGAGCAACCCTCCTGCTTCAAGGCAAAGGCCAGCATGTACTCAGAGCTGGGGTTCACCTTGGGCAGGTCGCCGGTCTGTTACAGGCCCACTCTCTCACAGCTTTAGAGATCCCAATTTAATCTATGAAGCATGTTTTTGGACTGTGGGAGAAAGCTGGAGAAAACCCACACATGCAGAGAAAAACATGCAAACTTCACACAGAAAAACCAGCCAGGACTTGAACCAGGGCCTTCTCACTGTGAGGTGAAAGTGCTAACCACTGCACCACCAACCTGTATTTAAAATAAAGCTGAATAAAAGAATTCCACATCCAAGAAAATACGTATGTTGAGACAAAGTTCAGTAAGAATAAAAATGGATCCAAAAAAAGCTCATTTCCAGAAAAAGCCTGGTATGGAAAACTGATTTCTGTTGCTAAATTCCAGCATGGAGACGGCTTGTTCATGGAAGCTGCTTTCATCAGTTTGAACCAAAGTCTGTGTGACTGGATGAGAATTAAAGAGCTCCACATTGTTATTTGTATTTTATTCAGAATAAAGTTAGAAAACAGAATATGAACTTTTTCAGGAAACGCTCTTTATTAAGAATGTCGGGTCCAGGGGAATATTTCACTTGGTGTGTTAAAGTGACCTCTGGTAAAGGATTTTTCTCAGCTGATATGGTTTCTGTAACACAGGTATAACATTGGAGAACCCTGGTTTTCTGAGGTAGATTTTAGCAGAGAAATTCTCGGTGATCTGCCTGATTATGACAAAAATGAAGACACAGTAAAAAGGAGCAGCCGGATGACAAACCTGGAGGAGGCAGGAAGCCTTGTTCCTGTTATGCAGGTAAAGCTGTTCTTGAATTCCTGTGGTTTCCAAGGACTGGACTAATGACGACCCAAACATTGTCTAACAAATGAAAAATGAACTGTGGACCTTTTGGATGTTTGCCTTTGGTATAGTTTGTTAGTTAATGAAGATGTCAACGATATCCATTAGGTATGAGTCTCTGCTTTATTCATTTTCTGCCGAGCAACTAAAATCCATCTGGGAGGAAGCTCTGATGTTCTTTACAGTTTGGGGAGGGGGGGGGGGGTAAACATATGCTTGATGTGGGCTTTTTTTTGTGTCTGAAGAAGACGACAAATGTGCACACTTCCTCCATTTCTGCCCAATCAGGATGCATCCATGTCTATTGTCTCGTCTGGTTGAGCGCCTCAGCTGTGCCAGTCCCATGGAATACACAGCTCTCCGTCCTGCAGGACTGAGTAGAAGTGTGACACGCAGACATGCAGGCCCTGCATGAGAGGCGGCTGCTGCTCCTGCA
Organism: Oryzias latipes; assembly: GCF_053564925.1. Taxonomy (NCBI): domain Eukaryota; kingdom Metazoa; phylum Chordata; class Actinopteri; order Beloniformes; family Adrianichthyidae; genus Oryzias; species Oryzias latipes. The sequence continues at coordinate 9,678,617 of NC_136252.1, forward strand.
GTCTGCTGCAGCACTGGATCATCTGGCTGGAACTAACGCTGGGCTCCTTGGAGAGGCTCCTGAGAGACAGGGTCTGCAGGCAGGCCTTCAGCACGGCACTCTCCTCAGCGTGCAGCCTGCAAACGCAGACAAAGGTCACGTGAGACGGACAGTTCTGATGAATGGAATTCGTTTTTCAAAAGCCACGCAGTAGTGTGGCACATTCCGTGTTTGTGAATATACATTTTAGCCATGAGCACAGTCTTTTTTTCCCTTTAGTACTTAGCTCTTGACAAGAGGACAAATGCATTCTTTTAATTCCAATAAATATTTCAACAAGGATCAAGATGCTTTGCCAGAGACAAACCTGTGATAAGACATAAACATCTGAACCATTACAGTCAAGTAGACGAATCAATTTCCAGTTGAGAAATGTAATATTGGTTCATCAAATCCATCACATTTCTTTTACAGCAATTCTTTCAGACATAAACTGCTGGTTTTTATTCTAAGAAATCTTTGTTTCCTTAACAGATTTTACAGAGATAAAACGACAAAAATTGCATCATCTGCTAAATTGGAAATTAGTGTGTCTGTCAAGCAATATGTGTGCTTTTTAAAACATTTGTCAATAGTTGAAGAACATCAACTACTTTTTGTATAATTCAACACAATAACTTAAGTGTTTACAATACTGCTATGTTTAACCCTTGTGCTATCCTAGGCACTTTAACATTGGGAGTAGGGTCATCTAGACCCACTAGACAGTGCTCTGAACCTTTTTTCTTCAATGATTTGTGATCTTCACTGGTGTCCATGGATTACATGACATCTTCTCCACCTTTATCCACCTTTGTCATGGTAGGAAGAACACGTCAGTGGTCATCTTGACCCCATAGGATAGCAGAAGGGTTACAGTCAGACTTTGAGCTTGGACCTCATCATCTCTATGCAGCACTTAAATGCTTCCCCAGCTTAGATGGAGTTTAGTTTCTTAATTTATGGTCAGGTTCAAACATCATAACCTTTCAATATGAAGGAAACTGCAACTTTTTCTCAGAAAATGGTTGAAAATATTCAGTATTTTTATTATTGTTTTACACTGGAAAAAGACAAAAACTGAGTAAAAGCCAAATATAGAACCCAATAATTGATTGGACAGAATTATTGGCACCTTTGCTTGAATTTTGGTTGTGCCCCCTCTGAAAAAAGAATCCAAAGCAATCTCTGTAACCATGACTGAGCTTCTCACTCTTCTCCACTGGGATTTTGGACTCTTCCTCTGCAAACTGCTCATCCAGGCCTTCTTCCAGCTGCTGTTTGAGGTTCCCTGCAGATGTTCAATGGGATTCAGATCCAGACTCAATGCTGCCATTTCAGAACTCTACAGCACTTTGTTTGGAACCATTTCTGAGACGTTTAGAAATGGGTTTCAGGTCATTGTCCTGATGGAAGTCCAATGTCTTCTGGTGGAGACGCAGCTTTACTGTGGTCTCATCTGTCCACAGAAAGATTGTGTTTGGACTCAAACTCCTGCCGGGTTTCTTTGAAGGGGATTCTGACTACCTGGGTCTCCCACCATCTGGTTTCATTCAGATGGTGACAGTCAGATGATCTGAGATCATGTGAGCTGATATTGTTATTATGGTCGTCTGCATATCAGCTTGAATCTGTTTGAAGTTTATCTATTTTTTTAATCCACTTTTCCAATTATCTTTTCTTCTATTTTTTCTTCTATTTTCATCCTAGAGTTTAGCTTCAGAGCCGTGGGCTGTAGACCTCTTGATGATGATGATGATGATGATGATGATGATGCCCACAGTAACATGAAGATCTCAGGAGATGAGCTTGGAATCCTGTGATTGCCCGTGTTTTTCCATAAACCTTCTCTAAAAAACCCAGACTTCTCTTTACTTTTCCTTCTTTGCTCCATAGTCGGTGTGAAACGACACAAAGGCGGAGTCTTTCCTTTCTCCATTTTAACTGCTTCCATCTGATTGCTGTATTGCCCTAACCTTTTACCTGTCTCAGGTGTGTCTGAATACAAATGACAGGAGCATCACATCCATGAAAAGCATTCATTTCATCAAACTTTGACAATCATTCTGTTCAGTCCATTTTTGAGTTGTGTGTGAGTTGTTGCCGCGTTTGACTTTTCTCCTGTTTGTGCTGTTTCGTTGCAAACAAAAAAAAAACGCGTGAAGAACAAGACATTCGTGTTTGGAATCATGTTGTTTTCTGACAGAATAGTAAGGGTGCCATTATTTTTGGCCATGACTGTGCAGCTGAGACATTGGAAAGAAAAGATCACAAAAAACTTCATGAACTGAGTTCAGCAGCAGACCAGACTCGCCCTGTCCCGTACCACAGTGCACTCACCGGTTTGTCTGTAAGGTAAGACGCCTGGCCTCAGGGGCGTGGCTCTGGAGGAAAAGTTGCAGGTGGGTGGGGTCACAGGTGGAGGGGATGATAAAGTGGCCTGTCTGATGAAGACTGGGGGTGGAGCGGTCACTGCAACACACACATACACCAGCTCAAGTCATTTGACAGTCATGCTCATTGGAGTCCAAGGCTCTCCATCACAGCAGGGCTGTGATGCTCCTCTTCGTCAGCTCCTTCTTGAGTTCCCTCATGAGACAGACTCTCTGCTTCTCTGAGATTAGGAATTGTTAGGGATTTCTCTGACCTGCTAATGGTTGCCCTATAAGTGTCCAGATGTTTCTCTGTAAGAAACACTTCCTTCCCAAACCTCTTGCATCCAAACTTGGTCAAAGAAATCGGTTGCTAATTCAAACCCAGCATAAAGTCATGGCTTCTCTGAAATAATAAAATGTTCTGGGTTGTCTACAGCATTGGTTCTCAATCATACAAGACAAAAAAAGGTTGGGGTGCTTGTAGTCAGAGATCACCATCGTAACAAAGTTGTGGTATGTTTTTAAATTGCGGTTATCTCAAGTCAAACCTTATTTCCACTGACTTTAACCTGAAGGATGGGAGCAACTGCCCCAGACCCCCCCCCCCCCCCCCCCATGACTTATGGGGAGTCTGTGGATGAGTTTTCTTACTTCTCCAGCACCATGGTGAGGCCATGCAGGCTACGGGGGTGCAGGTGGAGCCGCGTGGACAGTAGTTTCTTGTGGAAAGTGCTGAGCACTCTGTAGTGTTCTGCAATGGGCCGCACTGGTCCCAGCCTCTCCATGTGGACCACCTGAGCTCCGCCCAGAAGGAAACTGATCCTCTCTTTGAGGCAGTCCGTCTGGTGCTGAAGACCTCGGAAGCTCGGCAGCTGCACGAAGAGCTGCAGACAGCAGAGCACAGCTTAGACACTTTGAGGAACACAGAGAACCCGCCGGGAGCTCTGCTACTGCTTTACTTTAGTCCACTGGTGATGAACGTCCATGGTTCCCAGAAGGACATGTCCGGAAGAATTCATTCCTGACTGGTCAGCAAATACTATGGTATGTCCTAGAAGGAAGGAGAAGATGCAGGAAAAAGTTTTTAGAAGGTGGTCCTGAGGAAGCTCCTCCTTAATAAAGAACCAGAAGAACATGTAAAGGAAATCTAGCAGGTAAAACCGGGTCTGAGGAAGGGCAGAGGAAGGCTAAGGAAGCAGGCCTAGAACTCTGAGGGATAGTCCACCTTGCAAGTGGATGAGGGCATCTGGATTCTGATGAGCCAGACGGGTCAGACTCTGCAGCTGACTGTACCTGTGAGCCACACCCCAACTGCGCTGCCATCTGCAGGACAGATCAAACAGAAGATTTCCAAAACTACAAAGAACCTTTCTGGGCATCAGAGGATCCTTACAAAGTCTCAGATGAAGAACATTACCTGATGTCCAGCAGGTCAAATCTGTCACACAGTTCCCTCTTCAGCCTGCTCAACTCTTCCCTTCTCGGCAAGCTGGCGTTGTGCTTCTTCATCGCCTTGGGCTTGTTGTTCTTCAGCCAAACTCTAACAAAGAGAAGAAAAGATCCTGACCTGACATACCTGCAGGTTTATCTCAGACTAAAAATGTTTACTCCATGCACTGGAGACAGAAGGTGATGCAGCAATGGAATGGAAACTGCTGCCAGTACAGGAAAACTCCTCCATCCCCGACACAAAGTGCCCTTGAGCGAACAGCAAATATGTAAGACTGCAAAGTAAAATCACTAGTAAAGAATTAGTTCAAATAAAATCAAAGGACATTAAACCAGATCAGAGTTTACAGACCAATGAAGCAAAGGTACAACAGGGACACAAGTCTTCAGTCTAAAAAAAAAACCTGCCGAGATCAGTGACTTCAAACCCAAAAAGCTCTAATCAGCTAATTCTTCCACCACTCACCCCCACTGGCAACTATTGGCAACTCTCCTATAGTAAATACCAGTCCAGTGACCGCAATGAACTTGCCAAATATCTAGTGAGGAGCCAGCTGTTAACATCTGAGCTTGACAAGTTTGATGACATACCGGAAAAAGATTTATCCTAAAAATCTTCCTCCCTGACTGCTCCTGAGAGCTGTGATCTCCAAGCATGGGGAATAAAATGGTCTCCTGATTAAATCACTGGGCCCAGAGTCAATCAAACATGGAGGCCGTTTAAAGCAGCGAATAAACCGTTTGTTGCACTACAACTCATGTGGGACAGGATAGAAAAACCTTTGGTTCTCTGGAGGTTGTAGAGGCTGCTCTCTTTATGAAACCTGGACCAAAATAGGACCAAAAGATCAACAGATATTAAGAGTCAAGCAAATTACTGTTGGAAGTAAATTCAGCAAAACAGGAGGGATCCTTGCAGTGATTTTCCTATGTTGACACTGCAAGAAACACGGGTCCAGCTGTGGAAAAGCAGTACCATTAGAGAGGTGGATGATGTAAGATTCTATCTACAGAAGCATTATAATGTACCTTTTCCCCCTTTTCACACTTCTTGCAGTTTATTTAAACACAGGCAAAGGCAAATGACCCAAGTTTCAGTATGCACCATCCACCACTGGAGGAAAAAGACACGGGTTTGGAGAGAACGCACTCAGAGCGAGAAACAAAGAGAACAGCTAACCAGACCATTAGTACCCGGTGCACAACAAAACTCATGGACTAGAGGCTTTAGGAAAAAAACTCCCTTAAGAGAGAAAAAGATTGTCAAAGCAACACATTTTCCAAAAGAAATACCATTTAAAATGTGTATTCATTTCCGTAATCCCATTCAAAAGATTTACATTTCATAGAATATAAAGCAGATTCAGTGCCTATTTTTTCATTTATTTCAAATATTCATTCATCTTCTGAACCGGTTTTGTCCCTTTCGGGGTCATGGGGCTGCCGCAGCCTATCCCAGCCACCCATGGGCAAAGGCAGGGGGCATCCTGGACAGATTGCCAGTCTGTCGCAGGGCCACAAACACCCATGCACACTCACATTCACACCTAGGGACAATTTAGATTAACCAATTAACCTATGAAGCATGTTTTTGGAGAAAACCCACATATGCACGGGGAGAACACGCAAATTCCACACAGAAAGGTCCCCCATTGGTGATTCTTTTTCGGGTCCCCCAGCTGGGACTTGAACTGGGGGCCTTCGTGCTGTAAGGCAACCCGACAGCTGGAGGTCGTCTCCAGAATGCGTCTGAATGTGGTGGTTTTTGAAGCTGTTCCTCCACCTCATTCCACTCTCTCTGGAGGTCTGCAGGTTCTTGAATCTTGTCCTTTAGATGATCCACTGAAGCCCACGGTCTAGTCATTAGCTGTTGCATCTTCTCCTGCCACATACAGTCCTTCCTTTGGACTTTCTGTGTATCTACCGTATGTGGACAGCGCTCTGTGAACAGCCAGCGTCCTTAGCTAGGAACTTTTGTGGTTTACCCAGACTATGGAGGGGATCCATGATGGTCTTTTGGAAAGTTATCAAGCCTGAAATCTTCCCTCATGACATCATGACCATTTAATGACATCTGGGGAAGCTGTGCAGGTTATTTGAGTTTAGTAGACGATTAGGTGGTGAAAATCTGTTTCAAACATTCACGTCCTGCAGAAATTTGGGCAGATTTTTCCACAGTTTTCTAATCTTCGGAAATCCTGTTTTAAGGGGGGTTTTGAGCTGGAACCCCAATGTAAATTTAAAAAATTAAATACTTAAAATCAATTAAAGATTGGGGCCTTAGTATATTCTATGAAAGTTACTTATTTTTAATTGAATTATGGTAATGAATGATATTTACATTTTTGTAAGGGTCTGTATATGTTTCAATTGTTGTGCATCTAACAAACAAATGACTTTGAAATGTAACAAATGCGAATCTGTTAAACATTCAACTACCGACTCTACTCCAGTGGGTGTTGATGGGAAGAGAGAAGACGGAAAGGAAGAAACAGTTCTCTCCAGTTCCACTGATGTATGTAGGAAGAGGTTTTCTGGAAAGTTGCTCTCCAAAATATGCCTGGTCAACGTTCGCCCAGCTAATGATCCTAGTAAGAGCAGATTAATGTACACTATGCTAAATAACCAAAGCAACTAATCATTGGCACACTATTCTTTACAGAGAATGTAAATAGCCCTAGAAACACGACGTTGAACCCGTTTACATGTCTATAAAAATGAGATAACTGGCAGTAGTCAGAGAGATTTGTCGACTGTCCTGGTCTACATGTTCCAGTCCTTCACATCATTTATTATAAAATCTGTCAGGATTTGATGTTTTCTACTTCATTCAATAGACATTTCTTGGGATGAGGCTGACAAAACACCAAACTTCAAGCTCAGATTGGTGTAACTATGAAGAAAAACACAGGTCCAAAAACCCTGAGAAGGAGACTGCTTCCATTTATAAAATGTAAATGGTCTCTGTTCTGCTTATTTGGATTCTAAAAAAGCTGCTTCTGTCTACAGACCAATCATAATCAAGGAAAAGAACCCCATGGATGTAATGTAACTTTCAAACGTCACTGTTACTTGTCTCAGGTTTGAAACTCTACTGGAGGTTTCACATCTGGATGAGAAAAGGTTTATTTTCTGGAGCAGCGACTTTCTGCTTCAGAGAACAAACCTTTCCTGTTTCCGTACTGTTGTAAAACTAAAATTAATCAGATAAACCGGAATACTTGTCAGAGAAACAGAGCTTTTGGGGGAGAAGTCTACGTGTTCAACTGTTGTGTTCAAGTATTGAGTGTGCATGTAAACTGACTTGAGGATGGGCTCCACCCGTCTGGCCTGCTCCAGCTCCTCCTCCGGGTCCCTGAAACCTGTGAAGGCGTAATAACTTTTGTCCCATTTGATGGGTCTATAGAACGGCACCCCTCCTTTAAGGGGACCTTTAGAGGGCTCAGTTCCTCTATGCTCCTGCATGTGCTCCACAGACAGGCTGCAGGACCCCAGCACCTCCATCACCGTACTTTGGACGTCATTGGTGCGTAGGGTGAAGCTGACGGTCCGGAAACCTGCGAACCAGCAACAATGTGAAATATCCCCCTAGAACGTACCCCTCCTTTAGAAGCACCATGGACACAGTTTTACCTGAAGATAGGGGCTCTGCCTGCGTGTTGCTGCTATCCTTGGTGTCCCTCATGTAGAAAGTAAGCCTGGTGGGCTCGATGTGGCGTGAGCCAGACTTCTGCAGGCTCTCCAGGTAACCGTTCAACCTTTTCAGGGAGTTCTCATTCACTTCCTGTCATGAAGGAAACACTGTGATGAAGACCCTCATAACAACTCAGATCTATGATGGCTGCTGTTATTTTACTGACATCCCAAATATTTTCTATCCATGTCATTTACTCTCTCCAGCAAACAGCAGCATGCTCTGACCAGACCACTGGGGGCTTTTCTATGCCATCCGTCTGCACTAAGATTATGCAAACATCCTGCAGTTTCCCCTGACGCCACTGGGGGAGGTCGTCATGTGCATCCCAGATTCCTTAACCTTTCCCAAATGTTCTGATAGTCTTAGGTTTTCTCTAACAACTTTTTGGAAAGAAAATTTGAGAAGAATAGACATAATTCTGTTCAGATGTTCCTAGAAGCTTCCTGATGTTCAACAATGTTTCAAGTTGTCCCCTGATATTTCCACACCTTATCCTTCGAGGGATTAGGGGATCACACAAAACCTCACAAACAGATTGTTATACTTTTATCAAATGAAGTTTAGAAACTGTGTCCTTGATTCAAAGAGGTTCATTGTGTCTATAAAATTATACTGCTTAGCCGTTCAAGCAAAATATTTGAAATTTGTTACAATCCGAGTCTCTCCAGATCATTCCAACAAGGACACAGTTGCTTATTTAAATTATTTTTTATCAGACACTGTTTTTTTTTAATGTAAAACGTACCGACATGTTTCGGTGGAATGCCTTCCACCTTCAACTAACTAGCTAACTAACTATAACTAATACCTAACTAGTTGAAGGTGGAAGGCATTCCACCGAAACATGTCGGTACGTTTTACATTAAAAAAAAAAAACAGTGTCTGATAGAAAATAATTTAAATAAGCAACTGTGTCCTTGTTGGAATGATCTGGAGAGACTCGGATTGTAACAAATTTCAAATATTTTGCTTGGTTTGGTTGTGGAGCACAGCTGTGAAGTGGTTCTTTAGAAGAACACTGAATAGAATTTCTACATACCCGCTCTTTAGGGTGCTGACCAAAGAAGTCTGGGTGAACGGCTAAGTAAAAGGGTCGCAGAGCATTGACAGCCTCAGCACCCGACAGAGCTCTAAACTGCAGGAAGGGAAGCAGCAGGCACTTCCTGTAGGGGGAGATAGATGAAGGTTATTTCTCATCATGACGGTGGCGGCATGATTGCATGAGTGAGGGCTCGGACATCAACAGCTCACCCAATAAACTCCATTGTGACTTTTATTTAAATGGTTTGCAAATCATGAAGTCATTGGTAACTACAGTACTTTTCAGAGTAAAATTCGGGATTTTTTGCATAGTTTAACTGGGGGTGCAACTGATTTGTGATTTTTAAAAATAAATAGCAAAACCCACTAGGTGGCACTGTAGGTGTGTGTCTCAGTATTTGCTGTTGACAGCAATGCAGAAGAAGAAGTGCTGCTCAGTCTGACACCAGCCTTGGTGGATTCCCAAAGCAACACAGAGGATCAAAAGTTTAAGGGATTTAGTGATTTAAAGTGATATTAAGAGTTCAATTGCCTTGTTAGCATGTCCTTTATGCTATGGTATTTTAATCATTGTTCATACGTTGCGTTAATAATACTTGATTACGCTTATGCTTCATGAAGCTAAAAGCATCATTGTGTTGGTGAAGTGTGTACAAGTATGTGATGGTTATCTATTCCATTGTGGTTTACCTCTCAAGACAAAATGTCTTATCTTGGTCCCAAATGTCCATCCATTCATTTTCTTAACTAGCTGTATCCCTTTCAGGACTAAAGCCTAACCTGGCTGGATGAAGGCGGCGTACATCCTGGACAGGTCGCCAGCCTGTCGTAGGGCCACACAGCCTCTCACATATGCACCCTCACAGTTACACTTATTATTTAGAGTCATCAATCAACCTATGAAGCATGTTTTGGACTGTGGGAGGAAGCCAGAGAGCCCAGAGAACACCCACACATGCACGGGGAAAACATGCAAAGTCCACACATTTGTATTTTGTTAAATACATTTCTCCCAAAAGTGCGACTTACAGTCCAACACATACGGTAATTGTGTTCCTATTATAACCAGTCATTTTAGATATGCAGCAATGATTCAGTCAAAGGTGTCAGGTAGCGTTTCGCATCTCGATCAGAAATGAAAATCAGCCAATAGACCGTTTGTGGTACTTAGGTGACACCACACAGGCAGCAAGAACAGAAATACAAGAGCTAATGATGTGATACGGAAAAGAGCTTGGTGACCAAAGTCCAGGTGGGGAGACAACCATTAAAAACCCAAGTCTTCTGTAGCATCCAGAGAGAACATCTGCTACGAACACAGCAGAGCTGAGGCAGCAACATGACTTCACTTTGTGCAGGAAATATGCAGAAACTGATTGAAACAGACAGAAATATACTACAACCACACAGAAAGCCATGCAGCACCAAACACTTACAAAATGTGCAGCAACCATGTGGACAATCACAGTACCTCATGGTGCTCAGGACGGCGCTCACAGACATGGCTAATGCTCAGGATAGGTCTCAGGTTGTTCCTGGACAGAACTCCTGATGTTGAGTCTGTGGAAGAGCAGAAGATGGAAACTGTCATCTGTCTTATTCAAACAGACCTCTTTATCTTGGAGTCCATGACTCCATGAGTGCACTCATCCACTTCCTGATGTGGGAACATCGGACTCAGCAGCAGCGGGTTAACATTGGCTAGTTTCATTCCTAGAGTTGTTCACATGCATGCTGCCCTGGACTTATAGAGATGGAAGAATGCAGAAACTGTGTTTTTCAGCTCTCTGATTACCAGTGAGAGATGATTTCATCAAAGATCTATGTTTCTGAAAATGGAAAACTTTTGTTCAAGTTTTACTTCTTGGAATGATTTGGAGGATGACTGTACATAACTGAGTTTTTGCTAAGATTAAAGATTTTTTTTTACCTTGACATGCCAGACTTGAGGGGTGTGTGAGGGGTTGTAGGCTAGCAGGAGAGTGTGTAACCAAAGTGCTGATAGAATATTAGCGCAGGCTTACTTTGCACCAACAGTCCCACCCACAGCTATAGGTGAATTTCTGATGAACTTCTGTTCCTCTATAGAAACGTTGTCATAGAAAACGACCCCTGTTTTTAGATTTTGGCTAAAAACTGTGTAATCACAGTTAAAAGACAACTGGGAACGTTTTGGAAAAATAATCAAAAGATGATTGGAGAGGGACTTTAAGGGGCTTCAGGATTTTTATGAAATGTTTTTTCCTCTTGTTCTTTTCCTTTAAGCATGATGTCCATCCCTTCATTCATACATATATTATATATATATTTTGTCTACACTATGCCCATCCCACTCTCTGTGTTACTGTTCTTGAGTCAAAGCAGTAATAAGAATCTTGCTTTTTGCTTGACTTTAGTGGTTCTTTTTTCTAAAGAAAAATGTCCAAAGAAAATGTTGTAATGCCGTTTCAAAGTGGAAATATTCTCCACTGCTTTGGTTTCCTGGCATTGTCAACACATTGCTCTTGCATTGTCTATGCTGTTGCTGCTGGCCAACATCAATTAGAAAATGAGGTCCAAAAGTGAGGTATAAAGGGAAGTTTATATGTGCTGTCCAAACAGACATGAAGTCAGTCCAATGCCGTCCCAGTTTGTCTCCGGTTTCTACTTAAAATGATATTCACGTCTCCACTATCAGGTCTGCTCACCTGCAGTGCTTCTTTTCTTGTCTGTACTACAGCTATAATGACAGCAGCTGTTGTCTGTTGGTAGCCTTCTAGGTTTTGTCCTCCAACAGGGTAAAACCATTGACTGTATAAGAGAACTGGACCAGTTAGAAAATGGTTTACTTCTGATTCCAACCAATGAAGTCAATTCAGTCGCCATTTTTTTTTAGATCAGGACGCCACTGTGTTGGACCCAGTAGTGATTCCTCCAAGTCAGTCTGAGTCAGTGTTTCTATGGCAATGACTCTCACCAATCAGGAGTGAGCTTGTTAAAGGTCCACACCCCTACCACTTGACAGCGGGCTCAGGATAATGTGCCAATCAAATTGTTTGAGCATTGGACATGGGAGCAAGCGGGCACAATCTACTTTAATTGAGGCTTCTGATTGGTCAGTTTATAACTTGAATAACTTGCAATAAAGAAAAACTATGGAAAAAAAATACTATCAAGAAGATGTGAAGACTCTCATTCATCCGGGTTGGTTCCATCATAGTAGTAGGTCTAGGGGCTGTCATCTGGACTTATTTTTTAAAGTTAGAAGACATTTCACCTCTTATCCAAAAGGCTTTGTCAATTCTAAAGAGCTGGTAGAAGAGCTGGTATATATGCGTTCATGGGGGAGGAGTCAGCCCGGAAATTTACCAGCTAAATTGGTTTAAATACCTGAATTTTACCAGCTAATTCAGAATTGACAAAGCCTTTTGGATAAGAGGTGAAACGTCTATTAACTTTAAAAACTAAGTCCAGATGACATCCCCTAAACCTATTACTATATCTAGAAGATGTTAAAAAAACTGACCAATAGAATGACTGAGTAACAGTAGGCATAGAAGTCTATGGGATTTTGGCTTATTTGAACCAGCAGGTACAGTGCTCACCATAAATGAGTAAACCCTACTACATTTGTCATTTTCTGTAAAAATACTACACTACAACATACACAAAATACATTGCACACAAGATATGTTAATTTGCACACACAAAAAAGTGATTTTCCTACCAAATTAATGGTAGACGCAATACAGCGCACACTACAGAGGTATGGCATGCGTGGTTATTGTCCGAAAGGAAGCCTCTCCTAAAGCCCATGCACAAAACGTGCTCGCCTAGAATTTGCTAGGGCCCGTGCTGAAAAAAGAGGAAAACTACTGGGACTCAATACTCTGGAGTGAGGAGACAAAGATCACCGTTTTTGGAACGATTGCTTTTAAAACTGGATGGATTTGCAAGGTTCAGGATTTCAAGGAGAAATACATGGTGCCTACAGTGAAACATGGTGGTGGCAGCGTCCTTATGTGGGGCTGCATGAGTGCTGTTGTGTGGGGGGGCTGCATTTCACTGATGTATCATGAACACAAAAATTTACAGCTCTATACTGGAGGAGAAGATGCTGCCATCACTTCATGCACTTGGTTGTCGAGCACTTTTCCAACACAACAATGATCCAAAACACACTTCTAAAGCGGCTGTTGCACTTCTGACGAAGAACAGGCTGAAGGTGATTGAACGGCCAAGTATGTCTCCTGATTTGATCCCAATCCAACACCTGTGGGGAATTCTGAAGCCACCAGTTGAGCATCACTCTCCATCCAGCATCCAGGCTCTAAAAGAGGTTCTTCTTGGAGAATGGTAAAAGATAGATGTTGTAATATGTCGCCAACTTGTTCATTCCTTGCCCAGAATACTTGGTGCTGTCCTTAAAAATCACGGTGCTCATACAAAGTACTAGATGTAGTAGTTTTTGTTGCAGGGTGTATTCATTTTTGCTTCAACCAGTTTAAGTAAAACTGTAGATGATGTGATCCAAGTTGGATCATTAACCGTAACTTCATGTTATGGAGTGTTCAATAAAACTCAACCTTGTGGAACATTTGGAAATGTTTGTTTTGTACGTTGAGCTACTGATTATATTAAAACTTCCTAAAGGGGGTGTACTCATTTATGCTGAGCACTGCTTCCTCAGTCCAGTTCTTCTATTCAGTCAACAGAAAATACTCCCTATTTAAGCACATATGGGTGTGATTTTTACCCCTAAGTGTCGGTATTCATTGTCTAAAGTAAAGCTAGTTTGTGCCTTTTATCCACAACAGTACAATGAAAGGTGTAACAGTAAATAAGTTTGTGTTTGTAGTTGACTAAACTCTGGAGAAATCTGGATGTAGTGACGTCATCCGTGAAGGGGCGTGGTCCTTGGATTGACATCTAACCGTCCTATCGTCAGCTACCTAACTGATTCTGTGGGCGTGTCCCAGAACCGCAAAGACACATCTGTTGTTGTTTTTCTGCGGGTAAGGAGTCCAGTGACTCCGCACTCGCAGTTTAAAGAGCAGCGTGTCACTTGACCACAGAGGAGACTTCCGTCTCTCGTGCGGTTTGTGATTCGGCCCGGCCCGTTACCCCTCATGTCATCCAAGTAACCCTACATGACCTCTACCGAACCCCGGCTGTCGTGAGCTGCTGCAGTTCGGTGGTTCCGTTGAATATGCAAGAGCTGTCTGAGGGAGTCAGTTCATCCGAAAACACGCAGATACCTGAACCGCAGTGAGCCGATCCTGTTTACACCGCTGTTCTTCTGCTGACGGCTCTGCGCCGCTTCACTGAGCGAACGCACGCCCGCGCCCCCTGGCGGCCGAACAGAGAACATCACCATCACATGGTTACACAGCACTTGAATTTTCTGTAAAGTGGTGGTATATTATTATAGCATAAACATAAGAAATAAAGCAACTTGGTAACCTTAAATGTTTTTGTATAGTAGAATGTCTATTCTTTTGGGAGGACCTTATGAAAATGTTACAGTTGTAATTATACAATATAATAAAAATGTGCAAATAGCTTATTTATCTACCAAATAAACTTAATCAGAACCGTAATAGAGAAAAGTGAGGACACGTATATTTAATTAGAAATATGATTATAAATGATAAACCAACCAAAACACTGTGGACTGTCTCCAAACATTTTTGGTGTGGGTGGGCAGTGGCATCATCTCTGAAGCTCAAACTGTTATGGACAATGGAAGAGCAGGCCAGGATGAATTGGAATAAGAGAACAATTGTGCTCCAATTGTTTTCTTGATTGACTGGTGTAAATGTGCTTTAATTAACACAAACCAGGCCTGATTTTAAAAAAAATCAGCAGTGACTCTCACTTCTGCTACAAGGTGGAGGTTGGTGCTTGAATGTGCACACACACCTGTGTGTTATGTGATGTTGTCTATGGGTCCATGGGGTGAACTTTGCATTGTAAACATGAACAGAGGCTGTGCTGATGGGCTGGATTAGCAAGAGAATGGTGCGTGTGCTGGAAGCCCGCGGAGCTCCAGGCCTCGCCTGAGCTCTTTCTCTCTGCCAACTCTGACTCACCCTCTTGCTCCTCAGCTGGGCTTTTTCCTCACTGTGCTCCTGATAGCAGTTGATGCTAGCATGGAGAACAACCGCACCTTCCTGTACTTTGCGTATGGCAGTAACCTACTGAAGGAGCGCCTGCGTCTGAAGAATCCCTCAGCGACAGTTCTTTGTGTGGCGAGGCTCAAGGTGAGTCTGACGAAGAACATTTAACAGGCTGATGTTTCATCCTCCTTGGTGGATCAACTTTATATTCCTCTGGAATTGCCTGAGATGAGAATTGTCTAAATAAATAACATATCATTAGGCCAATAAGAAATTACTGCTGATGTTCAACGATATCTGGTTACCATGGGTGATAGAGGTCTAATCAAGCAATAGAACTCACACTGCATGCATTAATGTTTTGTTCCAGGACTACAAGCTGGTTTTTGGAAACCACAAAGGCCTGACCAGTGACCGGTGGCACGGCGGTGTGGCCACCATAGAGCACAGCCCGGGGGACGAGGTTTGGGGGGTTGTGTGGAGGCTGAGCACATCTGATCTGGAGTCACTGGACAAGTAAAGGTTTCTTCTGCAAATGTCCTTTAGTTTCTGTTTTTTGGAGTAACACCTGTTTCTTCTGTGTGTGTGTGTGCACACACATTCCTGTGCACATTCAGTCAGGAGAATGTGACCTTGGGAGCCTACAGTCCCGTGGAGCTGTCGGTGAAGACGAAGGGTCAGGAGCTAAGCTGCCGCACCTACATCATGAACAGCTGTGTGTACGCGCCTCCATCACCCCAGTACCTGCAGGTGAGGGGATTTCTGCTTTTAGGGATGTGCAGGTCAAAGGAAATATCTCTGCAGAGGTTACTCCTGGTTTTTATGGGCTGTCTTTTTGATTGAATGAGATCCTCTTTTGGTTTTGAACCATTCACTTTCTTTTTGCTGTGATTAGCAAAGATAGTCCCATTTCCTCTTTGGTGTTTTAGTATGAGGACTTGGAAGTATGATGATAGAGGAGGGAGCTTAAGTGCTTTTTTGTAGCTCACTTAAAAGTCAGGAGTTTTGCGGAATTTAGTTCTTTTGAAGTTGCCAAACCTGCTTTAAATTCTGTTATTGTGGTTATTAAGGTCAGTTTCTTTTCTATTGATACTTCCATTGATAATGAAAGTGCTCAGCTTTGATGATTTGCATCATGTTGGGATGGAGCTTTGTTTATTGGTCTTCTAAGTAATTCTAAATTTAAGAAAAACAGAAACAAACCAAAAAATACTCATTCCAATCATAGATTGATCCTTCACTGTTCATCCAAACACAGAGGGAAAACACGCTTAGCGTGTTGTTCAAGCAGAATAAAAGTACGATGTGTGGGTTAAAGGAGAAGCAGTGATCCGAAGGTGGGTCAGAAGAGTGCGCTTGTGTTCCCTCATGGATGTGTCTGTGAAACATCTGGAATCAGCTGACAGAGGAGCGCCAGCATGTTCCCAGGCTCACACTTTTGTCTCTTTGTTCCCTCTGCCCTTGGCTTTGTCCGGGTTTCCCCCGTGTGCGTCCCCACAGGTGATCATGATGGGAGCGCAACAGAACGGCCTGCCGATGGAATACCAGGATAAACTCCGAGCCGTCAGGACCAACATGTACGAGGGACCGCTGCCCGTCATGACTGAACTGGAGCAGGTGCTGAGGAGGGCCAGAGGGGCTGCCTGCTCTGCACCTGAATCAGCTGAGCCGCTCCAGGTGCTGGGAACCTTCTGCCGAAACCAGCAGTGACAGACAACAGAGACACCGATACACAACAACGCCACACAACAATGATACACAAAAGAACGAAGGCATGAAAACACTGAAAAAATGCACACTAACACAATACACTTAGACAACACTATTACAAAACAACGCAGATCTAAAAACAACCGATTCACAACAAAGCTTACTTACAAGAGTAATACTAATGTACAACAACACTGACGCGTAACACTACTATACAACAACACTGTCAACCGCACATATACAATCCATGTCCAGCAAACACGTTGTGAATAAAGATCTGAGAGCAGAAGTTCAGCAGACACTGGATTCAGAGACGGACTCCTTCATCCTAAAACAGGAAAGCTCCAGGGTGTTGAGGGGAATCCATGAAAGGGTTCTAATGAAGAACATTGTTCTTCTTTGATGAACAAAACAATACCTGTTTTAATAGGGAGAGAATATCAACAATTGCAACAGCAAGAAGCAGATTGAATTATAGCTGGAGGCTGCTTCACAGACTGAGTCTGAATAGCAAAGAACAACGAAACATAAAAGTGCATCAAGAACAGAGACTTTTAACTATGGAAACCATTAAAACTATAGCATTAAATATAGCAATGAATAAAAAAGGATCTAATTCGATGAAAGCAAGTCAAACTACTCCTTGCTTGTATCTAATACAGAGTCAAGCTCAAGATGTTGCTGTTGAGATACCACCCTATTTTGGATGGTGCAGCTCTCTTTTCTAGAGATGAGGATAGTTTTTTTCAAATCCTTCAGTTTTAAGAGGCAGAGTTCTCCTTCTCTGTGGTCTTCTGCCATCTGCTCCAAAACCCCACTGAACTGTGTTGAATGCAGAGTAAGAATATAAGTAAATAATAAATGTCAAATACATGCTTTGACTGTAGAGAATAACAAAATAATCAAATGTTCAGTAAATATCAGATCCCTTTATAAAAGTCTTTGCTATTTCAACATTAGATAACTGATAACGTCTCCTTTGAAAGTTGATGATGAGCACCTCTGCCGTGGCAAAAATTTCAATGTATCTGCTGTAAATCAAAGGACTGTTCACATGCGTTACCATGTTTTTGAATGACATATCTTGTGGGTTGGTTTGTGTTTATTCGTCTATTTAGGATTTAATGGAAATAGTGTGATAGCGAAATTTTGTTTTTTCAATATTTTCTGAATTTCTATACATTTCTGTGCAAATGTGCGATGGAAACGCAGCTATTTTGGCCAAATTCCCTCACTACTCCCTAACCTTTAAAACTATATGGCACAGGCCTCTGATTGGAAGATTGCTTTGGCCCCGCCCTACTTGCCACTTAGTCAAAGTGTCCTTGGGCAAGACACTGAACCCCACATTGCTCCTGGTGGTTAGAGGTTGGCACCAGTGTTCGGCAGCAGAGCTGTCAACGTGTGTGTGAATGGAACTTTGACTGTACACAGTTAGCTGTCACACACCTAGGTGTGTGACATTTGTTCACCAAAATCACTCATTAACCATTTGGCAGTTTAACCCTCAATCCAACCACTTGAGCGTCAAGCAAGGAAGAATTTTAGAATATTTGGTATGACTCGGTCTGGATTTGAACTCACAAACGTTCAGTCCCACAAGGCCACTAGGCTGTTCAGGCACCTTGTTCTCTTAGAGCTCGTGATCACAGGTGAGTATAGGAAGAAAAATTGACAGGTAAATTAAGAGCTTAGTTTTCTGACCTAGCTAGAAAATTTCCATCAACATTCCCAGTCAAAGTCAACAGCCAACCGAAATGGTGCCAGCAGAAACTGCTTACCTCTCTTGAGGCGCCAAATGGTTTACCAGAATCTCTTTGGGGCTGACCAATGATCCATCCCAATTGCCTCAATGAACACTTTCATGGACAAAGTTTTTACCTTCTCTACAGCCTGGGCTGCAGTTTTCTATATTTAAGATACCTGTCAGCTACCTCAGAAGTCCCACAAGCCAGCCATGCAGGGTAGAAGTCCATCTGCTTGATGCCATCCCTTACTTATGGTGTCCCCCCACTGGGTGTGGGCATTGCCACGGTGACAGGCACCAGAGACTTTGCAACCCCATCTTGGAACAGCCACAGAGACAACAAGGATTAAGAACATGTTCCTCTTTGAGTCAATGTCCGAGCTTCCCTTTACATCTGTTTTAATGTGGGAATTAAAGACCTCCCTAATGGAGGGATCAGCCAGACATTCTCAGCAGTACGTCTGGGTCTGGCAAAGCATTTCCATTGGAATGCTTTCCAGTAACCCTCCAAGAGACACAAAGAAGGCCAGGTATTGGTAACTGTCGTTTGACCCATGGGCCAAAACCACAGTCAGAGACCTACCCTCCACCCTAGGAATATGACCCTTTTATCTTTTAAGGTAAACTCAAACACTTAGCAGCTGAACTGGGGACTCACAAGTAAGCTCAAACAAGCCCTCCGCCTCTCACAATGGTAGAGAGTCCAACCCCTCATAAGGTATTGAGTTCCGGAGCCCCAGCCATGTGAGGAGGTGAGCCCTACTATATCAAGCCTGCACAAGCTCAGGCTCCTTCCCTCCCAGAGCAGGAGAAGTCCCAAAAGCCAAATTCTATGACAGAAGGACCTGAACAAGACCCACTGGAAAAGCCCAGCCCACTAGGCACTTGACTTTGAGCCCTAACCCCAGGCCTGGCATCAGAATGGGAACTTGGTGATACCAAACGGAGCGGCATAAATTTATCTAGATTTCTATTACTCATGAACGGGTTGTGAATCGATTTTTGTCTGGCTTGTCACCCAGGACATGTCTCCCATGGGAGACCTTACCAGGGCCATTAGCTTAGCCGCCAGGATCACTTGAGCTCTCAAAGCCCTCCACCACTTTAAGGTGGCAGTCCACGGGTGAATCCTGTTTTTAATTCCCACATTAAAACAGATGTAAAGGGAAGCTGGGACATTGACTCAAAGAGGAACTTGTACCCCTTTTGGGATTCAAAAGGTCCAAGTCCAAAATGAAAAATTCCAAAAACGGGGGTTGGCAGCCAAGACATCCACTTTCAACTACCACCCAAAGCATAGTGCAGCAGCTATGTTTTAAAGATTGAGATGTCTCTGTATACAAGATTTGAAGCATATGTTAAAGATTTAAATACTTTAAAGATCTTATTTTCTTTTACCACAGTCAAATGAAACAGAGGTTGTTGATTTTGGACATGAGCACTTCAGGAATTCACTCTGTAACTACCGGTATATGATCACATTGGTCTCCAGACCAACTGTGAGAAACCTATGAGTCATTTCTGATGAAGATTCAACTTTAAATTTCAAATAAATCAGGTTTCTAGAAAATTCTTCTCTCATTTGCAATATTTCCAAAAACAGGAACATCCTGTCTCAGAATGACTCAAAGGAATGAGTTTGTGCATTTGTTACTTTGTAGTTACAGTAGACTGCTGTAATTGTTTTCCATGAGGCTGCTCTGAAACTTTTCTAAAATGTCTCCAGCTGTCTTAGGGCCTACTTACAGCAACAAATGGTTTTAAAACTGTGCTGAAAACACAACCAAGGCTTGTTTGGTTATTTCATGCTAACTATCTACTGTACATCACCAACACAAATTCTTCCATCATGTGGCCAGCATACAGTTTTTACCATGACAGTGCTCTGTCATGCAAATAAATCTGGTACAACTCAAAACAACATAGATTTTGAAGTTTATTTGAGAGTTTTGTGTGTTTTTGCTAAGAAGCTCCTTTTGTTTTGTTTGCACTAATTTCCAGCAAACACTTACATTTGGCTACAAAGCAGTAGCTTTCTCTGAAAGCAGAACGCTACAAAACAGCTTTCTAGCTAAGAAGCTTTTTTAAGCTTTCTATCATGTCTTTTCACTCGCAGCAGAAACATACTGTTCCTGCTTCCAAGAAGCTGTGCTGTGGAAAGCAGGCTAGGAGTTCCATTCATGACAACAGCACCAAAGGCACTGCAGGAGCCAAATAAATCAAACTTTAGGGCAGTATGGACTCCGAATAGCCTTGGTGTGAAAATATTGCAACTAGAGTTCAGGGTATAAAAGGCCTTTCTTAGAGATCAAGTCGTTTTACTTCCGGGTAAGAAAATTAAGAAGCAAAAATAACTCATTCATTCATTTTCTATTCCGTTGTTCCCTTTCGGGGTCACGGGACTGCTGGAGCCTATCCCGGCCACTTGTGGGCGAAGGCAGGGGACAACCCTGGACGGGTCGCCAGTCTGTTGCAGGGTAGAATGTCTACAATCACACACCCATTCACTCTCACAGTCACTCCTATGGACAATTTAGAGTTACCAATTAACCTATGAAGCATATTTTTGGATGGTGGGAGGAGGCCTGAGATCCCGGAGAGAACCCACACATACACGGGGAGAACATGCAAACTCCACACAGAAAGGTCCCCCATTGATGTTGTTGCTAAATTACTAGTATTTCTTTTTTTTATTGTTCTTTAGAGTGTCAAAGTTAATATATTAAAACATACATGGTCATAATTTACTCTGAAAGGCTTAAGAAAAACATATTGGCCCTTTCAAACAACATGGATTCTATGCCTCTATACTCGTCCATCAGATTCTAGGAATGACATTTCCAAAAACTGACTTTCCGCTTCAGACGAGTTTTACATTTTGAATTGACTGGCAAAATAATTTAACTTTTTCACAATATTCGCATTTTTCTAGATATACCATTAAATTTAGGACTACTCATCGTTTTAAAAAGATAGCTAAATAAAAACATAAAAGAAAAATCAAATCTTGTTTTTTTACATCAGGCTGTAGCGATGTGTGTTTTTGGTGTAAATGGGAAATGGCATTCTTCTTGCACCACCCTACAGTGGTACTTTCAAGAATTGCAACATTTGATACGTTCTAGTTGGTTTTAAATACATAAACAGAAGGTGGCAGGTTTGTCCCATCTCAGCTGCAGATACTTGTCATCAAGTCCCCGGAGCCCACATGAACTGACCTCCCGAACCAGAACCATAGAGGTTGGGACAGAAAACATCAGCTCAGTTTTTGTTGTAATCTCCTGTGGAATGATTAGATAATTTATTATACTTTTTGATTATGCATTTACTTGGTCCTTTATATACATGAACATTGTGTGTGTGTTTTAATAAAGATTGTGCTCGCTTGCTGCAAACTGAACAAACGGATGAATCACCCTATAAGGACATGGAAGTGCTGAAACCTGTGTCCGTTTTTTGCTTGTGCTTAAGGGACGCGGAACCAACTGTCCATCGTACCAGGAACGGTTGGTCTCCTAAACTCGTGCTTGTGCGAACAGACACAGAGCCATTGTATGCCACGACTTGATTTCCACATGTTGGGTAATAAAAGCGGCTTGCCGTGAGGGGGGGCGTTCAGAACAAAGCAGATCAAAACAAAAGAGAAGCACTTCTTTTCTGTAGACGTCCCTGGCTCTCCCCTTTGCAAAGGTTAGAAACTTCATGCAGACTCTCGTGCGATTTTTCTTTTCTCATTTGCACATCAGGTTTTGGTGTCTTTACACAGGTCTTACACAGCCGCAACACTGCTCACCAGTGACACAGGGCCACAAAGGGCAAAAATACATGCAAATTGCGATCGAGAGAAACAAGGATTTGCTGTGTTATTCTTATAGTCAATCTTTTGTGTTTCCATAACTGTATCCATCAGACAAACTGCCACATTCTGGGTTTATGTCAGCATTCAAAATAATATGCACAACTGAACTAGAAATAAAGGAAAATGGAGGCAATAACATAGCCTGGATATGCAGGGTTTTTTCCAGTAATCCAGTTCATCATGTAGATTTCCAGGTTTTTGCTGAATCTTATGGAAGCGATTATGTAGCATAAATAAAAAGCAAAGTCAAAACCAGAAATGCTTTTTAATTTTCAAAATGAAGCTGCATTTTTTGACTCAAAAATATAATGAAAAAGCAATCCACCAAAATGCTTTTTCATTTCCTTCCTCAACACAGCTTTTTTTGTCACTTAATTAAAATGATAAAGAAAATGGTATTTGACATTTCATTTTCAAAAAGGTCCATGGTAAATGTGTAGCATAATTCATTTAGAAATGTCTAATTTGACAATTAAAATGGATTAACAGAAATGCTTTTTAATTTTCAAAATGTAGCTGCATTTTTTGACTCAAAATTAAAAAGAAAAAGCAATATTTCAAAATGCTTTTTCATTTTATACCTAAAACCGCTTATTCTGTGTCATAATTAAAACGAAAATGCAAAGAGGGGATTGCATTTGCATTTTAACGTCCACCCCGCGCACCTTGTCACAATATTCATTTCGAAAAAGCATTAGCAGAGGGGAGGCGGGGCGATGACGTCACTGCTTTCTCCGTGTGTCCGGCTGCTGACTGACGCACACACGCGCACCAGGAGCAGACTGTGTTAGCGGCAGAGACGAGGGTTTTGTGATGGTTGTGAACTTCTGATGAGTTTCCACAGCTTCTCAGGACTACATAGCAGCATGTCCGCCTTCTGCGGTCCTCCTCCGGACGCACCGCGGACAAGCTTTGTTCTTCGGACCGCCAGCTGCCTTCGCACAGCGGAGCGCGAAGCTCCCGACGATCGCTGAAGGCGGAAAGGCTGCTACGATCTGAGAAACCATCATATGAATTTGTGTTTCCAGTGGTGTCCAGAACAAAATAAAGACATGTAATTCCCAGATATTTACACCTTGATCTGCAGCTTCGCGGTGAATTTGCTGTTTGATTTATTAAGATCCAGGAATCCAGGTTTGAGCAGGCCAGGTCCAGCGGTTTTTGAACAGGACCCGGTTTTACGTAATCTTAATGTGAGAAATGCAGCAGAATGTTCCTTTAGTGCCCTCGCGAATCAGAAGCTGTGAATCATAAGCCAACTTTAGCGTCGTCTGACGCACCGATTTAAAAACATATGATCGAGCAGAGCAGGCTGTAATAAAAGCCCATTATGAAGATAGTCTCCTGCAGCTTCGCGCTGAGTGAGTGTTTTTGGTCCAACCAGCAACGTTTAGCATGGAGAAATCTGCTGTCTGATGGGGCTCCAGCTGTCATCAAACAGCAAATTCACCGCGAAGCTGCAGATCAAGGTGTAAATATGTGGGAATCAGTCTTTATTTTGTTCTGGACACCACTGGAAACACAAATTCATATGATGGTTTCTCAGATCGCAGTAGCATTTCCGCCTTCAGCGATCGTCGGGAGCTTCGCGCTCCGCTGTGCGAAGGCAGCTGGCGGTCCGAAGAACAAAGCTTGTCCGCGGTGCGTCCGGAGGAGGACCGCAGAAGGCGGACATGCTGCTATGTAGTCTTGAGAAGCTGTGGAAACTCATCAGAAGTTCACAACCATCACAAAACCCTCGTCTCTGCCGCTAACACAGTCTGCTCCTGGTGCGTGTGTGTGCGTCAGTCAGCAGCCGGACACACGGAGAAAGCAGTGACGTCATCGCCCCGCCTCCCCTCTGCTAATGCTTTTTAGAAATGAATATTGTGACAAGGTGCGCGGGGTGGATGTTAAAATGCAAATGCAATCCCCTCTTTGCATTTTCGTTTTAATAATGACACAGAATAAGCGGTTTTAGGTATAAAATGAAAAAGCATTTTGAAATATTGCTTTTTCTTTTTAATTTTGAGTCAAAAAATGCAGCTACATTTTGAAAATTAAAAAGCATTTCTGTTAATCCATTTTAATTGTCAAATTAGACATTTCTAAATGAATTTTGCTACACATTTACCATGGAACGTCTTGAAAATGAAACGTCAAATACCATTTTCTTTATCATTTTAATTAAGTGACAGAAAAAGCTGTGTTGAAATATAAAATGATAAAGCATTTTGAAGTATTGCTTTTTCTTTTTAATTTTGAGTCAAAAAATGCAGCTTCATTTTAAAAATTAAAAAGCATTTCTATTAATCCATTTTGAATGTCAAATTAGACATTTCTAAATGAATTATGCTACACATTTATCATGGAACGTCATGAAAATGAAATGTCAAATACCATTTTCATTTTAATTTTAATTAAGTGACAGAATAAGCTGTGTTGAGGAAGGAAATGAAAAAGCATTTTGGTTGCTTTTTCATTATAATTTTGAGTCAAAAAATGCCTTTTCATTTTGAAAATGAAAAAGCATTTCTGGTTTTGACTTTGCTTTTTATTTATGCTACATAATCGCTTCCATAGAATCTTTCCAGTTTTTCTGAAGAAACAGATGACTCCTGCATGTCCAGGTGCTGGTACCTGCCCAGCAGGGGGCGGTGTCAGCAAGAGGTGCCTTTACCATCAACTTAGTGAGGTAAGTGCTCTATGAGGTCCTCTTCTTGCAAATAGAAAAGCAGTTTCACTGTCCCTGTTCACAAAAACACAGTCTAGTAATTTTCAGAGATGGATTTCTGAATATCTGAAGATTCCGAGTCTCCATGTGTTTGTTGTGCCCATTTGCCAGAAAACAGTAACGGCTTTTTTAAAAACTGAAAACTATGCATGCATTTTCGTTTTTTGCACTCACGCTGTGGTGTCTTCACATTTAAATACATTTAGGGTCTATCAAAAATATGCAATGGTGGCCAGTTTATATAAAGTAGCTAGGTTATATAGGCTCCAGCAGCCCCGAGACCCCCAAAAGGGATACAGCAGGTTGAATGGATAAATATTGAAAATGAATGGATATATATTGGGATGGATGGTTGGATGATGGATGGATGGATGGATGGATGGATGGATGGATGGATGGATGGATGGATGGATGGATGGATGGATGGATGGATGGATGGATGGATGGATGGATGGATGGATGGATGGATGGATGGATATTGCACTTGTGTAATACCATTTTTTAATGTAAAATAGATTCACTGCTTTTGTACTGTTGAAATGTATTGCACAATTCTGTCTTAATAACAGCACAATCACACATGTGTGTTTATTCTCCAAATACAAACAGAACTACAGGCACAATATCTGACTTTTGACATAAACTTTCTGTCAAAAAAAGTTTTGTTCCACTTCATGATTGTGTCCCACTTGTTGTTGATTCTTCACAAAAAATTACATTTTTATATCTTTATGTTTGAAGACTGAAATGTGGCAAAAGGTTGAAAAGTTCAAGGAGGGCAGAATACTTTCACAAGGCAATGTATCATCGCATAAAGAAATACACAAAAGGATTTAAAATAATAAAGGAAAACAAAACAGATAAAATAATAAATAGTTAGAGTTGATGTAAAGATTCTAAACACTAGTTGTTTTTGATCATTTGTAATTCTTCTATAGAGAAATATCTGCTTAAAAAAAAGTGGGAGGAAAAACATGAAGGGAGTGGCTCAGAAGAAACTTTGGACCTTAGTTTTCTTATTGTTGCCAGACATGATTCAGATGCACCATGCACAAACAATAAACCGGTAAGGAGTCCAAACTCCCTCCAGCTAACTGTTCTCATCATCACTGGATTGTTGACATCTGCATCTGCTCATGTGACACCTTTTGTCTCACATCGGAAGCAGATAGCACATAAATGACCAGGAGGAAAAGGATTTAACTTGAGTGCTAGATCTGCATGACAGCACTAAAACCCATGTGTGTGTGAGTGCTGTTTTGAGGACCAGAATAATATTTCTAAAGACGTAGAATGGGTCTGAAGGAGTGAAAAATATTTTTACAGCCACAAACCATTTCTTACACTTAGATAAAGTTAATAACAAACGCATGAAGTTATTCTACACATACAAAAATTATTAGAGATGCATTTTTCAGTGCCTTTCTTCAAATATATTAAAGCTAAATGAAACTCCAAACCTTTGAATAAAAACTGAAAAAAAGTTACCTTAACCACACCATGGCAACAGCAAATAATGATGTGGCAATAGACTGGATCAGAGTGAAACCTTGAAACTAAAAGTTTACAGAAGCACACACCAACCAACCAAACATGAGTGACAATGCTGGACGACAGTTAGATGTTGGTTAATGACCAGTAGAGGGTTGAAACAGCCGCTGCTTCACTTAGCAAAAAAAACACATCTTTTACTACAGCCTTGATGCAACGTTTTTGCCTCCTTGTTTAGATTGCACAACACTGTTCAGCAGAGATTGAGAGTAAAATTCATATCATATGTGATACATGGCTTTTGGAGCGTTCTTCTACATACCCAAAACCTTTTTCTTCACAAACTCAATGTAGGTAATTACACCCATGCAGTGTTCATCTAATCCACCAGGGGGAAGCCATCGATCTAAAGGCTTTCCAGATTCTGCACAGTTACAAGCACTGAGGGAAGAGAATCGGGGGTTTTGGACAAAGAATGATGGTTAAGGTAAGAAAAATATTAAGAATATAAAAACAGCCACTAAAATGATGAAATGAATGAAATTCAATAGTTATTTATGTTTTAGTATAAGGGGTCAAATGTAAAAGGTAATGTAACCCAAAATGTGTCATTCTAATTGCGGCGGTCATATCATTAAGTAATGCAAGTCAATTACTTTTTAATGTGAACTGAAGTCTGTGTTTTAATGTAATTTTACTTCTTTACTTTAGAATGTAGAAACGATGTCCTTTTTCAAGTTTTTCCAAGTAGTGATATCAATTTATTCACTTTGAGCAAAAAAGATTAGGGATGTCAGATCTTTACCAACATTAGCAACAACATTCATCCAAAGTCCAGCCACAGACACATGACAGCTGGTTAATAAATACATGAAATTACACGTAAAAACAATAATCTGGCGGGTTATATGAAACTACTGTCAGTACATTCAGTAACTTAGTAATGAACCATTCATGCACATTTTTATGTGAAGGCCAATGGACAACAATGGAAGTTTAAAGGTTTTCAGCTGCTCTAACATGCAGCACAAAAACAACATTCGGCAACTTAAAAGAAAGACCTCTGATACCCCCACAAGAAAACAGGAATCAATCTCACAGGCTGTTGCAGGTTGTTTTAACCCAACATTCATTTGGTTTTAATCCAACACAGGGTGCAAGGCGTCTTTCAGGTCCTCGTTCTGCAAATGCATGTGTTGTAGGTGTCTGCTATGCCCAACACCTGCACGGTATACAAGGTAGAGGAAATGCGCCCGCAGACCAGGGCCAGCAAGACAGCAACAGGGGCCTCAACGCCAGAGAGGAGGGAGGCACAGAGTGCAAGCTCCAGCCCAGCCAGAAGAATAGTCACCCCACCACCCCCAGGGGCGCCGCGCAGGGCCCCACCCAGGGAAAGCACTGCAGCCCCAGATTCCTGACCAGTCAGGATAGCCATCGATCACCCGTAGCATGCCCTTAGGAAAAATGTACATAGACATTGTTGCTTTACGGTTCACTCCATGGCTTGTTTTTAACAGTTTGTGCAGGCCACCTGCTTCCACGTACAGGTTTGCCCATTTTAAGCTGCAGACAGCCCATATCAATACGTAAGGGCAATTGTAACTAAGGTATACAGAGTCCTCTTCCCAAACATCTCAAACCCCCCCACAAAGTGGGAGGCTTCAAAAACAGCAGTCACTCCTCCCCAGCAAAAAAAAGGCAAGAAGGAAAAAATAAACTGTTTATTACTCCCATTGGACAGAACAGTTGGATATTCAACACCACAGAAAATCTGGTGAGAGAGAAGATCACTTCCTAAAAGAGAGGTTCCTCACAAGGCCACAACCCAGGTGGAGGTCAACAGTTTTTCTTCTGACTTCTCACATCTATCATTTATGTAATACTGACTGATTTGAAGCTGATAAACCAATTCAATCCTAAACTTCTTGCTCGAGGAGAAACGCATGTTTATCCAATCTATAAAATCCCACCTTTTTTCAGAAAACCTACTGGTTTAGTCCTTTTAGTTGTATTTCTTGTGGTTCACTTTTGCTATTTTTGTGCTGCTGGTTTAGTCTTGCTGGTATTATTTTCTGCTTAGGTACTTCTGGTTTTGTCCCACTGGTTAAATCGTCCTGGTTGTGTCATACTGGTTAGGTCTTGATGGTTTGATCCTGATTGTTTGGTTCTGCTGATTTGGTCTTGACATGCTGAAGTCATTGATGAAGCCACTTGGATGAGTGGAGAAACATTTGAAGATCCTCAGTCCAGATGATAACTTCAACACATAGACATTTTGCAGACCGAAGACCCATCTGATCTTTCAGCCAAGACCCTCACTGCAAAAGCTGCACAAATCCCAAAATCACAGGGAAGCTGAAGAGAACCAAAGAAAACAATTAATGGTAGAGCTGCTGTCCTGAGTCACATTAGCTCAAACGGTAACATTCTTTGAGTGCATTTGGACACAAGCAAAAGCATGTCTTCCAAAGATTCAAGATTAACGGTTTTCTTTATTCTTTTTTTACCTCCATACATTCCAGGAAAGATTCCTGTGCTCACACATTAAACAGTCCAGGTCTCTCAACCACCCAAGCAGAACTGTGACAACATTCCAGATAAACATGAGGGACTTTGAGATCCAGGCCTGTGTCTGGGAGGACGCTGTGCAGTTTGCATGGGCTGCAGCTGACCACCACAGGACTGTGAGGAGTCCAGCCAGGAGGAGCACACAGCTAAGAAGCTGCACTCCACAGTCCCTGACGCACACAGGTCCAGCACCTCTGTGGAGTGAGACACTTTAAAGCTTTGTCTCATATGAGAAGTCTTCTACTTACCAAAACATGTAAAAAAATTACTAGTATTTTTAACCAAACAAGGAATTTTCATTATTAGAATTTAAAATTCTTACAATACCAGCAGTTTGAGAAAAAGATGTTGCAATTAGAAGTTGTAGATTTTGAATGGTGTGTGCGTGGCAAATTCGCAAAACTGGCGTTCTCCTGTCACTCATATTATTTAACAGACAATTGTGAAAAATTAATGCATGGACCCCTCGGCTAGAGCTGAACTAAACAATATAATATAGGATATGAACATACAGAGGTGGACAACATTGTTGGTACCTCTTAGTTAAAGAAAGAAAGTCCACAATGCTCCAGACTCCTATTGGCTCATCCGTGCTCCAGCTCCTGACCGTCTACCTCGCCTTTGCTCGCGGTCCTACACCTGGCTGTGGATCTTGCCTCTGGCTCGTCTCTGCTCTGTACCTGACCGAGTACCTCGTCTCTGCTCCTGCTCCTACACCTGGCTGTGGTTCCTGTCTCCGGCTCGACTCGCGCCTTTGACTGTCCCGATAACCACGGCTGGATGAAGCTCGTCTGCTGGACTTTTATATATGTAGTTGTAGATTTAGATAAGTTAATTCTTCTCTAAGAGTTCTGGTAAATCGCCTGCCTGTCCTGGGGGAGGATCCCTCCTTCATGTGGGCACCCCTGAGGTTTCTTCATTTTTTCCAGAATCCGTTTTTTTTGGGAGTTTTTCCTTACCGCGAAGGGGGGTCTAAGGGCAGGGATGCCAGTATAGCTTAGTCAGTTTGTTAGTTCATTTTAGTATTTTCCTATTAAACTCTTTGTATTCGTGATCCTTTTGAGTTCATGTTTTACTTCGAAGCCCATCGAGACGACTGTTGTTGTGATTTTGGGCTATACAAATAAAATTGAATTGAATTGAATTGAATTGAAATGACTTGAAACGTTCAAAAGTAACAATAAATTAAAATTTAGTGAAAATTAAACAATCAAAATCAGCCATTACTTCTGAGTTGTTGATTAACAGAATTATTTAAAAAACAAACTAATGAAATAGGGCTGGACAAAAATGATGGTACCCACAACTTAATATTTTGTTGCACAACCTTTTGAGGCAATCATTGCAATGAAATGGTTTCTGTATTTATCAATGAGCCTTCTGCACCTGTCCACAGGTATTTTGGCCCACTCCTTATGAGCAAACTGCTCCAGTTGTCTCAGGTTTGATGGGTGTTTTCTCCAAATGGCATGTTTCAGCTCCTTCCACAGATGTTTAATGGGATTCAGATCTGGGCTCATAGAAGGCCACTTCAGAATAGTCCAACGCTTTTCTCTGAGCCATTCTTGGGGTTTTTGGCTGTGTGTTTTGGATGGTTGTCCTGTTGGAAGACCCATGACCTACAACTGAGACCAAGCTTTCTGACACTAGGCAGCACATTTCTATCCAGAATGCCATGATAATCTGGAGATTTCATTTGACCTTGTACAACTTCAAGACACCCTGTGCCAGATGCAGCAAAGCAGCCCCAGAACAGAACTGAGCCTCCTCCATGTTTCACAGTAGGGACAGTGTTCTTTTGGTTGTATGCTTCATTTTTGAGTCTACCAACATAGAGCTGATGTCTCTTACAAAAAGCTCCAGTTTTGTCTCATCTGTCCAAAGGACATTTTCCCAGAAGCTTTGGGGCTTGTCAACATGCATTTTTGCAAATTCCAGTCTGGCTCTTTCATGATTTCCTTTAAACAGTGGTGTCCTCCTTGGTCGTCTCCCATGAAGCCCACTCTGGCTCAAGCAACGACGAATGGTACGATCTGACGATGATGTACCTTGATCTGGGAGTTCACCTTTAATGTCTTTGGAGGTTGTTCTGGGCTCTTTGGAGACAGTTCCAACTATCCGTCTCCTCAATTTGTCATCAATTTTTCTCTTCCGGCCACGTCCAGGGAGGTTGGCTACTGTCCCGTGCGTCTTAAACTTCTGAATAATATGAGCCACTGTCGTCACAGGAACTTCAAGCTGCTTAGAGATGGTTTTATAGCCTTTACCTTTGCGATGTTTGTCTATAATTTTGTTTCTAATGTCCTGGGACAATTCTCTCCTTGGCTTTCTGTTGTCCATGTTCTGTGTGGTTCACACCTTGTCACCAAACAGCAATGTGACTATTTGTCTCTCTTTAAATAGGCAGACTGACTTATTATGGGTTTGAAAACAGTTGTGATGTCAATTAAAGGACATCCCTGAGTTCATCATGACCCCCTGGGCGATTAGTTCTCAGTCTTTTATGGAGGTACCATCATTTTTGTCCAGCCCTATTTCATTAGTTTTTTTTTTTTAATAATTCTGTTAATCAACAACTCAAAAGTAATGGCTGATTTTGATTATTTAATTTTCAATAAATTTTAATTTATTGTTACTTTTGAACGTTTCATGTCATTTCAGTGAGCATTGTGGACTTCTTTAACTGAGGGGTACCAACAATGTTGTCCACCACTGTATTTGCCCTGAAAAGCCTGAACCATTAAATAATTGGCAGATTCAAATTCTTTGAACTTTGAGCCTCCGTCGTATTGGTTCCTCTGAACAAAAAAAACAAAAACATATTCAAATATGATTTTTCTTATGTAAGTTTTACTTTGTATTATATTTAATACATCAGGTCACACAGCTCAAAGATACGTTTTTTCCTGAACTAACAGAAACACTGTAAGACTCAAACAAATACAGAGAATGTGTCATTTGAAGCATAAAAAAGGGCTACCATAATGCAGAAATGAACATTTTCAAACCTGTTCACATGCACACCAATGCAGCTAAGAAGGCAACAATGAGCAAATGAAAGAATTGAAATGGTTGGAACCATCTCACAAAATAATGAACTCCCTGTTCATCACTCCCTGTAGTATCACATTGTATCACAGAAAACCGGCATCCTATTGTGTTTTACCCTCCTGCCCTACATGCCTTTTACTGGCCTCCACAGGCCTTAACTAACAGGACATCACATATGGGGGAGACAATAATGCGGAAACAAAGTAGGAAACAACAGGTGAGCCTTTACACAACCAGCTGCATTTGTATGAGTCATGCTTGACATGTGTTTTTCAATGTTTCCTCTCCTAACAAGTAATGATTATTATGAAAAACATCCCTGTTCCGGTTGCTCAGCAGGGTCTGCAGTAATCTAATTATGGTTTTACTGTCACATTTGCCCTTTTAATATTATACATATGCTGTATGTACTCATTACTACATTCCAACCTACTGCTCCACTGTTATTGTATTTTTCTATTCACATCCTAAAATAACATTTTTATGCTCATTTATTCATGTCCATTTTTGTTTATTTTATGTTTTATAATTTTTTTTCATTTCATTTTTTAAGCTTGAACAGAAAACGTATGAGTTTTAGATAGACCAATAAAAAAAACAATGTGCTCGAAAAAGAGTGTAGAGGAAAATCTTTCTACAACCCCTCATATTGTGCATATATCAGATTGCAGTTATTCATTCTCAAAGCCTTCCATTTATTCTCTGTGTGTAACACCCATAGAAACGGGATATCTGCTCATTCGTTCTTATTATAAAGTTCCATCAGTGCCGGCTTGTGTGTTTTTTAATTACATATATACATTTGCTTTTTTCTAAACCAGCATCCAATCTATAAATCCATAAATCCATAAATCCACACCAAAAATATGAAAACACGTTTTTTTGTAAACTTGACTTTAAAACACTGCATTTGAATGTGTCCCGAATTCCACACCATGGACTATTCAAATAGCTTTTTTTTAACTTACAAAGACTGTAAGTTTGTTTTATAAGTATTCTCTCAAACGTCTGCACTGTACTGTAAACATGGTAGTATTATCAATGAATATACAAGTAAACGTGCTTTGTGAGTAAGTGTATGACACGTTTTTCCAACACTGCTATGCTTTCAGCAAGTTCAGCTCTGAGTATTTATCTGGTCCATAATTACTCCAAGGAACCTAATTTCAGTCACTCTTTTCACTGCATGATTCTTAATAGCTACGGTACTCATACCTCCAGATCTGCAGAAATTTCAGAATAATAATGAATTTTGTTTTGTTAACATTGAATGAGAGTTTATTTATGTCAAACCATTGTTTTAGTTTTCCTAACTCTGTATTTACTATTTTTACAACTTCCCTAAGATTCATTCTTGTACATGTTATTCTTTCATCGTTGCCATATAAAAATTATTTGAGTGTATTTGACACAATGTGTATGTCAATTTTGCCAACATTGACCCTTGTGGTACTTCACTGCTTAAATTTAGCAGGGGTGATTTACTATTTTCAAGTACTACAGTGTCATGGTTTGGGTTTCTTTTGTCTTTGTTTTTGCTTTATTTCTTGTTCTGTCATGTTTGGTTCTGTTTCCTGTTTTATTTTGAAAGGTGTTCTGTTTTGTCATGTTCAAGAGTTTTACTTCCTTGTCCCTATCTGTCCTGATCTTGTTCACCTGTGTCTTGTCTGCCCTGTCTGTATTTAAGTCTTGTCTCTCCCTTCCTCTTGTGCTGGTCCATTAACGTCGTAACGTCTCTTCCATGTAAGTCTTCTGCCATGTTTCATGCCACGCCACAGTAAGTTTAGTTCTAGTTTTGTTATCCTGCTCTGCGGCGCTTTTTGTTTGTGATTAAACACCTTGCCTTGGAACCGTGTGCCTCCTGCCTCTGCGTCTGGGTCCTACCTGCTCGCTCAGCCCCCTTCACCCTGACACTACAAACTGTTTTTAATGTATTCTGAATAACCAATTTAATCTCAGTACTCGTATTCCATATCTTTCCCATTTAATTAATAAAATGTTGTGATCAATAGTGTCAAAAATGTTTTTCCAATTGATGAACACTCCTACCTTTAACTCCTTATTATCTGTGCAATTTCTAATTTATTCAGTTAATTGCATAATCACCATGGATGTTGATCTATTTTTTCTGAAACCATATTGATCGTCGGACATTAGTTTATATTTCTCAGCAAAAGTTTTTAACCTTCCTCCAACTTCTTCTGTTTTAAATGATGATTTACCATTGTTAATTATGATGATATCAGTGATGTGCTATCAGATGAGGCAAGTGAGGCTCGGGCTCACCTGTCATCGTGATAAAATCAAAAAACGCTTCAACACTGATCCGTGTAGAAGATAAATTTTCAGTTGACTCGACATGTTTTCCACAGTTTTTGAGGATAAAATCTCAGAATTGGAGTGTTGTGCGATAACATACAGAGGAGAAACGCCGGGTGAGGATTCAAAGCACTTCATGTCTGACGTGCAGTCCGAGTGCTACTGTAAGGGCGGAAAAAAGGTGAGCCTCGCCAGCAGTGGGCAGATGTGAGCTTACAGCTGCTTTGTAGCTACACTGGTGCAGTAGAAACAGAACAGACCGAGGACTCTGTGTTTACATGGACTAAAGTAATCGGAATGGATGCCTGATCGGAAGGAAATGCGTCATGTAAACAGGCCGTTCGGATCAGTCTGCCCCGATCAGACTCGTTCGGATCAAAATTTCTTTCCGATTGAGATAGGTGGGTTATGCCGATTGTTGATCCGACCGTGGTGCATGTAAACAGTTTATTGTGTCACTACTGCCCTGGCTTTACGTCATGCATAGACGGGGTTTCGCTCCAGAGAAGGCGTTGGAGCGCAAGCAGGACCGACCGGCTGCTCCGCAGACGCCCGGTGCGACGCGCTGACGCCTCTGCAGTCCGCCCTCGCCCTGCGGGCTCCTCGCCTTTCCCTTCCCTCCTTCTCCAAGGAGGAAGGAAGGGAGAGGGCGCTGCTCCCCGGGGGGGGCAGGGGAGGAGTGCTTTGTGACCCCCGACGTCCGGGCTCGGCTGCCGCTGGACCGAGCGAACCGTGTCTCTGAGCAGAGCAGCTGGATTTATAGCTTTGTGTTTGAGGGGAAGGGGGGGAAGAGGATGCTTTGTTATGTGTGGGAGACTTCAGACTGGGATCCGTCCCACAGCTCCAGGTGAACGAGCTGCCGAACTCAGGAGAACCGTTTCTCCCGGTAGAACTGTGTCTTTGAGCAGAGCTCAGTCCACCAGCTCACACGGCGGCTTTGGGGCGGTGTGAGCTTTTCAAAGCAGAAATGCTGCTCAGTCCTTAGAAACCGTTCAAACAAAATTAGATATATATGCTGAACACATCTTTGTACTTTCATTTGTTTACAGTATATATGAATAATTTATACACGAAGAGTGTTCTATAAAAGAAGTATTCTCTGTAGGACAAATATGTTCTTGTGTGTATCTTATATACTGTTACCAGCTTTTGGATGAATGGGGAAATATTCAATTCTTATAATTGTAAATCTGACATCTGAGGAGTTAGTGCCTCACCAGCCATCATCCTCACCGTACGTCACTGGATGATATATCATCATTCATCCATCTTCTAAACCCACTTTATCCCTTTTGGGGTTACAAGGTTGCTGGAGCCTATCCCAGCCACTGCTGGGGGGAAGCAGGCTACATCCTGTATAGTTTGCTAGTCTTTCAATGTGCCATGTATAACCCAATATAACAATTTACAGAAGTAAGTGTTAGGAAGAATGTTCAGATAGCAGAATATTAGTTTTGTTGACAGAACTAACGTCTCAAATTTTAGCTCTAATTCCAGCAGATTTGTACATTTTCACCTGATTAATCATGCTTTTAGCTTTTACCGATGCCTGCTTACCTTATATGGGATAGAGAATTATCTTAGGAAGCAAACTTATTGCACTTACTTATAAATTGATAAAATACCTGGAGTTAACTGAGTAGTTAGGATTAGAATTATTGATATAGCTTACTATAACAAAAAATAGGGATGCACCAAAACACATCTGCAAAATATGCTTAAAACAATTAATTATTTATGACCAAAAGACAATTGAAAAAATATCTGAATATTTTGTTAATTACATTTTGTCCATGCATACTCATTAAATCATTGCAGATGGTATGTCCGTTCCATTTTGTTGTGTTTATTATGCTTATGCTGCTTCCAGAGAGAAGTGTTTTTGTTTTGTTCATTCCGTTTATTTAGAGCAGGGGTGTCAAACTCATTTTGGTTCGGGGACCAACCACATTCAACCCGTCAAATCTAGCCACAGGGGTTGCAAGCCAGTAACTTCTGTGCCGGTCCCAAGCCCGGATAAATAGAGAGGGTTGCGTCAGGAAGGGCATCCGGCGTAAAAAATTGCCAAAATAACCATGCGAATCATCCACAACACTTTAGACATACCGGATCGGTCGAGGCCCGGGTTAACAACGACCGCCACCGATGCTGTTAACCTACAGGGTGTCGGTGGAAATTTGACTACTGTTGGTGGAAGAAAGAGGGGAGGCAGAAGGGTCCGTGGCCAGAGAGAGAAGGGAAAAGGCAGGAACATAGGTTTGAGAATAGGGACTCTTAACGTTGGCACAATGACAGGGAAAGGCAGAGAGCTGGCAGACATGATGGAGAGAAGGAAGGTAGATGTACTGTGTGTGCAGGAGACAAGGTGGAAGGGCAGCAAGGCACGTAGTATTGGAGGAGGATACAAACTGTTCTATCATGGTGTTGATAGGAAGAGAAACGGGGTAGGAGTGATTCTGAAGGGGGAGTTTGTAAACAGTGTTCTAGAGGTGAAAAGAGTCTCAGACAGGATGATGAGCCTAAAGTTAGAAATTGAAGGGGTGATGGTGAATGTAGTCAGTGGGTATGCGCCACAGGTTGGCTGTGAGTTAGAAGTGAAGGAGAGATTCTGGAGTGAGTTGGATGAGGTCATAGAGAGTTTTCCCAGAGGAGAGAGAGTTGTTATTGGAGCAGACTTTAATGGGCATGTTGGTGAGGGCAACAGAGGTGATGAGGAGGTGATGGGCAGGTTTGGTGTGAAGGAAAGGAATCTGGAGGGACAGATGGTGGTGGACTTTGCGAAGAGGATGGAAATGGCTGTAGTCAACACTTACTTCCAGAAGAGAGAGGAACATAGAGTGACATACAGAAGTGGAGGTAGGAGTACTCAGGTGGACTACATCCTATGTAGACGAGGTCATTTGAGAGAGGTTAATGACTGCAAAGTGGTGGTAGGAGAGAGTGTAGCCAGACAGCACCGCATGGTGGTGTGTAAGATGACTCTGGAGGTCAGGAAGAAGAAGAGAGGGAAAACAGAAAAGAAGACCAAGTGGTGGAAGCTACAGAATGAAGAAACTTGTGAGGAATTTAGGCAGAAGTTGAGGCAGGTCCTGGGTGGTCAGGATGAGCTTCCAGAGGACTGGGAAACTACAGCAGAGATTATCAGGGAAACAGGTAGGAAGGTGCTAGGTGTGTCATCTGGAAAGAGGAAAGACGGTAAAGAGACTTGGTGGTGGAATGAGGAAGTACAGGAATGCGTCCAGAGGAAGAGGTTGGCTAAAAGGAAGTGGGATGTAGAAAGGACTGAGGAAGGTAGACAGGAGTACAAGGAAGCGCAGCGTAAAGTGAAGAGAGAGGTGGCAAAGGCCAAACAGAAAGCTTACGATGAGCTATATGACAGGTTAGACACAAAGGAAGGAGAGAAGGACTTGTACAGGCTAGCCAGACAGAGAGACAGAGATGGGAAGGACGTGCAACAGATAAGGGTGATTAAGGACAGAGATGGAAAGGTGCTAACAACCCAAGAGAGTGTACAGAAAAGATGGAAGGAGTATTTTGAGGAGCTGATGAACGAGGAAAATGACAGGGAAAGAAGGGAGGAAGATGTGGTTGTTGTGGAGCAGGAAGTAGCAGAGATTGGAAAGGATGAGGTTAGGAAGGCTCTGAAAAGGATGAAGAGCGGAAAGGCCGTTGGTCCTGATGACGTACCTGTGGAGGTATGGAAGTGCCTAGGAGAGACAGCAGTGGAATTTCTAACAAGGTTGTTCAATAGGATTTTAGAGAGTGAGAAGATGCCTGAGGAATGGAGGAGAAGCGTTCTAGTCCCAATCTTTAAGAACAAGGGTGACACGCAGAACTGCAGCAACTATAGAGGAATAAAGTTGATGAGCCACACAATGAAGCTGTGGGAAAGAGTAGTGGAAGCCAGGCTTAGGAAGAAGGTGGAGATTTGTGAGCAGCAGTATGGTTTCATGCCCCGTAAGAGCACCACTGATGCCATTTTTGCTTTGAGAATGTTGATGGAAAAGTACAGAGAAGGTCAGAAGGAGCTGCATTGTGTGTTCGTAGATTTAGAGAAGGCGTATGACAGGGTGCCGAGGGAGGAGCTGTGGTACTGTATGAGGTCGTCTGGAGTGGCAGAAAAGTATGTCAGAGTAGTTCAGGACATGTATGAGAGAAGTATGACGGTGGTGAGATGTGCTGTAGGTCAGACAGAGGAGTTCAAGGTGGAGGTGGGACTACACCAAGGATCAGCTTTGAGTCCTTTTTTGTTTGCTATGCTGATGGACAGGCTGACAGACGAGGTAAGACAGGAATCTCCCTGGACAATGATGTTTGCGGATGACATTGTAATTTGCAGTGAGAGTAGAGAGCAGGTGGAGGAACAGCTAGAGAGGTGGAGGTTTGCTCTGGAAAGAAGAGGTATGAAGGTCAGTCGTAGTAAGACAGAATACATGTGTCTGAACGAGAGGGATCAAGGTAGAAGCGTTAGGTTACAGGGGACTGAGGTGAAGAAGGTGCAGGAGTTTAAGTACTTGGGGTCAACAGTTCAGTGTGATGGGGATTGTGGAAAAGAGGTGAAGAGGCGAGTGCAGGCAGGTTGGAGCGGTTGGAGGAAAGTGTCAGGAGTGTTGTGTGACAGAAGAGTGCCAGCAAGACTCAAAGGAAAGGTGTACAAGACAGTGGTGAGACCAGCTCTGCTCTATGGGTTAGAGACGGTAGCAGTGAGACAGAGACAAGAGGCTGAGATGGAGGTAGCGGAGATGAAGATGTTGAGGTTCTCCTTAGGAGTGACCAGGTTAGACAGGATAAGGAACGAGTACATCAGAGGGACGGCTCATGTTGCCTGTGTTAGCGACAAAGTCAGAGAAGCCAGACTGAGATGGTTTGGACATGTTCAGAGGAGGGATAGTGGATATATTGGTAGAAGGATGTTGGAGATGGAGCTGCCTGGCAGGAGGGCAAGAGGACGGCCAAAGAGGAGATACATGGATGTCTTAACAGAGGACATGAAGTTGGCTAATGTTAGGGTAGAAGATGTCCATGATAGAGTGAGGTGGAAAAGGATGATTCGCTGTGGCGACCCCTGATGGGAAAAGCCGAAAGAGAAAGAAGACCAACCACATTCAACCCGTCTGATCCCAAGTGGCCCGGGCCAGTAACATGAAAGCAAAAAAAGGCTTTGTTTAGTTACATTTGTAAACATAATAATTTGGAGTTAACCTTCCTTTCTCTCCTGAAACTTCACCCGGCCATCACGATCAGGATTAAGATCCTGTGCAGAAACACATTTACTGTCAAAACACAATGAAATGTCCTGGAATCTTTTTCCTGGTTGGCTGCCTGAATTTTGTGGAAACATCTGCCTTCTTCCTGACCTAAAATGGGATTCCATCAGTGACCAGACTGACGTCACGTGACCAGTTCACTCCAACATAGTCTGGCACTGTAACAAGAGAGCTGACTATGTCATCAGCTGTTGTTGTGTCCATCAACTCAAGAAACTCAGCTGTGACGTCACTTTGCACCTCTTACACCACAGTGTATCTGATCGTAATCCTTGACAGACTTATGTTGGCAAAGGTCGACTGCTTTATTGGGGCACAAGACTTCTGCAGCCTTCAACATTTTTCAATAAGTTCACTATCCGAAAATGGTTTGGAGGTTCTTGAGAGAATTACAAATAATCTTAAACTCTGCATCTGAGTCCAGTCCTGTGTTCTGCCTTGTCACATGCAGATTTTGCATTCAGCCCTGTGAACGACTAAAACTTTTTCCATTTTACCTGGAAAGCTCAGCACTTCACCAACCTTTTTCTCTTTTTCACAACATTTTGGTCATTATTGTGTCACTACTGATCATTTTTATAGCAATGCAACAGCGGTGGGACTCGTGCGGAACCAAACTGCATCATACCCAGAATCAGAGCTGTTAGGTTTCACAATAGGCACATGCAGAGATGAGCTGTTTCACCTGTTTTCCTTTACTTTGCTCCCCTTAGTTGCGGAATTGCGGATTTCGGTTATTTCTTTAAAAAAATGGAGCACTGTCATGGTGCCTCTGTCAGACTCCTCCCCCTCTCCTCTCCGCTTGGTTCCTGATTATTCCCAGCT
Source organism: Oryzias latipes (assembly GCF_053564925.1). Classification (NCBI taxonomy): domain Eukaryota; kingdom Metazoa; phylum Chordata; class Actinopteri; order Beloniformes; family Adrianichthyidae; genus Oryzias; species Oryzias latipes. The sequence continues at coordinate 9,718,845 of NC_136252.1, forward strand.
GCTTCCACTCACCTCATCACCACACCTGCCTTCTTAAGGAGCTCCAGGATCTTCATTCAACGCCAGTCCGTTGCCCCTGATGAAAACCTCAGCCACGAGTGGTCGCCCACAGCAGCCGTTATCCGGAAACCTCTTCTTGTCTGTTCCCTCCACCCTCACCACGAGCCTCTGCCGAACTAGCTGCCTCACGAGACGGGACCACGCTGCCGACTCCAAACCCGTACGAGCATATCCACCAGTGACGCCACGAGCCGCAGTTACTCATTCTCCGGACCTCCAGGAACTGTGTCCTACCTGACTTGCCATCACATTAAATCCACCTTCTCGACAAGACATCTCTGCTCTGTGTCTCATTCCGGGTTTTCAGCATCTGGGTCTCTGTCGTTCTATAGTCATGACAAGCACATCCTAAAGCACCTCTGTCACTGCTCCAAATGAGCATCAGAGGAAAACCATATTGAATTTTTTTTAATGTTTAATGGTTTTATTGTATTCAATTTTAAGTCTTGAATATTTTAGTATTTGAATGTTTTGATGGTTTTATTATTTTTTTTTCCAGATTTGCTAGTATTGTTGTGAATCTAAACAGCTTTCAACTTTTGAATTTTCAGCAGGATTATTAAAGATTCTATCTTATTCTATTCTTCTCTATTCTAGTCTATTCTATTCTACAAGCTTTTTCTAACAGACATTTTTTCATCTGCTTCTGATTCACAACAATTTGAATAAAGAAATACTCAGAAATGCAGTTTTAACTGCGGCTGGGTAGCTCGGTTGGGAAGGTAAAGTGATGCAATGCAGTAACCCAGGGCTCAATTCCCAGAGGGGAATAAACAATGATACAGGGGACATATCAATGGAGCCACTGATATGAAATTCAGCAATCCCCAGGGGATGGGTCAAATGCAGAGACACAGAAAGTGGCACCGTCTTTCTTACTTTATATCGGTCTTCCATCAAGAGAAAAACGCCATAAGAAGATGTGAAAAACACCAAAAACACCATTTTCATTGGAGTGGGTATGAAAATATTTTACACATTTCCCAGGGTAGAAACAAGGAACATATTTAGACTCATTAAACGTTTATTTGCTTTATTTCTTTTGGTTGTTATGAATTTGTTAATATGTTTTTGTACTCAGACTGCTGCTAAATATACATAGTCACTTTGTTTATTTAACACTAAATGCTGGTCTCTCTTTTATTGCTATTTTATTCTAGTTGAGTGCTATTATTCAGCCTTTATTCTGTTTTATTGCTTTCTTTCTTTGTACTGTCACAATAGTGAGGAACAACATCTGGTCTCGTCTGTCTATTTCTCCGCAATTACCGTACTATAATTGAAATGACAATAAACAAAAGTTTAACCTTGAATCTTGAATGTCCTCTCCGGGCGCTTGGTCCCTCACAGTTTATAATGATTTACATTGTTCTAGTAGTTCACCAACATTTACATTGCGGTCTCCCTTTAGCTGTAGGAACTTTGGATCCACTGCTTGTTTATTCTGTTATAGCCTTCACAACCCCCTGCTGGAAGAAGCCACTCTGAAGTCAGAGGCTGTGGCTGAAGAATCGCTCCAGAGCCCCTCCAAAATCCCTCTGGACTCACATCCGACTCACTGCAGAGATTTCCCCTAAAGTCCATGCCGCTCAAGTGAATCTCCAGATGCACACCAGAGCCTGTTCAATGCCACATCAAAGTGTCTCTGCACCCAGAGAACCTCCAGTGCGAGGAACTGGAGAGCCATGCCAGAGACAGAAAGTCTTGCAAGGATCCCTCCAGAGTCCCAGTGGAGATGACTAGAGATCAGGTCAGTAAAGCATCATGCCCGAGTCACATCCAGAGGCAGAGATGCAGTTCCTGATACGACCACTATGAGGAACAATTGTTGAAAAGGATGGACGGCAAGTGTAAAAACAAAACTACAGAAAAGGTAGAGACTCAGTGAGGTTTGTAACCTTCCACTGTGACAGATTTGAGCCCTGAGAGGACAAAAAAGAAAACAGAAAAAGACACTGGAACATCTGTTTGAAGACAAGAGAAGTCAAAGATAATTCCCATAAAAATGCTACTAAACAATCATCTTTTTAACTATATTAAAAGTGTTCCCAGTAATTTTTAAATGATGATTATGCCATTTTTAGACAAACTAAAAATAAATGTTATTTTTGTAGGACACAGTTTTCGCAGAATGGCAGGAGTTCATTAGAAATCAACCTCCAAGTTGTGGGCGGGAGCGTGTGTAGTAAGCCTGGCCCTGCATCCTTCTGTTAACGCGCTCTCCAGCTAGCTTACAGCCCCCTCACACCTCCAACCTGACACTAGTGGTACAACAAAAAACAGCGAGCAATATCAGAGCCATCCAGTCGTACATCTCTGATCCAGATTCCAGCTCAGACGAGGAAAACAAAGACGTACACGGATATATTTGTCTGCGAGTGGATGCATCAGAATGAAGCGGAGCAGGGTGCTTATGGCTTATCGTAGTATCTTCTATCGCACCTATAAGCTTTGTTGAACTGCATTTTTATGTCTGCTAATGATTCACAACGACTTGAATAAAGAAATACTCAGAAATACAATGTTGATCTTATTTTTCTTATGTCTTCCACCATTAGAAAAACTCCACAAGGACATGTTAAAGACACTAAAAACACAGTTTTCATGTGGGTTTATCTTTAAAAAAGGTGAATGACCAAAATATCTGTAGTGAGAAAAATGAAGAAAAACCGTGAAATACAGCATGACTCAGAGTGACCCTGGATGACCTGATTACCTTCCCAGTAATCAGGAAATACAGCAGAACAGCCCAAAAGTAACAAATGCATTTCTAGAAAAGAACATCTTAGAAATTTCATTTCTGAGTAAAAGCAACTTAGCGCTCAGAATAACCAAATTAAGTTCATTCAGTGTCATTGATTCACAACAAAAATCGTTCAGGTCAAAAACAACATTTTATCTGAATTCAGTTGGTAAAAGTAAAAAGTCCCAGTTGTCATGGTTAAGAAAAAAGCCTTTAACATCTAAAAGGTTAATTCTGTAGATGTTTTTTTTTTTTTTTTTTTTGTAAGTGCTGAGTGTTTAACATGGGAAAGAATGGGAATTGTTCTTTAGGTGTTGAGGAGGGCTGCAGTAATTTTCCACGCAGGACGATCACAGCTTCACAGAGGTGGCTTCGAAGCCCCGCCCACATCCACTTGCATGATTGACAGCAGCGCTCAGCCTAGGGACCGAGGCGAGGAATAAACTTTACATCGAGCAGATGTGATGTATGGTACTACACATCACAGGACGCCGTTTGATTGGTCTGGGGGAACACGGCCCTGTTCGGTCCGGAAGGACCCTCCTCCTGCGGCGGCCGCGTCACAGGGATGCTTAAAAGCTCGGTGGGCTCGCCGCTCCGCACACGCGCCTGCCAGCTCCAGAGCCGCGTGAGCCGCGAACGAATACAAAGATGGGGAAAGATGCTCGGGACAGCTGGAGCAGCCCGACGGAGTTCATCCTGGCGTGCGTCTCCTACGCGGTGGGCCTGGGGAACGTGTGGCGGTTCCCGTACCTGTGCCAGATGCACGGCGGAGGTGAGTCAAGTGGCTCCGGACCGGTTCGAGCAGTTCTATTTGGATTAGGAGGAAAAGTCCAAAGTTTCCAAAGAACTTTTTTTTAGGACGACTTGTTGTTGTTCAGCTGCCTTTTCTGAGCTCGGTCCGGTTCCGCACCTATGCTGAATGAAAGTCTCGGTTCCGTGTATGTGAGTAACTTTGGACTGCGGGCTCTGCCGACGAGGAGCACGGAGCTGGACAGAGCGGTACCTGTAGGGACCGTTATTATAATTTTCGGACCCGGGGCTCCCTCACTCTGTAAATTTCCATTTGATACAGAGCGCGTGCCGCTGCGCGCGAGCGCTGCGCTGCTGTCTGCGTGCGGCAAACACGCGCGCATAGAAGCGCCTGTTGGCGTGGACGGACCAGCAGAACCCCTCTCATGGACCAATCAGAGGGGAGTCCCAGTCCCCCTCCCGCCCCACAATGTCCTCTGAAGCAGATGTGTCCGTCTCATTCACATCCATTGTTTTAACCAATCACGACAGAGGTGCTGGGTCCAACTCTCACCTGCTCTTAATTGAAACGTCCGAGTGTGTGTGTGTAAGAGCGTGCGTGTGCGCGGGTATGTGATCAAAGTTATCATTTTAGGTTTGGGTTCTCGCAGTTTTTTCATCTGATGTTGAAAAAAGTCCACCAGAAACAGTGGAAAATTACCAGCTCTGCTTGACTGGAACAATGCATTTAAACCAGAACAGCTCGTCCAAATCAGCGCTGTGTCTGCAGATTAAAACACAAATCCATCATTGTTATTACCTTACATTTCAGTCATGGATTTTTTAAGGATACTAAGAAAGAACAAAAGGAAGCCATACTGTGTCCGCAACAAAGTACACGAAGATATTTAAAGTATTTTTATATGTTTAGTTACTCATTATTAGTAACTGATTTACAGCCCATAATAATTGCTCAAAGTGACCAAAAGGTATCTACAAAAAACACAGCAAGGAAATTCTATTTTGTCTTCCTGGTCATTTTATTTTAATTATTAAAAATAATAATAATAATATTAAATTTTTATTTTGTTGTGTTTTTAAAGCACAAATTAACAAAGTTCATAGTTGTTTTGTTGACTCTAGTTGGTGATTTGACCTTTTTTTTATCATTTAGTCTTATTGAGGATCCTCTGCAGCAGTCTGGTCTGTCCATCCAGGCTCTGACAGGTTCCACTGTTTGTTTTCAAACTGCTTGCTCTTTTTCTAATGTCACGTTTATTTTGAAGTCATCAAGGAAAACTATAACTATATGAAAGCTATAGTCGTGCTATAGGTTTTAGAGGAATACTCGGAAATGGATCAAAAGACCACATTGGGGTTGTTTTTGGTGAGAAATGAACATTATTATACACTTAAAATCTCAGAAAGTTGATTTTGCATGATATAGGCCCTTTAAATCAGGCGTGTCCAAACCTTTTTGGATTTGGTGAGGGGAACATTTTTTGATTCTTTGATTGTTTTTGTGTTGTTTTTAACCAAAATGTTTTTAACCAAAATTACTTAACAAAACAAACTAAAGGTCAGAATTCTTACATAATACATCCATCGCTCAATCTATAACATTTAGATAAAGATATATTCAGTAATAACTTTATTAACTTACTTTTATAATAATGTCATGTTATCATCATTATGACCCACGACAAGATCAGTAAAAAAAACAATATTTTAAAGCAAAACTAAAGAAATTGTATTTATATATTTGTATCCCAGTCAGTTAGATCATAAATTCACCACGTTAACATTGTTCTTGTAAATTCTTTACATTGTATATTTGTTTTTACACTTGCCGTCCATCCTTTTCAACAATTGTTCCTCATAGTGGTCGTATCAGGAACTGCATCTCTGCCTCTGGATGTGACTCGGGCATGATGCTTTACTGACCTGATCTCTAGTCATCTCCACTGGGACTCTGGAGGGATCCTTGCAAGACTTTCTGTCTCTGGCATGGCTCTCCAGTTCCTCGCACTGAAGGTTCTCTGGGTGCAGAGACACTTTGATGTGGCATTGAACAGGCTCTGGTGTGCATCTGGAGATTCTCTTGAGTGGCATAGCCTTTAGGGGAAATCTCTGCAGTGAGTCGGATGTGAGTCCAGAGGGATTTTGGAGGGGCTCTGGAGCGATTCTTCAGCCACAGCCTCTGGAGTGACTTTGTGTGGCTCTAAAGTGACTTTAGTGTGGCTTCTTCCAGCAGGTCTGCGTCTCTGCTGCATTGCTGTGCTGCGGCTGTCAGTGACATGTGATAACCTCAGAGGGGAACAGCCAGAGCCTGTCAAAACATTTGATGTACTTTAGGAAATGTTAATGTTTGCTGCCTGAGCTGGAATGTAGTTGAGCTTTTCTCTGTTGTCGATTGTTTCGCTCACACTGACAGTTATGGGTAGCACCTGTCAAACCTTCTAGACCTACTCCTTTGAAAAAAATGCTTTTGGTGTTTTTAACTTGTCCTTGTGGCATTTTTCTCATGATGGGGGGCAGATGTGAAGCTAGTAGATGTGAAGAAGAAGCTCCATTCTGATGCATCCACTTGCAGACAGATGGATTAATGAACGTCTTTGTTTGAATCTGGATCTAAACCGTACGCCTGGAAAGCTCCGATGTGAGGGACTGTAAGCTAGCAGGAGAACATGTAAACAGACGGATGACAGGAAGTGGGGGCGGGGTTACCAACGGTCCCATCCACAAATCAGAGGTGAATTTCTTTTTTTTTCTACTTCTTTTTAACTTGTTCTGTCCAACAACTGAGCAAACAGATTAGAGGCCTTTTGTGTTGGACAGGTTATACCATCACAAAAAGGGGTTATGAATCTTCGGATAGCCAGGATGTAAATTTGTATAAACCCCTTTCTGTTTTTTTTTAAATTGTTTCTTATTTATTTGTTACATTTTGTGTTTTAAGTATGTATGCATATTCCTTTTATCAAAGGGGAGGGAGAGGGGGAAAGTGTGTGTGTTTGTGGGAAAGGGGGGGTGTTAGAAAAAAAAAATAAAGAGGGAGGGGGGGGAAAGTAAGGGGTTACAAGTCCTGAATTGCTAATTTGAATAGATTATTATTTTAAGATGTGAAACATTTATGCTACATCTACAGAAAGGCAAATATACATTCAAACGTGAAATTGTGACACTAAAACAAGCGGAAGATATCTGTCCATCGATACTCTGTGGGTTAGGAGGAGGGATAAAGCAGACAGGGAGCAGTGTGGCAGTGTGCACGTGGGGGTGGGGCTACATGCACGCTGCCAAAGTGAACCATGTGATCATTAGGGAACCAGATCCTCCCCAGCCCGACCAGCCAGACCAGGAGAGGGGGGGAGACCCCCGGACCAGGAGTGTCCCCAGCGATGGGACCCACGCAACCCAAGCGGGGGGGAACGCCCACCAACCCAGCCAGGTGCAGAGGAGGCCCCCCTACAGGCCCCGTCCGGCACCGGGAGGCATAGGTGAACCCAGCGTCAGGACCCAGGAACCCCAGGCCACAGGACAGGCGCACTTCGCTGTACCGGGCAGCACCCATGGGGGCCACCCGGCCCTGGACGCGGGCCAAAGATGAGACCAGGGCCCCGGAGCAGCCCATCACCCAGCCGGAGCCTTGTCACCACAGGCCAGCCCCGGTGCCCGACCCAAGCAGCCCAAAGATCACAACACACCCACAGCTCCACCCCTACCTCCCCCCACACTACGCTACCCTCTACAGCCCCACCCATGCACTGTCACACACATACACACGTTCTTCTGGTTGCCCCCCCGCCGCCGTCGCTACACAGTAACCCCCTCCAGCCCACCGACCCCCTATCACTGCACGCCCAGCCACGCCAGGCTGCCCGGAGAGGTCCAGGTGGGTGAAGACAGGCCGCCACCCTGGGTTCCTTCTGTGTAAGTGTGTGTTTGCTGCCTGTGTGGTGCCAACATGCAGTATGTGGTGTCTGAAGTGAAAGTTAAAAATTGGGGAGCAGACCGTTGAGAGATGAGCCCGGATGTTTCACCGTATCCCCCTCCATCAGACAATCCCCACAAAACCCTCGAAGAATCAAAGTGTCTAATATGGGAGTCAAAGTGGAGGGGGGGGGGGGGGGGGGGGACGAGGCCCCAAAGAGAATCACCCCCGGATCTGCCCCGCCAGCATGTCCCATCCGTCCAATTCCCGGAGCCCTATGTGCATGTGTGCAGGAGAGGCATGCTTACATGTTAACAGTCATGGGTGCTGTGCTTGTATATGAGGGCAGATGTTCACTAGTACTAAGTAGATTCCTATAAACCAATAAACTATGTGCACATTGATGCTTAATTTGTGTTTTCACTTGTTGTGTTTCATGTCTGTATTTAGTCGACTAAGAGAAGGATTCTATTTTTGTTCAAGATACATTTTTAACGGAGAGAAAAAAAAACATCATTCTCTCTCCTGGAAATGTTAACCGTAATCATTGTACCCAATAAAAGGTGTAAAATGTTAGTCAGAATTGAAATCAATATAACCCCCAGACACCTGAATTTAGTTTTAACCATGAAGAAAAAAAGGTTTTGCGTTCATGCTAATGATGATTAGCATGAACGCAGCCGAGGTGGTTTGATGTGTAATTGCATCAATAGTTAACATAATCCAGGTTTTCTCAGTAAAACGGACAGTGAGCTCCGCTGAGCTGGATTCAAAGCAGCAGGTGATGTGATCCCTGCTCTGTTTGTCTGCATGGTGCTGGTGGAGGAGACAGCCTGGCTGTCCTCCTGCCTCTTCTGAAGCAAAGACCTGGTGGGGATCATGAGGGAATGGTGGGGTCTCTCTTTGGGTTTGCAGATGCTGGTGTCCACACTAACCTGTTTCACCCCCTGTCACCTGCTGGTCATCCTCTCTGCGGTCTGGTTCTGCTATTTGAAGAACCCAGCTGATGGGTTCTGTTTGATACTGCAGTGGTGACACGTTCTGTCACTTTTCTTTTCTTTGCCTTCAGAGATTCTCCTCCAAAGCAGCTTTTCCCTCGTTTTCTTTGTTTTGTTGTTCAGGGATTGGTCATCTCTGAACTGAGGTGCAGGGAAGTTTCCATCCTGAGAGGGTGTAGGTCCATCTTAAATCTGGTGTAGCTGTGAAAGTCTGCCTCCTTTTGTTGGAATGTAGCTGGGTGTGTGAAATGTGCATCTCCTGTCATAGACTGAAGCTTCTCTTCAGAGCTCGGGAGTTATTTGAAGCAAGTTCAAAGACAGAGGCTTGGCGATGATTCTTGTTAGATGCTAGTTTATAGAGAATTTTTGTTGTTGTTGTTTTCTCTGAGGTCCAAGGTGTGCAGCTCAGCTCAGGAGACTGTTGCACCAAATCCCCCAATCCATGAAGTAAGTTGGCTCAGTGAAAGAATTCAGAGCAAAGAAGGCTGCAGCTTAGCTGACAGGCTCACCTGCATTCATGATTTCTGGTTTAATGTTATCATGTGTTTTAATGATAATCAATTATTATTACATATCGGTACCGTTAATGTTTACTGAAATCATGAAGTAATGTTTTCTGAAGATCATCAATCATTTCTAGGCACTGGATTTTGTTACTTGAAGAGAATCTATCTGATCAGAACCGGATTTAAAACACTGTAAAATTATCAAATGAATGAACTCAGTGGGGGTGGGATTATATAAGCTTGCTTCTTCCCACTGCTTTTCAAGCAATAAATCAAACTCTACTTAAACTTTAGTTAATGATCACTGTATTTAAATAAGCATATATGATTTAAGTGACATTTTTGTTTTGTTTTCTGTCTTTTAAATCCATGCATTTCATCATTTCTGTAATGAGTTTGATAAATATGTGTAAATTCTTTATTGCTTTGACTACAATGCTTGAAATAAATCAATAAAATCAAATCAAAAATCAAATGATAAGGAGCTGCTACAGGCTGCATCAGGCCCACTGAGCCTGTTTACATATCCACATAAATCTAATGACTATGGAAATGCCACCATTAGAAGATCTTGGTGGTTATCGGATTTATTTAGAAAAACTATTTTTGCGTTAGGGATGTCTGGATCCGATCACAGAGTTTCAGACTTGATCCAAATGGGATCTTTTTCTTTTTTTGATCAGCGGTATGTATTTCAAATAAATGTCCTTGTAGAAGTCTGCATGTCATGAACGGATCACAACGTTTTACTGTTGTAAAGCGCAGCGGACTAAAGCAGCAGTTTGAGCAGGAGGCACAAAAAACAGTTCAGTTAAGTTGGTGAGATATTCACTAAAAAAACTAAATTCACTCAAAAACTCTTTTAATAAACATTTTAAACTGGCAGCAAATGTCTCTTGCTTTTTGTCTCAATGCAAACATCGACCTACAAAGGCATTTCAGCAGAAAAGATTGGATTTTTGTTTCTTTTTAAGCAGAACGGTGCTCTCCTGCTGCCAACAGAGACGGCAGTGATGCGGCTGCAGAGTACTTAAAAAAATAGATTAATCCATAATGTCTCACAACAACCAAAACTAATAAATGTTTAATTGACATGAGCTCGTCATGAAAACTCATCATCCCATTCATGACACCACAACAACGTTGGAGGACCGTCCTTGTTTTTAGTTTTGAATGTGTGCGATCACATATGTTTAAAAATGGTTAATAGTTCTGAGGATCATAAAGCTACAGTCACCAAATACTAATTAACAGCTTCCTGTTCAACTGCAACAAATATTGTTAGGAAAATCATTTCTGTACTATTAACAATTTTTCATGTAAACATAGATCACAATAAATCAAAAAAGACTTATGGTTCTGAAGGAACTAACTACAGTTTCCAAACTTTATCACGTTACTAATTATTTACCCATTTTTACTAGTTAATAATTAATAATTTTATATAGTTCCACTATTTGTACTTGATTGTTGAAGCTACTTCCCAGATGTTCTCTGTTTAAATGTTTAAAAATAAAAGAAGGTAAATGAAATAAAAAGAGGGACCAACCTGGATCATTTTTTATAAAAGTTTTTAAAAATGTTTTGCAAAAGGATCTGGAAGCGGGATCTGTGTCCAAATCAAACGACTCTGACTCTGATCAGGGCCAAAATCTTCAGATCCGAACACCTCTAGTTTGTATTGAAGTGACTTTTAAACTTACTCTTATTTTTGCAGCTCTGTTCTCTGTGAACAATACGGCTGTAGCGATGGCTGTGTAATGTTGAGACTTGTACGTCTGCAATATAAAAAAACGTGCTGTTGTTTTTCATTTGTACTCAAAAGAGATTGTGGTTGCCGTGGATACACAATGCTACTCTGGGGTCTCATCTGATCTTTGTCCACTGTATTCAGTTTTTCAAATGCTCTGATGTAAAAGCATGAAATATATCAGAAAGAGGTGGATTCATGACAGAATGTTTGGCTTTATAGAGGAGAAGAAAGGATGTGTTGTTATTATTACCGTATTTTTTAACTTGTCCTGTCCAACAGCTGGGAGCTGAAGGCCTCTTGTGTTGGACATATTTTACTTTAACAACAGGGGTTATGTGTCTTCTGACAAACCAGAGTTATGTCTGAATAAACCCCTTTTGTAATCGAGGCCAAACTTTATTCATTATTCATTTAATCATATTTGAAAAATTTTTGTGTTGGACTGGACGGAAAAGGAAAGGAGGGAAGTAGAGAGAGGGATGTTGGAGGGGGGGGTAGAAGGGTGATTATAAGAGGGGGGGGTAAAACAATGAAGTAAGCAGCAAGTTTTTGGATGGTTATACTCATTACAGTGAGGTTCATATGTAATACAAGTTTTAAGGGCGGGGCCTGTCCACACACACACGTTATAAACACACCTGTTGGCTCAAAAAATGTCCACATGTCAACATGTACACAATACTAATAATGTTCACACACACATACTTATGCCTTCAAACCAACTAGTGTGAAATATTTCATTCAATCACGCAAACTATTTATGTAGAGGTGAGCTCACACCTGTGCTTAAGTGAGTCTTTATGTTCTTCTAAAATGGATGATGGAATGTGAAAGGAAGGAGGGAGAGTGCCCAGCCATCCCCACACCAAAACCCCCGCCGCAGTGGTAGCGGCAGCCAGAACCCCCCCAACGCCCGCACGGCAGCAGAAAGAGAACAACCGCCCCCCGGGCGATCCCATTCGTCACCCAGGCCGGGGCCAGCATGTGTTATTCTTATATTTCATTATTGATAGCTGCTGTGACCCTGCGACAGAATGTGCAGTGAGAACCCCGCCTTCACCTACTGTAGCTGGGATAGGCTCCAGCAACCCAGTGACCCTTAAAAGGATTTAGCAAGTTTGGAAGATGGAAGGATGATAGCTGCTAATCAGGTAAATGATTAATGAAAGGTTATCGTGTCCACATGTTACTGAAAACACTATTTTAGAAATCAGATTGTGATCGGATGGTGTGATCAGCGAGTGGAAGTAAGAGCTCCGAGTTTGAACACAGACCAAATGAAAGACAGTAAAGTCACAGTCAGTGAAAACAGGATTAAGGGGCAGAAATGCTGCGTAGTAAGTAAACTGCTGAAAATCCATATTGTGTATTGACAATGACAGTGTTGTATTGTGTTCCTGTGGAGCTCTGAAGGAGGCTGAGAGACCTTTCTGTATTAAAACAAATCATTAAGTCAAATTTACACACAGCCCTTTCAGTGCAGAACTTTCTCTATTCCCCATAACTAGGTTGGAGGAAAATCAGCTTATTCAAGTGCCTGCAGGTGTTGTGAGTATCTAAGTGCTCAGACCAGCTCAGTGGTCTCGTGAGACTGTCTGCCCTTATACTGGGAGGTTGTTAGTTCAAATCCACTGTCAGGTCAAAAACCTGAAAACTCTACAAATGTGACCCTGTTCTTCCCTGTTTAGAACTCAGCATTAAGGGCTTGGATTGAGAAGTGAAACTACCAAATGGTTCCCAATTGCAGCTTTCCTATCCTCCATGGGATGAGTCATGTTCAAAACATTGACGTGTCGCTGCTGAGGTTTTTAGGTCAGTTCTCAGGATCTTTGACCATTCAGGGACTCCGATTTGGTAGTAGCATATGGATTGTGTCCGGTTTTTAATTGACAGAAAATCGATCATGGTCCCCTGCTAACCACGTTCACATGTTTTGGTCGTGTCCGGAGTTGCAACAGTTCAATGTGTTTAACGTGCTATCAGGAGCCTATACATACCATATTACACCTAATCCGATCACCGCAATATTTGGTTTCACTCCTGATGATGCTGTACCAGGCACGATGAAACGGGCTTTGGCTTTTACCACTCTGCTGCCTCGTCGTTTGATCTTACTGAGCTGGAAAGATCCCCGACCCCCTTCGAATGTCCACTGGCTGCGCGACATGATTTACGTAAATCTTAAACTTTAGCAACTTTGGTTCTCGCTCAGAGGCTCAATTAAATCCCTTCAGCCCAACTGGAATCCCTTTCTACAGTATGTCAATACCCTGGTCTTACCTTCTGATTAAAACTGAACGATATTCATGTTTCTACTGATTTGCCTTCCTAAATTCATAATTGTACTCAAATTACATTCTATTTGCCTTTTATTTATTTTATTTTATTTATTTATTTAATATTTTATTTATTATTTTTAATTTTTTTTATGTTTAGCCAAGTAAGGGAGGGGAGGGGGGGTTAGCTGGGGTATGTGGGCTGGGATTAGGATGATAGAGTGGGAGGGGAAAAGTTTTGGGGGGGTGACATTCCTTGATTGTTTTCTCATTCAAAATTGTAAATATTTTTCACTTGAATGTCTGTTACTACGAAATGTTCAATAGAGAAAGTTGGAAATAAAAAAGAAAATCGATCATGAAGGAGTAATTAATAATTGCAGTTTGTCCTCGGCTGGAATTCTATCACACCGTGTCTTTCACAAATAGTAATAGAGCTGTTAAGGAAAAACCTGGAGCAAGATTCCCCAGATTTACACCACTTTGACATTTCACACCAAACCTCTTCCAACTGTGAGGTCATGCGCTAATATCAGCTGGTGACAGACCTGTGTGAACACCAAGTGCTGATAGCGTGTGCAAGAACCCGTGTTCAACGCCTTCTTGAATGTGCATCTTGCCACGTGCCAAATGTGTGCACCCCATGTGTGTGCACCCCATGTGTGTGCACCCCATGTGTGTGCACCCCATGTGTGTGCACATGGCACTACGTTCAGAGCTCAGTCATGAGCAGATCACTGCTTTCAGGGAATCTCTGTGTTTCACATGAATATGCAGAGATGAAGAATTCTGAAGACGAGCAGTGTTTGTCTTCATCCATCTCATCTCTCCTTTCTGTCAACCTTTTCTAAGGTAATGTTTGTGCCTCATTTGGCCCCCTCACCCTGTGGTTACATGACGCAGGCGTCTGCCCTGAAGGTGGAGCGACAAAGGATTACATAAAACCTGTTCCAAAACTCAGCTGTCGTTAAATTCTAATCTTCATTTCATCCTGTGCCAGCTTTTCATGAACACTGTTTTAATAAGTGACTGTGTGGCCCCTCCCCCAGATAAACTGCAGTATCTGTAAACACATGTGTGGTTGATAAGCTGGAGATTTGCTTTGTTTCCTTGTTGTTGTACTTTCTTCCTTTCTGTTCCTCCTGACTGGATCTCCACAGATTAGTGGGCAAAGCCAGCCGTAAACTGTAATGACCCCCCCATAAAAGGGTCTAAAGCAGAAATAATGTGACTGGATGGGAGCTTTGTTATGCTTTTATTGATTCTTCAGAGATCATTACTGTAAGAACTTCCACAATAAGCACGCTTCTGCTGTAATCACTGTCCTGATGTGAGCAGTAGAGCGAAAATGTGTGGACGTGAATTCAAGACTGGACCAGATCCAAATCCAGTGACCCGACCCTTTAATCCTTTAATTCGGCCTAATGTTAGAATGTTCTGGGTTTTACCACAACTTTGTTATTTATTATGTACAGCAAGGAATCTGAAATAATCTTGAACAGTCTGGTAAATAAGCGGATGGCAGAAGCAGAAGGAATTCATGTCGACTCCCCAACAAGTGGATTTATGAGGTGGCGAGGGAGTTGACAGACATTGACCGCTCACAATCAAAACTTTGACTCAACGGTAACTGAATGAAGAGCCTGTTGCTTTTTTCAGTGAGACCATGACAACACAGTGAGCAAACTGACACACAGATGTAAAAGCTAACACCCGTGTTTATGACGCCAGAACATCCCATTTGTCCTCCTCTGGTGCTGCAAAGCTAGAGAGGAGCCAGAGCGGTGCCAAAGTGGTACCAGAGTGGGCCCAGAACGCTGCCAGAGTGGGGCTAGGGTACGGCTAGAGCAGTGAAGGTTTGTGCAATGATGGATTTTAAGAACTGAATCTGGTAGAATGTTCTCTGCCTGCAGTGCTTGCTGCTGTAAAGCAGTTACACTAATCAGCAGGCTTTGCACAACCAACTGGTTTTGGTCCAACAATCAGCTGGTTATATGCAAGTGATGAGCTGGGTCCCCAAACAGTTGTTTATTTACCACCAATGCTAGTTATCCAACCTCACTTCAAACGTGTGTTGGGTGCCACAGGCGTTACATAATTGTCACGGCTGCTGCTGAGCACAGAAAAAGTCTGAGCATCAGCAGGAAGCCACCTAGTTATCATGGGCGACATGAGGCGTGGGGTCAGCCCAGAACCACTGATCCTCTCGGTGGGCCCTCACAGAAATGGACTCAGACAGCAGCTCATTGGTCATAAACATGTTGATGGCAATTTGAGCTCTGAGATGGAAGCATAATCTCTGATCTCTGTGCCACCCCAGAATCTGAGATGGTGATTAGAACCACTACCAGCTCAGTGGCATTGTGGTTAGAGCATCTGCCCTGCCACTGGAAGGTCATGGATTCAAACCCAGGCTAAGTCATATCAAATGTTTTAAAAATGGGACCCAATGCCTCCCTGCTTGATACTACTTGAATGCATGTGAAGAATCCATCAAGCTGATTTGCTGTTTGACAAGAACTATGTCCATCATTTGGGGATCACAGAGTGATCAGTGTTCCACTTCCTGCATTTTTTCTGATCTGCTTTGACGTGTTGTTGGAAAACAGGGCAGGTTTCTGATTTTGATTTGAGACCCAACTGATCCAAGTCCTCCCAACTTGCAGACCTGCTGCTGAAGTGTCCTCTTCTAAGAGGCTGATTAGGTTTAGGCTCTGAGTTCCTTTGGGGATGATCTGGATCCAGAAGAGTTTAACTGGGAGCTGTGGCAAAAATACACTTCAGTCAATTTATTAAGGCTCTAGCTATATTAACTAAACAAATGTGATGCGATACTTTTAACAGAAATAAATAATCCTGGAAGTAAAGTGTTGCTACAGGTTTTCATTTCCACAGTAAAACTTTCAAGAGTTGTTTCATAGTTGAAAAAAATGTGACTGAAGTTCAGTTTACTAAATATTGTTCTACGTCATTTTCGAGGAGCCTCTGCTTGGGTTTATCGACGTCAGGGTCATCTGGACCCGACGAGAGGGTCTGGGTGCTGCAGCCGTGCAGCCATAAACGGTTGGAAACAGCAGAGTGGAAAGGTGGAGCTGAAATGCTCGTCGCCACAGTGCCTGTCCTGGGGGGGGCCTGATTGATGGAGGGGCGGGTCCATGAATCAGTCCCTGTCTTTGGCAACGGGATTAAATTTTGAATCTCTTGTACAAACTTGTTTGTAAAATGTACTTGCGAGAGAATCCGATTCATTCCCCTGCCTGTGCAGACATCTCTTTTAGGCTGCAATGACTGCTTCCGGCACAGCCAAGAGCCTTTAATGTTATGTTTCTCTGGATGAGCAGCCTTTGCATATTTGTTCCTGCTCATTGATTCATAGACCTGCCAGCTTTTCATGTGTGCCTGCTTACCCTTCAAGACAGTTTTTGGTGTTTTTCTTTAATTGAACCATTCGATTTTAGACGGAGTATCTGTGTGTAAGTGGGAGGAACTCCAGTGGAGCAGTGAGGTTACAGGGAGCAGAGGTGGAGAAGGTGGAGGACTTTATAAACTCAGTCCAGAACAACAGAGTGTGGGAAAGGGGTGAAGAGGTGTGTGCAAACAGGTGGGAGCGGGTGGGGAAAGGTTTTAGGTGTGATTTGTGACTAAAGAGTGTCATTAGGAATGAAAGTAAAGGTGTAGATGACTGGGGTGTGAGCAGCCATGTTGGTTTAGAGACTGCAAGACAGATTTTGAGGAGAAACAGTGATGATGTTGGTGAAAAGATGCTGAGGTTGGAGCTACCAGGAAAGAGGAGGATCTGGGATGTAGAAAAGGAGGATGTGAGGCTGGGCTTAGATGGAGGTGGATGATTGACTGTGGAGACCCCTGAAGAAGCAGCAGAAAGGTAAAGAAGAAGCTCCTGTGATGAAACCACGTGACGGAGTGACGCTGACAGACATGCATGAGAGAAAGTCTTTCCTGCAAAACAGCCACACATCTGGAATAAGACTTCAGCTGCTTATTTAAGTGTGTTTGTCATTTCAGGGGGTTTCTTAATCCCATACCTCCTGATGCTGATACTGGAAGGTGTGCCCTTGTTCTACATGGAGCTTGCCATTGGTCAGAAGATGCGCTTGGGCAGCATTGGGGCGTGGACTGCCATCAGCCCGTACCTGTCAGGAGTAGGTAAGTTCTAAATTCAACACGGCAAACATATTTTTCTTATTTTTGCTTGTGCCTCACTGTTGATCATATGTTGTAGGTTTGTTTGCTTTCCATCAACAAACTTTGTACTTCTACTTAAAAACAACGCAAATCCCTAATTAAATTAAGTAGAGGCTGCTTGCTAAAAAGAGTATTTATTATTTGCTTACATGTTTAAAAAATATATTTACAAACAAAATAAACACTTCACAATTTTTCCATTTTATTTGAAATAATTCAAGATTCCCACTCAGTCCAGGTCATTCCAAAAAGTACAATTTTTTGTTTTTGGTTGTCTTTACAACAAACGGGCAGGTTATGTGGAAAAGCTCCTGGTGTAATCCCTCATATTTGGTAACTGTGAAGAGAACTCCCTCCAAGTAGAAGAACTGGAGGAAAGAGATGTGGGGAGGGGGAACAGCACTCATGACTGTTTAGGGTCAGGAAAGATACAAAACTAAAACACTGGAACATCTGCTGATTGCTGACACACACCCATAACCCTTGTGCTATCCTAGGCACTTTAACATTGGGAGTTGGGTCATCTAGACCCACTAGACAGTGCTCTGAACCTTTTTTCTTCAATGATTTGTGATCTTCACTGGTGTCCATGGATTACATGAAATCTTTCCACCTTTATCCACCTTTGTCATGGTAGGGAGAACACGTCAATGGAAGGGTGGGGTCATCCAAGATAGCACAAGGGTTAATGGTGGATACGGTTTAGACCTCAATAGTTGTCAACCCCCCCCCTCAAATTCTTTGGACTGCGCAAAGAGCCCGCTAGTGCTGTTCGACTTACGCGACTGTTAGAAAATAGGAAATTTGACAATCAGAGTGTAGTTTGTGTGGACATTGTGTCCTACAGGCCTCCAGATGTCCTACAGGCGTTCGTATACCTGCACACCCCATGTGGGCAGCACTTGCATGTGGTCAGTAAGAGGCCAGTACTAGCACCTTACTAACGACTAGAGTGTGGGACACCGTATGAGAGCATCACCCGTACGTAGTAAGTGTGTGTAACTTACATTATCCGTACAAATACGTCTCAAAACACGTACCACACGCACGACAATGGTTCGCTCCATTGTGATGACATCCCTTAAGGCAGCCGTGCAAGCCTCAAGGAAACTGCAAGATGCAGTCACTCCTTCATATGACCCTTCAAGGGGCCGGACAACCCAAAAACCCACAGAACCCGTTCGGATCAACCCTCTTTCGGGTGCATGTGACTAAGGCATAAATTAGTAACAGAAACAAGGATATCCACGAGAAATCATACTGAGAAAAACTACTCAGCTCTAACAGAACAACCCTCAGCAGTATATGCCTACAGACCAAACACAAGGTTCAGTACTTGATCCGGACCAAATTGAGTGGACTCAGTCTGGACCAACGGACTTTTCCATTCTGAACACACTCTTAAAGACAGATCTAGATCTGAAGCAGAGAGTTGGTACCACCAGAGAGGAGCACGACGTCTAAAGGTTCTGCCTCCATTCTAATTAGCAAAATTCTGAAAAACCAGGAATGCAGATAAAGTGAGAAGCTCTGTTTGAAAAACACATGCTATTTAAAATAATCTGGTTTAGTCCTTAACTTGCTTCTATCAAATAACATTTCACATTTATGCTCAGCTTTGAAAGCAAAATTCAGGCTTACTTTCCTTGTTCTTCATCATTATCATTTGGTCACAAACATGCAGCATTACTCAAAATGACTTCTAGCTTTGGCTGTTAATGCCGTTTTCGTGTAGGACTCAAAACATTTACGCTCCCCATTTGGATGCAAATCTGTCTTAACTTGTGTTGCTGTAACAATGATAGGAGTAAACAAAAACAATGTGTGCATGTGTGTCTTTATACACGTGAGCACCAATTCTTGATGGAACTTTACGCTGTGAGTGTTTTCTTGGTCCACACAGCGCATAGACAGCTATGGAGGTCTAAACTGAGGTCTAGGTTGGTGTTTAGAATGATCTGTGTGTTTGCTTTGAGATGCATCTTTTTATTTTTAAAAAGCCACACTAGATGCTCACAGCTGGGATTTTTGCCGTTGAATACTGCAACAGTGTTGTTGTGTTAAATGTGAGATTCTTGTGGTTCAGGTCTTGCCAGTGTGGTCACCTCCTTGTATCTGTGCCTGTACTACAACGTCATCAACGCATGGAGCTTCTGGTACCTCTTTAATTCGTTTCAGGTGAGCTGCTGCTGAATGATCAGCTCAGATGCGTGCTGCTGGATGAGACCTCACTGGAACACTTCTATGTTCACAGTCTGTCCTGCCCTGGGCGGCTTGCCCCGTAAATTCCAACCGGACAGGACCTCTTGAGGAGTGTGAGAGAGCTACACCCACCCAGTATTTCTTCTACAGAGAAACTCTGGACATATCCCCCTCCATTGAGCAGAATGGACGCATTCACACAGGCCAGGCTCTGTGCCTTGTGCTGGCATGGGTCATTACTTTCCTCTTCATTGTGCGGGGGGTCAAGTCCACAGGAAAGGTAAGAAAAGCTCCCCCCTCTGTGGAACTCTGTGTGCAGGCTTGAATAATAACACCAGCTCACCGGGAATTAAACCCCCGACTTCATGGCTCCTGTTTTGGAGTTTTGGCGGCATTTTCGTTTCCAGCCAATCACAGCGGTTTGCGCCTCTCTGACCTCCATCCTCTTACTCCTTCATGCTGTAGCTCTCAGCAGCCCGTCATCTCCATTGATGTTTTTCTCAGATTCTGTCTGAAACGATGAACACACTGACGAAAGGTCAAACTTTTGGGTACGGAAGCATGATTGTGTCTGCAGGCAGAGAGCAGGATTGAAGTAACTTAAAAGGAGGTTAGTTACTATGTTAGTTACTGAGTAGGAACATTTTAGTGATGCGTTTGTATTCCTCTAGTGTTGTTGCTCTGCCCGCAGTAACACATTTCTTAAAATGACAGCTATGACCAGCTATGCTGCTTCAATGGGAGCAAAATCATCCAGTAATGCAAAGTCTAAATTATTTCTGTGGCTCTCAGAGGTCACAGACACAACAAGAGCCTAAACAATCTGACTGTATGTATGTAAATCTGCAGGGAAACACTGACGCGCAAACATTTGGCTTCACTTTTTGAAAAGAAAGAGAAACAAATTATTATTTTGCCTGAAAATGTGTTATAAGCAGATGCTGGTCCTCTGGATCACTTTCCATGAAAAGCTGCTAAGAAAACTTTTTTAACCTTTACGTTGCCCTTCTTGAGTTTGGTTCAGTGGCTTAACTAAGCTGGGGAGTCGTTTCTCAACAAGCTTAAAATGGACATAAGGAAAGAACGACAGAATAATAAAAGGAAGTCTGTTGTGGGGCTCAGAAGGGAAAGTTATTTAACTTTAAACAAAATTATAACCACTTAAAATGCTACGAAGTCTTCCATTTTGGGAAGCAGCAGAAACAGGGAATGGAGAGGATGAGTGCACTGCACGTCTGTGCAGGACGACAGTGATGCCTCGGGTCGTCAAATGACAATGGAACCAAATAAAACCTGTTAACCAGCAGGGTCTGGACAAGCAGCAAAGACAAAGATAAAATACTTTAAGTCAACCTAGCTGTATTTGCCACATTCTGCATTTGCTGCTTTCTGTGGGCTACCATAAAAAAAACAACAAAATATCTCAATTTTTTTAATGCTGATAGTGTTTGCGTGTTGTTTTTTCTATTCAGACAAATTGTGATGTGTTTTAATGGATAAAATAATTTCAAAGGATCCCAAGCCTTTGAGCAGTAACGTGTGTACACGTGAAAGTACTAACACAGAGGTACTGTGTTAGTACTTCTTGATGCTGCAGTCGATATTGAAGTTTTTTTGTAAATTTAGCAAAAAAACTTTCCACTTTTCAAATGGAATTTTATGTTTTTCTCTGGAAAAGTTCATCGCTGCGACAGACTGGTAAACTGTCCAGACCTGTACCCCGCCTTCGCCTGACAGTACCCGGACAGGCTCCAGTGACCCTGTGACCCTGAAAGGGATAACGCGAGTTAGGAAAATGGAGGAAGTTGATCTGCTTTTGTTGTTTTTTTTAACAGAAAACCATCCTGACAGAGACGTTTAGGTCCTTTAGGGTCCTAAAGTTTGCACAGAAAGCTGAAGTAAATGTTTGCGTTTGAAGAGCACTGACTTTGGTGGTGGTCTCGCTCTACAGGTGGTGTACTTCACAGCCACCTTCCCATACCTGGTCCTCTTCATCTACCTGGTTCGGGGCTTCACCCTGCACGGAGCCCTCAACGGTGTTAGGTACATGTTCACACCGAAGGTGAGGCCAGATCCACCGCTGTGACCACAATGCTCAAAGCTTTGCTAGAGTAAACCGAATTTTTTCTGCCCTTTTAGATGGAGCAGTTGGCCAATCCTGTGACTTGGATCAATGCGGCCACCCAGATCTTCTTCTCTCTGGGTTTGGGTTTTGGCTCCCTCATAGCCTTTGCCAGCTACAATCAGTACCACAACAACTTCCAGCGGCAGGCCATTGTCGTCTCATTTATCAACAGCGGGACCTCCATCTTTGCTGCCATCATCACGTTTGCCATCTACGGATTCAAGGCCACTGTGAACTATGAGAACTGTCTGGAGAGGTTTGTGTGTCTCTGTTGCATGTTATCGTGCATTTGGATGGGGGGGGTTTGGAATCAGCGTTCTTCCTCTTCCTCATACCTGTGTCGCATTTATAAAAGACTGTCCTATCACAGATCCAAGTCCTTTTATTGGCTCTTTTATAACAACTTCATGAAAGCAAACTAAGTCTTGACAAACACTCAAGAGCAGAGCTCTGCAAAATAAAACAGGAAGTCAATGGAGTGAACTTCACCATAGGATCAGGGGAGCTCTGCCCCCCCAACAGAGGAGCTGAGACGCAAAGACAAACCAGAGAAAACCTTAGGTTCAGCATGCTGTTGTTGCACTGGTCTTGCAGGACACGTGTGTTGCTGCTGAACACCTTCAGCCTCGCCGAAGACTCCATCTCTTTGAACAACGTCCTGGAGGTTATGGACAGGCTGAACGCCACGTACCCGCAGCAGTTCGCTGAGCTGTCCAGCAGACTAGAAGACTGCAGCCTGGAGAGTGAGCTGGACACGGTAGGTTCTTCATTCTTTCTGCTGAAGCGCACAAAAACATTTTATCAGCAGACTGTCAGTTTTGAAAATGATGAATGAGGGCCGTTTTCAACATGCGTTAACATGTAGATGGGCAAGATGCATGATCTTTGAGTCTAATTGAAGCTGATGTGGGCAGTGCTGCATGCACTGGTTTCCAGATATGGGCATCGAGGTATGAAGACGCTGATGCAGTCAAAATGATGTTTTCATGAAATACTGAATCAAGAAAAAATACAATGCAACCATTCCGTCTGGAGCACAAAAGACCAAACCCATCTGAATAAAGATCAAATGTTGTAGGTGACCTTTAAACATTTACTCACATTAGCTGGTGCACAAGCGCTTCCTCCATGTCTGCTTCAATGCAAATAAAAAAAAGTTGTCTTTGAGGGTCATGAGCTCAGGTATGAAGTGTTGTGACCAGGGATGGTACGGGACCGGTACCGGGATAAGATCTGGCAGAGGTACGCACGGCTATGCGTTTAGTATTTGCTGCTTTACCACTCAGAGAAAAGCAGCCGCTGGCTAAAACTGTGAACCAGGCAGCACTTTATCTCATCATTTTGATTTGATTTGATTTGAATTTTTGATTTGAAATGGTTTATTTCAAGCAATCAAATAGAAATACCCAAAAGCAATACAATCATCAGCTATACATTCATACAGTAACTAATCAAACTTAGGATAATCAGGCATATTAATAAATATTGCTTGAAAGGAAGTGGAAGGAAGCGAATTTATATAATCCCACCTCGTTATACTTTAACCATTTTATTACATGATTTATCAATATCCGGTTCCTGGCTTTTATCAGACAGAATTAAGAATCATAAAGTATCAATAAAGCACATGACAAAGATGAATTACTTAATTGTAATGTAAAAATAACTATTTTAGAAATCAACATGGCAAATGCAGATCAGTTATATAAAATATATGCAGATTATGTTACTTATAAAAGTCATTCATATGATAAAAAAAATACTATATCTGTAAAATAGACAAAACACTGTTTCAGAGATTTTCATAGCAAAATTTCATCAAGTATCAAAATTTAAAAACATGCAAATTTATGTTACATTAGGCAAGATTTTTGAATCAATTTATCAATTTTTGGAGCAAGTGGAGTAATATCATTAAAAATTTTAGCTGAATGATGTACAAGCTGAAATTAGTAGAGAAGAAGAGAAGGAGAGAGTGCATTTTCTGCATTTTTACGTTTTTTAGTACAATAATCAATTTGAATATTTTTTCACAAAGCCTCGTCTACATTTTTATTTACAGTCTAGTTCTCAAATATATTTATCTGTATTAACGTTATAACGATTCATTTCAACAGCGATTCATATCATAATTTGTGATTTCTGATCCGATTCATAGTAGATTTTGGTTCATTTTAAACGATCAGAGTCACTGACCTCAAATGGATCCTGGTCATCTTTAGCCAAAACCTCAACCAGTACTGGATACTGAACAGTCCAGGTAAAGTTTTCAGATTCAAGATAATCAAATGTAAATGAAATATTTGTACAAACAAACAAGTAAACAAGAATAAGAATTATTTTTAAGGAGTAACTGATTACTTCACTTTATTTACTGGGTGAAATAGTATTCAATTACATTAGTTATTCCCTCATTTAAGAAGTACTTCACCACTCATTACTTTTTTCCACTCACATACAAATTCAAAAGGGAGTAAAGTTAACACAAACAAGATACCCTCAAAATAAAAACATACAGGCAACTCAAAGCCAATCAGGTTTTTGCCCCACCTCGTTAATTTCACCACATGAACATGAAAAAATATAGCATAATTTATCTATAATATAATATAGTAGCCTATATAGTTCTAGACAGGTTGCTCATTGACACTAGGGCAGTGGAAGGCAGTTCACGTCCAAGACAAAATCGCACTTACCTGAAATGTGTTTGCCTTTGTTTTCAACTAATTGGAAATAATCCAAATATCTCCAGTTGCCGAATGGGCCTAGATTCATACATGTCTATATTTCCACTGTCTTCATCTTACTGTGATCACTCTGCATTAGCCCACATGCATCAGTAACTGTTTTTTTTATTAATATTCGTTTTGTTTGGTTTACGCAAGAGACAATGTCAGACTCTTTCCATACATTTGTGTGATTTGTCACCTTTGGTTGCACTGCACCAAAATGTGAGGAATGAAGTCATGAGGGTTTCTATAGTCTAGTAATTGTAATTTATTACGTTACTCCACTCCTGACAAGTAATTGTTCTGAAATTCAAGGATATCTGTTGTTTTTTTTCCTCCATAGGGCTGGAATTAGGCAGAGACATGTGCAATGTCTTAAAAAGTCTTAACTTGAATAAACATGTAGGAACCCTGGGTAATATATTATAATATAATTCTAAATGTTCTCTTTATTATTTGAAAATATTATATAACTCACAGGTAACTCACAGTTTCTCCATTAATATCAAATACATAAAGGTCCGAAATAATTATGCCTCAGTCACACCTGACCTTACAGGCGGATACCGGCTGTCTGCAGGTTAAAATTGGTCAAACCGACACGAGACACGCAAGTGACAGGCACAAAATATAAAGGTCGTAGACCACAAGGTAAAAATGTAGAGCGAAAATGTTCATGCACATTTTTTCTACAGGCATGCTGCGGGTGACAGGTCGTAGTGAGGGGTTAGGGTTAGTTACAGTTAACATGTAAAGATAAGTAGACATTTCGTATGGATTTTTGGGTTTTCAATCCCTTTATCCTTTGTGCTATCCTATGACCCCACCCTTACATTGACGTGTTCTTCCTACCATGACAAAGGTGGATAAAGGTGGAAAGATTTCATGTAATCTATGGACACCAGTGAAGATCACAAATCATTGAAGAAAAAAGGTTCAGAGCACTGTCTAGTGGGTCTAGATGACCCAACTCCCAATGTTAAAGTGCCTAGGATAGCACAAGGGTTAAATCTTGCTCAAAGCCACTTCTCACACCTCACTAGAGACTAGAGTGTGGCACAAGGCCACTGAACAACAGCATCATATGTACATTATAAGTGCCTGTAGCGAACAGTTAGCCCTACAAATACCTAATGATACGCATATCACACGCACAACAAAGGTACATTTCATCTTAGTGATGTCCCTTGAGGTGGTTGCACGAGCGTCAAAGGAACTGCAAGACACACCTGCGCTCCTGTGCAAGTGTGTCATCCTGTCTCTGACCTCCACAGTCCCAGACAACCCAAAACCCCACAGCACCCGTACAACCCCCTATGGGTGCATATGACTAAGACTTTTTCTAGACGGTTATGTCATCCTGGACAAACCGGACCTTGTCTGGTCTTGGCAGCTATGTTGACCCTGATGACTCCTTGGACACTGCCTGGATCTTACAGTTGCTGTACATTTTTGCAACCACCTGGGGAGGGGCTTCCAGTGTTTCTATGTGTCAGTCCCAAATCCAAACAGACAAGAATGTTTTGTGTTTCACCAATATCTCATCTTTACATTGGACATTCCTCCTCTCCCTCCATCTCTCCTGCGTTCTTCTTCCACTCCAGGCTCTGGCGGCGGCGCTCTGGGGGAGGTGTAGCCCTCACCACCACCCGTGCCCCAACTTTGATCCCTCTTGTAAGGACATTTTTGGCAATCAGTGCAGATACAGGCTGACCCTGAGTGTGCTTTGCATTGGCCTAAGCATGCTGCTTTTACGCTTGTGTCACAGAGAAAGCATGCTTCTTATGCAACGTTCACACCGGGCATGTGATGCACGTTCAAGAACGTGCTGAGCGCGGGTTCTTGAACACACTTTTACCATATGGTGTACACACTAGACCTTCGCTACCCGATACTAGCGCACAGTTGGAAGAGGTTTAGAGTGTCACAGAATTCCAGCTTGGCACAAACTGTAATTATTAATCAATTACTCCTCCATGATCAGCTTTCAAATGGTTGGTACTTCTGTGTTTTAAAAAATGACGTTATCCATACACCAAGTGGTTTAACTTTCAACGTGCGTTCAATGGCCACGCGTTTTGTACGAAGAGCCCAAAAACATCAAACTTGCATAGCGACGCCTGAACGCGAGAGTTCAGAACATGAAAACGTTTGTTACATAGACTTTTCATTGGAATCGGTCGCTTGAACGTGCGTTTCCAAGGCCGGTGTGAACGTAGCATTATGCATATTAGATGTCAGACCAGTTTAAAGGACGTCTGTTTTATTTGTTCCAGCAGAGACCCGTTCCTTTCTTCCTCTATTCCCTGTTGTGTTTTTTTTTTTATGTAAAGACTCTGTAATCCACGGTTCACGTGAAATCCTCCTGTCAATATTCAGTCTGCACTTGTCATCCATTAGACAATCACTTTGACTAGATCTCCCAGCAACACATGCAATACATATTTGAAAATGCACTCAACTTGAATAGGGTTGATGGGTAATCGAGGCTTATGTCTTTGTTTGTTTTTCAAAGTAAAGTTCAGGGCAGTACAACTTTTTTCTAGCTCTGGAAAGATTACTACTTGTACATCATTAAAAATCAAAATGTTGATAAGTGAGCTTTAGAGTCCTGCATTAAAAACAAATAATCAATCTGTCTCCTGGTTTTTCTGAATGTGTTTGTAAATTAGATTTGAAACCGTTTTTCTCTTTTATGTCACTGTTTAAAGAGAACTTTAAAGAAACTTAATATTGTCAGTTTTTTACAGCTTTAAGTGTGACATTAAAAAAAAATGGAACAGAACACAATAGGAAAGTATTTCAAGTATTTCAAGTACTGTTATGGGCCTCCGTCCTTACACTGATGATCAAAAATGATCACGTTGATCCAGAATGGATCATACATGATTGATGGTGTCTATCTGGGTTTCAGGCTGTGGAGGGCGCCGGCCTGGCCTTCATCGTCTATAGTGAAGCCATTAAGAACATGCCTCTGTCTCAGCTCTGGTCCGTGCTCTACTTCTTCATGCTCCTGCTGCTGGGGATGGGCAGCATGCTCGGCAACATCACAGCCATCATCACGCCTCTGAGAGACTTCAAGATCACATCCTGCATCAGTGACGAGGTGTTTAACGGTACGGACCACATAAAAACGCACATCTAGCTGTGACCATGAATGGTCTGTCAATGCGTAACTTTTAGCGTCAACAATTTAGTCAGTCGTGGTAAAGTTTTAAATGAAATAACAATCTTCAGTCATACCGATGATGTTTGTGTATACAGACGTTATGAGACTCTTTGTTTGGTGAATGTAACAGGCCCAAAATGGTGTTTTTAACATGTTCTTGAGGCATTTTTCTCATGACGGAAGACATATATAAATCTGCTGAACATATATAAATAAAATTGAGATTATAATTGAGGAGTATGTATTAATTCAAATTGTTGTGAATCCGTAGCAGATGAAAACATACAAACTGCAATCACTTAATAAAAGTGTTTACCGCCATTTTTGCTTGTTCTTTACCAGATTTGGTGGGATGGCTTTAAAGTGATGGTTGATGGTTGATGGTCTGTCTTGCAGCTGGGGTGTGTGTGTTCTGTCTGCTGCTGGGCCTGGGGTTCACCACCCCCTCTGGGAACTACTGGTTTACCATGTTCAACGACTACGGAGCCACATTTTCACTGCTCTTAATCGTCCTCATCGAAGTCATTACTGTCAGCTACATTTATGGAATCAGAAGGTGGGTGGTGTTTGAAGAAACTCCGTCCTTTACAGGGACACTTCCTGTACCGTTAATGGCGGTGGGGGTCCCTTCCATCTGCTAACTATCTTCTCTTCTGCTCTCATTGAAGGTTTGAAAAGGACATAGAGGACATGCTGGGTCACCGTCCCAACTGGTACTGGAAGATCATGTGGGTGGTAGTGAGCCCCCTCCTCCTCATAAGCCTTTTTGTGTTTTATATCGTCACCTACATCCAGGGAGGGACCCCCACCTATCAGGCATGGGACAAAGATGTGGTAAGTGGGGCAGTTGCTGGGTTAGTTCAATATCAGTTCCTGTAGCAACAGTGCAAAGCAATAGTAAAAATACAAGTTGTTCCACACTGAGAAAACTCACAGAGGACTGGTTGGGACCCAAAGTGGCTCCTGATTCCTGTGATTGATCGCTTCATTTTGGAACTCACACCTGCATGGAACTGAGGGTCAGACGCTAATGATGGTGTCCATTCTCTGTGGTACTTTCAGGGGAAGTCGGTACAGATGGAGTATCCGGTGTTCGGCCAGGTCTTCATCGGGCTGCTGCTCGTGTCTTCGGTGAGCTGTATTCCTCTGGCGGCTCTCTATGCCTTTTGTCGAAAGAGGAAACACGGCGTCGTGCAGAAGGAGGTGGTGAGCACGGTGGCTGCTTAGCCAGCCTCGAGCTCCGGTCGGGCAGAGACGGTCTCAGCTCTGTCTGATCTTCGTCAACACTCCAGCATTCATCGGGAAGAGAAAGTTGAACATCGGCTGAACTCCTCCTCCTCCTTGCTGTCATTCAAAGTAGTCAAAGCTGCTCCTCCTGCTGACATCTAGCAGAGGGAGGAGGAACCCTGTCGGATCAAACGGTCTCTCTCCTCACTTTTAGGACTCTGTTTGCATCAGCATCCTCTTCATCCAAGCCTCTCACACCTGGTGAGGAGTGTTTGCATTGAGAGCAGCTGGAGCCCTCACTGCTGTTGGCAGTCTCATCCGTGTACGTCTACTGTAATTTCTCCTTTTTATTGATAGTGTTTCAGTATCTAACATGATGTGACTGAACAGCAGTGGGATCCTGACATGAATGTATGTAGAGCAGCTCACTGAGTGAGCGACACAAGTGTTTGTTTTCTTCCCTATTTTTAAGGCACAGTGCTGCGTTGTCCTGCTCCAAAATCGCTGCTTCAAGTTGAGTGAAAGTCTGAATCACGCAGTAAGATGAAACGAAACACCTGCAAAGAGAGATTTGCACTTGTTTTTTATGCAAACAGCGAGTTCCAGCAATCCGCTGTGAATCTTCTGATCAGAGAAGTAAAAAGCAGTAGTTTTCATCCCTCCAATCAAAACGGGACGATTCCAGGTCATCCCTGAGGAAACAGCTGCTGTGATTTCTGCAAGTTGTCAATGTGGGATTTGACTAAGATGTGGGATCCTGAAAGGCCTGTTGATGAACACATATGGTGTATAAAATGTCATTTTGCTACATATGAACTATTTTTTGATAACTAGTTTCGTATCTGTCAACTTCACACTGATGCCTTCATGCCTTCATGCCGGTGTTTGAAGCAGTAGATGTGTTCATGTGCCGAAACATAGTTTTAGCACAGGAACATGTTCATCTTTGATATTTAAATGTGTTTAATCTGCTGAAATATTTCAGTGTTTTCATTGTTTTATGCCTTTGATTTGACATGCACAATCCACCAAGGGTTAGTTTGACATCAGTGGAGCACCTTTATTATTTTGTCCATCTGTTTTTACTAAATAAATACGATGTTTGTGTAAGGACTGGTGTGAATTTTATTGTTTTTGATATCCTTTAAGTCTTGCAGACATGTCAACTTTATGATGCAGATAAATGTTTGTCAGTCACAGATTCTGAAAGTTGTTCCACTGAAAAGCTGAATCTGGTCTGTAATGTTCATGATAGATTCACTTCAACTGTTACAACAGAATAAAAAAAGATATCCAGAAAAATCACATTGATAGATTTCTACAGAATTTATTTGTACAATAGTGCAGAAAATAAGTATTAAGATCTTACAAACATGCACAGTTTCTGTCCCTTACAGACCCTTTACTTATTATTTAGAAGCCCTTCTACCCTCCACTGGTTACCTGTATTAATGTCACCTGATTGAACTGGTTATCTATATAAAAACACATGTCCACACCTTTAACAGTCAGACCACATCGTCTCCACCAATACCAAAGAGCTGTCAAAGGACACCAGAGACAACATTTAGACCTGAACAAGACTGTTGATGAACCAATCTACAATAAGCAGCAGCTTAATGAGAGGAGATCAACTGTTGGAAATATTATTAGAGAATGGAAGAAATACAAGATCACTGATGATCTCCCTCCACCTGGATTTCTATGACAGATCTCACCAGATGGAACAAAGATCTGGAGAACGGTGAGGAAACAGATGAGAACTGATCAGTGACCTGAAGAGAGCTGGGACCACAGTAACAAAGGTTACTATAGTAACAAACAACCTTGTCATGGGTTCAAATCCTGCAGAGCTCCAAAGGTCCTTCTGCTTAAGGCAGAAAATGTCCAGACCCGTCTAAAGTTCTTCAGAGAGCATCTGGATAATCCAGAGGAGGACTGGGAGAAGGTCATGAGATGAGACCAAGATCTCTTTGGTTTAAACGCCACTCACCGTGTTTGGAGGGACGAGAATGCTGTGTTTCATTCCAAAAAACACCATGCCCACTATAAAGCATGGGGGTGGAAACATCATGGTGGGGGTGGTTTTTCTACAAAGGGGACAGAACGACTGATCTGTACGAAAGAAAGGATAAATGGACCCATGTGTGGAAAGATTTTGGAGAGAGATCTCCCTCCATCAATGAGAGCATTGAAGATGAAACATGGCTGGACCTTCAACCATAACAGTGATCCCAAAAACATCACCTGGGTAACAAAGGAGTGGCTTCACAAGACACATTCAAGGTTCTGGAGTGTCCTAGCCAGTCCCTGGACCTCAATCTAACAGAGAATCTGTGGATGGAGATGAAAGTCTGCTTTCCAGCAACTGCCCCAAAACATCACAGCTCTGGAGAAGATCTGCATGGAGGAATGGACCAAAAGTAGCAGCTACAGTGTAAACCTGCTGAAGATTAGGATTACCTTATGAAGTATTGAGGTGAACTTTCATTATATATAAAAATAAATAAATACAATTATCAATCATCAATCATTGTGATTTCCTGGATAATTAGTTTACTGTCTGTTGTTACAGTTGAAATGAGTCAATGATGAACGTTACAAACCAAAGTCAACATTTTAAGTGGAACAACTTCTAGAATCATTGACTGACAAATACGCTTTTGCCCTACAGCACAGACCCCATGTGACTTTTTCAGCCAGTAAATGTGATGTTCTGACAACGTAATTAGTTCACAGGTTTACTGACTGAAAAATATATTTTTTGGCTCCTCTATTCTCTGAATCTTTTGAGGCGTTCTTTCACACCAAGGTGGGAAGACTTTTTGCTTTTGGTTGATATTTCATTTAGAAGCATGGCACTGCTGAAAATTTAGCTCCTGGAATGATAAATATGTCCTCATGTCTCATGGCTACTGATCTATTGTTCCCTACCCCATCCATTGGTGAGGGTACCATCCCTCAATGGAGGTGGCTGTGACCCTTGGGTACTGGGTACCCGGGCCGGGCAGTCCTCTCTCCGTGCAGGGAGAGGAATCCCTGAGTTCTCTGGCTAGGCTGTGACCTGGGGTCACATCACATCTGAGGCTGGGGAAGTCCGTGTCCCTGTGGTGCTGGTTCTGGTCTTTGGTTCTGGTCTTTGCCTCAGAGTGTTGCGTCTTCAAAATTCCAACAGTGGGGGAGCCTGGTTGGTCCATGTTTACCACGTTTTCAAGGACTCCACCTCTTCTCTTGGGTGGCTGCCAATAGCATGAGGCAAATCTCCCTTTGGGCTGAAGTGGTGGTGGGGGTGCTCAGAACCTATGGGTGGGGGCTTGTCTAGGGCTGAGGGAGCTCTCCCTGGTAGGTGGAGCCCTGTGGCGGGCCCCCATGGCGCGGCAGAAAGGCTGTTTTCTGACTGGGCTGGAGCTTGCATTTTCCATGCCCCTATGCACCCCTACTATCTGGCGCTGGGGGCTCCTGTGGTGGTCCTTCCGGCCCTGGTCTGGGTGGCTGATGTTGTATTACCCGGCGGACAGATTCCCCTTGACTTGCTATCCTGCACAGGTGTCGGGGGGGGGGGGGGGGGGGGGGGCTCTGCTGCTTCAGATGGGGGATTGCTCTGGGGGCACTCCTCTCTTTTTACATTCCATCATCCACCACAGTAGAACATAAATGCTCACCTGAGCACAGGTGTCTGCTCACCTTTGCACAAATAGTATGCGTGGCAGAATGATAAATGCTTGACGTGTTTTTGTTTCTATGCACAGGTATGTGAGTGTAGTTTTATTGTGTACATGTATGTGTGTAAAGATGTTTGGAGACAACAGGTATGTTTGCAATATTTGAGTGTGTGGATAGGCCCCGACCTCTTTCACTAACATCTACACCTGACAATAATAGTGATAGACCTCCAGCTACTTGTTGCTTTGTGTTTCTACTCCCCCCATACTTCTTTATTCATCCTCCAACTTCTTTAACCCGCCTTTTCTCCCCTTTCTTTGAACCCTTATCCCTCATTTCTAACATGCCGCTCTCTTGTTTTCTTCAGTCCGCTCCAACAAGAAATCCATACAATTATAATTAACATAAATAAAGTTTAGCCTCAAATCCAAAAGGGGTTTATACGAACATACACTTCTGGTGTCAGAAGACTCACAACCCTCTATCAGCGCAGTAAAATCTGTCCAACACAAGAGGCCTTCAGCTCTCATCTGTTTGCTCAGCTGTTGGACAGGACAAGTTAGAAAAAAACAAATAATGTCCTTATGTCTATTTTTTCAGCCATACACTTACAACCATGGAGCACGGTGTGGGCCAGCATCAACTAAACATTCCTAATGTGCTCTACACAAAAACATCCTGAACTTCCGACACAAGTTTGAACCTTTGAATGCCAACAGCAAAGTGTAGAGTCCAGTCCTTTAACCCCTTCATGCCCATGGTACAAAAGTTCATCAGACCACTTCGGCACCAAATTTACCTTAATGTAGCATCTGTTTAAAGCAAAAACATCAGTGATTTTTTTCATAGATGGGAACAAATTAAAGTTTCAAAGGGTTCAGTTCTTTAGAATTCCTAAACCTGGAGACCTCTCATGGACCTAAAACCTCTCATTTCTGGCAAAGAGATGAACAACCACCAATTGAAAGCCTCTGATTTTTACCATCAACGTTGCTCTCAAGTTGTACTGCGGCTGAAAGACAGAGGCTGTAAGGAGGGGTTACAGGAGTCAAGCCTCACCCCTCCCTATCTATCATTTACCAAACTTGCTGCCTCAGTAAAGGCAGTAATATTATCAAGAGCAGCCCCACCCCATCCCACCTCCCAACCCCAGTTTCCCAGCAGCTGACACCGGTCTATGTTGAATCAACATTTTTGCCTTTATCATTGAAGCTGTACTTGTTCTATATTCCACTCAGCTGGTAAAAGCAGGCCTGTTCTGCATCTCCATCAGCAGTGGGTAACCCCTGAACTGCATGTGTGCGTTTGTGTGTAGACACATATTACTGATGTAGACTGACCTTCCAGAATAAAGCACCGACACAAAAAGACATTTATGACCATAAACAAATAAAAAGTGTGCAGGAAAACACATGAAGACCGTAAAGTGATTAAAAAAGGGAAACATCAAACTCTGCCAAGGCTGTTCAAGTGAGTTACTAGTGATCCACAATGATATTAACATCATATCTAATCTGCGCTGATAATGTGACCCTAAAAGGTTTGAACCGTGAAGCAGAGAGGACAAAGATTCACTTGGAGAGCAGAGAGGAAACATAAACACCTTTCAGTTAACTGCTTATGTTTGCTCAGATGTTCACACATGCTCCTCATGCCGTCACACTCAGCCTCAGGACTCCCAGACTGTGAGGACATTTCACAGTAGGAAATGAAATATGAGGAACTCCTGCCAAAAATAGCACCTGCACTCTGTACTTCAGCCTTGGGGGGCTCAGGCTTTGTCCATTGCTCTGTGTGTTGAGGTGAGTAGATCTTCTGTAGCCCAAAACAGCGAGTCTGCAGAGGTGTGAAAGCCCACATAACACAGCCAGACCCCTTCAGTGTTCTGCACGGTTACAGTGTTGTCTTCACTTGTTACTGTGGACGCCTGGTTACTAACTGGTTAGTGGGGGGTGCTCGACATCAGAGGACCCCCTCCCCATAGGGTGGAGCAAACCCTGCTAACCTGCATCTGCTAAGACAGGAGGATCCAATGAGCGGTCGGATTCGTCCAGGTAGCATCTGGCATCTGGACCTTCTTTTTGTGGCCTACTCATTGAAACTGAATGCCACACATGCAGAGAGACCTTTGGAGCGGTGCTGACATTTAAAAAGGGGGACGTGGAGCTGAAATGTAACCCTTTATGACGACAACTTCCATGATTGACTATATGACTATATTATGGCAACCCATATTATAACTACACAGTACTTCTCTAAGGTTGCCAAAGCTTGGATGCTTGTAGCTGCTGTGGCAACAAGCTTTAACCCGGCTGGTACTTTTCTTCTTCTGGCTTGTTCTGGAACCTCCGATTAAGGTCAAGGTCTACTGACCCAGCTTTCCTTCTGTTCAGACATCATAAACACCACTTCTGTTTAGCTAAGGGCCAGCCTCTGCAAAACCCATCAACAATTGTACATCTTACTGCTTCAGTGCATCAGGTAGGGTTTCGGTCGCCTCCAGACAGAGGACCAAATCAAAGCTGAAGTTTTGAGAGTGATCGTTGCATCCGCTGCTGAAGCTCTGGAGGACCTGTAACCCTTGTGCTATCCTAGGCACTTTACCATTGGGAGTTGGGTCATCTAGACCCACTAGACAGTGCTCTGAACCTTTTTTCTTCAATGATTTGTGATCTTCACTGGTGTCCATGGATAACATGAAATCTTTCCACCTTTGTCATGGTAGGGAGAACATGTCAATGTAAGGGTGGGGTCATCTAAGATAGCACAAGGGTTAAGGGTCATTTCTTCAAGAAATGAACAACAGCAGGGAGGACCTTCCTTCAGTGTGTGACACATCTGTGGTGTCATTTGAATAAAGACATTGTAATATCTGATGTGAAATTGCAGGTCTTGGGCGGGATCAGTTGGGTGTGTTAGTCCAAGCAGGTGTGGGCGTGGCCTCTCACTGGTTCCTGTCCCCATCTCCTGACCAGCTGTTTCCTCTCTGTGGGCTTTAACTCAATCTCTGCTTCTTTTTCTTCAGCCACTGTCTTCTTACAGTTTCCATCGATCTCCCTGTTTTCGGTAAACAACATCTTTCTCTTTCTCTCTCCTTCTACCTCGCCTGACCTTTCACTCTCCTCTTCGTGTCCATCTGAGACCAAACTTTAGCTTTGACATTCATCTGCTATTTTGTCCGTCATACTTGTCCACACCAAGGTTGTTCCAAGTAACTAAACTAAAAACTAGGTGTAAGCACAGGTAAACGCTACCTGCACGGCGTTTCTGCCTGACGCACCTCCGACGGTGTCAGTAGGGCAGCTGCAGGGTCATCAGCCGGGAGCCACCCTTCATTGATGTTTCGTTCCATTAATCCCGGAACATCTCGTGGTGGTGGAGCAACGGCAGAGACGTCTCCCTGCCGCCCCCCGCAGCTGCCCTTAGGACCCATCTTTTCCCCATGAACTGTCCTTCCTCCTCAACCATAGCCAGAAACTGGCTTTTTCAGCCTCCTCCGCCAAGTCCTTGGATGCCTTCTTCAATTTCGACCCAGTCACTCCAACTTTCTTAAGGAGGAGCTCGGTGGATGTTCCAACAAAGCCCCTGCAGCCGACTTCCACCAGGCAGATGATGGTTGACCACCCAGCATCTTGGCACTCAGCTACCAGCTCTGTGTATTTGTCCTTCTTCCTTTCATATGCAGCATCCATTCCTCCCTCCCAAGGGATTGTGAGCTCTGCCAGGATTACTGCTTTGGCTGCAGAGGACCACAGGATGATGTCTGGTCGCAGAGCGGTGGTAGTTATTTCTGGTGGGAACTTGAGCTGACGGTCGAGGTCCACCCTTAAGTTCCATTCGCATCCTGGTGTTAGCAGTGATGTTGTCCCTCTCTGGTTGGTGTTCTGTGCTCCAGCCCCTTCTCCAACAAAGTGGATCAAAGACGGTGTCTTCGTGGGACGATCTTTAGCTGCCTCCATCCTCCGTACTTCCAGGACCTCTGCCAGTTTCCTCAAGACCTGGTCATGCCGCCATCTGTACCTACCCTGGGCCAGAGCTGCTTTGCAACCGGACAGGATGTGTTGTAACGTCGGGCTTGGAGTCTTGCAGAGATGGCAGTTTTCCTCTGAGCCAAACCATAGGCTCAGATTGCTGGGGCTGGGTAGGGTGTCATAGGTGGCCCGGATAAGGAAGCTCAGCCTTGCTTGAGGCATCTTCCATATGTTAGACCACCCTATGGTCCTATTGACAACGCCTTCCCATGTTGTCCAACGCCCTTGTTGTGGCTGGCTGAGTGCTTTAATCTTGCACTGGTTTTCCTCGCTCCTGTTCACCTCTTCAATTACCAGCTCTTTCGTCTCACTTCTTGTGGCTTTCGACCAGAACTTGGGGGCTGTTCCCCAGCCTAACCCAGCTCTGCCGGACTGCGTCTTTCCCACGATTTCGTTGTGCTTAAGCTTGCTGATGGCCTGGTCAACAGCCTCTTCTGCCTTCCATTTGCTTCCGGTTCGGACAGGTGCCTTGGTGTTTCTTACAACAGGGTCGGTTGAGTCTCTCAGCTCAAGCACAAGCCTTGTCTTCTCCTGTCTGTAGCCTAGGCTGATGGGCTTCAGTGGCAGCTGAAGTGTGTTTCTCCCAAAAAGGCCTGTGTTGGACAGACTTCGAGGTAAGCCAAGCCACTAACGGATGAAATTGTTTGCTTTGGCATCCATCTTTGCTACTGTGGATGATATAATCTCACACAACTTCAGGGGCCACATCAAGCGTGGATAGAGGATGAATTGGTAGCACCACACTTTGAATTTCCCTGGGAGGTGGCTTTTGTCAATCCTCTCCGGTCCATCCCTAAGCTGGAGCATAATGGTGGCCGGCATGTGGTTGTCAGACAGCTCCGCCGTATACAGTCTTCCCAAGCTTCGCACTGGTTGCTCAGCCAACAATGGAATTCTTTCTCCATTCACTGTGAAAGAGATGTGGTCATTCCTCACCCCCTTCCGGATTGAGAGACTGCGAGACTTTGAGGGTTTGATTCTCATTCTGGCCCATCCAAGGAGATCTTCAAACCTCTTCAGGAACCTGGTAGTACATGGCGCTGTTTGCAGCAGGCTTGTTACATCATCCATGTAATTCTGCAAGGCTGGTAGTCGCTGGCCTGACTGTGACTTTGTCCCTCGCCCCATTTGCCTACCACCAATCAGAATGACCTCGAAGGCTGCCGTGAAGATGATGGGAGAGATTGAGCAGCCCATTGCGATGCCCTTCTCAAGATGGTGCCAACTGGTGGTAGCTTCCTGTGTGGTGTAGCATACTTGGAAACTACTGAAATAGTTGCATATTAGCCTCTGGATACAAATTGGGATGTAGAAGAATTCTAGCGCAAAGGTTATGAGTTGATGAGGAACTGAACCATAGGCGTTTTCCAGATCCAGCCAGACCACATGCAGGTCAGACTTCTCGCGCTTGGCTGCTTGAATCTGGTTCCAAATCATAGTCGAGTGTTCCACACAACCTGAGAATCCTGCGATGCCTGCCTTTTGGCAGCTGGTGTCAATATAATTGTTTTCCAGTAAATAGTTAGCCATTGTCTTTGCCACCACTGAGAAAAAAAAAGTAGATTTGATAAAACATTTTATTTTACTGAGAAAATCAATAAAAAATTTAAGTTTGGAAAAATGAAAACATTAAAAATATTTAAACAATAAAAACTAAACTGAAACAAGTAAATCTACACTGGAAAAAAACTAAAATGAATTAAAAACAAAAGTTAAAAGAACTAACTGAAAAATACAAAACTATATTAACTATGAACACCAATGAAAATGAAATGGTAAGATAAAAAAAAACTTTGGCAATCAGAAACAACCCCCCCCCCCTTGTCATGGGGGCAACACCTGAGAAATCTGCAGTGCCACAACCATCTCCTGCCCGCTTGTAGTGCACTTCACTCTGCTTCAGTGAGTGAAGGGTGGGCGGGGCATGTGAGGAGGGGCTGCCAGGTATGTGTCAGGAACGGCCAAGATCATATTTTTGGAATTTAGCGGTTTTTTTTTTTAAAAATTAGCATTATTTGATTGGATGTTATCGGTAAATGAACGTTACAGACAGGCTTTCACACATGACATTGGGACACAAAAAGGACACTGGCTATTTTCGCTATTTAACCTTTATTTAACCAGCAAAGTCCCATTGAGATTAAAAACCTCTTTTCCAAGGGAGTCCTGGCCAAGAGGCAGCACATTTCAATACAAAAAATACATAAAAACAAACATTAAAACCACATACATCATAAAAAGCAGTTGCACATTATTATTTCAGTCTCTGATGCTTTGAGCTTGTTCTTAAAAACATTTAAAGATGCCCGTTCAGTTAGTTTCCAGTCTTTCT
Source organism: Oryzias latipes (assembly GCF_053564925.1). Lineage (NCBI taxonomy): Eukaryota > Metazoa > Chordata > Actinopteri > Beloniformes > Adrianichthyidae > Oryzias > Oryzias latipes. The sequence continues at coordinate 9,757,528 of NC_136252.1, forward strand.
GTAGCATATTCCAAGCAAAAGGAGCAGAGTGGACAAAGGCTTTTTGTGCGGGCAAATGGAACAGAAAGCAACAACTGGTCTTAAGATTCTTAAGGAGGAAGATTCCACACTTCTTGTGATTAAGGAACAAATGTAGGGAGGCAGTGATCCAAGCAAGGCCTTGTAGATAAAAGTGTACCAATGTCCCTGCCTCCTAGTGGCCAGAGAAGGCCATTGTACTCTGAAATACCATCTGGGCAAAGGGGGCAGGTGCTTGAGCAACCCCACCCTCATCATGAGTTTCAGTCATCAGAAAGGACGGCTGAAGTTTCAGTTAAAGCTTTATTGTTTTGTTCCATTTGAACGTTAGTTTGGTTGGCATCTCTGTGCAAACAGCAAAGACAGACTCACAGCTGCTCTGTGGCAAACAAAGGTCTGTAAAAACAATCGAAACACCCCCCACCCGGAAGATCTGTCCACATCACATCTGCAGGGGAGGAGCGGGCCCCCACCACAGCAGCCTGTAAGGAAGTGCTGCTCTCTGCATACGACTGAGCTAAACCTGAACGTCTGAGGTTTCCACCATTTCTGTCAGGATCCTCAGCTTTAGGAGAGCTCTGGGTTTCCCCAGAAACCAGTGTTGGTGCTGTCTGCAGGCCTCCACTGCCAGCCCTCCTGCCCCTCCATTTGTGATTCAGACGACGGACGGGTCGCCCCCTCCGGCGGTCTCTTCCCTCCTGCTGGTGCCGCTCCAGGCCTCTCCGGCCACAGGAAAATGGTCTCGTTCTCACATGTTAGCGTACATGCTGGGTTCACACAGGACTAATGACAAACTTTATCTTACTGCTGTTGTTAATATTTGACATGTTTAATAAATGCTGTAAGTCCAGCCCCCCCCCTCCCCGGATCATGGCTTTGAGCCAGTCCTAACGGCCTGAAATCATTTTTATAGATGATGTGCTTCTTTTTTTAACTCTGTTAAATATGGAGTTAGGAAGGAACCAGGATTCAGGTTCTTTCCTTTAATGTGGGTGGGGGGCAAACTGCATGGTAGTTCTCTAATGTGTCTTTAGAAGCTAACAGGGGAGCTTAAGTCAGTTACTTCCAAATACTAACATTCACAAGTTTACTAAGGTAGCAATACTTTCCTGAACTACAGCAGGTGGAGCAGCCATAAGTCGCCTTCCAGGGATCTGCCACCTTTAATGCTGAAAACGCCATTCGGAACGGACTCAGCCAGAGAAAGTCCATGTTCAGAAAAATACACTTTACTTGTTGTTGTGGCCATTAAGTCATTCATTCATAAAATAAAGACTTTTAATTTTTACAATTATAGGAACACTTATTTGTTTCTATATAAATCAATGTGAACTTTTGAAGGTAGCTCATAGTAGTTCCTTTAAAATACAAAAACTGACCTGAACTAAAACTGCACAAGACTCAAACGTTCTTTCATTAGGACTTTGATGCTTTTTCATTCTTTTTCTTTTACGATCAATATATACATGAAAACATGGGTGTAGAATCCAACAAAAAGAAAAAAACTAAAGGTTCAAATCTGAACAGCGGCTAGACGCTGTTGCTCAGCAGAAGATAAGAACATATGCTATAAAAGTCTTCTATAATAAACCCACTTTTACCATCACCTCGCTCCGTCATCTGACAAAATATAAACACAAAACTTTATCAACAGATTTACCAGAACTAAAAGCCCAACATTTATTTCAACTGTTAGCAATTTCTTAAAAGCTGAAGAGCCACAACATGGTACAAAGAGCCATGTATGGCTCTTTGTACCATGTTGTGGCTCTTCAGCATGTATGGCTCTTTGGCTGCAGACGCCTGATTTAGGGTCATTTTGCCCCATTAAAAAGCAGCAACACATCTCACAGAGACACATTCATCAGACACTGGTCTGCCAAACAGCTGCTACAGGTGAGTGCTAGCACCTATAACTGGTTGCTGCTCTGTCACTTCTCCCAGCGGAGGAAAAACGGGTCAAGCGGGTCAGAGTGACCCTTTCAGGCAATGATAAACGGATGGGGCGTCTGCCTGACAGTCAGGAGGATGAGACCACCAACGGCAGCAATGCTACAAACGACTGGAAAGTCGACATCTAACAGGAAAATCTGCCAACAGCTCAGAAAAACCTGTTTTGTCCAAGAATGTGAAAACCTAAAGCGTATTGGGAGAAAGTCTCAGCCATCCGTTCAGGCTGTGTCCCACCCAGATCCCACTTCCAGGACCCCACAGGAACTGAAGGAGCCTTCGGCGTCAAAGGCCTTTGGTATTCCCAAAAATCCTTTAGGACCTTTCACACACTGGTTTTAACCCTTGTGCCATTTTTATGGGGTCCAGATGACCCCACCCTTCCATTGGCGTGTTCTCCCTACCATGACAAAGGTGGAAAGATTTCATGTAATCCATGGACACCAGTGAAGATCACAAATCGTTGAAGAAAAAAGGTTCAGCGCACTGTCTAGTGGGTCCTGATGACCCAACTTCCAATGTTAAAGTGCCTAGGATAGCACAAGGGTTAAAGCAGACCCACCACCTCACTGCTGGAAATCCTCCAGAAGAAAAAGAGGCAGCCAAGCCGGCAGGTTTCAAAGGCTAATCAAACGTCACCGTCTCCACAAGAGAGAGAGGCATTTACCCGAATGTCTGATGACAGAGAAGAAGGTCAACCACTGAAAAGACCAAAATACCCAGCTGTGCCACTTTAGTTTCAAATCAGTCGTTTTCTCAGGGAAAACAATGTTGTTGCAGCTGCATGTCGGGCTTCACCTCATACATTTGCAACTCCAGAAAGTGGAAGTTCCATCTTCAGTCTCTGCAGTCCGTCTTCAGTGTGGACTGAGAGGAAAGGCCTGAGGCCCCCACCAGACAGACTCCCGCATACTCTGTCCTGGCATGGACACACCTGATCCAGGTGTCAGTAGGAACAGACATCTGAAAAACATGCAGATATAACACCCCCCCCCTGCTTTAGAGGCATGTCAGGGTTTCTCCCTATAGTGAAATGTGGAACAAACAACATCAAAACTTTAAACCCAGATCATCATGGCCAATGTGAGAGCTGGAGATGGACCAGGAGAACAGATGGGATCCAGCATAGCTCAGTACAGAACCACTGATATGAGAAGGTCCAATCTGTGCAGAACTCTGGCCCAGTCTGAGGACTGGAACCTAAAGATCAGTGAGCCTGACCGCTGGCTGGATTTGAACAGCTGAGAGTCCAGGATTCTGAGATGACCCTGGTTCTGAGGTGTGCGTGGGATTGACATGAGATTTATGAAGTATTCATTTTTGGAGCAGTTCAGTGTTCCTTTGAAGTCAGCATATTAGCATCAGAACGGAACCAGGAACTGCAGCCAGCAGCTTCCTCTGTGTGTCGCTGCATAAGAGCCTGGGACGTGGCTGCACATCTGGCACCAAATCCCGCTCTGGTTTCTGGTAAAAATCAGTCAAAGTGACCCCTCCGTGTGGACCACAGTGAGCCCGGCACTCGGTCTGACTCCCTGCCCGCTCTGAGTCCATCAGAACCCTCGGCTCTGTCCCGGTGTCAGTAAAGGCTCCAGGCATGACGAGGCCGCTTTGAGCCGGGGGGCAAGGCAAGGGGCTCGCCGGAGCCCAGCTGCCGTCCACACGCAAACATTCAGTCCAGCTTCTCCTTCTGCGCCAGGCGGGGAGCATCCACAAAGTCCCGTCCGTTGAAGAGGATCAGGCCAGCAGTTGCAACACTGGCTGTCCCCCAGAACAGAACATAAGCCAGAGTCTCAGTCAAGGTCTCCCCTGCAGGACACAAAGGCATCATCAGGAGGAGCAGATAGATATACAGTGGGACAGAAAAGTATTCAGTCAGCCACCAATTGTGCAAGTTCTCCCACTTAAAAAGATGAGAGGCCTGTAATTTTCATCACAGGTATACCTAGAGACAAAATGAGGAAAAATAATCCGGGAAATCACTCAGTTATCTGATTTTTTAAGAATTTATTTGTAAATTATGGTGGAAAATAAGTATTTGGTCGTCTACAAACAAGAGGATTTCTGGCTCTCAGACCTGTACAGAGGATTCTCTGTCCTCCACCCGTTACCTGTATTAATGGTACCTGTTTGAACTGGTTATCGATATGAAAGACACCATTTCAGGCTCAGTTACTGATTAAAGTTAGGATAAAAGTGCAGAGAACTTCTGGGAGGTTTGACCCTTTCAGAAAGCTGGAGGTAAATACTTTTCAGGACTTGTGAGGATCTCTGATCCTGAATTTACACGGGTCTGTCTGCGGTGCGTCTCCAGTGCGCTGCGTGGGGAGTCCATCCCACGAGGGTCAGTTCCTTTGCATTAACTCCATTGTGTTTCTTGTCTGACCCCCTCCCCCCTGCATCCCGGAGGAGTGGTTCCCGTCACCTCTGTGTCAAGCAGCTCCTTGCACTCGAAGCTGATGCCCTCTCCGTCCTAACAGAGTTCTTGTAAACTACATCTCATGACACACTTTTGAACCTACACAATTAAACTTTTCGTCCATGGTGGCGTTATCTGTGACGTTTTCACTAAACTGTAAATATGAAATGAAGTCTCATAAAGTTTTATTTTGAAAGTAAAACGGAAAATTTTATTTTAAAATCCCGGTTGCCTGGCTTTTTGCCGCAAAATTGACGCTTCAACGGACTGAGAATAGAATTCCTGTGAAAGACTTAAGTTGCTGAAAGGTGGGACTGACGTGGAACGCAGACGTGACGGAGGCGATGTTAAAATTCTGATAAAAGTTCTATTTTTGTGTCAACACAACAGAGATGCATCGGAGATCCAGCGTTGACAGATTGCAGATGCACCGCAGACGGACTGCAGATGCACCGCAGACGGACTGCAGATGCACCGCAGACGGACTGCAGATGCAACGCAGACGGACTGCAGATGCAACGCAGACAGACTGCAGATGCAACGCAGACAGACTGCAGATGCAACGCAGACAGACTGCAGATGCAACGCAGACGGACTGCAGATGCAACGCAGACGGACTGCAGATGCACCGCAGACGGACTGCAGATGCACCGCAGACGGACTGCAGATGCACCGCAGACGGACTGCAGATGCAACGCAGACTGACTGCAGATGCAACGCAGACGGACTGCAGATGCAACTTAGACGGACTGCAGATGCAACTTAGACGGACTGCAGATGCAACGCAGACGGACTGCAGATGAACCGCAGACGGACTGCAGATGCAACGCAGACAGACTGCAGATGAACCGCAGACGGACCAGTGAAAATCAGACGCCTCTGTTCCAGCTGCAGGTCCCTCAAGCCTTCAAAGACGACTTCAGTGTCAACCTCAGATGCAGTGACGAAAGTTTGTTTCTTTTTACAGAGCTTTCAGTGTGAACAGTCTGGACCAGACCAGTTAAGACCCCGCCCCATCCAGAAGCAAAGACTGTGTTGAATGTGTTCAGGTCTTACCAGCCATCAGCAGGCAGATGATGCACATGGAGAAGGCCACGACCATGATGATGGGCAGCTGCAAAGACAGGCAAAGCATGAGCGGCTGCAGGAGGCGGGGCTGGCGGTCTGCCTCACACTCGTCTTACCGTCAGGAACTTCCAGTCCTTTTGTTCCTGCAGGGGGGAACTCGAGTCCGCCTCTTCCACGACGAAGTTCCCCAGGAACAGATCGATGGAGTCCTGGAGTTTGAGATGATTCACAGTAAACATCCACATTTTAAAATGTATCTAAAAAGTGTTTCGATTTTTTTTCTCACTAAGATTTTAAAGATCATCTTTGAAAAACCAAAACCTAGAGGTCAGATGAACCCGAACTCTGCATCTACCTGCACACATGGAGGCTCACCTGTCTGAAGCCATCAGAGAAGTTGTTTTTGTAGTATCGGATCATGGAGTTCCAGCCATCCATCAGCAGACCCAGCTGAGTTCTCTTCCCAGTCCTGAAATGCGGTCACACCGGGGTGATGCAGAGGTCACGTGCATCAGAGGTCACGTACATCAGAGGTCACGTGCATGGCTGCAGAGCTGCAGCATTCTGGTAACTTCCTCAGGAGGAACTCAAAAACTATGGGTTTTGTTTTAACCAATCACCCTTTGGTTCAAATGAGCAAGCACAGACGTTCCTGCACGTCAGGGCAAACGCATGCAGATAAAGACTGAGGGAGGATTTGAACCTCGTGAGGTAAAAGAAGCTTCTCTGAATTTTACAAAAACCTCTTCAGTGCAGAGGACAGTGCAATGCGGTGGCTTGCAGGCTTGTGCACGAGTCCCAGCAGAAGCTGCCGCTACACTTCAGACCACAGGAACCAAACTGAGAATCAACAAAAGTCCAGCGTTGACTCTTCAGCGACACACGCTGCGTTTAGTGGAAGTGTGGTTACAAAAATGATGTAAAGTAAACGAGGACGCAGCTTCATGCCTTGACAAATTCATCTGGTAAAAACTATGAAGAGAGAAGATTTCATTTGATCCACAGAAATAGAGGAGGGAAGATGGAGTCCAATGGAATTCATTAAACCAAACCTGTCGTTCAAGTGGTCCAGGCTGAAAAAAGGGAAAAACTGACCTGGTGAAGTCCGTCTTCAGAGCTCCGGTGCCGGCGTACTGCTTCGCACACGCGTCAGCGTTGTCTGCCCAGGCTGCATCCCAACACAGGAGACTTCATCAGATCACAACCCCCCCTCAGTTCACTGCTCCTGAGTCTGCAGCTGGGAATAGTCACCCACCATTCTTAAATGTCTTTTCAAAATCCAACTGCTCCTCGAGCTTCTGGCCCAGGTGCAAGACGCCCATCCTCTGCAGACACAGACACAATCATCAGGATCCCACAGAGCCTGGAAATGGGCACAATATCAGAATGACCCAGGAGCCCCCCCACACACACACACACAAACACAAACACGCTTCAATCAATGAACCATCTTCTGCAGATGGAGCTGCTTCCTGCCTGTGAGCAGGTTCTTCTTGGGACCAGGATTGTTGCAGAAGCATCTGTAAACGGTTCTAGACGGCAGCAGGTGAGGTTTTGTTTTTTAGTGTCGTCATGACGACACCAGCAAGAACACAGCAATGCAATGTTTCTCAAGAAGAAGCCCATTTCCAGGTCGAACCGCAGAGCTGAGTCTGGCTCAGCCCATTGGACCGGGTCATGGTTGGTACCTGCAGCTGAGCCTGAAGAGAGTTCCGGGCCAGCAGGCTCTGGATCACGTTGGTTCGGTCTAGACAGTCCATGCAGTTGCTCCGAAAGGTGCCGTCCTGACTGAGCAGCACCTTCCCATCAGAGTCCACGAGGAAGAAGCTGCACACAGACAACATCTCATTTTCACTGAGAACACCATGGCAGTGAGGGACCAAGGCCCGTTCCACTGACCCAAGCTCCTCCTGCGCCTCAGCCACCATGTCCAGCAGGATCTGCAGGCGGTGCCACCTCATGCGACTGCACTCCTTGTGGAAGTCAAAGGCCACGTACCTGCGGAGGAGCTGGTCATTACCCAAACATCTGCAGCTGCCCATCTTCCAGCAGAACACAGATGAGCCTCACCTGACCATGCCGGTACCCAGGCTAGTCACCAGGTTTCTGAAGGCCAGCTCCAGAGGCTTCTCTGAGCCATTCTGGTTAATCTGCAAATAGAAAAACAGCCTGAAGATGCTGCCTGATCTTTTTGCTTGAGGTTGACTTCATTTACAGTGGAGGAAATAAATATTTGATCCCTTGCTGATTTAGTAGGTTTACTGCTTCCTACCCCAAACTAGGATTTGGGGTTTACGACACACTGTCCTCAGCAGATAAGGACGGGTGCTGTTTGAACTGAAAAGGTTCATTATATAACACCGTAATGAACTTCTCAAGGCCGTTTCTCTGCTTGTAAGTTGTAACCTGCTACTTGTATTATCAATAAACGGAGCAAAGAGAGAAACAGTCCCTTCAAGATAAAGGATGATGGCACTTCTCCATCAGACTCGTTTCTTCCTTCTACACAAGAAACTTTGCTTGTTGGTGTGGTCTCTTACTGTGTTTCTCTTTATTTTCTAGGTGAATTTATGTGACCTGGTGGGGTTTCCATGAACATGAGAACAAAGAGAAATCATCCTAAAACAACACGGCAGGAGTTAGCTGATGATCTCAAAGCAGCTGGGACCCCAGTCACCAAGAAAACCATTGGTAAGGCTTTACACCACAATGGTTTAACATCTTGCAGTGCTGGCAAAGTAAAAGAAGCTAAAGAAGGCAGATGTGCGGAACCCCCTGAAGTCTACCAACAAACACCTTCATGACTTAGAGAATCAATTCCTTGAAGTTGATTTCTTGATTTTCTATCTCACTGTTCAAATGAATCAACCATTAGGATGACAGACTGTCCGTTTCTTCTTAAAAGAGCAAATCTACTGAATCCTTCAGGGATCAAATGTTTATTTCATCCACTGGATTGTTCCAAGTGTAAAAACCGGCTCTGTTCTGTTTCCTGCAGGTAGATTTTTACGCTCACACGATCTGAAAAGCATTTCAACAGCTCCTCTGAAGGGCTGTAGGTGCAGAGAAATTCTTCCATCTCACCAGGTTCAGCACCACCTGTCTGCCATAGAGCAGAACCTGAGAGTCGAAGTGCCTCTGCAGCCCATCCAGCTGAGGAGAGACGGTGGAAAGAGCATCAGACACAGACCCCGCAGGGCTATGGGGAGGGTCTCATAAATCAGACAGCACACTGACGTGGTTCCCCGCCTTGCTAATCTGTGGTTTGGGCTTGTACTTCAGATTGGGCCTCTGAGACCAGAAGAAGGGGATGGAGCCTCTGGTCTGGAAAGAAAGAAAGAGAGAAGCAGGAGACACCCAGTGAGGGTGGATCTCATGTTTGAGCTGGAAGACCAGAAGAAATGAGGTCTTCATTTGGATCTGAGCAGCAGTTTCACCTGAACAAACGAAGCTTTGCTTCCACCATACTGCACAATCTGCTCGGTTTCAACAAAGTTGGCGGCGTGTCCGTCCACGTCTATCCCTGCAGCAGAAAAACACCGTTTCCTACTGTCCTCGATGTGCTCAGATGCAGAGACTGAGACACTGAACTTCTGCAAGACACTGAAACTCCACAGGGGTCCTGGACTCTGGTCTGCTCCCAGGAAGAGTTACCTCGTACGTAGTAGCGCACGCCGGCTCGGAAGCAGCTCCGTCTGGAGATGATGCTCCACTCAAACTTCTTCCCATTGATGCAGCTGGACTTGATGCTGATGACTGCTTAGAGTTCAGAAAACCCACAGATCCATAACAACAAACAGTAAATGGTGTAAACTCATTTAGCGCTTTTCTGCCTTGCTTTAAGGCCCAAAGCCTTTTACAGTCACGGTCCCATTTACCCCCCCCCCACTGATGGCAGCTCCACTGCTGAACACTGGCACCAACATATAACCACCAGGAGCAACATGAGGGTCAGTGTCTTCGCCTTGCATTGGCAGGCAAGTCAGGAACTGACCCTCCGATCAGAGGTGGACCACTCTACCTCAGCACCGCAGGTCCCGCCTCTTTGCCAACAACTGACAGACGCAGTTGTCCCCAAACATTCCACTTGTGGAAAAAGGACACGCGTCCAGACAGAGAGAGCCAGCAGTGCACACAGAATCTACTCAAGAGGATTCTGCTTTTACATCAACAAGTAGTGTTTACTAAGAGTTATCAAGTCACAAGTGAAATAACTGCAAAAAACGTCAATAAAGGAGCGGCTGTGGGGCAGAGGCACAGTGGTCGACCTCTGATCCATAGATCACAGGTTCAGTTACTGCACGCCCCTCCGCCATCAGTGCGTGAATGTGTGTTCATGGGGGAACGGGGCAGTGACTTAACTGCAAGGTAGTAAAGCTCTGTAAGAGTATACGCCGTTTACCGTTCACAGGATTTCTGACAACAGTACGACTTGAACTGTGAAGGTTTGCTGCAGTAAAACTATCAGGAGTACCGGTTTTACAAAATGTAACCGGTTACTACCTATCTATTACTATTACATCTAATCTATTACTACCTCCCTTTTTTAGTTGTTTTCTTGCGTCTTAAACTGATGGATCGGATTCTTCTCTCTGCTTCCCTGCATTAACGTCTGCCTCTGTGAAGTTCAACGCAGCTCATCCAGTCACCTCAGAGGTTTGTGTCTGCAGAGTGGAGGCTTTTGTTGAAGCCCTGACAGGCCGCTCTGCAGGACATCCCGCTTTCCAGGATCCGTGTCAGGAACGCTTTGTGCCCGCTTCTCCTTCTCTGTGTAACGCAGACTGAGCTCTGCTTTTTGGGAAACATTTTTCTTTCAGCTCGCTAAATGCTGTCCTGCAATCTCTGTGAGAAGCTGCAGAACCAAAGGATACAACCATGGATCACAGGCACCACAAACTTGTGCAACTGAAAAAGAAGAGCAACAAATGAAACATTGATGAAGACGTCTGGAGCTCTGCGTGTTCTGCTCCGGGTTGGGTTCTCCTGAGCTAAAGCAGAGTTGGTTCCAGGAATAAGGAGGCTGACAGTCGACGGCTCTGCCTTCTATTCTAGGACCAAGCAGCAGATCAGTAGTCTGGGAGTTTTGGAGCTGGGAGTTCTTTGAGATGAGACCGTTTGAGCTTTCGAAGCTTTAAAAAAAAAAAGGGATTCAGACTCTGCTTTGTGACTGCAGTTTTTTTTAAGTTGGAGAATTCTCTAAGAAGTTGGAGAATTAAAGTAGAACAATTTGAAGTATTTCCTCTGAAACACACATGATTTTTAAAATATAACAGAAACAGAGGAGAAGAAAGTTCTAGAAACTTGAATTACGTGTCAGTTAAAACTTAAATACTGCTTCAAAATAACTCAAAGGTTTCTCACAGTAGGACTGCTGACCAAATGAATACAAAATGTAATGATATCGATGCTGAGTGACTGCCTGAAGAGCTCCAAGAACCTTTTGTTTAATCTGAAAGTACTAATAAATCTAGAAGTTCAAATACTGCTTGATATCTTGTAAATTGGGTGACATCTGCTGTATCTGAGAAGTATAGTAGAGTTGGATCAGAATAAAAGGATAAAGTATGTCGTTTTTTCCTATACATGTACTAAAAGGACGCATGCAAAGCAAGCCAAGCACAGTGCCCTGCGGAACACCACGACTGTAATGGATGGACTTACCTCAGGCTGAGACATAAACTCCCTCAACAGGTGGCCGTTCCAGACAAACCGCTGATCTGCCTGAACAAACACAGAGACCAAGAGGAACTGAGTTAGTAGTTCTGCAGCAAGCAAGTGTGAAGTTGGCTTTTGCGGATTTTAAGGACGGATCCTGTTTGGGTCAGAACCACGCAGAAGTTAGCCAGTTAGCCAGCCAATGAAAAGAGTTCCCTAAAGTTCATGTCGTTGTTCCTGGTGAAAAATCCTGCTCATTGTCTCTGGAACCGCTGGTGCCGTGTGTCCTGCAGATGTCAGGCTTTCAGGCTCTGTGGGCTGTCAGAACCCTGGTCCAGAAGGCCCGCTGCAGTTTTGGATGTGTGGCGCTCACCCTCTCCAGCAGACTCGTGTCCTGGAAGTCGGGGCTAGTGTTGGCCAGCCGCTGCAGAGTGTGGGTCAGGTCATAGGTGGTGGCAAAATAGAAGGCATCGGTGTGAAGCACGCCGTTGATCATAGACAAGAAGGTCTTGTTGTCCTGCATCTGCAAGGCAAGCCAAAAAGGAGGGAGATGATGAGAGCAGGAGCTCCACAGACGACTCTTCCTCTAAACCAGGGGTGGGCAATTCCAGGCCTCGAGGGCCGGTGTGTCTGCATGATTTCCAGACATCCTTGCCATACTCATGGCTGATTACCTGGTTCAGGTGTGTCCAGCCAATCAGAACATGCCAGAGCATGGTATGCTGGAAAACATGCAGGAATGCGGCCCTCAGTGCCCACCTCTGCTCTAAACTGTCCTGAACCCCCCCCATCATGTGTTGGCTGGAGGACAGCAGTTCACTGTCAGAGATGGACAACCAGGTTTTTAAATGACCTTCGATTTCAATACAAATTCTTTTAGATCAGACGTGTTTACCTTTTCTTCCAAAACAACAAACCACTACTCCGTGTAGGAAAGCTAATCTATCCCCTCTATGCCGTTGTACAGCTCATTTCACGATTCTGGGTTCCATAAGCTGTCCTGTTTAACCAGCTGTTTGACTGTGTTGCAGTCAAACAGTCCTGCCAGTCCTGCCTGGTTACACAGATGATGGCCATACAGCTGTCCACCTTCTGCGAGACAAGTCTTATCCGTTTAGTTGTCAAGGGATCCAACGCTGGCAAGGAAGAGCCTTGAAAGAGCCGGCCAATGAGGATTAGCATGTAGCCTAGCAAGCAGACTGCTTGTCTTCTCCACCTTAATGCGTCCTCAGAACAAATGTATGAAATTGCTGCATCAACAAGTCCATGAAGACCCGACTGGGAAACAATCATTGACTGTATGTGACAACTGGACTGATTGGCCCCTCCCCCCTGGCACTCCAAACAGGAAGTACCTGCTGGCTCCAAGAAGTCCAAATCCCACAGACTTCTACAGAGAAACAAACAGCTGTTACTCAGTCTCTCTATTGGACAGAATAACCATTCTTAATCTGGTCCATTTAACATGCTCTAGATTATTCTCTTTATTAACTTGATCTTCCTGTAGTTAAAATTATTCAAGTCATAAACTGACCAATAAAACGCTTTCAAGTGGTAGGGGTGTGGCCTTCCTACACGCTCACTCCCAATTGGTGAGAATAGTTGCCGTAGAAACATCGACTCAGACCGACAATTCCTGTTTACTGACAATTTCTGGCTCCAAATGGCGGTGGTCGTATTGAGGGAAAATGGCGACTGAATTGACTCCATTTGGTTGGAGCTGGAATAAACCATTTTCTGTGGGTGACGTCACTCAGTCCACTTCTCCTAAACAGTCGATGGGATCAACTGGAATAAAAGAAACTGCAACTTTAGACTTGGTTTAAAAGTTAAAACAGTTCCAATGCTTACTGTTTTTATTTAATAGTCAGTTGTCTTCAGTTTGGTTTGAGCCTTTTATCTCATATCAACACACCGTGAGGGGACACAACACTTCTGATTGGCTGGTCCTCTACAGCCCCTTTTTTACAAAAGAAGTTTGTTTTGTGGATCAGCAGCTGATCCTGGTGAGGTGAACAGGACCAGAACCGGTGCAGGTGATTCACCAGAGCGGAGGAAAGACAATCAGTGACAACGAAACTTACCTGGTTGTCGTTCAGATGCAGAATTGTCTTCTTGTAGGAGATGACGTCAAAGCCCACAGCCTTCCAGACAGCATGACCGAGCAGATCTCCCACCTTCACCTTGTCCGTGATTACCACCAGATACATTCCTAACATGAAGAGGAACACAACCACAGAACATCCACACCTCCACCGCAGGACCAGCTGAATGTGTCTCTGGACCGACAGACTCACCTGCTACTAGATGTATGGTCCCCATGATCCCACATATGATCCTGGTCTCGGCTGATGCAGGAATGTCTTTCCTCCCTGAGGAGCACAAAGAGTTAGAGCACCCTACTAAAAAGCATGGCGGCGTTGGGATCTGAACTAGAGCTTTTTATTTCAACAGAATTAGACCAGGAGGTGTAGTGGTTGGCACTCTAGCCCCACAGTGAGAAAGTCCTGGTTCAAATGCTGGCTAGGACCTTTCTGTGTGGAGTTTGCATGTTCTCCTCATTCACGTGTGGGGTTGAGATGAGGTGAGAGATGAATCAGGCTTTTCCATCTGGCAATCTGATGGATGAATCTGGGTTTGGAGGTCTTCAGGAGACCGGTACATTTTGGACTGCACTGTGCCGGGTGTGAAATTTGCTGGAGGGGGAATTATGGTGTGGGCTTGTTTTTCAGGACTTGGCCCCTTAGTTCCGGTGAAATGAACTCTGATTGCCTCAGGATGCCACAACATTTTGGACAATTCCATGCTCCCAACCTTGTGGGAACAGTTTGCAGCGGACCCCTTCCTCTTCCAACATGACTGTGCACCAGAGCACAAAGCCAGGTCCATAAGTAATTGGATGACAGAGTCTGATGTGGATGAACTTGACCGGCCTGCACAGAGTACTGACCTGGACCCCATAGCATACATAGGCCTTCTCCACCTACATCAGTGTGTGACCTCACCAATGAGCTTTTGGAGGAACAGTCCAAAATTCCTAGACACACACTTCTGAACCTTGTGGACAGCCTTCCAAGAAGAGTTGAAGCTGTAATATCTGCAAAAGGTGGACCGACATCATATTGAACTCAGGGTTAGGAATGGGACTCATATGTGAGTCAAAGGAGGTGAGAAAATACTTTTGGTAATACTGAGTACACCAGTAGCCTCTTAACTCAACACTTTATCTACCAGGCAGCAAATTTGTTAAAGACCCACTCTGATGAAAATGATGTTCATAACATCTTGTGGCATTTTTCTCATGATTTCTCAGATGTAAACTTCATTGCCGAGTATTTCTTTATTCAAACTGTGAATCAGGATCAGACAAAGATCATATTTGTGACTCAAAAAATGTGCTGGGCGGCCACGAGCTCCCTGCTCCTCTCCATTCTGATGCATCTGGCAGACAAATGTGTGGCTCTAAACTCTACGACTGGATAATGCCGCCATTTTTGTTGGATCGCTAATGTTAGGCTGGGGTTGTGATGGGCTGCAAGTTGGTGTGAGAGCATGTCAAAAGATGGGTGATGGGAAATGGTGGTGGGCTTGCACTGGAACAAGTCCTGCCCACAACTCAGAGGTGAATTTCTAACAACTGCTAGACCGAGAAAACAGCACAGGTTCTTTGTCTTTGGTGTGGGATTGTTTTAAGCCTGAGGTATCATCATCATGTTTTACATTTACCTACGCGGTTAATTATAATGTGTTTTCATCAGGGAAGAGTTCTAACTATTTGGGTCCTCGCTCTAGTTCTGCAGAAGGTTCTGGCCTGGGGTCTGCAGGTGGATCCTACCGGACAGGAGGATCTCAGAGGAGACCCTGTCGATGACCAGAGCATCCTCGCAGTCCTCCCCGCACGCCTCAATGTAGAACTTGTCTGGTGTGGTCCGCCTGTAAGGACAGCGCAGTCACAGCTCCCAGAATGCACCGCTTCACCACCACATTCAACACAAACAAACAAGCAGCTATGGCCGTCCGGTGACCGGCTGTCTGATCCACGCCACACAAGCACCGGTAACGTCCGTGCAAACAGAACCGGCGCTCATCGCTGCACTTACAGACACAAAGCTTCATAGGACGCTGACATCTTGGCTTCCAGTGACGTGGCCTTCTTCTTCGTCTCCGTTGGTTTTTCCCGCGCTCCGCCACTGTCGTGGCACGCGGCCGCCCCCCCACGACCAAACCCAGAACTGCAGGGTTCTGGAGAACCAAAGCGAGGACTGGCTGCTGGAGATGAACTGATGCGTTTAGGAAACAGCCTTTGCTCTTTCAAGCGAATTCTTAGATTGTTTTTATTTTCAACACGAGTCTCAGCCTAACTTTGAGACTGCTTAAGATGCGTCATAGGCTGATGTGTGAAAAACCTCAGAGGAGGAGAAACCATCCACGACCCCCTCCCAGCACCAGCTCACAACTCACCTTTCTTTCTTTCTTTCTGACATTTCAAAGAAAACCAGTCCAGTCATGAAGAGGAAAGAGATGTGATGAAGAGGCAAACACATTTTGTTTGCATGCATAAGTATGTGTGAGCTGTATTGTGTACATGTTGACATGTTTGTGCGTGAAGATGTTTGGAGCAAACAGGTATATTTGTAACATTTCAGTGTGTAGGCCACGCCCCTTTTAACCAACATCTACACCTGAAAGTAATAATGATAAACTTACAGAAACTTGTTGCCGCTATTTATGATTCTACCCACCCCCCCTACTTGTTTAACCCAATTTTTCTCCCCTTTCTTTAATTCCTTTATCCCCCCCCATCTCGAACATCACTCTTCTTTTCTTCTGTCCGATCCAACTAGAAATATACAAACCTAACTAATAGAAAGTTTAGCCTCAAATCCAAAGGGGGTTTATATAAGTATACACCTCATGCCCAAATACTCATAAATCCCTGTTGTAACAGTAAAATCTGACACAAGAGGCCTTCAGCTCGGATCTTTTGACTCAGCTGTTGGACAGGACAAATTAGAAAACAAAAGAATCTGCTGAAAGCTCATCTCCCTATGCCGCAGCAAAAAACAAGCAGAAAATAAAAGCATCCTTGTCTGTTCAACATTCAAAGTAACCAATTTCAGTTCATAAACCAGTTCTTTTGTTGGTGTCTGTCCGTGTGCTGAGGAACAAATATTCTAGGAGGAAAACAGCACATTTTAGAAATCAGATTTCTTTGAAACTGAGAAACATTTGATAGATGTCCTGCTAACATCAGGCTCTTTACTGAAAAAGGAGTTAAATGAAAAAAAACGAAGTTAGTCGAACATTCATGATTTATTGTAGGCACAAAGGTTTATAATTTAAGGCTGATAAAAAAAATTAATCCCATCTCTCTTGTTACAAGGTGAGAAAAATGATTCTCCTTATTGACATCATTTATATTAAAATCTGGTAGTAATTCCTCTTTTTCACGAGCTGCTGCGTTCATGGTCATGACCATCAAACTCCAAACAGCTCCTCCACAGCTGCACGTCCACTAAAGATGACATCATTCACCGAGACGCCATCGAAGGAGGAACCGACCAAAGACAGAGGGAGATTCCTGCTCCTGATGAAGCTCCGCATGGATTCTGGGGGGGAGAAAAAAAGACCCTCTCAGCCTTTTCTGACAACAAGCCTTTCACTAAAGCTACGTCCACACCGGGCTCAGCAACGTGCTTTCAAGGGACCACTTCCAATGAAAAGTCTATGTGAGCGTGCGTTTCAGGCTTCCGCATTCAAAATTCTGGTGATTACGCATCGCCACCGAGTTTTAAGTCCATTTTCAGGGTCAGTGAACGCGTGTTGAAAGTTGAACTCGGCTTTGGATGGCGTCCCCTTTCATTCATGGAAGTACCAACCGTTTAAAAATTGATCATGGAGGAAAATGAATAATTGGAGTTTGTACCCAACTGGAATTTACACGACACAAAAATTGTATCCAAAACTGCTCCCACCCAGACCCCTCTGACCTCTGACTCCTCCCTATTGCTCCAACAGTAGGGGCATTTGTGGCTGTAGTGAAGTACAGAAGTGTTTATAGGGGAGCTGTAGGGACTGATCTGCCGGTAGGGTGATCCGCGTGGGTGCGCTCTGAACCACAGAAGTTTAAATTTAAATGTAAGTCATGAGTTTTTTTTGCAGGACTAAAACGCTACGCACTAATTTAAATGACAGGAGTTTATTGATGACGTCATCAAGGGGTAGTAACGTCCAGATTTGAAGTCACTTTTTTTTCCATATCTCTCCGCTTGGAGGGATAGATGTTGGGGTAGTGAGAAGCCGTAAGAAATCATTTTGGATTCGGCCCAAGTCTTTCATTTATCAGAATAGAGCTGTGAGAGAAGAAGCCAGATTCACCAGATTTGCACCAAGCCTCTTCCAACTGTGCGTACATGCGCTAGTATCGAGTAGTGACAGTCCAGTGTGAACATCGTATGCCCGTTTACATGCCTGGTGTGTACGTAGCATAACAAGAGGCCAAAACTCACCGACTCTCTGGGAGTGTCCCAGATAATACTGAGGTATGCAGTCCTGAGGAAAACAACATCAACCGTTTCAGGTGATCCTGCTCTGGTTTCTCAACCGCAGAAAACACGATTCATACGCACAGCTAACCAGGTAGATGAAAAAAGTAAAGACCACGTTTCTAAAACAAAGTGCGCTGCCGTACCCTTTGAAGAGACACATGGCTCCAAATGGGTGCCGCCTTGACTCCGAGCTGGCAGCACACTGCTTCACAGGCCTGCTTTAAGAGATGCTCTGATGTCACAGACTCTGGATCACCAAACACCTCCTGGAACCAGGCGCCACCCATCATCACCTGAAGGAAGGAAGCATGACCTGTGATCACGGGTTTGGCATGAAAACCAACCAGTGGTGCATCTGCTGTGTGGGAAAGTGGGTGCTGTGGAGCTGCCAGCTACACACTCGCTCTGTGTCTCTTGGGTATTAGAGCTCATCGTCTGTCCATCTGATCAGTGTTTCCCTTGATACCTTGCAGAAGAATGTACGAGGATGACTCCTAGATGTTTTCCTGGTTTTCAAACCCAGCAGGACCCTACACTGTTTTTTTTATTCAACGTTATTTATAAAGCCCAATATTACAGCAATAGTCATCTCAATGGGCTTTATACCGGCAACTGTATGAAATCATAAAGAACATGAAGTCATAGAATACAATAGTATTGGCTAAACTACACTAAGCAGACTAAACTAAACTGGGCAAGGCATATTTATAAAAAAACATAAACGGATTCTGGAAAAAAAAAAGAAGAAACCTCAGGGATGTCCACATGAAGGAGGGTTCCTCCCCCAAGACGGACAGGCGATGTACCAGAACTCTTAGAGAGGAGTTAGCTTATCTAACTCTACAACTACATGTTTAAATAGTCCAGTACATGAGCTTCATCCAGATGACTGGGGGGACGGCTGGGGGCGCGAGACATGCCAGGGGCAGGGTGTGCGCGTGCACATGAGAGTGTGTGTACCGTCAGTCTGGTGGTCTCTCTGTCGGGCTGGTTGTGTTCAGGGAAGGGGACAGAGTCATAGACCACTCCAAGTAAACCTTTGTCCTCTGATGAAGGAAGAAGATGCCCAAAACCCTGAGACACAGAGTAGTAACGAGTAGTTAAAAACATCACTGAGGCCGCCCTTGCTTTTTCAGTCTTTTTAATCAAGCTTTGCCTTTTAACTGGAGATGCAAAAAAGGAAACTCTAAAGGTGCATTACAAACACTCTACAATCAAAGACAAAGAAGAGCATAAATCATTACCATGTTAAAACCCGGCTCTGTGCCGCCACACCCCAAGAGAGGAGCATCTCACCTGTACAGGCAGGATGGAACCGTCATACTCCAGGTTGACCACAGCAACAGTGACAGCGTGGACGTCCTGCAGCATCTGGGTCAGACTCTGACAGGATGGGGGGAGGACACACGCCAGTGCTACAGAGACAAAAAAGGGGTGGGCTACTGCTACGTTCACACCCAACGCAATTTGGGCAACAACTTGGCGTCTGTCGCCTCTATCTCGAAAAGACGCATGTGGAAGGAGCTATTGTTCAAGGTTTTTCGCCTCATCGCTACATGGAAGCTCTGTCTGTATGTCTCATTTACAACCATGAATGGATGATGTTTAGAGATCAGGTTTATTTAGAGGAGCTCTACAAAAGCATCAGTAATCACATCTTTATGTCTGTTCATGATATCCTTCACAGACTCTCTTAGTACGGCAAGCTTCACTCCTGCAGGCAGAGCTGCGTCTGAATGACAGACGCTTTCAGCGGTACTTCTGTCTCAGTTTGCTGTCCCGCATTAGTCAAAGAGGAAAAAATAAGTAGCCATGAATCAATGAAAATAAGAAAAATATAAAGTTCAGGAGAAGAAAAAAAAACGGCAAAGATCAGCTTCTCCTCCATGCTGGCTTTGGACTCCACCCGCCAATTACATCACCAACTCAGCAAGAGCTGAGTTCCTGATTGGTCAATCCGATGTGAATTCTTTGCTAAAGTTCAGATATTCGAACCACGCTGCTATTAGACTGCCACATCACACCTGATGCTCAAATCCCGCTGCAGGACCTCCGATTGAAACTAGACGCCCCTGGTGCGTGAGTCGCGTTCAGTCTAAACGTAGCCTTACAGAACAACGACCCAAAATACAACCACAAAAACCCAACAGGGACAAAGGCCACGGAACCAGACTATTCTGTTGTGGACATCTATCAAGCCCAGTTTGAATCCTGAACTTTTGTGGAAGTAGGTGAAACATGGTATAGCAGAGTTGGGGGCTCTAGTAATGACATAAAGGGTTACATATGAAGTTATGAGAAGCACACGTTGTGTCCAGGCCTGTTTACTTCCTTATTTTAGAATCTAAAATTCTTCTAAGCAATTTATTAACAATATCTGATTTATAGTCACTTGTTTTTAGTGGTTCCTTTAGTTTGTTTTGAGGTTGTTCTGTGATTATTGAGAGCTTTTATGTGTTTAAAAAAGAGCACCAACGTATCCCTGCACAGACAACACTTGGCAGCAGGAACTCCAGTGGGTGTACAAGATCTGGAGGCTGACCTTTTGCTGGCAACGCAGAGATGATGTGGTCGGCTGACACAACTCCATCTTCCAGTTGAATCTGTAACAGTCAGGAACACAAACAAACACACAACACCAGCAGCTGAAGCTTCTCTCTGACCAATCAGAGCTCTTCAGTCTCCACATCACTGCTGGAGAACTGTGCACACCAGTGACGGGAAGCTCTTCACTGATGAAGACTAGATGTGGATCAGCTCACCACCCATGAGATTCACCAAACCCCGTTTGGTCCCGTCTAAGTAGTACGGGGTCCTCAGGTTGGCCTGTGTTCTGTTACCATTGGTTCATATCTGTCTTACTTACTTTCCAGCCCAACTCCGAGTGACTAATGTTTTTCACAGGTGCATTCTTCTGGATCTCCGCCTTGCCGCTCCTTTGGAGATACTCTGCAATGGATTCTGGTAGGGTCTCTAGCCCCCCCCTGAGGGACCACTGAGCCCAAGACTCTTTTTTGGCCTTCTTGGCCAAAGGTCCAGGAGTGACGGTAGCCGTTGAACCTGTAGATGTACACACCGTCTTCAACTCAGATCATCCAACAAAGGTTTAAAGTCCGGGAGGATGGAAACCGTAGTCACAGCTGCATAGAGGAAGGTGGTCCAACGTACCTGAGCCCAGCAGCATTCCCAGGATGAGAGAACCCATCTGCTGCTCCGCCTTGAAGAGAGGGGGGAAGCACGATCGGACGCTCAACTTTCTGCAGTCCCCCGCAAACACACCTCGACACAGACTATCCACCGCCAAGTCTGCCAACTGAACACAGACACAGAAACACCATCATGCAACCACAGGGGGCTCGTGTGTGTTGGCGCCATGTATGGATCAAATGTCAAACCAAAGCCAAATCCGTTATGTGGATAAACAGAACTCCCATACTAGATTGGCCACGGCCCGGGTTAACAACAACAACCCTGTCGCCATTGATCTACCAGGTCAAGAACAGACAGTGGTGGACTTTGGCAGCAGTTAAAGACCCACCCCAATGCCGGTGGTGTTTTTAACATGTTCTGTGGTGTTTTTAACATGTATAAAAAAAATTAGGATTTAAACTGCATTTCCTAGTATGTCTTTATTCAAATAGTGATGGATCAGGAAAAGATAAAAACCTGTGGTTTGAAAAAGCCCATATTTGTGACACAGCAAATGCCATGGACGGGCCAAAGTCTCCCTGCTCTGCTCCATTCTGATTCATCCACTTGAGGACAAATAGATTCCATGAACATCTTTGTTTTCCTCGTCTGAGATGGAATCTGGACTAAAACTGTCCCGGCTGCATAGCTCCAATATTTTTCACCATTTTGTTACACTGCCAATCTTAGGTTGGGGTTGTGAAGGGCTGCAAGCTAGCAGAAGAACCTGCAAAGGAGTGATGGGAAATAAGTGGAGGATTACGATATGCCAACGATATGCCAACAGTCCCATCCAAAACTCAGAGGTGAATTTCTGTCCTAGAACTGACTTTACTTCTGCTGTTGAAAACCTTTCTGTGTTTCCTGCAGCATTCTATGACAGATGAATCCTTTCCAGACCATTTAAAAAAAAACTGTTGTGCAGACATTTCCATCTGATATCTGCAGTAATTTTGAGCATTTTAGAAGTAATTCCCAATGTTGACATCACTATAAAGTCAGTAAGGCGTGTTAGAGAGAGAGAGAGAGAGCAGGCCTGTGAGCTGCTGGAAGTCCGTCCAAACCCAGGACCAGAGAATAGAGACTGCTTTGCCCTCTTTCAGAGTCACTTGGCATCCAGAGTTTGGCCAAATTCAAAGTTTCTCCTAATCCTTTCAGCTTCTTCCAATACATCCAATTGTAGGGGCATTTGCAGGGATAGGGGTGTCTGAAAGTACGTGGGTGTGCTCTGAAGCACAGACGGTTACATGTAAATGTAAGTAACCTTTTGTTTTAGCATGATGCACTGATGTTGGTTGTTGTGCATTTTCAGAGCGCTAGCAGCTCCTTGGTAACATGGATGACCGACTATTGATGACGTCATCGAGTGGGAGTGACGCCCAAATTAGAACACACTTTTGTTTTTTTGACTTTCCGTTTGAAGGGCTAAATGTAGGGGTAGAGGAAGAATTCAGATCTGGCCTGTCTGTGACAGAACATCGGAGTCAAGACGAGAACCTAAGGACGCCTCTTACCTCCTGTCCCAGTCTACGGGACACAAACGAGTGCACCGACTCGTCTTCCTCTTTGCTCTTCTTCACCAGAATCTCAGAGGCCAGGCTGTACAGGAGCGGCCGAGAAAAGGGTGGGGTGGTCCGGAGGAGCCCCCTGAGGAGGAAAAGAGATCCCTCTGCTGTCAGGAGAAGAACAGCTAACACACCATTGATCCACAGCACCTCTGTGAGGACCCACTCGCTTTCGTGGATTGGGAGGGGTTTCACAGATAAAGTTTTTAGAGGAGTACTCAGCGATGCATAAATGGATTTGTTTTTTAGGAGAAATTACCATAATGATACACTTCAAAGGTCAAAAGGCCCATTTTATCATTTATTACAACAAAAACTTGTTTTTTTTACGTATTAGCATTTTTAAACTTTCACTTTCTGGACTGATTTTTTATTCAATTAGTTTTATTCACAACGTTATTTTTTCTATTTAGAAACCTTATTTTCTGTTATTTTTGTAAAAAGACCCACTCCAGCTAGTATTTCTTTGTTCAAATCGTGATTTGGGAGCAGACAAAAGAATGCAGTTTGAAAAAGCCTGTCGCTGTGACGTCGTTGAGACAATCGGCCTCCCATAACCTTCCTGCTCCGCTCCATTGTGATGCAGAAAAATTGATCTATGTTTTCTGTTTTCCTCGTCTGAGCTGGAAGCTGTAGTGCAGTGGTCCCCAACCCCCGGGCCGTGGACCGGTACCGCTCCGTGGGTCATTTTGGTACCGGGCCGCACAGGAAAAATAAAATAACTTACATGACTTCCGTTTTATTTATTTCGGAATCTGAAAGATGTTTTATTTTGAAAAATTGCCCGATTTTCTGTTACATCCGTCTATGTTACTCTCGTCTCAGTCACGTGATAGGGTACCGCTAAAATAAAACCCAGGAACTAGCAAAATGAATCAAAAACAAACATCTTCTAAAAGTTTCTTTGCCTGGTGGAAAAGGCCCAGCCAGGAGACAGAAGAGGAGCCTTCCACTTCCGGGACAAAAAAAATGGCTGCATTTAATAGACAGTATCAGGAGTCCTACTTAAAATACGGATTTATCCCAACGGGCGATTCCGTCCAACCATTCAGCACTGTGGTGAGTTGGATTCTCCATGCACTTATTTTGAAGGCATGTTTAAATGTTATAATAATAGCGACCAGAGAGTGTTGCAGGCAGAGAGGACGTTGCTCATGTCATCATTTGTGTTTATTGTTATGTTTAGAAAATACCACAGTTTTCATGCAATCATATTACATTGTTGTACTGTAGCGTCGATGACGTGCACGTTTGGTCTGCTGTCCGAGTTTCACAGGGAATGAAATCAATCCCCTTTGCCTGCTTTGGTCAAAATAGGGTTGAGCACGGGTGTTTCTTTTTGCCGTTCATCTGGCAGTTATGTTGTTTCACCCTTAGTTATTTCTTCCTGTTGTGTTTACTTCATTTTAGCACCATGAGTGTGGGAAGGGGAGAGGATGATGACAGCTGTGCGATGTACAATGTTTTACACGTCAAAATAAAAGTACAGAGTACGTCTCATCACGTGTCTCTGCCTTTATTGCAGCGTTGCTGCAGCGTGTGTCCGCCACATATAACATACCGGTCCGTGAGCATTTTAACAGACATCAAACCGGTCCGTGGCGCAATAAAGGTTGGGGACCGCTGCTGTAGTGAATCTAGCCTATAACTATCACAGTGGGGGGGGGGGGGGGCAACTACCTCAGTCCTGATGGCATCCTGTTCAGCCTCCCGTTCACGTACAGGAATCTGTTCTTGGAGGCGACATGGCTGTACAGGACAGGCAGGACCTCCCTCCCCAGGCCGAGGTCATCAACCTGCAGACAACCCCCTCCCCACAGTCATTCAGCCCCTCATGAAAACTGCTCCTGTGTGAAGCCTCCTCACCCCCCTTGGGGTGGGGGTTGGAGATCTTACCATGTTGAGGGTGTTTTGGCCCACTGCCCCAGCAGGTCGGATCCCTCTGGGTCCTTGTTCAAACACGGCAGAGTCTGGTCTCCTGGTGGACTTCAGCCAACCTCCAAAACGGCTGCTGGACTCGATCAGAATGACCTGGGATGGGGGGGTTGGGGGTGTACAGGTTTCCTGTTTGTTTAAACAAAGTGTTCTGCGGAAGTCACTGCACAGAAACACCTGCAGATATGCCTGAATCTTTCTTTGACAGATGATGCATCATCCTCCAGGGACTAGTGTCAGCAGAAAACCACTGGAGGGGTGGAGGGCATAGAGGGAGGGTCGTTTCTCTATCAATCCACAGATTACAGATAACAGACACATTAGCATCAGTGAGCTCAGATCATTTCCATCAGTGGACAGTCTGAAGCAGATTTTATGTTGCCGTTTTTTTAAACCGATCTTAAAGGACAAACACTAAAATGACAGTTTGACATCTTGTTTCAGTCACACATGAAAAGGAAGCTGTAAGCCGCTGAAGTCTTCTGTGATGTGGAACAGAGAACTAAAGCTTTCAATGACGACAACAGTTTGAATCTGTTCTCCTGTTAAAAGACTCTTATTGAGGCCAAACAAAGCACGCTTTAGGAGTGCAACAGTGATGCTGCGTTACCTTGGTAACCTGGAGGCTCCTACACAGGTAGTAGGATGCAGCCAGCCCCCCCGCCCCTCCTCCCAGGACCGCCACCGTCCTCATGACTGAAAAACACAAGAAAGTCCTAGTTAGGGGGCGTGGAATGGGAGGGGCGGGTCTGCCGCGGGAGATAAGGGGGCCGTTTGATCATGAGGTCCAAACAATGGTCCTGGACGTGTTTAGCCCAGGACAGTCCCCGAACTCTGTCCGGGTTCTGGATCCGCGAGCTCCCGGTTCTTTCAGCCTTTCTGAAAACGTAAGGTTAGTCCAGTGCACCTGTCCATCATGGAGCAGTGGCCCGGTCCGGTCCGGGCGAAACCTGGATTTATATTATTAGAACCAGGGCCCATTTTTAAACACAAGTTCCGCGTGCGTACCAGCCTGAGTGTGAGGTTCTGGTTTGGTTCGCGACGGAGGAACCGAGTCGGGTGTGTGTTGCGCTGCGAAGAGAATCCTGCCCTGTCCAGCTGGTCAGCGCGCGTGGGGTTTACCGGCTATGTAATCTGCTCCGCGCATGCGCCGACTGTCAGCTTCTTCCTGTTTCTTCACAGTTGTAAGAGTAGTAGTCAGTTATTTCTGTTTTACTATTTTTAGACATGTATTTATAAATAAACGACTTAAAAGAATTTATGTGTTTTTATTGGCGCTCTTTAGTATTTCCGCAAATGTTTATATATCCCTCAAACGCGCATGTCAATAATGTGGGCGGCACTTCTATGGCCCCTCCCACGCACTTCCTGCCTGCATAAATCCTAATTGCAGCAGAAGCCTGTTGATTTTTTACCAAATTTAGTAATAGGAGAAATAAAACTTAGTGAAAAAAAATGTGACAATAAATACCTAAACAAATCCTTTAAAGGTAAATTATACCATGACTTTAATAGAAAAGTGAAATATAAAATAACTGAGACACCTGTCACATCAGGTGCTCAACCATGGAAATTCATAAAATGCCCAAAATTAAAGAAATGCAGTTCAAAATTATAAACAATTACTACCCATCGGCAGAGACATTGAGGAGTAGATTTGGCTTTGAGGTTGATCCGTGTGATTTCTGTCATGTAGCCCCAGAAACAACCAGACACCTGTTTGTTTTTTTCATGGCCAGTGATCCAAAGATTCTGGCAAGATTTTCATTACTGGCTTTGTCAAAAAAAATAACAACATACATATCACAGAAAAAGATATTTTGTTTTATAACAGTAAGTTGCCAAAAGAGACAACAAACTTGGTGAACATCCTCCTGCTTTTGGGAAAATATCATATTCATATGAAAAAGGGGAAAAAAGATCGGCCGAATTTCCTGTGTTTTAAGAATGAAGTCAAATTGTATTTAACCTCATTGAAATGTATTCACAACTCAAATCCTGTCATTGATGATATTTGTAAATCTGCCACAGAATGGTTCAAATTTAGGGTCCAGATTGTTGTTTGCCTTATATTTTAATTTATGCTGAAATTGTGTTATATTTTTTATATATGTATACATTGTTGTTGTTTTTTTTATCTTTGTTTTTGAGAAGAGCTGTGCCTTGCAACTTTGTGTGGTTGTGTCTGCGAGAGTTTTGTAATGATTATATTTCAATTAAAAAAAAGCCTGTTGAGTTTAATGGATGTAAGGAAGTATTTTTGTTTTGTTTTTGTTTTTTTATTGAAAAAATATTTGAGGTTCACAATTTGTGACAGTTGCATACAATTATGACAAATATAGAAAAATATAAAGGACATGTACAAACAACAAATGCAATATAAAATAAAAAATGATAACAATAACTGGAAGTATTTATGTTCAGACTAACTCTGAATCCGTTCTGACTCCACCATTAACACCGTTTTTGTGTTTCTGTTAACTGGTTCATTCAGATAACGTGGTTGTTAGCTGGACCTGGCTTTGTGCTCTGGTGCACAGTCATGTTGGAAGAGGAAGGGGCTTACTGCAAACTGTTCCCACAAGGTTGGGAGCATGAAATTGTCCAAAAATGTTTTGGTATTGTTGAGGTGAACAGGGGTTCTATTATATGTTCTATGTTCTTGTTATTTTGCATTTAATGGATTCTATATATGCATGTATATTGTATTGCAGCAATATGCTTGATTCCTGCCTTCAGTAGCAGATAATATGTGCCGAGGTCACCAGTAGGCCTGTTTGTGACTTGTGGTCTCTGTTTTTTCTGTACTGGAGTGTTTATGGAGCCACAGCACCTGTAATGCAGACCAGACAAAAACACACCAGTCTAATGACGTATTTTGTATGTTTTCATTTTCCCTTAGTGAATAATAAAAAAAGCCTTTTTGCATTGAGGACAGAGAGAGCGGACAGCCACAAAGCCTAACAGGTCGTGTTTCTCCGCCTCTCCCCTTTCGCAAAAGGTTTGAAAATTCCTGCAAACTCTGTCCTTTCATTTCCCAACCGCACATTTCATTTTTGGACATCCTGAACCATCCGAATCTGCGAAGGCCGGACGAGACGGCAACAGTATCCTGACGCATTCAGAGTTCATTTCACTGGAACTAAGGGGCCCAAGTCCAAGTCCTGAAAAACAAGCCCACACCATAATTCCTCCTCCACCAAATTTCACACTCAGCAAAAAGCAGTTTGAAATGTACCGTTCTCCTGAAGACCTCCAAACCCAGAGTCGTTCATCAGATTGCCAGTTGGAAAAGCCTGATTCATCACTCCAGAGAAGGAGTCTCCACTGCTCTAGAGTGCAGTGGCAGCCATTTACACCACTGCATGTGAGGCTTTGCATTGCTCTTGGTGATGTGGGGCTTGGATGCAGCTGCTCGGCCGTGGAAACTCATTCCATGCAGCTCTCTGCGTGCTGTGCCTGGGCTGTTCTGAAGGTCGCATGAAGTTTGGAGCTCTGTATCAATTGACCGTGCAGAAAGTCTGCGACCTCTTTGCACTACGGCATCCGCTGACCCCTCTCCATCAGTTTATGTCAGGGGTTCTCAAAGTTTTGTAGCGGAGGGCCAAATTAGGAACTCGACATTAGACTGGGGGCCAATTTTGGGGAAAACAATGGATAAACAGAAAAAGTTATTTTTAATAACTTTAATGACCAACTGTCATTTGTACAATTAACCAGGCCCTCCAGATGCTTTCGCAGTTGCTGCCCAGATCTTTTACTCGTCTAGTAATCGTATTATTTGACAGATTTTCTTTTGCTCTAGACAAACAATGTTAGCTACTTTCAGCTTACATTCTTTTTACAAACTCCCCGTCACTTAAGGGCTTGCTACACTGGACCATTTCCCAAACCACAACATAGCTTCTGTCACAGCTTCATTGGATTTAGCCATTTTTGTAAACATTATCTGCTGCGCAGCATAGCCTCATTGTTGTAGTTGGAGCTCATTGTTGCACTCCTCGCCAGTAAATTACTCATAGTTTTTATGATTTGTTACATAGTGATGGTTTATGTTGAATTCTTTGAGCATTGCATTTACCTGCTTGCAAACAAGGCACATAACTTATCCAGCCCATGAGGTAAACAAAGTAAGCATTTGTCCACTTAGCTTGAAAGCGCCTTTTCTCCTCGCCAACACAACGTTTTGTCCTCAAAGGCTCTCTTTTATTGAGGGCCACACTTCAAGAAGCCCTGGTTTATGTGGTCTACCACTTTGTGGCTGTTGTTCCCAAACTCTTCCATTTTGTTCTGATAGAGCTGACGGTTGACTGTGGATTATTTAGGAGTGAGGGAATGTCACCACTGAATTTGTTGCACAGGTGGCGTCCTGTGGCAGTTCCATGCTGGAATCCACTGAGCTCCTTAGAGCGGCCCATTCATGTCCATCTAAACCAGGGGTGTCAAACTCCAGGCCTTGAGGGCCGCTGTCTTACATGCTTTTCAACTAAGCTGCCAGTGAAGCTTCTGATTGGCAGAACAAACCTGATCCAGGTACTCAGTTTTTACAAAACCTAGCAGGATGTTTACCCTCGGAGTTTGACACCCCTGATCTAAACTAACCCTGTTTGTATTCTTTTCTGCAAAGCACGTCAAACTAAACAGAAGCATTTACCCAGCTGAGCCAGTTTACATGCAATGCTCTTATTTTGTAATCCATCAGGCTGCACTGATGGTGGAATGGCTACATGGCAGCAAGGTCCAGGGTCAAATCCCATCAGAAGCCTTTCTCTGCATGTTCTCCCTGTGCATGTGTGTGGTTGTTTGACCCTGGGACAGAAGTGTTCATGGTGTACACCACCTTTACCCAATAGTAGCTGGGATAGGCCCCAGCAACCCGGTGACCCAAAGGGACTGGGTGGGTTCAGAGGAACCTGGAATGTGGCCCTTCTGGGTTACCATACCTGCTGATGGTTACCTTCTTCCAGATGTTTCTACAGCATGTTCTGTCAAGGAACAGCTCCTCTACTCTCCTTCACGCAGAGCTGCCAGTCAGGTTTAATGAAACTATGCGATGTTTGACGGCAGCCGGTCCCTCTGGGGTCATGCAGCCGTTCTCCAGGCTTCAGATCAGGAGCAAGAAAGAAGACGTGCCGTTTGCTGGACTTTGGTGTGCAAAAGTATACTCTTTATTCTTATTATATATCCAACTTTTTTTTGCCCCACCCTTCCCCTCCACCCAGCCCCCAAAACCGGCGGCATTCCCATGTTACCGGCCACACTGTTACAACAGCCAATCAGAGCTCACCTGCAGAAAGAAGGCAACCAAACAAAGAAGAGCAGAAAGAAAGTGTCCTTTCAGTTAGTTTTCTTGTTAAATAGTAATAAATACATGGAGATGCAGTGGTTCTTATTGATCCTCAGTTCAAACGTTTTTCGGCTTCTACTTATTGATCTGTGGTGGATCTTTAGCAGCAATCCGGACCGGTTGTCATGGTGATTAGCAGCACAGATAGGAGGAGCCGTCTGGAGGAGAAACACCACGGGAGGGGGAGCGGGGGGAGGGGAGCGGGGGGTGAAGAGGAGCGGCAGCAGAGGGTCTTCCTCCAGAACTCCACGCATGCTGGAGTTCTGCTCTGAGCCTGTATGGTCCATGCCCGGCTCCGCACGCTGTGATGACGTCAGGGCGGCGAGGTGCTGAGGACCGAAGCGAAGCTGAAGAGTCGGCTGCGGCGGTGTCTGGGCGTGTAGCCCCCCCAGCTCCAGCTGCAGCAAAGAGCAGGACGAGAGCATGCGGCCCACCCCCGCCTCTTTATCCTCTCCAGACTGAAACACAACAGAACAAGCAGCTCCCCACACCCAGAAAACCAAACCAAAGAAGCAAGAACATGACTAAAACAACAACCCCCCCCCTCCAACAACAAACTAAAGAGGATGAAAGTTCTCCCAGCATCCTCCTCTGGCTGCCCCCCCCTCACAAGCAGTAGACTGTGTGCTTGCACACAGACCGCCCCCTTCCGGCTCTAAGTCTGGACCCGGGTCAGGTGTATGGCTTTAGGGCGTGCTTTAGGGTTTATCAAGAGTTGGCTGGGCCCTCATCCGAGTCTGGCCGCCCCCTGCCCCCCCCAGCAGGGTTATTGTTGTTGGAGGCAGGGTAGTAGTCCTCAGGGGGCGGAGCTTGCGGCCCTTGAGCAGTGGGGGCTGTCCGAGTCCGGAAGGCGGAGAGTCCGATGGGCAGAGCGAGGGGAAGGGAGGCGGAGCCAAACTGAGACCCCTCCATGGAAGACACCGCCCCCAGGTGATGCAGCCCAAGGGACACGCCCACATCCATGCTGTCACTCATTTGGGGTGAGGATCCCTGCGGACCCCCACCTCCACCGATTCCTGCCTGCCCACCCTGCCTCAGTCCCCGCCCGCTGTTTCCGTGGTGCGAGTAGGTGGGGTGGGGGTGGTGCGGCGGGTCCAAGAAGTGGCGCTGGTGCTGCTGGGTAGCGGCTGGCTTGTGGAGGAGCAGTTGGGTGTATGCTGGATCCTGACCCCCACTGTCACTGCCAGACCACATTCTCATCTGCTGTTGCGAGGGCGCCTGGAAGATGGGGGGGACACGTTAGAGGCGTGTCCACTGCTGCCGCCAAACGCACACAAAAATAAAAGCTGCACTTTTCCCTGTTTGTTAACCACGTGCACGTCCTGACCAAGTTCTGGAAGACCGATTTTAAAATGTGCAGGATCTTCCCAGCTTCCATCTGCCTGGATGATCCAGGACAGAACCACAGACAGAACCAGAGACAGAACCAAGGACAGAAGGACATGCTGGTGATGCGGTGGGGGAGGGGCAGTACCTGTGGACTGGTCATCTCGTAGTCAGACAGGGTCACAGCAGAGTTGTAATAGCGGTTGCTGTACCGGTAGTTACGGTTGTCGTTGGAAGAACCGCTTGATCCACCTGGAAGAAGGAAACACAAATGACCAAACAGAACTCTGGTTCTGAACGCCTGCTGTTCTCTGTACTGCACTGGATTGTTCTCAGGTCCACAGAGAACCTCGTCCAGGATGCTGGGCGGGGCTTAAAGGGATTTTACGAGTTAATATCTTCAATTGTAGGAAGCACACAAATGGAATCATAAACCAGTGTTTGTGGGACGGAAATGTCCTGTTGGTTCTGGTTTTCCTGTGCAGTTTTTTTTTTAGACTAGTTTATATCATTTCCTTTAACAGAAGTGAAGAAAACTGGGTTCTGGGTTCATGTCAAGAACTGTCCACCCCAATCCGATCCGAACCAGTCAAATGGTTCTGGGTGTGCACGTACCAGAGCTGGACACAGAGCTTGTAGTGGAGGTGGAGTGGGAGTGGTCCATGGCAGGGGAGGTTGAGGTGGATGAGCTGGTGTTGGTTCCCTCATCAGTGGTCTTTTTGAAGAAGTTGTGCTGCAGGGCGTAGAAGGGCGTGATGCGACTCTTGGGGTCGTAGTCCAGCATGCGGAGGATCAAATCTGGGAGAGCAAACGCACACGTTCAGATGCTGACACCCCGTCCACACAGACGCACATTTTTCTTTGGTTGCATTCCCCCGCTGCGGGCTTGCAGCAGACGCACCTTTGAACTTCAGGTAGTCGCAGGGGGCGTGTCCCGGCTCTCCGGCCCGCCGGCCTCCTGGACCCCCAGTCTCTACACCCAATATCTCGTGGAGGCGGCGTGTGGCTGGGGGCTTATACTCCTGCAGGAAAAAAAATGACTCAGCTCAGAGAGCAGACCCCTCCCGTCAGGAAAACCTGCTTTCTGGGTCTGTTTGGTTTGAGGCCTCAGAAACGGTAAACACACAAAAACGAGGTGGGACAATTCCGGCTTTAGTGCCGGTCCATTTGACGTCATTCCAGAAGTAGCTGGTAAAGCCATTTCTTTCTGACTGCACTTGATCTAAAGTCTTTTCGCCTGTGAAGAGCACCGACACAGAGACGTACCTTCTTCACATCCTTGTTCTTCTTCACAGTCCACAGTCCGTCTGACAGCTTGTCAAAGTACTTCCTGGCTTTAGGAGCTGCATCCAGCATGTGGCTAGGTGGAACTCCCAGAACTTCTACAATTTTATTCATCTGGTCCACCTGTCAAAAAAAACATCATGAGCCCGGACCGGAGCCAGAGCGGAGCCGGGAATTCATTAGGATTAAGCTGCTCTGACCTCATTGGAGCCGCTGAAGAGAGGCTCCCCTGTGTGCATTTCAACCAGGATACATCCTAGAGACCACATGTCAATGGCCAGGTCGTATGGCATTCCCAGAAGAACCTCTGGAGAACGGTAGAACCTGCTCTGAATGTACTGGTAAATCTGTGAAGAGAACCATGGGAACATTTTGGACTAGTGCACACGCAGACCCCCGTTAAGAACGGCTGTCAAATCAGAGAGGGACCGGGTGAAGTCTGAACTCAGTCCGTCATGAAAACAGGCGAGTCATGTGATCGTCCCCAACCCATGATCCTCTCTGAGTCATGCGATGAAGGTGTGAGATGAAGCTCACCCTCTGTCCCAGCTGGCAGGATGATCCAAAGTCCACGATCTTAATGGCAGATCTTTTGGGGTTACACAGCAGGATGTTCTCTGGTTTCAGGTCGCAGTGAATGATTGACAGCTCTGGAGTGGCCAGGAATAACAATGCTGCAGCAGAGACAGTGTCGTCAGACAGACGGACAGACGGACATACTGGCTGCGTGGTTCTGCTTCCATGCACGTACCTGTGCAGAGCTGCTGTGCAAACTTCCTAGTGAGGTTGAGGGAGACTCCTCTGAAGTTGGTGTTCCTCAGCAGGTCGTACAGGTTGTAGCTCAACAACTCAAACACCAAGCAGAGATGGTTCCTAAACATAAAGTGACGCTTCAGGTGGACTGCACAGAGACAGATTGACAGACAGACACAAAGACAGACGGGAGACAGGCATGGAGGTTAAGACATGGCTTCAACAGGAGTCAGGACAGTCACGTGATTCCTTTAGAACTCAGTTCTTCTTCAACAGTCCCTGAACAGCTCAGGGACAAAGACAACACTTTCACTTTGAAAGGAGGCCAATTAAGTGGAGCCAGGTCAGTACACCGCGGCCATGACGGTGTGTTATATAATGGTCCAACGTCATAAGCAACATAAACACAATTTGAATGAAAACTTTTTCTATTCTGTGCTTTAATGTCTCTGCAAAAACGGCCATATCTGATAGATGGGAGGGACAGTCACAATTGTTCTCTCTAGACAACGGAACAAGAATAGGCCCCAACTTCTCAAGATAATGACTTATTAGTTAATCCCTGAATGTTGCTAATTATTTTCTCAAAGGAATTGGAAAGTTGCTTCTGATGAACAACATCAGCAAAATAATAATAATGAATTTTATTTATATGGCGCCTTTCTAGACACCCAAGATTGCCTTACAGATACAAAACAATTAAATACAATTAAAATTTCTGTTTCAATAATCAATCTTTAATAAACTGTAAACTGATGTTTAGTCATCTCAAACTAGATTAAAACAAATATGCCTTAAATAGGACTAAAAGTTTATTTTAGTTTAAACTAAAACAAATGTGTCGGAACAAATTAAGCCTGTGGGTAAGAACCCCTGTACAGGTCAGAACAGGTCAGTACAGGTCAGTACAGGTCAGTATGGTTCAGTACAGGTCAGTATGGTTCAGTACAGGTCAGTACAGGTCAGTACAGGTCAGTATGGTTCAGTATGGTTCAGTATGGTTCAGTATGGTTCAGTACAGGTCAGAAGTGCTTACCCATGGGGAAGCTACAAAAAGACAACACTTTGTGTTGAAGGTACGTAAAAACTCAAAATTGTAATAACTGCCCCAGCCTTGTACATCTCACTAGCTATACTGAAGTTAGGTTCACGCCAAACACAATTTGTGTGTTAAGGGCGTCCAGTTTCAATGTTGTGCCCCCAGGTGGAAAGAGCTTCATGTGCCAAGGAGCTCCTCAGTGGCACGGCACCAGCAGTGTCTGAGGTCCGCCAAGAGTACATGGGAGTGTATTGGCTGACTGTACCACTAGACTGGCAAGGGGGTGGGGTGGGGGGGTTCCCCTTTGTAGGAAGGAGGACCGGAGGGTGTGCTCCAACTACCGTGGATTCACACTCCTCAGCCTCCTTGGGACGGTCAATGCCAGGGTTCTGGAGAGGAAAGTCCGTCCGATTGTCGAACCTCTACTCCAGGAACAACACTGGTTTCCATCTGGTCGTGGAACAGTGGAAGGCCCCCTTTTGTTTGGGTCTTCTTTTGTGGTGTATTTAGTGTTTTTTCTGATGTTTTTTTCTCAAAAGGCTCCTTGGCTTGCAGGTTTACTCTCTACACAAATGAACCTGAGCTGCCCTGGTTCAAATGGCTGTTATCTGGGTAAATTCAGAACTCTACCCACACGTTTTGACCCGGTTCTAACTGTTTCTCTAAGTGGCGCAGCCAGGATGTCTACAACCATGCAGGTGAGCTCTTACCGATGTAATACTTCATCTCCGTGTCATGCTTATTCATCAGCTCCAGCAGACGCAGCTCAATCTGAGCCTGATTCAGGAAGGCTTTCTTGTTCTTGATGATCTTGATGGCCACCCACTCCTGCTCATGGTGGTCGTAGGCCTTCACCACCTGCAGACATTTAGGAAAAGTCATGTGACTCCCAAACAAAAACAATCCCAGGCTGTATTTTCTGAAAACAGCTCCTAAGAACAGTCAGCAGTCTCTCTGAAGGACACCGTGTTTCTGAGGATGTCTGTGAGGGGTCCTGCAGGTTCAAACAGGGTCATACTTGTGTATACCCCCCCCCGGCATGTCCGAGTCCTATTGACTGTGAGAAGCATTGCCTTTAGTGGAGCTCCTGCAGCAGCCTTACCTGTCCAAAGGAGCCCTTCCCAATCAGAGAGTCAATCTCATAGCGGTCCAGCCACTTCTCTCCGTTCTTTACGATGTAATCATAGTTGTCATCATCGTAGCCGTCATTGTAAACTTTCCTCTCCTTCTTCGTGCTGCTGTCTTCAGGAGGAACCTGCTGTGCCCGCCGCTTCTTCTTGGTATAGTACACCTGGGGGAAAGGACAGGTGAGGCAGGAAGCAACAGCATGAGACAGCCTGAGGGCAGCGCCCCACATTGAACCTGTGTGAACCAGATGCACCGCACCTCATTGATGTGCTTGTAAGTTTTGATGAGGTCTACAGAGAGCTTCCTCAAGGGGGCGCTGGCAGGGTCTCTAAAACTAGGGGGGATCCTCCTCTGAAGTATGGTCATGTCAGACAGCACCTACAGACAAAAGCATACACACAATTACAGTAACACCACTGTCAGAGCAGCAGCACATGCAGTCAGATGGCCCCGCCCCCACCCAGGGACCTAATAACCTGCTTCACTCGTGGTAAGAGGTTTCATCTTGTTCTGACAGAGGTTAAGCTAAAATCAAGCCATGGTTGTAAAACCTAATGGGTGAGGCAGGTCCTAGGCAGAGGAGAGGCACAAGAAGTGTCAACTGCACCTGTGACGGACTCCTGACCCCGCCTCCTGAAGGTCAGCTGACTCCTCTCTGACACAAAGCTCCTCCTCCTGCTGAGGCTGCTCAGGAGGAGGAGCTTTGAGGAGACCTTACTGAGCCAGAAGTCGTATAAGCCCAAGGCATTGCTCTTCCTATCTTTAACTTAATTTGAACTTCCTTCTCACACTACGCCCATCTTCTTTGTTCTTCAGTAGACTTATAGATCAAATCCCACTCATTAGTGAGAACCAGCACTGTTCTACATGACAGCAGCACCAACTGCCTTAATCTACTCTGTCCACTTGGACCATATCCTATAAAAGGTGTCCAAACACCAAAATAATCCTGAGAAAAAGACACGCCATAACGTTCCGTCCTCTGCTGTTGGTTCAGGTTTGATGCATCTCCTCGTCAGAGCCATTGTCCATCCTGTTGGTGGGATATAAAGGAGTTTCTTGTTCTTTGAGTCCAAATGTCCATCTGCAGAGACATCCTATAAATATGCTCTACGTTTTCGGGCTCTACGAATTGTGCGGCCATTAAACGTGGGTCAAAAGTTAAACCAGTTCAATTATGACCAATCAGGGACTTGGATTTGGTAGTGATGTCTGGATGGGGTCTTTTTTTTTATTCACGGAACCAACAACTGTTTGAAGATTGATCGGGGAGGAGAAATTAATCATTTTAGTTTGTGATCAATTTAAATGATAGCAAGTCTTTCTTATATCAGTATAAAGCTGTGAA
Source organism: Oryzias latipes (assembly GCF_053564925.1). NCBI lineage: Eukaryota > Metazoa > Chordata > Actinopteri > Beloniformes > Adrianichthyidae > Oryzias > Oryzias latipes. The sequence goes on from NC_136252.1 coordinate 9,794,097, forward strand.
TGAAAAAGTTTGCACCACTTTGACATTTCACACCAAGGCTCTTCCAACTGTGAGAACATGCGTTCCTATCTGGTAGCGACAGACCTGTGTGAACACCGCATGCTAAAAGTGCGTTCAAGAACGTGTTGAACGCAGGTTCTTGAACGCACTTCACACATGCTCAGTGTGAATGTAGCACCACGCTAAGGTGCTCTCACACAACAAAGTGGGTCCCATTCTCCGGTGAAGAAACATCCCGTTTCAAGGGGGAGGAATCCCTAAGGGCATCACGGTTACCTGCTGCTGCTCGGCCATGGAGTGGATGGAGCTGAAGGAGGGGTGAGTATGAGTGTGCTGGCTGGTCATGGCTGGCTCAGCGAGGGAGAAGCCCTGGGCAGTGGAGGAGGAGGAAGAGGAGGAGGAGGAGGAGGAGGTGGGTGGGCATCCTGAGCTGCTTACACCTGAAGGACGGGGGACACAGAGAGAGAGAGAGAGAGAGAGCATATGAGATTGTTGAATTCATCATTGTTAGCAGCCATAGCAGAGACAGACACACAAACACACACTGAAGAATCTGGAGGAATCTCTGAATGACAGAGATGCTCGAGGACAAGCCACTGTTTAAAAGCAGGGCCGTCCTTTAATACAGCTGAAGACCCCTCCAGCTTTCTGCAACCAGAACTCACTGTAAAAACTACAAATCCCACCAAGAAGGACTGTCTCATTTGGAGTCAAACTTTACAGACGGCATCTCAGCTAGATCTGCATTTCCTTGAAAGATATTGTAATCGTTTCTCCCACTGCTGGCTAAAGTTGAACCAATCCTATCAGCTTGACACGATGTTAAAAGATTTTTATAACATAAATTCCAACCTGCCCTTCTTTTGGGAGTAGTAACAACTGAAGAGCATGCAGTAAACCCAGAAAACAAAAATCCATTTATTGCTCTAACAGGGATCTGAAACTACTATGTTGGGATCTCTAGACACATGTATTACCAGGCCTGTTACAAGGAACACACATGTTTAACACGGACTAATGCAGATGAAATGAACACTATTTGCATGGCAGCTGCAAACATTAGGTGCACACCTGTTAAAGGTTGGTGAAAAGCGTCCAGAACATGTGTGAGAATTATGAGCAAAAATATCATGCAGATGCCATGGATTTGACTATTTGTATTTATTTTCTTATTTGGCCTTAAATTGCTTCAACAAAACAAATTTTGAAGACTTGCAATCTGGAAGAGTTGTGATCATCCTACAGCTCTACATCCGGCGTAATATAGAAGGCCTGCATAACAATGTGCTAGCTGGGGGCAAAATAATTATTTCAGTTTGGCAGTTACAATTACAGAAAGGGTGTGACGAATAATCGATTAAATCTAACCTGATCGATCTGTTGGAGTTCTAAAAGTCCCACTCCGCTCGATTTTCAAAGCGTTCCGGGTGTTCTTTGAATTATGATTATGCCATTTTAAGCCAAAATCCAAAACCTGTGTCATTTTCAAAGACTTGTGGTAGAGTGTCTGCCCTGTGACTGGAAGGTCGCGAGATACAATCCAGGCCGCGTCATACCAAAGACTCTAAAAATGGGACCCAAGGCCTCCCTGCTTGACATTCAGCATTAAGGGGTTGGGTTGGGGGGTTAATCCACCAAATGGTTTCCGAGTGCGGCTGTGTCTGCAGCCCACCGCTCCCCCAGGGGATGGGTCCAATTTCAAACAAGCTAATGGGACGTTAACTTTAGTTTCTGTAGAGCGGCAGGACTTCATCAGAAATTTACCACTGAGTTGTGGGTGGGACCGTAGGCGTGGAGTCACCCCACCCTTACTTCCCATCATCCATCTGTTTTCATGCTCTCCCACTAGCTTACAGCACCTCACAATGCCAACCTAACATTAGGGGTGCATTGGATTTATCCAGTCGTACAGTTTAGATCCAGATTCCAGCTCAGACGAGGAAAACAAAGACGTTCATGGATCCATTTGTCTGCAAGTGGATGCATCAGAATGGAGCAGAGCAGGAAGCTTGAGGCCCACTGATTGTAACTTTTTAATTAACAACTAAAAATTTTATCCAAGGACACTTTGTCGTCTGCTCCTGATTCCAACTATATACATGAACAAATACTTAGAAATGCTATTTTAAGCTTAATTTTGTTTAACCCTTGTGCTATCTTATGGGGTCCAGATGACCCTTCCCTTACATTGACGTGTTATCCATACCATGACAAAGGTGGATAAAGGTGAAGAGGATTTCTAGTAATCCATCGAAACCAGTTAAGATAACGTCATTGAAAAAAAAAGGGTTTAGCCCACTGTCTAGTGGGTCTAGATGACCCCACTCCCAATGTTAAAGTGCCTAGGATAGCACAAGGGTTAAAACATGTTCTCCATCCTCAGAAATACGCCACAAAAACATGTTAAAAACACCCAAAACTCAATTTTCTAAATACATAATACAGGTTTTTATTTAGCTGAATACCTCTAAAAATGTGCAAATTTGATAAGAATAGTGGTGTGAATGTGCAGAACCAGTTAATTCAATTTAGTCTGTTGGAAAGGTGTGACATTGCATACATAACAGATCCCACTAATCTACTGACCCTGTTCTGACTGTACTTATGTTCTTGTGGCAATATAGAAAATTGAAAAAACTATAAAGAAGTTGGATTCAATTATGGGTTTTACATGCAATCTAAAATTGCAGAAAAGTTTTTTTGTGCATTTAATATAAAATTGGTTGCGAAAGTATCAAACAGAAGTTAGGCTATAACTGAAAGCAATGTTGAACATATTGGGAGTCCTTTTCATGAATGTGAGGCAGAGATATGTTAAATAAATATTTTAACACATGGAGAGCATGAGTGCACTAAAGTTTAGAGTGAAATAATAATAGATACACAGATGTTTAAAACAATCACAAAAACCTACATAGTCGTTTTTTTACTAATACATCTGGCACGGTCTTATTTATTCTAAGGTAAGATTCTCTACAATGTATTATGATTTTGATCAAGCTTAGTCATGACCACTTGAACCTTTCATTAAAGAAATGGTCACAAAGAAGGAAAGCTTCTACTTCCTGGTTTGACCTGGTGTCTATCAGAGTTTTGCCTGAGCCTGGACCTCAGCTCATAAATGGACAGATGCCCCCCCCCCCCCCCCCCCTTTTCTGTCAGTTTGTCTGTGAAGCCAGATATCTGTTCTCAGTGCAGCTCCACGCTTTGTCCTGCAGGGGGCACCACACATCAGCAGATCATAGCCTCAAACTTTAATGGAGACAGCTGACACACCTGCTGATAGGTCATGTGACCCCAGTCACAGATGGAACAGCAGACAGGGCAACAGAACAGAGGAAGAGGCTGTGATGCCCCATCAGCTGTGGGCGCTCAGACAAACTCTCATGCAGAAGTTTTTGCTGTTCAGGTTTTTAAATCTAAATTTAAATTGAAAGAAAGAAAAACAGGCCAAGGCTCAAGCTCCAAAAACAACGGTAACCAAAACTGAAGCCTGAGGAATTTGGGAATTAAACAATGCAACCAATCCAATGTTCCTTTGAACGTACAAAAACAGACCGATGGACGGGCTGCAAGGCACTAAGCTGTAAGGTTCATTGACATATACGATTCCTGGACTGAGCGCCTCTGCCCCATGGCGTTCCAAACAGGAAGCACTAGTTCCAAGAAGCCAAAAGCCCTAAGACTTCTATAGAAAACTAAACAGCTATTACTCATTAATTCTATTTGTCAGAGGAACCATTCTTGCTCCGATACATTTTCCCCGTGTTCTTGCTAACCCTCATTGGGTTTTGTTTCCTGGTTTTATTTTATAGCTCAGGTTATTCATCTTATGAAATGACCAATCAGATGCCTCAATGAAAGTATGTGGTGTCCGCTGGACCCCACGTCCAACGCTCAAAGCGTTGGACAGGTTTTGTCAATCTCCTGACTGGCGAGAGTGGTTGCCATAGAAACAATGACTCAGACCAACTCAGATCAATCACTGCTTATTGACAATTTCTGTTTCCAACATGGTGGTGTCCGTAATGGGAACAAATGACAAGTGAATAAGATCCAATTGAATTTAGGGAATGAGTTAGATTCTCGCAAATCCTTTCTCCCACAATTCCACAGGACATTTAAATTTTAAATTCACCAAGCCACCATCAGACTGTGACTTCTGATTAAAACAGGCTTCCAATGAAAGCAGGGGAGGGTGGTGCTCAGTCTCTGAACAGAACCTGACAAGGAACAACATTCTCTACATCCTCTAGTGAAGGACGAAGCCAGCAGATCTATCAGATCGAGTTTAGCGACACATGGTCAGCAGAGCTGGACGTCCTCAGTGCAGAAAATGTCCCAGTCCTCCATCATCACTTCTCAGCTAGAAGCAGAGGTTCAGTTCCACTGTCTCACAGGTTCTGCCTTCCCCTCAGAATTCTGCACTGGCCCTTTAAGAGGTTGAGAGGCTCGCACAGCACTTCCTTAATCTGGCACTTCCCAGCCTGTGCTGCCATAGGTTCCTCCCCCTTCTTCCCGTCAGCTGATTGGTCGGTGGTATCTAAGGGTTGAGTGGCCATTACTCTATAAATAAACCGGCTGCTGTCTCAGCAACGGGGCGCTTCACTCATTAATGCTCGTTCCTCCATTCTGCCCTGCCTTTGCCTACAATAGAAGCAGGCACACATCCTCTCCCTTAGCAACTCTAGCCTCTCACTCGTCTGCTATTCATTAATTCATTCACCCTTCCATCAATTCTTCTATCAAGATTTCAGTCTGACTGCTGCGAAGATGTTGCAGCTCCTCCCTTTCCTGCACACAGCAGGCGTTCATCAGCTGACGGCCCAGTTTTGCTGTGGCTTTGAGGAACCCAAACTCACAAATGACCCCCAAATAAAGCATCTGCAGGAACAAAAGCAGGGCTGGAGACTCAATGTGGACATCATCGGTGATAGTTTTCCACATCCATCAGGAACACTGAAGAATGTGGGAAAATGGTCTTGGACCACAAAACAGTCGGAACAGAACTGGCTGAGCGGGCATCAGCTCAGGAAAGTTTAGCATTGAGGCAAAATGTTGTTCCTTTGAGTAAGAGGCTGAAGGGACCAGACAGGACCTGATTAACCCACTCATGCCTCAGCTGACCATCCTGCCTGGAACCTTTCCCTTCATATGACCTGGATGAGCAGATTTGATCTTGATAGGTGCTATCCTAAACCATGTAGGTAAAAGTGATCAGTGATTACAGACCCAGAACCCGCCTCGCACATTAGACATACATGTTCTGATCACTGCATGGTCTGAGTTTAGGCCTCCAGACTACTGTCCTGCAAAAAGGCATCTGAGCACCCATGTAGGAGCAAGGACAAACATAAAGGCAGTCCAACACGGACTACAAAAGTCCATGTACTGAGAAATGGGCCTATAACAGGCTGGGGTCAAAGCTGGGTCAGAGGTTTTGTGACCTCATCCTTATGGCAAACCACGAGAACCACTTGACAACTACACTGATACAAACAACGAGTCATGACCAAACACCAGCAATTTACAAACATAAGGCACTTAGGGAATAATACATGCAAAACTGTGAGAAAGTTAGCAGCATCCCATTTTTGAGGGGGACATCTGAATCCTACACAAATCCTAGCACAGTTCTGCACAGCATCATCTAACAACTTCCCAATCTGATGTCATATTGCCCAATCACCTCAAAAACCTGCACTGTCAGCCAACACCTCAGAAAGAAGTCATTGTTCAATTATTTCATGTCCCAATCCTTTGAAAAAAACATGAACTACATCATCTGTTTTCAAAATCCACACCATATTATCCATCATTTCAGAAAACCTCAGCTTCATCTTTGAATACCTTCAAAACCCTACAATGTATTGTTTAGCCATTTTTTAAAACCAATGCTTCATATCTAATAATTTCAGAAAGCTGCTCAGCATTTTTCAAAAAGACCTCAACAACCTGGGATTTCTTTTCCAATCGCTTCAGAAAGCTGTGCTTTGTCCAATTCAATGCAATGTCTCAAAAGCATGACCTTCAATTCATCCAAGTTGCAGCAGCCTCAAAAACTGTTACCTGTTCAACTATATAAATTCAGCCAATAGGCTTTTATTGTGAAGAGCCCTCCAGGAAATCCAGGCTGTTTTCCCGTAACCCTGAAAATCCTTTTTTTCATCTGACAAGAGTCCAGTGGATCAAAAATGTGTGATATAAAACTTCTCTCTGGCTTTAAGGGAGTTAGCAGACCACAAATGGATTTTTCACCTGAGTAAGAATAACACTTTGTTTACATCCGTCACACACAGGGTTTACAGCAGAACCTATCTGTAATGAAAAAATGCTTGTTGAATCCACCTGCCCTGCATTTATCTCAACCTGTGCACGTTCCAGCTGCACTGTTAGGAAGATCCATAGACTTTTCAAAATAAAAGCCCTTTTGAATGATTTATTCCCTAGCTGGAGGGCATAACGCAGAAGATCGTTTTCCTGAATAGTACAGGTTGGGGTGCCACCAAGCCTCCACCTTGGTGGCACCCCAAATTTGAAGCAGACGTGGCAAATATTGTAGTTGGTCAAATAACCATTGGAGGCTGGTTTCAAAAAGGAACTTGTTTTTTCTTTTGAACCCATATCATTAAGTACCATGTTGAAAGTTTGACTTTACACCAAAAATAAGCATTTACAGCATAGTGTCAAAAACTTCTTTAGTTATTGTTTCTGTTCATAGCCCTGTTTTAATTATGTGTAATAAGATCCCCCCCCTGACATTTCAGTAAATTTGGGCTTAATTAGTAGCATGGTTGGCAGATGGGTAGACCCCTGGATGGACTCAACAAAGCTTCACTTTACTTTGGCCCATCCAATCAGCCATTTGTGAAGGTTGTCAATGTGGGTGCAGTCAATTCTAGTTAAAATGGCAAACCCACTTTAGGCTTTATTTTTGCCATTAAGAATTCTATGGACCACTTGCATGACAGTTCACATTTGATCCTCACTGAAGAGACGGCAACTTCTTGGGCAAACCCAGAGTACTAACCGTATATCTTCCAATAGTTCCAGGTCTCTAATAGATGCTAATCTCCAATAAATGCCGGGTCTAACAGGTGCTTTTTACTCAAGAAGCCGGTCTCTAATAGTGGCCGGGCCCTTTCAAAAGCAACCGATACGTGTCCGTAATCTGGAGGTTGCTAACCTTGAACATATATGTTCACCAGCCACTTTATCAGGTCCACCTTGCTAGTACTGGATTGGATCTCCTTTAGCCTTTAGAACTGCCTTAATCCTTGGTGGCATAGATTCAACAAGGTCCTGGAAACATTCCTCAGAGAGTTTGGACCATGTTGACATGATAGGATCGCACAGTTGCTGCAGAATTTTCAGCTATACATCCATGATGCATTCTCCCACTCCACCACATCCCAAAGGTTCTCTACTGGGTTGAGATCTAGAGACTGTGGAGGCCATTTGAGTCCAGTGAACTCATTGATTCCAGGTTTATGGGATGGCGCCTTATCCTGCTGGGAGTAGCCATCAGAAGATGGTACATTGTGGTCATAAAGGGATGGACATGGTCAGAAAATATCCCCCACACTATGACACTACCACGACCAGCCTGAACCAATGACACAAGGCAGGACGGATCTATGCTTTCATGATGTTGATGCCAAATTCTGACCCTACCGCCAGAATGTGCCAGCAGAAATGGAGACTCTTTAGACCAGACAATGTTATGACTATCTTCTTGTGTCCAGTTTTGGTGATCCTGTTGAATTGTAGCCTCAGTTTCCTGTTCTTAGCTGACAGGAGTGGAACCTGGTGTGGTCTTCTGACCATCTGCCTCAAGGCTGGACGTGTTGTGCGTTCAGAGATGTTCTTCTGCAGACCTCAGTTGGTTCCAGTGGTTCTTTGAGTTCCTGTTGTCTTTCTATCAGCTGGAAACAGTCTGGGCATTCTCCTTTGACCTCTGGGATCAATAAGACATTTCCACCCATAGAACTGCCACTCAATGGATATTTTCTCTCTTTTTGGCCATTCTCTGTAAACCCTAGCGTCTTGACCATGTCTACAGCCTAAACGTATGGAGTTGCTGCCATGTGATTGGCTGATTAGAAATTTGCGTTAAAGAACAGTTGGACAGGTGTGCCTAATAAAGTAGCTGGTGAGTGTTTCTTGTTCATTTGTGAAATGTGGCAACAGACGTATCAGATCTACTGTGCAAATCAAGTGTACAACATTCTACTGTGAATATGACAAACAATATGGCAACTGTTTACATTCCAGCCAAGTTTCAGTTACATGACTGCAACAGGTCTATAGGTGAAATCAGAAAATATCCACACAGACTGTCTTAAGGATGCTTCTGAGCTAAGATGACATTTGCACCCTTTGGTCTACATGCACATCAGTCCACACACATGCACGCTGCAGTGTTCTGTTCTGTCACCGACCACAGGTGTAGATATGTTCCTGACATGCACAGGGAGGGATCAGCTGGAAGCAGCTAACCAACTCACCCTTCAGAGACCTGCTCTTTATTATACAGGGCATTCTGGGACATGGAGTTCAGAATTAGCCCACCTCTCACAAGCACAAAAGCAGTGATATGATTCTTTGACAACAATGTTGTGTCCCGTTCTGGCCTTTGGCCCTGAATCCAGCTTCACAAGAACCAGGTTCCACACCAACATCTGACCCAGCAGCTGTGTGCACAGTGTAACCAAACGCACATCTTTATGTTCTGTGTTTAAATTAAAAAAAAAAACAGCTCCAACACACAGCTGGATCAATAGCAACACTGCTGCTGAAAACATCCCACAAGTTTCCACAGACACACGTGGAGCAGACGGTGATGCCACTTCTGAAATAGGACTCAAGACAGATGCCACAGACTCCCCAGAACACCCCACCACCACATAAGAAAACCCTTCAGTCAGGTTGAAAGATCAGAAAAACACCAACAAATAAGAGCGTGGCCATGGTGGGGGGAATAAGAACTGCGGGCATCATCAAGACGACCCAGTTCAGAGTCCAGAGGAGGCTACAGATACCATGACTTCTGCAGCAACAGGGAAATCCTGCACATCAGGTGTAACCCCGGAGCTGATGCTGCTCCAAGGCCGAAACCATGTCAGCGTAGTGACCCCCTCAGCATCAGAGCCAACAGCTTCAAGTACTCATAGATCATAGGTAACACAAAACCCCACTGAGGAAATCATAAAGACACAATGACAACACAGATTTCACAGGTGTAGTGACAAAATTCTGTTGCGTTACTATAACAACAAATGTGTAGTGCTGTAGTTGCTACAGAATGGTGACCGTGAAGGAAAAGGGTGCTACCAGGGGTTTTCCTTCACCGCAAATCGGTTGATGACTGCCTCCACCATATTTGTTTTCCGCCCCAGCTAACAGCTTTTAATTGGATGCATGATCAAGTATTTCTCCACTTGTGTAACTGCAGCTGCACAAATCCACCCTCTAAAATTAGCGCATGACACAATGAAATGAGTTGAAGTAAGTTCTGAGCTGAACTGATAGTAACATACAATAATCTGTTTGCTAAGAAGAGTATTGTCTTTTGCAATGTCCAGTTTCATTAAAAGACTGTCTGAATTGCATCCTGTATTAAAGTATTGCACTTAGCTACATTAACACTTTCTAAAAAAAAAAAAAAAAAAAACCCTAAACTAATCAAAAAAAGATTGAACAAGATTTAACTCAATAGGGGTCAATATAGTCAGGTACAACCAGAAAGCAGAATAATGTTACTCATGTTATTGACAATATGAGGTAAATGTGCAAACAATAAAAGCAACCCAGAAGAGGGCGATGGGGGCAAAAGTGCAGGAACTTTTCAGGGCAGTATTCCTGCAGACATGTAGGGCCCAAAGTAAAAACAAAAAACAGGGATTTTAAACCACATCAACTAGATTTTAAAGCAACTTTTTAGTATTCCCAGACATTGGAAATGGAGGCAAAAGGCTCCACCACCTGTCATACATGGCCGTGGTTATGATTGAGAAATGTCTTCCCTCACTCTATAAATACCTTGAGAAGCGAGTCTGACCACCACTACTGAGTTTGGAGATGTTGAGCTGAGGACACATTCAGAGCCTGACCCTCAGCTGAAGTGGGCTTCTCACAGACTCCAAGTGAAAGCTCTAAAGTAATCTGACTTCCAATAACCAACAACTAAAAGTTCAGACGGAGTTAGCACTTAATTTAAAAATGTTACATTACAATTAATCTAAAAGGTAAAGTTGGTTTAACGCCATCAATCATTAAAATATTTTTGAACAAAACATAATAGTAATAATCTAAAGGCTCTAACTTTCACAGCTTTTTCAGATTATTTGTAATTGTTCTCTTCCTCAAAACATTTCCTTCATTTCTCTGCATAATCTTGGTCTAAGTGGTGCAGCTCATATCTGTTTCTTGGAAAAGCTTTTTCTGCACTCAGGATTCCAGGACGATTGGAGAAACCAAACCTTGGAGTGTCAAATACTCTGCCTCAATGCAAAGGTATCGCTAGTGAAGATATAGAGGAAAGTAATAAATGTTATATTTTAATTATGCAATGATTAAATTAAAGAACATTTTGTGAAGTTCACCATCAGACACCACCACCACCTTCTTTAAGGCAGGTAAAACACTAGTTACAACCTTGTCATGGCTGTGCAACAGTCCTGCAATGTTTGCATTGCAAACTGCAACAGTTTGTGTATCATGAACCACAGCAGATGCTCCTTCAGGTGCTCTCCATAGAGATTTACAACATTTTCTTAATGTCGCTATAATGCAGTTCACCTTTCAGTCTCGATGGTTTGCAATTTTTCTTTGTGGTAAAACTTTGTTTTTCTTCCAGTGTGTTGTGTTCTGTATCCTGATTGGCTGTAGACCCTTGTCAATCAATCTCCTCAGTGCCATGTACCAGTACAGAATGTGTTCAGTTTGACAAATTTACATGAATGCTCAATTGTCAGCAGATTTTTGTTTATATTCTATAATCCTGGACTTACTTTGCCATGAAAGTTTGAACTTTGAGAGTTTAAACGAGTGAGAAAGGGTCAAATTGTCAAGTCTGTCTGAGAAAAGTGGATGAAGTGTGTAGTGAGGAGTTTTAAAGACTTAAAACATCTGCAATTACAGTAAAAAATGAAGTAGACTACTTCGCAGATTTCCCTTATTGCAGGTTATTTTTAGATCATGTATGAGGGAACACTGCACTCCTCAAAATATTTGTGCAGCCATGGAGAAAAGTAGCTTTGTTATTATGACACAACTCTTACCCATCCACAGTTTGAAGCATTTACAGAGAGATACAACAGTTTTACTGTGCATAAAAAAATACTAAAATAATAAAAAAGAACAGTACTACACCAAAACTTCATGATCTGTGCAAGCCATTCAGAGAAAACTTCTCATTAAATCTGTGTAAATTCTTGGGAAAACATGTTTACTTGTGTCACTTTATTGTGAATAGACACTACTGATACTAAAGAAAAAAACATGACTGTTGCTGGGAGTTCTCAAGTCTGCATAAGGTGTCACCCTAAACACAGATGATGTTAATGGGTGACACTCTGGGGTATCAAGATTTAGAAGAAACAAACTAACTTAAATTGTGAACTTAATAAAAACTTTGTTTAAAAAGTGAATATTTGACAAAAAAAAGTAATACTGAGACCGACACTTTTTAAAATGTGTGGGGGGCAGAAAGTGTTTGAGGAACTGCGTTTTCCTAGGCCTGGTCTTCAGGCCTTGCTATCCTGCATATTTTCAGAAGTTCTCTGCTCAAACACACTTCATGAACTCATCACCACCCTTTGCATGGGCTTTAGAATGGCAGTCATCAATCATATCCTGCTGAGTTTAGCCAAGGTAAGATAGAAAACGTGCAGGACAGTGTGTCACAAGATCCAAGGCTGGACAACACTGATCTAAAACACAATTTAAGAAATTGGGGGGGGTCCCCCAACACCGCCCTACAAGAACACACAGCAGGCAGGACACACATTAGTGTAGCTGTACTAACTCTTGTTCTTACGAAGCAAGGCTGGGGCGATCCACGGCTCCGACTGGACCATCCTGCAGGACGGCGCGGTCTTGTCGTCCACGGATGATGACGTGACCACCATGGAACCGCTCCAATATTTACTCCAAAAGGGAAACACTGTCCTTCACACAGCTCTGACAAGGGGGGGGATGGGGGTGGGGGAAGCGTGCTTTAATCCCAGAGTTTACAACAGCACTTTACATCCAACTCATCAAAGGGGGGGCGGGGGGTGAACAGAAGAACTAATCACAAGGCACCTTCTTGTCTCTTCGTTTTCCCCTCAACTCTTCTGTGACATCTAAGGCAGTGGCGGGTTACAGGCAGCACAATTCTGAGGTACATATAGAAAAACTGAATCTGTCTGAGCTGGGCTGCTTATATTTTAGAAATAGACCTCTTACTTCACATATAGACTGTGTTTTGGAGCTGGAAGGGTTTTTTAAGTGTGTGGTTATCGTTCAACTGGTCATAAGAGCTGGAGCCTCCGTATTTCTCTGTAACCCAACTAACTCTTGTGTTTTCCACCAAGCCCTGAAGAAAGCAGTGTGTGTGTGTGTGTGTGTGTGTGTGTAGTTTCTGATATCTTCACTGAGTTAGAGGCTGGCCCTCCCGGAGCTCACTGCCCAGTCCTCACCCATCCCTTAGTCCTAATCCAGAAGTGAACTGACGGTAGTCTTGTCCAGTGGAACACAGAACTTCCGCTATTCCAAGCGCATTAAGGCTACATGGTCAGGGTGCTATCTCGGGTCAGTGCTAGCCGTGCTCGGCTAGCATGCTGCGGTGGAAGGGGAGGGGGGTGAGGTTTCTGTCCGCCTTTACCCCATTCCTCCACTAAAAATAACTCCAGTTACTGAGTGTTTCTGGATGTTGCTCTGGTCACAGAATACCCAGCTAATCCACAGCACCGAGGGGTCCGTGGACTCGTTCCCCTGCTCCGGTGCCCACGCGCCAGCGTGGGACGGTGTGATGAGGTCACCGATACCTCCAAAACACGTACATAAGCCACTCAACGCAAAGTGTTGCTGCGTGCAACGCAGAAAAAAGTTTCAGGCGGACTTCCCAGCGCCAAGGGAGAGCAGAATGCTGACAGTAAAAAGTGATAAAGCCGGGTAGAGATCGGGAGGGAGGCTTGCCCGGTTTCCAACGTGTAACTGGGGTGCTTCTCCGAGTGCCGGGGTCACGGATAAGCCCTTACGCGTTTCCACAACGACAGGTAAGGTAATGACAGCAAATCCACAGTCCCTGAGTAGGAGGGGGTGATTCTCAGCTCCTCACGCGCTCCCCGCTTTCCTCGGTCCGGTCCGCCAGCTCTGTGTCACTCAATCACGGCAACAAGCCTCGCGGGGTTCAAATAAGCCATGTTGTCGTCGCTCCCGCTCGGTGCGTGTCCGCACAAGAATCTATTCTGCTCTTTCACACTGCACACGGACCGTACCAAGAGCATGGGGCGGGGGGGTGTAAACCCCTGTCCACTAGGGCATGTTAATGTACTGCTACCACAAAAACGGCAAACAAAGAAAGAAAAACACATGCACCAGTAAAACGACAAAATTTAAAAGAAAAACTGGGAATCCCCGCCTGTACAAGGAGCCGCTCCACAAAATTGAACTGACTGATAGCATAGCTCCCTACCCCTAGGGCGCATTGGTCTGGTCCAAGCAGACCTCTCCCGTCCTGTCCATTTATAGTAACAGCGGGATAAATATATTGGAAATGAATGAAACGGTAAATGCGGGAGTACTTTTTAAAGTAAAGCCAACAGCTTGGATCAAATAGTTCTTGTTGTTGTGGGGCTGCAGAAATATTGTTTCTGCGGGGCGCCCTCGCCTCCTCGCAGCCTCTGCCCTCACTCATGCTGCCATAGCGCTGTTGCTACCCAGCGCCAAGGCGACTGCGCCCCTATTGGGTACACAAACTCGAGCTCGGATCTAATTGGCTGATGTCACGGTCTGTGGGAGGGGTGACATGATCCGTTTCACTGTAGTCTCTTTTCTGAGCGGCTCGAGTTGGGAGTGACGCGGACATAGTTTGGAGATGTCAGGTAGAAAAGGAGGAGGGGGGCGGCCTGAGTGACTTCTCAGCTGGGGGCTCTGACTCCCCCCACCAACCGGCCGAGGCTGTTGCTATCCAAGCGCCCGTCTAAATCCGGCACAATGCTGCCTGGGAACAGCTCGCGCTGTCACGCGCCAATTGACGCTCCTTAAAGGGAAACTGGCGCTGGCGCACCGACATCACTGAGCTGCACCACAAATATGGGGCGGGGGTTCATCTTTAACTAGCAGCAACTTGTCATTACGGGGGGATGAGTCAGCTGGCCCTGATCAGCCTGATCAACCTCACATAAAGTGTGTGTAGGGACTAGGGAGGGTGTTCTCTACCACCCCACAGAACTGGACCTATCCTGTTTCATATCAGTCTATTTTAAAGTTTGATGTCAGCCTGTTTTTAATCAAACTCGTTCACACTGGCCTGCTTTAGACTGATCTGTTTCATGCCAGACCAAGCTAAACTGTTTTATCATCTTGTTGCATATCATATTAATGTCCATAGCCGCCTTTTTTTTAGCCCGTTTCAACTGGAAAATAAAGCCGTTCCACCACTGGAATATAATTGAGCCATGGAAAATACTTTTAAATGTTGGAACAAAACAAAAACGTTCCAGAGTTGGAAAATAATGAAACTGGAGCGTTCCTGTGGCACCAGAACAAAACAAAACCATCCGATCACAATGGAACCATCCCAGAGCCAGATCATTACATCTGTCCTGCAATGGTCATGTAGGAGGCAACAGCATTAAGCTATTCCAAAGTCAAAGTGGGACCCTGTGAAGAAGAAGGCGCCACTACTTTAAAATGCATTTTATTAGCAACCTTTACAGAAATGTATTTGTTTTCCTGTTTTGGCTATTGTCACAACTTGTGTGCAATATTTTCTACAAACGGCGCTGTGCAGTGTTTCATTTATTCACAGAGTAAAGCAGCATATCAATTTTAGAACATAAAGCAACACTTTGACTAAGCTGAAGTTTAAACAACACAACATACATACAGGTGCAGTCTGCCTTTCCATTTGTAACTAACTGTAGGAGTTTATCACACAGCATTCACACTAAACTTCCAGTTCTGTGTAGCTGGACTAACATGTATAAAACAAAGTTGAAAGTGTTCATTTGATCCTAGTAAAAGTGTACACAAACATAGCAAGAAGCCAAGTAAAACCATCAAAAGTTTGTTTGTGTTTTAGGATTTCTTGTGTCCCACTGACTCTAATGTTCTTTTCTGTAACTTCACCACTCTGAACCCCAACCGGACAGCTTCCTGTTAGGCCGAGTGTCATCAGGAATACTGACCGGTAAAATGTCCACACAGGCGTGCTCATGAGGACTGGAGAAGTTGACCCCCATACTTTACTGTGGTCCTGTCATATTTGAACTTTAGCCAGTCAGTGCAGAGTTTTGCAGCATTAGCAAGACTGTCTGAGTGGAAATGAGACGCAGGAATGAAACTGAGACTAAGGGCTTCAGAGAAGAAGCCAGGAAGCTAAACTCCAGGACCCTGCAGGCTTCCTGCAGCCTCCTCCTAGTGTCCTTATGGCTTCAGCCTGGCCTTCAGCCTGTGGCCACACAGAGGAAAGGCAGGACTGCTGTCCAACCCCGCGCTAGCAAGCACAGAGCCCTGCTGCACCACAAATTCAGCAGCAAGAATGGTTTGAATCTTCAATCTAGAAGAAATTAAACAATTTCTTATTGCTAATTTGCTTTTCCAATGGTATGAAAGGTTGGACAATGGAGGTGCTAGCTATCTTTAGTTTAGCTAAGCAATGGAAATGAAGAAAAGAAGCCCCCACTGTATTAAATCGAAGCTCAAATGTTTTATTTAAAACTGCAGGGGGGCCACGCTCCTTCTCCTCTGAAAGCTACCTTATTGAATATGGAAATAAAGTTTCGTATTTCCCTTCCAGGACGTGATGATTGGCTCTCTCCAAATCATGCTCCCCAGTACAGAGGGCCAGACAGAGGAGAGGCAAGGAGGGAAGCAGACTTTGACACTCACGTGCCTGCAGCAAAATTCCACCCGGCAACCACACTGTACCATGGCAACAGGCCTGCCATTGGTCCCTGTTGCGATTTCAAATGACCAATAGCATTGCTGGCCCCTTGTGATGCTTGTTGCTAGGTAAACATGATGCAGAGAAAGATAGAGGAGCAGAATAACCATGAAGCTACTGCAGGGGCTTTTAGCAGGAAGCTCTTTACAGACGCTTTTCCTTCTCAGCACTGGGTGGTGTCAAAGAGCTGGAGCAGGAGGCAGGAATGACACAGGAAAAGAAGGAGACTGCAGCCAGCATTTCTAAAGAAACACATCTTAGAAAAGAAAAAAACACACACACACAACAACAACAATGGATAGCACTCTGCAGAATAGTGGCTCCAATTTCCATGCAATGATTCAGACTGCTGTGATCTAAATCAGCAGTCATTAATCTTTGGTCAGAGTCTTCTTGGTTTTCTACCTGTTCAGTCCCAAAATCCTGAGCAATAAATGACTGAAGCGCAAAAGGAAACCAATGGCAGTATGATCCACACAGAGCAGAAGAGTTAACACAGAAATTCACTCTAAGCTAAGAACATGTCTCTGTCCCAAACATGTTTATTCTCCTGTGAAAACTGCAAATTGTAATAATATCCAAGTTATATGCACCAATTAATAATAATTGCCTAACACATTAATAAAAATGGACCCTGGTTCAAACTGAAAATACTCCTGCAGGAGTAGTAATACACACGTTAACTTAATCAAAACCAGAAGAAACTTGTAAAGATTAAAGTCTATTTAACAAGATTCACCTGCTATTTGAATTGAAATGCCTTTAATGACATTGCAACAAGTACAGCTATAACTAAATTGCTGTTCGTCTATATCAGTGGTCTGCAACCTGTGGCTCTAGAGCCACATGCAGTTCTTTGATCCCTCTATGGTGGTTCTTTGGTTGTAAAAAAAAAAACATGCTAATAATTCAAATAAATAATACATTGGTTGTTTAATTTTTTTTTCATTTTTGCCTTTTTATAAAATGATTAATCTGTTGTACGATTAGTTTATTATTAAAATAAGCAAAAAGCACACATTAAGATCTTTAGCTGTCCCACAGTATCTAGTTGCTCTTCAGAAGCAACGTTTTTCAAGTGTTTCATTTAATTTAAATGTCTAGATTTTTTCAAGTTAGATTCAACACCAATGTTGTCGTGATTTTATTTAACAGTAAAAGAAGAAAAAGGATGACGTCACACCAAAGTCATAACATAGAAAATGTCATGTTTGGGAGAACATCAGTGGTCTTGTATGTCTTCCATTTCCTAATAATTGCTCCCACAGTTAATGTCTTCACACCAAGCTGCTTACCTATTGCAGATTCAGTCTTCCTAGCCTGGTTCCGGTCAACAATTTAGTTTCTGGTGTCTTTAGACAACTCTTTTGGCCATAGTGGAGTTTGGAGTGTGACTGTTTGAGGTTGTGGACAGGTGTCTTTTATATAGATAACCAGTTCAAACAGGTACCATTAATACAGGTAATGAGTGGAGGACAGAGGATCCTCTTACAGAAGAAGTTACAGGTCTGTGAGAGCCAGAAATCTTGTTTGTTAGTAGGTGACCAAATACTTATTATCTACCATAATTAACAAATAAGTTATTTTCAAATCACACAATGTGATTTTTTTTCCTCATTTTGTGTCTGATAGTTGAGGTATATGAGGAAAACGACAGGCCTTTCTCATCATTTTAAGTGTGAAAACTTGCAGAATTGGAGGCTGACTGAATACTTTTTGCCCCACTGTTCTGATCATCTGAAAACCATGATTTTATCTTGAGCCTGTCCTGGTGTTGGTTGTATGTGTTTAGTTAAAAAGGCTTTGTGTATATTTTGTGCATATTTGTGATTTTAAATGCATAATTGCTGACATTTTTATTATTTCCTGATGATGTACTGAGAAACGATGCACATGTATTGATTGATATTGACTGGACTGGGTTGATCACTGGGATCTATAGGACCCTTTAATGAAGTTTGATTTAATCTATTTTGCTCCATGCAAAGTTTGCTTTTATAATGAATTGTGAACAATTAAACATGGAGATCAGACTCTGTTGTTACTTTAAGGTTAGTGTTGTTCATTAAGGTTCCTGTTTTGTGCTGGCCTAGTTTCTAGTGCTGGTTGGTGAGCTCCAAGGCTTTGACACTGCAGTCCTTTGAAGTTCTAAAGGCCCGTACACACCGGGACGAATTTCGTGCGCGATATTCGCCAACGTTAAACGCCTCGTGACTAAACAAAGGGCACCAATGTGAGTGTGCACACCGACGGGAAAAAACGCCACGCGTGAAAGCGTCACTTTTTAAAAAACACCTCGGGTTCGTTTTTTTGGTTTGACGGGCCGCGTCGAAATCTATTCGACCAATGAGAATGGCGCTTTTGCACACGTGTCTGGAGCTTCTGAAGTTACAGTAAAACACAACTTGGGGGCGCTCAAACACAAAACTGCCTTTCTGAGCACACATACCAGCGAAGAAGATAGACGCCAAGTAGCGTCTACACAGCCACGAAGAAATAATGACGGACATTCTAAAATATCCCCGAACCAAGTACCAGTTGGAGCAACTGGTGCTTGAAATATTCATGTTTTCTATGTATGATTCTGACAAGCGCGTAAATACTTGCTCTCTTCTTCTGAGTGAAAAGCGACTTTAAGAAGCGTAAAGTTGCGCAACGCCACCTTGTGTACAGGAGTATTTCTGTTTACATTAAGCGCCATCTAATGTCAGGGAATGAAATTGCATGTTCGCTCTGCTCATCGTCAGCGAAAATCGCCTGGGTGTGAACACAGAAAACGTGGCGAAAAACGCTGGCGAATAACGCCTGGCGAATATTCGTCCCGGTGTGTACGGGCCTTAAGACTGAACCCCACCCTACAGACTGGAAGGTGGGAGGCCTTGCATCAGATTCTTTTACACATGCACTTTTACTAATCTTGTTGGACATTACCCAGACTTTTAATACTTAGCTCATGCTTGAAACTGGACTCTTGAACGTTTACATTTATACTCTGGAGTTACTCATCCCAGTGCGAAACCTTACTCATGGTTATGGACTGTCATTATTTACGTAATTGTTTGTTGTTATACATATCATTATGTGCAATACGGTTCTGTGTCAGTCCTCAAGAAACACAACACTTCTTCTGAAATACACCCAAAAATCTAATTCTAGCCTACATGAGATTTGTTTTAAATCATGGCTTTATTAGTACACACAAATACAGTTATCATAACTTTAGCTGATTCTTACAACCTTTTTGTTAACTTAAAAGAAATGCTGGAACACTGTGGTGCTGTGTGATTTAGTCGAACAGACCATCAATCGACCTACAGGTCTGAGGCTTCAAACCAGATCTGACCTGGTGGGGTTTCCATGAACATGAGAACAGAGAGAAATCATCCAAAAACGACACGGCAGGAGTTGACTGAAGAGGCAGATCAAGGTCATGGAGTGGTCCAGCCAGTCTCTGGACCTCCATCCTATAGAAAACGTACAGAGAGAGCTGACGCTCAGAGCTGCAGAGCAACAGCCACCAAATCTGAATGATTTAGAAGTGATTTGTAAAGAAGAGTGGAGCAGAAATCCTCCTGATATGTGCAGAAACCTGCTCATCAACTATGAGAAACCTTTAACCTGTGTGCTGCTAATAAGGCTTTTGCTACAAAGTACTAAGTGAGAAGAGGGATCAAATACTGTTTCCCTCAATGAAATGCAAATAGATTTATATCCATTCTGTAAAGTTGATTTCTTGATTTTCTATCTCACTGTTCAAATGAACCAACCATTAATGGGATGACAGACTGTTGAGAGATAAAATACTTAACTTCACGTTACCTTTAAAAAGTATTGCTGCACATAAAAAAATCCTTTTATACATTTTCAATTCATCTTTTTTTAAATCAACCTGAAAAATATAATAGATACTAATAAGTTACAATTCAGTGTTTTGCTGTTTTCTTCAGCCAAGTTAAGGTTCATACATATTCCATATCAAAGTTTTCATTATAATAATGAATGGCTGCCATTAAAGACCCTCTCCAATCTAAATTGTGTTTTTAACATGTTTTTTTTGTAGCATTTTCTCCTGATGGATGACATTTGAAAGAAAATTAAGATTAAAACTGTGTTTCTGTTCGTTTCATTTATTATTCAAATCATGGTGAATCTGGAGCAGATGAAAAATGACGTTTGAAAAGTCATGTAGTTTCTTCCTGCTCCGCTTCATTCTGATGCATCCTCCTGCAGATAAATACATCCGTGTGTACATATTTGTTTTCCTCGTCTGAACTCAAATCTGGATCAGAACTGTATGGCTGGATAGCTCCAATGCTGCTCGCCAGGGAGAGGGAGAGAGCAAACAAAGGGATGATGGGAAATAGGCAAACTCCACATCAACAGTTCTGCCCACAATTCCCAGGTGAATTTCTGATGAACTTCTGCCGCTCTGCAGAAACTATGCTCTAGAAAACAAATCTTTTTTTTTGTTTTTGGCTAAAACCGGCATCTTCATAATTCAAAGACCACTGGGAACACTTTGAAAATAGATCAAACGATGACCAGAGTGGGACTTTAATTCATCACCTGGGGCCTCATTTATAAAACTTTGCGTAGGATTTGCGTCAGAAGTGGCGTACGGATGAAACATAGGACGTGCGTACGCACAGAAATATTCGGATTTATAAAACTGTGCACACGCACATCCTACGCATCTTTCCCTTAATAAATCACAACCAATTCTAAATGCAGCGCAGCTTTTGCGGCTTCATGACACGCCAATAGTTGCCCATAAATAGTCCGTGAAACGCCCACAAATGAATATTCATGTCTTGCGAGATCATGGCACACACAGAGAGGAAATCAAAAAAACGTAACTTCACTCAATGTGAAGTAGAAGTTATCGTTGGCGAGGTGGGAAAGAGGAGAAAAGTGTTGTTTGGAGGGCACAGTGTGGGCATTACTAATGCCTAAAAGGCACGTGAGTGGCAAACGGTGGCAGACGCCGTAAATGCTGTAGCCTCACAACCTCGGACCCTGGAAAAAAAAATGGTCGGACATCAAAGTCGAGGCATAAAGAACGTCTAGTGCTGCATCGCCAGAGTGTCTCTGCCACTGGGGGGGCACCGGAACGCCAGATGCACCGGGTGACACGTGTGGTTCCTCCGAGTGCTCCTCTGTAACGCCGGGCCCAAAAGCCCGCAGAGGTCCTAGAGGACGGCTCGAGGAAGTCGGAACCGGCTCATCAGCCACTCGTCCTCTTCTTGCTGTCTAAAGATGCGTTCACTCCGAATTCTTCCATTTGCCACATCTTCTAAGGGCGCAAGATCAGCCATTGTGCGTCATTACGCATTACATCTGACAAGCTACAGATGTCGGTAATAATCGACGTGGAAATGGGAAATTGATCAGCGCAAATGTAATTCCTTGTTGCTTTCTGAATGGTTGAGACATACGCCATACATGGTTTTATCAAAAATAAACAAATTAAAGGCATATGCATGAATACCATAATTCCATAGCTTATGAAGAAACGTTTTAATATGAAAACAACTTTCCCCAGTGGACAATTAATACGTCTGTCTGTCTAATTGCACCTATATCTGCTCCGCCAGACGGACACACTGGTGAGAATATCAGTTTTGTACATTATTTCGTTCTGTTAACTATATTATTTATGAGGATGAATTGCACAACATGCCAATATTGTAGAACATATTTCACTTTTCTTTTTGCAAATAAGTGTTCATTTGAATTTCTGTTGTAATTTTCGTTTGATTTTTTTTTTTTTGTTTCACTGCTGATCGATCAAACGTGTTGTTGTAGGCTGTTAATTGTAAGACTTGCTTTGTGAAGTCTTCATGTTATTTATGAGAGGCAGGATTGTCATTTTCACTTTCACGTGTTTCTTCCATCTGCCGACGGTGTCGCCGTTTCTCCTTTCACCCGTTTTTGTGCGTACGCCTGGGTCAGAGCTTGCGTGAAGGACCGCACATTTTCCCGTCAAGTTTGCTTTTTATAAATATCAACTACTGCGTAGAGAGTGGCGTACGCCTTCTTTTGTTCGCAACGTTTATAAATGAGGCCCCAGGTCCCCAAAAAACATTCGTAAGCTTTTTTTCCCACCTGTTTATCTTCTTTCGACTGCGTTTTTTGTCTTTCTTTATTAGCAGTTTCTAAAAAACAACAAAAAACTGACAGTAAAATATCTTTCAGCATGTTTCTGATATCAACTTCATGTGGACATCCTTAGGTGTCTTCTTTTTTTTTCCTGAATTGATTGTTTTATTTAGGAGTTTTACCTCACAGAGAAGGAGGGTCGCAGGGCAGGGACGCCCAGTTTAGCCAAGTCTGTTGAGTTTAGCTTGGCAATCAGATATTGTATTTTATAACTGATTTTATGGTTTGTACAATTAGTGAAGCCCATTGAGACAACTGTGCTGTAACATTGGGCTAAATGAATCAAACTGAATTGAACTTGGTCGATGATGTTGATCTTGCAATTTTAGAAGAGTCATAAAACCAGTTAGGTTTCAGCAGGTTATTCAGAAGAAAAACATGCTCCTCAGACCTTTGCTGGTTAGACAAGATATGGGCTTTTACTTTGAAAAATGACTGGCTTTGTCTAATACAAAACATCTGAGCATGACTGTGATGGATCATTTCAATAACAGTAACAGTTAAGAGAGGGAGCTGTAGGTGAAGCTCCTGTGATGCTAGAGTGCTGATCGACAAAGCAGCAGCAACAACAATGCAGTTCAGGAAATACAAACACAAAGTTCCTGGAAACAAAAAAACAGAAACGAGAAACTTAAAAGGTCAAATATTTGTTTCTTTTTTCATTTAAAAATAAATCATATTGCCTTTTACTGGACTTTCAAAATATATTTCAAATAATTTTTTAGACCAAAAATGTATCAATTCTTAATTTCAGTATAAAAAATGTCATTGTGTTCTGACAGACTTCTTCTCATGCCACACTGACATCACAAAGTAGTGACACCCGGGGTTTCCAGGGCACATCCAGTGGGAGCCACAGCCAAAACGCCAATCCAATTCAATAAGACCACACTTGGGATGGAGGAGCGTGTGGTGGATCCCACCCAGGAGGATTTGAAAGCAAACTCAAACAGGACAGGTAGGCAGGAGGCTTCAGGTGAGTTCAGCCCATCATGTCCTTTTACATTCCTCTTGTTCACTCGTTGAACGCAGATCGGACAGTTTGAGGAATTCCTGCTAATGGAAGTGAATGTGATCAGGCATTAATAACTGCTAGCACAGTTAGCAGTCATGTCACATGACCTTTTGTTTGTTGTGTATGATGAGAAATCCCAGACGGATGTTCTGTTCCTTTAGGCTGCATTTCTCATGTTGCTCTGTAAAAGGTCTCTGTGACTGAGAGGACTGAGAATATAAATTGCTGATATCACTCTGTTTCCATACATTGACTGTTAGGTGAAGAACTGTGAAGATCTAGGCGACTCGGCGTCACACAAACCGGTTCGGTCTGCTGCACAGTAGATTCAGGACAACCACAGAAGCTCAGACTGGCCAGTATTTCTAAAGACTTGTGTGTTAACTTTTTAAAACAAATACCAGCTTACTGATTTGACTTTGTGTTGAACATGCATGTCCAGCCACTGGCATTTCCCTTTTAAATGATATTACTGACCATTCATTGGTGTGTTTGCTCCCTGAGTGGGTGAGTTCTAGTGTTTGTTGATCTCTGCAGGTCTGCGACCTGCTGAGGTCCAGGTGGGAGTGGACTGGACTCACCTGAAGCACCTTTTCAAGGCGGCAGAGCATCTCTGCCTCTTCAAGACGCTTTGACAACATTTGTCACCAGACTGTTTCTCACTCAAGTTAAGACAGCTGACTTTTTGCATAAAACAGTTTGCATAGTTTTAATATTAATAATAGTAATTAGAATATATATGCAGCACTGATGTTTTTTTGCAACAACAGCAAAAAAACACTTTCAAAACAAAAGTTGTGCTCTCCAGTTTATTTTAACAGGATGTAGTTTTGAATTTTCCCTTTTTTCAATCCATTGTTCTTCATCAGTAGCTGAGACTTTGTGTTGTCAAAGAAACACTAGTATTCTTTTATTTTGTTTATGTTTAGTCATTTGAAAAAACTATTTAATACAATATACTCATCAAAAATGATGTTTTGAGAAAATGTTTAGGATCCAGTTGTAGACCGTTCACATGATCCCGTCTGTTATGACTTCAGGTCAGAGAGGCGGCATAAGCCTGACCTGCTTCATCCTGGTTCCCCAAACTTTAAACTGAAAAATGAATGAGGTTTTCCACAACTCTAATAAAGTAAAGATGTGCTTTCAGACCAGCCTCTAGAAACATGGAGAGACTCCCTCATCCGTTGAGTGACGGCAGAGGTAAAGACAGGAAAAAAGCTTCAGTCCATCTCTGACCATGATCCAGACGTGACCGACCATCTCTGTGGCCTCAGTGTCAGCATGAGCGGAACCACAATACAGTAACTGTTTCTGTCACTACCCATCATTCCTGTAGAGTTAGTGTACCAACGCATGTGAGGATGTTTCATTTTAATCAAAATGACCTCAGCCTGGCTACAGAGCATAGAAACAACAGCCTGTTGGAGTATTGCTTCCAGTCATGATGACTTTTGTGTGTCCACTGTTGTTTAGGACATCAACTGTGTGAAAGGTTAGTGCTGCAGTACCACTCATCAAACACCAGGGGTAGTAAAAACAACACAATGTGTCTTAAAGCCTGATCCCGTAACAAACCGTGGTCTTTCAACACTAAGTGGTGTCTTTAGGAGGCTGAGCTGCTGGAGTCTACATCAGGATGCATCAGCAGCTTCAGTGGAGATGATTCCAGGCTGACCCAGGAGTGCAGATCAAGTTAACCCTTTCAACAAAGTATGTTATGTGGGTTCAAATCAGGTCATATTAAAGATTCTAAAAATGAGTCCTGATGCTTCTCTGCTCGACACTCAGCATCAAAACGAGGATTACGCCTTTACATTACCAAATGAATCCTGCCTGTGACCACAGTTCACTGCTCCCTCACAGAAGAGCCCAATGGGGCGGATTCGGACACTCTGATGTGTGACAGCTGCTGTGAGCACATTTCCACCAAAAGGAACTGGTTTGGTTCAGAACCAAAACCACCGGAGCCACGTCAGGGCTACATCATTCAGGTGAGCAGCATGTCTTTTTGCAACCCAAGACGCTTGCCCTGCAGGCAAAGAGGAGGATGGTTCAGCCAGAGATGCTGTTTATTGTGCTTTTGTTGTTCTTGTTCTTCCACAAATCATGCAGATCATCTTTGAGACGGTCTGTCACAGCAGTAGAGATGATAGGAGAGAGCCAATGAAACGTCGTCTATTTGTTGAGAATTACAGAAAGTGACCATAAAGAAGAAAGCTGTGGGTCTGGACCACCTCTGAAGATGGATGAGTGAGCGTTCTACTATCCTAGTTGACATGTCTCTGTGAATGAACGTCCTGGATTTTAAATGGTGGTTTTTCTCTAAGAGACAAAAAAAATGGACAGATGGGTCTTAGGAAATCCCATCGCCAGTCTCCCTGGTAAGTCTGGAGTACTGAAGGAGACAGTGTTGCAGTCACTGATTCAGGAAGAACATCGTGGTTTCGGTCCTGTGTGGAATCCTACTGCAGTTCTTCAGCCTGGCCTCTTGGCTCCTTAAGGGATTGTGGGAGTTTGAATGGTCTTGATCAGGGGTCTGTAACCTTCAACACTAAAGGGGCCGTTTGTTTCTTACAGAACAAAACCCGGCACAAACTACAAAGAACCACGTCCCTGCTCAGAAAAAGACGACACTATAATTATGCTACGTCTCTATAAACTATACTTCTTCCAATAATGTATATATTTTTCTGATTGTTCTCATTTTATTTCATTTTACTTTTGACTGCAGCAAAAAACAAGTTCCTTTCAAAATAAAAGAAATCACGTCCCATCAGAGTTACTTAAACTAAAAATGTTAAGAAGACAAATCAAAAAAGGCCATTTCTACTTTAATGGGCCATCATCCCTTTTGCTGTTTTAGCATTGGTTTTTTTTTTTTATTTAAAAAAAGGAAATGTCTCATTGAAATTACGAATCTCTTTTTCAAGGGCTAGGGGGAAATAATCAATTACATTTACAATAAAAATGGAAACATTTAAAACATAAAATAAATAAAAATGAGAGCTTATGTAAAAACATAAATGTGAGAACATAGGTTTAGAATCCCATATTTAAAGGATATACACAAACATACATGCCGGTATATATGTTGATTTAGCACATATATACACATATGCACATGCAACAGCACGTGAACCAGGAGAAAAATTTGTTCTTTAAACTTCTAATGAACAATGACAGGAAATTACCATCATTTCATGCTCAATTCTCTAAAATGACTGAATTTTTGGGAGGAGTGGTGTATTTATTTTTTATTTAACCTTTATTTATCCAGGCAATACAGATTAATAAAAAGATTCTAAATTTCAGCTGTAATGTCAGCAGGGGTTTCTAAATGAAGATGAGATTAGCTCCGATTACCCAACAAGCTAAGACAGATGACTGCATTATTGTAAACTTCATGCATTTTCCTTCCAGCCAGACAGCTAGAATGAAGCGATAAAAGAGCTGCTGGTGGCTCTGGAGTCTGAGCATGCAGACCCCTGGTCTTGGAGAAAACAGTCAACTGTATCCGTCAGGGCAGTGACGTGCAGACGGGGGGGGGGGGGGGGGGGGGGGGAATATAGCTTAAAAAATACATAAGTTATATATGATAAATACACTTCTTTTACTCTAATTTTTTGTATTAAAAATCAAATATTAATATTTTTGACATGTCTATTCTATGATTACTTTTTTCTGCGTGGGTTTTCAACATTTCTTTGGTAAAAACAAAAACCTGTTCAAATATACGAGAGAGCGGCAGGTGAGGCACAGACCACCCGTACAGACCCATGCCGACCCTGCGCCCAGACACCTGCACACACTAACTGGACTGCAGCTGACGCATGCGCTTTCCTGTTTCGATCGTTCAATCATCATAAAAGACGCTTTATTTTTAATGACTTTATTTTTCTATTTCTCACCAACTGGCTGATTACATTGGAGTCGGTTTGTGACTCATTTGGTCTTTTTTTATCCGCTAAAAATGCGCTTCAGAAAACATTAAGTGAGGCACGCAGTACTCGTGCCTTAAAGCAGAGGGCGCTGTTGATCCCAGAGAACGTGACACCGCGACTACAGAATAATGGAACAATGGAATTAGTGGTAGTGCAGCCGTCCAGTTCTTCTATAATATCATTTAGCATCATTTTCTAAATGGAGGATTAAGTGTCTAAACTCAGGAATTTTTGGAGACACGTAACTGGCAGTTATTTCAGAGTTATTGTAACAAATTAACATCCCTGCTGTGGCATCAATATAACTTGATTCTACTCTATTTTAGTTAAATAAATGAGCCTCAGTACACATGCGCACTTAGTTGAATCGATGTTTCGTGACTCAATATACATTTACACGCCTGTGACCCCATGTATTACTTTATGCACATACGTTTCATTTTGACAGGGTGTACTCCATAGCTATGGTTGTGACGGCCCATCTCTGCAATGAGGAGGAGGATCTTTTAGCTTCATCAAGCCACGACCTCGAGCTTTAGAACTGGAGCAGTCAGAGTGAGAAGCAGCTCCAATGAGACTTTCCACCTCTAAGCCTGGGACTTTGGGTTTCAACAGGTGGAGGAGTTCAGGTATGTATAGAACATGAAATGAATATAAATGTCCAATGTAGAAAGAAGCGAGCAAAGAAATGTCTGCTGTTCACAGCACATTGTAATGTCTACTCAGTTCTAAAGAAAAAAATACAAACTGAAAATCTAAACATAGAATCATTTATTAGTTGTGCCACTGCAGCATCACTCTAATGTAAGGATACAGATGTTCAGTTGTATATTGAAAACTGTTCCTCTGATCCAGAACCAAATATTATGCAACTGAACAGGTTCTGTTACATAGAACAGAGGCAGAACCAGGCACCTGTGTGAAAGTGGTTCCTCACTGCCAACATTTTTATCTGCCAACTTCAAAAATTACCAAATGTTTGAGCAAACCATTAAAAAATACCCAAATAACTCATCAGTTTACAGCAGGCATTTACAGGTTTCTAGTTTTCAGGTTGATTAAAAAAAAGAAACATGGTTGTGCATAGTTTTGGATGACTTTAAACATTATGCAAATAAATATGAAACAGTCTGTCTAGCATTTTCACTCAAAACGCAGAGAGAAACCTGGCTTTCCATTTCTGTCACAAATTGTTTTTTGGTTTTAAGTTAAATCATATTTAAATCACGTTTCAGAGACTATTTTCTATTTGAAGTTTTCAGCTTATACAGTCCACTTAGGAAAAATACTATGAAGCGAGTCAGAGACATTAGTTACAGTCTACCTGTAGGTCAGTGCAGGTTCAAGAAGAAAACATTCAATATCACTTGATTGATGAAACCTGACATGTGGTGTTTTAATACCTCCCCAAAAATAATGGCACCCTTACTATTCTGTCAGAAAACAACATGATTCCAAACACGAATGTCTTGTTCTTCACGCGTTTTTTTTTTGTTTGCAACGAAACAACACAAACAGGAGAAAAGTCAAACGCGACAACTCACACACAACTCAAAAATGGACTGAACAGAATGATTGTCAAAGTTTGATGAAATGAATGCTTTTCATGGATGTGATGCTCCTGTCATTTGTGTTCAGACACACCTGAGACAGGTAAAAGGTTAGGGCAATACAGCAATCAGATGGAAGCAGTTAAAATGGAGAAAGGAAAGACTCCGCCTTTGTGTCGTTTCACACCGACTATGGAGCAAAGAAGGAATAGTAAAGGGACGTCTGGGGTTTTTTAGAGAAGGTTTATGAAAAAACACGGGCAATCACAGGATTCCAAGCTCATCTCCTGAGATCTTCATGTTCCTGTGGGCATCATCATCATCATCATCATCATAAGGTCTTCAGCCCACAGCTCTTAAGATAAACTCAATGGATGAAAATAAAAGAAAAAAAAGAAAAATCCAGGGCTCCAGACTAACTTTTTTCACTAGGAGCACTGTGGCCCCCAACTGAAAATTTTAGGGGCACAACCAGAAAATTTAGGGGCGCATACCGTAAATCAACATTCTAACCAAATCTACTAATTTCTACTGTATTACTAATAAATACTTTAATGATAGATGCAGAAATTGCAATGTGCTGTTTCAAATTCAGTGTCACATTTTATTCTGCACTTTTGAAGATGCAACAAGGTAAACTGACAGAAGAAGGTAAACTGTAAAAGAACGGCCGATGTTCATTGGAGATCAGAACAATCGATACAGATACCCGAGATCAGAGAAAAGCTCAAAAACCGATTGAAATGTATGTTGGTGACACCAAAAAAGTGCAGCCAAGATGCACAATAAGCGTGTTTGAGATCACCCAGGTGGACGCAACACTGTGCAGATCACCTGGTGTGAGACGCATGCTTTTGCTCCAACATCATCTGTCAATCATCACAAAAATATCACGATCAAGGCGCCAACCTACGGCAACGCAGCTGGACATTTAGTACTTTGTTGACTGAAAGCTGCCCTGATGACTACAAAACCATGCATTATGGGACATGTGTTTGATGAGTTTTTGTAGTTGAGTGATCAATTCAAATAATTTAAAATACCAATTGATTAAAAAAAGTCTACATACATTACAAAAAATTCAATTAAATATAAATAGATAATAACACAGATCATACTAAGGGGGAGAGGCATATTAAAACTAAAACGAACTCCAACTTCCTGTTCTCCTTCAGTCTCGCTACAGATTCACCTTCGTCACCCCCCCGGCCTGGTCTCCCCAACCATCCAGGCGAGGTGCTGGTTCATCTTGTTGTTGCTCGCACGTGTTTACGTTTTTTAATGTTCAAGCCCCGCTAGCTGTCACGCATGTAGGTGTGGGACCTTTATTCTCCTCATCTGACCATCTCCCGCGTGAGCGGTGTGCCGCCGTAACAGCCGTGGATGAGAACCGTTTGGTCGCCGCTGCGCGCCTAACCCTAACCAGAAGCTTAACCCTCCTCCGGCTTCTTCCGTGTCTCTGTGACCCACTTTCGTTCAAGAGGGGGAAAATATAAACAAGAATGATCGATTTATTATTGTCTCGATGAAATTCAGAAAAATGTCATACGATTTTGGATGCCCAAGCTTCCTGCCTCACCTTCTGGACATAGCTCCTAGCCCCGCCACAGAACTTTTTTGCTTGTCATGCCGGCATTTGGGGCAGCTGGCTGTCCGTCTACCGGCCAGCCAGCTGCAGTATGGGATATCGTAGTTTAGGGTCGAATAGGAAAATAATATTCAGGACTTGTCTTTTATTAACATACTCGTTAGCAATCGCTTTACATCCAAAGGCTAGTAGGCTACATGCTACGTAGCCTATCATTTGTCCTATTGTCTATGAACGCATCACAGTTACAGGGCCACAGTGATTGGTCGAGATGCATTATGGGAGATGTGTGATGCATGATGGGATATGTAGCATGTAGCCTTTGGATGTTAATAAACAGACAATAATAAATCCATCATTCTTGTTTATATTTCCCCTCTTGAATAAATGTGGGTCACAGAGACACGGAAGTAGCAGCATAAAGCGGCTTTTGTGGCAGGACGGAGACCGTACCGGGATGTGAATGACCCAGACATGAAAATGTGATTACCGATGCTACCTACAGGTAGTCAGAGTCCTGTCAAAGAAACCCGGCAGGAGTTTGAGTCCAAACACAATCTTTCTGTGGACAGATGAGACCACAGTAAAGCTGCGTCTCCACCAGAAGACATTGGACTTCCATCAGGACAATGACCTGAAACCCATTTCTAAACGTCTCAGAAATGGTTCCAAACAAAGTGCTGTAGAGTTCTGAAATGGCAGCATTGAGTCTGGATCTGAATCCCATTGAACATCTGCAGGGAACCTCAAACAGCAGCTGGAAGAAGGCCTGGATGAGCAGTTTGCAGAGGAAGAGTCCAAAATCCCAGTGGAGAAGAGTGAGAAGCTCAGTCATGGTTACAGAGATTGCTTTGGATTCTTTTTTCAGAGGGGGCACAACCAAAATTCAAGCAAAGGTGCCAATAATTCTGTCCAGTCAATTATTGGGGACTATATTTGACTTTTACTCAGTTTTTGTCTTGTTCCAGTGTAAAACAATAAGCAAATAATTCATAGACATTACTGTGTGTAAATGTTTTAACAACAGCTTATTATGGTGTCAGTAAAATGTTAATGTAGTAAAACAATGGTTCTATAGGTTAGTACACCACAATAATTGTATCCCCAACAATGTACCTGCATCCACTCTGACACTAAAACGCTTAATTTGACTATGATAGATCAACTTCTGAGTAAACCATCACTCAAATAACCAAATATGACCTACAGAGTCCCAACTCAGGTGTCCTGACTTTATCTTTGCAGCATCAATAACAGACATATTGAATCTTCAGGTCAACACGGTCTCCTTTAAAGGCCCTTTAACTCTCAGATGTACGTCACATAAGCAGCTGCCCAACCTGTTAACATCCACCCCTAATATCCCATCATCATTTTGTTTCTTTAATCATTAGATTTTACAAGTAAGATGTACACAAAAGTAAAATGGGACCCCAAAGTAGTGTTGGTATCCCAGGCCACCACTGTTTTCCTCGCAAGAAAAAAAACAGCTACACGATGTTCACCGTGTAGAAAATCATCAACATGAAGGGCATCAAATGTTCTTGAAGGTTTGATCAGGCCTGGGAGCATGCATTTGATCTCACATGGATCACCTTTGTTTAGCTGATGTGCTTTTCAAGACATCAGATGTCTGTTATCAAGCACCAAGCAGGACCCTCGTTAGGCAAGTTCATTTGGACCTCTGGTTTAGCGGTCAGCATGTGGGAAGGGGATTGTCCAAACGTCATCAGAAGTACAGGAATGAAATACATGTTCATGGTTTTGACAACCTCATCCAGCTTTTTAACGCTGACCCATCTGTGCTTCCCCACACTGACCCATTGGAACTTTAACTGTTTGTGGGTTGGTAGATCATCTTTCACTGCTGTGCTTCTTCAGAAGCTTCTCAGGTGCTGCTTCCGTTGAATCACCTCAAACTGTCATGGGGTGTTTCTGATCAGGCTCTTCTGGGGACGTTTGTTCAGCTTTTTCACAAACTAACCCATAGTTTCAATGAGTTCAAAACATAAACACTGGAAAAGATCAACCAATGACTGCAGCTCAGAAACTGACAGTTGGAACTGTGTCATTTCAGTTCATTTTTGTTTTTCTGACTGCAACCCTGAGAATGCAGAGATCGGCTGCATGTGGGTTCACGGTCAGAGATCTGCTGTTTCTGCACAGAACCATAAAGAAGGAATGAAAACTAGAAAAGGTATTTTCAAACAGACAAAGTGATGGGAGGTCAGACTGAACATTATTTATGCATTTGCTGATCAATCACTTCTGTTGTACCAATAAAGCTTTTCTATACATCTGCTTTCATTGGATTTTGTCCATTCCTCCAATTTAGTCCTTTTCCCCATCAGGCTCCAGGTAGTTAATCAGACCTGAGCTGAATTTAAAGAGCCACTCAAAAAAAAGGTGCTTTAACTTTTTTCTCATGATGAAGGACATATATAAAGTAAAATTCAAACTGGATTTCTGGTTATCTATTTATTTCAATTGGGGTAAATCTGGAGCAGGCAAAAAAAAAAAAATTAAGAAAAAGAGGCGATTGGAAAAAGGTTGATTTGTTACATGCAAACTACAATCAGCAGGCCACATGCTTCCTGATACGCTCCATTCTGATGCATCCACCTGAAGATTAACAGATTCATGTACCGTACGTCTTTGTTTTCCTCCTCTGAGCTGGAATCTGAATCTAAACTGTACGACTGCTTAGCCTCAATGTTGCTCGACATTTTTGTTGCACCCCTAATGTTAGGTTGGGGTTGTTAGGGGCTGTAAGCTAGTGGGAGAGCGTGGAACCAAAGGGATGATGGGAAATGAGAGCAGGCTTACTGAATTTCTAATATACTACTGTTGCTCCGCAGAACCTCTGTCATAAAAAAAATTTTCAGCTAAAAACGGCATCATCATAACTAAAAGATCACTGGAACACTTTGAAAATAGATCAGAAGATGACCGGAGTGGATCTTTAAACACAAAATGTGATACACAGAAGAAACATTAACTCTGCAGACAAATGAGAGCATTGGGTCATAGGAGGCGACACAAACACCGCCTTCTCTACTCTACAACTTCAATGGCATTGGCTGTTAATTAATTTAAAAAAAGTTCAGAGTAAAACCACAATATGAAGAAACCACAAATAATAATATACTTTGCAAAAAATCAAAATGACACTTTTAGCTCTGGAAGTTTGTTTGTTTTCCAGTAAGCCCAAAAGCCATTTGTCGTTTATCTATTAGAGCAGTGTTTTTCAACCAGTGTGCCGTGGCACACTAGTGTGCCGTGAGAGATGGTCAAGTGTGCCGTGAGAAATTGCCCTCATTAACTGATCTAAAAACATTTTCCATCTCCATGATTTCAACTCTCTGTTCATCCAAACAGGCCCTGATAAAACACTGAGGAGTTAGGAATATAAAAGATCATAAAAAACTTTTTCTTTGCGTTTATTTTATTTTATTAAAGACATTTTGATAAGGTACCGCGACTCAGCTGCACCTTCGGCTGTATTTTGGAAACGTCCCGTCCCTTTAACTGTCTCCACCAATCATTCTTGAAGGCTTAATCACATGTCATCAGTCTGACCAATCAGAAGTGGTTAAAGTCTTCACTTCCTTGTCCCGATTTAGCTCGTAAAGTCGCTCAGTTCTAAAAAAAAATAGCAGCTAAAGCTCGTCTTTTGCGCTGTAGCTTTCCACAGAATCCGGTATCAGACCGTGGAACAAGTGAACAAAACAATGAAGCTCCGAAAAGTAATCTCCGGCCGTTCTATGCACTACATCTCCCATGATGCATTGGGTTGTGATAGTGACAGCGCATACGGAGATCTGTTGTTAAACGTCTTGAAACCAACGAACACACATCAAACTGTTTTTAAATCTTCTAACTTATCTTTTATTGCATCTTTTAGAAAAAACAGCTGCAGTTTCCAGCTTTTTCTGCAACAATTATCTCAAAAATGCATGTGAGATTGCGGAGGGGCTGTAGATCAATACAGACTATGAGTTTCTCCTTTTTTTTTTAAATTTTTGGATGCTGGTGTGCCGCGGGATTTTTTTTAAGGTTAAAGTGTGCCGTGGCTCAGAAAAGGTTGAAAAACATTGTATTAGAGGATGGTAAAAAATTAAGAGTGAATATTGCCACCTACTGTATGGCAGCTGAAACAGCGGAATCTACACTCAAGTCCAAATTGTGAAGAACACGAAAAGCCCTGGACATGGAGAACTGTGGTCTGCACAGATCAGTTCAGCGCTTTGTCCTGGCAGCAGCAAACACCTGACAGAACCCAGCAGCTACAGCAAAACCAATGAGGAGAGCGTGTGCACCGACGTGATCTACATCACATGACTGGTAATATGTCATATTGTCTGGAGAACTTCAGCACAGTTTAACCGCCCTGCTGGTAAACCAGTCAAGGTAACCGACACCTGTCTGACTTTGAGGAGCTGTTGCATGTTAAAGTTTCCTTCAGTTAGACTCAAATGAGCTGCTCTACATTTCCCAAACAATGCTTTCTGCGGAGGGAAAGTTGTGTGAGAGAAGACTGAAGATAGAGGACAGTCACTAAAAGCTTGGAAAAATGGAAATATTAACTTTTGTTAAAAAGGAAAAACATTACTTAATACTCTATAACCCCCAGGAGGTGAAAGAAACAGACAAACACTGCCTAAATAAATAGGCTCCCTTTCATGCTGGATCAGACAAAATATGAAGCTATTAGATGTTCGCCACTGACACGTTGGCCGCCGTCACATCTATAGATTCTCCAAGCATGGTCAGCAGAGACAGCCCATCACCACAACATTCAATTTTCCATTATCTAAATCAGTGGTCCCCAACCCCCAGGTCCGTGGGTCATTTTGGTACCGGGCCGCACAGAAAAAAATAAAATAACTTACATGACTTCCGTTTTATTTATGTCAGAATCCGAAAGAAGATGAGCGTGATAGGATACCGCTAAAATAAAACCCAGGAACTAGCAAAATGAATCAAAAACAAACATCTTCTAAAATTTTCTTTGCCAAGTGGAAAAGGCCCAGCCAGGAGACAGAAGAGGAGCCTTCCACTTCCGGGACAAAAAAAATGGCTGCATTTAATAGACAGTATCAGAAGTCCTACTTAAAATACAGATTTATCCCAACGGGCGATTCCGTCCAACCATTCAGCACTGTGGTGAGTTGGATTCTCCATGCACTTATTTTGAAGGCATGTTTAAATGTTATAATAATAGCGACCAGAGAGTGTTGCAGGCAGAGAGGACGTTGCTCATGTCATCATTGGTGTTTATTGTTATGTTTAGAAAATACCACAGTTTTCATGCAATCATATTACTTTGTTGTACTGTAGCGTCGATGACGTGCACGTTTGGTCTGCTGTCGGAGTTTCACAGGGAATGAAATCAATCCCCTTTGCCTGCTTTGGTCAAAATAGGGTTGAGCACGGGTGTTTCTTTTTGCCGTTCATCTGGCAGTTATGTTGTTTCACCCTTAGTTATTTCTTCCTGTTGTGTTTACTTCATTTTAGCACCATGAGTGTGGGAAGGGGAGAGGATGATGACAGCTGTGCGATGTACAATGTTTTACACGTCAAAATAAAAGTACAGAGTACGTCTCATCACGTGTCTCTGCCTTTATTGCAGCGTTGCTGCAACGTGTGTCCGCCACATATAACATACCGGTCCGTGAGCATTTTAACAGACATCAAACCGGTCCGTGGCGCAATAAAGGTTGGGGACCGCTGATCTAAATGATGACATCCAGCATCTTCACTGGAATAAACCATGGTTGCTATCAAAGTTCTCCATAATGTTCCCCACCAGCTGGTCATGTGCACACATATGGCTATCAAGAACACGTCCACTCTTTTTGGAAGTGGCGACAGAAATATCAAATGAAAGCCTGAGCATGAACCTGCAATTTTACTCTTGATGGGCACTGAGGTTTACCTCCCCGACCTGTTTTAGGATTTTTGGTGGATCTCCAGGGTTGGACATCCCTGCTGTGTGGGTTATCCACCTTAAAAACCTCACAAGGTAAGATAATGCCCTACAGGTGACCATCAGATCCACTCGCTCCAGGTGTTTGACTCCTTGCAGCATCTCTATCCCCAAACCACATCACTGACATGCTGCAGGCTGTCAAGCCCTGAAAACGGCTTCCTCTTCGGTTCCTCCTGTACCTGCTAAATGTCAAAATGAGGAATTTCTGTTCGGACAGCAGGGGAAGGCCCTGATCACTGCATGGACTCACGGATCATCTTTGTTCTGATACCAGCCCAGACCAACAGGAACCTGGGCTGCCGCTCAAGAACCAGAACCTCTGAAGGAAAACCTGGATCTGAACAGCCTCAGACTGCACCGATCCACATTCATCATCTGCACGCCTTATGGAGGGGAACCGGGCCGACGATGTTCTGACGGGGAGACCGGTCGGCCATGGCTGCCACTGCACTGCCAGTGCCCATCCGCGCTCAGTGGAGCGGCTGTCTGCAGGCGGCGCCCCGCTCCCGCGTCATGGACAGGAAGACGCTGGGGGGCTGCTGCAGGAAACCCGCTTAGCAGCTAGCAATAGCAGAGTCAGCGTTCAGACATCATGACGGGACCCGCCGCCCAGCAGACCGAGCTCTGAGGACCCAGCCAACCGGGAACCGGCGCTCCTCAGCGGCAAAGCGCCGATCAGACCACCCATGACCCCGGTGCAAATGCCCCCCTCTCTGCGAGGGGCAACTGGACCGTCCGCATCAGAACCACACGGTGCAACAGCCAGTGCAGGGCAGCTCCCCCACACCGAACAACCCCCCACTGCTGCTCCACATGCTGACCCGCTGTAGCCCCCCCAATCATGCCGGAGGTGCAGGGCGGCGGGAAAAAAAATCCCCCCCCCCCCCAACACACACACACGTACAGAAAATCCCGCCGGCTGCAAAAGCGACCCTCCCCGCAGCATCACGTAGCCCAAACGAGCCTTCGGCGGCGGTCTTACCTAAGGGCGGAGGATCAAACTAAGTCTTGCGAAGCAGCCATGTTTCAACCCCTCTCTCCCTTCGTCGAAAGGAACCGAGCCCCCTCCTCTCTGGGTCGATCGTTCGTCCTCCGTAGTACAGATCCAAATAAAACACAACCGAACCTCCGTTCCCTCCTCAGATTCCCAAAGACGTTATTTTCAGGCAGGTGAGTCTCCCCCCTCCCGCACCGCGGACAGGCGGGTTACCGCGGAGACCGAGTGCCGGCGCAGCGAGCCGAGGTGGGCAGCCCGCTGCCGTGACCGCAGACGGTTCGCTCGTCTATCCTGCCA
This sequence comes from Oryzias latipes, assembly GCF_053564925.1. Taxonomy (NCBI): domain Eukaryota; kingdom Metazoa; phylum Chordata; class Actinopteri; order Beloniformes; family Adrianichthyidae; genus Oryzias; species Oryzias latipes. The sequence goes on from NC_136252.1 coordinate 9,831,795, forward strand.
GCTTCATTGACGCTCCTCTCCGGTTTCCGGTAGAGCCCTCCGAGAATCCGGTTCGGACAATTTCGTAATTCCGCCGCTTTTTAGTTCATACAAAGATAACAGGCTAGCGGGGCTAGCTCGCGAGTAGCTAGCATGCTAGCTGCCGAATGCAGAGCCGTCATCGAAGTCGGGAAGGGGGGGAAAAAAAAGAGGGGGGCGACAACGGCTGCAGGGGCGACGGCCGGCCGGGGCACCAGCGCTGACAAGGCGCTGGAAAACGGGAGCAGGCTCTGCGACAGGTAGCCCTCCTCTGGCCGGCCCTGTACTGGAAGTATCGGTCAGAGCGGGGGGTGGGGGGCGCATTGAGGCGCGCTCCCGAGCGCGGACACGTCCGACCCTTCACGCTTCCGACGACTTCCCCCACAAAATGGCCGCCAAAACAAACAGCTCGCGGGTAAAGTTTAGTTTTTTAATAGGTAGCTTAATTTGGCAGGAGGTCACACGAGTTAACATTTGCGCGGTTTCGCAAACAGGCGACCCAGTTCGGGGGGGAAGTGCGCCCTCTGCTGGCGGCCAGAGAGTGCGGTTTCTCTGTGCTGCAGACCTGGCGGATGTCTGCCCCTGCCCCGCTAGAGCCCAGGTCAGGTTAGCCTGGACCAGCTGTACCAGGGTTAGGGATGGATCACATTGGCTCAAGCTAGGTTCTTTGAAGGTTAGCTGAACAATTTGAAACGGCAACAAACCCCACAGTAACAGGTTTGATCCACACTGTCGCTTCTCTGGGTTTGGCATTAGCCCACCTGAATCTGGTGCAAACCAAGGCCAGACCAGGCTCTGCTGGCATGCAGATGAACCAGAGGATGGCTGGCTTCCGCGTGCACACTGACGTCCCACAATGGAGAGAACCAAAAGCTGGATCCTAAAGCATCTGTAGGCCATCAGTAAGGAACAGTTGCAGAAGCTTAGACTGGCACCATGGGCTCCTTCTGACTAATAGGGATGCCTTCGTGTCTCGTCACTCAGCGACTGAAGCAGATGCTGGATGAAGTTCCAACAGCGTTGGGACAGATGGGAAGAGCTGAATGGGACATTGGTAAACATGTGGACACGGAGTTCTTGACATGTGCTCATTTCAAACAGTAACAGAGAAATTAGAAGTTTCTTCTTTATTTAAAAAAAAGGAGAAAAACGGCTGGGTTCAAATATATATTTTCTCATCAACCATGCAATCTGATGGACTGATAACCAAATGAAAGTGGTCTTCCTCTCACGCCTGGAGAGGCTCCTTAAACAGTTATAGGTTATTTCCATGGAGAGATCCACAAACATCCATGAAGGGATGAGCGAACATGTGAGTCGGACCACGCTTGTGACAACTGAACCTCAAAGCGTTAGCAGGTTTCTTAGACAGCAGTAGGCTGAAGTCGCAGCGAGTAACCACGAATGACACCTTTCCAGCCTCGTCTAGTCAGAGAACAGGGCTGCTTATTCCTTTGAGGAAGTTAGGGCAACCAGTCTTTAGTCAGAGGAGGGGGGGGGGGGCTCAGGACTTTACAAAAGCAAAAAAACACTGAAGAAGAAGGGAAGAAAAAAAAGGTAAAAACAGCCAGTGTCAAAGGTCTTCTCGTTCACCTCATTTCTTCTGCTTTGGTGGCGGTCTGGAATCAGAAAACAGAAAGACGTCACTTCTTTGACATTGAACCCAATTATCCAATTATCTGACGTCTAAAGATGTTGGATTTTTCATGAAACACAAACATCAGATCTCCTTTAGCCAATCACAGCAGTTCACAGTTCATGAGATACCAGATCATCCACAGAAAGCCAGAACATACCAGGATGTTTTCCCCTTTATCAGGTTTTGTTCTACATCAATGAGATGCAGTAAATGAAGTGAGGAGAGGATGTAACCATCATGTCCTCTTTGTGGAGTACAAATGTTAAATCTCTGCAGACATTTTACTCTAAGCGCTGCAGCGTTTATAAAAAACAGAAGTTTAAAGACGAACATGTGGGTCAAAGGCTTTTCTGATTGCACTTCCACGAGTTCTTTGCTTCTACTTTTTCTTTTCTTTCCCTGTATTTAGATGTTAACGGACACAACATTCCTTTGTTTACTGATAAAAGTTTACTGTAAATATTAAACGAAATGCCAAATAAAGAACATTCACTCTTCAAAGTGAATGTTTTTCGTTTGCAAAAAGGCTCCTTCGGTTAAACACAGTGATACTGAAACCAGCGCCCGTCTTCGTCTCTGCAGCATCACTGACGGTCAGAGATGACTTGTGCTATGTCCTCACCGGTCGTGTGAAGCGTGTTCAAGAACGCAACGGGCATTCTTGAACACGCTTTTAGCAGACGGTGTTGCCCATTATTGGCGCATTCACTCACAGTTGGACAAGTCTACGTGGGAAATGTGGAAACGGTGCTAATCGGGTAAATTTTGCTCCAGACTTTCTTTCGCAGCTCTATTCCAATATATGAAAGACTTTGTGTCATTGAATTCCGGCCGGACACTAAACCACAGTTATTTTCTCCTTCACGATCAATTTTTATACGATTGGCACTTCCGTGTTTTGAAAAGGACGCCATCCAGACGTCGCCATCAAAGAGTCCCCGATTAGTCAAAGTTCAACGGGTTTAAACTAGTGATGCGCGTTCAGTGGCCGTGCATTTTGTACACTGAGCCCAAAAACGGACTTCCAAAAAACAAGGAAGCCTTAAAAGCGCATTTACTTTTCAGTGGAAGCAGTTGCTTGAACATGCGTTTCTGAGCCCGGTGTGAACGTAGCTTCAGAGGCTGCATGTTGACAAGCCCCTGCTGTTCTAAATACAGACCAAAATGGCAAAATATGTCAAATTCCTGTTTGATTTTAGATCAAAGCGGTTTAAAAATGGAGCAGTGTTCTCTGGGTTTAGTAGCAGGACGTGCAGCAGCGCAGGCTGTAAGCATGTCTGATCCTCTGAAATGTGTTACCATCACCTGCTGGTACCCACTGACCCAAGCCGTCAAACGTTCCATACTTTACCTGTAGATGCCCACCACTACCGCATGGTCCCTCTCATAGGGCTCCAGGGTGAGCTGCTCCTGCGGTTTCATGTTCTCTGAGCTCATCTTCTTCACTTCTGACGCAAACACAGCCTCTGGAGCTGCTGTGGAGTCGATGCAGTTGGCCTGAATCAGGAGAGAACTATGATCAGAACCGAACAGATACACACAAAACACGGATTCCTTCTCAACACCACATCCTCTCCTCATCCCCAGGGTAGTGCGTCTCCAACGGAAATGTGAGCCGTCATACCTTAATGGAGATGACAAAGTGTCCACCATTCTTCAGGAAGTTGTGAGCATTAAGGGCCACGATTCTGGTCTGGTCAGGCTGAGCGACGTCAGCAAAGATCACGTCCACCATGCCTGCAGAGGAGCACAGCGCCAACGTGAGGCCGGGGAGGAGAAGCGCTCTGTCCGCACAGCCGCTGTGCTGAGGCACTGACACCTACCAACCAGCATGCGGTACTTGTGCGGATGGCGGGCGTCTTCGATGATGGGGATGATGTTGGTGCGTTTCTTAGCCACATTGAGGAGATCGCGGCCAGATCGGTGGGAGAATTCCACTGCATAGACCAGCCCCTCCTTAAAACAAAAACAAGATCCAACATGAGTCTAGAGGGGGCGGAGTCAGACGGTTTATTCTGACAAAATGTGTCAAAGCTGCATATTGATCAAACCACATATGGGTACTGACAGCAGTGACGCATTTTCACAACAGCAACAACAATGCGATTACTTCTGAAATGTACTTACTGGCCCAACGATGTCAGAGACGTGGGACACCGTGGTTCCCGATGCGGCTCCAAGGTACATGACCTTGGCTCCGGGTTTGATGTGAATCTGGTCAACTCCTCCAAGAATGGCAGCTGCTAGTTTGGAGCGGAAAGGATTCCAGGCTCTGTACTCAATCTTAGTATCACCCTCCTGATCAAAAACAGGAAATCCACAATCATCTTCCAGAAGAAAAATCCACCAAGTCCAGCTCTGCTGCAGAAGCCAGCCAAGAGTTTACGTCATCTAGCAGGAAAGGATCCAAACATTTTAAAAACAGGAGTTATGGTTTCAGTTTTTACACTTTGCTGTTGCAGGGACCAGAGGCTGAGGGTTAACCAACCCTTCAGCACTGGAGCTACAGGGACAACCTCACAATACAGAAGCGGCTCTTTACCTCCACGCTCATCCTCTTCTCCCCGTACACAGACTCTCCCACCACCATGTTTTTGGTGACGAGGGCATCCTCCTTCCCTCTGCAGATAAACACCCCTGGAAGAAACCACGACCCAGACCGTCAGACCCACATACATAACCTCCTTACATCTTCATTCTGAAACGCTCAAAGGGCCGTCCCACTTAACCTTTTAGAAAAATACACCTTTTTACACCCATTCCTTTGTAAGATTTACCTTTTAAATATTTCTAAAATCTTATATTTTTCTATAGATAACATCTGGAACTTCTTTACTCTTTACAGCAGCAGATCTGTGTTCCTTTCAAAATAAAGTGCACGCTGTGTCAAATAAGATCCTTCTGATGCAGCAGATTTACTTACAATAAAAATACACAAAAAACAGGTCAAACGTGACATTTTCTGTCATGACTTTGGTGCGCTTTCATCCTGTTTATTTCTTTTACTGTCAAAACTAAACATAGGTGTAGAAAACAATTTTTTAAATCCACTCGTGTAAATGCAAAATACAGACTTCAAAAACTCTGAACAACAACCAGACATCGTTGTGCGTTGTTTAAACCTCTTAAGACCCAGGCTAATGTTTGAGATAACCCTCGAATCAAGTAATTACAGGGCTCAGTTTAAGCAGAAATGTGGTCATCTAACCCAATTTAACTGTGATGTCCACACACAGATCTGAAGAGGTTAAAGCCAAAGAGCTACCACAGACTGTTAAAGGGGCCGCCTGTGGTTGCAGACCCCTGTTCATTCCTCTAAAGACGTCACATTTACATTACCTTTAACTCAGCTAAGAAACAGAGCTGTTCAGCTCTTCACTATAGACCTGTAGAGTAGTAATGACTCACTTCAGAGGAACCATCCATGACAAACATCTGAAGCAAACTGACTTAACTCTCCTACGTCAGTTTCAGACTCTCACCACAGCAACATGACCTTTAACTCGAGGAAACCCTGAAACAGCACGAGTCCTGCCGTACAGAAACTAGTCCATGCATCTGTGATGGAACTTCCTGATGACTGGGCTGTTCCAGAACAGCTCTGAAAAGCCTTCAGCTCATCCAGACAACTGTAAGCAGAGCTTTGATGAAATTTGGTGGAAGACATCTTTCTGTTCAAACAGAACATTCTTTCTACGGAAACTTTAAATGTTCATGCTCCACGTACTCTCCAAAGACCCCAGTTAAAAAAAAAAAAAAAAGCCGGTTCTGTTTGGTGGTTTCTAGAACAACAGAACCAAGTCCATTTCATTTCAGGACAAAGCCTCCCTCAATGTTAAAAACAACTAGAGGATGGTTTGGGGGTAGTCGTGTCTTTCTGTCCGTTCAGACTGACCTGCTGCGTCTACATTTGAATGAGGATTCTCTGTCGTTTTCATCTTGTTTGCTTTTTCATGCGTGCATGATGAGCTTTGGGTGAAGAGTAACCCTGAATTTACACTGCTCCCTCTGCAGTGTGCCGCCGTCGCGCTGTTTGAGGAGTTTGTTTCAAGACCCTCCCCCTGGAGGAGTGGATTGGCCTTTCAACCCCGTGTCTCTTTGCTCATCCAATACTTAAACGATCAAACCCCGTACCCTCCTCTTCCTCACTGAGTCCTTGTAAAATACACATTTTGTGTCATACATGTGTTTTTTAACCTCCACAATTAAACTTTCCTCGTCCGTGGTGGTGTTAGCGGCGGTGTTGACGTGCGTCATCATGTGAACACGTCACTGTAAATATGAAGTCTTAGAAAGTTTTATTTTGAAAATACAACAGAAGATTTTATCTTTAAACCCGGATCCGTTTCCCGGCTTTTAGGGACGAATTTGAAGCGTCGATTGGCAGAAAATAGAACTGCTGCGTAAAGCCTGGGTTGTGGAGGGACGGACATGTGACGGAGACGGTGTAAACATTCTGATTGGCACATTTCTTGTGTCACCACATCGCAGACGCACCGCAGGTAGAAATCAGCTTTTAGACGCCTGTTTAAAATGGAAAAGATCATCATCAGGAGTCCATAAGTACCTTCATGTCTGTGCGGCTCTATCACCACCTTCTTCCCTCCTCCAAACCCTCCACGGCCTCCTCTCCCTCCTCGTCCTCTTGGGGTTCCTCTGCCGCCCCCGCGTCCTCGAAACCCTCCACCGTCGGGGGACCGGAATCCTCCACCTAAAAAGAGGCTTTTGTGAGTAACAGATCCTTCTGCTGGCTGTCTACGGAACGGAACTACGGCGCCGTTCTTACCTCGTCCACCTCTGAACCCGCCTCTTCCTCCACGGTCACCGAACCCCCCTCTTCCTCCTCGGTCACTGAACCCCCCTCGTCCTCCACCCCATCCTCCTCCTCCTCTTCCTCCTCTGTCTCCACGGGGACTGAATCCTGAAACACACAACACATGAAAGATTGCAGTCAGGTGGTCTCACTAACTCCACGCCTACAGTCCCGCCTACAACTCAGAGGTGAATTTTTAATGAACTCCTGCTGCTCTGCAGGAACTATGTCCTAGGAAACAACAGTTTATGGATCTTGCCTGAAAACGACAAAATCAGAATTAAAAGACCACTGGGAACACTTTGAAAATAGATCCAATGATGATCGTAGTGGGACTTGAAACACTTTGGATTTCGAATGGAGGGTGGGGCCTTGGTCCTGCCCAAAAGTCAACACCTGTGGGGGACTTAACTCTGTCCCCCCCTCACTTTATGTTTCAGTCCAACCAGTGAAGTCAGAGATCGTCCAATTCGTCTAGATTGTATACAAAGTTTAACTATATTGTTTGAGATAGGAGTTTGGAGACTTATTTTAAATGAATAATTAAAATTGCCCCAAATTGGGGGCGTGGTTTTCTGCCTGCCGTGACCAATCATGAGCTGTAAAGAGGGCCAGTGGCTGTTCATAAACAAAATCTCTCTTTTTTTTTTTCAAACAAGAGTCATTAGAGACAACACAGCGACGTCCTTAAAAAAAAGGTAATCTAATCCTAATAAAAATCACGTGACCGCAGACTTCGTGGTTTGGTTTCGGGGAGAATCTTAGCTTTTGGGTTCGGAATGGAGAGTTTGTCCTTTCCGTCGTTCTGACCCATAACATTCACGGTTCGGGAGTATTAGCGAGAAGCCCCCCCACCAAAACACGAACCATCTGAATAAAATTTAGGGGCTTCGTAGACGCCGCTGCCGAGCATGATGGGAAATCGGTTTGATTATTACCAACATGTAACTTATCGGCGCACGAGGCAACTTCTGTTGTTACCCCCCTCCTTCCCTAACGCAAAAAATGCTTTATTTCGGAGCTGAGATATTGACATTATAGATACATCCGGGCGGAGCTTACGATATTACCTGGCTTCATGATAGCTTTAAGAACCGGGAAAGTTGACCTCTGATTCTTCGAACCGTCCGGGTCCAACCGCGCGTGCGAGCTGCGTGGCCACGTGCGCTTCTTATTCTTTGCAGCAGGGAACGACTTCCGTTTTCAAACGAAGTCGGGGCGTTCCGCCGCTCTGTTCCAGAGGTGCTGCCCCCTGTAGCTCTGGACATGTCTCTGCACAGACTACCCCCGCTTAGAATAAAAAGTCCAACAAAAATAAAGTGTCTAGGAGAGATGGCAGTGGAGCTTTTGACTGAGTTGTTCAACAGGATGTTAGAATGTGAGAAGATGCCTAAGGAATGGAGAAGTGTGATGGTGCCCATTTAAAAAAAAGGCAGGTGTAAAGTGTTTTGGCAACTAAAATATTTAGTTTTGTTTATGCTCAAAATACATACGTAAACATTCATTCGTTCATTTTCTAATCTGTTTTTTCCCTTTCGGGGTCACAGGGCTGCCAGAGCCTATCCCAGCCACTTGCAGGCGAAGGCAGGGTACAACCCTGGACAGGTCGCAAGTCTATCGCAGGGCCACAATCACACACCCATGCATCCTAGGGACAATTTCGAGTAACCAATTAACCTATGAAGCATGTTTTTGGAGTCCCCGTAGAAAATCCATGCATGCACAGGGAGAACATGCAAACTCCACACAGAAAGGTCCCCCACTGATGTTCTGTTTCAGGTCCCCCAGCCGGGACTTGAACTGGGAGCTTTCTTGCTGTGAGGAAAGAGCCTTTCTTTGGATTGTCAGCATAGAGGGGGCAGCGTCATTCACAGTAGTTCATTGGGCCCTGTGACTGTAGTATAGGGGTTCGCTCAAATATTATGTATGTAAATAAAGCATAGCCACATTAAAGATTCTCCACCCTGTCATGCTGCCTCATCACACTCTATTGTTTTTGGAAATAATTCGTTTTTTCCCCCCTTTATTTTTGAAGCACCATTCAGGCTCCTGAACTGTTTAAAGGTACTTGAGAATTTACTTTAATGTAGAAAAATAAACATTTATTTATTTCCTAAATCATACTTTTTTGGTTAAGGCACAGTCATTCCATTTTTTTTCTTGTTCTGAAAATTATTTTGTTGTCAAAATACTTGTTGACTGTTCCCTTTATATATTTGAAGTTACCTAAATAAAAGCACTATGAATTTGCTTGGGTAAAATCAACTTATATATATATTATTAACATTGTGATCATTAAATAAACTAAATTTTACAATTATTTTTTACAACGAAAGACGTATTGAAATTCTGGTAGAGTTTTTTCAAGTCATATTTAAAAAAAGAAAGAAAATGTGTTCCGGTTAAATATCACAATACATATCGTATTGTGGGACGAGTATTGGGATAAGTATCTTATAGGCAGACTCTTGCCAATACACACCCCTACGTCGCAGTGACTGACATTTAGGAATTTATACGTTCAGTTTGTTGAATAATAACCAAGCAAAATCAGAAAAGGGCTGGTTTATACTCGTTCATACTGATGTCAGCTGTTTTTGATCGCAACTGTCCGATGGACTTCAGAGTAACATTTATAGTTTTCAAACGACACGATAGTCTCCGGCGTACATTATTTTTAACATGAACGTCATCCTGCTCATACACTTGCAGTGTCTGTGAGCGCACAGGTACATGTACATACAGCACATTCTTTACTATAAAGACTGCATCTCAAAAACCAAATCTGCCTACGACTCCAATCTAATCAATTAAAATAAAAAATAATCAATGATTCTTTTCTCCCTCATCTCTAACATCATCAAACCTCCTAACTCCCTTCCATCACACCTCTATTCAACTGATTTCTGCAACACCTTGGCTTCATTTTTCACCACAAAAATCCATCAACAGTTTACCCCCTACTCTGCTCCATTTCTATTTTCCATTCCGTCTTTTAAGTCTGATATTTGGTTTTCTTCATTTACCCTACCCACAGTTAGTCAAATCTCTACATTAATTCAAAAAATCCTAACCTTCCACATGCCAGCTTGACCCACTGCCCACCATCCTTGTTAAAGCTACTGCTCCTTCTCTTTGTCCTCTCATCACCAACATAATCCATGCTTCATTCCTCTGGAATTGTTCCTTCTGCACTGAAAACTGCTGCTGTCACTCCCATACTTAAATAATTGGGTTCAGATCCCACAGACCTCAATAATTACCGTCCCATTTCCAACCTTCCATTCATTTAAAAAATTCTTGAGAAAATAGTATCTGCTCAGCTTCATGCTCATGATATTTCCTCCAATAATCTGTATGAACTTTTCCAATCTGCCTTCCGTCCCCTTGCTGAAACTCATTCATTCATTCATCTTCTAATCCCGTTTTCCCTTTCGGGGTCACAGGGCTGCCAGAGCCTATCCCGGCCACTGTCGTAAAAAATTGACTTTTTTTAATCCGTAAAAGTTATGAAATGAGCCGGAAACAGCACTACCATTGAGCTAGCTAGCATGGCTACCACAGGAGAACATTTTGTACAATGAATGGCGATAGTTTTTCATGCAACATCTTACTTTCTAACATCTTTTTTTTCACTAGCAGCTACTGGTGGAGCTCTAATATAGCTTTAATATAGAAAAAGATTTGAAAAATATGAAAAACTCACCTTCCGAAACTGGTATGTTGACGTAAGACTGAGTTATTCGGTAGCCAATGAGCTACTGGATGACGAGGATGATTTTACGTGTCGACAGGTTTTAGAATCAAAACCGCAAAAAATAAAAGCGCAACTCAAAAAGAGGATTTCAAAATAAAACTACAACTCAAAAAGACGATTTCAGAATGGCGAGAAGACAAATTGGCAACTGAGAAATATGATTGTGTTTTGGGTTATAGCTATTGGTTGCAAATTATAGGTTTTGGTTCTCAATTTATGCATTTTGATTAGCAGATTTGGGGTTTGTTTTTTGATGCGCGGTTTTACAGTTTTGATGCACAATACTTAAGGCGCTGAATTGACACCATAGAAGTGGTATATTTGTCCATTGAAAAGAAGCAGGCAACACGAAGGCGACAGCAATAAAAAAAATTGTATTCTCTAGTGCTGCAAGATATAAGACATCTCTCCATTAGCTTGCTCTATTTTCTATCTAGTTGTCCGTTCTCTGCCTCTCTCTGTATATGTGTGAAGTTTGGCATTTCTAAAAACTTCTCTCCATTTCCTGAGACATTCACTGAGCACATGTTTCACCCTGGATAGTGGCTTCCACGCTCACCAGTCCTCGGCCTCCTTCCTTGCAGCTAGCATACAGTCTCAGGATGCTGGATTTGGGATGGAACCCTCCATATAATGTGAGGAGCTTTCGGGTCTTAACATCCGTGGTTTCTATCTCTTCCTTTGGTAATCTTATTATTTCTGCAGGGTATCTGATAACTGGTAGTGTGTAACCCTTTATTGCCCAGGTCTTGTTCTTGCCATTGAGCAGGCTTCTCAAGACTTGCCTTACTCGTTGGAGGTTTTTGGCTACTGCAGCTTTCCTTGTTGCCTACTCCAGGTTGCCATTTGCCCATGGAATTCCAAGGTACTTGTAACTGTCCTCAATGTTTGCTATTGTTCCTTCTGGGAGTGAGACCCCTCCTGTGTGGACTACCTTGCCTCTCTTTGCCACCACCTGGCTACATTTCTTGAGGTCGAATGACATCCCAATGTCAGTACTGTAGATCCTGGTGGTGTGGATCAGGGAGTCAATGTCACGCTCACTCTTTGCATATAGCTTGATGTCATCCATGTAGAGGACGTGACTGATGGTGGCCCCATTTCTGAGTCGGTATCCATAGCCAGTCTTGTTGATTATTTGGCAGAGGGGGTTCAGATCTATGCAGAACAGCAGTGGGAACAGAGCGTCACCTTGGTATATGCCACATTTGATGGTGCAAATGGCTTGCCATTGGCTTCAAGGGTGTTTTCCACAACTTCATTGAGTTTCCTATGAAGGATGTTGATGTTATACGGCTCCAAGTATTAGTGGTCCATATGTGCAGCATTTAGTCATAGGCTTTCTTCTAATATTCTATTCTTGTAAAAGCCTTTCGGGATGAATCCCAGCTCTTAGCAGCTGGTTCATTTGTGCTGCCAGGTGGTCATGGAGTGCATTGAGTTTTTTTTTGGCCAGTAGGCATGTATCATGTCAGGGCCTGGTGCTGTCCAGCTCTTAATACATGAGGCTCTTTCTTGGATGCCACTGTGATGGTTGTTGTGTTTATTTCTCAGAGACCAGCCATTGAGAATTGCTGTTTTGTGCTGCCTCTTTCTCCCATATACCTTTCCAGTACTGTTTAGTTTCAAACCTTGATGTGTCTGTTCTGCTGACCCTGACACTCAGTGACCCTGCAACTGAGCGTAAACTTTAGCAGGTTGAGTTGCAAACAGCCTGTTTATCCGCCTGGCTTCATTGTCTCTTGTGTACCTCTTTAGGCAGCTGCTAGAGGCCAGGTGTCTTTGTTTGCCAGTTTTTTGTGTTTCAAGTATGGGCCATAGGCACTTGGTTTTTTCATTGCACCTCTTTGGGCCTCTATTAGCTGACTCACATCCCTCTGAGCTGCCTTGATTTTAGCCTCCAACCGTTGCTTCCATAGTGGGTATTTTTTTGTCCAATGGTTTGTCTTATAGCTAAGTATCTCAAGGAGGTGGAGGTCATCCAGCAGGTCAATTTTACCGCATGGCTTTTGGTTCTTTGTACATAGAAACCATTTAATGTTGTTTGAGAGAAGATTACAGGCAGCGATGAGGAAAACAGTCACTTTCTTGGAGCTTTCTTTTGTCGTAATGACCTTCAACCAATCAACGGGTTTAAAAAGTAGATCCGCTCTAACTGGTCTGTTTCATTTTTCTATGGACCTATAACCAATAAGGGCCCAAAAATGGTATGGTTCGGTCTGGCTTGATGGGTCCATTTTATCCTGGAAGTGTATTGGACGATACCATACCGGACCAGACCGCTCAGTGGAAATGAGGCATAAATGACTTAGGGAGAAAAACTAAAATATTAGGTGCATGGCCAGAAACTCCCCAGATCCTAATCCAATTGAGAACTTGTGGTCAATCCTCAAAAGGCGAGTGGACAAACAAAAAGCCACAAATTCTGATAAAGATCAAGCATTGATAGAGCAAGAATGGACCACCATCATACAGGATTTGGTCCAGAAGATGATTGACAGCATCCCAGTGAGCTGTGCAGAGGTCTTAAAAAAGAGCGTCAACACTGCAAATATTGAGTCGTTCCATAAAGTTAGTGTGTCTGTCAATAAAAGCTTTTGATAATTACTAAATGCTGTAATTACATTTTTAGTATAGTCGTCCCTTGTTTTTGCAGGAATTTCACTCTGAACATGCCCCATGATAGGGAAAATTTACAAAGTAGTCTGATTTACTCATTTATTCTATAGATGTTTTAAGGCTGTAAAACACTACACACTTTATACACTTTTCAGGTGTTCTGTGAGGAATGAACATTATAATTATGGCTGCACGATATGAGGAAAACCCGCGATTTGCGATATTAGTGATCAATATTGCGATGACAATATAGCTTGCGATACATGAACAAATAGCAAAACAACCAAAAACATAATTTCCATTTCAATGCAACAGTTTAATTCAAATTAGAGTCAATATAATTTAAATTATCCATCAAATGACCCTCGTCTACATAGGAAGCGAACATCTAACATAAAAGGAGTCCATCTGATTGGTAAACAACGTGAATGAGTCCATCCGATTGGTCAAATGCGTACAGGGATTTATTTGATTTTTAAACTCTTCAAGCTGCCATAAGATTGTTTTAGCAACATTTATCACAATTTTCGCCAACTTTTGCGATATGTGTATTGCACAGCTTAATATCGCGATAACGCCAAATTTCCAATTTTTTATGCAGGCCTAATTATAATACACTTAAGAGCTCAAAAATGCTCATTCGTTTCTTTTGAAAACATATGTAAAAATGTTGATATTCCCAAGTCTCTTTTTTTTTTTTGATACCTACAGGTTCGCAGCTTTGTAGGGACACACTTCACACTACCTATCCAACACAACCGCTCCCCGGTTCTTTCGAAAATTGCCTGCAGCCTCAACCCACCACCAGAGGTCAGATTTCACAAATATATAATCCACTACATCTCATTGATCCTACGTCGCTAAATCAGTTGAAAAACTCCTGGGAGCAAGACTTGAATTCAGAGATTCCAGAGGAAATCTGGAACATAAGTAATACTCTCATACATCCAACATCCATCTACATTAGACACAGTTTGACACTATTCAAAGTTTTTCATCACTCATACTTAACAAAGGCATAGCTGGCAAAGATATACAACAGCGGTGACGATGGATGACCAAGATGTAACCAGTCACCTGCCACGATGAGTCACATGTTTTGGTCATGTACTTGCCGTGGATAAGTTCTGGGACTCTGCTTTAAAAACTTTCTCACATCTGTGTGGGAGGAAAATAGATCCCAATCCATTTACAACAGTGTTTGGGCCTAAGCTATTGAATGCAATAGCTTTTCTGTCTCTCCTGGCACGAAGACTGATCCTAGTGAAGTGGAAGGATAAACATCCCCCTGGGTGAGAGAAGCTATGATGCGTCTACAAATGGAATACCTTGGGTATAGTATACAGGGCTCAATGGGCAAATATCATAAAATGTGGGTTCCTTTCATTACATATATTGAGGGTTTGCCATTTGCATGAGGCAGGGGTTTTAAAGAATTTATCAGCGATTTTGGAGGGAGCTGCAGCGTATGTGTATTTGTGTGTTTTTGGTTTTTTATATGTTGCAACATTTATGCTGTTTTTGGTTCATTTTTAACTGACTCTTATTTGGTTTGTTTGTTTTTTTGTTCTTTTTTTTTTCCGTCTGTTTTATAAAAAATTTGCCTAGAGTAAACTATATGCAAATGGTATTTCACATGCAACTGGTTGGCAGGTTTTATTTTACTTTTATTTGCATAGGCATGTACATGTGTATATACTTGTTTTTTTCCCTCTACAACTGTACAGTTCTAAAGTTGCTTTTTATATGTATCTGTGTTTCTATAAAAAAAATTGAAAATCTTTAAATGAAGTGTTAAATAAAGCTCAAGAATGCATTTCAAGCGTTTCTCATAAATTTTTAATAATCACCCCCCTGCCCCCAAATAAATAAAATTAAATTAAAAAGTAAAAGCCCAATAGCCTAATATCTTATGGAATGATTTCAGTTCCTCAGACATGGATCCAGACTCCGTCAGGACAGTCCTTCGTCCCTAAAGCAGAGGAGATTCTGCTTTAGGGACGAACATCCATGAAGAATCTGGATGTAATCTGCAGGTATGCCTGACTTTATTCAGAAGTTCTTCTGTTGTGACCTCCTCCTCACGCACACCAACATCCTCATGTCCTCCTCCTCTAACTCCATGACCCTCCTCTTTGGTCTTCCTCTCTTTCCTGGTGTCTCCTCTTCATCCTCACAGCTCCTCCTCTCAACGTGTCCAAACATCTCCCTCTGCTTCTCTACGTTTATCTCCAGACATCCACTATGATCAAATCCTCTGATGGATTCATTCCTGCCCCCCCCCCCCCCCCCCCCCCCACACACACACACCCAAAAAAAAGTGGCATAACTTTCTCATTCTCGGATGTCTGAGCTATCTGGATGATCTTTATGTCATTGGAAAGCTCTCTTTAAGCTATTTCTAATAATGACGTAAGGATCAGGTGAATCCAGTTCCATTTGACATTTTAGATACGTCCCTGGCCCCTCCTCCTCCCTCACAGCGAACAGGTATTCAGCCTAATTAATCCACTCACCTGTGTGACTTTACATCCGGTTCTGACAGAGGTCATCATCTGCAGCCAGAGGCTTTCCCGCCTCTTCTTCGTGGTTTTCAGTCATCGTCAGGTTCAAGGCTTTGACCTCTTCCTCGGTCCTGGATCCCCGGGTCTCCCTGCCGTTTTCCCGTCCTTTCCCCGTTCCTCTGCCGGTTCTCAGGTCCAGTTCTCTGAGGAGACTTCAGCGGATCTCTAACTGGACCGAGAGGCTTTGGACCGTCCTTCGTTACCGGTTCGGAACAACCTGCAGCGGCTTCTCCCTCGAACCTTCCGTGCCGCTTCCTACCCGGAAGTGCCCGCCCTCCCGGTGTTTCTGGTGCCTCCCACCCCCACCCCCTCCCGGTGATTCTGGTTTATGGCATCTTTTGGTCTTTCTGTTGTAGACAGAGTGGGGGGAGCTAGCAGGAGGGCTGATGGCTAAATCGAAGATGGACGCTAAGGCGGTGACGGGTAGGCACAGCTGTGTTGTGACTGGGAAGGAGTGGGGAGATGACGGGGGATGTGAAAGTGAGGATAGTATGGAGATGAGCTTTGGGATTGAAACAGGAAGGGAAAAGAGAGGAAATAGTTTTGATGGAGCTGATCCTAAAAAACAAAGACGAGTGATGTCAACTGACAGTGATGAAGAAGGAAGGGATGGCTATAAAGTCATTTTGAGATTTTCTGAAGGACAAGGGTTAAGTACTTTGAGCCCGATAAAATTGACGACTATCTTGAAGAATCAAGTGGGGGACATTAAAGTTGCTAAAGTCCTGAGAGATGGGAACCTGTTGATTGTTTGTAGAAGTGAGGAGCAGAGGGACAGGGCCTGTAAAATGAGAGAAGTGGGGAAACATAAAATTGTTAGTATGAGCAAGGTAGGATTGGGAGGTCAGGGGCGGAGGGGAGTGATTTGGGGCATACCTGTGGAAATGTCTATTACGGAATTTAAAGCTAACCTACGAGGGGCAGAAATAAGAGAAGCAAGGAGATTAAGTGTTTTTCGGGATGGTTTGAGGAGGGAATCTGAGGGAATATTGTTGGAATTTATGGGAAGGAGCCTTCCGGACAGAGTGTCCCTGGGATACATGTCTTATACTGTGAGGGAATATGTTCCTAAACCCATTAGATGTTTTCACTGCCAGAGATTTGGACACACTGCTGCTGTATGTAAAGGCAAGCAGAGGTGTCCTAGGTGTGGAGAAGATCATGGCTATGAGTCCTGTGGAAACAAGATGAAACCAAAGTGTTGTAACTGTGGGGGGGACCATAGTGCTGCATATGCAGGTTGTGAGGTTATGAGGAGAGAAGTCCATATTCAAAAAACCAGAGTACTACATAGAATCTCATATGCAGATGCAGTTAAAATGGTTGGTAAAAGTTCTGATAGACAGGCAGGAGTCATACACGAAGTGCCAAACAGTATACAGGACAGGAATGTTGAGGGGAGAGTTTTGATAGATTTGAAGAAACTGGTCACGTTTGTAGCTGGAGTTATAAATGCAACGATGGAAACTAAATCAAAAACAGAAAGAATACAAATCATTGTAAAAGCAGCAGCGAACCATTTGGACATCAATGAGTTGACATGGGAAGAGGTTCGGAATAACCTTAGTGCCCAGTCTAGTCAGGAGGTGGGAAGTGTGGGATAGTAAATGGTTCTTATACTTCAATGGAATGCAAGGAGCTTATTGGCAAATGGACAGGAATTGAAAAAGTGTATAGATGACCTGGATCAAAAACCAGATATTATATGTATTCAAGAGACGTGGTTAAGGCCAAATTTAGATTTTAGAATTTCCCAATATACGGGAATCCGGTGTGATAGAGCAGAGGGAGGTGGGGGTGGTTGTGCCACATTTATAAAAAATAATTTCAATTACAGGGTGATTAAGATAGGGACACAAGAAGAATTTATTGGCATTGAAATTTATATTGGTCTGGGGAGAATAAACGTTGTTAATTACTATAATCCATGCAAAAAGTTAGATCTCAGTCTTCTTAAATCAATTATTCATCTAGACAATGGGCATGTCATTGTTTGTGGGGATTTTAATGCACATAGCACATTATGGGGGGGGAAGGTGACAGATGTTAATGGTGAGGTATTAGAGGATTTGATGGATGAATTACACTTGGTGTGTCTCAATGATGGGAGAGGAACAAGAACTGATGTTCGAACAGGGAATATGTCAGCACTAGATCTTACTTTTGTTTCAAACGTTTTGGCAGGGGGTAGTGAGTGGAATGTACACAACAGCACAATGGGGAGTGACCATTATCCTGTGTTCTCTAGGGTTGGTGGTGATAGAGAACCACCAAGTAATGGAAAGGAAGGAAGATGGCTTTTTCATAAAGCAAAATGGGGTGAATTTACTTTTATGTGTGATGAGGAATGTTCAAACATTAGTATGGAGAGTACGGCTGAAGAAATGGAAAAGAAAATTCGAAATTTAATAATTTCAGCGGCGCAAAAAACAATTCCGAGAAGTAAAGCAACTATGACGAGGAAAAATGTTCCATGGTGGACTGAAGACTGCAAGATAGCAGTTAAGAATAGGAATAAGGGTTTGAAACTCTTAAAACGGACACACACATATGAAAATCTGTTGAATTATAAGAGACTTTGTTCACAGGCAAGAAGGATTATTAAAAAGGAGAAAAGGGAGTACTGGAGGGCTTTTTGTGATAAAATTGGTCGAACAACTCCAGTTAATACGGTTTGGGGAATGATTAGAAAAATGAAGGGTATAAGGAGGGAGTTACAATATCCAGTATTGAAAATAGGTGATGACCTGGCGATATCGGATACGGATAAAGCAGAAATGTTGGCTAAAACTTTTGTGAGAAGTCAAAGTAATGAGAATTTGTCAGGGTATAGGAAAGGGAGGAGAGATGAAATTAGGGAACGGCACTACAAGGACTTTGATGATAACACTTATTTGACAACCATGGATGCTCCGTTTACCTGCTTTGAATTGGATTTAGCACTACATAAATCTAAAATTACATCACCCGGTAGGGATGGTATAAGTTATGTTATGTTAAAACATTTAGGTAGGAAAATGAAATTGAAATTATTGGACATGTATAATAGGGTCTGGAGTGAAGGTAAATTGCCGACCAATTGGAAAGAGGCGGTGGTTATTCCCATATTAAAACCTGGGAAAGATCCGAGCAGCCCAGAAAATTACAGGCCTATAGCACTCACATCACATGTTGGTAAAGTGATGGAAAGAATGATAAATGAGAGATTGCAGTATTACCTGGAAAGTAAAAATTTGCTGTCCCCATATCAGAATGGCTTTAGGAAAGGTCGAGGGACAATGGATCCTGTAATCTGTCTAGAAGCAGACGTTAGGAAAGCCCAAGTAAATAAAGAATATTTGGTGGCGGTATTCTTTGATATTGAAAAGGCTTATGATATGGTCTGGAAAGAGGGTTTATTGATAAAATTAGGTACGTTAGGACTTAATGGAAGAATCTATAATTGGATTAAGGGGTTTTTGTTTGATAGATATGTTCAAGTTAGGATAGGAAAGTCCTTTTCTAATAGGTACGTAGTGGATAATGGAACCCCACAAGGTAGTGTGATTAGCCCTGTGTTGTTTTCAATTATGATTAATGATATATTTAATTCAATTGGATGTGAATTTGGGAAAGCACTATTTGCAGATGATGGAGCCTTGTGGAAGAGGGGAAGAAATATTCATTATGTGGAGAGAAAAATACAAGACGCGATTACGGAGGTGGAAAACTGGTCTTATGACTGGGGATTCAAATTTTCAGTAACTAAAACAAAATGCATGGTTTTTACTAGGAAACGTGGAACTGTTTTGAACTTAAGGTTATATGGAGAAGCAATTGAGCAAGTACATAGTTTTAGGTACCTGGGTGTTATATTGGATACAAAATTGAAATGGAGAGAGAACATTGATAGTATAGTAGGGAGATGTAAGAAAGTCATAAATATAATGAGATGCTTGAAAGGTACTGGGTGGGGAGCTAGTGCACAGGCTTTAAAACAAATATATATTACAATGATTAGGTCAGTCACAGAGTATGGAATTATTGTTTACAATACAGCGTGCAAAACATTATTACATAAAATAGAAGTCATCCAAAATCAGGCTTTGAAAATATGCACTGGGGCTATGAGGTCAACTCCTGCTGTGTCATTACAAGTTGAAATGGGGGAGCTACCATTGAAACTAAGAATTAAACAGCTGATGCTTAACTATTGGGTGAAAATACAGGGTTGTGTAGATGTAGAGAACATGGTTAGGAGGGCTATTGATCCTTGTTGGGAAAGTGATAATGGGACAAATGAAAGTGCTGCTTGGAAATTAGCTAGGTTAGCGAAAAAAGCAAATATTCATGGCAAAACCCTAGTTAAGACGTTTTTGTACCCGACCACTCCTTTCTGGATTTTTCCAACTGCGCAAGTGGATTTGTATCTCCATAGAACAATGGAGGATAGAAAAGGGAAGGGAAACTGGGATGAGTTAACAGCAGACAGATTAGACACAGCCCACGCTTCATTTATACCCATATATACAGATGGATCTAAAGACCCAGCAACAATGCGAACTGGTTTTTCTTTCTGTATCCCTACATTGGACAAATCTGTTGGAGTTAAGACGTCAAAGGATCTTTCAGTTTTTACAGTTGAAATGTTGGCAATATCATATAGTTTACACTGGCTAGAACAGAACAGAATTGGGGATGGTATAATTTGTTCAGATTCATTGTCAGCTTTGATGTCTCTGAAGTCATACAATTCTGAGAGCAGATCAGATATTTTATATGAAATTTATGAGAGTTTGATCAGGTTGGCAAACTTGAAAATAAACATCAGATTCATGTGGGTACCAGCACATAGGGGGGTGGAGGGAAATGAAATGGCTGACTTCCTGGCAAAAAGGGCATTGAAACGGGGAATAGAGATGGAAATTCCATTAGATAGGACAGAATTTAGGGCAATTGTTAGGAGGCGTATTATGGAAGAATGGCAGACACAATGGGAAAGGGAGAGGAAAGGAAGACATCTATTTAGTATTCAGGACAGAGTAGGGAGAGGTATGAATGTCAGAGTAAACACCAGAGATAGCTGCATAATATCACGGTTGAGGATGGGACACACTGGTTTAAATAATACATTGCATTTGATAGGGAAACATCCAACTGGTTTGTGTGAGTGCGGGAGAGGGGAAGAGTCGGTGGAGCATGTGCTATGTCAGTGTGAACTGTATAGGGAGGAAAGACGACAACTGGAAAGTAGGGTACGGATGATAGAGGGTGAGCAAATGACTTTAAAGAAGCTTTTGGGAGGGGAGGAGAATTTCAATGGTGCGATTATAGGTTTTTTGAAAAGAACTAGGTTATTGAGGAGAATTTAGTTTATTATTTAATTTTTTTTTTTTTATTTTATTTTTTTTTTTTTTTAAGTTACATTTGGTTAGGTAATCCCCACTCTGACCCACACTCCAACACAGTAGGTGGCGGTAATGCACCTTCACGTTAGTGCCTCCCGCCAATAAAATCACAAGAAGAAGAAGAAGAAGAAGTAGACAGAGTGGGTCATTGTGTTACAGGGGCCCAAATTCAGAACTTCAGGGGCTCAAATTCCCACTCCAAATGTTTGCCTAGCGTAGCTGAAAGATGGCATCCCTTTAAACAGCAACCAAAGAACATCAAAGTACCCACTCCTGTTCTGTGATGATTTGTTGAAACCATCTGTGGGTTCCAGCTCCAGGTTTTAGACTGAGCCCGCTGGAGGTCTCTGTGTAGAACCTGTGGCTGTGTGCTCCCGCACGACTCGGCCCGCGGGTCTCCTCTGGATGTTTGTAAGACCCACATTGACGTTTACAGATGTATAAAGCATCGATTGCCTTCATGCAGAAGTTACATCCATCGGAAGAAGAGGCCACACGTCCGAGGTAAAGATGACGCTTTATTGAGGTAAAACAAACAAATGTGAACAGAAACTCAGGGACGTGTGCTGGTGACATCCCCACACCCAGCCTATCTGAGGCCCAGTTTCTTCTTCTCCTTCTGTTTTTTGCGCACCACATCGATGTTGCGGTCCCTCCACATGCTCTTCCTCAGCTTGATGGGCCGGCTGCCCACGTACTTCCCTGCAAAAGCGGCACAGAAGAGGGCGGGTCAGACTCCACAGTGCGAGCGGATGCCGCAGGCCTGTGAGGACACGCTCACCGTTCATCTCCCTCATGGCACGGACGTAGTCGTTGGGATCTTTGAAGCTCACAAAGCCGTATCCTTTGGTTTTTCCAGTGCGTTTGTCTCTGACCACCTGTTGACAACAACACCCTGAGTTCTCCTGAACGGATTCAGTCCCACAGAAGGTGGATTCAGGCATGCAGCAGGGAGGGATTGTCTTCACTGTGAACACTCAAATAACACTAGAAATGTTTGCACACTGACTCCAGCCTCAACAAAGATGGACTCCCTCCACTGAGGCCAACTCTTCTTCAGTTCGGTCCTGTTGAGGAGGAGTTACCACAGCGGTAGAGCAGCTCACCTTGGCTTTGAGGAAAGACGGGTATCTGCTGAAGGCTCTGGCCAGGATGTCATCGTTCACCTCGTTCCCAAGATCTCCACAGAAAATGCGGAAGTCGTCTGTTGAAGACAAGAGCAGGCGTGGGAGGGGTCAGCGTGTCGGTCAGCTACGCAGCGGGTCTGACTGAACAAACCCAGACGGTTCAGTTCAAAGTACCGAGCCGGCTTTTCTCGTTTGTTCCCTGATCAGAGTGTGGCTGTGAGCCTGGGGGAGTGGGACCGACTGGAAAGCGGTTTGGGTTTTATTGAAGGTTAGAAAGTGTTATAAATATACAACAAACTTGGATTCTGTATAAATGTTGGTGTTTTTTTTTCATCTGTGGAAAAAGCTTCTACATTTCCAGATGAAGCGAGTGTTCCTCAGACGGACACTCGTGTGACTGTGCTTTAAGGAACTGCTTTGGTTCTGTGTGCGGTTCTGTGGCAGCCTACTGTCCTCCAGCGTCATGAGCCTCCTTTTACCTGATTCCCACTCCAAAAGACTCTGGTCCTCCCAGGTGGTTCCTGCTGCAGTTCGGATGCACTTCTTCACCTTCTCCGACTTTCCTTTCTTTTTGTCCTCTGTAACGCTTTCCACCGGCTAGAAGCATAAACACACGGATCCATCACAACTCAATTCTACCTCCGTTTCTTTAACCATCAGTGGGCAGCGGTACCACATAGGGACCGCCCTACAGAACCAGACAGTGGTTCTGCTGCCACACAGACCTGCAGCATTTGATTAGAGCCTACTTTCAGACTCATTAGAAGAGAAGTCGGTGGCCTGGGAGACCTCGGATCATGATTGGTTTCGTTCTAACTTTGCAGCTCTTGCTGGGTTGGCCCCTCCTCTGAATTGTTTCTTTTCACCCTCACTGCACCTCGGGGGTCAGTTTCAGGACCACTTGTTTCATTTAATGTTTCCTTTAGGTGAGATTCTACAGAAGTTGACCGTATCGCAGCACCGATGTGCAAATGACCTTTAGGTTTGACTTGGCATGGTAGTTTTGTTTCCCCTTTCCCATCTGGTGGAATCAGGTGTTGGAATGACACCTAGGCTCGGTAGTCATTTGCTCCACATGTGAGCTTCTGACGTTTGAGGCTTTATCCTTCTCCAAAAAGTCTTCTCTTGTGGAGATTAGTGAGGCCAGTTTCTGGGGTGAGTCAGAGCGATCAGAGCTCCTACGTTGGTCTGGCAGCAGCGCATTCTGGGCGCCACGACTCGTTTTGGGCTTCACAGCATATCCAGAGTTCAAATATCTGAACTGTGGTTAAGAAGACTCATTGCATTAACCAATCAGTGACTCAGCTTTGAGCATGTGTTGTGCTGATGATGTCATCAGCAGGTGGAGTCCAAAACCAACACAGAGGAGAATCTGATTTTTCCCCTCCTGAACTTTAAATTTTTCTTTTTTCAATCAAGGCAATAATGCAAAGTTCCTCTAAATGTATTCTCATTTTTCCCTCCTCAGACCAATGCAGGGCAGCTGATCATCAAACTGGGTCTCAGAGAGACAGAAGTACCGCTGAAAGCGTCCGTCATTCAGACGCAGCACCTGCAGTACAAGACGCTGACCGTACTGGGAGAATCTCTGCCATGATGTCATGAACCCAGACATGGAGACGGGATTGATGATGCTTTTGTTTCACAAAGTCATGTGACATTCCACATGACTTGTCTTTAAGCAGAACATGTGGATCTCCACCACATGGGACTGTTTGGTTTCCCCCAGAGTTCAGTTTGAGGTGAGCCAAACCAAGAAGACCCGAAGCAGAAAGAAGAAACCAAATCAGACCTGAATCCGTATCAAACAAACCTACCAGAGACCAGAGGAGATGCTCCTTTAAAGACATGATCATTTAAACGGACATTCTACATCCTAATATTCTGATATGTCACAAGCGGAAAAACAGATTAGTTTCTTCAGTTGGATATTATTGGAAGGCCTGCAGCCACACAATGAGAGCACAGTGACTTCACCTCAGGGTGGGGGGGCTCAGGCTCTGGCATGCTGGGACCGATCACTGTGTTGCTGTCGTCACTGTCCTTCCTGTCAAGTAGACCTGCTGCCGTCACAACTGCCTGCTGTTCTGCAACCCGCGCTGCCAGCTCTTCCTGAAGGAAACACAACAAAAGCTGCAGAACCTGCTCCAAATGCTGACACCCAGAAGCTCCGGAAGAGACGACACGCTGCGGTGTGTAGACACCATGTTACAGTGTGTAATGTACACATTGCATTGTGTAGACTACACGCTGCAATGTGAAGAAAACCTGTAACTGTTCGTGGACCGCACGTTGCCGTGTGTAGACGCCATGCTGTGTTGTGTAGACCACATGTGTTGTGTGGACCACATGTGTTGACCACATATTGTGTTGACCACATATTGTGTTGTGTTGCGTTGTGTAAACCACATGTTGTGTGGACCGCATGTTGTGTTGTGTAGACCGCATGTTGCGTTGTGTAGACCGCATGTTGCGTTGTGTAGACCGCATGTTGCGTTGTGTAGACCGCATGTTGCGTTGTGTAGACCGCATGTTGCGTTGTGTAGACCGCATGTTGCGTTGTGCAGACCGCATGTTGCGTTGTGCAGACCGCATGTTGCGTTGTGTAGACCGCATGTTGCGTTGTGTAGACCGCACGTTGTGTTGTGTAGACCGCACGTTGTGTTGTGCAGACCGCACGTTGTGTTGTGCAGACCGCACGTTGTGTAGTGCAGACCGCATGTTGTGTAGTGCAGACCGCATGTTGTGTAGTGCAGACCGCATGTTGTGTAGTGCAGACCGCATGTTGTGTAGTGCAGACCGCATGTTGTGTAGTGCAGACCGCATGTTGTGTAGTGCAGACCGCATGTTGTGTTGTGCAGACCGCATGTTGTGTAGTGCAGACCGCATGTTGTGTAGTGCAGACCGCATGTTGTGTAGTGCAGACCGCATGTTGTGTTGTGTAGACCGCATGTTTTGTAGTGCAGACCGCATGTTGTGTTGTGCAGACCGCATGTTGTGTAGTGTAGACCGCATGTTGTGTTGTGCAGACCGCATGTTGTGTTGTGCAGACCGCATGTTGTGTTGTGCAGACCGCATGTTGTGTAGTGCAGACCGCATGTTGTGTAGTGCAGACCGCATGTTGTGTAGTGCAGACCGCATGTTGTGTTGTGTAGACCGCATGTTGTGTTGTGCAGACCGCATGTTGTGTAGTGCAGACCGCATGTTGTGTAGTGCAGACCGCATGTTGTGTAGTGCAGACCGCATGTTGTGTTGTGCAGACCGCATGTTGTGTAGTGCAGACCGCATGTTGTGTTGTGTAGACCGCATGTTGTGTTGTGTAGACCGCATGTTTTGTAGTGCAGACCGCATGTTGTGTAGTGTAGACCGCATGTTGTGTTGTGCAGACCGCATGTTGTGTTGTGCAGACCGCATGTTGTGTTGTGCAGACCGCATGTTGTGTTGTGCAGACCGCATGTTGTGTTGTGCAGACCGCATGTTGTGTAGTGCAGACCGCATGTTGTGTAGTGCAGACCGCATGTTGTGTAGTGCAGACCGCATGTTGTGTTGTGTAGACCGCATGTTGTGTAGTGCAGACCGCATGTTGTGTTGTGTAGACCGCATGTTGTGTTGTGTAGACCGCATGTTGTGTTGTGCAGACCGCATGTTGTGTAGTGCAGACCGCATGTTGTGTAGTGCAGACCGCATGTTGTGTTGTGCAGACCGCATGTTGTGTTGTGCAGACCGCATGTTGTGTAGTGCAGACCGCATGTTGTGTTGTGTAGACCACATGAAGGAGAGGGCCTCCTGTTTTCTTTGGGTAGGAAGCTGGACAGACTAGTGTTGTGGTGAAAGGAGGTGGGTACCATTCTGGCCTGCCTCTGGGTGCGGGCGTCGACCTTCTTATGACCCAGCGTGACAGGAGGAGCCGAGTAAACCGTTGGAGCTGCCTGGATGACGGATGGTGAAGGTTTCATGGAGAGTGGAGCCATTGATCTTGGAGATGGAGCCATAGATACCATGTCAGGAACCTGAGTAAATAAATCAAATATTTATAAGAAATGTCCATACTGTCACACCTATTTAAAAAAGGGGAGGGGCACTGATCATTCCTTCATGTAATATGTTGGTCACTGATGCAGACCAACACAGATCTATAAAGCAGACATCTTTATCGAGGCTTTTCCGAACACAAACTAACAAAGATGCATCGGTCTACAGACATGTGGACCTTATAGCTGAGGGACCATCAAAGATTTAGAGACATTTGATGGAAAAACACAAACACGACTTCATGTTTGTTCACTGATGTGTTTGTTTTTGTTACCAAGTTAAATGACAAAAGAATGAGAATGAAAACAAATGATTGTATCACTGAATATGATCAAAGGTTATTGTCTTGAAACTGGGATGGAAAAGTCTCAATTCCAGAGTCAAACCATGAACTGCGTTCATTCTATTCCTCTTGTCTTGCCTGTCACACTCAGGTTTGAACCTTCAACTCTTCTCATGGTTAAACTTGTTATTATTAGCTGTTGAAATTATTTTTTAATTTGATTTGTCTGAACTGAGGCTCACCAACTCAATCATCAGCAGCTCCTCAAACCTGACTTTCTATTTTCCTGACTGACCAAAGCTACTTCTCTTATGGACCTTCAGTGAATAAATGGGGGATTAGACTGGACTAGCAATCCTAAATACTTCCATTTCTTTCAGGCATCGTTAGTTCTGAAATCCTGCAGGACCAACTCTGACCTGAGGAGCTGCACCCATGTGCTGAAGAGACTGAGAAGGTCCCTGAAGGATGGGACCCTGCAGCGGAGGAGGCATCATCATGGGGGGCGGGGGAGGAGGCCGGGGCAAAGGGGGCGCGACTGGGGGTCCACGCATCATTGGCAGCCTTTGTCCACCTGAACAGACAGCAGGAACACAGGAGAGAACCTCAAGCTGTGACACACACACACACACCCACACCAGCTTTCTGGATGCCGTCCATCCTGAACCACCAGATCCCCTCGTGCACAGGTATGTGCACACACCAACACACGTGCCAGGACAAAAGACGTAGATTCTGGTCTGACGGGTGAAGTCATCATCTAACAGTCAAACAGGGATTTTCATCTTTCAAGTTTATAACATGTGGATAAGATTTCGAGACAAAAAGTAACCAAGAGTTTAGTAACAGAAGTAAAACAGTGACTAACAGATTCATTTAAGGAGGAGGAGGAGGAGGGAAAACTTTGACCATCTCTGCCGACATGCTCTCCACTAAGGACGCAGGAGTGGACCCGTCCATCGCCCAACCTAACCTCAGTGTGTTAGGCGGCCATGCTCCAGAGTTAGAGAAGTGCCTGTGATTGTAGGATTGCAGGTTTAATTCCGTCCTGGCCTGTCCATGTGTCAAAATGTCCTTGGGACAGACACCCCACCCTGCTCCCGGCGGTTGCAGGTTCGCACCAGTGTTAGGCAGCGAAACATATATCAGTGTGTGACAGCAAGAGGTTGTCCTACCAGGACGCTGCAGGATGTGTGGGACGAAAGCCGGTCTCAAAATGGGGGGAGGAGGACGAGACGGTGGACCTGTGAGAGATGGAGTCACATAAACAGTGAGTGAAGGAAAACCAAGGGGGGTGTGAGCCTCACTACCCGTGTTTCCATCACACACCCACACCCACCCCCCCCCCCCACACACACACACACACACACACACACACACGCAGAAAACGTCATCCAAATTCTGGAATGTAAAAAAACATTCCACATGACACGCTCAACTTTGGATGAGCTGTGTGGGGCTGTGGGAGCTCTGGTGGCGCCCGCTGTCCAGCCAGTTCCTACCAAGAAGCGCGTCGCCGTCCGGTTGTAGGTCCTGTGACTCATTTAATCCTAAAAACCACCTCCACCAAATGTAGAAACGTTTTTCCAATAAATTCTTTTCTCAAATCTCTTGTTAGGCGTGAATTTATAATGGCAAATCCAATTTGTGCCATTTCATAGTCAATGGAAATGCAGCTACTGTGATGACATAAACCGCCATGACCACACTGATAAACCTGCCAAAACCCATTTCTAAAGATCTTTACGTGAGACTGTGACGGGTTCTTCAGTCTGTAAACTGGGTCTGGATCACACAGCCATGGAGGAGACTGCAGGCCCGGCACTTTCCTAGTAGAACTTCATTCACAGTCTGAACTCAGAGGCCGACAGACAGAAGGTCATCGTCATGGAAGCTGACCAGAGCGCGTCTCCAAGCACTAGACTGCATCAGAAAACTGAAAATGATGGCTTCACTTTCCAGCAGGATCTTCCCACATTAAAGAAGCCCCCCACCCCCCAGACCTAAACCCCACACAGAATCTGTACAGAACATGAAGACCACCCACAAGAAGGCTGCTTTCAGATCAACCCAACATTTCTGAACACCTCAGCTGACCTACAGTTTGATCTTCATGCTGAATCCATGGAAAATGGAATTCAAAAACCAGAGAGCTCATCAGATGGGGCCAGGTGAGAGTGGAAATGAAGCAGAGTTCTCTTTACTGATGCGTCTACAAAATATCACCATGCTGCTCTTCTCAGAGCTTTGCCATGGCAACACAGTGGTTGCCTTGGATACATAGAGCTACACTGGGGGCTTTGGCTGCACATAGACACGTGCAGCTAGAACCTAGAAAACACACTTTGGAGAAATGCCAGGGAGAAATCTCCACCTGTTACTCCCATAGCTTCCTTAAAAAGTATTCTTGAAGAAACAATAGGTTGAGACATCGATAGCCATGTTTCCGTGGGTTCCTGACCTGGTGCCATGAAGGTGGGTGGAGGAGGACCTACAAAGCTTGCAGCTTGGGCCTCTAGCGTCTGCTGGACCTGGAGGAAACCCATCAAGAAGAAGTTCAGCCGCCCAGAGAGGAGAAAGTCAGGAAATGCTTGCAGTCATCATCATCATCATCATCATCCTGAATCTTCTCAGAGAAAGGCTGATGACACAGACCTGTCTGTAAGTGTTGGTGCCGATAATGGGCCGCACCATAGGAACGGCTGAGACGGCCAAAGCCACCGGAACTTGCTCCATGACGTGGGGGCTTCCTGACAGCGGTACTGGTCCACCAAGAACCTCCTGCTCAAAACTGCAGAGACATTACAGCTTTTTTACTGCTGGAGGAGAAAACACGTACATAACAAATAAAACGCCCTCCCCCCTCACTGTAGAAGCCTCTGACTGAAGGCCTCCCACTGGTGAACAGGACTCCTGTACTCAAATGGGCTTATTGTAGTCCATCTTCACATGTTTGTAGTCGCACTACAACTTTTCTATATGCTGCATGTTTACGTCGGTGCAAAGATGAATTTAATTCTGCAGACATTTACACTTCCTGCTTCTTCTCTACGCTTGGCAACAAGGTCAAGGAGAGGAGCAAAGAAATCATTTAGGCTGACCCATCAATGAAAAGGGGCTGCATGGTGGAGTAGTGTGTTTGCAAAGTAAGTAGGTCATGGTTCAAATCCCAGCTGGGACATTTTAGTGTGCAGTTTGCATGTTCTCCTCGTCCGTGCGTGGGTTTTCTCCAGACACGCCCATTTCCTCTTACAGTCCAAAACCATGCTTCAGAGGTTAATATGTGTCTCTAAATTGTCCCTAGGTGTGCATGTGAGTTTGGAACAGACTGGTGACCTGTTCAGGGTGTACTCCGCCCTTTCCCAGCAGTAGCTGGGACAGGCTCCAGCAACCCCGTGACCCCGAAAGGCATTCAGCAGATTCAGAAGATGGATGGACGAATGGAACAAATGGAACAAAAACTGAAGCTGTCTGGAGAGCCTTTTTTTTTTTAAACTAAAGGGGTGGGGGGATTTGCAAAAAGGTCATCCGTGAAGCTGAACTCACAGCGCCATCTCAGCCTCCATTTCCTTCAGACGTTCATCTCCAGATTTGGCCGCCATGCTGCAAGAAAAGAAAAAAAAGTTAGACATGCAGATCCTGGTGATAAAGATGTTCATATGTTTGAATGTGTAACAAAGAAAATCACAGTTTGAAAGTCGCCGCTTTACGTTTTTTAATCAAACATCAAAGAAGCTGCTGCAGTTCCCTTAGGTGATACCCAACTTCAGGTCAAAACAAGCAAATGATTTAAGAATAAACGCCTAACATCCTGAAGATCTGATGATGCTCTAATTGTGATGGTTCCAGTGGAATTTCAGATCAAATCAGTGATGAAAAGAATCCAGATGATTCCTGAGAATTACTGAAAATCCCAGTGATTTCCAATGATCCTGGAGATTCTTGGTGAATCTCCTCTGTGTTCTGGTGTCAGAAGACCGGATTCATGACAAACACGTGCAGGTCTGGATCTCCAGCTTCTTTTGACATGTTTAGCGAGCCAGACAGTCTCTGGACTGAAGCAGTTCAGAAGTCTCTTAAAGCAGAGTCCAGCTCGAAACGGTGCAGAGAAACACCAAAGCTTGCAGTTTAGATTGGTTTTCAACTCTCGAGGTTTGCTGTGGCCGCAAAGGATGACGGTATATCACCAAAACTAAAAGACCCGCTACGGATCAGACATCAGTTGATGTCAGCAGGTACGTGAGGAACAGGTGTCAGGCGCATGCTCACTTGGCGTTCAGAGGAGTTTCCGATCCCGCAGCAACCGTGTGTGTATGTGTGTGCGTGCTCTCTTCACGCTGATCTCCAGTAGCTAGCTCGGTTAGCCGTGCGCGCGCCCCACAGCTCCCAGAAGCCGCAGCTCTGAGCTCCGCCGCTGCTGTCCGATGCTTCCAGGTGAGGGGCTGTTATAGAGGCCGTTTACAGCAAGACAAGAGCGGGAGTCATGGGCAGAGTCCACCGGCTAAGATGATTCCTATCGCTGGAGATTCCCGGCCTGCTCTTCGTCTTCTTCTTCTCCTGCTGCTTCTTCTTTTTTTTTTTTTTTTTTTTTTTTTTTGGCGATCGGTAACGTCACGACGCAATAGCGCCACCAGCTGGTCTGGAGTGTTGAACCTGTTTCTCCCCCAGACGCATCCTCCCAGTATCCCGTTTTTCACCGAAATTTAATCAAATATCCGTGACTCCATTCATTACCTATAAAACTGTATAGACTGCGCATTTAGTTAAAAAAATTCCTCATTTGTGTTTGAAATGCTTCCCTCCTGTCTCCAGGATTTATTACACCTCAACAGCACGTGTTCTCCAGTTTCATTATTCTGCCAAAACTGGCATTTTCCATCAAAAGAGTCAGTCCGTCAGACTTCACCTGGGTTTACTGGATCTCTAGAATCAGAAATAATCCACATATTACATAGCACTGTCCTTGCTCTGACATCTCATTATGCACTGTATGCCTGTTAATATGTAAAATGTTGATAAACAAGCAATAATTAATATAATCAAAAATAACAATAAAATAATAATTGAAAATAGTAAATAAACAAAGTTATTTAAAAAAAAAAAGAATGAATCCACTAATAAGGTGCTCTGGATTATTTTAAATACATTGTATGTTATGGTACATGTTAGGAAACATCTGTCAGTGAATTTGTTGTATGATAAAAGAATAACGTGACATGAAATATTTCTAATCTCTTTTCTTAAAATTTATTGTACAGAACGGGATTACTGTATAAAACACAATTTTACAAAATAAACTTCATATATGTCAGGGGAACACACATATGTATTTTTTATACAAAAACATTCAAGGCTCTTCAACTTTCATATCTACATATAACTTTCTGATTGAGGCTTTTAGAAATAGTACTGACATGCATTTCAATTTGTTTGATTAATATTGTGGGAAAAATAGAAGATGATGACAATTTGCATTTATGAATATAAAATTGGCCAAATATAATAATAAGATTAATTATGAGTTTTTTATTTGAGTCCACATTTTTATCGTGAAAGCCAAAAGTTATATGTTCAAATTTCAGAGTGAAGTTGAGGGGAATATGTTCTTTGATGAATTTTAAACACTTTTTTCAAAAAAATTCTGGTTTAAGTATAATTCCAAAAAAGATGGTTAATTGTTTCTGGATGTTCTTTGCAAAAAGTACAGTTAGGGTCAATTGTTTTAATGTATCTTAGCATGAATTGATTGGTGGGGTAAATTGTGTCTATCTATCATACATATTTGGATCACACTCCACGCTTTTCTCCAAATACTGTCTGGAACAAAACGTCTCCAGTAGGTTTTGTTAATTGGTATAGAAATGACATCCCTTTGAAACAACCACGTTTTTTTGTTGTAGTTGTTCTTGTGGGTAGAAGTAAAACTGATTTTTCCTGTGGTGGTGTCAGTCGCATCCATAGAGGGAATTTCTTCATTCCTAACAGTTTAGAACATTTGACATATTTCTTTGTAAACAGCATCAAACACAATGGCGTACTCTTTAGGAGTCACAGTATTTAGAATTGAATTCAGTATACATTGACAAATACTCATTCGTGTCAGAAAGCTACGAAAGCTGACCCACCAGCAGAATTTTTTTTCTCCAACCAATGTGGAAAAATAAAGATTTGTTCTTGTATAATGTGTAATTGTTGTTCCAAATAAAAAGTTGTGGGGAAAGAAATTGTGTTTGTATAAAAGTGGCCATGCAGGAAGAGTCGATTGTGGAATGCCGATAGTTTAGCTGGTATTTTATCACAGTACCGGTCAGCGTCGGTAGGTGGCGATCGCTCCCCGTTAGGTGAAAAACTTCCGTTAGAAAAAGAAGAAATGTGCTGACGTGGTGGTGGGCGGAGCCTCGGCTTAGCTTGTCGAAGTCAGCCTTCAACTTCACCGGTGAACGTCGTCGCTTCCACGGCCGAAACCGAGCTGAGGTCAGCGGGACAGACGCTGGAGGGAGCAGCGGCCCACAGGTGCGCTAACTGGCCCGACGGAGAGCGTTACGACTTCCTGTCAGAACCGAGCCGGAGCGAGGTCCGTCTGTGTCACGCTCTGTCTGTAGCACGCGCGTGATGATAACAAACAAAAGCTGCAGAAATGACTGAAACTTAAGTTCTGTGGAATTGTTTGGTTCTGTGTCGTGAAGACTTTGGTTCTGTGTCGTGAAGACTTTGGTTCTGTGTGTAATGTGGTGAAATTGTTCCTGTCAGGTGAGCCTGGGGAGCGTCATGGGGAAGAGAAGGGTTCCGGACCTGTACAGGTCTCCGTTTCCACTGTACGCCGTCAGAGTGGACCCGTCCACGGGGCTGCTGATCACAGCTGGAGGAGGAGGAGCCTCCAAGACGGGGATCAAGAACGCCGTGGTAAGAACATCACTGCAAGGTTCCACTATCCACCTGCAGGACTCCCCGGTCCACCTGCAGGACTCCCCGGTCCACCTACAGGACTCCCCGGTCCACCTGCAGGACTCCCCGCACCACCTGCAGGACTCCCCGCAGGACTCCCCCGGTCCACCTGCAGGACTCCCCCGGTCCACCTGCAGGACTCCCCCGGTCCACCTGCAGGACTCCCCGCAGGACTCCCCTGGTCCACCTGCAGGACTCCCCCGGTCCACCTGCAGGACTCCCCCGGTCCACCTGCAGGACTCCCCCGGTCCACCTGCAGGACTCCCCCGGTCCACCTGCAGGACTCCCCGCAGGACTCCCCCGGTCCACCTGCAGGACTCCCCCGGTCCACCTGCAGGACTCCCCCGGTCCACCTGCAGGACTCCCCCGGTCCACCTGCAGGACTCCCCGCAGGACTCCCCCGGTCCACCTGCAGGACTCCCCCGGTCCACCTGCAGGACTCCCCGCAGGACTCCCCCGGTCCACCTGCAGGACTCCCCCGGTCCACCTGCAGGACTCCCCCGGTCCACCTGCAGGACTCCCCGCAGGACTCCCCCGGTCCACCTGCAGGACTCCCCCGGTCCACCTGCAGGACTCCCCCGGTCCACCTGCAGGACTCCCCCGGTCCACCTGCAGGACTCCCCGCAGGACTCCCCCGGTCCACCTGCAGGACTCCCCCGGTCCACCTGCAGGACTCCCCCGGTCCACCTGCAGGACTCCCACGGTCCACCTGCAGGACTCCACGGTCCACCTGCAGGACTCCACGGTCCACCTGCAGGTCCACGAGGCTGGAGGAGGAATTATCTTAAAGAAGTTGGTCCGACTAGGAGATCCTTGATACTAAAACCTGTTGACACTCCCTCACACATTTGAGTCACAGCAATCAACAGTAATTGGATCGTTCCAAGTGGACCTGTCTTAGAACAAACAGAACCAGAGCGGGTTTTTGGTGCAGAGGGAGAATCTACTCTGACCTAGAGTCCCACTGAGCAGACAGACGGCTCAGGAAGGGGCTGGCGCTGAAGGTGACCCGGTGCGGTTCTGCTGAATGAGTGTGAGGAACATCACGAGATGCTGTGTGTTTCAGCATTTCCTGGACCTACAGCTGGAGGGGGATCAGCAGTATAGCGCCACGCTGCTTCACGCTCATGATACGGACACGCGAGCCACCATGAACATGGCTGTGGGCGACGGTGTGCTTGCTGCCGGGCAGGACGGGACCTGCTGCCTCCTGACCTTCAAAGTCTGCTCTCCGAAGCAGAGAGGAGCTGCTCAGAGTGAAGGTGAGGCTTGCTGTTGAGCTGAAACTGACTGTGGTTCTGACCGTGGAAGCCTCAAGCATCTCATGGTGGAGGCTGGTGCTTTTCATGGGAGCAGGTTTCTGCTTCCAGGTGAACTTTTGTCTAACCTCAGGACCTTCTGTCTGAAGCTACGTTCACATCGGGCTCGGCAAATGACGTTCAAGCGACAACGTAAAGTCTCTGTAAATATGTGCGTTTCGGGCTTCTGCGTTCAAAACTCCCGCATTGACAAGTCGCTACGCAACTTTCTACGACTGTTTTCGGGCTCCACATACAAAAAGCGCTGCTATTGAGTCCTCGTTGAGGGACTGGATTAAACAGACGCGATTAGACAGAGGGACTGGGATTAGACAGTGATGTTTCTACCGCATCATATGGCTGGTGTGTACGTCATAAGGATGTATCGATCAATCAATCAATGAATCGATTTCTGTTCCTACGATCCGACCAGATCGATCTGTCTGAGGCAGATTCAAACATCATAAAACTGTCTCAGAAGGAAAGAAATCGATAACCGGTCTTAGAAAATTCCATTTGGATTGACACTTTGTAGGTTTATTTTACTACAACCAAAAAACGACCAAGTGTCACAGCTGACATCACACATGTGATGCAGCAAGACACGATGGAGCCATCGTTCCAGGCCAGCGTGTGGAAAACACGCGTCCGTGTTTTGTATGTAGAGCCACAAAACGGACTAAAAAAACCTGCGTAGCGACACGTGAACACAAAAGTTTGGAATGCGGAAGCCCAAAACATGCATACAAACAGGCCTTTACGTAGACTTTTGATTGGAAGTGGTTTCTTGAACGCACGCTTCCGAGGTCAGTGTGAATGTAGCTTGAAGGGAAGCATCTCCACCAAGAGTCTTTCTGTCTGATGATAGTCATCAAAAGCTTTGGCGTGTCTGTCCGCAGGAAACGACTCGCAGAAAGGAAGTGTCCGGCAGCGAGATGTGAAGCGGCGCGCAGGTGAGGAGGCGGAGCCTGGAGGGCGTGGCTCAGACACGAGAGCAGAGACCCCGAACATCGTTGTGACCCACCTGGCTGATGTGCAGTCGGACCTGAACCCCCAGGAGCCGCTCCAGAAGGTGGTCCGGTTCAGTCCTGACAAGAGTCTGCTCCTGACTGGAGGCACCGATGGACATGTCCGTGTGTGGGAGGTGAGTGTTCAGCGAGGGGTTCCCAGTCCTCTGGACTCTGCCAGGATCTCCTGACAGTCCTGAGAGGTTCAGTTTAGGAAGCAGTAAAGGCAAACACCTGGAAATGTAGACTAGATCAGTGTTTTTCAAGCAGTGTGCCGTGGGAAATTGCCCTCATTAATTGATCTAAAAACATTTCCCATCTCCAGGAAATCAGCTCTTTGTTCATCCAAACGGGCCCTGATAAAACACTGAGTAGTTAGGGATATAAAAGAGATCGTAAAAGACTTTTTTCTTTGTGTTTATTTGATTCTATTAAAGACATTTTGATAAGAATGACGTTACCGTGATTTAGCTTCAACTAAAGCCGTTTTCTGAAAAGTCCCGTCCCTTTAACTGTCTCCTCCAATCATTCTTGGAGTCTTAATCACATGTCATCAGTCTGACCAATCAGAAGTCGTTAAAGTCTTTACTTCCTTGTTCTAAATCTGCTCATAAAGTCTCTCAGTTCTAACAAAAATACCAGCTAAAGCTCGTCTTTAGCGGTGTAGCTTTCCACAGAATCTGGTATCAGACCGTGGAACAAGTGAACAAAACAATGAAGCTCTATCTGCGTTCGGTGGATTTTTGCACTACATCTCCCATGATGCATTGGGTTAAAGTGACAACGTCTCAGCGCACAATGAGTCGTCCTTGTTAAACGTCTTGAAACAACAACGAACACTCAGTTTTTAAATCTTCTAACTTAACCTTTTATTACATATTTTAGAAAAAACAGCTGCAACTTCCAGCTTTTTCTGCCACAATTATCACAAATATGCCTGTGAGATTGCAGAGGGGCTGTAGATCAATCCAGACTGAGTTTCTCCTTTTCTTTTTTTTTTTTATGCTGGTGTGCCGCAGGATTTTTGTCAAGGTTAAAGTGTGCCGTGGCTCAGAAAAGCTTGAAAAACACTGAGCCAGAGGATCTGGAAACCAAACCAGAAAACCGCACGGCCTCACCTGCCGTCATGAGATGGATCCTGATGATAAAATAAAAATACAGTGGGGCAAAAAAGTATTCAGTCAGCCACTCGTTGTGCAGGTTCTCCCACTGTTTTTTCTCAGTTTGTCTTTTCGTTAAGGTTTACCTATGATAAAAACTGACAGGCCTCTCTAAGTTATTAATCTGTGGTACGATGAGTATCAGGCATCATTTGTACTCTGTTTACGAAAAGATTTCACAACTTCTGTAATGAGTTTAATAAATCGATGATTTTTTAAAAAATAAACAAATGAATTAATCTTTTTAATGAAAATAAACATTTCTATTACTTCTGAATTTTGTTAACTTGGCTAGATGGACATTTCCATTGAGCGACTCCACATGCGTCAAGAAAGAGAATCTAGTAGTTTTCCAAAATAAAACGTTAGAATCAGAATATAAGTAAATCAAAGTAAATGTAGTAAATGTTTCTTTCTCTGCGGCCCGGTACCAACTATCTACAGCCAATCAGGACGCAGAACACAATGAGCTGCAAAAAAAGAAAAGGGAAGTGGCACAAAATGAAGCAACAGCGCAGATGATGAGCTGCGTCTTAGAGAGGCAGCTCTCTAAATATTGTTAGAAACCGCCACAGGCTGCTGTGCATGAACCCAGCGGTTTAGTACGCTAAATGTGTGAATGCTGGAAACATTCAGACTCGGATCCTCTTCTTGTTCTGAGCTGCTCTCCTTCTGTCACAGTTGGAGGTGAAAGCTGGCCTCCAGCTCCTGACACGCTCATGTTGGGACTCTCACGTCCTCCTAGACTCTTGCAGAAGCCCTGGGTCTCTGCCGGGCTGTGGAAGCGACTGGACTGATCAGT
Source organism: Oryzias latipes (assembly GCF_053564925.1). NCBI lineage: Eukaryota > Metazoa > Chordata > Actinopteri > Beloniformes > Adrianichthyidae > Oryzias > Oryzias latipes. Next base: position 9,869,246 of record NC_136252.1, read on the forward strand.
TGCTTGTTTCCTACAGTTCCCGTCTCTGAAGAAGAAGCTGGACTTCAAAGCGCACGAAGGCGAGATTGAAGACTTGGATCTGAGTCCTGGGAATAAGGTGAAGCTCCGTCACCTCCGTCTGTGAGCGCGTTCTGGTGCTTCTCATGCATATTTTCTCTGTTTCTCTGCAGCATCTTGTGACTGTGGGCCGGGACTTTGCGTGCAGCGTGTGGAGTGGTAACCAGATGGCTGCAGCTCTGAACTGGGAGGAAACCACGCCCCAAGTGGCTCCAAAGTCTCACAGATATTTGGCTTGCAGGTCAGCAAAGACGAATCAAGCAGTGAACGTTGCCGAGGGTGAGCTGGTCGACGTGAGCTTGTTTGTTCCAGGTTTGGGAGGGTGGAGGACCAGAAGGATGCTCTGAGGCTTTACACAGTCCAGATCCCTCACAAACGAAGCCGGAAACCTGCAGCCTGTTACCTCACCAAGTGGGACAGCAAAAGCTTCCTGCCCATGCTGACGTCTGCCTGCGGCGTGGAGGTCTTCTCCTGTCTGACCGTCAGGTAGAGCAGTGTTTTTCAACCTTTTTTGAGCCACGGCACACTTTAACCTTGACAAAAATCCTGCGGCACACCAGCATCCAAAAAAAAAAAAAAAAAGTAGAAACTCATAGTCTATATTGATCTACAGCCCCTCTGCAATCTCACATGCATGTTTGTGATGATTGTGGCAGAAAAAGCTGGAAGCTGCAGCGGTTTTTCTAAAAGATGTCATAAAAGTTAAACTAGAAGATTAAAAAACTGTTTGTGTGTTCGTTGTGGTTTTAAGACGTTAAGAAGAGAGACTTATTGTGCGCCGAGACGCTGTCACTTTAACCCAATGCATCATGGGAGATGTAGTGCAAAAATCCGGCGAACGCAGACAGACTTGCGTCTCTGAGCTTCATTGTTTTGTTCACTTGTTCCACGGTCTGATACCAGATTCTGTGGAAAGCTACACCGCTAAAGACGAGCTTTAGCTGGTATTTTTGTTAGAACTGAGAGACTTTATGAGCAGAATCAGAACAAGGAAGTGAAGACTTTAACCACTTCTGATTGGTCAGACCGATGACATGTGATTAAGACTCCAAGAATGATTGGAGGAGACAGTTAAAGGGGCGGGACTTTTCAGAAAACAGTTGAAGCTGCTGCTAAATCATGGTACTGTCATTCTTATCAAAATTTCTTTAATAGAATCAAATAAACACAAAGAAAAAGGTATTTTACTATCTTTCATATTCCTAACTACTCAGTGTTTTATCAGGGCCTGTTTGGATGAACAAAGAGCTGATTTCCTAGAGATGGTAAATGTTTTTAGATCAGTTAATGAGGGCAATTTCCCACAGCACACTGGTTGTAAAACACTGAGGTAGAGGATCCACGTCTCCTCTGGTCACAGATGGTTTTTGGTTTCTTTCAGCAGATGATACAGAGTCTCATTATTATTTAAAATAATCCAAATTCAACCACAAAGCATTGAATCCAAACATGTTCCCAGCATGTATGTTGTTAGTAGAGAATGGGTGTAACCGATGTTTACCTCAGCAGAAGTGTTGGACTTTTGAAAGTGTTTGTAGATGTTTGAGGTTGATGCAGCTGTCCCTGAAGGCCCACTCCCATCATCTGCTCATCTCTTTTCACAGTGTTCTGATTTTAGGCCAAATCCACAAACCTATGTGGATTTCTAGAACAAAGTTTCTGCAGGAGTTCATCAGAAACTCACCTCTGAGTTGTGGCTGAGACAGCTGGCACGGAGTGAGCCCGCCTTCATTTCCCATCATCCATCTGCTAACACTCCCCCCCCCCACTAGCGTACAGCCTCTCACACCCCCAAACTAAGATCGCATTTGGGATGTAGAAAATAGGCCAGTCTCCCTGCTCTGCTTCATTCTGATGCATCCTTAAATTTCCCCTTGTTGGATTAATAAAGTATAATTGGATCTAATCCACTGGCAGACAAATGGATCCATGTGCGCCTTTGTTTTCCTCGTCTGAGCTGGACTCTGGATCAGAACTGTACTGATAGCTCTGATATGAATCACAGTTTTTGTTGTACCGCTAATGTTCGGTTTGGGGTGTTAAAGGCAGCAAGCTAACAGGAGAGAGTGAGAACAGATGGATGATGGGAAATGAAGACGGGTTCACAGACTCTGAACTGGAACGTTCTCCTGAAGTTTCTGCGGTTTCCCTCTTTCTGCGATGAACTTCGGCTTCTCTTCCACAGCGACTCCGGGACGTTTCTGGGTCTTGGGACGGTGACAGGATCTGTGGCGATCTACATCGCCTTCTCCCTACAGGTATGAGCAAGTACAGGACTCACCTGAGCAACGGCGTGCTGACGGCGCTGTATTTCTGTGTGCAGAGGCTGTATTATGTCCAGGAATCCCACGGCATCGTGGTGACGGATCTGGTCTTCCTGCCCAACACCCTGAAGGGCAGGAGCATCAAGGGCACCAACGAAGCCGTCATGCTGAGCGTGGCTGTAGACAGTCGCTGTCAGGTGCACGCTGTTGCCCGCCGCAGTAAGTCCATCCTCATCGGCGCTCAGCAGGAAGCTGCTTGACCTCCACTCATCTGGTTTTGTGGCTTTGCCCTCAGGAGATTTCCCCGTCTGGCTGCTCCTCTTCCTCTGCGGGCTGCTGGTGGTGGCAGCCGTCCTCCTCCTGCAGCACCTCTTTCCTGGGCTGCTTTAGGCGGATGCTGACGCTGGCGGGGTTTGGACTTTGCCGTCAGGTGCAGCTCTGCTAGACGTCCTGATCTGCTCAGTGGTCTCAGGGCAGGAGCGTTGGTGATTTGACCTGTCTGGCCCTAAAGGTCACTGCAGGCTCGACCTTGATGTTCCCCACAGAAAAATACATGTTTGTACAAACGTGGAGCAGGAGGTTTACACAACTGTTTGTAAAACCACACAACCGAACGGCTGCCCGCTCTCCTCTGACTTGTCTGAATGAAGCAGCATTAATGTTTGTGGTCGGGAAGCAGAAAAAACTGAATGAGACTAAAAGCTCTAAATCCTCCTGATTTTATGAATTTTAACTTTCAAATTCGTTTTCTACTGAGAAGATGCATAAAGGTGGTGACGGCACAGGTCTCTGAGAAAGGTGTTCGGGGTTCTAGCAACACGAAAACGGTGTCTATGGTGTCGTTACGGAATGATGGGATGCGGCTTTAGCAGAAATGTCAGCTCTTCAGGGCCTCTCCTAGTCTGAGACCAAGAGATGCCAGAAGATGACGCTTCCCTTCAGCAGATGTTTGTCTCTAAATCCTCGAACTCCTGAAAGATGGTTTCTGTTCACACGCTCAGAATTGATGTGAGGATCGCTGCGGCGACCCCGAAGGGATGTGGCGAAAGGTGAACATCAATCCTGCTGAGCCGAGGAGAAAAGCTTCAGTTAGAGCCTGAGTGACAGCAGCTGTTTCCATCACACGCAGAAAACCTCACCATAATTCTACAAATGTTTAAAAAACACAATTACACTGTTTCCATTAAATTATCATTATGTGAATAAACACGAACCGACTCACGCGATAAGTCATTCGGATGTGATCAATACTTTGACAGCAGATACATTCAGATTTCTGTATTTTCTAGCGCTCATCTATCATCTAACAAAGGAGACGTCTGCTGTGGATCCAACATTTCCACACGACACGCTCAACGTCTGATGAGCTGTGTAGCTGCAGGACCTCTGGTGGCGGCTGCTGTTCAATAAGCGCAACGCCATCCGCCATCATTACAGTTTTGAATTTCGACATGTCTCAAAAGCATCTCCTCCAAGCGTGAGAACTTTTTTCCCCCCCGATAAATGCCATTTTTTTTTCCGAAATAGTCGTGTTTCCATGAGGCGGATGCCTCATCGCAAATCCAATCTGCACAATTCCGTGGTCGGTGGAAAGGCAGTTAATAGTGATGATGATGATGATGATGATGTGGCACTTTGACCACAGGTCAGCTCTCAGTGAAGAAAGAACGATCATTTGGAAATAAAAATGCATCCAGAGAATAATTCATTGTAACAAATAAAAGGTAAGAAATGGTTTGTGGTTTAATGTTTTTTTCTCGTTTCCAATTTGATGTTGGGAAGAAAATCTGAAACATAATCGAGACCAAAATAACGGAACAAAAAAGGATTTTACAGATCAATGATCCACGTGTGATCAAAGTCATCAGCATGAAAACTTCTAGCAGCTGTTGACGGAGGCGGAAAACCACTTTTAATTCATCCATTGAATGCGTTTAGCAGCTGAACTAATAGCAGTGAAGGTTTACTAACTAACTTAGCTCTAGAGAAATCCTCTGAACAGAAAGGACTGCTCGTGTTTGGATGTGCTAGACAAAAAGGGGGGTGAAGTGTCTTTTTTTCCCAGCATCCATTGGGGCTCATTTCACCAGAACCGTTGGTTCAGTTCTATGGAAATGGTTCGGTTTTGCACCCGGCAACACAAACTGCACTCTGCAAAAACAGTTTGACCTTGAAAAAAACAAAACACAAACATGCTCTTGCTGACATTACACTAAGTTTATGTTTGGAATGTGGTCACTGTTGTATAAACTTAGCGCTTATGTTCTATTTGGCTGCAAACGTTAAAATCAGAATCCAAATTTGGTTTAAAAAAAGTGGAGATGATATTTGTGGTCCATATCGCCCTGCTGGACCTTAAGCCATGCTGAGTGAAGCCTATTGACTGGATAAATACAGTAACCTCAAACAGTTGAATCAAGTGCGAGTTTTCCAACTCAAAAGCCCTCTCCGCAGTGACACCTAGTGGTCATGAGTGGCACTGCATTTAACAGGGTAGTAACAAAGCTCTATTCACCGTTCCTGGCTTGCTGTCATTGGCTTAATGTTTGTATATGGGTTTATTTCTTTTCCTGTGTAATGTGTTTAATCTGACAGCTATTTCACTGTGATGTTCATCCTTCTAAAAACTTACATATAAATCTCAAAAGATATTTTGAATTTGATGGAGATTACAGTGACGTGCCATCAGGTGAGGCAAGTGAGGCACAGCCTCACCTGTCATAACCGTGATAAAATAGAAAAAAGGTAAATTAAATAAATATTATGTCCAAATGATCTGTGTTAAATATACACTTTCAGTCAACCCAACACGTTTTCCACAGTTTGAAGTAAAATCGCCGAATTTGAGTGTTGCGCGATAGCAGACGGTGCGGAAACTCCGGGTGAGGCTCTGAAGTATGGAGTTAATTCAGTCTCAATAATCAGAAATGCACACAACCTGTTTTACAAATACTATACTGAAGTGCTGCCCCTCATGTCTGACGGCAGGACTCCATGTTTAACAGAGACATGCGGTGGAAACACTGCTGTAGGCCCGCAGATAAGGCTCTAGGTGAGGCTGGCCTCGCCAGCAGGGGGCAGACGTGAGCTGACAGCGGCTTTTTATTTACACTGGTGCTGTAGAAACAGAACAGAAAGAGGAGATGGCTATATTGAGAGGGAGAAACTCAAATAAACTAAAGGAAAATAAGGAAGACTTTTCCAACAGATCATAGAGCCTTCTGTGAAGAACGATCAAGACATGGACTCAAAAAGTAAGGCCAAACATGTTTTTCAATGTATGTTTTCAAAAAATTAACATGGGAGTAAGTGGAAAAAAATGTAAGTAAAATCATTTATTTTATTTTTATGATCATTTTCACAACAATATTTGATAAATGATTAAAACACCAGAATTTGAAGTTGGAAAGATACCAGAAAGAGTTACTGAGGGTCTAAATGAAATGTGTGCTGAACACACCTGTTTACTTTCATTTATTTACAGTATATATGAATAATTTATAAGGGAGCCAGTTTAGCTTGTGCTGGTTTGCAGCACCTTTCCGTCTGCGAAACCTGGGTTCAAATCCAGGCTGCTCCCTATTCCCTTCTCTGCTTCTGTGACGGTCCCAAGCCCGGATAAATTGAGAGGGTTGCGTCAGGAAGGGCATCCGGCGTAAAACATTGCCAAGTTCACCATGCGACTCCTCCTCGGTTGTTTTGCTGTGGCGACCCCTGATGGGAAAAGTCAAAAGAGAAAGAAGATATATGAATAATTTATACACAAGAAGAGTGTTCTATCCATGTCAATAAAAGAAACATTCTCTGTAGGACAAATATGTTCTTGTGTGTATTTTATAAGCTGTTGGCTGCCGTTGGATGAAAGGTGAAATATTTAGTTCTTTCATTGTAAATCTGAGTCCTGAGGAGTCAGTGCTTCACCAGCCATCAACCTCACCCCACGTCACTGATGGAGAATATGTTTGAAGGATGGTGACGGGCTAAAAGGCAGCAAGTGTGCCAACATTTTGGTGGCAGAGTGGGACAAATTCTGCAATGCAAAAATGTTCTCTGAAGTCTTTCTGTTGCTATAGATGTTTGGTTGTCTCTGGGGTGTGTGGTGGTTTGGAGGACTCTTCATGGGAACGATATTTCTGTTAGACTCAAATCCAAAAGAGTACATTTCCTAGATACAACCACACACAAAGGACCAAAGTGGACATGACAGTTTTCTTTACTCCTACACACACCTTTTTATTTAAAACTAGTTTTAAATGAGCATTCTTTGCAGGGCTGCCTGGTCCAGGCTCAATTACTTTGACTTTACAGAATTAGCGTTCAGTCATCAAAGTGACTTCAGAGCTCATCTGTTCTTCATCCAGCAGAGGGAAGTCTGCCTTTTCTCAGACCTTTTTTCGTCCCTTTTAACGGACTAAACCCACAGATGTTCCCCCTCACTTCCCGTGGTCGGAGTCTTTTTCAGAGTTTCAGACTGGAGGTTTGTTGAGAGTCCTGCCAGACTCGGGTACTTATGATTGATTGATTGATTGGTTGATTGATTGATTGATTTGATTTATTTAAGTGTCATGCACTAATATGCCTAGCCCACACGGGCTTGTATGACACTGAAAAACAAAATACACAATACATAAAGATACATCCCCATCACAAAAAAATCCAATAACCCCCCTAATCAGAGTCTAACAGAATACAAAGTGTCCATTCTTATTGTCCATGCCTTTGACACAAAATTTGCCAAACAAAAGATTTCATTTTCAAAAAGCCAACGTAAAATTTCTTATGAAAGTAATAATGTTAAGAAATGGACGAGTTTGTAGATTTGATGTGAGAACTTTCGCACCAAAAATCTGCATCTGTGTGTAAAAATCTTCTGCTGAAAAGTTTGACAAACAAAATCACAACTGACAAACTACCATTTGCTTGTGTTCTTTCAGCGTTACAACCTCAAATCTGTGATTACAGCTGCTCGAATCTGCTGCTGCGAATCCCAACTGCGCTCAGACTTTTGACAGATTCTTTGCGGGACATTTGTGTTAAAACTGATCCCTGTCCGATAATGCAACAAGGGGGGAGTGGGGTCAGAGGAGGGGGGAGTCAACCAATCAGAGGACTTGGTAAAGTTAGAAAGATCTGCACAGATTCAGACTGCTGGGCTCAATGACTCTTCTGATAAACATTCAAATGTGACAAGCATTTCAATCATTTGGTATTTACAAAGAGAGTGAACCACAAATGCATGTCTAAAGAGGTTTTTTTGGCTCTTAATGAGAATTGTTCTCTTCCAGCTGTACAGTGTTTATGTTCAAATCTAGATTTAAAACATTCATGTTTAGCCGTGTATAAAACTGAACTCTATTCATTTTCTTTTCTCTTTCCTTTCTTTTAAAGTACATTTTATAATGATTATGTATGTTTTTACTCTTTGCACTGTTATGTATTGTGATTTTAAGACATTTTCCTTTATTGCATCCTTTTATCTTCATAAAGTTTGTTTAACAGTATTTTTGAGTCGGTATTAAAGTCAGATTTCTAAAGAATGGCGGACGAAGCGGGAGAAGTTTGCATTATCACAAATTAACGCACTGCGTGCGTTAGGCCTGCACAATATACCGCAAATTTATCGGTATCGCGACATTAAGCTGTGCAATATGCAAACCGCAAAAGACGGCGAAAATCGCAATAAATGTTTACCTTAAATGTGCTAAAAACAATCTCATGGCAGCTTGAAATATTGAACAAATGAAATAAATCCCTTTATGCATTTAACCAATCGGAAGGACCCGTTTACGTTGTTGATCAATCAGATGAGCCCTTTTATGTTTGATGTTTGCCTCCTATGTCGACAAGGGTCATTTGGAGTCTAATTTTTGTACTGTTGCATTGAAATGGAAATGATCCTTTTGGTTGGTTTGATATTTGTTTATATACATATATTATAAATTATATCGTTATCACAATATTAATCACCAATATCGCATATCGCGAGTTTTCCTCATATCGTGCAGCCCTAGCGTGCGTTAATTTGTGATAATGCACACTTCTCCCGCTTATACTATGGCCACTTACCAAAGAAAAAAAATATTCAAACAGTTTTTAGTATTTTATTCTTGGTATTTTTTTGGTCTAGATCGCTTTTTTCACAAATAGCGGACTATTTGATACGTGGTGCGGCGTGTTGTCACAGTAACATGACGACTGTGCCGACCTCGACTGCAGCGGCAAAGGAAAGCAGTTTTTATGCTGATTGTCACGTTGAATAAAGCCTCAGTTCAGAGAGAAAGTTCACCTTTTACCGCTTGTTTCTGTCCACATGATCAACAAAAGTTTGTTTTTAAAGAACCTGGCACAGTGATACAGAACAGTTAAACTATATGTGACCGGAACTTCTTTTTCAGATGTATATTGTCGCTTTTAATCCACACCCAGCAGCCAATCAGAATCGAGCATTCACCCTGACCACGGTAAAGTATTTTTGAATTGTTTTGTGTGCTGAAGTAGGAAACATGTTCACTGCATAGACTGCAGTCAGAGCGGTTTAGAATATTATTTGCTAGTACTGAGTATCAAGGAAGAAGTTTTTAGGAATGACCCAGCTATAGATTTGAACCCAAACCCCCCAGTGTCTGAATGGACACTGTCCCACTAGCCTGCTGTGCTGGTTGTCATGTCCTCAGCAACTACTGCTGAACTACCTGCGATGGTGGAGGGACAGTCCTGAGATCAGCAGCTGCCTGTCTCCCTCGTCTGTGCTCCGCCTCCTGCACCACGCCGTCCTCCCCCAGCGGGACCACGCCGGCAGCAGGGCGCTCATCTACAGGATGGGTCTGTACAGGTGTCCTCACGCATCAGGAGCTTCACTGACATGGCCGTGCTCGCAGTGATGATGCAGCAGAACAGTTTGTGACATTTTGCTTTGGCTTAGAATTGTAAGGACTGAGACCACAGATGATGGTTCTGACATCCATACAAGAACTGGAAGAACCACAGCAGGCCGTCCTGGACAGAACTCACCGATGGTTCCTGATGTTCCTGCTCTCAGACGGTGGCTGTTCTGCGTTAACGTTCAGAAATGGTTGTAGTTCAACAGAAAAACTGAAGAGGGCGCAGTCCGCTTTTCAAAAGACTTTCCTGTTAAAAGGAGCACCACGTGGTCTGAAGTATCAGGAGTCTGACGATACGTCGCGTATCCCGATACGCATCCAATGATCCCATACATACCGCGATATTGTACCAGAACACTTTTTTTTGACTGAGGAAGTATTTTCAATATTTCTAAATGTAGCTTCTCCAGGAGCCTGAACGGTGCTTCAAGAATAAAAGGGGGAAAAAAAGAACACTAATTCTTTTACCGAAACCTTAAAGTGTGATGACGAGGGAGCATGACAGGCTGAAGGAGATGCTTTAATGTGCTTAAGATGCTTTATTTACATGACAGTCTGCACTGCAGCTGCAGCTTCGTTTGCTCAGACACGGAAGTAAACATGGATTTGACTGCTCCTCGACATGACGTTGGCCTTTTTTCAGAGTGTTGTTCACATCAGTCTGATCCATCAGTTCGCTGAACTAGAATCTATTGCTGGGAGGTTCTGCAGAACTTTAACCCGCTTGGCCGACAGCATTTGCCTGCTGCTCCGTGCTTTAGCCGCTGCACAGCTGCAGGGCTTCACTTGTTCTTATCTGACCTAAAAAGCACTGCAATCCGCTTTTTTATATGTTACTGGCAGCAACATGGCTCAGAGTTTTGGTTTGGTATCCATCCCAAGTAAAAACTAAGTAATTCATGTCTCATAACAACAAAACAAGCTGCTTCTCTCTGAGATCTTGTTGTTGTTTTGTGCGTGTAGAGCTGCTCAAACTCCGTGTGCTCTGCTGCCAACTAGCGGTCGGAGGTCAAAGTGGAAAACAAGAGTCAGACGCTGAAGGACACTCAGAAATAATTACATAAAAATCGTCCTGACAGTATTTTAAATCGATTCAAGTATCACTAAGTGAAATATTGCGATATATCGCCAAATCGATTTTTTCCTACACCCCTAGTCTGAAGTGGATCAGTGATCTGTGTTCCACAGTAGAACTTGTCTTCCAACAGAAGTCATCGGTCGGAACATGTGAGGTATGTGGAAAAACACCACCGTGTCTGAGAATAGAAGAACCCAAGAAGTCACTTTCTTTCTCTGCTCCGTAATCCTGAATGAAACCGATGACTCCTACATGTTCAGGGAGGTTCCTTTCTTCAAACAAGATCCAAACAATCAGGTATCTCAATCAACTCCATTTGAATTACATGTGAAATAAATAAAAAATAAAGTTTTAAGAAATCCCAAGATATAGATGGATGTTTCAGTCATCTCTGTTCTTAAAATTTTCTCACTAAACACACAGTAGCTCAAACACAACATGGGAATTAATTTGCTTATTAATAAAATATCGGTATCCACGGTGACCACTTTGTTTTTATGCAGAATCAAATAGACTAGAATCTATTTGTTCCATGCTGTTCTATTCTGTAACAGTTCAGAGTGAAGTTGTTATCTGACAAACTATTGGTTGCCACGTCGATGGAATATTATTTTTGGTTTAAGGAATCAGTTCTGAAAAAGTTCAGTTTGTGCTCAGACTTCACTGAAGACGGTACAAAAGCGACTTTTCCCCAAGTTTCTGAAGAAAGTGATTCAGGCCTGAAAGGTGAGTTTAGAGCTTTTTCCTGTCTGTAGTTCCTTCTTATTTTAAAAACTTTTCTTTATGAACACAAACGTTTCCGTGCATTTAGCTCAGATAATGTTAGCATTCACTCCAGATACGTTTAGTTGTTATCTTGATAATATAACACATTAACTCAATGATCTTAATTTTACATATCAGGTCTTACATTAATAAGTTCAAGAGCTTTTATTGATCTATTTCTGCTAAACCTTTTTTAAAGGACGTGACTGTAGAGAAGAAGGTAAAGCTGGAATTGTCATGTGGATGAAAACAGTTGTTAAAAATGAGAAACGTTTGCCAATCCTGTACTTATCTTCTTTTTCGCATGCCAATATTCACAGATGTTTCCAGTTCCTTCGTATCTCCAGGACCACGACTACTGCTGGAGGCCGACGAGGAAGGTAAACAGACATCTGCTGTTGAGAAATGATGCTAAATATTACGAATCAAATCCCAGAATCTCCATGTTATTGACTGGATCTCACTGTAGGTTAGTGCATGTTAGATCTTTAGGATTTGCCTGGAAGACCAGCTGTGTTTTTTATGACTGTAGGTTCAAAACCTCCATGAAAGATGATTGTCTCATTTCTCAGCACAAGTTTATGCAAATCAAGTTGTGTTTGTGCGTCTTGATTGATGGCAGCTAGGAGACAAAACTGTCATCAATCGGACTCATTTTTGAGTCATCAGATCAAAACTAGAATCATTTGTCTCAAATTCCAATGATCCGATTATTTAGACGAGATTCCCAAACCCTCTGACCTTCCAGATGTGTCTGTGGTGTTTCTCTGAGATCCGTTCTTTGTGGTGGTTTGTGTTCCAGAGACAGTGGGAGCAGCAGGACAGCAGCTCAGGAAGTGAAGACGAACCTCCAGCCAGAAGGCCGCGTCCAGAGCCAGATGTGAGCATTCCAGATGTCTGTAGAAGAGTTCCTTTCATTTGAAAAGAAACAAACCTGTAGTGTCACACACAGCTCCACCCGCTGCAGGTGTGGTAAAGATGCAGCTGAAGGATTTTCTGACTCCTCCTCCTCTGTCTGTCAAAGGTTCTGCTTCTGGACCCCCAGGAGCCCGTGGAGAACGTTCAGCCCGCCGCTCCCCAATCTCCGCCGTTGCCGGACTCTGTTGCCCGGGCCATTCAGGAGCTTCTTAGGGGATGGCCGGATGACTCTCCATACAGCTAGGAGATGAAACACACACACACACACATGCAGACAAGCACACACACTCACACACAAGCTCACTTTTTACATTTTACTTTATTTTTTTTAATATTTTTCCTGTTTGTTACTTTTAGTCTTTTAGTTTTTTCTTAACCCCCCCCCCGCAAAAAAAAATCCAGCTTAGTTTCTCTCTTTTACCTATTTTATTTTCCTTTTATAAGAAAACTTTTTGTGTTTCTATTTATTTTTTATTATCATTTTTTTATGTTTTCCTTATTTATTTCCATTTTATCTTTATGATTACTTTTGACGTTTTTCATTGTACGTTGCCTTTCATTCTTAAAAAAGTAAGTATTTTTTTCACTAGTTTAAACTTTAAAATAATAGCATTTATTTCCTTCCTTTTTTCAATGTGAACTTTTCTTTTACAAAATAAGAATTACCTTTTCAAACTAATTCTTTTCAATTTTTTCCTTTTGAGCAGCTGAAACGAAAACTCGTTTAAATAATCAGTAAGTTCCCTTCTCTATAACTTTTAGCAAACTTGTGCAAAATAAGAAACAAAAAGAACAAAACTGACAAATTCTTTTTTAAACTAAAAGGATCATCTTCAGGATTAAGGTGAGTCAAACTTGAATGATTTTTAGAGATTGATTACAGGATTACAGAATAACATCTTTGTTTTTTTCAAAAGCTTTTTTTTTTTTTTTTTTGCAATCAAATGACTAACGTGAACTATTTGAACTATTTATTGTTGTTTATGTTCACTGTTTGGAATGAGACTAACCAAGTCATGGTAAGTAGAAACACAGTTTCCTTTAACCTTTTCATTGCAAACGTTTAGCTTTTACTTTGAAAGAGTTTTGCTGTTTTTGTGTTAATAATCATTAAGGAGATATTTAGTGATATCTATATTTTTAAAAGAAAAGCTGCAGAAATGACTCCATCTCGGAAACATGCTGTGAGTATGGCAGCCTTTATTTTGAAATCCCTACAGACGCAGCAAGTTCCATGTTTCTACTGAATAAGAGTCTTGTTCCAGGCTGGAGGATGGATGGAGTTCCCAAAGGCCTCATCAATCAGAGCCTGGATCCCAGTCATGGTGAGCTCCAGTCTAGAGAACCGCCATTTTATTTCTGCTTGATGACTGTAAAACATTTAAAGAAGCAGAGAGACGACTTTTCCTTTTGTAACTTGTTCTCCATTTCCACCGGTCTGAGCCTCCAGCAGAACAGAGCAGACCCACTGGAGGAGCAGCGTTCTTCAGGATGACCAGCATCTCTGTTTGGAAGTGGACTCTTCTAGTTCCTCTTGACAGAATCCCCCATCATCATCCTCCTCCTTCATCCTTCACGCCATCCTTCAGCTGTTCAAGTTCAAACAGATCCAAAGGAAAGTAGCAGTAAAAATGGATTTTCAGCCATAAAAAACACAGATAATAAAATGTGTTTTTCTGTTTTCTGCCTCAGGTCAATGTTGGAAACTGAGAGTGAAGCAGGTTTTAGCAAAATCCAGGAGATCTTCCTTCACAGGAGGCTGAGTTTGGTGACAAACTTCTATCTGAACCACAAACACGTCTTAGTTCCAGATGCTTCGAATGCAAAGTACAGACCTTTGGTTTCCTACAGTGTTCTGGCGGTGAGTTCCTCTCAGTCATGGTTCCCAGCAGCTCCAGTCCTTCCACAGCCCACAGTCTGGCTCCACATGCTCCAACACAACAAACCTGGACAAACATCTCAGCAGCACAAACCCAACGTCTCAGTAAATGAATCAAATCATTAAACATGCATGTTTCTGTTTCCTGTAGGAGGATCTTGTTAAGAAGTCATGGTGGGGGGGGGGGCTTTGCACCATGAGTTCACAAGAGAAGGAGAGAAGATGCTGAGATGTAGATGCTGAGATGTTTGGAGCCACCGCAGAGGAAACAGAAAACCCAAACACGGATGGGCTGCCTCATTCCGGATCTCCTGCAGCTTCAGCAATGACCGAAAATGAGGCCACTTTTACAAGTAAGAACCAACATTTTTATCTCAAAGACGACACCAAGACTCAGTGCTCTTTACAGGAAATGAAAGTTAAAAAATTGATGTTCACGTTTTCCAGGAGGCTAAAGATATGCACCTGTGTTCCTCATGAGGACACGTCCTTCAGGGAACACGGACCGTGGACTTCCTGTTCATTCCCCACGGCTTCCCAAGATGCTGAACGAGAACCGGCTCCACGCAGCTCCATGATGACACCTTCATCGCCTCAGAGCCGCTCCTCTTCATGCCAACACCAGGAGCAGATCAACAGTTCTGAAGAACCTCTGCTGGCTCAGGGGAACCAGCACGCTGCTGGTCAACTCATCCTCTTCTTGACTTGTGCTGAAAGGACGTTTTCGGTTCTGTTTGGTTGTTGTCTCGAAAAAGCTGAAAAGTACAGTTTCATGTGAAGTTTTTATTTTTCAATCTTCTGTCCAGCAGTGAGAAAAAACTTTTTGAACAGGTTTAAAATGGCTTTTTTTTTTACTTCAAAAGTGTGTTTGTGTTACTTATCATATCTGTTTGAGTTTAGTGATGCTAAAACTGTATCTTTATCTTTCTGCTGTCAGCTTTATCTTCTGCACTGATTCTTTATTTAAAACTTTATGATGGAACAAATGTTTTAAAAATGTAAAAAAGAAAATTTAAAAACTGTTTTCTAGCCAATTACTTGATGTTTAATGTGATCTTTTTGTTAATGTAATGTGTTTTTCAGTTTTATTGATATAAAGTTTATTTTTGTTTTGCCTCAACTGTGATCAGTGTTTGCCATTTTAAAAAGAGCAGCCACTCCAACAGGTCTTTTATTTTGAAATCCAGCTTTTTAGAGAATTGAGGATTCCTGACTTGCATGAACTGGACTCACATGAAGTATCTACACAACATATGAACACAATGTAAATGTGATGACATTCATTTAATAATAATTACTATCAATCAGCAGATGCATTAATTGCATGCATTGTTTTTCGTTTCCTTCATTTTCAGCCATTTTTGTGATACAATAAAAATATGCTATTATTGAAAACTAAAATAGACTTTATAAAAGTAGACATTACATTTTATAGCTTACATTCAAAACAGATTTTTTTTGTTTTTCAAAACAAAACAAAATAATACTAAAAACCTTTGTGTAAAGAATGTCTCAAATAAACAGAACCTTTATCATTTGTGTAACCGGCCTGGTTACACACTTAGTTCATGATGCGCATCACTAAACCCATAGAAATCTGCGTTGTGTTCTTGTTCTGCTGAATAGAGGAAGAGAGTCTGGACCTGAACATCTGCTGATTGCTGAGTTTTTTATTAATGACTGCAGGAGGATTTGTACTTATCAAAGAAAGAAATAACTCGGTCACATGCAGTTCACTGTTCACGCACACGGGGTCGCTGTGTCCTCCTCTCAGTTGTCTCAGCGCGAACTGCATTTTAAACCTTTTCATAAAGTGTCTATGAAGACTCTCATTCATCCAGGTTGGTTCCATTGTAGTAGGTTTAGGGGATGTCATCCGGACTTGGTTATTAAAGTAAGAAGACGTTTCGCCTCTAATCCAAGAGGCTTTGTCAATTCTGAATTAGCTGGTCTAAGAGCTGGTATATATATGCGTCCATGGGGGAGGAGTCAGACCCGAAACTGGAGGTGTTGTCCACTTAGCCTACATGGTTTCGGGTCGTTAATAGTCCTTTGTCCTCAGCTGGGGGTTGGGGAGTCAGTGACTCGCTCTCCACATTGGTCCTCTCTTTCAGCGGTTAACGACTCAGGTGGAACTGGTGTGATTTGTTTGGGTTTCAAGACACTGCCGTAGATGGATGGAAGAATAAACCTGAGACCACCATTCTTATTAAGAGAAGGTTTATCCTTCTAGACAAAGATGGCTTCTTTCACTCCTCACTCAAACCATCCTTTCTCTCTGGCTAGAATTCGGACTTCACTGTCCTCGAAAGAGTGGTTAGTGGCCTTCAGGTGGAGATGTACTGCAGACTCAGGTCCACTTGGGTTGGCTCTGCGATGTTGGTAAAGCCGCTTGTGTAGCGGTTGTTTGGTTTCTCCTATATACTGTTCATTGCAGTTCTCTTTGCAGTGGATAGAGTACACAACATTACTCTGTTTGTAGCTGGGAATTTTGTCCTTTGGATGAACTAGTTTTTATCTGAGGGTATTGACTGGTTTGAGATGAACTGGGATGTTATGTTGTTTGAAAATCCTTTTAAGTTTTTCAGACAGACCTGAGAAATACGGAATTGAAATACTGTTCCGTTTTGTCTCTTGTTCCTTCTTGTCTTGTTTTCCTGTATGTTGGGATCTGGTGAATGCCCACTTGGGATATCCACAGGTTCGGAGGGCTTGGCGGATATGTTGCCCTTCTTTCTTCTTTCCGTCAGAGCTTGTGGGCACCTCCTGGGCTCTGTGTTGTAATGTCCTGATGACGCCTAGTTTGTGCTGTAAAGGGTGGTTTGAGTCAAATAAAAGGTACTGATCTGTGTGAGTAGGCTTCCTGTACACTTCAACCTGGAGCTGTCTGTCCTCTCCAATGATCACCGCACAGTCTAGAAAGGCTAGGGTGTTGTCCTTTGTGTCTTCCCTGGTGAACTTTATGTTCTTGTCGACTGCGTTGATATGATCTGTGAAAGTCTCCACTTCTTGGCTTTTGATCTTGACCCAAGTGTCGTCCACATATCTGAACCAGTGGCTTGGAGTAGTACCTGGGAAAGAGTCCAGGGCTCTTCTCTCGACTTCTTCCATGTACAAATACTTTTCATAAAGTATTGATCATAAATATAAAGCATTACTCTACCCTGACAACAAATCACAATAAAATAGAACCAAACTATTTATAAGTTCTTGAAATATGAAAGTATGTAACCACTGCTGTGTCTGCATTTACAGCTCGCAGAGAACAATTCTCAATAAAAGACAAAAAAATCTGATATTTTTCTTTTGAAATGCATTTGTGGTTCACTCTCTGTCCATCCATCCATCTTCCTCTGCTCATCCGGGACCGGGTCACGGGGGGAGCAGTCAAAGCAAAGATGCCCAGACTTCCCGCGCCCGGCCACTTCCTCCAGCTCCTCTGGGGGGACCCCGAGGCACTCCCAGGCCAGCTGAGAGCATTTGTGGTTCACTCTCTGTGTTAATACAAAATGATTGAGATACTTGTCACATTTAAACATTTATCAGAAGAGTCATTGAGGCCGGAAGCTCTCACATCAAATCTACAAGCTCGTCTATTTAGACACATTTTTACCTTCATAGTTCTACCCTAGATAGAAAGAGAGCTGAAATGTTGGATTTTAAAGTTGGACTCACTTCAT
This sequence comes from Oryzias latipes, assembly GCF_053564925.1. Classification (NCBI taxonomy): domain Eukaryota; kingdom Metazoa; phylum Chordata; class Actinopteri; order Beloniformes; family Adrianichthyidae; genus Oryzias; species Oryzias latipes. The sequence continues at coordinate 9,886,768 of NC_136252.1, forward strand.
CACAGAAGATCTGATGAAAAACAAAAGACCATTATCTGGAACATTGTGGCCTGTGGAATGATGGGCCATTCCTCTTCGTGCTCAGTGGGTGACATGTTTCCGGAGAAGATGCTAGCCGAGCAAGAACTGGGATATTTCCAGCTGAGAACAGCAACATGGGGATGTGCATTATCCTACAGTAACATGAGGTGATGTTCAGGAATCGGGCCTCAGGATGTCGTCACGCTGTCTCTGTGCATTCACAATGCCATCAGTGACAAAACACCCGCCCATACCATAACCCCACCACCACCATGGCCACTCAACAACCCGATCAACTGTATGTGACTGAGATGAATGAGACAAATGGTGACCTGTGTCTCCCAGACCGCCCCACCCCATAAAATAAAACAACCTGCCCATTTCAGAGTGACCTTTAATTGTGGCCACTGTAAGGCACACCTGTGCAATAACCACACTGTCTAATGAGCATCGTGATATAGCACACCTGTGAGGTGGGAAGGATTATCACAGCAAAGAAAAAGTGTTCACTATCACAACTTTAGACACATTTAAAAAGTCAATTTTAAGTCTGTGTTTGCCTTAAAAAGTCCATTTACAAAAATAAAAATTTGTATGGTTTGGATTTTTTTTATGAACTTTAGTTTTTCAAACCGGTGGAGGACTTAGACGATTTTGATCCTCAAAAGAACAAAGAAATGACAAATGAGTCTGATTTTGTGTCCCCCCTGAAACTGTCCCCTGGAAAGTTTATTTAGGAACTTTTTTAAATAAATGCCAGAGGATAGAAAAGATAAATATGAATGCAAAGAGAAACCCAGATAAACACTAAATGTTAGGGGTAAAGAAACAAACAAATGACCAAAACTGTTATTAAAAGTTTTCCCACGTGGAAGGTTTGAAAGAACAACAGTATACATGAAGTGAAATAAAGATTTTGAAAGATACAGTTACCACATATTTGGAACGAAGCAAACATACTTTGAAGCTGTCTAATGCTTTTGAACAGGTTCAATTTTATGAAACCATATTGAATCTTTTCTATCCATTTTCTTAATTCCTTATGACCCTTTGGGGCTCATGGGTTCACAGCAGCCCGTCCCAGTGTGGGCGGGGTTCACCCTGGACAGGTCGCCAGTCTGTCCCAGGACACACAACCACACTCTTACACACTCACACCTAGAGACACTTAGACTAATCCCTTAACCAATGACACATGCATGTGCAGGGACAACATGTCAAATCCACACAGGTAGGACCAGCCGGGACTCGAACCAGGACCGTCTGACTGTGAGGGGGGTCACCAGGCAGCCCTCTATTACACACAGAGATAGTTTTAAGTGCTTTTAAATTCTCGGAACTTTGTTTTTAGTGTGTATATATATATATATAGGAGTGAAACTGATTTTTCCTGTGGTGGTGTCAGTCGCATCCATAGAGGGAATTTCTTCATTCCTAACAGTTTTTAACATTTGACATATTTTTTTGGAAACAGCATCAAACACAATGGCATACTCTTTAGGAGTCACAGTATTTAGAATTAAATTCAGTATACATTAATAAATACTCATTCGTGTCAGAAAGCTGACCCACCAGTAGAATTTTTTTCTCAAACCAATGTGGAAAAATAAAGATTTGTTCTTGTCTAATATGTAATTGTTGTTCCAAATAAAAAGTTATGGGGAGAGAAATTGTGTTTGTATAAAAGTGCCCAAGCAGGAAGAGTTTTTTATTAAATGCCGATAGTGCAGCTTGCATTTTATCAACATTGTAAAGGCAAAGTAGACGAAAATTAGGGCCGCCTAAATTTGAAAATATAAAATGCAGAAATATATTCCAAAATGAAATAGGATTTTTTTTAGGTAAGATTTGATCCAGTTTATTTTAAATGTATTATTTAGGATTTTTATTTTTTATTTTTATTTTTTATTTTATTTTTATTTACTTATTTATTTATTTATTCGTTTCAAAAAACTTTATTTAAGATTTACAGGATCATAGTACAAAACAAGTCAACTTTAAAGTACACAGGTAGAAAAATGAGTAACAAAATGTGCCAGGGGAACATAAAGAACAAAGGAAAAAAAAAAGGATAATAAACAAGAGCAGTAAAAGCAGTAAGATGCTATTCTGTACATTTACAAAATTCCAGGGAGTCAAAAGTTCTTAGAGCTTTGGGGTTAGAAGAAGGTTTTATTGCTCTGGTATATTGGTTTAACTCAGTCATAAAAAGGTTGAACATGGGCTATTTTTCAGAAAAATTTGCATTTATGGATATGAAATTTGGCTAGTATTAATAAAAGGTTAATTAAGTAGTATTCCCTTTATTAGTGAATTTTTAACATTATAAAAACCAAAGCATATTTCTTTGTATACCAAATCAATTTTTTTATAAACTTTACATTGAACAAAAGAGGTGAAGTCTTTGTGAAAAGCTGCTGTTTGGGGGCATTTCCAGAATAGATGTATGATTGTTTCAGTGTCTAATTTACAAAAGGAGCAGTTTCTATCAATGTCTATGTGGAGTGAGGATTTGGCTGGGTAGCATCTGTGAAGACGTTTAAAGCAAACATCCCGGGGTTCATTTGAAATAAAATATTTGGAGGACAAACTCCAAACTCAATATCCAGGGAAAATTTTCTCCAATAGTGGGTCACATAGAGTACAACTGCAATATCTTCCTGAAACAGGGATCTTATTTTTTTATTTCTTGTTGACGTACTCGTAGTAAAGCAGGTCTTGCCAACATTGGTTTCAAATAAAGAGACTGAACGAGAGAGTAAAGGGTGTACAAGACCTGTAACCCTTGTGCTATCCTAGGCACTTTAACATTGGAAGTTGGGTCATCTAGACCCACTAGACAGTGCTCTGAACCTTTTTTCTTCAATGATTTGTGATCTTCACTGGTGGACATGGATTACATGAAATCTTTCCACCTTTATCCACCTTTGTCATGGTAGGGAGAACACGTCAATGGAAGGGTGGGGTCATCTAAGAGGGCACAAGGGGTTAAATAACATTACAATTCCTTTAGGAATAGCATCCATGACTATTGCAAATTCTTTGAGGGTAACTGGAATATTATAAGTGGTTAAAAATTGATTGTAGGACATTAAACACCCTCTCAAGTCAAAAAGTTGATTTACATAGAGTATATTATTTTTAAACCAGTAAAGGAAGATTAAAGATTTATCGTTGTGTAAAACATTAGTATTATTCCAGATATGAAAGTTGTGAGGAGAAAATTAATGTTTATAGATTAGGGACCAGGCCAGAAGCATTTGTTTGTGAAAATTTGCTAATTTGATGGGCAACTTTTGAATGTTATAATTAGATTGAAGAAGAAAAGGGAGGCCACAGAGTTTTTCCAAAAAGTTTGCAATAAAATTCCATAAGGAATCTGGGTTGCTAAGGAATTTCTTAATCCAATTGATTTTAAAGGTGTAATTCAAGGTTGTGAAATCTAAGACATTAAGTTCTCCTGCGTCTATTGTGTTCAAAAGCACTTTATCTTTAATGTAGTGAGTTTTATTTTTCCAGATAAATTTGTAAAGCATTTTATTAACGGTTTTACACGTGGATGCGTTAACATTGAGAGCAAATGCTGCATATTTTGTATTATTCAGGGTTGTTGTTTACCGAACAGCTTCGTCATATGTCACGTGACCGGTTACGCCAAAATCGCAGCGGCGCACTGCATGCTGGGCAAGGGAGTTTCTTAACGTTCTGAATCCATAGACACCCGTGCATCAGAACTACATTACCCATGTCTCCTCGCGCGGTCGGAGTTCCATGCTGTCCTCCGCGCTCTCTGCCCCGCATCAGCGCTGAATGTGGTCCTTGACGAGCTCGCATGGCCTTAAAAGAACCTGAGAGGCGCGTCTCCATCTCGGCCTCCGCGGCTTCCCTGCAGAGTAAGTCAGCTGCGGTCCGCGTCCTCGGCTCCGATGGCCCGAATGAGGCCAGTGTCAACTTAGTTAGCTAGTTGGGGGGCTTAGCGGGTCAGCTAAGCTAACGTGGCTAACCAGCTTACGTCAGGTGTCAAAAGCTGAAGTTGGCAGCAGTTCAGTTTGGCCGAGAGTAACAAAGATTCATGACTGATAAGACCCTAGTTGAGAAGTTTCTGTAGCCGGACACTCCTTTCTGGGTAACCGCACAAGTGGATTTTTATCTCCATATGATGATGGAGGTTAGCAAAAGAAGGGAATCTGGGATGAAATCATAATAGCAGACAGTTTAGATGCAGTAAAGTGAAATAGCTGATTTTCTGTGGAAAAGCAGGCGTTGAAACGGGATGTGGAGATGGAAAATAGAGATACAGGGAGAGCGGCTGAGTTTAAAGAGGTTTTTCGGGAGAAGATAATTCCAGCCGTGTTGTTATTGTTTTTTTGAGGAGAACTGGGGGGTATTCCAGAAAGCAGGTTATGCTAGCTCCCACGGTAAGTTTGAGGCTAAGGAAGTTGATGACCTCAGCTTTCAGTTCCAGAAATGGGGGTATGTTTCAGAGTAGGTCAAGTTGCCATGGAAACTCATGCCCTGAACATAACCTGGTCTGGAGCAGGTTTAGTTGAAGGTTAGTTTGTTTACAGAGAGGTGAAGCAGCATGCCGTGTCCATTTGAAGATGATTTAGTGGATGAAAAAGCTCAGATAATACTTTTTCCACCGTGAGAGGGTGATAAGACCACATATGGATGCTGGAAAGATAAACTTTTACTTTGATTTAACTTAATTATTTGCTTTAGTTAAGATAAATCGTTTTTTTGTTTAGTCACCTTAAAAATAACACGTAGTTTTCAGACAGTTATTTTACTTTCATTCAAATTAATTCAATTAAGTAGGTGTAACTTGGGTGCTGCTGTTAGATCGGCACCGCAAGGGATTGTGGGAAACCATTCCCTTTGCCTGTCTGGACGGATTTGGGTTTAAGTGTGGGTTTTTGACCAAATGTGTTTAGTTGTTTAGCTGTTTTACTGTGTTTCACCGTGTTTTGTTGAGTTATTTTGTCCTACTATGCTTACGTCTCTGCACCATGAGTGAGAGGGAGGGAGAGGATGATGAGTTTATATAGTACCCCTACTGGTAGTTACTGCAAGGATAATGATGGAAATTCCTAAATTAGTTGTATGCACCTTGTTGATAGTGATTTGTTTTTTTGTTGTTATAAAAATGAGCATATCTGCCGGCTCAAACTTAGACATATGAAAGTTCAAGAAATATGATTAATTAAGATGGAAAAAATATTAATTGAATTGGAGTAATATGACATTTAGTTAGATAAATACGTAAATTTGAGTTGTATAAACAAATGTTGAGTTTTATGGATGTGAGAAATTAGGTGGAATAAATTTAACTCAATTATTTGTTACCAATAGAAATAATTCATTTAAGTTGGCAAAATTGGATAAGTTATATATATATGCGTCACAAGGAAAATGGAAACAAGATCAGAAACTTGTGCGTTATCTTTGTCTGTTCTTCTACTACAAGCAGAAACTCTTTCTTTCGATGATGCAGCCGTGTTACTTTTTTGATGGACGTATAATCTTCATACGCCGTCATTAAAACCTCAGACTCCGTCTCATTGAATTATAGCGCTTTCTTTTTTTTTTCACCACGTGTTTCCATGGTGACTCCGGAAATCAGCGATCTATTGAGAATGTCTTTATGTACCTCCTGTGCACGTGCATAAACCCAGGGTTACCAAGTCAAGCGTAATTACGTCAACTCATATCCGGTCTTTTGGAACCGACATACCCAGAGTAAGCAAGTTCAGGCGGATTTCAGCCAGAGTTCAGGCTTAAAGTCAGGGTCGTTTAAACATGCTTCCTGGAATACCCCCCTGGACTGTTCGGGAGAATATAGTTTTTTATTTTTCATTGATCTGAATCTTTTCAGGCGGAATTTGGATGTAAAGAGAATTTCCGGTCAGTTGTCACCAAACAAAGCGGTTTTTCTGTGTTGGACTCTTCCGGGTGGTTGTCATCTCACTGCATCTCTGTGTTTCTAAAGGGGATTATCTAGGAAAACAGGTTCTGGAGACACGGAGAACTCTGAAACCGCCGCTGCCGACTGGCTGCTGCAGAAAGTTGTCACGGGATGTCTGCTTGGACCTGGAGCAGGAGAACATGGGGCAGATGAGAACGTGCAGAACCCAGCGTAGGAATTGAGGGCATGTCTTCCTGCTGGGGAGCAGGATGGAAGGGGATTTGTGGAGATAAAGTGTGAGGAGCGATAGGCAACGGCAGCATCTGCAGGAGGCAGAGTGGAAATGCAGACAGCAAAGCATTTGCCTAACAAGCCCCTGTTTAATACTCGCAGAGTAACAACTGTGTGTCTGCAGGGAAAAGTAGACATAAAACACACACATACCGTAGTTGTATTTAGTTTTTCTGTCTCCTGTCCCGGGATAACACCCCTTTGGTTCCACAGATGCATGAGGTTTTTACGCCCCAGGCGTCTGAATTAGCCACAGAAGGAGCGAAACATGGGGGGGGGTTACACCCCTCCCTAAAAGGCTGGAGTGTCCTGAGTTGGACGGTGGCGCTCATTGACGTGTTTCATTGTGTTGAACTCCACAGTCTGAGGTTTGACCTCATCCAGGCAGGAAGAACAGGAACCAGTGAAGAGGAGGAGGATGATGATGATGCAGCGCATCCTGGCCCCCGGGATCCTGCGGCGTGCGGCCGTGATGCGGGCCCTTGTGGGCGTTGCCGCTGTCCCCGAGCCTCTGGCGGTGCTGAGCTGCTGTTCCCTCCAGCTGTCGCCTGTTAGGCAGCGATGGCTCTGCACATCCACCTGCAGCAGAGCAGCACAGGAACCCAAACCAACACCCCAGTCCGCCCCCACACCCGCCCCACAGGATGTCCAGAAAAGGGAAGCCGAGCCCACTCCCGTGGACGTGGACCCTCTGCAGGACAACACCATCGGGCTCTTCCAGAGGTTCAAGAAGACCTTCAAACAGTACGGGAAGGTGATGATCCCAGTGCACCTGCTGACCTCCTCCTTCTGGCTTGGAACCTTCTACTATGCTGCTATGAAGTGAGTGAATGCTGGGCCTTCCTCACATGCAGGCTGTCCCTGAAGTTCACCCGCTTCTGAGTGCAAAGCTGAGGCTTGTTTTCTGCCCTCAGAGGTGTGAATGTAGTGCCCTTCCTGGAGATGATTGGGCTGCCCGAGTCGCTTGTGGGTCTTTTGAGGGATTCTTCCAGCGGCTACGCGCTGACTGCTTATGCCATGTACAAGGTAAATCCTGCTGCGCCGCCTGTGCCGAGTTTACATGCAAACAAAGTCTGATCTCAAAGGGCCTGACCATGCAAAATCAATGTTTTGAGCTCTTAAGCCTGTAATCAAGTTCATTTCTCATGAAGAGAAACCCCAAAGCGGCATTTGGATCCGTTCCCCTAAAAACCTGCTCTCTGAGCACCAGCCCCTCCCAACCCACGAAAACGAGTGGGTCCTCACATTGTGACATCACAAAGTGAGGAACAGCCCTTCCATGCCCCGCCCCCAGGCGAACGCACACACCCACTTTGTAAAAAGAACAAACCCAAAACATCACTATGATGTAAGGCACACATGTCAAACTCAAGGCCCGGGGGCCAAATGTGGCCCCCCATGTCATTTTATGTGGCCCCCGAAAGCATAAAAGTTTTTGATTTCTTAAAATAAAAAAATAAAAATTGGTGTGTATTTATTCATATCTAGGGGGAATCTGACTTGAAATATCAGATTGGGCAACTATACATCAGGACTTAAACACTGTCCATATAATCTAACCTGACAGAATCTAATTGAAAAGGATTTATGCTAGAGTTACAAGCAAACATGTTTTCTTAAATTAGTTGTTTAACATTTAGGAGTAGTTAAGTTTATTTTTCATTACATTTAGTTACATGTATAAGTTATATCTGGCCCTTTGAGGACAGCCGCTATGCAGATGTGGCCCTCGGTGAAAATGAGTTTGACACCCCTGATGTATGGGGTAAAGCCTGACGAGGTGGCTAATGAACATTAGCATAAATCAATGGGGTACGTTGATGGCAGCAGACGGTGGAATAAGGTTTGTCTACACGTTTTATGGTATTTGTTTTGTCGTTTGTGGTCAACATTTTTTGAATTGCTCACACAAGTGTTCCTACTGTTTTATGTGTTTTTAGTAGAGACTCTGGACCGGATGTTGTGTTCTTGCTTTTTTTCCCCTAATTGTTCAATAGTGACAAAAATGCTTCTAGTTGGTTTAAAAGGTTTGAAGTCTGTTATATTGGGAAAAAGTCAAAAAGCCACTGTTTTTAGTTGTAATTTGATCTTTTACTTTGCCACAATGTCCCAAATTTAAATGAAAATACCTCAATATGAGGCTCTTTACAGCGATTATTAGGTTTGATTCAAACGAATGGCATGACAGCCGACTGTAGCATCATTTCATCTCCAGCTGACAGTTGGCAGAAATGTTCTCTCCTCGCCCTGGAAGTGCAGCAGAACCACCTCCGTGCAAAGGGGTGTGGGTGGGGCTAACTGGAACCACAAGCTAGCTCACCTGTCTGACGAGTAAATTATTGATTGATGTGGAAAAATCGTGCTTCAAAGTCCAAAAGCCCTTCCTGATGAACCCTGCTGCTGGGAACAGAGAGCTTTCCGAAGAAAGAAAGAACGTCTTCAGATGCGAAGACGGAGGTGAAGGAGGTGGAGGAGGTGGAACATACAGGCGGATGAAGCCCAGCTGGAGGGGCTCTGGGAGCTTTGCTCCTTCAGCTGGACTTGCATCCTGCTTTCTGATTGGTGGAGCTCTGAAGCTGGAGGGAGAGTAAAGAAAGAGTGGCTACGCTAACCGTTTGCAGTGTTTTTCTCTTTCTGCAGATTGCAACTCCTGCCAGATATGCGGTGACACTTGGAGGGACGTCCCTGTCTGTTCAGTACCTACGCAAACATGGTTACCTATCCACACCCCCCCCATATTCAGAATACTTGCAGGACAAAATGGAAGAAACCCGAGAGAAACTGTCAGAAAAGATGGAGGAGACAAAAGAACGCTTGTCTGAGAAAATGGAAGAGACTAAAGACAAACTGTCTGAGAAGATCCAGGAAACCAAAGACAGAGTCACTGAGGGGAAGGCGTTTTTCAGAAAGAAGGGGGATTAGAGGGCGCGGTGGCGCTCGTTGGAGCACGCCATCTGGACCTCTTAGCAGGAGGACACTTTTTTGTCCGTCTGTGGAAAGAGCAGTGAGTCTTTGCACTGTTCTTGTCCTGCACACTTCACGTATTGCCTGTTGTTTATTTAAGTGTCAAATTCAGTCCAACTAGTCGGAACCTACCCACAATGCACTGTGGAGAGACAGCAGCTTGGCTGGTTGCTTGCTTTCACCCTGAGCTGATGTGGTGGCAGATGTTGAAGTCAGTGTGTGAACACGAGCGCATCCCTGCTGGTAAAAGGAAACTAAACTTGAAGCTCGTCCTCGTCTTTCTAATAATCTATCATAGCCTTTCTAAAAGGTCTTTTATAATGTAATGATAGAGAATTCATGCTTTCTAATGTATTTTTGATGACAGTCACAGACGTGTATTCAATTGTTCAAGTGGATCATTTGAAAGCTCCAGTTTTGGAATGGCTGCCCCCAAACCAAAACTCCCCACCTCCTGATAAACAAATGCAAATAAAGACCTTTGATTCCTGCAGAAACACTTGTGAAGGCTGTACACTTAAAGATGGGATCGTCTTTAGCTGATGGAGTTCACATGTGGAGGTCATGCTGTGTAGAATCCAAAGAACTTTGAACCAGTTTTATGATAACATTTCTGTGTTTTGCACTTTTTCTGTTGGATATACATTTGCTCTATACGTGTGTGTGTTATAATCACATGGGAGTCCCTCACTCGTTAACAAACCCCAAAATATCTAAAGTCTTCCAGTGGCTCTCAGCACAGCCAGAGAGACCTTTAGCTGGAATTCTGATGTCCATAGCTTTTTCTGACATAAGTCTATGCATATCTCTTGTTTAGTGGGGTTTATTCTTTTTACTCTTATTGTCTGTTCCTCTGCCTTTACTGTGAGCTAGTGGTGGGCAAGTGAAGTTTCACGAAGCACTTAGACTTTACAATTGTTTTAAAAAAATATTCAAAGCTTCAAGACTTAAGAGACGACATCTGGACAACTAAAGCCACAGCAACCTCTAAAGAGCACGACTGAAGCACTGGCGGTGTTTTAACCCCATGACGACAATAAAGGTTCAGAAAAGTCTGTGTGGGTCTTCAAGAGTTCATTCCTACAACGGTGAGGATTTCAGTGATAGAAAACATGCAGAGGCTCTCCCCAATATTCTAAAACATATTCCAGATTAACCCAAAGAAGAAATGCAGTTTACATTCAGGATTAAATGTTGGCCAAGAGTTTATTCAAAGTTTAGAGCTTTATTTATAAAATGGTACTAAACATCTCCAACAGGATTAGAGATGGTTTATGGTGCGTGAGGTATTTTAAGCAGAGCTTCAAAAAGAATGGTTTGCAATTAGATTAATTGTACAGTTGATTTGAAATGACTCTTCACAGAAGCTGACAGGTTGTTTGTCTTCATGAGTTTTTATTTTATTTTGAAAATCCTCAGCCCTGTTTTGGCGTGTAAAGATGCAGCTGGTCTGACCCCAAACCACAGATCTATATTATGTCAAGCTGTCATTGACTCAGAATTCATTAAAACACCATAATCCAATGACATCCACCGACACAATGAGCCAATGACACAACACACTACGAACGAATGATACACACTGACTGACTGAGCTAATGACACACCAACACACTATGACCCAATGCCTCCAAGAAGCCAAAATCCCATAGACTTCTATAGAGAAAAAGAGCTGTTACCCAGTCATTCTATTGGTCAGAATAACCATTCTAGCATTGATACATTTTTTGACATGTTTTTGATAATCCTAATTTTTTTCTGTAGTTAATTTATAAACTGACCAATCAGATGCGTCAATAAAAGTGGGTGGTCATAAGTCGTATGTTTCCTGTAGTCCGCTTTCAGGTAGGGTAGGGATGAGGCCTTTCAACAAGCTCACTCCTGATTGGTGAGAGTGGTACCATAGAAATGTTGACTCAGACAACTCGGACTAATCACTAATTATTGACGTTGTCAGGCTCCAATATGGTGGTGTCACTATTGCCAAAATATGATAATAAAATGGTGACTGAATTGACTTTTTTTCTCTGGGGCCAGAATTAAACCATTTTCTATGGGTGACATTACACTCACTCACTCTGGTTCTCATATACATTCCATGGTATTGATACAAGCTCTGACACACAGCTTTGAATCCCTCTGCTTCAGTAAGAGCGACACACACTCAGAAACCTCAATAACATTTGGTCATCACGAGGAGGAGCAGAACAAAAGCCTGCTTACGCTGATGTGATTTTTGTCAGAGGGTCGATGTGCGTTAGTGTCTCCCAAACTGAGAGTAATATTTTGTTGCCCGAGTTTTAGCGACATTAGCATCAGAAGCTGCCTTAACCCTTGTGCTATCTTAGATGACCCCACCCTTACTTTGACGTGTTCTTCCTACCATGACAAAGGTGGATAAAGGTGGAAAGATTTCATGTAATCCATGGACACCAGTGAAGATCACAAATCATTGAAGAAAAAAGGTTCAGAGCACTGTCTAGTGGGTCTACATGACCCAACTCCCAATGGTAAAGTGCCTAGGATAGCACAAGGGTTACGACATGCATTTCTTTTCTTCAAGATATTTCTTTTACTCAGCACTTCTGACATTGGCAGCTAAAGTTGTAATCTAGTTTTTGAAAATCAACATAATTTCTGAAAGAGATTAGATTGAGAAGTGGACTGGAAAGTGTCTTGCACACATAAGTTCAATAAAGACAACAATAAAGTGATCCAAATAACAAATATTGATCATGCCAGTGAAAGGTATTTTCACCATTTAACGCAATGATAGTGTGACAGCAGCGTCTCCTGCTCCTCACTAACCTCATGATGATGTTCTGAGGCGTTCCACTCTTCTACAAGTGCTACATGCAGTTCTACAAGGTAACTTGGGGGAACCATAATCCAGTCTCTGCTTCAGGTGGTCCTAGATGTCCTCTGTGGGGTTCAAGTCCGAGGTCATTGCTGGCCAAACCATATGAGCCACTCCGACTTCCTGAAGTCCAGCTGTGACAATTCTGGCACCATGTGGTGGAGCATTATCAGCCATGAACAGAAGTTGGTGGATGATGATGGTTTTGATAGAAGTAGTTCTGGGTCTTGATAATGTCTCTGAGGAAAGGACCTGCACTGACTGGACCATCAACAATAACCAAATGGGTTTTATGTTAACCCTTGTGCTATCCTAGGCACTTTAACTTTGGGAGTTGGGTCATCTAGACCCACTAGACAGTGCTCTGAACCTTTTTTCTTCAATGATTTGTGATCTTCACTGGTGTCCATGGATTACATGAAATCTTTCCACCTTTATCCACCTTTGTCATGGTAGGGAGAACACGTCAATGTAAGGGTGGGGTCATCTAAGATAGCACAAGGGTCATACCTGCTATGTTTTTATATCAAGTCAGACTTTATTGATTCCCCCCGTCAAAGTAAGGGTGGGGTCATCTAAGATAGCACAAGGGTTATAGCCCTCCATTACCCTGGCTCCTTATCTTTCTAATCTCCTCCATATACGGTAACACTCGCTCTCGCCGGTCTTCTTCTCTTCAGCTTTCCGTCCCTCCGGCCGGTATGGTCACCATGGGGAGCCGTGCCTTCCGCCGCTCGGCTCCCAAACTCTGGAAGTCTCTCCCCCCAGACCTCTGTAACATTGATTTCTTCTCAATTTTTAAATCCAGACTCAAAACCTGTCTGTTTAAATGCGCTTTTCCAAATCACAATTTTTCTTCATCTGTTATCCAATTTTTTTTAGATGTAAATTTATTCATTGTCTTTATAACATTTTGTTAAAGGGATTTTATTGTGTTTTACTTTTGAATCTGTAGTGTCCTTGAGTGTTTTGAAAGGCACTTTAATTAAAATGCCTTATTATTATTAATGTAACAGGTGAAAAAACTGAAATCAGAATATCAATTTCAAAGAATGATAACCAAATTTGGAGATCAAGTGGGTGAGGGTATCCGATGAGATCAATGCTTGGTATCAAGCTCCCTTGGATTGTGCCAATGTTGCAGAGCTGACAGCACTTGTGGGTCCCTCAGACAGTCAGGGTGTCCTCCTAGACGTTTGTGGGACACACCTTCCTCCTTTCCTATTTCAAATTTACAGTTCTCTGTCCCGGCGCGTTGACCGAAGGCCATGAACTTATGTTAGACAAAACGTTTTTAGTGGTACTAACACATTAGTGTTCCTGAATAAACAGGTTAAGGACTGCCGACCTGGGAACAGAATACAGGACCATAAAGTAAAAATGTGCACACAGGTCAGTGTATAAGTTGGAGTAATGTAAGGTGTGTTTAAAATCCAAACCTTTTTCTGACATTATGTCACATTGAACAGATTAGACAGTAAAACATGGTACTTTTGGAGTCCTTGTTGTATTTGGACCTGAGCTGTTGAATGTTGCAAATGTTGAGATCTTGTTTGGTCCCATTAAGACCTTTTCTCCTGTCCTGTTCAAACAACAGGGTTGAAAGAAAAAAAGACATGATGGATCATTTTCAGTTTCGTTCCAGACGCTCAGGCTTGACATGGCTTCTTGAGAAACTTTTGGTTAAAATGTAATCGGGGTTTCTAATCAGATATTAGATATGGTCAGCATTTGACAAATAGCATGATATAGCCAATAGATTTCACAATATTGACGATTTCTGCCTGAGTGTTTCTGAAAAGATAGTTAAGAAAGGACATCAGCTACAGGATTTAAAGACCCACTCCAATGAAAACATGTCCTTGTAGCATTTTGTGAGTATTTCTTTGTTCAAATCCTTGTCAATCAGGATCAGACGAAAAAAGATGCCTTTAGAAAAAGCTTGTAGATGTGACAATCGGCGGGCCACAAGCTCACCTGGCCTTTTCAGACAAACAGATCTATGTACGTCTTTGTTTTCCTAGTCTGAGCTTGCCCAAAACTGGATAGTTCAAAAATTGCTCTCCATTTTTGTTGCTAATGTTAGCTTGGAGGTGTAAGGAGGGAGCATAAAAAAGGCTTTACACCCCACCCTTAACTCAGAGGTGAGTTTCTAATAAAGTCCTGCTGCTCTGCAGAAACTATGTCCTAAAAAAACAACACAGACAATTGAATTTAGGCTAAAAACGCCATAATTATGATTAAAAGACAACTGGGAACGCTTTGAAATTAGATCAAGAGATGAGCGGAGTGGAACTTTAACAATGGCCCACTTTTTTCAATAGCACATAATTTGAATATTTAGTTCTTTTTTTCATTTCAACACAAAAAACATTTTATCTTTAAAACAGGTTTAAAGATAAAATATTTTAAACGACAGCCATGTACAAAATAATGCTAATGGATTCAACCGAGTTCTGTGTTTTTGAGAGTCAAGCAGAATAAAAAGCAGTGCAGTCCGTGTTGAAGCTTCCGCTCAGCTGTGAGGGCATCAGGACTGCAGAGCAGAAGCAAGAAGCCACACGAGACGCACAGAGGACAACCAGCACGCTGCTCACTTTGAAAGTTTTATTTGTTACGCTGCAGTTGGACTACAGCAGAAGAACAAGCTTCAAATCTGACTACAACAGCACTTGGAGCAACATTTTTATTTGATTTTCTTCTTTTCTGTAAAAGTATTGCAATAACAGACCTTAGGCCTAAAACCTATTACATCACAACTGCTTAAATAAAAGGAAAGAAAAATACACAATTTAGCCTCTGTCAGAGATATAGATAATATATATATATATATATATGACATATATACATTTATTTTTATATTTCTGCAGAGGGGTAAATGGGACATTTTGTCAGTAAAGCAAACAGATGATGGTAAACCCAGGCTGAAAGCAAACGGTAGTCTTCCCTGCTCTCATCGTGCAGTCTTGTTGACAGCAGGTGGATCTGAACTCCAGAAAACGGAACAGGACAAAGCAGGTGAAGGTCAGCTTGGGGCTCGCCTGTGACCGGACGAACCGGCCCGCCTAACTCTTCGGACGTCCCTCAAACCCCAACTACTACTCAGCTGCTTGAAAAGAAAACTTGACTGTACATCGTCTATAGATAATGACCATGCTCTGTGCATATCGTACTGAGGCCTTAGCTTGAATACATACTGTAAGTAAAGCAGATTGTTTGGATGAACTGATAACATATCAAAATGTTGTAAATAATCTGTGAAGTAGGAAAAGTCGGATGATAGCTTTAACAGTAATTCGACCCCTGCTCGTCTAACGCTGCTGGTGCTAGTTCACGTTAGCCAAAAGAACGCCGTTTCCCTCTTGTGTTTCCCCAGCAGCAGCTGTCCTCCAGAGCTGAAACGCCATCTGACCCCAGCCGAGCGTCCTCGCCGCCTCCCGCACTTTGGCAGAAATACAGGACAAAATGCAGACGTGGCGACTGCTCGTCTTTGCAGCTGACGGACAGACGGACTTTTGTGCTCAGTGAGAACATGGGCTCGTCTGCTGGACGTCTGAAAGCCAACAGGTGTGCAGGATTTCTGTGTCCTTAAAAAAAAATCTGTGCAAAACAGCTTTACATTTGTCGGCGGACAAAGGAGGGAGAGGAAAACCTTCCTCCAGTCCAGAGCCCCGGTCAAACGTGATGCTCGAGTGACCACCTCTCTCCATTCGGGGTCATGTCATCATCAGACTTGTTATTTATAGGAAAATAGTCAGAGGAGTCACTTGCAACCATAATCTAAGCATACTTTGATGTCTTTGTGTTAAAAGAGCATGTTTTAGGCATTTCAAATGATCATAATGTCTATACATTTATTTTACATTATTCACAACATCTTCTGGTGGTTTCTACCCTCTGGGTAGGATATGTGCATAAGAGATTCAAGTTATTTACAGCACCTTACAAACAAACAGAAAGAGACTGAAAAAGCACCGTTGGAAGTGAGGCACAAAGAAGGTGGGAGTTTTTTTTTTTTGAGTGCAAGTGGGTTCTTATGTCTACGCCACACAAAGGCCACGTCTGCTCGGGAACAGCCTCGCCTGCATCTGTGTGTGTGTGTGTGTGTGTGTGGGGGGGGGGTCCTACCGTCTGACAGAGCAACGGACCATGCCGGGCTCTGAAGCCGCCACGCGTGCAGCTCCAGCAGGTGAGAGATGACGCGCACAGTTCCAGTCAGACGGCACTGAGAAAGTCAGGGACCGATGCAGAACTCTGCCGCACCCGCCAGACAGGTGAAACCCCCCACCCCCCAACCCAGATGATGCGTCTATGTGGACTCCAGCAGCCATGTGACTGAGCTGGGATCTGCTCAAACATGAACATTAGGCACCTTATTTACTCACAAACTGGTAACATGGTACAAAACATAAATTCCTCTTTATGCATGACAGCAGCTTGGAACAAAGACGAAAAACAAAAAAAGAGCAGGGGGAGCTGGAAGCTGCCCCCTTCAGTCACACAAGTACCAGGTCTCAGTCAGAATCCAGGCTGGGATCCCTCTTCTCAGTCATGGAGATGGCAGGCTCAGTACTGGTGGCTTTGACTGCAAAGGTTTGGGCTTTTCATGGTGGAGCTGAGGGGGGCAGGACGGACAGTTGGGGGGGGGGGCTGGAAGCGGGTATGAAAGCAGCAACAGTAGTAGCAGCAAAAAACAGCCTTAGCAGCAGCTTATTAGTCACACAGGAACAACGGAACCAGGCCAACAACGCACCCGCCAGAACCGAACGGGGGCTTGCATCTGTACAAAAACATCAGCGCCAAAATGGAGCCACGCCTCCAACTCCACCTTTCCTGGAGTCCTGTGGTTACACCACAAGGAGCCTGCAAGTCTCTCCTCCCTTCATCTGCAGTCACCTCTGCTGCTCTTCTCAAACACAGATGGAAAAGCGGGTAACACACTGATCTCACAGTGGAAGCAATAACGTTTTCCCTGTCCACCAATCACATGACAACACCGCAGAACCATCAGTACGACGGCTCGGTGCCTCCGATCTGTGACGGCTGAAACCGTCAGCCCACAGAAGGAAAGGCGTCCGTGATGTTTGCTTCAACTGTGCACAGCTGCACTTCCAGACTAAATGTGACACAGAAGGGAGAGTTTAGCAACAGCATCCGGCGTTTTCCATCACCCGTCAGAGTCTATCCGAGTAGAAACAAAACCTGAACCTTTGGTCACAGTTTCAACAGGAGAGTGTGAAAGGCGGGGAAGGGGTCATGTACCATAAAAAAGAATGATATCCTATCATGCTATGGTGGACTCGAATGTCTATGGGCACTTCTGTCACGTCAAAGGGACACGCAGAGAACCTGGCTTCACAGATGTGAGGCCCTTTGTGTTTCCGGCCTTTAGAATTCTAATGAAAGCTTAATTTTCTGTTACATTAAGGTTGAGAAAGACAGACGAGTTAATGCATGAGCCGCCAAATGTCTGGAAAGCAAACAGTGCACTCGTTTGAACCGAAAAGTGCGTGGCTCTGTGTCAGGACCCCAGACTCAACTGTAAAGGCTCTTCCAGTCTTTAAACGTGGATGTTTGAAGTTCAGGAGAAGTCTGGTTTCTAAGCCATGCTTTCCCAACCTTTTACCCCACAGTTATGATACCGATGGGTCATTTCTGTGTGCTGATAGAAGAAACCAAAACATGAAGGCTAAGGCTCAAATCAGTCCGTTTGAAAGAAAAATAGAAAACAACATGCTGGATGGAGGTGGGAGTTCTCACTCTGCACACCTTGGTAGCAATGCAGGCGGGACTTCCGTCACCCCATTTCAAATGCGTTTTGAAGGAGGGAAGAGCAAACTAAGCTGGACCAATCAGTGTTAATGCAGCAGCAGAGACCCAGACAGAAGCAGAGAGCATGCTGGGATGGTGGCATAGAACGGGCAAAACCAGAAGCAAGGCAACGATGAGCAAAAAGGTATCATCCTCTTCTGTAAGAGGCCCCCTCCCTTAGCCCTTTGACTTTAACCACAGCTGGCTCGTGCCGTCTTTCTTCATCTGCATCAAGCGGGAGAGCACTTCCAGCTTTGGGGCTCAGGGTGGATGTTGGAAAAATGCACTGAGGGGTGGAGGGTGGAGGGTGGACGGAGAAAGATGGATGCTAGAAAACAGAAAGAGAAGGAAAGTGTCTCTTTTTGGAGCGTGGGCAGCTTTGAGCCTATTCTGCTGGCCAGAAGGCCTTTTTAGACGATGCACAGTGAACACAAGTGCAAAGATCAGTTAAACTAAGGGGACTGTGATTCCAGAAGACTCTTTCACTTCCTATAGGCTGTGTAAGCAGATGTAGGGGGGGTTTCCCGTCGCAGCCGGTCACATAGCAGATTGAGTTTTACTAAGTTTTACTGGCGTAAGCAGAAAGCTGTTGTTGGCCTTAGAAAAGTTTTACTTGCACTTTTTGAAAAGGAAATATTTAAGCTTCATTCATTCTTTTGCTTTTTCTCTTCTTACTTTTTGTTTGATTTCCCCCCTAACTACTTAAGAAGTGTGTGTGTGGGGGGTGCAGTACCATACCCCACCACGCCAAACAAAAAAAAAACAACAAAAAAAAAAAAAAACAGAGGGAGGGACAAGAAGCAAAAAGTCCCTCTCCTCTTCTACAACCAAAAATAGTGCAACTTTTAGGAAAGGTTTTTGGGTTCTGTCTCCACGCGTCACTCCGTCCTGTGGGGTTTGCTTTCTCGTGGACCTTGGCACTGGGGGTTAGGTTCTCTTGTTTTGCCGGGTCTTCTGCAGACCTTGGATTCTCAGTTCTTCCTTTGTGAAAAGATTCCGATGCCCAAAAAGAGACCAAAACGGGGCCGAACGGCCTCCTGGAGACCAAAGGTCGATCCCTTAGGCAACACATAAAACATCAGAGAGGGAAAATAGAACTGGTCTGTGCTGGAGTACGTTTTCTTTCTTCAAATGAAATCTAAAGTGTCCGTGGGGTGTAAGCATTCCCCCCCCTTTTAGGTGAAAGGAACTCTGGGATTGTCTCCTGCTCGCTCTGCTGCAGCTCCAGAGGGGAGGGAGACCCAGATTCTGATGCTCACTCACAACTCCAGCCGTCTGCCCCTCAAACGGGGTCATCTGGTTGGCCGTCCTTAGCCTTGGCAGGTACTGTTGTGCTTTCTGATTGGCTCTCCTGCAGGATCATCCTGACCCCCAGCCCCCCCAGCCTTCCTACTCTCTGGTTATTGCTGTGCTGGTGTAAAAAGAAAGCTGACCCAGGGTAGTGGCCCATCACTTCACTGTATGCTGGGGGGGGCCCTTCCATGCGCCCGTGGGTGCTGGAATTGGCTGCACTGACACCGGATTTGCTGCTGGGGGGTCTCGGACCTCCACCTCCCAAGCCCACTCCTCCGGGGCCACCGCCTCCCCCCATGTCAATCAAGTCACTGTCATAGATGGTTCGGTTGGGGGGCGCCCTGACCGACTCCCGGTTAAGCTCCATCTGCTGTTCGGGATCGCGAAGCTGTAAGGTGCAGGGCCCTTGGTACGGTGGGGGCTCCTCGCCATCCGATAAGGATATAGTGGGGGGCAGGTCGATTTGGTGCTGCATGTAGGGATAGGTGGGCTGGAAGCGGCTGAAATGCTCTCGCTGCATGAAAGACGGAGTGGTGAAGCGATCCCGGGCCTGGGGAGCGTAAAACCCCTGCAGGAGGAGCGAAAGAGACAAACAGGTAGTTTTAACATTCACAGATGAAAAAAACCCAAATCATACCGAAAAACTGATGTTTTTCAATCAAATCCAAAGTGGAAAGAGGACGGGGAAAAACTCTTCAGTGCATCATTTTATGAAGATATTATTCATCCCTCACATCGTCTCCTGCATGATAGGCTTCGGTTTTTAGACACCTGTGAGGATTTGTTGCTGTAATTCTCTCTTCAGCTGGTTTGGACCTGAACTGACTTTTGCTTTTTATCTGTTATTCTCTGTCCCAATAACCTCAGATCACCGCTCCTCCTCCGCCTGACGTCAGTGGGACCACGCCATAGCCGTAAGGCGGAGAAATCCTCACGTTTAAACACGGCGTTCCCTCGTTTATCATGAGTCCCGTTCTAAACATAACCCCGATAGGTGACATCTATCAAATAGAATTCCAGATGTTTCAAGGCTGTGAAACTCCTCACTTCACACTTTATGCACTTTTCTTACTGACATGAAGTTGAAGTTCAAAGACACGAAGTTCAAACTTTCATAGTAAAATATGTTTTATAGAATGAAAACCAAAATCTGATCACAATGAAGATTTATGTAACTTTAGTAAACAGAGGCAGGCTCTACAGAAGACAACATGGAGGAGATTGACTGACAACAGCCAATCAGGACGCAGAGCATGGAGCGATGTAAAAAAACAAAAAACAGCTAAATAAAAACTCCATGAAGCATGGAGGCCGTGAAGGGTGAGCTGTGACATAGGGAGGGGGCACTGTGCTCTGTTCTCATGTGCTGAATCAGTGAAGATCTTCACATTTAATGGCATCATTAGACTTCGGGGTTAACGAACGAACACGCTTTGGCTGCTCTTTAGATAACTGATCTGTATGTGGTATATTAGTATACAAAATAGAGTTATGTTTATTTGATATATTTATCAAGTAATTCATCATCGTCATGTGATTTATTGATACTTAAGCATTCGTAATGACCTGAAACTATGTTGGTAAGGCATCTGATAAAAAGTTATGAACCGGATAAAGATAAATCATGTAATAAAAATAGTTACGGTAGAATAGGGGTGGACTTATATACATTTGCTTCCTTACACTCCCTTTCAAGCAGTCTTTAAATTTAATTTCTAATTATCTTAAGTTTGATAAGTCTTTGTATGAATGCTGATTGTATTGTCTTGTGTATTATTCTTGCATTGATTGCTTAAAATAAACCATAAAAAAGAAATCCTCCTCCTCATCATCATGCTGTACCTGACAGCCGTTCGTATGGTCTCCTCAATCGTTTGTCCCGTTGCCACTTACATCTTTATCAGATAAACTTTTCTTTTGCTTCGGTTTTTGTGAAGCTTGAACAGCTGTAATCAGCTGATTGTCGCCTTAACGGATTTGTTTTACTTTCTGACAACCTCAGGTTACTGCTTTGCTGCCGGACCGAGCCAGAAGTGTTGGACTGGGTCATTTCAATAGTCTGTTCTGATGTGCTGCACGGTTCCTGCTAGAATGCAGCTCGCATCATCATCCCTCCACAGAAGAGGCTGACAGCTGCTTTTAAGGACTGCTTTGTCTTCCCTCAAACACCACATCCACAGGTCAGTGACCTAAGAACAGTTTCTAGTGATTTTGTGCTTTTCTTTTTCTCCAAATGTGTCCTGGAGTTTCAGCTAAAAGCAAACAGCAAAGTCCATTCGTTCTGCGGCGCATTACTATCTGAGGGAACCCGTTTCAATTGGTGAACGTGGCTCTAATAGCAAAACCCGCAGACAAAGCAAAAACACCACACAGTCGGGGTGGGGGGGGCATGAAGACAGAAATGATCAGAAAGTGGATGGAGGGGTCGGAGACAGGCAGACAGGGGGGTTGAACTGATGGAGGGAGCAGATCGGGGTGGCTCTTAGACGACTGTCTAGACGGTGTCAGGGGAGGTGCTGCTGATTAATGATGCACACGGAGCCACCCTGTTGCACACAGCATCTGTGCACTAGACCCCCCCCCCCCCATGCTCATGTTCTGCCTTCACTTCCTGGACTTGTTCTGCTGCTTCAGCACTGGTTTGAAGGGTCTTAACCCTCCTGACAGACTCGCTCATCCCTCTGAGAGGGGGGCTTTTTATTGCAAGAGCTTCATTACAAACGTGCTGGACAATGTGCGGCTGGATGCACATCTTTGTGTTTTGTTCTTTATGTGGAGCATCAGTGCCCCTGCTGAGTTCCAGCTGTTAGACCTACCTGTCCTAACCCTTACTGTTTACCTGGATCAGGTGTGCTCCGACAAATGAAGCTGCAGCCCTCAGACAGAGGTTTGATAGACCAGTTTCAGTCAGTGTAGAATGCTTCGTTTACTGCATCCAAACTGTTTTCACTGCAGCCAAAGCATCCAGAGCATGCATGTTTTTTTACCCATAATTCAAAGTAGTATGCAATTCTCTATTGACAATTCTAGAAAAGAAAAGCCTGCAATACAATAAAAATACATTTTGCAATTTAGAATTCAATTTAAAAAAGCCCATTTGGACCACAAATTATTACACGAATTGCTTTTTAAAATGAATGTTACAAAACTAATATAGATAATTGCATTTAAGAATACATCTAGACTACAAATAAAAATGTAGACGAGGCTTTGTGAAAAAATATTAGAATTGATTTTTGTGCTAAAGAACCTGCTAAATGCGTCTCCTTTCTCCTTTTCTTCTCCTCTATTAATTTTCCGCTTGTACATCTTCAATCTTCCTCCTAAATAATCTGCCCTGCGTTGCTCTTGCTCTTCTTGTTCTTGCTCTCACCTACCTCTCTGCGGAAAGTAAAACCTACTCAGCAAAAAATTTGTATTTTACATTTTTGTACTTTTGTAAATTTTTGTACTTTTTTGTGAAATTATTTTATTTTATTACTTTGGGATATTATTTTTCTCATGCATGTTTGCACTGAACAGTGAGCGGCTCTCATTTCACTGTATGCGCGTTTGATGCAAATTGTACATGTGTATGGTGACAATAAAGGCATTCTATTCTATTCTATTCTTTTTTCAATGACGTTTTCAAACATAAACTAATTTTTTGGCATTGCATTAGGTTTTATCTTGAACTGTCAATAACAATATTGTTCAGAAAACTGTAGGAATCATTTATTGTTTTTAACTTTTGAACATTGAATTGTAAATTGCAAAATCCATTGTCATTTGAATCATGGTACTAAAAACACTAACAATTCAAAATGCAATTTATTTTTGCTTTATTTAAAATTTATTTTTAAATTTATAAGATCGATTTGCCATTTTTCATATGGAATTTTTAAATGCAAAATAGATTTTCAAATCGCATGATCGAATTCCAAATGGAATTGTCAATAAAGAATTGCATATTACTTTGAATTATGGGTAAAAAAAAATCCATAGCACAGGAGTATCACTGTTGCTAAAAGAATCCTTAAATACATCAGTGTTTTTGTCTGTAATTTATTCATTATAAATAGAAACAATGAGCTTATTCACTCTTCTAAACTTAACTTTATGTCAAACCAAATGACGATGATTGGGGTTGTGGGGGGGTTTCAAGGATTTATGGAAATAAATATAAAAAAACAACATAAGCTGCTTCACCTCTCTGCTTTTGGGTAGAGTCTGTGCTCTCTCCCCCCCCCTCCCTAATTTGAAATCTGCGCAGACCCTGCAGCAGACGCAGACCCATGTGAAACAGTCAGAGAAGTAGAATCATGTGCTGACTGGAATCGGGGCTTGAAAAGTGTTGAAGGGGTCGTGTCTGACTTTATGGTCACACCAAACACAGAAACAAAAAGCCCAGTGGATGTTATTAAAGGGCCTCTACCATGCAAAATCAACTTTTTGAGCGTTTAAGTATAATGTTAATTCCTCACGGAAAAAACAACCTCAAAGTGGTATTTTGTTCCGTTCATGCATTTTTGAGCATTCCTCTCAAAACTTAGTGATGAGGCAAAACGCTTTTCTATACACAATGTGAACATCCATCTTTGTGAAAGTTTGGATGATGACAGAAACGCTGCAGAGACCGGATCTAGGGGGAGGTCATGAAATGGGCGGCACCCACAAGGAGCGAAAGGCGGAGCCTCAGAGATCCAGTCATCTTACATCCGGGTTGGAAATGAGCTGCGAAAATGACTAAGTTTTCATTAAAAAATCCTTTTTTAGTGTGCCAAAGGTGATAAATGGATATAATTGAGCTTTAGAATAGCATGGTAGAGGCCCTTTAGGGGAAGTGGATCCAGGAGAACCAGAGTCTTGGTCCTCCACTGTGGAGCATCATTGGGAGGTCACCTTCTGTAAACGGGTCAGGTGCTGCTCTTACCTCTGAGGCTCCTCGCCGTGAGCTGCTGTCTGTAGGCCACAGACACCCGTTCTAAACAACA
The DNA here is from genome assembly GCF_053564925.1 of Oryzias latipes. Taxonomy (NCBI): domain Eukaryota; kingdom Metazoa; phylum Chordata; class Actinopteri; order Beloniformes; family Adrianichthyidae; genus Oryzias; species Oryzias latipes. The sequence continues at coordinate 9,910,883 of NC_136252.1, forward strand.
GACACAAACACAGGTTTCACTTTGGGATCTTTGTCCTCATCAATTCCTGCAAGAAACAGCTTTAGTCTGTCTGGAATGACAAACGTCAGCCTCTATGGTTCGGTCCATTACAGGCAGCAGCAGCTTTCCTCACTGACTATGTAATTGTGTGTGTGTGTTTGAGTGTGTGTTGTTCACAGTGAGGCTGACAGGAAAGCAGACATGTGACCCACCTGCTGCAGGGCGTGCTCGTGCCTGCGGGCCTGGCTCTGCCTTGATATGAAGGACCAGGTGGAGAACTTGTAGTGGTTGAGCAGGCAGATGATTACCACCACCATCACCGTCATCACGACAATGATGATGACAATCTGAACAAACTCCAGTTCAGCTGCACAAACACAAAAAGGAGAAAGAGGAAAGGCATCAGGAAGGGATGAGTCTGGAGAAGTGCTGCAGCGGGAAGGCGGAGCATCTATCGTATTTACAGGAGAATGAGTCAGGGTGGTTGCCTCCAACATCTCTACAGACTTTGGCTTTTCCATGATTTGGATATAAATACATATAGTGATCACAGTAGTTCTGCTTGGTCTTCAGAAAAAAAGCTGTTTGTACACGTGGTGACCAGCAGAGGGCAGCACAGGCCAAACAGGATGTTACAGAGAAGTTACAGTTGGTTTGATCACCATAGAGATTTGTATCCCAGCGTCTTTCCCCTCAAACGTTCATCTTGTTGAGGACTTTAATTAGACTTTTACTGCTTCTGTTCCCAAAGGTCGCTGGCTTTCCACAGCAGGTTTGTAAAGTTCGGCCAACACTGAAAGGACCAAAGATTCCTTGGAAAGCTCGTCCAGCTTGAATGTTTTGTGGAAACAACTTCATTGTCGTTCAGTCTGCAGTGTGGCTGCACACCTGCAGGTCTCCATTATCATCGTCATCAGTTATTTACCACTCGCACAGAAGTTACAGAGAAGCAAAGAGGTTCAATGTCGGTCCAACTACAACCAACTTCTCCTTTTGAGCTTGACCTTCAACAACACCAGACCCAGAAGGTCTCAGGGCGCCAGGATCCGGCCTGAGCTCTCACCCACAGTCTGTGCTTCCTCGTATTTCTCCGTCTGCCTCCTCTCTCCCAGCCTGAGGCTCTTTTGTTGGTTCTCATCTTGTCCAGTCTTGGACTCAGTATGACCTCTGACTCACACTTACTCACTGCTGGGCTATCACACAAACACACGTGCACGCATGCACGCTCGTACGCACACACACGAACACGGTGTTGGCTTCTTAGCATCTGCAGGGATCTCTGAGAACTATGACACGAGGCACAGACAGCATGTCGTCTACAGAGATTCACTTCTGAAAGACAAAATGACCAACATGGGCCGCTCAAACCGGGATAGAAGAGCTCGAAAGATGGAGCACATTAAATGTAATCCCAAGATTTTCATGAAAGCTGTAATGAAAAATCACAGCCCAAGAAGAAAAGACAGAAGCTTCAAGCAGCCGGTTCATCATGTCAGGCTCAGCCAGCCTTTGTGGCTTAGTTAGAGTCCGGCCAGGGCTGAAATGTACACCCACCCAAAGCTGACTGTGCTCCACCACAACAGCCACAGGGGACGGGTGGGGTCGGACTGACAGGAACAAAGCCAACAAGCACAAACCACAGCGAAGGAAAAACATGGCTGTGGGGGAACGACATTTAAAGCAATTAAAGCCATCACCATCAGCCGGGGAGGGGAGGAAACAGGAAACAGAGAGACGACAGCAAACTCAGATCATGTGACGGCTACAGGAAACCAATGAAGAACAGAATCAAACGTAGAGCCCTTCACCAAAAATAACCCCTGCACAACAGCGGAACAGACAGATTCAACTGCTATCAAGAGGGGGGGGGCTAAAACCTGTAACCTCAGATGCTTAACCTGGATTTGACCCAGTGACAGCTATGAAGTGACTTCAATACCCCACACCCAGAGAGGTCAGAGAGGAAGTCTGTGCAGGAGAGGATGACATCTACCTTCTGAATGTCTGCTAAAGAACTCTTCATCAGACATTTCTACCTGCAGCTCTGTGACTGAGAGGCAACACACGTCTGATCCAACCCAAACGCACACATGTGAATGAAGCTCGGAACATGTGGAGCCTTTTAACACTCTCTTAGTGTCTTCTCTGAAACATTTTATTTTCAATCATTTTCCCAAACTGAAACTTTACAGGATTCATTCAGCCAGCAATTGTGCAAATCCTCCCACTTCAAAGATGAGAGAGGCCTGTAATTTTCATCATAGGTGGACCTCTATGAGAGACAAAATGAGAAAAAAAAAATCACATTGTCTGATTTTCAAAGAATTTATCTGTAAATTATGGTGGAAAAAATAAGTATTTGGTCAATAACAAAAGTTCAACTCAGTACTTTGTTATATTCCTTTTGTTGGCAATGACAGCAGTCAAACATTTTCTGTAAGTCTTCACACGCTTTTCACAAACTGTTGCCGGGACTTTGGCCCATTCCTCCATGCAGATCTCCTCTAGAGCAGTGATGTTTTGGGGCTGTCGCTGACTTTCAACTCCCTCCAAAGAGTTTCTAAGGGGTTGAGATCTGGAGACTGGCTAGCGATCATTTTGATCATTTGACAATTATTCTTTCGATAAGTCGACCATTCTTGTTTACGTGAGGTTATGGGTATTTTATTTACAAAAGGTGACAGCGCTGGTACTCAGTCCGTGGAGGTCCACGTCATGGTAGTGCTAATGCTTGGCATATGCTGCGTTCACAGAAATTGAAATTTGACATGTATAGTTCATGAATTCCAATTTCACCTTATAAAAGATAAAAACTTTAAGGTCCCAGGTAAGCTATATGCTATTGTAGGTGGTGGACGAGTGGTAATAAACAGTTAATACATAAAAGAAGAAGAATCTTCTCCCTGCCACTACCTGCATGTCTGGCGTTGTCCAATGAGAACACAACCAGCATAAGACTGAGTGTGACACACAATTAATCAGAGGTTAAGGGTTGGACCACGGAGCCCTTCACCCAGACATGAAGAAGAGGGTGGAAGATGCTTATGTGCTGACATGCAACGTCTCCCTGGAGAACGAGAAGACGGAGGCTTCATCTACAAAAGCGCAGAGGAGTGAGAGAAGCTTTTAGTTCATAAAACCAAAATGACAAAAAAACAAACAAAAAACCACGCGTCAACAATACCAATTTAGTGTTGATGAAATATACTTCTTTTCCCCATAATTACACCCTTTAACATTTTCCCCATAATTTACAAAAACATTCTTTAAAAATCAGACAGTGTGATTTTCTGGATTTTCTTCTCATTTTGTCTCTGATAGTTGAGGTCTACCTATGATGAAAATCACAGGCTTCTCTCTCGTCTTTTTATGTGGGAGGACTTGCACAATTGGTGGCTGACTGAATACTTTTTTGCCCCACTGTATATACAAGAACTGAGGGAAGCTGAGACTAAGGTCAAGCACAAAGCAAACTTTTCAGTGTTTTCAGTGCAGACGTCTGCAGCCAGAGAGCCTGGTGCATCATGGTACGTTTCTGACGCCACAGTGCAGTGCTTTCAGCACAGCTGCTACACTCTGGTTTGCTGGAAAAATCATCAAGTCTGCTGCCGTAGGAATGCTGCTCTCTCCTGAAACACACGCAGGAACGTTTTTACGCTTAAAGCGGCTGCAGTTCACCTCTGCTTGGTGCCACAGAAAAAAGGAAACTGGAGGAGGAGGAAGGAGGAGGTTCAGAAAGGTTCAGAGGCTTGGGGTTCCTCACAGAACTGCAGGATTCCTCACCACCGATCCTTCAAACAGTAACGCCTTCTTCAAAGAACACAGAGTCTGCAGCAAATTCTTTTTCTGAGGAGAATCAAACGGACTTTTTTGTCTTTTCTCAGAAGAAGACAGACTTTACTGAAAGGTCCTTTTAGTATTTTTGTTTCTCTAAACCAGTGTTAGTTCTACTGCCTAACTTTGCAGCCACAAGAGTCTGTAACAGACAGGGTTTTGTCAAGGAGGGCATCCGGTGTAAAGACATCTGAGTGAAAACTGATTTGCTGCGGCGCTTCTTAAATAGATTTGCCGGAAGGTAAACAACAACTTCAAAGCTGATCTGTCTAAATGTGGGATTTCGTTAGGTTTTAATGCAAATCTGAAATTCTGATGAGTTTCCTGAATTCATTCCAAATAGGATGAAATGTGGAAAGCTGTCCTCCCTTTCCTGCTGCCGCTGAAATGTCCGTCTGGTTCTCTGTGGGTGGGGGGGTGGCGGCTATAGGGGGAGCAAGCGTTAAGTGTTAGGATGCTCTAGTTCTCCATCAACACAAACAGATGTTCTGTCTGCATTCACTTGTGAGACGACAGATTTTAGTTTTCTCACAGAATAAGTAGCTTCCCTGTTTTCTGTGGGGGGGTTTGCACTTGAGGATCACGAACATTGAAAGTTGCCTCCATGCTTAAAGAGACAGTACTGGACCCCCGATTGAATGACGGAGTCAGAACAGCTGTTTTCAGGCGTTGGTTTGAAACGTGAAACTTCACTGAGGACGCGTCATATTGACCTACCTCACATGATCTTCAAAGACATGTTAGCTCCGATTTATAACCACACTATAACCTCTGTTTTTATGATTTTATGGTTTAACAGGGAAAAAAACTTATAATACTTCAAAAGACAATTTCAGTTCCACTTAAAGGGATTATAATATAATAATATTAAAATAATTTTGTGCATCTCTAAGCACATCTACGCCCACGTACCTGGATAAAACAGTTATAAGCGACCCAAAAGCATTGGTGATGGAACAGTGCAGAAACGCAGGAGTTCAGAATCCTGAGCTTGCAGCTAAATGTGAGCCCGAACCGACAGGAAGCCTGTGATGCTCTGCGGCTCAGAGGATCCAGCACCCGCCAGCTGCTGGTTCCAAATGCTAAACTCCAGTAAACAGCATGGAGAGTGGGCACAAACACACACACAACAACAGCCTTTTGACCTGCGTGTGCGTGACAGAGCGAACCCCGCGAGAGGTCAGACGGTTTATCTGACCCGCCAGTGAACTGAAGCCATCAGGACCACAGCAAACAACCAGAGCTATACGTAGAGCTCTGCTCATATGTATATGAAGTCATTCCCATCACACGTTTTCCTGCTCTTCTGCCCATAACTCACTGATGAAGCATCTCTACAGAAATGATGCGGCACATTGGAATTATTGGAGTGTTGTCTTCTAATGGGACACTTCCTGCCTTGAAGGTCCTGTTTAAATGAGACATGTGGGCTGTTTTCTGAGTATCTTTACATGGTAACGCTTTCTTCTACAGTACAGTAATTACAGTGTACTTAAGTGGTATTTACATGGTACTTATTGTGTAACTACTGGGTACTTTCATGGTATTTACATGGTACTTTTTATGTAATTTACTGGGTAAGTAAATTCCATAAAATACACAGTAAGTATATTATAAATACCCAGTATGTACCACATAGGTATGAACCAAATTGTACCACACAAATACACAGTAAGTACCATGCAAGTACAGAGTAGACATAAAAAAGTACTATGTAAGTACCCAGTAAGTCCCATAAAAAGTACCATGTAAATACCCTGAAAGTACCCAGTAGTTACACAATAAGTACCATGTAAATACCACTTAAGTACACTGTAATCACTGTACTGTAAAAGAAAGCGTTACTCTTTACATACTGAATCTCTTGTATTTTACAGTATGTTAAGGGCCTATACCATGCAAAATCAACTTTTTGAACTTTTAAGTGTATCATAACGTTCATTCCTCACAAAAAACAATCCCAATCCAGGAATAACAGTGGGTCCTCACATTGTGACATCACAAAGTGAGGAACAGGAAGAGTCTGCGCTGCCAGCACCGCCCCCAGGCTAACAGACACACCTACTTTGCTAGCGGTCATTGGCTAAACATTTTCCTTTTCTATGCACAGTATGCACATCCCTGTTTGCAAAGGTTTGGATGTTGTTTGTTTTCGTGGATGAAACGCTGCAGAGGCCGGCTCTAGGATGACATCATGAAATGGGCGGCGCCCCTCACATAGAGCGAAAGGCGGGGCCTCAAAGATCGAGGTCTCTTACTCCGGGAAAGAAATAACTAGTATTTCATAGCAAATGTGTTATTTATTGTGCTGAATATAGATTACTCTGAAAGGCTTTCAATTGCATGATGGATAACATTCCTTGGTATGAGTGTCAGTGTTCAGCCCAGCCTTGAATGCTGTATGATATTGTTTGACTTGGTAAACTGGCCTTAAGTGTAGCCCTGAATGAATTCTATTAGCACTGCTTCTGCCTGCAGCAGCTTTGAAACACACACAAGTATTTTTCTTGCAAATGCACAACTGAAATACTGTGGTGCACAGCATCGTCGTTGCATTACGCTACAAAACATTTTCACAACAAATGTTTGTGCTCCTGCACAGACAACAGGGGTCTAAAAATAACGGCTCACAAACTCATGGAGACCCTGCAGCTGGCTCTCTTCTTCTGCTGTGCTTCCTGCCTTTTGTTCCACACTTTTCACAGCCACACCTGGCAGTCAGACGCGCAGAAGGCAGCACCGCCGCACGGCCGCTTGGGTCGGACGTGTTTTCTGACCCAACAGAAAAGATGGGGAGAACATGGAGATGCTTCTACTCACTGGACCATCTCCTGCTTCCCACCACAGCGGGCCCACACACACTCACACAGTTCTCCTTTTAGCCCGACACACACGGCCCTGTGTGCTGCCTTTGCTGTCGCCATGGAAACCTTTTGGCATGGTGCAGTGCTCAACAAGACCCAGACCTGCTAGGGTGCCATGGCAGCAACCTGGCTGGCATACATGAGCACCGGCGAATGACGAGGAGGGTGACAAGGAGACGCATGGGATGCTTCAGAGATGGGGGGGGGGGGGGGGGGGGGGGAGGGGAGATGGCTAAAATCAGGCACACAGTTACACACACCTCTTCCTCCCCCCTCCCCTGGGAGAGCACAGCGCTGCCGTGTCTAGACAGCTGATAGCAGTCTGGCAGCAGAAGCCCACCACAGTAAGAGAAAGTGTCAGACACGGTCCTTCACACCCACCCCCCCCCACCCCCCCACCCTCCCCGCTGCAGGCTGTCCGTATTTTATGGAAACAAGTGAACCAGTTTAGTGCTGCTTAACCCTGGGGGGGGGGGGGTGATGTTCCCATTAGGGGCACACGTCGAGTCAGGACACACATGAGGAGGAGGAAGAGGAGGAGGAAGAGGAGGAGGAGGAGGCTGGTAAAGGTGAAGGGGAGACTGGAGTGAGATTCACAGAAAGACTGAGAGGTGGCAGACTTTCCCTCCCCTTCTCCCCTTCTCCCCTCTTTTCCTGTCGTCTGTCTAGAACTGCCACATCAACCCAGATAGGACAGCAACAGAACACATTAGATTAGAATAGAAGAGGCTTCTATTGTTGAAGTAAACGGCTGCGCCGCACAGCGAATGGAAGACAAATTAAAATGATAGCAATTAGAAATAAGACATAACAGTTTAGCTACAATGAAAAACACTAAAAATACAAACGATAACCATGACTGAGGACTCGTTACCATAGCTGTCCACCGTTTCTGTAGCAACACATTCATCCAGGTTCTTTTTTCGTTTTGCTTTTTTGCTGCTTAAGTAACAATGAGAATAATCTGAAACTTGCTCTCTGCTGCTTCTCTGAATGCCGAAAGTCCGTCAAATCAATTCATTCTCAGATCTAAGAGTGAAATGATTTGACTTTATTAACCAGCTGCTGCTGCTAATGATGAGATCTCACTACAAAGGTAGAAAATAAACCACTGAGCTCCTGCATTTAGTCACGAGTTATCAGCTGCTAAACTATAATCAGTAGAACTCCACTGGAATCGGAGGTTACTGATGAGTCCCTACAACACAACCGGGTTTCCAGCTGGGAATGACTGCATCCATGTCCACCTATGGGAATGATGAGGCAGAGCTGCAGGATGGATTCAGAAGTGAGGAGTCCCACTGGCCTGGGGTCAGTGGGTTTCCCCCCGCAGCCTCTCAGGTGGGTTATCAGAGCCAGACAGACAGGCCAGTGTCTAGACACAGCAGCCCCTCCCTGTGTCAGCCAGCAGTCAGACCTGGGGGTCGAACTGATGTCAGGGTTAACGTCTGTGCATCCTGGGTGGGTCCAGGTCAGTGAGTCAGAGGCGGAGCTTTGGATTGTGGCACGCTTCGACTGTTTCAGCACATCTCCAGCTTCCGGATCTGCATGCCTGATGTAGAATGAGGAACTGAAGCCAAAATTCTTCCCTTAACTCCAAGACGCAACTGTAACACGGCGTTTGACCGCCAAAACATCCGCCATGGACTAATGATCACATGACGGAACCAACATACAGACACAAAGACCTTCCATACTGATAAAGCATGAGCTCTTTTCTGGGACTTATTTCAGGAGCAGACGATCAAAGGCGATTTTATTTTCATTATTTTTGTCCAAGACTGAAGGTGAACAGCTTCCAGAAAAATCAGGTCATAACATTTTTAGAAAATACATCTTTGACCAGTTTGGTAAAAAACAAAACCAAATGAAAGAAAAACGGTGAAAAAAAACAAGGAGGACAAAACATTAGACTTTGGAAGTTTTTCATTTAAATGTTAATAAAACATTTTTAGAAGACTTTCTCAATTCAGATAAAACTGTTCTAATTGTAAAAAGGAAAATATTTGCTCTTTTGTTTGTCAGGCGCAGGTATTGCTATAAAAAATTAAATTTAATAATTAATTTAATTTCATCTTAAATTTTAAAATTTAAGATGAAAATTACATTTCTGAGTACTTCTTTTATTTAAATTGTTGTGAATCAGGAGCAGACAAATAAAAGCCGTTTTTGTGTCCTGTTTTCTACAGTCGGCGGGAAACGAGCTCCCCGCTCTGCTCCATTCTGATGCCTCATTTACAGACTGACAGATCCACGAACGTCTTTGTTTTCCTCGTCTGAGCTGGAATCTGGATCAAACTGTACGACTGGATAGCTCCGATATTGCTCACCATTTTTGTTGCACTGCTAATGTTAGATTGGGCGTGCGAAGGGCTGTAAGCTAGCAAGAAGGGTGTAAACAAAAGGATGGTGGGAAGTGAAGGCAGGATTCCTCCGGCCCCAACTCAGACGGGAATTTCAAATGATTTCCTTTTGCTCTGCAAAAACTATGTCCTAGAAAACAACAGATTCTTGGATTTTGTCTAAAAAAACATCATCATGATAAAAGAGCACTGGGAACACTTTGATCAAAAGATGATCCAAGTGGAACTTCAAAACAACTGGGAATGTTTTCCAGTATATATGGCAAGTTATTAACAAATGAATAGAAGTCCCAACAGTGATGCTCAATCAGCTCCTTCATAATAAGCCAACAGAACAACATTGTATAGGGGCATCAAGGGTGGTGGGCATGTTCGCAGGGCTTTTTACCTTCTTTTGTTAAAATTTTGGCATTAAAATCCAGAAGATCTTGAAATACACTTTTCCTGTATTTGCTTTGAACTATTCACTAACATAGTTAAGTTTCTCAGCTTAAGCTGCAGTTACTCAGAAGAATATACATTTCATTAGGTTTGGTTTAGGGTTATCCATTGGAAAACGTTCCTTCTACACCCCAAGTTTCATGAAAAAAAGCATATTTTTCCTTCCTGCTTTTTTCTAAGACCTTGTCTTTTTGTAATTTCTATTTCTCCTTTCACTTTCTGAAGTTTGTTGAAACTGAAATGTGCATTCATCTGAAGCGCACGTTTCGTGTGAACGGGCGCACGCTTGTTTTTACGTGTGCAAATGCAGAGCTTCAATATGCAGTGTGGTTCTGCACAGAGATGTCACAACTATCTCAGTCCACCGGTGAAAAAACATGTCAAACAAAAGAGGTTTCTGTCTGTTGTGACAGCAACTTCAACAGAACTCAGTTTGTTCAAAAAAAAAAATAAAGAAACAGAAGAAGACGTCTCCTCGTTTGGACCACAAGGTAAAACCTCAGAGAAAATGAGGAGGAGTAGAGCGAGGAGGCTTTTCTCTTTCCGTTGCTGGCATGTTTTAATTTCATTCCTTCTGTCCATCAGCCCTGCACACCTCACCCCCGCCAGGGAGGCGGATTAACGTGGCAAACCTGAAGCCGGTTTGCAGCATCCATGTGGCAGACATTTCCCCGGCGTAGGCTGAATGATGCATATGTGTGGTTAGATGTCCACGGCTGCAGTGAACACCGGCGGGGAGGTTCAGGACTACAAAACAGGATTATTCCAACAGTGAGGCAGAATTTGAGTTGGAGTATTTGGCCACAGATGGAGACGTTGAAAAAGAATCCGACCTGCACTATCAGCTGATTGGAGGAAGCATGTCCCCCCTGGCTGTTCTGAGGGTTCTGAGTTCTGAGGGAGGAACAAAATACATTTGACTGAGTATTACCAAAGGCTCTAATGCAGCTGATCTTATTTCAGCCTACTTCTTCCCAATGACTTCAAGAACATAAAAAGCAAAAACTGTGCAGAGCAGATCAAAGAGGAAAAGCTAGATAGAGTGTTATTATGGCATTCGACTGAAGCAGAGGTTAAGACAGAGATTACAAATAGAAGAAACCGTAATATAACCCGATTCAGGGAATCGAGCCAACCCAACAGAACTGTTTGTCAAAAACATCTGACATTCAAAGGACTCAAGTAAAGGGATGAATTTCTCTCTGGACTTTTCTCCATGTGTCTGATAAACCGGACGTCACAACTGACCAAAGTGAAACCATCTACAGTCATTCCAGTGTCGACACCATTATATACACAGACAACATGCGAGCTCGGATAAAGATGAAAAGGTGAAAAACGTATATTAGTAAGAAATCCCGTTATCTGGTACAAATATCTTGTACGTCTCAATAAAGTGCTGAATAGCTTGAAACTGAATCAAATTTTTTAAAAATAAGTCAGTTTCTGATTTCCCTTGTATTCCACCTCTGTTGTGCTTCGGCTTATGCTGTTGTGTTGTTTCTTTTGCATATAGTCTGAGCCGTGTCAGCTCTAAAACAGGTTGGCAGTACAAGCAGCAAATGAAAGACAAGCCATCCAAAATTGGTATCAATTTTTTTTGGTGAGGTGAAACTGGTTACAAAAGTAGGAGCTGAAATTCACACAAGCAAACCAGCCGATGAACCTGAAGGACTTGATAGAAATGAACATCGTCTGCGGAGGGCAAGGCATCCTCATCATGGACACATCTACGGTGTGGATCTGCACCACTACTTGCTTTTGCCATTAGAACAGCAAACAATGGAGAGATATCCACAAAGCCTGAATTTGAGGAAGACTAAAAATGGAGTGTGATTGTGTAAAGATGGCGCTGTGATGGTGTGGAGTGACAAAAGGCCCATCCATCTTCATCATCATGTCAGGACCCTTAGAAAGCTGGCTAGGCAAAGGAGCAGATTCCATTAGGAATGCTTCAAGTCATGAGTGAGCGTAACCACAAATACATGAGGTGTGGCCAAAGTCAATCATAAGATGTGCTGCCATCATCACTGGTCAACACATTTTTCATGTAGACCTTTTACAATCGACATGTTCTGTTTCAGACAAACAACCCTCAGCAAGCCAAAGCCAAGGAAACTCATGGATCAATACTGTATCCAGATGGTGCATTTTGTAGATTTGCAGTGCCCAGACGGTCTCAAAATGCTCCAGCAAGCCTTCAAAATGTTGGCCTGCACTTCCCAGAAATCCAAAAGCTAAATTACAGCTCAGAATAACTATGCACTTCAAGAATAAGCCAAATGTGCCAAACGAGCATTAGCCTATCAAAACTGTAAAGTCATCTGTGCACTTTATGCAGTAACAGCCACACTAAAGAGAGCCTGCACCTAATCATCTGGCTGATCAGTAGACAAGAAAGAGTATTACAATAATTATAAAAACATATTGGCTCAGGAGCCAAGGCAACCAGCTCAAAATTGTTCAGGAACTGAGGGGCTCAAAGGCTTCATTTGACCCATGTGCAGTTTCACATGAAGACAAAGCCTGTTACTGTCCAGCTAGGTCAGACACTCAGGCAGAAGCACGCATGCACATTATTACGCTCACATAGAGTCTCTCTGCAATAAGGAGTTTGAGGTCTTCCTGCTGACTAATGTGTGTTTACTCTCTGCAAAGCAGCAAAGTTCACCACAGTCTCTTGATCCAAATGGAGGGACCCGTTTCTGTTAGTGAAGTGTTTATGGTCTGGCAGCACTGTGTTTTGCTGGGTAGTAACCATTGACTGTATACAAGAACTGGACTGAATGACCCCTCGTCGTGGCTCCCCAAACTGGCTCCAAGAAGCCAAAAACCTTTAGACTTCTCTAGAGAAATAAACTGCTGTTACTCAGTCATTCTATTTGTCAGAATAACCAATCTTACTCTGATACTTTTAACATGTTCTTGATAAATCCAAATTTTTAAAAACATTTTTTCTGAACTGCAGGTTATTCAAGTTATAAACTGACCAATCAGATGTCTCCGTAAAAGTAGGTGGTGCCTGATGGCCCCCACATCCAATGTTTGAAACATTTGATTGACAGATTTCGTGTAGCCTGCTTTCAAGAGGTAGGGATGAGGACTTTCAACAAGCTCACTCCTAATTGGTGAAAGTGGTCTCCTTGGAAACAGACCAATTACTGCTTATTAACGACGTCTGGTTTCAACGTGGCAGCGTCCATATTGCAAAAGAAATACATAAAAAATAAAAAGGATACTGAATTCAGCTCGCTCGCTCACTCACTCAAGTTCTCCTATACAGTCTTTTTTAGCGGCAATATGGATCTGGATGACATTATATTTTTGGCACTCATATTAATCAAGATTGGAATTGAACTCAAAACATTTCAAGTACAGCTGCACGGTGGTGTAGTGGTTAGCACTCTCGCCTCATTGCAGAAAGACATGCTTAATAGGTTAATTGGTTACTTTAAAGTGGTGTTTTTCAACCAGTGTGCCACACCAGTGTGCCGTGGGAGATGGTCAGGTGTGCCGTGGGAAATTGCCCTCATTCACTGATCTAACAACATTTCCCATCTCCAGGATCTCAGCTATGAGATCTCCAGGATCTCATAGCTGAGATCCTGGAGATCTCATAGCAAAAATCTCATCTCAGAGATTTTTTTTTTTTTTTTACAGTTTAGATGTTTTGCAGACCGCATGTTTTTTACACTTTTGCAGCTGTATTTATTTAATATTTAATATTTATTTCTTTATTTAATAAGAATCTCATTTTTGATAATTTTTCATAACAATTTTAGTAATATTTTTAATTATCTGATATAAATGTAATTTGTGATGTCCTTTATTGATGTTATATTATATAGATTATTTCTGAATGTCGTGTTGCTGCCACAGAAATGAAATTTCCCCATTGTGGGATTAATAAAGTCATCTATCTATCTATCTATCTATCTATCTATCTATCTATCTATCTATCTATCTATCTATCTATCTATCTATCTATCTATCTATCTATCTATCTATCTATCTATCCAAACAGGCCCTGATAAAACACTGAGTAGTTAGGAATATGAAAGATTGTAAAATACTTTTTTCTTTGTGTTTATTTGATTCTATTAAAGACATTTTGATAAGAATGACAGTACCGCGATTTAGCCGCAACTAAAGCTGTTTTCTGAAAAGTCCCGCCCCTTTATCTGTCTCCGCCAATCATTCTTGGAGGCCTAATCACATGTCATCAATATGACCAATCAGAAGTGGTTACAGTCTTCACTTCCTTGTTCTGATTCAGCTCATAAAGTCTCTCAGTTCCAACAAAAACACCAGCTAAAGCTCGTCTTTAGCGGTGGAGCTTCCACAGAATCCGGTGTCAGACCGTGGAACAAGTGAACAAAACAATGAAGCTCAGAGAAGAGAGTCTTTCTGCGTTCCCCGGATTTTTGCACCACATCTCCCATGATGCATTAGGCTAAAGTGACAGCGTCTCGGCGCACAATGAGTCTCCCCTCTTAACGTCTCGAAACAACAACCAACACTCAAGAGTATTTAAATCATCTAACTAAACTTTTATTTCATCTTTTAGAAAAAACAGCTGCAACTTCCAGCTTTTTCTGCCACAATTATCACAAAAATGAATGTGAGATCGTGGAGGGACTGTAGATTAATACAGACTAAGAGTTTCCCCTTTTTTTAATTTTTGGATGCTGGAATGCCACAGGATTTTTGTCAAGGTTTTAAAGTGTGCCGTGGCTCAAAAAAGGTTGAAAAACACTGCTTTAAAGTGTCTCTAGGTGTGTGTGTGTGACTGATTGTGTGCCCTGTGACAGACTAGTGACCTGTCCAGGGTGAACCCCGTCTTTGCCCAACAGTGACCAGGACAGGTTCTAGCAAACCTGTGACCCCAAAACGGATAAAGCAGGTTACGAAAATTGATGGATGGAAGCTTTCAAGCATTTTCATTTATTTTGGAGCAAATAATCTAGATTTTGTGCCGGAATACTTTGGAAACACATTCTTTCCAGCACTTGCTACAAGTTAAGTGTCATCCTATATCAGGGGTCGGGAACCTTTTTGGCCAAGAGAGCCATAAACGCCACATATTTTTAAATGTAATTTCGAAAGAGCCATACATTAATGTAGTGTCCCTTTACCACACTGAGACTTAACCTCTTTTAAGGTTCTTTATTCTGGTTACTGCAGACCCCTAACAAACGCCGTAAAATTAACTCAGCAACTCCTAAGTCTCTCCCGCCGAGACGAGAGCGCTTCTCCCAACTTTATGTTCACCTGCTCCCGCTCCAGCCCTCCCATTTTCCTTATTCGGCCCATAGCTGAACCCCATTGGTCCAAACTCCCTAACAACAGGCTGAGCGACAGATCTGAGGGCCAATCAGATCTCTGCTTGATCGATGCGTTCCATGAACTCCAGAACTTTTAACGCGGCCCAACAGCCAAGTTAAACTCAGTCCGCGACAATATGTTTAAAACTAAATATACAAGTGAATGTGTGCATTTGATGTAATTCAACACTTTTAAAGTACAATAAGTCTGTGGATTCTTTTTAATGACATTGTTATGCTGTTGCTAATAAATGATGAGTATTTCTCGTAGTAGTTTTGCTGATAGTCTAGTCTGGTTGATACGTGGTGAGTTTCTGCTTCATGCGGGTGTTGAGACTTTAAACGGGATCTTAGGTCTGAATGTTCTTTAGATGTGAGAAAGACATGGAAGCAAACACACACTCACACGCTGCAGTGAGTGACGGGCACCAGGTTTTACGTTTTTACAATCCCTGCGCGATTCACCTGCTGCCGGTCCCCCCCCACCCCCCCACCCTCTGCCTTCTTCCTCACACATCCCGTCTCCGCAACTGCGCGCTCTTTCTCAGAGACGGGAGCGCGCAGTTTTAGGCACGGCAGTTCACAGGTTTCCAGATGGTACAAACTCTGTGAAATAATAAATAATAGTAAACTGAGAGTGCTGGCGCAGATTTTTCTCTCCAAGCACCGCTACTACTGCGCGCCTCTGGGATCGCATCGCGCCCGAGAAGGACTGGTCTAATGAAAAAAAAAAGGATTAAATTAATTAAATTAAACATTTGTCTGCGAGCCACATGTGGCCATCAAAAGAGCCATATATGGCTCGCGAGCCATAGGTTCCCGACCCCTGTCCTATATACATCCCCTTTTACAGCCACAGTTTTCCACTCTTTCTTGGGAGACACACAGAACACCCAAGGATCAACCTGTGGCCACCGAACCTGGTAGACTTAGAGAGTTCAGCTGGTGACCCTCCAGCCAGACGCCTGCATTTGAAGGACAAAATTCCAGTGCTGGAGAGTTCTGCTGAAAACACCGTTACTGCTTTTAAGTCACTTTTGAACTAGGAAACAGAAGGGGTTTTCCTGATGATTGTAGGACAGACATAAAGACATGGGTTCACATGACGACATTGAAGGATAGAAAAGCTCAATAAACTGTCATTTCTTTTAAAGTATATAGAAAAATCTAACAGAAAAAGGGTCTTCATTTTAAAAAACTTTTTTTTTAATCAACTAACATCTTCCTGTGGTGTTTAATTGCCATCTGTGTTTCTTTGATAAGTCAGTTTAAGTAGATTAGTGTTTTTATAGTTTTAAGGAAGAAAATAAGTTTAAATTTTAGAAAAAGATGGCTCTAAAACGGCAACATGTGTGTTTGTTATGACTCATGATCACACCGTCTGTCTTCTTCCAGAATGTACCGTCTCTCTGACTATTTTAGTAGATTCTTTTCCACTCTCATTATCTCTGCCTCCTATTTTTTATCCTCTCACTTTCTTAAAGCTAAATGATGACGATACATTTATATCAGAGAGGTGGCTACACCAACCTTCCAACCAGAAATTGGGAACGAAGCCCCAATAAAAGCTTTTACCCTGAACTTGTCAGCAACTGACCTGAAAGACATAATCATGGCTAGAATGTACACCAGGCAACCCCGACACCAACTTTAACGGGTAAGTGAGGTACCATCAGAAAGTCTACTGGAAACTTACAATGATGCGTGGGGGCAATTCCTTCCACAACAATCACAGAAACGAATGAACTGGTTTACACTTCAGCAGCGATCCTAGAGTTGCTTGGCTATAAGAGAAACCATGAGAGAGAACAATTCCTACCATGAAAGAAACGTTTAGAGACTGAGAGGTGCAAAGAAAAACAAATAGAGATGCAGATGCCCATACCTGAAGCCCTGGAAACTGCCAAACAAAGGTACACAAGAGAGAATAAAGCCAGACGGATAAACAGGATGTTCACAACTCAACCTGCGAAAGTGTACGCCCAGTGGCAGGTTCATAGAGCAAACCCACCAAGGCTGGAAACCGAATAGTACTTGGAGAAAGAGACAGCACATAACAGCTGACATTCATGCACAATGTGGTGGATGTGGCAGTACCAAGTGACGGAAACTACAGGAAGAAGGAACATGAGAAACTGGAGAAATACCAGGAACTCAGAGAAGAACTGGAAAACTCATGGAAAGTGAAGGTGACAGTGGTGCCCGTGAAAATTGGAGCACTCTGGGCAGTAACCCCAATCTGGAGGAGTGGCTATAGTTGTTCCCTGGAAAGACCTCAGAGCTAACAGTCCAGAAAAGCGCAGTGCTAGGAACAGCTAAGATACTGCGCAGGACCCTCAAGCTCCCAGGCCTCTGGTAGAGGACGTGAGCTTGAAGGAGAAACCATCTGCAGAGTGTAAGAAGAGATTTTTTTCTCGGTCATCTGTCTTTCCACTGCATTGGTCTCCTGCCCTCCCACCCACTCTTCCCCTGCTATCCCACTCCCTTCAAGCCTAAGATGAAGGGATGTAAACATGCCTTCCACATGTGGTCTCATTGTGCTGAGCCAACAGAGCAAAACATTCATGCTTAAGTTGCTCAATAGGCTTGAGCAGATGACTACAGCCTCCTCCCTCCTCAACTCATTGGGTCAGCTTTTTTCACTTGGCCCTCTTTGGATTGAGATGCTTAACAACCATGAAGAAATGCCTGGCAGGCAGGATTAGACAGGAACGGGACAGACGTCCAAAGGAGAGCAGGAAAAAAGCGAGACAGACCGAGGAAAGATAAAGAGTGAAAGTGAAGCTGGGATAAAGATCTAGAGCAAATCACAGAGGGAAAAAAGGAGTTAAGAAAGCAAGTTAAAGGAAATTATAAGTGTGAAAGAAATAAGAAAAGTTGAATGAAAAAGTTTGTGTTGGCTCAAACACTTGGCCGTGACCGCAGGCTGAACTGTGGTGCTGAGCAACAGCTGCCGAGGGAAAAGAGGAGGAGATATGTGAGCTGGTCAGATTGGGGGTGTTAACGGGGTGAAGACATGGCATGAGTAACGGTGATGGAGCTTGATGTTATAGACTTCGTGATAGAGGAATGCCTAGATCCAGGCAGAGAGGAGACTTGCACGGTTCAAACAAAGATCCTTTTTACTGTGGAAGTTCTTCTCTCATGTGTGTCTGCAGCTTCAGTTCTCTGACACAACTTTGCAACGGTGCATAAGACATGACTCAGGTTTCATCAAACACTTCCTTCATCAGCTTTGAAGGGAAGCAAATGTGCACTCCTCATTCACACAAGATGAACCAGTATCCAAACCAGTATCCAGCAGCTGTGACAAATGTTCTTTGGAAGTTCACCTTTGATGGGTGGATGCAATGACACAACAAAGACACTGAAATATGGAGCTTGTCATGGAACCCAGCAGATGTCTGCAGCCTCCGTGAACAGCTGCTGAAGTGAGGAAGATTTCTTCCTAGGACTCTGCTTGTCTTGTACACCAGAGAGAACCTCCACATTTCAGCTTTAAGCTCCCTAAGCAATGACACACTTACAGCACTTACTTAGCTGCTGTTCACTTTGTTCACTGAACTTGTGAACAATAGAAAAAGCAAGTATTAAAGTGATTGTTTTTTTTATTTTCTTGAGCTGAAACACTTCTGTTTTAATAAAATGCTTCAATAAGGACTTGGAACCATCTTACCTATTAAAGCCGATTGAAAAATGTTTTTTCTATTCAGTAATTCCAAAGTTGTAATTATCAGATGAACTATGATTCTCTAAAAGTGCTTCACAACACCAACGTGTCCTCCTTATGGCATCCGTTTTTGTTTACGGGGCAGCCATTAGCCTCCTCAAGCCAAGCCTTCAAGCTTCTATGTCAACTGATACCAATATTACCTCTATGTGTTCAGTTCCCCTAATGTCAGTGTGTTGAATAAACCAAAACCAAACTTCTGACAAAACACAGAAATTCTTCCAAGTTATTCAAAGAAGAAATTTTAATTCTGTGGGACATTTTGTCTTTTATCTATTTCTAAAAATATTCTTAATTTGTGATAACGTAGGGTGACATGAACCGTACCTAGAGTATGTATGCTTTCTAGCAGGTGATATGTCAGAGAAAGGCCTGGTATGTATATTCAGTTCAGGACCGTTTTGAGGAACGTTGAAACAAAATCCAAAAACAAGCAGAAAATCTTAAAAAAAAAAAATTTGGTTGCAGGAAAGTCTAAAAAGTGGAGTGAATAAGCAGCAAGAGTAGATTAGGCTAAAGTACTTCTGTTTTGTCCATTTTGCTCAAATCTGTGACGATTTGGACCAGTATGACTCATTGTAGATGCCTGCAACTCATGATTCTAACTCTATGGTAAAAGGAAAATGTCTGAGCACTCAAGGAGGCAACATCACCCCCTTGTGGACTCTTTGTAAGCTAAGCCATTGTTCTGTCTTCCTCCGTTGGTTTCCCCTACATTCTAACACCTGTCTTTTTTGTGTTTATATACATAGGTATGATCCACTCTAAATGTATGTTTACATCTAAGAATCCACAGCCGCGGTGGCTGCATTAGCTCGTTAAGTAATCTAGCTAGCGGGGGTAGAGTTGTCATGGTATAAGCTTATACATAACATAAATGTGTCGTAGTTTTCCTGGTGTCTTTGCAACTATCTGCATATTTTTGGATAAAATGGGGGTGGGATTGGGGGGCCAAAGTCCTGGTGAAAAGCCAATGCTGCTGGAGTTTGCATCATATGTTTCTCTGTTGCACATTCATCCATTTGCTCCAGATCGACCACATTCTGCTGCACGGCAAGACCTTCACTGCAGGGACTGTCAAACATTGACTGCAGGGAGGCTGCCACTAAAACAGTCCCACAAACACAAAGACTATTGGAACAGCCCATAAAACCTCCATGAAGACTCTGGCAAAGCAGCACTGAGCAGCTGCTTAAGTCCAAGCTGAGCTACAAACACTGATGCAGCTTGGAGACGTTATGGATCATTTTGACAATAAAAACCACCAACTTTCAGAGCTTTGTAATAATGACCTAAGCTGGGATTTTCCAGGACGAGGAATGTTTCCCAATTACTGATGTGATCGGAGATCTGCAGACACAAACCAACTTCAACACCTATTTTATTCTCTAAATCAGCCTTAAAAGGTCTAGGGGAGCCAGTTATGTGAATATTTCAGACAGATCATTTATTTTGCGGTAAAACCACCCCATATTAAGCAAATTCTTGCCAGAGTCGTCGTCCATCACGTCCTTGTGCTATACTGATTCAAGTGATGTCCAACATCCTGGCCGAAAACACTGGATGACCCTTTTGAACGGCTAATCTTTTGTAAATAGGCTTCTTCTCAGGGCAGCGCTACACTTATGAGACCTGTTGGTACAGCTCCCTCTGCTGGAACACCCCGCCCCCTGCCCCGTCACCTCCAACAGAACCTTTTCTTTTTTAAATGCATTTGTTTGACACCAGAGGCGGACTGGCAATCTGTTTACGTTTGTAGAGTCTATAACTGTGCCGTTTTGGTCCACAGCCTTTTGTCTGGACAACAACTCTGGCAAGAATCAGTTCAGAGATAGCTCAAAATACAGCTTTTATTTTGATAGTCCATGTCCGCTTATCAGCAAGATCATTGGCATGTTAGCTAAATATTTAGTTATGAGTTAAACATTTTGCTCCAAACAAATCATGTAGCTCCACACTTTACATTTAGTTAAAGAGCTAAATATTTAAGTTGGACTTAAATTTTTATTTACCTGAAAAATATTTAGTGAGGAAGCTCACGCTAAAACTCACGAAGCTCACGCTTAAGCTAAATATTTAGCTTGCTAACTAAATATTGTTTTTGTGCTTGGTTGCACTGAAAAGACGTGCAAATAATGTCTTCCAAAGTAAAAAGAAAGAAAGTCATGCTGTTGGATGCCTGGATCTGCCGTTGGAATGTGGCTGACAGATCGGGGCTGTGGAAGCCGGATACCGCAACAGAGCTGTGACGGCACAGGCTGGGGCTCGCCGGATGCTGATCCTATGACCTTCATTAATAATGCACAGGCTGAGCAGGAGCCTGAACCATCATCATCATCATCATCATCATCGTCCTCACCAGCTTCCAGCTGAACATCACACCTCCTCCAAACACAACTTTCAATCCTCATTACAGGACATGTTTTCCACAAGTCAGAGCTGCTGGAGCTCCACGTGTGTGTGTTGTGTGTTTGTGCAGTCAGTGAACAAACATCTACACAGAGTCAGAGTTGTACTTTAACTAAACCTGCTGAGCCCCTGCAGGGCTCTAACCCCTACTTGCCTTTCACTCTAATCCTTTACCGGTTTCAATGGTTGGGATTTTTTTTTCATTCTTCCAAGTTTGAGGAGCTCTCCAACACGTTCACCATGATCTGAAAGCATATAACAGAACACGGAGGAGGCTTCCGCCCATGACTCCTGCTCCCATGAAGCTTCAGTGCTCATCCAGCTGGAAAATCAAACACCTCTGCTGAGTTCTGGAGCAACGTTGTTCCTGGAAGAGCAAACATCTTAGAACAGACTGCAGATGATATGAGGATGTAGACACCAGGACCCCCCACCCCCCCAAGCCTCGATGCCTGTAGATCTGTGGTGAGTCGACATGAGCAGGACTGAGCAGAAGGAGGGGGGAGTCCGCAGCAATACACAGAGGACATCCTGCGCTATGGTGGGGGTGTTGGGAGACATGCTCGTCCAGACAGTCTCTCTCTGACGCCCTGTCTGAGTCTGTGTTTGTGTTCATGCCATAAAGAAGGCCCCCTCCCCACACAGACAATAGTGAAGGCCCCGAGTCTGATTGGGGTCAGCTGGTGGCTGTCGAGAGAGGAGGAGGGGGGCGGGGGGCGGCTGGAGTCAGACACAACTGTCTGAGTCCAAGATGGAGGGGGCCCGAAACCAGACAGCCTCCCCAGCCCTAATGAAGAGAGAGCAGGAGTGCCAAGTGGGGCTAAACACACACACACACGCCCGTATACACACACACACAGACACGCGCACACACACGCGCGCACGCACGCACGCACACACACAAGTTTTTTCTCTATTATACCATGGTCCGGGTGAATTCTCGATTCTGATTGGCTGCTGGGTGTGCATTAAAAAGTGATAACGCACATGGATAATTCACACCGAAGAAAGAAGTTCCGTCACATAGCTTAAATATTCTATATCACTGTTGGCTTCTTTAGAACAAACTTTTACGTCATCATCTGGACAAAGCAAGCGGTAAGAGGTGAACTGTCTCTCTGAACCGATGCTTCATTTAACCCATCGTGACGATCAGCATATATAGCACTTTTCTTTTCCGCTCCAGTCGAGGTCCCTTTTTGCTCAGCGGCGTGTTGCCACGTTACTGTGTCACCGCGCCGTACCACATAACAAATAATCCCCTTTTTTTGAAAAAGCGATCCAATCTAAAAAAATAACAAGAATAAAGTCCTAAAACTGATAAAATATGCATTTCTTTTGATACTGCACATTTCGTCGGCTATTAACCTTTACTTATTTAATTCTAACTAAACAATAAGCATAACCAACATTGAAACAAATGCAGCTATTCCTAAGTCTACACTCCTTTGTTGAAGGACAAAATGAATGCATGCGTTCATGCAGTAAATGTCTTTCCCCTTTCAGCTTCTCCTGTTAGGGGTCACCACAGTGAATCAGCTTTCACTCATTCACACAGGCACAGAGCTTTTACGCTGGATGCCCTTCCTGACACAACCCTGTGTTTTCAAGGCACAGGGAGACCCAGATAGGCAGTAGGGCGAAGGGTTCTGCCTAAGAACCCACACTGGATGACAGCGTTACAGTCCCACACCCACCCAACTGACCTAACACACAGTAAAAAACACACCAAATTCAAATTTTAATAAACTGTTTTGATCACAGCCAGCAAGTTATTCACACAAGAAAACGTTGAACTGACTGACTGACCAGCCTCCCATTACATTTAGTACTGAATCCGTTGCATAACAAATCTGTACTTTACCAATATGGTGACATCGTTCCTGCTCCTATAGTTCGGGTTGGGCAGTTTGGCTAAAATAAGCGCATGAGGAACTAGAGCACCTGGTATCAGCACAACCTGGGTTTAACCATGGTACTGAAGGGCATCCATTCTTTAGTAACACACCTAAAAAATTTCTACATAACACGTTACACTCATAGATATTTAGCTCACTGAGTTCTGTTGTGCTGTAACAATCTTACATGAGGCACTCATGGTTGTGATTTTAGCCATGCAGCTATTGTATAAGACTGTGTTTTGGTTCTAGATGTTTATACAGGTTGGTGGCGTTGCCTCATGAAGTGGTGACGGAGCAAAGGAGGGTTCTGCATGATGCTTGGAGCTGCGCTGCGACCTCCTTTTTAAAGCTACAATAGTTCCTCACAATGGATGGACCATTTCTCTTAGAAACCAATGTTTCACCAGCATCGCCAACACTCTGCATAGCCAGTTAGCTTTGCTAAGGGGACCAGAACATTGCAACCTTGCCATTACAAAACCACATTGTCAAATATTGTGGTATTATTGGAAATGTAATTAATCGTTCAGCCCAAACACACATGAACACACACACACGATGACACTCTGGGTTTAGCCATTGTTTGCTCTGAAGTCTGCGGGCGGACGGCCCATCCGGTATGCGGGCTCTTCTGTTTGTTTGGATGCTTATGTTTGTTCTTGTTTATCCATTTTCAGGGAGGTATTCCAGAAAGCAGGTTATGCTAGCTCCCACGGTAAGTTTGAGGCTAAGGAAGTTGATAACCTCAGCTTTCAGTTCTAGAAATGGAGGTATGTTTCAGGGTATGTCAAGTTGCCATGGAAACTCATGCCCTGAACATAACCTGGTCTGGAGCAGGTTTAGTTGAAGGTTAGTTTGTTTACAGAGAGGTGAAGCAGCATGCCGTGTCCATTTGAAGATGATTTAGTGGATGAAGAAGCTCAGATAATACTTTTTCCACCGTGAGAGGGTGATAAGACCACATATGGATGTTGGAAAGAAACTTTTTACTTTGATCTAACTTCATTATTTGCTTCAGTTAAGATAAATCTTTTTTTTGTTAAGTCAACTTAAAAACAACACGTAGTTTTCAGACAGTTATTTTACTTTCATTCAAATTAATTCAATTAAGTAGGTGTAACTTTGGTGCTGCTGTTAGATCGGCACTGCAAGGGATTGTGGGATATCATTCCCTCTGCCTGTCTGGACGGGTTTGGGTTTAAGTGTGGCTTTTTGACCAAATGTGTTTAGCTGTTTTACCGTGTTTTGCCGAGTTATTTTGTCCTACCATGCTTACGTCTCTGCACCTTGACAGAGAGGGAGGGAGAGGATGATGAGTTTATATAGCACCCCTACTGTTGGTTGCTGTAATGACAACGGCGGAAAATTCTTTAATCAATTCATGCACTCCGTGGATTTTTCCCCCCGTCCTTTTTATTGTTCTAAAAATGAGCATATCTGCCGGCTCAAACTTAGACATATGAGAGTTCAAGAAATATAATTAATTAAGATGGAAAAAATATTAATTGAATTGGAGTAATATGACATTAAGTTAGATAAATACGTATATTTGGGTTGTATAAACAATTATTGAGTTTTATAGACGTAAAAAATTAGGTTGAATAAATTTAACTCAATTATTTGTTACCAATAGAAATGATTCATTTAAGTTGGCAAAATTGGATAAGTTATATATATATATATATATATATATATATATATATATATATATATATATATATATATATATATATATATATGCATCTAAAGGAAAATGGAAACAAGATCAGAAACTCGTGTGTTTACTTTGTCTGTTCTTTTTCTCCAAGCAGAAACTCTTTCTTTTGATGATGCAGCCGTATTACTTTTTTGATGGACGTATAATCTTCATACGCTGTCATTAAAACCTCAGACTCCGTCTCACTGAAGTATAGCGCTTTCTTTTTTTTCTCTCCACGCGTTTCCATGGTGACTCCGTAAATCGGCGATCTATTGAGAATGTCTTTATGTACCTGCTGTGCACGTGCATAAACCCAGGGTTACCAAGTCGAGCGTAATTACGGGAACTCATATCCGGTCTTTTGGAACCGACATACCCAGAGTAAGCAAGTTCAGGCGGATTTCAGCCAGAGTTTAGGGTTAAAGTCAGGCTAGTTTAAACATGCTTCCTGGAATACCCCCCAGGACTAACAAGCTTTGTTTGCTAATCTCAAACAGCAACATCTCAGACAGGAGTTTAAAGTCTAGCCTTGGGGAGGCAGCAGCAACCCCACACCGACACACTCATAGCCAATAGCTTTCCTGTGCATTTGCTGCTCTTTTAATTAAAACCTGAGGGTATCTTTGTGGGATAGTGCCTCCCAGTGGAGCCTTATAGAGACCCCCCCCCCCCCCCCCGCTGAGTTTTTAAAAACTTTTGGATGCACCAAAGAGTTGATTCTTATCTGGGGTGGGGTGTCTTCACTCCCACTCTTACACTTTACAGGTGTGGCTCTCATTCAGCCCAGACAGCATCAGTTTCCACCACAGGTTTGTCCACATAAGTACATGATTATGGTGCGCTCTCTGTGGCGTTGAAATGTTTGGCGCCGCGGCTTCTCTCCCTCCTTTATGTGACATGTTGTTTTGCTTTCAGGTGGTTGGACTTCTGCTGTTTCAGCTGATGTCTCCAGGCTTTGGAAAGGCCTTCAAATGATCCTTCTGACTTCAGCTGCTTTCCTATCCATTTCTAATGTGGAGCACTTGAGTCTGACACAAGGGTCGTCAGAACAGAACCAGTAACACATGAAAAGCACCGTTCTCCATTGAAACCTGCATGTTCTCCACACCTCCCTGTGCTTTTCCTTTAGGCATTTGAAGGACCTGCAGAACACACCAGCGTTGTCACATACGGTACAGCCATTTTTCCATTTAGTGCCAATATTTTTTACCAACCTTGTTGCTGCACATTTGAATAGCTGTAAACAGAAACAGGCCATGCATTTAGATCTATCAGACATCTAGATTTAAATCCTATCTGTCTGATAGGTATCAGTTCGTTAATGTAAATGGCCATTCCTCTCAGTGCACTCGAGTCAACTATGGAGTCCCACAGGGCTCAGTCTTGGGACCGAT
The DNA here is from genome assembly GCF_053564925.1 of Oryzias latipes. Lineage (NCBI taxonomy): Eukaryota > Metazoa > Chordata > Actinopteri > Beloniformes > Adrianichthyidae > Oryzias > Oryzias latipes. The sequence continues at coordinate 9,936,842 of NC_136252.1, forward strand.
CCTGTTTACGCTTTATATGTTACCCCTAGGAAACATAATCAGGAAACACAGCATTAATTTTCATTGTTATGCCGACGATACGCAGTTGTATTTATCCATGAAGCCTGACCAGAATGACCAGATAGAGAAACTGAACGCCTGCATCAGTGACATCAAGACCTGGATGACAATTAATTACCTAATCTTGAACCCAGAAAAAACTGAGGTCATTATACTTGGTCCTAAAAACCTCAGAGATGCTCTGTCTGCTCAGATAGTCTCCCTGGATGGTATAAGTATAGCCCCCAATTCCACAGTTAGAAACCTTGGGGTTTTACTTGACCAGGATTTATCATTTAAGGCTCACATATCTCAGGCATGTAGAACTGCCTTTTTTCACCTGCGGAATATTGCTAAGATCAGAAATATACTTTCTAAGAGTGATGCTGAAAAACTCATCCATGCATTTGTTACGTCGAGGCTGGATTACTGTAACTCCTTGTTAGCAGCATGTCCTAAGAGTTCCTTAAGAAGTCTCCAGCTTGTTCAGAACGCAGCTGCTAGATTGTTAGCTGGAACCAGCAGAAGAGATCACATCACTCCTGTGTTAGTTTCGCTCCATTGGCTCCCAGTTGATTCTAGAATTAAGTTCAAGATCCTCCTGTTAACCTATAAGGCCTTACATGGAATGGCCCCGTCCTATATTAAGGACCTCATAGTCCCTTACCAACCAATCAGAACACTTCGCTCACAAAATGCAGGACTGCTTGTGGTTCCTAGAATTGGTAAAAGTACGGTTGGAGGTAGAGCGTTTAGCCACCAAGCCCCTGTCTTATGGAATAAACTCCCAGCTCATGTAAGAGAGGCCGACTCAGTTTCTACATTCAAAGCTAGACTGAAAACATTCCTCTTTGGACAGGCTTATTGTCAGACTAGTTAGTATTCAGAGATTATTTAACTTAATGTTAGTTTGTTTAAATTAAACTTAATAATAACTATTTCTTTTAAAAGGCTGCTAGAAGTTGAAGCTGGGGTAACTATGGTACACTGGGGTTCTGTCCTCTTTCCTTTTTTACTTCTACCCTTCCTCTCCTCTATTCTTGATCATAATTTATCATTTAGTTCTCCATGCCTCTGTTTGGTACAGTGCGATTCATGTATTGTCCCTCTTTTCCTCTCCCCTCCTGGGGAGTGGGAGTGCTTCCAGACTCTAGTTGGCTCATCCGTGCTCCAGTTCCTGACCGTATACCTCGCCTTTGCTCCTGCTCCTACACCTGGCTGTGGATCCTGCCTCTGGCTCATCTCTGGCTCGTCTCTGCTCTGTGCCTGACCGAGTACCTCGTCTCTGCTCCTGCTCCTACACCTGGCTGTGGTTCCTGTCTCCGGTTCGACTCGCGCCTTTGACTGTCCCCACAACCACGGCTGGATGAAGCTCGTCTGCTGGACTTTTATATATGTAGTTGTAGATTTAGATAAGTTAATTTTTCTCTAAGAGTTCTGGTAAATCGCCTGTCCGTCCTGGGGGAGGATCCCTCCTTCATGTGGGCACCCCTGAGGTTTCTTCGTTTTTTCCGGAATCCGGTTTTTTTGGGAGTTTTTCCTTACCGCGAAGGGGGGTCTAAGGGCAGGGATGCCAGTATAGCTTAGTCAGTTTGTTAGTTCATTTTAGTATTTTCCTATTAAACTCTTTGTATTCGTGATCCTTTTGATTTCATGTTTTACTTCGAAGCCCATCGAGACGACTGTTGTTGTGATTTTGGGCTATACAAATAAATTGAATTGAATTGAATTTACATCAGGCTTTAATATCAAACTTAAAGAGATTTAGAGGTCATGAATTATTAATGATCACTTAATGCATTTCCCTTTTTCTTTTCACAATCCAGAGGTTTTATAGTAGTTTTACAAAAACCACAGATGATCTGCAGCTTGGAAAATAGACAGGATTTTTCTCTACAGCACTCGGCTGCTGGGCTTCCTATCACGTATGTTGGGCTCTGATGTATTACAGTTTTTTGAAGACCTGTCTAGTTTTCAACCAACTTCATTCTCCTATTTTCCCAAAGTTTCTTGGACTTGCTTTCCATGTTTCTGGTACTGTTCCGATGGGCCTTGCTGCTGCAGCTGCAGAAGTCCAAATGCTCTGCATTAGCGGCCCTGCACTTTTGCCTCTTCTGGTGTTCCTCCAGCCTTAACTCTATCGCTAGCTGCTGGGACACCCTTTGTGTCTAGTTTTTGCACACCCCCCCCAATCACATGCACACCCAGAGTTCCCCAAATGCCCTTGGGAATAGGGCAGATTTGTAGTGGCGTAGCGCTGAAAAACAGACCATCCGTCAAGTCGGAGAGTGCCAATGATGCTTGTGGGGGTGGGTTAGCAGTCTGCCGTCTCGGCCAGCATCTATTTACACCCATTTTGACCGTCTGAGACGCCAAAGAGCTCCTGTAGCATGACTGCAGGTCGGTGGACGACACAAACGCGTTCTCCTGCACAAAGGCTGGGTTTGGTTCCTCCTTTCCTCCGTCTCTTCCAGCACTGCTTTATTTTTCCAGCATAAAAACTGATGGAATAGTTATTGTTTGTTAGTCTTAGTGAACCTCCATGCTGTGTAACTATAGATGATCCGTCAGTCTAATATAACTGAACATACTGAAAATAGAGATGTGAAATGCACTACCACCCGCTGTTTGTCAGATTCCAGTTAATCTGTTTGTTTGTGAGCAGAAGAAGACCCAGGCTGGGGAACAATGACACGTCTCTTCAAGTGCTTTGCAAGGTTTGACTGAGAAAAAAGCTTGCATGGTAGAATTTCCAAAGGGGTGGCCCTCAGATGGGGGCGGCTATGAGTGTTTTAGACAGCATTTCAAATCCTTCTGCAAAACAGATGTAATCCTTATCTTCTCCCCACACAAAAGAAAGGTTCTTTTCCTTTAAAGTGATCTGCAGCAAAGGTCGTCTGAGGTTTCAGCAGAAGCCTTAAAAGTGAACAATGAGCCGGCTCAATCCACTGCTCTGCCTTACAGTGTATTGGGAGCAGCGCCTAATGTGTTAACAAGCATCTTCTGTGACAAATCCATGTGAAGCATGCTGGAAACCTATTTTCATGAAGGCACTGGTCTGCTGTCTAACTTCAGCAGCTGAGACAAAGAAGAAAGGAGGCACTGAAGGTCTGCTTTGCTGTGAGAACAGAGATTCACGATTCATGGCAGTAACATGGCTGGAAGCACTTACACGGTTTAAGCCTCAGCCTCTACTGCCCTTATGGGTGGATCAGGGTTGTCTGTGGGCGAAAAATCCAAAAGGTCCTGGTTGCTTTGTGTCTTACCCCCCCCCCCCATTTTTAGTCATAAAATACTGTTGTTGTTTTTTGGTTCTAAAACAAACGTTTAACTGGTGACCCCAACAGTTACGCTTTTATTTCTTTGAATTTAAAGCGTAAAAACTTTAACTCCAGAGATGTCTCTGTCAAAGCCTGCTGTGCTCTCACCGTAACTCCTTACGCGATCAACATAAACCAGCTGATCAGCAGAGAAAAGCGGTTTAAAGCGGCTTTTACTAATATTCATATAAAGTGTTGCATACCGGTGCAAAGCTGCTTCTCTACGTGACAGAAGACACAGATTCATGTTGATTACATTAATCGTTGAAAAGTTACGGTTGTCAAGGAACGTAAACACTGGAGCTAAATCAGATTTTACAAATCAGAACACTTTTGTTAGTATCCTTTTCGAATGGAATAAAACGATGACTGATTTAATTTATTTTAATTCGATTTCCGACCCCACCCCCCACTTAAGGAAAGCAATAAGTACAAACGGCAGACAACTTAAAGCAAATTTTGCTTTTATTTAATCAAATGCAAGACAAATGTAACTCCCATTTCTGGGATGAATAATAAATAAATGAACACACTTGGAATCAAAGTCCCAGCTGTGTTTTAAGTCACACTTTGTAGTCTAGACCAGTGTTTTTCAACCTTTTCTGAGCCACGGCACACTTTAAGGTTAAAAAAAATCCCGCGGCACACCAGCATCCAAAAATGAAAAAAAAAAAGGAGAAACTCATAGTCTGTATTGATCTACAGCCCCTCCACAATCTCACATGCATTTTTGTGATAATTATTGCAGAAAAAGCTGGAAGCTGCAGCTGTTTTTCTAAAAGATGCAATAAAAGTTAAGTTAGAAGATGTAAAAACAGTTTGAAGTGTGTTCGTTGTTTTCAAGACGTTTAACAACAGAACTCCTTTTACGCTGTCACTCTCACAACCCAATGCATCATGGGAGATGTAGTGCATAAAAACGGCCGGCGGAGATCGCTTTTCGGAGCTTCATGGTTTTGTTCACTTGTTCCATGGTCTGATACCGGATTCTGTGGAAAGCTACACCGCTAAAGACGAGCTTTAGCTGCTATTTTTATTAGAACTGAGCGACTTTACGAGCTAAATTGGGACAAGGAAGTGAAGACTTTAACCACTTCTGATTGGTCAGACTGATGACATGTGATTAAGCCTTCATGAATGATTGGTGGAGACAGGTAAAGGGGCGGGACTTTTCCTAAATACAGCCGGAGCTGCAGCTGAATCGCGCTGCCGTCATTCTTATCAAAATGTCTTTAATAAAATAAAATAAACGCAAAGAAAAAGTATTTTACGATCTTTTATATTCCTAACTTCTCAGTGTTTTATCAGGGCCTGTTTGGATGAACACAGAGCTGAAATCCTGGAGATGGGAAATGTTTTTAGATCAGTTAATGAGGGCAATTTCACACGGCACACTTGACCATCTCCCACGGCACACTAGTGTGCCGCGGCACACTGGTTGAAAAACACTGGTCTAGACTAAAGGGAGACAAACATTCACCTTGAGAGTAGCACCATTTTCTAAAGAATTAACAATACAGCTCATATCTGGGGTCTAAGGTTTCAATTAAATTAATAAACCCCGTCCACAGGTCCCATGTCTTTAGCTATATGCAAAGCGACCGCTTCTGTGTTGAAGCAGCAGGAGTCGCGGTCAACCGCATCCCATACCAGTTCCAAACAACTGATGATTTTATTCCTTTCTTGGGAACAAACTTCCCACTCTCACTGGTAGCCATCCTGTTGCTTGCTGTTTCCTGAGTGCTATGACGTTGTTGTTTGTCGCTTGTGAAACTAACGCTACGGAAGGTCTGGGAAGCCAAAAATGCGCCATTGCAAAAACTCGATTTAGTTATTTTTTAAATCGCCCGTAAGGGAACCCCCCGAGAGACATTTTTCTATGAGCATGCAACAGGGGACAGGTTGTTGTGAATACTTATACAACACAGGGTAAGTAAGTAAAGGTGATTTTGTGAGACGCACGTCACACAGATTTTTCTTTTTTTTTCTACCCCCAAATCCTGGGGACTGCACAAGCAGCTTGTTAGCACTAGCTGCGTTCACATGGACAAAAGTAATCGGAATGAATGCCTGATCGGAAGAAAAATGCGTCATGTAAACACGCCGTTCAGAATACTCTGCCCCATCAGACACGTTCGGATCAAAATTTCTTTCCGATTGAGATAGGTGGGTTATGACGATTGTTGATCCGACCGTGGTGCACGTAAACAGTTTATTCAGATCGTGTGTCACTGCTGCTCTGGTTTAACGTCATGCATAGACGGGGTTTCGCTCCAGAGAAGGCTTTGGAGCGCAAGCAGGACCGACCGGCTGCTCCGCGCCAGTGAACTTGTCTGTGAGCACAGCAGCCAGACTTATAGCCCTCTTGTCCAAATGATTTATTCCGACCGAAAGTGTGACGCATGTGAACGTTTGTTATAATTGGAAAAAGTTTTTCTGGGCCCATGTACACGGTTGAATTCTAATCCGATCATTGATCCGATCAAGGAATTTTGCACATGTAACCGTGGCTACTGTTCACATGAAACGTGCGCGCTCCTTACATGTAAGCCGAATGATTGAAACAAGGAAATCAGACAATTAGAGTGTAGTTTGTGTGGACATCCTTACAGGAGTCATACAGACACTTGAGCTCCAGTACTCACCCCTTACTGACGGTTAGTGCAGGGCTGGCCAACCCTGGTCCTCAAGAGCCAATTCCCGGCCTGTTTTCCATCTTGATGCTGACTACCTAGGTCAGGTGTGTTTAGTCAATCAGGATGTGGAATCACTTGAGTCAGCCAATCAGCAGCAAGCTGGTCAGGGAGGACTGGAAAACAGGCAGGGTTGTGGCTCTTGAGGACCAGGGTAGGCCAGCCCTGGTCTAGAGTGCAGTGTAAGAGCCCCGTACGACAGCAGCATCCGTATGTCAATAAGTACCTGCAAGTTTCATTAGCCTTTTCAATATGCTTACCACACGCAGGACAATCATACATTATATTTTTAATGAACCTCAAAGGAATTTGCGAGACACACTTGCACTTCTCTTAAAATGCGGTCAATCGTCTCTACGATCCTCCATAAGCCCGTAGACCCCAAAAACCCACAGCATCCGGGCAGGTCCACCCCCGTATGGTTGCATGTGACTACGATGATCACCTTGTTGTGGTTTCAGTCAAATGCAGTCAGATTTTTAACATTTGGATGTCCACAAGTTTGTTTGGTTTCAAAAAAGATGATCATCCTTTTCATTGAGTAACTTTTTCCACCCTCCAAATATTCACACCTTTTCATTTGATGGTATGTGGAGACTCCTGCCTGTAACTGATGGCTTCTTCTTGTTGCTTTCACTACCTCATGATCAGCAGGTGCACACATTGCTGCTTTTACCTGTGCTGCAAGCAAGAAAGGAAGGAAGAAAAGCTGTCAGCACTGGGGTAGTAACTAGCAGTTATGCTGTTACCCCAAACCCATGACTGACATCCTTTCAAAGGAGGTAGGTCGCATTAACAGCAGGAGGTTTGATTTGGTTTGCTGGTTCTTAGAAAGGTGTGAAAACTCACCTGCAGACCAAACATGTGAACGCTGCACCCCTTGAGTGTGACGTGTCTGTTTACTTCAAGGGGAACTAAAGTGTGGAGGTGAAGCAAATGCTGTAAATAATGGAAGTGCAGCAGATAATTCAAACAAAAGAAGCAGGACTCGAGAAAAAATGATAAAATGTTGAACAAAGTCAAGAGGGCGTAGAGACTTATGAATGCAATGTTTCAGAGGATTAGAGAGACGAGTCGGTTTCTGTTCTTGCCTTTTCCCCCTCTTGGTCAGATATTAGAATAGGATAGTTTAATTGTCATTGTACAGAAAACAATGACGCAGCGCCCTTGTGCAAAGAGTGCAAAAAAAGAAAACAGTATATGTATGTCTGTATGTATAAGAGGCAGCAAACCACAAATATATAAAACAGTTAGAAATATGGTGCTATTTTCTGTCCACATTCAGGGCTGAGATAGAAGCTGTCTCTTAGGCCTGTTTGTTTTTGTGCGTGTTGACCTGCATCGCCTCCCAGAAGGCAACAGGTCCAAGAGGTGGTTGTCCGCGTTGGAATCTGTCTTTGGCGATGCTATGGGCTTTATTTAGGCAGCGAGAGGGGTAAATGTCAGGCAGAGGGGGCAGAGAGCAGCCGATGATTTTTTTCTACTGTCCCAACAACCTCCATCGACCTCTTCTTCACCAGGGGCGGGCCAGGTAGTTTGGCCCGCCTCAGTCATTGGTTCCCTTCTGAGAGAACCGTGTGTGAAACTTAAGAGTTGCTTCCAGTGTGAAGCAGCCTGGACCTGCATCCAGTCACTGAACATCCAGGACGCTTGGATCATCCTGATTTATGGTGGACATGCAATCAATGCACTCAGGACCTGCAAGAAATTAGCTGAGCTGTCAGCATTAGCTCTACTAGTTTCCTTATGACTGTTGTTGGGGGGGTTTAACCCCCCCAGCAGAGACTTTCTTTACATAAGATAACAAAAAATAGCTAAGATTAAAGCAGAGGCGGAGCAATGATGACTGTTTCCGAGCTGCAGCGCAAGATTAGGTTTAAAAAAATATGCATCTGTGTGTGTGTGTGTGTGTGTACAGACCTGACTGCAACAATGTTTGTCAGTCTGTACATCAACATCTTTGTGTTGACAGGCTAGGGGGGTCTTGCCCTTGATGCTAGCACCCCCCTCACAGGCAGATTACAGACAGACTAGACACAAAGGACCCTCATGCCTCCTCACATGGAGAGGGGGGGGGTTGCCTGTGTGATACTGCAGAATCATCATACAATTAAAAAAAACAACATTATCATCAACAATTACCTTCAAGTTTGTTTCTATGTTGCTTCCTCTGCAGGAGAAGCAAAATTCATGTTCTGTTTTTTTTAATTATCAGAGTGGTTCCACTGAAAGTTACATCCTGCCTTAGTGTGAATTCTGTCTCTATTTAAAAGAAATAGAAGAAAAGTTGGAGAAGTTGCACTCAGTAGTCACCTCATTTACTGTGGTGAACCTCTGCAGAAGAGGAAAACATTCAAAGCTGAAGACAGATGTGACTAAAGTGACCTTTCGCTGGATTTCCCTTCTCATTTGAACACGCAGCAAGTCAGCCAAAGCCTATGTTTCAGTTTAAGTGACAGAATGTAAAAACATTTCCAGGAAAATCACATTGTTTGATTTTTAAAGAATTTATTTGTATTTTGAAGCCGAACATAAGTGTTTCTCTCCTACAAAGAATCAGAAATTCTGTTCCTCACAGACTTGAAACGTATTCTTTAGAAGCCCTTCTACCCTCCACTGGTTACCTGTATTAATTTCACCTGTTTGAACTGGTTATCTGTAGAAAAGACGCCTGCCCACACCCTTAGACAGTCAGATTACAACCGCTCTACCAATACCAAAGAGCTGTCAAAGGACACCAGAGACAACATTTAGACCTGAACAAGACTGTTGATGAACCAATCTACAATAAGCAGCAGCTTAATGAGAGGAGATCAACTGTTGGAAATATTATTAAAGAATGGAAGAAATACAAGATCACTGATGATCTCCCTCCACCTGGATTTCTATGACAGATCTCACCAGATGGAACAAAGATCTGGAGAACGGTGAGGAAACAGATGAGAACTGATCAGTGACCTGAAGAGAGCTGGGACCACAGTAACAAAGGTTACTATAGTAACAAACAACCTTGTCATGGGTTCAAATCCTGCAGAGCTCCAAAGGTCCTTCTGCTTAAGGCAGAAAATGTCCAGACCCGTCTAAAGTTCTTCAGAGAGCATCTGGATGATCCAGAGGAGGACTGGGAGAAGGTCATGAGATGAGACCAAGATCTCTTTGGTTTAAACGCCACTCACCGTGTTTGGAGGGACGAGAATGCTTTCCAAAAAACACCATGCCCACTATAAAGCATGGGGGTGGAAACATCATGGTGGGGGTGGTTTTTCTACAAAGGGGACAGAACGACTGATCTGTACGAAAGAAAGGATAAATGGACCCATGTGTGGAAAGATTTTGGAGAGAGATCTCCCTCCATCAATGAGAGCATTGAAGATGAAACATGGCTGGACCTTCAACCATAACAGTGATCCCAAAATCATCACCTGGGTAACAAAGGAGTGGCTTCACAAGACACATTCAAGGTTCTGGAGTGTCCTAGCCAGTCCCTGGACCTCAATCTAACAGAGAATCTGTGGATGGAGATGAAAGTCTGCTTTCCAGCAACTGCCCCAAAACATCACAGCTCTGGAGAAGATCTGCATGGAGGAATGGACCAAAAATAGCAGCTACAGTGTAAACCTGCTGAAGATTAGGATTACCTTATGAAGTATTGAGGTGAACGATTGACCAAATACTCATCAATTCTATATAACCTCTTAAACAATCGTACAATAGGATTTCGAGGGTTGTTTCTTCCCATTCTGTCTCCCACAGCTGAAATCTTTCGAGGATGAACATGACAGCTTCTTAAGAGGAACAACTTGCAGAATCAGCAACCGAAAAATACTTTTTGAGCCCCACCATAATGATGTGGTTCAAGTTAGAATCAGGAGATTTTTGGCCCCTCCCCTCACACAGCTGTGTGCGTTAAGCTTAAGAGCAGGCTGACCTCCAGACGGTGTAATACCACAACGACAACTTCACCTGACAGGGACTCTGAGCCCTGCAACCGCAGAAAACAACCCTGTTCCAGGGCTCTGCAGAAGAATCCTGCTGGGTGGGCAGAGGTTTGTTTTCCTGGCCGTGACACTGAAGGCTGGGATCTCTCCATGTTTGTTGTGTGAATGAAGGAGGAAACAAGGCCACCCTGCTTCAAAGGACTGAAAAAAGGAGACCCCGACTAGAGCTCTTTGATTGAACCATCAAAGCATGAGCTGCATTTCTCAGGCTCTCACGGTCTGCATGACAACACCGCCGACCAGCAGAGCTCTGCTCAAAGCAGACAGCTTCTACAGTACGACACGAGCATTTCAACCCACTCCTGAATAGAGCTGCACTCCAGCCGGAGAGAAACACAGAAACATCTGAGGAGCGTGCAGCCATGCTTCTCCTCTTGGACCCAAAATGAGGCCTCCTGCTGTCTCTGGCCGTTTTCCCTGGAGGAGTCCGTCTGCAGGACACGCACACACCCACACACGGACACTTCTTGGTTACATTGTGGCATCAGCACAACCACACTGCTGCCAAATCAGAATCTAATCTCCTGTGTTCACCTCATGTTGCCCAGTCCTGGCCTCAACCCCAGTGAAAATTACACAGCACTGTAACTCTGTCTGTGGTCTGTCTGCAGCTCTGCTTACATCTGTGTTGGTGCATGTCAATCTACTCGCCTGCCTCCCTGCCTGCCTGCATGTCTGTCTGTCTGCAGAGCTGTCCCAGTGCACACAAGCCCTCTCCGTCTGCCTGCAGCGTCTGCCTGCCTCAGCCATAAAGAGCAACATCTGCAGCGGCTCAGGCAGACAGCGACGCTGCGCAGAGCTGATAATGATAGGTGGTGTCAGGAGGCAGACAGACATAACACCATTCCAGCGTTTCCTGTCTGCTCTGACAGGAAAACTATTTAACCCTCTCCTCTCACCGCGCGGCCTGCGCGCGCGCGCGTACTGGGGATCAGAGTGATGCTGGTGCGGCTTCTTCCGGTCTTGTTCAGTGCTTGGTTGGTTTCTGGTCCAATAAGACTGGATCCAGACCGGGACAGACTAAGTGACCGGTGGTTACCCCAAAGTTAGCAGACTGACCGGCAGTCCTCACAGGCAACTTGACCGGAGCAGCGCGCGGCGGCGCTGGACCGTCTCCGTCTGTTGTGCGTCTGAATCAAACTGAATAAACCGTACAATCGTGCTGGGTTTTTAGGTCAGAACCCGTCCCCGGAGCCGCTCGCGCTACTCACATATCTCCATCTCCCGGGGCTGGGAAGCCGTGCAGTTACAGGAGCAGGTGACATTGGAGTTGCCGGAGCCGCCAGAGGCCGTTCCGTTTTGCATGGGGCTGGGCTGCCCGGGACACTGCTCCGGGGAGAGAGCCGCCGCTGCCGCCGCCGCCGCCGCCACCGTCGGATGCCCGACGGAAACCACAGAAAACTTCCAGGCAGCGGCAGCAGAGTTCGCTGCTGCCGGTAACTCCCGACACTGTCGCAGTCACATCCACGCCTGCCGCCTCACGCCATTCTTCTGCGGGGGGGAGGCTCGAGAAAGAGTCAGAAAGCGGTGCGAGGATGAGCTGTCGGTTGACGCATTTTTTATTTGTTATTTTTATTATTTTAGATTTTCCGCTCCTCTTCCGCTGCTCGGAGCAGCTGTCCCTCCTCTTCTGGAACGGAGAAGACACAGCGGGCTCAGGCCCCGCCCACAGCGGACAGGCTGCTTCTGCGACCAATCAGATGTATCCATGGAAGGTTGTGGGAGCATGCTGCGTTCAAAACCATAGAAATTTACAGTACTGGTGATGTGACTTTCACAAGCAGAGCGAAAGGTTTGCCGCAAAGGTTAGAATTTTGGAATTTTGAAAGGACAGCAAAAACTGAATGTAGAAATGTCAAATTTCTCTTTTGTTGTTTGTATAAAAACAACAAATAGAAGACAACAATAGAAAATAAAGAAAGTACATTTACTGGGACTGATCTGATTAACACATGTTCAGCTTGATAGGCAGCAAAATAAAATAAAAAAGTTATTTCTTTGACTTTAAGTCTAAGATTAAAGTAAAAAGGAGTAAAAATTTATTTTCTTGTTTTACCTTCCAAGATGAAAGGCAAACAAGTAGATGAGGTGGGATTTATTAAGCATCTTTCCAATCCTTTTTTGTTAAAGCTTCTTTTCTTTGATGGTAACTGCCCACAAATATGTTTATTTTCTTATTTTACTGATCAAAGATAAACTTGAAACTTCAGAGAGGTTACAGACTCAGTTAAAGTACAATCAAAACACAAGTTCCGCAGCTAAATTGATAAGATTGAAGCTGATTTTTGTGTTAAATATTTCAGAGGAGACAGAAGTGGTTTTACCTTTGAAACAATATCAGCGCTTCTTCAAATAACCACCAGGGTGTGGATGCAGATATGATCACATTCACATCAACCTTGACAGCAAAAATAAATATTTGAAAGCAAAAAAATGAAACCTTTTGTTACTCCACAGCTATTTTCTAGTTACAACAATACAAATGTCAGTTTTAATCAAATTAGAATATGAGATTGTGAAAAAATGGGATGTGGTGTTTTGATGGCCTTGGAGGTGTGCATTTGGATCCAATGAAACACAATTATTTTGTGTAAAACATGAATGGATTTGCTCTTCAGCCGACTGACACTGGAAGTATTCCTGATTCAGTGAGACCGACAGCATTTTCTGTGAATACATTCAGCAGAACAGACCATCCCGCTCCGATCAACGGTGGATTTTTCCCATGTTCCTCCATAGTGGGTGCACGGCCAAAACTTGCATCCTGATATGGCTCATTAAATACGGCGATATGTCAGTTTGGTTTTCAAATTGCAATTTGAAAATGCAGTTTGAAATGAAAAACTAAACAAATGTAGAAAAACCAAATCATTTCTTTAGAACCCTTTTCCGTACTAGACATGAGTTGCTCATCTTAATATCTATGGAGTGAGAAATCTGTCAAGAAGAAACATATTCATAAAGACAAACTTTGCCAAAATATGAATACAACTTTTAGTTTTGAAATGTTTGAAAGAGATTTTTCTTTGTTTTGCATACGACTCTTGCAAATCTTAAAATATACAAAATCTCCCGTTAACAAACTGTCAAAAATAGGTCACGGGGTCACAGGCAAATACATCGAGTCCTGAAACATTGATTCCACTATTGTAAGTGAACTTGCTTACTTGAGTTTTTTTCTTTTCCCGCACAGTTTTTCCAGACTAAAACCGTGCAATTTTAGCTAAAGTTAACTGCAGTATAGCTAAAGTGATGCTCGCTTTTTTGAGGAATTACTCAGGAGACTGTTGCAGTAACAACTGATGATCTCTGCGAGTCAGTAGAGGCTGGGGGGGGCAGAAGGGTCCGATCACCTCCAGTATTTTTTAGGTAGGGTGGGGAGAGACTCATGTTTCACTTCCCTGTTGTAGGGGGCATCAGCCAATGGGGAAAGTGTGTTGACAGGACCAACCTTCAGGTGACCTCCTGTGCCAGACTTTAGTTTGGACACACATGTGCAGCACAGAGGTAAGACCCCCACTAAAAACCAACCAATGCCCCCCTCCCCTGAATCTTTACACAAAGCGAGGCACACAGTCAAACCCAAAGACAGGGCAGTCGGCAGTCTATTAATAAACCAGTTTGTGGAAACTTTAAAGCGGCTGTGAATTCTGCGTTGGGGAGTGAGACCACAAAACCAATAGGTTTGCTTTGACTTAAACCTGTGCAAGTGTCTGCACTTGATGTATTTAATTAATAAATATTATCATCATAACCACCCCCCCCATCCATGACGACTGTACTCCCTGGATTTGAAATGCGATAACTCCTTTTGTGGCCGTCTGTCAGTGAGCATGTAAGGCCTGAGCCCCTCCAAGCGCTCCTTAAGTGCAGCTAAAAGAAGAGCAGCTTCTCCTCAGGGCTGAGTGCATCGTATTTGTCTACTATTCAATTTAATTGGGCCCTTAAGGCCCCCGGCGCAACAACAAACCAACATTAACAGCCAAGGACTCCTTGCGGATCTTCCCCATGTCCATAGCGGGGGGAGGAGAAAACTTCGTGATCACATCGTCAGAAAACTCTCAGGATTGCTGTTCATTCAAATTTTTGCTGGAAAACTGCTTGGATGAAAATAAAATGAATACTAAAAGGAATATTTGCATGAAGTGGTATAAAATGGTCTGAAAACAACTGATCAAAGTAATGCTTTTTACTGGCACACCTGATGCAAATTCCGTTTCTGTCTCTGCTCCACTTGCTTGTCTTATCTGGAGGTCTCACTTCATGTGTTTAGCACATTTGAGACCCATCACAGGCACTACCAACTGGAGACAGCTGGGTCAGATACTGTAAACCCCCACAGAGGATGATGTGAGCATCACCTCTGCAATTTTCTGTACTATTTTACAAGAACTGTCCTTACTATGCACCAAACTCTACATTCGTCCTTCCATTAATGGGCAAAAATGGAAATACAAGCATCAGATTTATAACACAGGTCAATGAGGAGCAATGTGGAGTTCTTCTGTCTACTTTAATGCCTGCAGGTAAGGTGAGAACCAAACCTGCAACCCTGCGATCAGAGGTCGACCACTCTACCTCTAAACCACAGTCTCTTAATCACATGTATGGTGGCCCTGAAGGACAAATCACACCAATAAATCAGTCAAAGCAAAGATATTTCAAAGGTCACAATAACAATTAAAAAAGCAAAACAAGTAATGAAAAACCAACACTACATTTCAGAAACCAAAACACAATGACGATTTATCGTATTTCGGGCAGATACTCGCTGCAGTGTTTTACAGGTAAATACCCTAGGGCGGTTCAGTCAATTAACTCACCTGCTCAGCGTCCTATTTAAGCCCAGGTGCGCAGTCGTTCATTCTCTTTCTTACCTTCAGCGCTCATTCTTCGCCGGTCTCCGAGCCCGCGGGTCTCCTTCTCTTTCGGCGTCTTGCTGTGGTCCCCTCGTCCTTCGGATGGATGATCCCCATTTTTCTGATGTGGGGTTTTCGTTTCGCCGCGTCTGCTCTCCTTTTGCGGCGATCAGCTGACAGCGCACAGCGCGTTCGTTTCGCCGCGGTCGCGTGCATTTGCAGGGGGTGTGCTTTCCGCGATGTTCGGGATGTCCGTGCCCCCCGATCAGGAGCAGTCCGGGTCTTCTCGTCTGCCGTGGTCACCCCAATTATCTACGGTGAGCATCATGCGGTTCTTTCCCGTGTAGTTTTCTAAGGCTGCGTTTTGCTTCCTGTTTACTTCAGTGACGTCACGCCCCTAAGGACCCTGGGAATTGTAGTTTTGACTCATGGTCCTTCATGATGCACTTCTGATTCCTTTTCTGCTGCATAGTTCGGCGTCGTCCGGTTATTGTTTCAGGGGTTGTGGGGTCTCTTCTGTGGTTGTGAAGGCTGGCGGTCCTCGTTTGGACAGGTTTCTCATGCTGGCTGAATTTTTTTGTGGATTTTAGCATTTTTTCTGTTGCTGTTTTGTTCTTTGGGAGCTGAGTGTGAATCTTGACTGTTTTTAATTCGATGCTGGCTTTATTATTATGGCAGTTCTTCTGTTTATTTTCTTCGTTGTTGTAGCTGCTGGTTAGTCAGAATGTGAAGCAGTGTCTCTTGGACCCGTCTCTGCTCTGTGGACATTTTCCCTATGATTGGTCTCTCTTATGCAGCGTCTTTGGCTCATTTTATTCACTCAGTGATCCTCGTTCGTTGCCCCCGCACCTTCTGCATCTGGTTCTGCTCCGCCCGTTTTTTCCCTGCTCTGTGTACCCCAGTGGGTCCTGCCCTGGCTCAGGGACTTGCGTCGGCCGCATTGGTGAGTGTGTTAGTCTCGTCGCGGCCTTGTTTTCTCGGCTGGACAGTTAATTTGTTATTCTCTCTCTGGTTTGGAGGTTTGTGGGGGCTATGTGATGGATTCTTCCAGGGCATCGTTTTCAAAGCCGCCACTGAGGGTGGCCCCTGGGAAGTTTTCAGGTTGACGTGACTTGATCTGGACCTGTTAGCGCCTCGCAGTTCATCTTCTGGGCATCAGTGGCCTGGTTCCCCATGCGCCTTCAGGATTGGTATATATTTTCTTCAGCTCCCCATGCTGTCTCCACGATTTTCCTCCGAAAGCGATATAAGGCTGAGGATGACTGTTATCACTGATGGTTTCACTGTTCTGCCTCTATGCCTCTCAGTGGCGTCTCTTGGCCTTCAGTTGGCGCTCGAAGTATTTGTCGGTTTACCTTTCCGCTGTCGTGGCAGTCCTCATAAAATCGACTTTATTATCTGAAGCCCTGTCCTGGATATTTGTAGGCGATGGGTGCCCTTCATTTTGCATGTTATTGATGATTTCTTGGTGGCCAACTTTCCTCTGTATCCCTGGTCTTTTGAATCTCTGTGGAAAACTTTATTTTCAAATCTGGGTTTCCACGTTGTCTATAATGTATGGTTCTCCACCCATCCGGATTTGTTTTTTCTTCTGTGGATTTGGGTGGTTCATTGATGCTTGTCTCTCCATTATGTCATCTCTAGCTTTTGTGCAGCATGTCGTTTATTCAAATTTTGGTTGAATATGATTTGTCAATGATTGGGCCACCTGACATTTGCTGTAGCTTTGGTCCTATGGTCATCCGTTCATCTTGTGTTCTTGTTCTGGGTAGTTTGATCCTGGGCCCCGTGTTCCTGTTCTGGATTTTTGTGTTTTGTGTTTGATCTTTCCCCCTCTATGCTTGGAGTGGTTTTGTTATGATGACTGACGTGTCTTCAGGCTCCCTCCACTTGTTCTTCTGAGTCTGCGCCTACTGGTTTGGGGGAAAAGGATTTAAGAAGAGTGGTTTGTGTTTGTCCGGCCGCCAGAATCCACAGCTCTGATGGTTTTAAGGGGTCGTCCGGTTATTTAATCCTTGGAGATTATATTAAGGCTGTTTCAATATTGAATGATAGTATTGTGTCATCGGTTGACTTGGTTAATGTTTAAACAACACCTTGAGCAACTTCTACCCTGAACGTAGGAAATATATCACATGCGCTCTCACGCTTAGTTCAAGAGTTAAATCTTGTGTCCACAAGTCAGTCTTCTATCTGCCTTGCTTGAGCAGATGACACTCTGCTAGATGCATCTCCATTTAGAGGCTTGTTTGACTCCACCTCTAAATGCTTAAGGTTCAGTCTAGCAAAAATACTATCAAAACCTATGATCCCTCATGGCTCTCAAGTTCTCTTTTGCAGTATTCAGACGCCCTTGGCTAATTAAAATTTTAGTAGTCTGTACTTTGTTGTCCACCAATTTGAGAACCACTAATATAAAATCCTGCTGAGCTGTAATCCTTTGCTACGTGGGATGTTGACCTTCCTCATCTACAAATCTCCTTGGCTACTCTTCCCATCACCTACTCCTCGATGGCCTCCTGAAGGTGCGTCCCTCTGAAACTGTCAAAGTTTACTTTTCTTATCATTTGATTATATAAAAATTGGTGTTAAGATTTCGTGCAGGTTATACATTTCACTATCATTTCACTGTTGGAATTTGTAATTATGGTGGTTTCTAGGGTGCGATAAATCCACAATGGGTCTTTACCTTAACTATCTACTAAATTTCACTTTCTCAGATTTGTTCTTTAAAAGCACTGTTATTTAATTTATCTCAATCATTTTGAAACTGATCAGTTTCTGGGTTATTTATATATTCTTGTCAAGACTAATACTGCTTTGTATTTATCTATGCATCACATCCTGACCCTGCGAACCCCCTACGCCCCGATCAGCTTCTCCGTTTCCAGGAAATTATGTCACCCATGCATTCCTTGATCTGGTGCTGCAAAGATGACTGCTCGACGTACCTATTGCTGCACTGAAAGTGACGGAGCGGTGGACCTCCTCTGCATTCCAATGACACTTCTGACTGAATTAATTAATCAATGTCAACCGCAGAATGAATGTAAATTATTCGATTATAGATGTTAAAAGAAAATTATAGCCAGGTGGAAGCCTCAAAATTTAGGATGTTCTAAGTTGTATCATAGTATGCGCGGAGCTCGAATCTGATTCTTAAGTTCATTTGTTTATAGTGTGCCAATGAAGCATAGTAATTATGGGCGTTGAACTCGTTCTTAATATTTGGATGGAACCTCAATTAAATGGATGTTCCTTGAGCGCTTATAATTGGTATGCCAAATGGAGAAAATTATAGCTATTAAGCTCGTTCGTGGGACTTTCGTTGGGAGCTTCGAAATAATGGATGTTACTTAAGCGCGTGTATATAGAATTGCCAAAATGGAAGAAGTTTATGGCCATCAAGCTTGTTCTTAGTTTAATAGAAGTTGAATAATGGCTGTTAAGCATCTCATAATACGCCATCGGAAGCTTTGGATTGGATGTTAAGTTAGTGTCTCATACGGGTTGTTTGGCGGTTTAAATTATAGTTCTGCACAGCGTTTTGCGGAAGTGAGCTTACGTTCTAAGATCAGGTATGAGATTTAATGTTGGGTCCCCTTTTATTTCTTTCCCTCTCTCTTTCAGATAGTATGTTCCTCGTGGTTTCCACGAACAGGAGCGACCCTACGGTCAATGGTGCCGGGTCACACATAGCAGATCCTCTAGATAGCATGTTCCCTTCGTGGCGCTGTACTCGAACGGGGCAGCCCAACGGTCAATGGTGCCGGGTCACACATAGCAGATCCACTAGATAGCATGTTCCCTTCGTGGCGCTGTACTCGAACGGGGGCGGCCCAAATGGTCAATGGTGCCGGGTCACACATAGCAAATCCACTAGATAGCATGTTCCCTTCGTGGCGCTGTACTCGAACGGGGGCGGCCCAACGGTCAATGGTGCCGGGTCACACATAGCAGATCCACTAGTTAGCATGTTCCCTTCGTGGCGCTGTACTCGAACGGGGGCGGCCCAAACGGTCAATGGTGCCGGGTCACACATAGCAGATCCACTAGATAGCATGTTCCCTTCGTGGCGCTGTACTCGAACGGGGGCGGCCCAAACGGTCAATGGTGCCGGGTCACACATAGCAGATCCACTAGATAGCATGTTCCCTTCGTGGCGCTGTACTCGAACGGGGGCGGCCCAAACGGTCAATGGTGCCGGGTCACACATAGCAGTCATACTGGGAAATGAAATGAAAATGGAATGCTGCCAAAAACACACCCCATTTTATTACACACTGATTATACATTCACATTTTTCTTCTTCTGGATGATTTTAGTGTTGGGGGTTTTGTTACCCGAAAGTGTTATGGAAATTTCTCATGGAATTGAACGGAGCCTTATGCCAAACGAAAATATGTGAATGCCAACTTAAAGAATGTGGAAAATGTCAAATAAATATTTCTTACTGCAAGAGTTGTCTGACTGAAATGACGATTTATCGTATTTCGGGCAGATACTCGCTGCAGTGTTTTACAGGTAAATACCCTAGGGCGGTTCAGTCAATTAACTCACCTGCTCAGCGTCCTATTTAAGCCCATGTGCGCAGTCGTTCATTCTCTTTCTTACCTTCAGCGCTCATTCTTCGCCCCACCCTCCTCCCCGGCTTCCACCTGTGGGCTCCGTAAAGGGGGGGTTTTGTTACCCGAAAGTGTTATGGAAATTTCTCATGGAATTGAACGGAGCCTTATGCCAAACGAAAATATGTGAATGCCAACTTAAAGAATGTGGAAAATGTCAAATAAATATTTCTTACTGCAAGAGTTGTCTGACTGAAATTCCAAAAAAGAATGAAATGGAATAAAAATGAAACACTTTAGAGAAACAAAAGTAATTTCCAGAAATCTAAATTAAATATTTAAAAACTAAACACAAGAAGAAACTGTAAAAGATAGGTACTATGGGACATCCCTGACTAGATGAGGACATTTGTTCATCAAGTGATACTGGATACGCTCCATCCTAATCCTAAAACTTTCATTAGTGTGCGGACATCGAGGATGCATTTGAAAAAAAAACATTAAAAAAAATCAAATGTTACAATCCAATCAGCAATGTCCCATAGTTCCTACCTTTTCTGGTTTCTTATTGATGTTGTTGACCTTTTGGCATACCCCTTCAGGAGTCACCACAGCCAAACAGCTTTCACTGATTCACACAGGCAGTTTAGCTGACATTGTTTTCACCTGACGCGACCCTGTATGTTATCAGTTATCAGTATGTTATAGGCCCACAAGACTGGGGGCCTATGCACATGCCTGCACATGCATGCATACACACAAACTCACCTGCTTCCACACACATCTAGGGGGAACCAGAATTGGACCCCCTTGTAGCTACATAGTCATAGAAAGGGTCTTGCCCAAAAATCCACTCTGGATGAGGCTATCCCCCCGTGGGAATTGAACCCTGATTTGCTGTGTGCCATTTCTACACGCAGCTAACTCGGCCATCCAGCCACTACTCAATGTGTTTTGTTATTCAACATTTAATTTTTAGTTTAACCATTTTTTGAAATTGTGTTTTGGTTTCTAGAATTTTGTTATGTTTTCTAAAATGTTTTTTTTTGTATTACCTGTTTTGCATTTTTTATTGTCCTTGTGATCTTTAAAATGTTTTTGCTTTGTGTGATTTGTTGGTGGGATTTGCACATCAGGGCTTCTGTACACCCCCCTCCCCACACAAACACAGACACACGCACAGACACACATGCTCACATGCTTATGCAGCTCGGTTGCAGCATCAGTCGGGTCCCCTGGGGAGCCATGTGCAGACTGACACCACTAACAGGTCAGACCATACCAGACAGGCAGCAGACACGCCTGATAACTGAAAGCTCTCCAGTCCCCAAACACCCCCCCCCCACACACACAAGACTGGGGGCCTATGCACATGCCTGCACATGCATGCACACACACAAACTCACCTGCTTCCACACACATCTAGACCCACAGTTACACACATGCAACTCACTCATACTGACTAAAACACGCAGACACATGAACAGAGTCACAAAGTCTCGATTGCATTTGCTCTGCGTCTGCTTTGTGTCTTCTTTGCGTCTGCTCTGCATCTGCTATATGTCTGCTTTGTCTCTGCTCTGTGCCTCCACTGCATCTGCTTGTGTCTGCTCTGTGCCTCCTCTGCATCTGCTTGTGTCTGCTCTGTGCCTCCTCTGCATCTGCTTTGTGTCTGCTCTGTGCCTCCTCTATATCTGCATCTGCTTTGTGTCTGCTCTGTGCCTCCTCTGCATCTGCTTTGTGTCTGCTCTGTGCCTCCACTGCATCTGCTTTGGGTCTGCTCTGTGCCTCCTCTGCATCTGCTTTGTGTCTGCTCTGTGCCTCCACTGCATCTGCTTTGTGTCTGCTCTGTGCGTCCTCTGCATCTGCTTTGTGTCTGCTCTGTGCCTCCTCTATGTCTACTTTGTTCCTGCTCTGTGCCTCCTCTGCATCTGCTTTGTGTCTGCTCTGTGCCTCCTCTATATCTGCTTTGTTTCTGCTCTGCGTTTGCTCTGTGTCTACTCTGTTCCTCCTCTGTGCTTCCTCTGCATCTGCTTTGTGTCTGCTCTGTGCTTCCTCTGCATCTGCTTTGTGTCTGCTCTGTGCCTCCTCTATATCTGCTTTGTTTCTGCTCTGCGTTTGCTCTGTGTCTGCTTTGTCTCTGCTCTGTGCCTCCTCTGCGTCTGCTTTGTTCCTGCTCTGTGCCTCCACTGCATCTGCTTTGTTCCTGCTCTGTGCCTCCTCTGCATCTGCTTTGTGTCTGCTCTGTGCTTCCTCTGCATCTGCTTTGTGTCTGCTCTGTGCTTCCTCTGCATCTGCTTTGTGTCTGCTCTGTGCCTCCTCTATGTCTACTTTGTTCCTGCTCTGTGCCTCCTCTGCATCTGCTTTGTGTCTGCTCTGTGCCTCCTCTGCATCTGCTTTGTGTCTGCTCTGTGCCTCCTCTATATCTGCATCTGCTTTGTGTCTGCTCTGTGCCTCCTCTGCATCTGCTTTGTGTCTGCTCTGTGCCTCCACTGCATCTGCTTTGTGTCTGCTCTGTGCCTCCTCTGCATCTGCTTTGTTCCTGCTCTGTGCCTCCTCTGCATCTGCTTTGTGTCTGCTCTGTGCTTCCTCTGGATCTGCTTTGTGTCTGCTCTGTGCCTCCTCTATGTCTACTTTGTTCCTGCTCTGTGCCTCCTCTGCATCTGCTTTGTGTTTGCTCTGTGCCTCCTCTATATCTGCTTTGTTTCTGCTCTGCGTTTGCTCTGTGTCTACTTTGTTCCTGCTCTGTGCTTCCTCTGCATCTGCTTTGTGTCTGCTCTGTGCTTCCTCTGCATCTGCTTTGTGTCTGCTCTGTGCCTCCTCTATATCTGCTTTGTTTCTGCTCTGCGTTTGCTCTGTCTGCTTTGTCTCTGCTCTGTGCCTCCTCTGCGTCTGCTTTGTTCCTGCTCTGTGCCTCCACTGCATCTGCTTTGTGTCTGCTCTGTGCCTCCTCTGCATCTGCTTTGTTCCTGCTCTGTGCCTCCTCTGCATCTGCTTTGTGTCTGCTCTGTGCTTCCTCTGCATCTGCTTTGTGTCTGCTCTGTGCCTCGTCTGTCTACTTTGTTCCTGCTCTGTGCTTCCTCTGCATCTGCTTTGTGTCTGCTCTGTGCCTCCACTGCATCTGCTTTGTGTCTGCTCTGTGCCTCCTCTGCATCTGCTTTGTGTCTGCTCTGTGCCTCCACTGCATCTGCTTTGTGTCTGCTCTGTGCGTCCTCTGCATCTGCTTTGTGTCTGCTCTGTGCCTCCTCTATGTCTACTTTGTTCCTGCTCTGTGCCTCCTCTGCATCTGCTTTGTGTCTGCTCTGTGCCTCCTCTATATCTGCTTTGTTTCTGCTCTGCGTTTGCTCTGTGTCTACTCTGTTCCTCCTCTGTGCTTCCTCTGCATCTGCTTTGTGTCTGCTCTGTGCTTCCTCTGCATCTGCTTTGTGTCTGCTCTGTGCTTCCTCTGCATCTGCTTTGTGTCTGCTCTGTGCCTCCTCTATATCTGCTTTGTTTCTGCTCTGCGTTTGCTCTGTGTCTGCTTTGTTCCTGCTCTGTGCCTCTTCTGCGTCTGCTTTGTTCCTGCTCTGTGCCTCCACTGCATCTGCTTTGTTCCTGCTCTGTGCCTCCTCTGCATCTGCTTTGTGTCTGCTCTGTGCTTCCTCTGCATCTGCTTTGTGTCTGCTCTGTGCTTCCTCTGCATCTGCTTTGTGTCTGCTCTGTGCCTCCTCTATGTCTACTTTGTTCCTGCTCTGTGCCTCCACTGCATCTGCTTTGTGTCTGCTCTGTGCCTCCTCTGCATCTGCTTTGTGTCTGCTCTGTGCCTCCTCTATATCTGCATCTGCTTTGTGTCTGCTCTGTGCCTCCTCTATATCTGCATCTGCTTTGTGTCTGCTCTGTGCCTCCTCTGCATCTGCTTTGTGTCTGCTCTGTGCCTCCACTGCATCTGCTTTGTGTCTGCTCTGTGCCTCCTCTGCATCTGCTTTGTTCCTGCTCTGTGCCTCCTCTGCATCTGCTTTGTGTCTGCTCTGTGCTTCCTCTGCATCTGCTTTGTGTCTGCTCTGTGCCTCCTCTATGTCTACTTTGTTCCTGCTCTGTGCTTCCTCTGCATCTGCTTTGTGTTTGCTCTGTGCCTCCTCTATATCTGCTTTGTTTCTGCTCTGCGTTTGCTCTGTGTCTACTTTGTTCCTGCTCTGTGCTTCCTCTGCATCTGCTTTGTGTCTGCTCTGTGCTTCCTCTGCATCTGCTTTGTGTCTGCTCTGTGCCTCCTCTATATCTGCTTTGTTTCTGCTCTGCGTTTGCTCTGTCTGCTTTGTCTCTGCTCTGTGCCTCCTCTGCATCTGCTTTGTTCCTGCTCTGTGCCTCCTCTGCATCTGCTTTGTGTCTGCTCTGTGCTTCCTCTGCATCTGCTTTGTGTCTGCTCTGTGCCTCGTCTGTCTACTTTGTTCCTGCTCTGTGCTTCCTCTGCATCTGCTTTGTGTCTGCTCTGTGCCTCCTCTATATCTGCTTTGTTTCTGCTCTGCGTTTGCTCTGTGTCTGCGTTGTCTCTGCTCTGTGCCTCCTCTGCGTCTGCTTTGTTCCTGCTCTGTGCCTCCACTGCATCTGCTTTGTGTCTGTTCTGCGGCTCCTCTGTGTCTGCTTTGTTTTTGCTTTGTGTCTGCTCTGCGTCTGCTTTGTGTCTATTCAGTCCCTCCTCTGCGTCTGCTTTGCATCTGCTTTGTTCCTGCTCTGCTTCTGCTTTGTCTCCTTTCTACGTCTGCTATGTGTCTGTTCTCTGTCTGCATTGCATCTGTATTGCGTCTCTATTGTGTCTGCTTTGTGTTTGCTCTGGATCTCCTCTGTGTTTGCTTTGTGTCCTTTCTACGTCTTCAATGTGTCTGTTCTCTTTGTGTCTGTACTGCGTCTCCTTTGCATCTGCTTTGTGTCTGCTCTGCATGTCCTCTGTGTCTGCTTTGTGCCTCCACTGTATCTGCTTTGTGTCTGCTCTGCGTCGGCCTTGCGTCTGCTTTGAGTCCGTTCTGCGTCTCATTTGTGTTCGTTCTGTGTCTGCTCTGCGTCTCCTCTGTGTCTGCTCTGCGTCTGCTTTGCATCTGCTTTGCATCTGTTCTGTGTCTGCTTTGCATCTAATCTGCGTCTGCTTTGCATCTGTTCTGTGTCTGCTCTGTGTCTGTTCTGCGTCTCCTCTGTGTCTGCTCTGCATCTGCTTTGTGTCGGTTCTGTGTGTGCTCTGCGTACGTTCTGCGTCTCCTCTGTGTTTGTTCTCCATCTCCTTTGCGTCCACTCTGCGTCTCATTTGTGTTCGATCTGTGTCTGCTCTGCGTCTCCTCTGTGTCTGCTCTGCGTCTGCTTTGCATCTGTTCTGTGTCTGCTTGCGTCTGTTCTGTGTCTGCTCTGCGTCTGTTTATGCATCTCCTCTGTGTGTGCTCTGCGTCTGCTTTGTGTCGGTTCTGTGTGTGCTCTGCGTACGTTCTGCGTCTCCTCTGTGTTTGTTCTCCATCTCCTTTGCGTCCACTCTGCGTCTCATTTGTGTTCATTCAGTGTCTGCTCTGCGTCTCCTCTGTGTCTGCTCTGCGTCTCCTCTGTGTCTGCTCTGCGTCTCCTCTGTGTCTGCTCTGCGTCTGCTTTGCATCTGTTCTGTGTCTGCTTGCGTCGGTTCTGTGTGTGCTCTGCGTCTGTTCTGCGTCTCCTCTGTGTCTTCTCTGCGCCTATTCGGTGTCTGCATTGCGTCTCCTCTGCGTCTGCTTTGTGTCTGTAAAAGCATCTTCTCTGTGACTTTATCTGTGTTTTGTCATGGAGGTATCTTTCAGAGACATAAAGATACCTTTTCATTTCACAGCTGTCTGTCACTTCTCCTCTTTTGGTGTGGCTCCTCTCAGCAGCTGCTCTCCATCCTCCTTCTGGCAGAGGTGAAAGTAGGGATGCAGCTCTGGCTCTGTGCTTGATTGGCTGCACTCTGTACCAGTTCAGGAGATTGGCATTAAAACCAGACATGAGCTCATTGTCCCAGACGACCAGCCCGCCTGTTCCAATGCCCAGCAGGGCAGGGGTGAGGAGAGCTCCATACCTGCAGATCATCCCCTCTTCTCACCCAATCCTCTGCTTCTCTCTTTTTCAAAATCTTTTTTCTCCATTTCTTTTTTATCTTGTCTGTATTTTTCCTCCAGAGTAATATTTTCCCATCTCCACAATTTTTCCTTTTCATTTTCTTTTCCGTCTTTCATATAATTGTCATCTTGTCATTCCACTTTCCTTTTTTTTAGCACACTCTTATTTTTTATCCTCTTTTTCAAATGCATTGAACATTTCTTTTACTTTCTTGTCTTTACATTTCTTCCTCCATCTTTTCTTGTTCATTCTTTTGATCTAATGTGGGTCTAATGTTTGACTTTTCCTCCTGTTTTTTTCTCTTCAGGAATGTGATCTTCTGTGCATCCATCTGTCTTTGTGGTTTGAACCAAACTGACACACGCTCCACTTTTTGCTCTTCCTTCCTGTTTTTGTTGTCTGTCTGTGACTGGGAGCTCCTCTGTGATAGTTGTGGTCGTTGCAGTGGAGCCTGCAGCAGTAAAAGAGTGAGGGAGGGGCAGGTTTTCAAAGATAGAAGTGGTAGTGAGGTGTGTGTGCATAGGAAGCTAGACAGCTGGTACACCTATGCAGACAGGATATGACATGCCGCTGCAGCAGACAAGGGCAGGAAGCAGAGGATATGTGGTATGCCAGGCATTTTATTGAATTCAGCTGCTGTGTAGAGGCCTTTTTCCTTAAAGTCAGCCTTCGTCTGAAGATGAAAGCTCCACGTTTGAACTCTGAGTCATCTCCACTATTTTTTTCTAGCATTTACAACAGTAATGTCACACATGAGTGGTTCACACTGCTAATCTGACAGAAAAGGTTTTTTTGTGTCCTATGTCTCATGACGGCGTCTTGGCTAACAGGATGGGTGTCTGAGAGGAGCAGCCTGATTCCATGGCATCTGTTCCTCGCAGCGTTTATATTTCCTCTTGGGTTGTTTCTGGTGTTTTATGAGGCCTTGATGAACCTAATTGTCCTCACAGATTTAATATTCCTTTTGTTTTGTGAACATTTCTAGATCTTCAATTGAAACTCAGTTTGAGGGATGGCATCAGAACTTCAAAGGAAAACTCTGGCCTCGTGGAATATGGAGGAAATTCAATAAAACAAACTGGAATGGTTGAAATCTCAACTATATTTAACCATTGGTATCATATTTGATACACACATTTCTCAGACCCATATCTCATTAGCCTGATAAAACTTTCCTTATAAACCCATTCTATATTACCTGTCCATGTTTCCTGCCCTGTAGTTCATTATCAGTCCACTAGAGGCAGTAGAAGGGCTTTCCTTCTCTTTTCAAAATGGCTGTTTCCGTGAAATCTCAAAACACTTTTGGAGGGAAAAGTTTTGCTAGTCTTCAAAAGTTTTTCTTTTCTTTTTAACTTGTTCTGTCCAACAGTTGAGAAGACAGATGGGAGCTGAAGTCCTCTTGTGTTGGACATATTTTACTGTTACAACAGGGGGTTGTGGATCTTCTAACACACTAGGTGTGTATTTGTATAACCCCCCTTTTGTAATTTAGGCTAAACTTTATGTATTTTTATATTGATTACATTTGTATACTTTTATCATTGGACCGGACGGAAAAGAAGAAGAGGAAAGAAGAGGGATGATGGAGACAGGGGGTGAGGGCACAGAAGAAAAGGGGAAAAAGGGGAGATAAGGACATCTGGAGGATGACAACAGAGGTGGTGGCGGGGGGGGGGGGGGGGGGGGGGGGTTTACAACCATTTAGCAATGAGAGGCTGGAGGATTGTTACGGCTGTGGCCGTAATATTGTCTTGTTTGTATGTTTGGAATGTTTTTCTGTATGTTTTCTTTTGGGAGGGTCTGTCTTTCCTTTTCTTTTCCCTCCTCTATAGTGCCAATTAGATTCCATCGTGTCCGGACCAGCTGATTGGCTGAGGACTTCCCAGCGGCAGCTTTAAAAACTGCCACCTCATCTGTTGAAGCCCCTCCCCCTCCAGCTGGCAGCAGCAGAGCATTAGAACAAACATTGTTAGAGTTTATTGATCCTGGTAATTTGGGTCGGATATTTTTGTATGATTTTGAGTTGTCATTGTAAATAAATTCCCAGCCTAATTTCAGTCTGGGTCTGGTGAGGGTTTTTCGAGTCATTGGTGAATTTTGTTTTTCTTTTTACCTTTATGTTACTCCCATTTACAAACTCCTAGACAGGGGTGTAACTAGGATTATCAACATTACTGTTTGGTGTAAATGTTAGTCAAAAGGGGCGGGGCCTGTCCACACACATACTCAAGTGTAATAAACATACCTGTTGGCTCCAAAAATCTTCACATACAATCATGTCAACACCTACTCAACACAACGACAGTTCACAAACGCATATGCACACAAACAAACCCATGTAAAGCATTTAATTCAGTCACACATACTATTGCGCAAAGGTAAGCTGACACCTGTGCTCAGGTGGGTGTTAATGTTCTGCTGAGGTGGATGATGGGATGTAGAAAGAGAAAGAGTGCCCGGCCGTCCCCACACTGAGACCCCAGCCGAAGCGGCAGCAGTAGCCAGGACCCCCCAGAACTTCTTGATGACAATAACTCATCTGTTGTGGGTTTTTGAACGATTTCTCGTATTGAAAATGTTGATCATTAATTCTTTATAAAATGTAAACTAAAGCTAACACACCAAATTACCCAACATATCATAACTGATACTATCAATATCTGATGAAAAAAATTATATTGCATTTTTTTTATAGATTTAATGAAAGGTTTTAAAAAACATCTTAATTCCAAATGAAAATCAAATTTTGTTTTTTTCTTTGATGCACTGGGCTTTACAGGGTTAAAAGATCCAAGTAGATATATGTTGATACTAAAATGTTATCTTAAAAGAAGATTTTCTCTTAAGTAACTTGCTTTCTTATTTTTTACCTTAAAATATAACAACGTTGAGAAAAGTTGGAAATGAGCTTCTTTCTTTCGGCTAAAATTTAAGCTTTATTTTAAGAGTTTTAACACCCAAACTATAGTAGCTAAAACATCTAAAGCTTTGAATTGTTTTTAGCCCTCACACGGTTATGATTGGCTCTGGACCATAACGTATAAGAGGGGAGATGAAGCTGGTTTTACCAATTTTAATATGTATAAAAAACGATAAACATCCAAACAAACAAAGCATGAAGATGTGCTGTTGCCTGAATGTGTCATGGTGCCTCTGGAAGTCTCTCCTCCCCCTCCCCTCTCTCCTCTGCCCTCTGATTGAGACCAGCTGGGAACACTCAACTCATCACCCTACAGCCTTCATAAGGAGATCCAGCTCCAGCATTCATTGCCAGTTCGTTGCCCCTGATGGTGCTTAGTCTGGTTACGTATGCGTTTCCTTTTGCTTATGTGTCTTTGCTCCTCGCTAGTTTTGTTTTACGCCTCACCTACAGGACTTCAAACCATGAGTGTTCACCTGAGTCACATTTCTCCAAGAGCAGCCTTAATCTCAATGAAAATCCTGGGAACTCCTAGCTACGCCAAGACCCCGAGTCATGACAAGACCTCCAACCACGCCACGACTCAAGTCACGCCAAAATGAGCAACCTTGGGTGCCTTTCAGGCAGACTACTCTAGCAGTGTATTACTCGGTTACTCCCCTCGGGCGATTCAATTAATCAACTCACCTGTTCAGCGTCCTATTTAAGTCCAGGTGTGCAAGTTGTTCATTCTCTTTCTTTACCGCAGCCCTGTGTTCAGTGCCCCACCTTCCTCCCCGGCTTCCATCTGTGAGCTCCGTTAGGGGTAGTTATTACCCTACAGTTTTTTGGAAATCTTATCTCATGGAATTGCACGGAGCCTTATGCCAAACTAAAAGAATCTGAATGCCAAAACTAAAAGAATGTGAAAATATTTTTTACTGCATGAGTTGTCTGACTGAAATAAAACTCAATTACTAACAATCTTACTCACCTGTGTTTTCCTTCCGGGTTACAGCGCCTGGGTTTGTCTCGCCTTGCAAGTCATGACAGACCGTCTGTAAATGGAGCAAAATGAACAGAAGCCAAACAGATGAACGCGTGCAGGGGAGAAGCCAAGACGCAGCGCTGCAGCAACAGATCTGGACGTGGCAGGAAGCCCCAAAAGGATTTTCAAACATCTGCACCTGTGCAGGAAGAGAAAAAGTCAGGCAGCAGGAGTCCAGCCACACGACCCAGGGCTGTAACAAACAAGTTTCCAGCAAGAACCAATATTAAACAGTATGTCAGCAAGAGCGGCACTGTGGAGTAGTGGTTAGCTCTTGCAATGAGAAGTTCCTGGTTCAAATCCCAGCTGTCTGTGTGGCATTTGCATGTTCTCCTTGTGCATGTCAGATTTCTTCTCCAGTCCTTCCTCCTGGTTTCAATGTGAGTGGTTGTGTGGCCCTGCAACAAACTGGCAACTTGTCCAGGGAGAACCTAACCCTCCCCAAACCAACAGTAGCCAGGATAGGCTCCAGCAACCCTGTGACTCTAAAAGGAATTCAGAGGGTTCAGAAAATGCATGGATAGTTTTTGGCAGGAACTTTTTAAGGATAGGATGCAGACGAGCTGCTCAGATGGAACCTGTGTTGTTAGGAGATAGCTTTGGCTTCAGAACAAATAGTTACCCAGAAGAGGCGGGTGGAGAGCTGGAGCTGACAGCGAGGATGTGCAGCAGTCTTTCCAGACCTTATTTGGAGTGATGCAGCAAACTGCTCTTCTTTTCAAGGCTGGCCACTAGAGGGCCTTATAGAGTAGTGCCCTGTCACAAGTGCAGAGACAAAGGAGCCACGCAGAGAAAAACAACACAAAGTCTAGCTTTTTTCTTTTCCTCTCTTCTGTTTTCTTCTTTCTATTCCAGATCCAATTTGCATAAAATAAAAGCAGCATAAAATGCAGCAGATTCTCTTCATTAAAAACGTTCCCTTCTTTTTTTTTTAGAATTAGTAATGTGCCGGCAGTGACTGAAAGGCTGAGATCTGCACAGTCTCCATATTATGTCCACACTCTTTTATATTCTGTTAAAGCCAGAGCACCAGGAACACATACCATACATTTTGTTTTGTGAGGGAGCAAACTATTGCTTTATGCATCAGGGAGTTCCAGACTGGGGGGCATGGTGACCAGTAGCATTTGGGGGGACAGTATGTGAGATGGTGATGACGGCAGAGCTCAGATCAAGCAGAAAGAGGACGGAAAGTAGACCAGCATCTGCAGCGAGGAGGAGTTCGTCGAGTTTCTTTGCTCTGAATTGTTCATATAACTTTTAAGAGAAAGGTGTGTTTGGAGTTGTGCTGCAATCGCTTTTTTGAGAATTTTGGAGATGAATGGGAGATTAGAGATGGAATTTACTGATGCTGATGGGATCCGATCCAAGCATTTTGAGAACTGACGGGACAGCAGCCTTTTCAGGGTTGGGGAAACAATTCCAGTGGTGAGGGAGGTGTGGATAATGTTGCTGATGAGAGGAGAGAGAGGAGAGAGAAGCCTTGAACAGAGCTTTAAGAAGTTGACAAGTGGAGATTTCAGATTTTTGAATGAGCTGCAGTCCTAGTCTTGGGAACAACTTGGAGCTCCCCAATCCAACCCACCCAGCATCCACTCTGGTCATGAAGCTGTCTGTCACTCATTTATCAAACTATCACACAATTATCAGTCTTCGGTTAAGCTTCATGAAAGATTTTCTGGTGAAAATTCAAATCACAACTCGATCTTCAGTTGATTGTGGTTTGAAAAGGTCTTTCTTGAAAACAGACAGATACAGTTGACTGACCAAAGTCTTAATTGCATTCTTGCTTATTCATGATTTTAAAATTTTTAATTCAATACAAATTATTTAAAAATCCATTTATCAATGCATCAATTTTACCCCCTTCAGATACGGTTGGGTTGGGGTGGTGGGTGGGGGTCAGGGGGTGGGGGGTCCAACAAACCCTATCCGAGCAGCCACCAGATGCAAAGATTTGGTAAATTTGATTGATTTGATTTGATTTATCGATCTATTTCATTGAATTGTAGTCAAAGCAATAAAGAATTTACACATACATATCAAACTAATTACAGAAATGTTGAAAGGCATAGTTTAAAAAGACAGAAAATAAAACAAAATAAAAGACACTTAAATCACATTTGCTTATTTAAATACAGTGATCATTAACTAAAGTCAAGTAGAGCTTGATTTAATGCTTGAAAAGGAGTGGGAAGCAGCAAACTTATATAATCCCACCCCTACTGAGTTAATTCATTTGATAGTTTTATAGTTTTTGTAATCCGGTTCTGATCTGATAGATTCTTTTCAAGTAACAAAATGATTGATTATCTTCAGAAAAGATTCATTCATGATTTCAGTAAACAGTAACGGTAACCATTATGTAATAATTATTGATTATCATTAGAACACATTATCACAATAAATCAGTAATTATTGCTACACATTTCAGATCAAGTAAATAAATTCCAATTCCTCCTAGAAAAAAGTGTCAAAATAAATACTTTGTCTCCAGTATGCTTTTCATTTGTTCATTCATAATAAAAGTCCTGTCAGTCACTCACTACAGGTTTAAAGCAGAAGGACTGTCATGGTCCACACTCTCTAAGAACCCATTTGTAATGTCTTCCTGGCCTCTAACAAAAGCGCATGTTTAGAGAAACGCTGCAAACATGAAACCGTTTGAAGGAAGCCGGGTCTGACAGATGGGAAACAGTGTGAACATGCTGCAGCTCCCCACACTGGCTGTCATCCAGTAGGATCTGCCACATGCATGTTTGTGCACTGCCTGCTACAGCAGAGCTGTTCTACTGGAGATCTGCGGGAACTGGCTGGGGTTAATATACATAAAAGAGTCCTCATTAGCTCCTGCGCTGACCGAGCAGTTCCTTGAAGAAAAAACACAACTAGAGACAGCTTGTTCCAGCCCAGCCAGGGCTTTCCACAGTCTGCATCCTCTTATTATGCAGCAAATCTCAGGAGTTTACAGCTTGTATCAGGCCAGCAAATGTTTCTGCTCACAGCTTGCTGTGCCAGAGAAACCGCCCCCCCCACTCCCCCCACTCCCCTAACTTCATTTTGTGGTGGTGGCAGCCAGGAGTACAGGGAGTCACAGATCATCTCTCAACAGCTTGCAGCCACAGCATTCACTGCTGAGGTGCTAACACTAAAGGCAGGGCTTCACCACAACAAAGTCATCAGCGCTGAGGAATCCTCCTAACACAAACAGCAGTGATCATTTGATTCATGTGTCCAATGGTGAACATTTTTATGGTCTTGGGCCTTCATATTTATCTGACATGATTTTAAAGTAAGAGCCCTCACGGACCCTGAGGTCCTCTGATACAGGCCTTTTGGTTATTCCAAAAGTTAGAACAAAAACATACGGCGAGGCCTCGTTTAGTTTTTTACGGACCTCGCCTGTGGAACAGCCTCCCAGAGAGCCTCAGGGCTGCAGACACTGTTCATGTTTTTAAAGGAAGGCTTTTAATCTTGTTTTTAATTGAAATTTAGGAATTCATTGGATATTTTTATTTTCTCTTTTTATCAATTTGATATGTGTATATAGCTATTTTTTATTTATTCATTTATTTTTAATCAATCTATTTATTCATTTTAATGTATTTAGTCACTTTTACCATTTTATATGCCTACTAAGGTTTATTTATGTACTTATTTTCCTTTTTAACTAATTTATTTTATCTTTTATTTTCCTCCTTCTAAATTTTAGCTGTAATTCCAGTTTTCCTCCGAGGGATCCTCCACATCAGTGATGGACCCTTCTGAGTGAGCGGGGTCGCTGCAATGGGATCCCCCGGGTCTGGCTCTTTGTCTAGATGTGGGGGGTCCTGTGGTAGTGGACTCTGTGAACCTGTGTGGAGTGTCCCTGATGTGAACATGTCCCCAAAACTTCGTTTCCTCAACGTCAGTACAAAGCCAGGTTTTTTACATGGCATCATTTTGTCTTTTATCATAGCGAGTGAGTATATTTGTGTGTGTGTGGGAGGGGGGGTCGGCATTGTGCCGGTTTTTAATTACATATTTGTTTGTCTCGTCCTTTGTTTTTAAATTTCATCTTGTAAAGCACTTTGAATACCTTGTGTTTTAAAGGTGCTATATAAATAAACTTTGATTTGATTTGATTTGATTTGATTTGATTTGATTTGGTTTGGTTTGATTTGATTTGATTTGATTTGATTTGATGAACAGGAACATGAACACACACAGAGGCGGCGACACTTGGTCCTGATCAGAAGTCCAACATCTGCTTCAGAACAAAAAAAAAGTTCAACTCCATTCCTTATGTCTTTAGTTTTCTTTTTATGGTTTAAACATCTGTCACCCAGACTGTGGTACAGTGGGCAGCCAGGTAGTTGGTGTGTGTTTGAAATGCAGACTTGAAGTGCATAAAGCTAACATAGATTAGTCAAAGAGAACACCTTCATGACAGATTATGAAGCCATGAAGCGTTGACCCCTCCCTGCAGTGTTTTCAGGACAGGGTTTCACCCCTTCTCTGAAGCCCCGCACCACCTCTGTGGCATTTTCAAAGCTACAGCTTTTAGGTGGCACAATTTCAATGTCAATTGAAGGGGCTCGGGCACCTTGTTCGGTTGCCTCCTGGACGCCTCCCTGGGGAGGTGTTCCAGGCATGTCCCACTGGGTGAGGGCCCCAGGGAGTAGGTCTCTCGGCTGGCCAGGGAACGCCTCTGGGTCCCCACAGGGAAGCTGTGACCGGGGAGAGGGAATTCTGGGAAACTTTGCTTAGACTGTTGACCCGCTCCAGGAAGAGCGGGAAAAAGGTAGAAAATTAGCAAAAGAACCAGCCATTTGTCATTTCAAACTACTGCAGGCATTCTGAACTGATCCCATTAAAATGATTAAAAAGAATCCTTTTCACTTTCACTATTCCTTCAAATTGGCTCAAAATTCCTGCAGCTCCAACAGACTTGAACATGTCAAAAGGGGGGTGAGTGTCTATCCATTAATCCTCCCCTTTCTGTCATTTTTTGGGCACTCCCTAGAGATTTCTTGTTGTGCCAAAGCTTGCTCAAATTCCCAGCAAACAGTCTTTAAAGAAGAGTCTAACTTCAAAGAGTTGTAGAAGGTGGGATGGATTCTGAGTAGCCTGGGAAGATAAAGATAAAGCCACGGAGTTAATGACCTCGGAGATGGAGAAATATACTAAAAAAAGGAAAAGTCTGATACTTGTGGTCAACCCTGAGTGGCAGGTCTAATGGGTAAAACAAAACAAGCTAGAGACTGACAGCTGCTGGCAGACAACACTGAATGGAAATCAAAGATAAATTACAGAGTCAGAGGTGACAGATGTCATGTGGTTTCCTCACTGGTCCTTCTCATTACATACAGTATCTTCTTTAATTCATTATTCCAGCTTATAGCCTCCCTTTCTGGAGGAGGAAGGAGTTAAATTTGCTTGTTGGGAGGCTAAGCTTCAGGAAGAAGGTCAACAGCAGAGTTACGGAGGATGAGGCGGAAGCACTTTAGCTCAAGACTAAAAGACAATATAATCTAAATCTTAATACACCGGGAGGGGCTCAATTTTTGGGCTTCCTGCACAGTAGGACCTTGGACTGGAGGATGTACTCCAGTAGCCTGCAAACAACTTTATGAACAAAGGAACTCCACCATAACACCCTGCCAGAAATGCAGTCAGCATGTGGGGAACATCTCCACAACCAGGAAAACCCCCAAAAAACAGGAGGAACCACAAAAAAGTTCTTAGTTCTTTGTTCTTTCTAGACACATGGGAACATCGAGGAAACTGGTTCATCCTGCTACATCTGCCATGAGAGGGATGTGGTGGTGGGGTAACACTAAAGACCCAGATGAATGAAAGTCAGAATCCACAAAGACGTTTTAATATTTCAACTCAGGTAAGCCCAACAAACAGGAAACAAACAAAATATCCTAACACCAATGACAACACAAGAGCTGCTTTGGTACCTCTGACACAATTACTAATGGAAAACAGCTTCTTTGAAAAGGGAGACACAGCAGAATGTCATAACAAACACCCAAAGACACCAAATATGGAACAAAGTGTCATTGTGTCTCCACAAGTTATTTTTTTTTCCATCTATATGCATTGATTTGCATGATCGGGGGACGAGCAAGTGAATCACTCCGGGTGTGCAATTTGTGGCCCTGCGACAGACTGGCGGCCTGTCCAGGGTGTCCCCTGCCTTAGCCTACGAGTGGCCGGGATAGGCCCCAGCAGCTCCGTGACCCCAAAGGGAACAAACGGCTCAGAAGATGAATGAATGAATGAATGAATGTATTGATTTTTTTTTAACACATTAACCAAACCAAACACAACATAAAGGTTGGCCTGTGTATACAAAGATGCAAATCATGTGCAAGGAGTCATAGTCAAACCATACAGGAAAAAAAAGAAAAAAGAATCAGCCCATGTCTTTGTAAAAGCATCCTCTTTGTGGTGCAGTCAATAGGTCAGATATTCAAGAGAGATATAGTTCAGCACGACTTTCTGTCATTGTGATTTGGATTCAGAGATCCAGTTCAGAAGACACTTTCTAGCACAGAAAGTCAGCAATCTATAAAGTTGTCTATCGTGTTTCCCATGAATAACAGGATCAACTAGACCCAATAGTAAATACATTATTTCCTGTAAGAATATTGTAGAATTTGCTAAGAGAGTATGTTGATTTAGTCAGAAAAAGCTGTCTTTTCAATGTCTGATATGTCCTAAAATACTGGGTGTGAAATATTTTTGAGAACAAAATCTCTCACCTGTGAATATTGATAAAGGTCCATTCTGTAAATATTATCTTTTTCAATCAGCTGACCAAATGAGATCAAAGTGGGTCATTTTAGCAGATCTTGCAATATGGACAATCCTTTATATGACACAATATGAAATTAATTATCCATCATTCCCGGCAAAAAAAATCTGCATTATTACGTAATGGAGTAAGTGCCAAAGTTATTTGAGACCTGCCCTCCAGTTTTCTTTTTCTTTTTTTTTTAACTTGTCCTGTCCAACAGCTGGGCAGACAGATGAGAGCTGAGGGCCTCTTGTGTTGGACATATTTTACTTTAACAAGAGGGGTTATTAATCTTCAGACAAACCAAAGGTATGTCTGAATAAACCCCTTTTGTAATTGAGGCCAAACTTTATTAATTTCAATCATGTTTGAAAATCTTTGGTGTTGGACCGGACGGAAAAGGAAAGAAGGGAAGAAGAGAGAGGGATGTTAGAGAGAGGGGGGGGGGGGGGGGGTAAGAGGCTGATAATAGGAGGGGGGGGATAAGACCATGAAGCAGCATAGAGCAGCAAGTTTACTGGTTGTTTATCATTACAGTAAGGTTCAAATGTAGTAGAAAAAGGGCGGGGCCTGTCAACACACACACAACTGTTATCAACACACCTGCTAGCTGCAAAAATGTCCACATGTCAACATGTACACAAACAGATAGTGTTCACACACACATACTTATGCCTTTAAACCAACTAGTGTGAAATATTCCATTCATTCAATCATGCAAACTATTAGTGCAAAGGTGAGCTAACACCTGTGCTCAGGTGAGTGTTTATGTTCTTCTAAAATGGATGGAGGAATGTGTAAAGAAGGAAGGAGAGTGCCCAGCCATCCCCACACCAAGACCCCCGCCGCAGCAGCAGCGGCAGCCGGAGCCCCCCAACGCCACACGGCAGCAGGCAGCTGACCACCGCCACCCCAGAGCCAGAGAGCAGGGAGGCATTGGGGAAAAGAGAGCGCCGCCCCAGCCCAACCAGGAGAGCAGCCCCCCCGCCGCGCCGGAAGAGCTCAACGCAGGGCCCCACCCGAGAAGGGCACCCACAGCCCCAGACGAGCACCCCATCACCACCCAGGAGTTCTGGGCATCCCCCCGCCCCAACCCCAGGTTCGAGCCAGGACCCCCCAAGGGAGACCCGCTCCGCACTCCAGGCATCCACCCACCCAGCCCACGGATGGTCCAGGGAGCAGCAAGGCAGACGCCAGCCGCCCCCGCCCAGGAGGGGAGCACCCTGGGGAAAAAAGGGGGCCCACAAAGGGTGTTGTAAACATGGCCCGACCAGGCTCAGCCACAGTTGGAAATTTGGCGGGGCCCAGCGCTCAGGGGCAAGGACCAGAACCCACCCCCAGTGACACGGACACCCCCGGCTCAGGTGTAATGTGAACCCCCCTCCCCGCGGAGAGAGCACCGCCAGGCCCAGGAAACCGGCACCCAGGGGACACGGCCGCTGTTACCAAGGGCCCTGTAGCCCCCACCAGGGAAGGGGTAGGGGACAGATGGTCCTAGGTCCCACCTTCCTTGCAAAATGTGTGTGCATGTTTGTGAGGGTGTGAGTGTGCATGTGTGTGTGTTTATGTTGGAATGTATATTTTGAGGGGGGAGGGGTGTGTGTACTAAGGGGGGTGCAGTTAAAATTGGCGGGTAGGGCACTGAGGGGACATCACCTGATTACTCACAGTGATGTCCCCTCACCCTCCCCACCAAGGTGCCCTAAATGTCTAAGGTGCAGTTAAAATTGGCAGCTAGGGGGTTAGGAGGACATCTGCTGCTTGCTGGCAGTGATGTCCAAAGACCCCCCCTACTGCCCTCCAGTTTTCCAGTTATTGCTCGCCAGTAATTGCTCGCTAACATTTGCAATGGTGATAGGATTGATGCAGGGAAATTTTAGGGATTTAGCTTTTTTAAGAAAAAGTAAAGTTGTTAAAGGACATTTAGACATCGAACTTTCTATGTCAATCCAAAGGGATGACAGACTACTGGATATCTATTCAGCTATTACTCATAGGTGAGGACTAAGTTGGTAATATCGAATATTTGGGGGGTCAAGCCCT
The DNA here is from genome assembly GCF_053564925.1 of Oryzias latipes. Classification (NCBI taxonomy): domain Eukaryota; kingdom Metazoa; phylum Chordata; class Actinopteri; order Beloniformes; family Adrianichthyidae; genus Oryzias; species Oryzias latipes. The sequence continues at coordinate 9,975,183 of NC_136252.1, forward strand.
CCCTCTAATGATGAGCAAAATAGTGTGAACAGTTTGAAGCGCAGTTTTCTTTGGGAGCATAAAAAGGAGCTGAACCAACCATTTAGTTGTTTGATGGTTTTATGAGGTAAAGTCAGAAGTCAGAACTTTGTCTGCCCCTCAGGACACCAGCGGGGCAGTGGGGCTAGAACCATAGAGTTTTAGCCCCACTTCCTTGATGCTGCACACCTGACTCTCATTCACTCAATCTACCACAGCATACTTAAGCACTGAATTGAGCTGAGTTCAATGTGAGGTAGTGGTTGTGCCACACTTCCTTACAAAGCATATCTGGACCTGATTTTCTATCTCCTGACCCTGACTCTGTTTGCCTGCCGCGACCCTCGCCTGGATTTTGACCAACTTGTCTCTTCTCTGATGATCTCATGCCTGTTATCGGCTCCTGCCTGCATGACCATAATTTAGCTTTGTGGACTTTAAGCTGAGCTAAAAAACCTGCTGCATTTGGTTGCAGCCGTCTACCTGTTCTTGGGACAGGTGTCCCATCTCTCCAAGTCTAGCCGAATGCGTCCAAGTAAAACTTTGCTTTATACATCTGAGCAAAGTTGGTGTTGTTTTCATTCCTACATAGACAAAGTCCCCTGGCAACCATTTAAAAAGAAAAGGCTGTACAGGCACTTGTTTCAAAGTGCCCAAAGGCATGGCTTCTGATCTCGTGAAATTTATTTTAGAATTAGAGAAGTTACAAAAGGCATCAATTATCTGAATAATAGAGGGAATAGATACTTCTGGTTTTGTTATTAAAATCAAGACATCATAATCATTATGTTATCTTTATCCCACTATGACCGCATATGTCCTTGTTTGCCCTGTGTGAAAAGAAGGGGAGACGAAAGACATTCTTGTCTAGTACCTGTATGAATAGCAAATCATAGAGATCGCAAAAAATTTGTAAGCACTTCTGAGATGGTGTGCGTATTTTATAGCTTAACCCTGCCCGTGAAGTTTGCTCCAAAGCCAAATTTGCGTAAAGCGTAAAACAGATATGATTATTCTACATGGTCAAATGCCCTCTCGTTTTGACCTTGAAAGAGACAAAACGGGTTTAGAAGATGAATGAATTTTTAAAGCAACAGTAGTGAAATAGGCTGATAGGATGTACAGTCCGGGATATTGCCCTTTTTCAAAATCAAAGAAACATTTGTTTCTCTTAGAGACTGTGGTAATGTTCCTTTAGTGAAAGATTCGCAAACTAGTTTTAATAAAGGATCAATTAATAGATCATGAATTTTTTCTAGAATTCCACACCAAGCCCATCGGGCCCTGGAGATTTGCCTGATTGTAACCCTTTTATTACAATAAGTAGTTCTTTTTTAGATATAGGAGCATGAAGGCTTGTTTTCTAATCTTCTGACAGACTAGGAAGCTTGAAAGAGAAAAGAAGTATTCAATAATTTCAAGTGAATTAATCTGTTGTTCAGACATATATAAATTCTCATAGAAGCTCCTAAACACCTGTTTGCCCTGTTAATCTATAACAAAGGGAATAGTTTAGAAATCAGATTTCCTCTTTGTTAAATATTCCAGTTTTGTCTCCATGTTTGTACTTTTCCTTTTCATCACACCTAATTTGATTTCCTGCTCTTCCTGTCAAGAGTGTATTGAGGGCACATTGAAGTGCAAATATTTCCTTGAGCTTTATGTGCAGACGCCTGTTTAACGTACTCCCTCTCAGCACGCTTTAGTTTAGATTCAATGATTCTCCGTTGTTCAGTCTGTCTACGCCTTTTCATAGATGTATATGATATAATGATGCAGCGGTTGAAAGCTTTAGAGGTTTCCCAGAATAGGGATGAGTCATTTGTAGAAGTTACATTAGTAGAGAACACCAGCTCAAACTCATCTCGTAAATAGGACAAGAACCTTTGGTCTGTAGGGTTACATCTCTGCCTGCTTTGATTTGCTAATTCTGGTAGAGTGCATTGGATGAAAACAGCAGCATGATCAGAAACAGTAATCGTACCTATAGAACTGAAAACAGCTGACTGTAATAAAGGCTTAGGAAAGAGAAAACAATCGATCCATGTAAATGATTGTGAAGCATTTGAGAAGAATATATATTCTTTGTTAGTGAGATGTTGAGATTTCCTTACATCAGCATAATCCATATTTTCACAGAATGCAAAAACCATATTAGCAGTAGAAGAAAGGGATAATTTCCCTGATGGGCACTATTCCACTAAAAGGGTTTAACGGACAGATAAAATCTCCAGTTTTATTGTTTGTTTAATGCCAAGATCGATAAATGTGGAGAAAACCTTTGTTAAAAGTTCTCTTTTGAGTAGCCAGGTGGATTATAGACATTTAGTATGGCGAGTTCTTGTCCAAAGTGTAGACTTTTCACTAAAACACAACATCCAGATGTATCATTTATATAGTTCAAAATTTTGAATGGAAGGTTGTTTTTTATATCAAATTAGTCACAGCTCTACTTTTTGATATGAAGGTTTAAAAATAAACTCGCCCCTAACCTCCTTGTTGCAACTTTAGGTGTTCACTGTCACTCACAGTTTCTTGCAATAATGTTACAGTGGTGGACAAAATTGTTGATACCCTCAGTTAAAGTAACAATAAATTAAAATGTATTGAAAATTAAATAATCAAAATCAGCCATATACTTCTGAGTTGTTGATTAACAGAATTATTTTAAAAAAAAAACAACTAATGAAAAAGGGCTGGACAAAAATGATGGTACCCATAACTTAATATTTTGTTGCACAACCTTTTGAGGCAAGCACTGCAATTAAACGGTTTCTGTATTTGTCAGTGAGCCTTCTGCACCTGTCCACAGGTATTTTCGCCCACTCTTCATGAGCAAACTGCTCCAGTTGTCTCAGGTTTTATGGGTATCTTCTCCAACGCTTTTCTCTGAGCCATTCTTGGGGGTTTTTGGCTGTGTGTTTTGGATCGTTGTCCTGTTGGAAGACCCATGACCTGCGACAGTGTTCTTTTCATTGTATGCTTCATTTTTGAGTCTACCAACATAGAGCAGATGTGCCTCACCAAAAAACTCCAGTTTTGTCTCATCTGTCCAAAGGAGATTTTCCCAGAAGCTTTGTGGCTTGTCAACATGCATTTTTGCAAATCGCAATTAGAGCTGCTGGCTCAAACAACGATGAATGGTGCGATCTGACACTGATGTACCTTGATCTGGGAGTTCACCTTTAATGTCTTTGGAGGTTGTTCTGGGCTCTTTGGAGACAGTTCCAACTATCCGTCTCCTCAATTTTTCATCAATTTTCCTCTTCCGGCCACGTCCAGGGAGGTTGGCTACTGTCCCGTGCGTCTTAAACTTCTGAATAATATGTGACACTGTCGTCACAGGAACTTCAAGCTGCTTAGAGATGGTTTTATAGCCTTTATCTTTACGATGTTTGTCTATAATTTTGTTTCTAATGTCCTGGGACAATTCTCTCCTTCACTTTCTGGTGTCCATGTTCAGTGTGGTACACGGCTTTTCACCAAACAGCAACGTGTCTATTTGTCTCTCTTTAAATAGGCAGACTGACTGATTATGGGTTTGAAAACAGCTGTGATGTCAAATAAAGGACATACCTGAGTTCATCATGACCCCCTGGGCAATTAGTTCTCAGTCTTTTATGGAGGTACTATCATTTTTGTCCAGCCCTATTTCATTAGTTTATTTTTTAAAATAATTCTGTTAATCAAAAACTCAAAAGTAATGGCTGATTTTGATTATTAAATTTTCAATAAATTTTAATTTATTGTTACTTTTGAATGATTCAATTCATTTCGGTGAGCATTGTGGACTTTCTTTCTTTAACTGAAGGGTACCAACAATTTTGTCCACCACTGTATTTCCACTGCTTCTCTTTCAAGGTAACACATGAACATTCCAAGTGCACGATTTCAAAACAGACATAACTAAAATAAAATACTGCAATGACACTTGCACATCAAAATTACGAAATGTAAAAAATAAAGAAAAACAAGTAAACTTTGCCTGAGAGTGGCATAAAGCTTAAATATAAGGGGGAAAAACCAAGCAGTCAGTGAAGGCGTCTTCACTTACTGACTAGATGAGTCTTGTTCAATGAATTCTTCCTCCTCTGGGTCTTTGAACACTTTGGACGAGCCCAAGTTATCTTCAAAAGAGCCGGGTAGATCAGACTGTGATTCAGCTGCTTTTTCAGACTTGTTTATAGCTTGCTGCTAATCTCGGTAGTTGTGGAAATGCACCAGCTCTGGTCTTGGCCTCTGCGTAGAGGAGCGGTGCGTTCTTTCCAATTTTATCCGACCCGTTTTTTGTTTCAACGTGTAAAACTTCTGGGAGCCAAGACTCGAAGAAGCGCGTCAGGTCGTTCCCCTCATGGCACTGAAAAGAGTAACTAGTAATACTGATTTTACGTTTAAGCACCAATTGAGACTTGGTTCTGGTTTATCAGTCAGGGTTAAATAAAATTATCAGTGAAGTACTGCACCAGCTTTTCCCAGCCTGACCTATACCTACGCCCCCCTCCACAAGTTGTTGAAGAACAGTCAGTGACAGTAAAAGTTCATTTTAACTGTAAGTTTTAAGACTTAGGGGATTCAAACGTTTATTTTTTCTCAATGAAAAATGTAGAGCTGATTTCTCCTTGATGTGTGCGACCCAACTCTGTCTTCTACTTCCACTTTGTCCTGTGCATTGTAACAGGGGCTGCTAGAGTCTCTCCAACATAAAATACACTGAAAATGAGGTAAAGCCAGGACAGAACACCAATCCATCAAAGCGTCACATGCCCAAGAGATAATTAAGAGTCAAGATTAAACCTATGAAACATGTTATTGGAATAAGGAGGAAAAATGTGCACACAAAAACATTAACAACACATGAGAACATGCAAACTTCACACAGAAAGGACCCAGGAATTTAAACTTTTTGTAAGTTGACAGTGTTACCCCAACACCATTGTCTATGTTTGGCAAAAGTCCATCAATCCAAAAAGCCCAAAACTACCGTTCCCAAAGTCTAATTTGTGGACACCATCTACTGCGTTCCCACCAAACGCAATTTAGTCACTGGGTTCATCAGGTTTAATGTTGAGTCAAAAGACGTCTGGCTGTGATTCTCAAGCACATTTTAGGCGGCATGTCGAGCACATTTCCCAAACTTCAAAAATCTGAACTTTGGCAAATATTCAAGTTTAGTCAACCAATCCCCTGCTGGGTCCCTCTTGTGTGGAGTTTGCATGTTCTCCCTGTGCATGTGTTGTTTTTTTTCCAGGCACTTCAGCTTCCTCCTATAATGCATAAACATGCTTAGAAGACTTGATTGATGACTGTAGATCTTCCAGTAGCAATGAATGTGTGGTTGTCCATGTCTCTGCATTGTCCCGTAATGAACTTGTAAAATGTCTAAGATGCGCCCTGCCTTTAAAGGTTCTTCAGTGCCGGGGTAGACTCCAGCATCCCTAATTGAGGAAATAGCAGTTTAAGATGTTGTATGGATCCTTTAATTGTCTAAGGATGTGGTGTGGTGGGATAGCAGCATGGCAAAGCAGCCTTTACAGCAAGAAGGCCCTGGTTTGAATTGCAGCTTGTTTCTTTCTGTGTAAACGTGGCACATTCTCCCTCTGAATGCATGGGGTTCTCTAGAGTTTGGGTTCCACTACAGTCCTAAAAGCTGCTTTTCATCATTTCTAACTTTGATGTGGTCCTGTGATTTAGTGCTCTATTTGTTAAAAGTCCAATTTGTGTTTTGTGTTTTATTGCAATACATGATACAATAAGGAGCAGGTTTGAAGGTTTAGAGTTTTTTTTCATGTCATTTTAGTAACAAATTCCCATTTTAACCTATTGTCATGAACTCTGGGTCATGACCACAAGAACAAGGTCCCCAATACAAGCAGCTGAAATGAGCTTCCTCCATAGTTTGCCTTGGTGCTCCCTTAGAGATAGGGTGAGAAGATCGGTCACCCAGAGAGAGCTAGGAGTAGAGCCGCGGTTCCTCCACATTGAGAGGAGCCAGTTGAGGAGGCTCGGGCATCAGCCTCCTGGACGCCTCCCTTGGGTGGAGGCCCGGGGAAGACCCAGGACGGCCTTTAAATCTGGGTTAAAGCTTAATCTTGGGTTAAAGCTTAAGTGAGGCGAACAAGTAAGGCAAACTGCAGGTGTGAAATGCCTGGCGTTATGTGGTTTTACCAGCTAGCTATGACTGTGAAGTGAGTAAAAGCTGTGCAGATGCTGAACAAACAACTACTCATCAAGCAGGCTGACTAAACCTCAGACTGAACCCCACTGGTCCAAAGAAAGCCCACCAGTCAGAAAAATTCTACAAAATGAATCACCCTGAGTCCATTTCTTGTTCTCCTGTTTTTGTAAAAACTTGATTATTTCTATGTTCTCTATAGCTGAATGTCCATCTGGCTTTTTGTGGCTCCAAACTCCATTTATCGTCTGTGTGCTTCCCTTCACATCCCTTCTTTCCTTCTTCTGTCTGTCTTTCTTTCTGCCAGCCCTCTCCGTCCTGTCCTAGCACTGCTGCCACACAGAGCAAGTATTACTCATCCTGAGAGCAGAGCTGCAGTTACTGTGCCCTTCCTGTCTGCTCTTCCTTTGTGTGTGTGCATGTCTGTGTGTCTCACAGATGGGTGTAAGGGCAGTGCGTCACACCTTCTTGTGTGAAATGACTGATGAATAAACGACTGTTGAGTTCAATCAGTGTGGTTAATATTCAGATGCTGAGGAGCCTCTGCCTGCAGCGCAGAGCCATAGCAGAGCGGGAGGCGACACATCTTCTTTGCTAAAGTGCACGGCGCCTTCGCTCACCTGAGAAATGAAGTCCAGGTGTGGCTGCTTGAAAAAGTGTGGGATAATTTCACAGTTTGGGTTCTAGACTTTCTATCAGAAAAATGACAAAAAAGAGATTTTTAGATGTTAAATGCACAAAAACAGCGGATAAATGAATCAGTAAAAGCTGAGCCACGGATCAAACACACTGAGTAGGAGGAAGAGTGACCTAGTTTCCAAAAAGCACACGGCACCTCAACAAGTGCAAGGGAGGAATCCAGCATTTTTATTTTAAAAATGCGTCTCTTTTTTTGTGCATGTTTCTTTTTATTGTTTCATGACCTTTCAGATTTATTTTTTTGAAGTTGTCGATTTTACCTTTCTTCTGGCTATCTTTCTGTTCCTCCTCCAGCTTAGAGGTGTGTGTGTGTCTGTGTGAGACTGTGTGTGACAGTGTGTTTTGTTTTGCGTGTGTGTCAAAGAGTGTGTATGACTTGTGAGAGAATGTGTGTTATGTGATTGGAAAAAAGAAGTAGGTATACTTGTAATGGAGTGTGCATGGGTGAGAGTACGTGTGTTTGTATTTATGAATGTGTTATGAGTGTGTGTGTGATAAGTTGTTTGTATGCCAGTGTGCGTTTCTGTCCTTGTGTGTCTCTGAGTGTAAGAGTGTGCGTTTTTCTGTGCATATGAGTGTAAGAATATTAGTGTGTATTTTTTGGAGAGTGCAGGTGTGTGGGTATGTAGTAGAGTGTGTTTGTGTGTGTGTGATCTGTGTTGTGTGTGTTCGTGTGTGAGAGAGAGAGAGAAAGAGAGGGAGGGAGTGCATGGGTGCCTGCGTTACAGTCTGGGTTTGCTTAGTGTGTATGTGTGTTTCTTTGCTAATGTGTGTAAGCGTGCGTGTGTGGGCGTGTGTGTGTGTGTGTGGGGGGTGCAAGTGTCAGAGAATGTGCAAATGTATACATGTGTGTGTGTGCATGTTTATGGGTAGGTGTGTGTGTGAGAGGGTTGCATGGCGGTGTGGTGGTTGGCATTCAGAGTGAGAAGGTCCAGGTTCAAATCCCATGTTTGCATGTTTCCTTCCTACATGTGTGTTTTCTTTGAGCTCTCTGACTTCCTCCCACAGTCCAAAAACGTGCTTCAGAGGTTACTTGGTGTCTCTAAATTGTCCCTAGATGTGATTTTGTGTGCATATCAGTGTGTGGTCCTGCAATGGACTGGTGACCTGTTCAGGTGTACCCCACATTTACTGGGATAGGCTCCAGAAGCCTCGTGACCCCAAACTGCCAAAAAAGGATGACAGGAAAATTAATCAAAAACGAGGATTTCTTTTTCTCAAAATAAAGAAAGTATTGGCCTACAAACATCTAGAAGACATCACACAGACAGAACTTAACTACCTAAAGAGACAAAGTAACAGAAATAAACTGACCTGATAATTAGACACATCAGAGAAATACAGGTATATAGGGGGGATCAAACCACTTGACAATTTTTGTGGGGGAAAATCAAACATCTGACAAATTCCACAGACAGGACCAAACAAGACTTCAGTGACAGAAAGGATAAAAATATTACACAAATAAGATTAACATAAACACATAACAACCCAACAAAACTAGAGTAAAAACACATTCAAACACCTTGATTGTTTCTCCCCTGGGAAACTTGGTTTGATGGTGCCTGTCCAAATGCTTAGCTGATGTTTTTAGACGGCCCTAAATCAGGCTTTCTTAAGCCTTTCAGAGTAAACTATATCTATATATATGATAAAACATTACCTTTGGCACATTATAGACTTATTTTTTAATGAAATATGATTTACTCGACTCGATCTCTGAGGCTCTGCCTTTTTAATTCCTTGTAGGTACCGCATGCAGGCTGGGAGGGGTTTAAAGAATGCTCAGAGCTGCAGCTGAAGGCACTGAGCTGTGGGCCTGCAGTGGCGAGAACCTTCAAGCCATATGTGTCCACACATGCTGTGGTCATGTGCGGCAAATGTCATTATTCCTCGGAGCAGAAAGGCGTGTCTCTCAGATATGGGACTCTTTTATAATAAAAGGAATGATTGTAGGCAAAATACCAATAGGGATTACTGACGGATGCCACCATGAACACTTTATTGGCTTTTTCTTCATTGTTTGTTGGCCAAACTGTGTTTTTATTGTTCATGCTGGTTCCCATAGCAACCAGTGGCAATGCCATGGTTACAGCAGCTGGCACTTCCTCGTGGCTGGCACCCTGAAGACACTTCCTTGGCCTCGCTCTCCATTTCCCAGCCTGCTTTTCCATCACTCTTCTGTCATTCTTTGAAAAGTCAATCTTCGTCTTCATCTCAACAGCCCTCTCTGCAGTTCTTATCACACCATCTCAGTCTTGCCTCCCCAATTTTGCCCTTCCCTTTCCGGGCCTTCAGGCTTCCTCCTCATTCTGCTTTCCTTCTGTCTCTCAGACCTTTTCTGGCCCTCTTCTGCTCTCTCTGCATCTCATGCTCTTCCTGCTCTTGTGCACTGCTTCACTGTGGGTCTAATAAAACAGCCCTGCATTTACAGAGCATTATGTCCACCATTTCCCCCTCTTTTCTCCGTATTCTGTCGAGCTCCAAGCTCAGTCCAATTTGATTCATTTTACTCTCAGAGGATCTCAGCAGCTGCGCTTTAGGCAGGGAGGTTAACCAAGCTGCAGTTTCTCAATATTCATTCAGTTGCACTGAAAAACGGCACATTATTAATCTGGAACACATATAAGAATAATCAAAAATCAAACAAGCTGTCATTTTACAGTGTTTGGGTTCAAAATGCAGCTTTTTATAATCCTCCATGCAAAAGAAGGGCTTTGATTAAAACTTGCACTTTGTTTTAAGTGTTGTTCACTGACACTGTTTATACAAAACCCTCAAAACACAGCATGGTGTGATTCATTTAAAACACCTAATGTATTCTATAAAATATTAGAGTTTAAGAAAAGCAAATTAGCTTGAAAAAGATCATCCTGGATTAGATTAGTTTCATTTAAAAAAAGCAACTCAGAGACTGAACGTAGTAAACCACTGAATCTATTTTTGTTTAATCATTTTAAATAAAAAATAAGAAAAAGAGACAGGAGGAGAGAGAAGCATCCAGGTGAATCACTTTGCTTCATCTTAAAAACTGTAGACCCTTCGAATGGGTCTTACTGCAAAATGTAGCTGAAGTCATCTGTTCCTCCTTGAAACAAAGAGAGCCGGCGTGGCTCTGAATGCTAATGTGAGTCTCAGAGTAACTTTGAAAAAGCGCGTCCAAAGTTTGTCATGAAACAGCCAACATGCTGAGCAACAAGAAACTGGCAGAAGGAAGAACGTGAGCTCTGCAGGTGAAAACTGTTCATTTCCTACAGATGGAGGCCATGCAGGGGTCACCTCTGCCAGACCAAAGACATGGGAAACAATCCGTGAGTGCGACAAATATAGACAAAAAGCAACAACGCCACCAATATAGACAATGCATAGAAATCTGAAGAGAAAAACAGCTGCCACAAAATCTGTTTCTGAGGAAAAGATTTCTCAGGCTTGAGAAGAATAAACGACTGAAGGAAGAATGATCTGATGGTTCCTAATCTTTAGTGTTCAGTCTTCCTCAAACAGAACCAACCAGCTGGTCTGATGAAACAACACGGTTAAGCCTGAAGGCCTTCAAACTGCCATGGCCAGATGTCTTTAATGGGCTGTCGACTCATCACTGTTCCAGAGTCTGATGTGTGCAGATGTGAAGTTCGCACTCATCGCATCTGAAATGACAAACTACCCAAACTAATAGATATAAATTCAAATGGCATAATTGGTGAAATTTCCAGTGATGTGCAGATTTAAGCACATTCCTGGTTTCTGTATAACACAATATCAGTCTGTGCTTCCAGAGATCGTGGGTTGGGAGTGTTTCTTGGAAGAGCTGCAGATCTCGCCTCGCAGCAGCTTTTGTAAAAAAGAACAAGGCGATATTTTGAGGAACACTTTGTGCCAAAGCAAGCTTCTTGTTTTGAGAGTTAGGTTTTTTGTGATTAGCAATTTTTTTAATCACTTTCCGTTGATTTATTTTGATGTATTATATCATTTCAAATTATTTTGTATGGTTCTTTAACGCTCAAGCTTTTGAGTGTGGATCTTATCTGGTGCTGGTGCTGAACCCGTACTCTTTAAACTGTTCAGGTCCCTAAAAAGTGCTTCAACAGCTGCTTCAAAAGGAAAAAAAACAACCAGCTTTTTCCAAAAGCCTTTTAGTGAAGCAGCGCGACAGATGAAGGAGAGCGCTTGAATGTGTGTAAGATGCTTCATTTCCTTCTTTCATACATAAAATGATTGGCTAGAACTGCACAGCAAAACGGAATAGAATGCAAGTGACTGACATGTCTGAAACGAAGCACCAAAATGAAGAACCCAAATCTGTTGCATTGCGTTTCAGTACCCGGCCATATGTGAGGGTGTTTGGGATTTGGTCAATGATCGAGCTTTTCAAACATTGAGATCGGGTCAGTGTTTTTTTACGGACACATTGGTTTTTATTTAAAAAAAAACAGTTTCTCCTAAATCTCAAAACTCTTACTAGAGTTTTGAGAATTGCAGAATTGCAGTAGTAAAGTGGGAAACTGCAGCCTCCCCCTGTATTACAGACCATACAGCCATATGAATGCATGTATGTATGGATTCATTCACTGTGAAGAGTCACTCTTCATTTGAGCATAATGGTTTGTATAACGATGACTCGACAGCTCTCCAGAGTAGTTATTTACAGCTGCTTAAAAGTGAATAAAGGACTGAGGCATGGTGAAGCAATTATTCCTGTAGACTTAGCAAACTGCAGGATGAACACTGCATTTGTTAATAAAGTTACACACAAATGCACAGGCACAGGACTGGAATGCTGCAAATGGACTTTTTGACTCCGATCTCGGTTTTTCGTTTCATTATCATGGGAGTCAAGCAAGGTTTATTGTTTGTGATTAAAATAAAATCTTCCAAAGCCACAGAGGTATTCTGAATCACAAGTTCTGCATTTGGCACATCACACTCATAAAGCCTTTATTTGTGACTTTTCAGGTTTTAAATAGTATCTTGGATCCCCTTCTGGATGAAAGCTGTTGTTTATCTGGGTTTAAACTTTGTCTCGCTGTGGTAGAAATGTTTCTGATGTTTCGTTTTTGGCCCCATACCTCTTCACATGGAGAATTGCAGTAGTAAAGTGGGAAACTGTCTTCAAATCAATTTCAATTCAATTCAAATTTATTTGTATAGCCCAAATTCCCAAAAACAGTCGTCTCAATGGGCTTCGTACTGGTAATTGTAGAGTAAATCTACATTTAAAAGGATAATAAATGCATGGACTTCAATAGGAGAATACTAAACTTAACTAACTAAACAGACTAAACTAAACTGGGCATCCCTGCCCTTAGACCACAGAGGAAGAGAAGCATAAACCTGCTGGAGAAGCGCTGAGAGTGGAACCGACAGCACACTCTGTTCCTCCTTCAGTTGTTGCCACGTAGTCTTCACCACATCTTGCTGATGTCAGAGCAGGTATTTCACCAACAGGCTGTGACTCATGCTCTGAGCATGTGCAGGGAAGCTCAATTAGAGAATAAAACAGGATGACTGCAATCAAAACCGGAATGAACTACAGTAATTGCTGTTTGAGTTAGTGTTCCTGCACTCAACTACACTGAACAAAAATATAAACACAACACTTTTGTCTTTGCTCCCGTTTGTCATGAGATGAACTCACACTCAGAGATCTAAAACATTTTAACACAAAATTACCATTTCTCTCAAATATTGTTCACAAATGTGTCTAAATCTGTGATAGTGAACACTTATTCTTTGCTGTGACAATCCATCTAACCTCACAGGTGTGCCATATCAAGATGCTCATTAGACAGTATGGTTATTGCACAGGTGTGCCTTAGACTGGCCACAATGGAGGTCACTCTGAAATGTTTTATTTTGGCAGATTTGGGGACTCAGAAAACCGGTCAGTATCTTGGTGTGACCCCCATTTGTCTCATGCAGTGTAACACATCTCCTTCTAATCGAGTTGACCAGGTAGAGTGGCCCATGGTGGCGGTGCGGTTATGGTATGGACAGGCCTATGTTATAAATGAAGAACACTGTTGCGTTTTAGTGATAGCATGACGAGATCATGAGGCTTGTTGTTGAGCCGTACATCTCAGAACTGCATGATAATGCACGGCTCCATGTTGCAAGGATCTGCACACAATTCTTGGAAGCTTGAAACATCCCAGTTCTTGCTCGGCCAGCATCATCTCCGGACATGTCGGTCATTGAGCATGTTTGGGGTGTTTGGGATGCTCTGGATCGGCGCATACGATGTTTATGGACCAACATTCCACTGGCCACAATGACAAACGGGAGCAAAAAACAAAAGTGTTGCATTTATAATTTTAATTTGTGTATGAATGTGAGCTGTTTGAACTGTTTGAAGTTCTTACATGTTTTTAGAGTTGAAATATGATACTTTTTAAATGTTTTCTTCATTTTAACTGGTGTTTTAACGTTTTAAGTTTCATTGTATGGAGTGCTGTTTGACTACATTTAATGCACAAAATAATTAAAGTCATTGATTTATTTGCATTGGTTTAACACGACCAAAAATGTTTTGATTTAAATCTGAAACCGTTCAGAAATACTGCTTTAATTGCAAAAAGCTAACTGTCTATTTATGGTCAGAAGACTGAAGCCTTGAATCTAAAAGTCGTTAAATGCCAAACACTCCTTCGTTGCGTAGGACTGTGCAACACCTTGACCTCACCTGTTCAGGCTATGGACAAGCAGCGCAACAGCCTTTTTCTAAAGAGCTGGTTTCTAACACACTGTCTGTTTTTCTCTCAATGATTTTCAGTCCAGTTCTGGTTTTGACCATTTCCAGTGTTTCAAGGCAAAGTCTCACTATGTTTAAATGTTGTGAGAAAAAGTATTTTAATAAATGACATGCTTGTGACCAACATCCACAGACATTTTAAACATCTACTTTTTTCATTGCAACATTTGACTAATTAATGTCAATTTCTGTGTCTCACATAATTCAAACTATTATGTGTATTGAGCGTTTACGCAATTTATTCCAGCTGATTCTGAAGCGGAGAAAAGCCGAGCATATCGGTGCAAAGCCAAAATGAGAAACCGCTTTTCTGTGCGTCAGAAACAGCCAACACATTGATCCCGTGAACGGTGTGACGAGCAGTTATGGCATGTCAGAGCGTGTGCTAGTAGTCACAAACACGCATACAGGGTTTGACCCGTACGGGTGCTGCAGGTTTTTGGGTTGTCCATAGGGCGTGGTAGAGAGGATCAGCTGCATCTTCAAATCAAATCAAATCAAACTTTATTTATAAAATAGTGCTTCTCATGCATTTTGTGCAGCTCGAAGCGCTTTAACATTAAAAACAGAAAACACACAGTATTACAGTAAAAACCCAACCCACCCTTCACCCTTCCCACTCCCCTCCCTTAAAACATATGACCCATGGCCCCCATTTCCAATAAATAATGAGTATGTTACCGTAAAAATAAATAAATAAACAATAAATAAAGAAATAAACAAACAAGTAAGGCTTGGCTCTGCTGTGATGAAACAGTATTTGGGAATCTCTTCATACCAGGAGCCAGCTTGGCCATGGGAGCATCGCCACAGCGCCCACCCAGACTGGGACAACACTGGGGTCCACTTCACAGCCGTGAAGCTGCAAAGTTAGACCCCAGCCGCCCCAGCAAGGGCGACAACCGTGGCAACAACCACCGACCAAGCCGGCAAGCCCTGGAGGAAAAGATCCCCACAAGAAACACTGGGGCTAAAATCATGATGAGATACTAAAATTAAAGACATAAGATGACTATAAAAACATAAAATTGAGAATAAGATGCATAAAATGAAAATAAATACATAAAATAGCCTGAACTAAAACTAATAGAATAAATTAGCAGTTAAAATCAACTAAAAGCGAAATTAAAAAGGTGGGTCTTGAGCGTCTTCTTAAAAACCTCTACGGTCTCTGCGGCCCTGAGGCTCTCTAGCAGGCTGTTCCACAGGCGAGGACCGTGATGGCAGAACGAAGCTTCACCATAAGTTTTGGTCCTCACCTTAGGAACAACTAAGAGGCCAGCACCGGAGGACCTCAAGGTCCGCGAGGGCTCATATTTAAAAAGAACATCATTTAAATAAGAAGGTCCAAGACCGTTAAAACATTTATAAACCATTAAAAGAATTTTAAAATCAATCCTGAAACGCACAGGGAGCCAATGAAGCGATTTTAAAACCGGTGTAATGTGTTCTCGCCCTCTGGTCCTTGTCAGAACTCGTGCCGCTGAGTTCTGCAGTTTTAGATTTGAAATAGACTTTTTGGGTTAACCAGAGAGCAGGGCATTACAATAATCTAAACGACTGAAAATAAAAGCATCTGCACCTCTGTGCTGGCAAGAGAGAGGAACTCTGGCAATGTTTTTGAGATGATAAAATCCTGTCTTTACGACATTTTTAATGTGTGGGATAAAATTTAGCTCAGAATCAAAAAGTATGCCCAGGTTTCTCACACATTGAGATGGTTTAAAATTATGAAGATGGTAAAATCATCTCTCCCTTTTCTTCAGAACGGATGATTAGAACTTCAGTTTTGTCCTGGTTGAGCTGTAAGACATTTTCTGCCATCCATGACTTTATATCTAAAATGCAGTTTAAAAGAGTGTTAGCAGGTTCAAGGTCATCAGGAGACACGGCGATGTAAAGCTGTGTATCATCATCAGCATAGCTGTGAAAGTCGACGCCATGTCTCCTGATGACCTCCCCAAGAGGCAACATATATAAATTAAAAAAAACATTGGGGAGCCGGTTTAGCTCGTGCTGGTTTGCGGTGCCTTCCGTCCGTGAAACCAGGGTTCGACTCCGGGCTGCTCCCTGTTCCCTTCTCTACTTCTGTGCCAGTCCCAAGCCCGGTTGCTTTGAGAGGGTTGCGTCAGGAAGGGCATCCGGCGTAAAACATTGCCAAGTTTACCGTGCAACTCGTTCGCTGTGGCGACCCCTGATGGGAAAAGCTGAAAGGGAAAACAAAAACATTGGGGAACCCCACAACTTATTTCATGGATTTCTGAATAGCACGTATCCATACTTACATAAAAGTGTCGATCTGTCAGGTAAGAGTAAAACCACTTAAGAACATTTCCAGAGAGGCCCACTAGTCTTCTAAGTCTGTCTAATAAAATCTGGTGATCTACTGTATCAAAAGCAGCATTAAGATCCAGTAGCACCAGAACAGAAAGTTTCTGTGAGTCGTAGTTTATTCAAAGATCATTAACGATCTTTAAAAGAGCCGTCTCTGTACTATGGTTTGTCCTAAAACCAGACTGATATTTTTCTAAAATTTTTTGGGCATTTAAAAACTCATGCAGTTGAGTAGTGATTGATTCAGTATCAAATAAAGAAATACTAAGAAATGCAGATTTAAGCTTATATTTCTTTCCTACATGTTCTCTATCATGACAAATTTGCTAAAACATTATTTAATTTTTTGTTAAAAACACCAAAAACACAATTTTTATTGAAGAAAATTGCAATTGTATAATAATGGACAAATAAAAAGAAAATTATTTCTTTTATTTAAAACAACACAGGTTTTTGGATTTTGCCTAAAAACGGCATACCTTAATCATTATTAAAAGACCACTGGGAACGCCTTGCAATGGATCATAACACTACTTTACCTGGTTTGCTAGTCAGTTGGCTGATCATCCATCAACCTTCATGCAACAGAACAATACAAGAAAACACAACCGAAAACTTTGCACAAAGCAATCCTCACAATACACCTCTCCAAAGGGGCAAATTTAAATGCCCTAACCCATGATAACAGTAGGGAGGAGGGGACCTGGAGAATCACCAACACCAAAAAAGTTCAGGTTCTTGGACCATGACATGGATGAGGGGTGACATGACCGCCCTCTCCTCAGGACCAGAACAGTAACATGTGATACCTTCAGTGGAGAGAGGTGCAGATTATGGCAGTCGAAACCAGGTGAGACTGTGACAGCGGGAAAAACAAGCCTGAAAACAGAGCATAAGTCAGAAAAAGTTATGAAAAACATAACTCTCTAAAAAACAGTTTTTTTGTACAGCAGCTCTCGTCCTGAGGGAGCGAATTCAAATGATTTGGGTCACCAATTGTTGCTGTCTGCAACATGTGAACATGTGTGATGCTGGCAGAGTTACTAACTCTGCATAGCAAAACATGTGAGTGTGTCAACAAATAAATAAAGTAAAGCTGTTTAAAATGTAAATGCTGGACCACCCAGAACAACCAGGGCTGCTGACCTCAGCCGCTGATGGATGAAGCCTATTCACATCAAGCACTTACCACCTTCCACCCCCACCCCCCCACACACACTCAGTAGTCAATACAAACTGTGTGCAGTCCTCTAAGACAAATGGACAGACTTCAAACACCCACCTACACAATATTCCAAAAGATAGCCAAGCATGGGGGGTGCTGGATAGACAGAGAGACCCCCCCTCCTGCATTCCCTTCCAAAACAAATGCACGATCCTCATCTAGAGATAAATACTCTGCATCAGGGTGACAGCTCCATTTACTCCTGTGGGGGATCATTGGGTCTTTTCAGACCCACTCTGTGTGTGCGTGTGTGTGGGTGTGTGTGGGGTGGGGGGGTGGGGGGTAATACCCCAGCTGCATCATTACCTAGCACACACACTGGGTCCAAATAGACTGAAGGAGGAAGAGGAGAAGGATGACAGACAAGTCTATCAAAGGTAGGTATGAGGAGGACTGCGGGTGGGGGGTAAGGGTGGGGGTTATTACCCAACTTTTACGGCAAAGCTGACAGAAACTAGAAGGAGCTGCATTTCCAGAAGAAAATGCAGGGTTGAATGCTGTACTGCTGAATGAAAGCTGAATTAGCTGAAGAAATGGCTCAACTGTACTGGAAGAACCATGAAAAGTTAAAGGTGCAAAAGTCCTAGCAGGAATAAGCTGAAAAAGTTGAACATTGTAATAGTAGAATGGCTGAAATAGGTCAAAATTTGTAGGTCTTAAGCATGAAAGCTGAAATTGTTGAAAAAATGGCTGAATTGTTGAAAATTTGAAGATGTTGCTAAAATGGCTAAAAGTACTAGCACTGGAATCAGCATCATCAACTGACTCCAAAAAACACATTGTTTGAGAGTATCATATTAGTAAAAGCTACATGTTCTAAGTTGATAGAAAATCCACTCTTTTCAAAATGGCGGCTTTTCTATTGATTTTATCTCCATAGCAACCATTTTATGTTTGGGTCGCCTGGAGATGAGGAACAAATCAATGTCGGTTTCAGATGAATCGGAAAAAGTAAATTTTTGGACGTCCTTAGCAACGAGCTTTGTTTGCTAACCACGCCCACATTCCTTATATGTCCAGTTCCAGTGAATTTCAATATGTTCAGTTCCAGCCATGGATGAAGTTTATTGCAACATTTGCTTCAGATTTTGTCAAAAAATGCCCACCAAACAGTAGGTTGTGTTGCCATCCCATAATAATTTCAAAACGTATGTTGAAGTCCAAAGCCTTGTGAGCATTTCAATGTTTGAACGGTGCCTCTAGCTGAAAGCATGTTAAAGTTATAATGCTTGAAAGCAACAAAGGTTTTCAAGGATTCATCATGTATTTAAATGAAGCAAAAATCTTGGAAAATCCTGGAAAATCTTGGAATATCTTGAAAAGTTCAAAGATTTGAAAGACTAAAAGTCGTAGCTGAAAGGAATAAGCTGAAAGGGTTGAACATTGTAATAGTAGAAGGATTAAAATACGTGAAAGTTTGAAGAAGTTTAAAATTGCCTCACATTTTGGCACAAAATGGCCGCCAAACTGTAGGTGGTGTTGCCATCCCATAATAATTTTGAGCCTTATGTTGAAGTCCAAAACCTTGTGAACATTTCAATATTTGAACGGTGTCTCTAGCCAAAAGAATGTTAAAGTTACAATTGTTTAAAGAAGCAAAGGTGTGGCCAATGGAGCAAAAACATTGGAAAATCTGGGAATATCCGGGAATATCTGGAAAAGTTCAAAGATTTGAAGGACCAAAAGTCATAGCTGAAAGGAATAAGCTGAAAGGGTTGAACATTGTAATAGTAGAATGGTAAAAATAGGTGAAAGTTTGAAGAAGTTTAAAATTGCCTCACATTTTGGCACAAAATGGCCGCCAAACTGTAGGTGGTGTTGCCATCCCATAATAATTTTGAGCCTTATGTTGAAGTCCAAAACCTTGTGAACATTTCAATATTTGAACGGTGTCTCTAGCCAAAAGAATGTTAAAGTTACAATTGTTTAAAGAAGCAAAGGTGTGGCCAATGGAGCAAAAACATTGGAATATCTGGGAATATCCGGGAATATCTGGAAAAGTTCAAAGATTTGAAGGACCAAAAGTCATAGCTGAAAGGAATAAGATGAAAGGGTTGAACATTGTAATAGTAGAATGGTAAAAATAGGTGAAAGTTTGAAGAAGTTTAAAATTGCCTCACATTTTGGCACAAAATGGCCGCCAAACTGTAGGTGGTGTTGCCATCCCATAATAATTTTGAACCTTATGTTGAAGTCCAAAACCTTGTGAACATTTCAATATTTGAACGGTGTCTTTAGCCAAAAGAATGTTAAAGTTACAATTGTTTAAAAAAGCAAAGGTGTGGCCAATGGAGCAAAAACATTGGAAAATCTGGGAATATCCGGGAATATCTGGAAAAGTTCAAAGATTTGAAGGACCAAAAGTCATAGCTGAAAGGAATAAGATGAAAGGGTTGAACATTGTAATAGTAGAATGGTAAAAATAGGTGAAAGTTTGAAGAAGTTTAAAATTGCCTCACATTTTGGCACAAAATGGCCGCCAAACTGTAGGTGGTGTTGCCATCCCATAATAATTTTGAACCTTATGTTGAAGTCCAAAACCTTGTGAACATTTCAATATTTGAACGGTGTCTCTAGCCAAAAGAATGTTAAAGTTACAATTGTTTAAAAAAGCAAAGGTGTGGCCAATGGAGCAAAAACATTGGAAAATCTGGGAATATCCGGGAATATCTGGAAAAGTTCTAAGATTTGAAGGACCAAAAGTCATAGCTGAAAGGAATAAGATGAAAGGGTTGAACATTGTAATAGTAGAATGGTAAAAATAGGTGAAAGTTTGAAGAAGTTTAAAATTGCCTCACATTTTGGCACAAAATGGCCGCCAAACTGTAGGTGGTGTTGCCATCCCATAATAATTTTTAAACCTTATGTTGAAGTCCAAAACCTTGTGAAAATTTCAATATTTGAACGGTGTCTCTAGCCAAAAGAATGTTAAAGTTACAATTGTTTAAAGAAGCAAAGGTGTGGCCAATGGAGCAAAAACATTGGAAAATCTGGGAATATCCGGGAATATCTGGAAAAGTTCAAAGATTTGAAGGACAAAAGTCATAGCTGAAAGGAATAAGATGAAAGGGTTGAACATTGTAATAGTAGAATGGTAAAAATACGTGAAAGTTTGAAGAAGTTTAAAATTGCCTCACATTTTGGCACAAAATGGCCGCCAAACTGTAGGTGGTGTTGCCATCCCATAATAATTTTGAACCTTATGTTGAAGTCCAAAACCTTGTGAACATTTCAATATTTGAACGGTGTCTCTAGCCAAAAGAATGTTAAAGTTACAATTGTTTAAAGTAGCAAAGGTGTGGCCAATGGAGCAAAAAGATTGGAAAATCTGGGAATATCCGGGAATATCTGGAAAAGTTCAAGGATTTGAAGGACCAAAAGTCATAGCTGAAAGGAATAAGATGAAAGGGTTGAACATTGTAATAGTAGAATGGTAAAAATAGGTGAAAGTTTGAAGAAGTTTAAAATTGCCTCACATTTTGGCACAAAATGGCCGCCAAACTGTAGGTGGTGTTGCCATCCCATAATAATTTTGAGCCTTATGTTGAGGTCCAAAACCTTGTGAACATTTCAATATTTGAACGGTGTCTCTAGCCAAAAGAATGTTAAAGTTACAATTGTTTAAAGAAGCAAAGATGTGGCCAATGGAGCAAAAAGATTGGAAAATCTGGGAATATCCGGGAATATCTGGAAAAGTTCAAGGATTTGAAGGACCAAAAGTCATAGCTGAAAGGAATAAGATGAAAGGGTTGAACATTGTAATAGTAGAATGGTAAAAATAGGTGAAAGTTTGAAGAAGTTTAAAATTGCCTCACATTTTGGCACAAAATGGCCGCCAAACTGTAGGTGGTGTTGCCATCCCATAATAATTTTGAGCCTTATGTTGAGGTCCAAAACCTTGTGAACATTTCAATATTTGAACGGTCTCTCTAGCCAAAAGAATGTTAAAGTTACAATTGTTTAAAGAAGCAAAGGTGTGGCCAATGGAGCAAAAAGATTGGAAAATCTGGGAATATCCGGGAATATCTGGAAAAGTTCAAAGATTTGAAGGACCAAAATGTCATAGCTAGAATAAGATGAAAGAGCTGAACATTTTCATAGTCGAACGGTTAAAATAGGTGAAAAATTGTAGAAGGAGTTTAACTGTGAACTTCTGAACGAAAAATTCTCCATGTATTTCAATGGAGCAAAAATTCCCGGAAAACCTGGAATATCTTAAAAAGTAAAAGGATTTGAAAAACCAAAAGTCATAGCAGAAATAAGATGAAAGAGATGAACATTTTAAAAGTAGAATGGTTAAAATAGGTTAAAAATTGTAGAAGTAGTTAAACGCCAAAAAACGGCGGAAGATACTATAAAAATAAATAAAGAGAAACAGGAAAACAAAGGGTTGAATGCCTTACAGCATTCAACCAATAAGCAGAGGAGGAATAACAGGAGGAGCTGAGGGGACAGTTAAGCCACTGACTGGACTACCAGAGGCGTGTTGGTGAACTGAATGCATTGTGACACGCTTACCACTGAGAACCTCGAAGGGGGGGGGGGGGGGTAACGGCGGCCTCTTGTTATGAAGTGTTGTAAGGACCCTGTTGCTGTCAGTCTGTGTATGCTGCCGAAATAAAGGCATGAATGAGAGCCCATCTTCTAGTAAGACTGATGGCGTCGTGTGTGGGGGCCACTTCAGGGACCCACATTGTTTCAGAGCGGCATCAGGATGGTGGGCTTTTATTACGGTACCACTCCATTTTCCACTGTGGCTTCAGTCCCAAACACATGGAGGAAAAATTCTTTAAGGCCCGTACACACCGGGACGAATATTCGCCAGGCGTTATTCACCAGCGTTTTTCGCCACGTTTTTTGTGTTCACACCCAGGCGATTTTCGCTGACGATGAGCAGAGCGAACATGCAATTTCATTCCCTGACATTAGATGGCGCTTAATGTAAACAGAAATACTCCTGTACACAAGGTGGCGCTGTGCAACTTTACGCTTCTTAAAGTCGCTTTTCACTCAGAAGAAGATAGCAAGTATTTACGCGCTTGTCAGAATCAAACAAAGAAAACATGAATATTTCAAGCATCAGTAGCTCCAACTGGTGCTTGGTTCGGGGATATTTTAGAATATCCGTCATTATTTCTTTGCGGCAGTGTTGACGCTACTTGGCATCTATCTTCTTCGCTGGTATGTGTGCTCAGCAAGGCAGTTTTTGGTTTGAGCGCCCCCAAGTTGTGTTTTACTGTAACTTCAGAAGCTCCAGACACGTGTGCAAAAGCGCCATTCTCATTGGTCGAGTAGATTTCGACGCGACGCGTCAAAAAAAAAAAAACGAACCCGAGGCGTTTTTTTAAAAATGCCACTTTTACGCGTGGCGTTTTTCGCGTCGGTGTACACACTGTCATTGGTGCCCTTTGTTTAGTCACGAGGCGTTAAACGTCGGCGAAAATCGCTGGCGAAATTCGTCCCGGTGTGAACAGGCCTTTACAGTTTGCATTTGCACGACTAACACACTTTAATTGTTGCTATTCTTTAGTTAAAACAACTTTTACCACAAAATCAGCTCCTGTTCATCCTTTACCTCATCATTTACCTCATACCCCTTGGTAACATCATTCAACAACATGGTCTAAATTTTCACTGTTATGCTGATGACATATTGCTATACATAAATCCATCAGCTCCACCACTTACTTCACACTCACCCGCTGTCTAACAGACATCAAAACATGGCTTGAGCACAATTTTCTCAAACTCAACTGTGATAAGACAGACACAATCATAATTGGCCCTAAAACCATCACAAGATCCATTTCAAATTTTAAGTTAAATTTCATTAACACCACGCTGTCTTCATCACCAGTCATCCGTAACCTTGGGTTTCTCTTCACACTAATCTATCATTTGAACAACATGTTAACCAAATCACTTGGTCTGCCTGTTTCCACCTGAAAAACATTGCCCGCCTCCGTTCATCCCTCTCCTTTGCTGCTGCTGAAACCCTCATTCATGCCTTTATTATTATTAGATTATTGCAACAGCATACTCCATGGTACACCCTCCAAAATAATAAATAAGCTGCAATACATTCAGAACTCTGCTGCCCGTCTGCTCACACACACCAGCCCTCGTGAACACATCACCCCCGTCCTTCAAGACCTTCACTGGCTCCCCATCGCTCAGTGTTTCAAATTCAAAGTTCTCCTCATCACTTTTAAAGCCCTTCATAACCTGGCCTCAACATACCTCACCGATCTCCTCCAGCGTCACACCCCTTCCTGCTCTCTGCGCTCGTCCGATGCTAACCTTTTGTCCCTCCTCTGTCGGACCAAGCATCGAAATTGGGGAGACAGAGACCTCCCAATTTTTAAAAAATCACTTAAAACTAATCTTTTCAAAATAGCTTTTAATCTTTAATTTGTCTTTTTATGTTTTTATTATTATTTTTATTGTATTAGCTCTGTTCTTATTAACTGTTTTTTGCTCACATGTTGTAAAGCGTCTTTGTGTGGCATTTAAAGCGCTATACAAATAAATTGTATTATTATTATTTATTACATTGCTGCCAAAATCCAACATGATTTTCCATCCATCTTCTGTATCTCTTTCGGGGTCACTAGGTTACCGGGGCCTGTTCCGGCTACTGTTGGGTGAAGATAGGGTTCACAGGTTGCCGTTCTGTTGCAGGACAGCACAATCACTATACCACACACCTAAGGGACGCTAAGCAATTGACTTAAGAAGCATTTTTTGAACTGTGGAAGAAAGCCAGAGTGCCCTGAGAGAACCCACATGTGCACATGGAGACATGTAATTCCACACAGTAAGGTCTCAGCAGGGATTTGAACCAGGGCCTTCTTGTTGTGCAGCCCCAAACATAATTATGTGAAGGTGATTCAATAAAATAACTACTGCCACTGTGAAACTAAGGCCTGGCTTCCTCTAGAATTTCAAGGTTTTTTGTGCCACATGAAGAAAGTTAATGGTGATAAATGCTGTATAGCATGTACTAGGTAGGGATTTGGATGGTCTAATTCATAATCAAAAAGTCTAATCCAAACCATCTCCTGTATTTTGCTTTAGTGACAGCCAAGCCCACCTGAATGGAAGAACCACTCCCTCAGCTCAATTGCTTCTTTCATACAATAAAGGCACAATTGGGTCTATATTTGTTCTGACTCCATTCCTTAGTTTCCCATTCATCCAGATGCCCTTGGGGCAAAAACATCTGCCCTGGTGATCCAAATACAGCATTAAGGATGGATTTTCGACGCATGACTGAGCGACTTGACATGCGTCAAGAATGAGTGTTTTCCAAAATAAAACTTCATTTAGAATTAGATCGCAAACAAAGCGAAAAGGTAGGCCTTGTATTTTTTCTTTGTGGCCTGGTACCATCTGTCCTATGGACCGGTACCGGTCCACGGCAAGGGGGTTGGGGACCACTGGCTGTAGATAACAGGGAAACTCCCTCAATCTGACTCCAAGCTGTTGTGTCCTTGTTTAGGCAGACAAACCATTAGAGCCCAGTTTGATGTTTTCAGCACGGCTGGATCCTCAGCCCCCTCTCAGTTTAAATAGTTCATCAAGTTAATTTCAATATCTCAATTCTTCAAACATAAGTGTGTAAAGCAGCTAGTGAAACTGGAAAAAGGATGAGAAAGAAGGCTTACTCATCAGAGCATCACCAGGAGCCAGGAAGAGACATTCAGAAATGTGACACGTTGACCTTTAGGGACCCCTCCAAAACTGTCCGTCTTCTTCTTCAAAATGTCTTTCATGTCTGAATTTGCTCGCATGGTTTCATTCAGCCTTACAGATGCTTTGTGTGGGGTATAACACACACAAAGTTCACACTCTGTGCAGAAACAAAAGTGAGGAGATCTAAATGACAGTCCATTAATCATATCTTGTGAGTTGGCTCCATGTTGGTGCGTAAATTAAAAATGCGTCACTCTGCAGTGAATGGGATGTTATGAATAACAAGGCAGCACCTTGTTCATCACGTCTTCTTGGGCAGTATTATCAACAAAGAGTAATACATACCAGCTCCGCGGTGCAGCATCCCTCCTTACACTCACATTTTTCTTCCTTTCTCCATCTCCATCCCTCTTTTTCCTGTTTTATCCACTTCATCCATCCCTCTCCTGTCAAAGCCAGCCAGCAGGTTGGGGCTGTTGCATGGGAGGCAAACTTGGGTTGGAAATGAGCCTTGCCTGGGGAGCTAGGGGTGGAGGGGAGGAAGCATTTCAGCGCTGACGTCTGAGTCGAACTTATGTCAGTTTTTCATGTAACTGCACAGGTTTTAACCCTTTACTGTAACACCGGGGATGTCGCCCGCGACACCTACACTCAACCGTTTACACCGTCAACCTAATTTCAGTGGATTCTGAAGTGGAGAAAAGCGGCACAAAAGTTATGGCCTGTCAAAAAACATCAAACCTCCGGTGTTCAAGGGTTACCTGGGAAGTAGAATCCCCTTTTAGAATGCCTTTGTTTGTCACAGTCTGCTTCAGGTATCATAAAGTTGTATCAGCACATGCAGGCGTACTGCAGAATGGGGCAGAACCTTCCAGGCCTGCCTCTGTGTGGTCTGGCTTTGTGACTTGTTCAGCTGGCACCAACTACCCTATAGCCCTGCGCATTTTCTGCTATTCCTGCCATGGAACAGCTGGTCCCGCTCTCGTCAAGACGAGGAAGGCAGGAGAGGCAGGAACATGAATCTGATTCAAAGTGAAGACCTGCACCACTGTTGGACAACCCAGAAAAGAACAGCCAGGACAGAGTATCTTGAAATAAGCGAGGTAATCTTTGAGCTATGTCGTGGCTCAAGATCCTAAAGTGTAGCTGGGTCAAGAGCAGGCAAAGAAAAGATATTTGGGTAAACTCTGGAAGAAGAAACACAACGTAACCCTTGTGCTATCCTAGGCACTTTAACATTGGGAGTTGGGTCATCTAGACCCACTAGACAGTGCTTTGAACCTTTTTTCTTCAATGATTTGTGATCTTCACTGGTGTCCATGGATTACATGAAATCTTTCCACCTTTATCCACCTTTGTCATGGTAGGAAGAACACGTCAAAGTAAGGGTGGGGTCATCTAAGATAGCACAAGGGTTAAATGCAGCTTAGACCAGATGAAGGTAATGCAGCTGTTAAGGGAATGAAGGGAAGATGGCAAGTGAAGAGGGTCAATCAGAGGCCAGGAACCAGGCTGTACCATGAAACCATGAGAACTATACAGGTTTTTTTCTGAGCAGTGAGGACATTGATTCTCCAAAAACCACTTCTCAGGCTTCAACAATTGCAGCCTCAGCGAGTCTCTGTGTTCAGCTCTGTCTGCTCCATCTTTTATTTTCTCCAAGCTATTACTCTTATCCTCAGTCTGAGCCCCTCCTTCAATCTAATCACATATGCTGCCAGCCCTTTCATCTACGACGGTCCCCCATGTCTTCGGTTCCTGCTTGTCTTTGGCCCTCCCAGCCTCCATTTATTCTGTTTCCCTGCATTTACACTCCCATCCTCAGAATGTGGCCCTGTTTTTTTCACATGCTTGTCTTTGTCTGTCTGCCAAGCAACACTTCGCAGAAACTTCGCTCCAGCAGAAGTGAAAGACAGAAGCGAAGAACTGCTGCTAAATGTTACAAAACAGTTCATTAAAAACATAACCTCCAGGGTAAGATAAGTGTAAAAAACAAACTGGGAATGTGTTTTTTTTTTCTTCATAAGACTCAGACTGGCACATCCTTTAGGACAAGAGCTGGAACCAGAAGAAGACAGGAAAAGATGTGTTACCACTAAGTGGTAAAAGTCCAGGCCACAATTAATAGTAGTTTTTTTTTTCTTAATCTGCCTTGTCTGGACTCATGGCAGCTCATGTGGTATGTGGTAATCGGAGCACTCGGGGCAGTAACCCCCAAGCTGGAGGAGTGGCTACAACAGATACCTGGAAAGACCTCAGACCTCTCAGTCCAGAAAAGCGCAGTGCTAGGAACAGCTTTCTGTCATCTGTTGACAAAGTACAAATTAGAGAAGACATTATTGTTCTGGTTACGGACAAGGTTACTGAAACAACAGCTGTTAAAGGGCAACCAACAAGCTAATGTTCTGCTTTTTTTCTATTTTTTCAGTGTATATTTACACAACGATCAGCACAAAAGCCATATATCAAGTCTAAAAACAAGCAGAGTGCGTTTTATTATGTAACCAGTTAGCTCATCAAAATAGGGTTCCCTTTCGTTCTGTTAGAAAGTTAAAGTTATTGTATATTCTGTAAATCTTTGTGCATTTGATGTCAAACTGGCCTGTGGAATAATGTAGTGGTTGCCACTGTGGTTACAGGTTTCCTGCTCACTGTAAAATTTAATTCTGTATGATGGAACATGAAAGTCAGAATATCAGAGTTAGCTGCAGGTCACATTACAGCAAGCTGGTGTGCTCCTCATCGCCATGGTTACAAAAATTACTGTTTACTAGCAACTTTAACGCTATATTTGCTTTTTCATCCTCCTCACTGCCCTCCAGCCTGTATCTCAGTTATGAGGGCGGAGAGGTAATGAATGCACCAGTTCTTTTTCCTCTGATATACCAGTTCACCTTTTGTGATCCTTTGGTCTGCCTTCATTCTGTGGTTTTGAGTGTCTTTTTCAGTCTTCTTTTTTATTAATCACATTTGTTTCATTCCTGGCCCTTCGTCATTTCTTTCTCTGTGTCTGTCTCATCATCTCTCTCCTGCCTCACCTCGTTCTGGCTACAGTCAGACAATGAAACACATGTCACATTTGCTGACTTGCACAACAGACATCCATATGAAGGGAGCAAAAAAATGAGAGAAGGCCACAGCAGTGAAGATAAACCTTCAATCTGTCTGTCATCCAGAAGACCAAAGCGAACACGCTGAGAAGACCAAGTGTGAAAGAGCCGAGCACCCCAAGGATGTGCTGATCAGGTAACAGCTAAGACACAGTGAGCAGGTGAAGGTGGTGCTTACTGTGTTCATGAGCTAGTCAGGGCTAGCAGAATAAATCAGTCTTGTTCCTATTTTTTTTCTAACCGATCCAAGTGTATCTGTGAGTGCATCACAGGGGGACACCCCCCCCACCCTCCCACCACTGAACCTCGTTTACCGTGTTGCTCGTGTGAAAATGTGCTTTTGTGTTTAAACGGTGTAGTTTTTTCTTGTATCTACACATTGTATCACAGGGTTGAGGTACAACTTTTTTTTGTCACTATTGCCCCCCTGCCCCCCGCCCCCCCATTTATTACCCATCTTCACCCATCCTAAGCAAGGCAGGGCATTTTCT
This sequence comes from Oryzias latipes, assembly GCF_053564925.1. Classification (NCBI taxonomy): domain Eukaryota; kingdom Metazoa; phylum Chordata; class Actinopteri; order Beloniformes; family Adrianichthyidae; genus Oryzias; species Oryzias latipes. Next base: position 10,003,675 of record NC_136252.1, read on the forward strand.
GTAGCAGCCTCAGTCAACTCTGAACTGTACATGTGTATTTGTTGTATGTCTTATCTTGTTCGGGAGTGTAAAAGTGGTGCAAATGACAATAAATGCTCTCTCTCTCTCTCTCTCTCTCTCTCTCTCTCTCTCTCTCTCTCTCTCTCTCTCTCTCTCTCTCTCTCTCTCTCTCTCTCTCTCTCTCTCTCTCTCTCTCTCTCTCTCTCTCTCTCTCTCTCTCTCTCTCTCTCTCTCTCTCTCTCTCTCTCTCTCTCTCTCTCTCTCTCTCTCTCTCTCTCTCTCTCTCTCTCTCTCTCTCTCTCTCTCTCTCTCTCTCTCTCTCTCTCTCTCTCTCTCATTTGACATTTGACATTTGACATTTGAAGAATTCTACCCACACTCAGGCTAAAGGTCGTGTGACACAGCCACTACGTACATTCTGTGCAAATTACACAGATGAAAATCTTCATACGTGAATATATGTGGAAAAAGTGAGAAAGGATGTGGACATTATGTGAAATTTTCACAGATCTATCAGGAATGTATGGAGGCCCCTGGGGCCAGTGGTTAAAAAGAAAAAAAATCCGATAAACTGTGTGCACCGTTTACTACTCCATGCGCACGGATTACTAAATGGTGCCCATGGATTAATCAATTGTGCTTGTGCTGATGCGCAGTTTTGGGACGGGCTTCGGGACAGGCAGAGACGGCTTTTGAATGAACAGTCTTGAGAAACCGTGCAAACAATCATGTGAATTTGTGTTACCAGTCGGCTACAGACAAAATAAAGGCTGATGGTTATTTCAGTTTAAGTTCATTCACAGCTAAATTTTGTTATCACGTATTAAACTAATCCTAACCCTTCTTCTGGGTCAGTTCGGCCAAGAATGAAGCACGGATTTAAAAAAAACTATAAGCGAACATCCACTTAGCAATAACAATAATAAAAGCCCGTTTAAAAGATCATCTCGCTCCATGTTGGAGCTTTGTTTACAACGGGATCAAGCCGTGTGGCCTCCGACTAATGATGACGTCACACCATAGAAGAAGAAATTGCAGGACCCGTTGTAAACAAAGGTCCGACACAGAGCAAGATGATCTTCTAAACCACATGTGTCAAACTCAAGGCCCGCGGGCCAAATGTGGCCCTCCATGTCATTTTATGTGGCCCGCGAGAGCACAAAAGTTTTTAAATTCTTAAAATAAAAAATAAAGTTGGTGTGTATTTATTCATATCTAGGGGGAATCGGACTTGAAACATCGGATTGGGCTACTATACATTAGGACTCAAACACTGTCCATATAACCTAAAGTAACAGAATCTAATTTAAAAGGATTTATGCTAAAGTAACATGTAAACATATGTTTTCTATGCAACTTTAATTGTCACTTTAAAAAGTTATACTAAATAAATAATGAGTTATTAAGGAGTAGTTACATTCATTTTTCATTCCATTTAGTTACATGTATAAGTTATATCTGGCCCTGTGAGGACAGCCATTGATGTGGCCCTAAGTGAAAATGAGTTTGACACCCCTGGTGTAAACGGAGGGCTCAGTAGTAACGAAACACTTTAAAAACGCGGAAGACGTACGACGTAAATACACGTAAACGTCAAATCTGGCCCAAAATTTGCGTGTCAGTTAAATCATTTTAACGTGATATGTGCGTCATATATGTGATATAAAAGTTATACATCTGTGGTACATAAACGTCTGTTGGTCATACGTGGAATGATTTTGGAAAGCCACAAATTTGCATCTGTCTCTCTCAAAAATTTTGCACAATTGCATAAGATTTACATAATAATTGCATAGAAACTACATAAAATTCGCGAAAACTGCATAATTCTCAACTGACCAAAAATTAGAACATCTCAAAAACTAAGTAACCTAAAGACCCATCGGCTGAAACCCTCGACAGACACCTGCGCACATCGACGAATGATGAACACAAGAGGCACTCATGAATCACGTAAATCCCGCATGTATCACGAAAGACAGAAATTTCATACGTGGAAAATGCTCAAAATGTTCGTTGCAGCTGTGTAACATGTTAAGGTCAGTCAGATTATTTTAGTTTTGGTTCCTCTTAACTTTAACTGCGGGAACTGCTGTTTTTTTGTTTGAACTAGAAATATAAAACAAACAGAAGTTCAGTGTTGAACAACATGTCATACTGTGTTCGCTTCTGGCCGCCGCTTCTTTACTACAGTCACCTTCAATAAATGATAACCAGAAGGATTAAGATGAAAAATTACTTTGAGCTGTTTTGTTCACGTTAATATTAGCTGATGATAGTTAAATGAGTAAGAACACAGAAACTTCTGGCTGCAGCCTGAATGTCACGGTGGTGGGGCTCGAGAGCCGGATGGACCCAGATGCAGAGACAGGAGGCACACAGTTCCGGGGCAAGGGGTTTAATCACAAACACAAACGAAAAGCGCTGCAGAGCAGGATCAGATCAGGAACAAAAAACTCACTGTGGCGTGGCGTGGCAAGAAACATGGGACATGGCATGACAAGACATGAACACCAGAACAGGAATAATGGACCAACACAGGAGGAAGGCAGAGACAAGACTTAAATACAGACAGGGCAGACAAGACACAGGTGGACACGATCAGGGCTGATGGGGACCAAAGGAAGTAAAACTCAAGAAAACAGACAAGACAGGAGACTTTCAAAATAAAACAGGAAACAGAAACAAGACAGAACAAGGACCAAAAACAGGACAACAAATTCAAATCATGACACTGAAGTAAAGTAATCACAGTGGATTGGCTGCACAAACATCATTAGCATCAGTCTATAAATGGAGATGCTCTTTTGCTCCTCTTTGGCTGCCAGCACACGTGCTTTGGCCGGCGTGGTAATCCTGACACTTCTGATGTCAGCTGACACGCAGGAGCAGCTCCCTGCAGACCGCTTTCTGAAGCGGCTGTCATGTCTGATTTTCTGCATCTTATCTGCTGGGAGGGGAAATTTGCCCTAAGTCTAAATGACTTTTATCAAACAAAAGCTGTTGTTTTTTTAAATATAGTTTTGATGCGCTTTATATACATTTTAAATGCTCATGACTGACGTTACATGATCTGTGTGTCGTCTGATCTTGTTGTTGGTCCTGATGCTGGGATGGTTTCTCAAATTTTTACTAAATTTGAATTGTTGGTATTCCTGCGATGGATTGACAAACAGTCTGAGGTCTACCCTGACTTTCCCTAACAGTCGCTGGGATAGGCTCCAGCAACCCATTGACCCCAACAAGTGGGTTTAAAAAATAGATTTATGGAAGGATATGTTAGTATTACAAAAAGGGCCTTAGTTATCCCTATTCTGTATTTCAAAGTCTAAACAATAAATAAAGTTTTCACTGCTCTTGGCAGACAGATGATCAACACACACAAAGAAGGAAGATTTAGAATTACTGTACATTTACGCTTAGTTGTCTTGCAGATGATTGGGATGCTGGGACCATAAAACCTCCACTGAAGCCTTGTAACACTTGGAGGAAGTCAGCAGTCTTTTTCTCGCGTTGAATGTAAACAGAGAAGCTGAGTCAGTCTTTTTCACTAAACCAGCATCTGGAAGACAGCAGGTCTTCCTCACAAGTCTCTCAAGCAGAATAGTTTTTTATCCGATGACCTAGTTTAGTTTTGCTCGGAAATCAGACTTTTCAACACAGAAACCTTTGTCTAATGAACCTTTTCACAGACATTCATTATTAGTAAAAAGACATTTAGGGCTGAGCTTGTGCTGAGCTTCATGAAACCCTGCGTTTATGACCCCAATGGGAGAACTGCCTCATCCATGTAGACAGCACATGTGACATTTCTCAGCCGTGATCTAATCAGTCTGTGATGGCGCTAAGCAAGTGCTGGTGTTACGGCTGTGGCCGTAATATTGTTTTGTTTGTATGTTTGGACTGCTTTTCTGCATGTGGACAGGGGTGTAACAGCTGGTCAGCCATTTTCTCCTTTTTCACGTCGGTCACAAATAAATGAAAAAGAAAACCTGAAACTATCGGTTCTGTGTGTTTCTCAGCCTGACAAAGCGAGCGCATCAGTTTAATATTGAGCTGTTAGTGCGTACAGAGAAAAAGCTGATAAATATGTCCGCAGGTTGACGGCTCTGCCCCCGCCTGAACGCCCACGCAGACGAATGTGGTAAAAGCACACACGCGGGTGCAGACAAATGCACGTGCAGGAGAAGACGGCTACGCTCACACACGCTCGCCTGAACGCCCACGCCCTGCTGAGCCAGGATCCCAGCTGGCGGCAGGCTGAGCCAAAATTACAACTCAAACTCGGTAACCTCAACTGCCACAGCCATAACTGAATCTGAGCAGGCAAGCCGTCTCGGCTAGCTGTTGGTTCAATGAGCACACAACCAACGTATGTTGACAAGGCAGTTTTGGTCTAGAAGTCAAAGTTTTTGACTACGTTGCTCGGCAATAATAATGATTTAAAATCTTGTCCACAGTGAGTCTTCCTGGTTTTGACTTCTTTAGCCTAACTCACGCGCACCCGCACGGAGGTCGACCCACACCGGTGCAGGTCTTGCGTGGTCCAGGCGGGTAGAGAGGGGTTATACATCTTGAGAGGAGAGCAGGTGTTGCTTTACAGTTTCCCTGTAGCTTGAGCAGCCGCCTTAAGTCATGTAGATGACTTGTGTGATTGTTGTGTGTGCGCTAAGTGCATCGTGACGTATCTGTAAGGATAATGAAAGTTACACGCACTTATTTAATATTTACTTTATTCATATAACTCTTTTCCTGCTAAAAAAAACATCTCAAAGTGCGTTACATTAAACACTTTAAAATTAAAGTAAATAATGGCAAGATAAAAAATCATATTTAAAATGGCAATCATAATAAAAAATAAATAAAAACACATAAAAACCCAACACTCATAAACATCCCACAAATACAATTAAAATAAATCAATTATTAATAAAATGATTAAAATTATAATTACAACCAGTGGACTTGTAAAAACGACATAAAAGCTATGCTTAAAAGACGAGTCTTTGAGTTTTTTCTTAAGAACTTCTGCACGTCGTGAGGCAGGCCCTTCCACAGGCAGGACCCACGGTGATGACCTCACTGCGGGTTTTGGTTCTGAGTTTTGGGACCCCCAGCAGACCTAAAAAACTTTAAAATTGAGCCTAATGCTGACTGGGAGCCAATGCAATGATCCATGAATTGGAGTCACGTGCTCCTTCTTTCTGCGTGCGGCCAAGTTTTAAACAAGCTGCAGCTGATTGATGTTTTTTTTTCTTAGCACCAGAAAGAAGGGCATTACAATAATCCATTTTAGATGTTATAAAAGCTTGGATTAATATTTCAGCATAAGCTTTGGACAGAAAGGGTCTCACTCGGGCGATATTTCTAAGAGGATAAAATGCAGACATCCTAATATGGTTTGTTTGTTCTTTAAAGGTAAGATCTGCATCTAAAATCCCACGAGGTTTCTGACTTCTGATTCAGGTTGATAAGTTGTCTCTCAGCTTTGGACCATTAAAATCTCTGTTTAGTCTTGATAGAGCTTTAAAGAGTTCTCTTCCATCCATGTTCCAATATTTAAAATAAAACCTAGAACGTCATTAATGGGTGGCATGTCATCACCTGCACTTATGATGCTGTCGCACGGCGCCCCATGCGCATCACTCTAGTCATTAGTGAGGTGCACTCCTTACTGACCCTGCACAATGCTGCATGCACGTGATAAGTAAGTGCCCCGTAGGATGTCCATACAAACTACACTCTGATTGTCTAATGTCCTCATTTTCATCAGCCAGGTTCTTTTGCACAGGCACAGGACTCTGTATCTCACCTACTTCCCCCTTATTCACCCCTGAATGTTGTCTAAGTGTACATCCTGTCGCCTGCAGCGTGCCCGTTGAAAAAACATGCAAGAACATTATTACCTTACAGGCTCTGCTCCTATGTGCCCCACACAGATTTTCCCATTTCTCACCCGCATGATATTCTAAGATTTTGTGTTTCTGTGTCTGTTTGTACATAAAAGACATGGATGACACACATTTAGTAAGGGTTCTGATCCTTTTTATAATTCAGGGGGAGGTGTAATTTGCTGCTGAAAAAGTGGAAGACTGAACATCATTACCTCAGGTGGGGGGTGGGGGGTCTGCACAGCCTTGAACTGTTTATTTCAGCAGCTGCTGGACTAAAAAGTGCTTCCCCTTGAAAGAATTTAAAATGTTGGTTTAGCCTTCAGGATGCTAACGGGGCTCTCCAACATGGCGATGGTGGTGGATTTAGAAATGGTTTCCTGGATTCGCCTGAAGGGAAACATCGATGGCAAAATGTACAAAATGACTTTTCCTTCACCTACATGCAGAGGAACTCTTTAAAGGACTGTTGTACACTGTTTTATAGAGAGGTGTTATGTGCTTGTGGTATTTTCCACTTTCGTCAATACTTTCTTTTTGGACGTATGAGGAAGATGACGCTTCTGCCGCACTGATGATCAAATTCAGGCAATTATGTGCCTTAATGAACCATTTCCTGAACCTTTGAATCTTCAGCAGTCAGAGCCAATTGCAGATCAAAGAGCAGAAACGCCTGAGCTTTGCATGTGGCACTTCCCCAGCATTTATTCTGTGGAAACTTCTGATGGACACATTCAGAGTTTCATGTGGAATGTGCAGCAGATTTCAAAGACTTCCTGTCTGATTTATCCAAGCAGAGGAACTGACAGGACTTGACGGATGCAGCAAAAGTGCTGATCTTCTGTAGCATAGCAGCCCACTTCTTCTGGAGCGCCTCTTAGATGGGCTCTAATGTAAATGTTTAGACAGTCGAGGGTGCACTTTGTTTGCGTTTGATACCACCTATGATTTAGTGCTTGTGAGCAAGGTGGAGATAACATTTCTGTACACAATTCAGCTGTTCTTAATGGGTGAAAAACTACATCCAATTATTTAGGCCCCCTTGAAAATAAAGCTGCACATTCTTCCTCATTAACTTCATCATTTAAGCTACTACCAAAAAATCCAGACTCTTTCCTTAAATTGGTACATTCATGTGAAAACTTGGGAGAACCCATCACCTTCTAAGATGGACGGTGTGGTTGTAAGACTGAGCCCACTGCAACTGCTGCTTTATCAGAATCCCTATCTGTCTGAAGCACCGGCCTGGTATACACTCTTGTACCAGAGTCCATGAGGACTCTTTGGTACAAACGCCGTGTTTGGAGGGAGAAGAACACAGAGTTTCATCCCAAGAACACCACACCTTCTGTGAAGCATGGGGGTGGAAACATCATGCATTTGAGGCTGCTTTTCGGCATATGGGGGCAGGACGACCTCTCCTTATTAAGGTAAGGATGAATGGGTCCAGGTACGGTGAGGTTCTGGGCAGAAACCTTCTTCAGTCAGTGAGAATTATTATGAATTTGTTTGGTGCTTTATTCTATTTTGGTTTCTGTGCAGGTTAGCCGTGTCTCCGGGATGCCCTCCCCCCTAAGGTCTCCGTGAGACTGTCACAGCTGCAGACAAGATGGCGGATGGAGTCCTCTCCATGCTGTAAGCAAAAGTTGGTGTTCCCCAAAACAAAAGTTGTATTTTGTCGGGTTTTTTTTATGTCCTTCTTAGTTGACACTGGACAAGCAAGCCTGCAGTGTGAAGAACCTCAGTAAGCTCACATAATTTCAACGTGGTTTGTTTTGTGTTTATTGTGTTAATTCTGGGTTCCTTGACCTGGACTTTGACGCCAAGAGCAGAAATTCCAAGGATCTTAACAGGTGAGCATCTGGCACCTCTAGGCTTTTAGAAGAGACTGGAACAAAAACCCAAGTAGAGCACCAGAACGAGAAAGCAGGACAGAGAGAAGGTGGGATGATGGTCACCCGCCTACCGGATTCCCCCCCAACCAGGAGTCAGGGCGGGGTGAAGGTAATTTCCCCTGGGAGAGGATGACAACAGCAGTGACCCGTCCCCTGTAGAGAACGCAACGCAGTACCGGCAGTGGAGGAGCCCCGTCCTGGTGGGCAGAACCAAGAGTAAGCCTTGTTATGGGACAACATCGTTCTAAAAGTAACCTGCATAGTTGAAATCTAATGACAGATGTTTTACTACACATTTATACATATTTATCAGACACTCATTAGAATTTTCACACTTTTCTCTCTTGTTTAAACTCTTAAGAGTATAGAATGAAAACAAAGATCTGCTCATGACTGAACATTTATGTCACATAGTAAACTGAAGCACTCTGTACAGAACAGAGGTAAATAAGATCTCCAAAAAAACAAAAGAACATGCTAAATTGCACACACAAAAATCTACAAAACACCAAGACTGAGAAAGGTGACTCACAAGGGAGCATTGCATTGTGAATCCAAATAAATGTTCGATTATAATTTAAGTATAATTTTAAAACGTTTCTAAGCGCAGAACTTGTGACTGAAATGAATTAAAAGTGACATCCGGCACAAAGTCAGAGGTTTGTTTGCAATCTTGTTTGCAATTTCTGAATTATTAAATAAATGTTTCTCTAAAATTCCTTTTTTTTTTGCCATCCCTCACCTTCTGATAAATCAAATGTATTAACACTTCCGTTTTGGAGAAGATTAATTTCTGCTTCTGGCATGGAGTGGAGAGCTCCATCCGCCATCTTGTCTGCAGCTGGGTGCATCTCAGTATTTAAGGAGGTGACTTTGTGTTCTGTCTCTGAGGATCTCTTCCGGGTTCACCTTGTCTTTGGAGTATTGTTGTCAGTGCTTTTATAATAAATCCTTGGACCTCCTGGAGGTGTTTTGAGTCCTTGCTGCTCCTGGATTTTCTCTATCGGCTCTACGCTTTCAAGAACACTGAGGATAAAACGCGACTTGATCTTCCATCATTATCAGGATTCAAAATACATTGCCTGGTCAACAAAGAAATGGCTACCTAAAAAAACATTTCAAGCCTCTGAAGGTCTTTAGCCGGTCTCTGGAGAAGAAGATTACTGTCAAAATTAAACATAATTCTCATGTTTGATGTGTCTGTTCTGAATACAACTATTCTTTGCCTTCAATACCAAATTTACCCAGTGAAGTTACCATCAAAAATCCCTTACAGGGTCACAGACTTGCATATACAGTTACAAACATCGATTCCACAAAGTACACGTGTTTACTGAATAGCAATAGAGAGAATGCCAGGAATAAAAGCCATCTCCACAATGGAGAACAATCTTGCACTGGCAAAAAATGTCCATGTTTTGTGTAGATCATTGTTTACGACAAATAGTCACTGGCCTTCATATCGCAGCAGTGATGGCGGAGTTCATTGAGCAATAATACAATCCCCCAACATGTGGGGCTGTGTTGATAAAGTTAAAACAAAACACTCTTGCCATTTGTTAGCAAGAAATTGTGAAAAAGAAAAAGATTTGGGTATTTTGATCCTACAGACGTGACTTTGTTTTAAACAGATGCTGCAATTGGCTCCCAGTTACTTTAGCCCAGAGATGGCTTACCTGTTTTTATTTCATTATTCTCTTTTTATCTACCTTTTTAACAGATATGGACATTTTTGTAAGGCTGATGTTATTTAAATGTATGGAAATGGAAATTCATGTTTGTGACACGTAATACGTGCGACCAAGACGCACATTGCTGCATCGCCTGCACGTATTTTAAAAGCGTCAAAGGCTAAATATTGCCAGTGGTCGCAGATTTTTAAATTTAAAGACCCGTTAGCTGTCACATTTCTTCACCACAGGGGGAGCGGTGAGCTGCCAGTTGGTGCATTTAACCACAACCGTATTCAAACCTTAACCTTTTCTTCAGGTCCGTGTGGCCATGAAAAAAGTTCAGCACTGGCTGCACATATTTAGAAAATTATGTCCCATTGGTCACTTTCTTTTTCTTAAACCTAATAATTGTTGTGACGTGTCTGCTACTCCTTTTTGGACTATTTGTCCCCACTTCCCCAGTGACTCCGCCCCTTGATGTCCATTTTTTGCTGGAGGATGTTGCTCCAGGTGTGAGGGAGCAGGAAGGCCCCCTCATCCCGGTTCATGGAAGTGTGGCCTCGCTTTCGGATCTCCTCCATGATGCATCTGCGGTGTCTGTTGTCTTCAGTGTGGAGGACTTTGGCCTTTTCCCAGTCCAGGATGTGGTTTTCTTGCTTGCAGTGGTCCGTGATGGCTGATTTCGTGTTTTCTTGAGATGCCTGCATCTCTTGTCAGTCTTCTCTTTGTTTAGTTTCTGGATTCTTTTTGCTGTTCTGTTTTTCTTGTGATGAAGATGCGTCCTGTTTCTCCGATGTATGTTTTGTTGCAAGTGTGACATGGTATTTCGTAAATTATGTTGTATTTTTTGTTTTGTACAATCTTGTCTTTTGGATATACCAGTAGTTGCCTGAGTTTTTTTACATGGTTTGACAGGTTTTTTATACGGGTGCTGATGTGATGTCTTTTTATGGCCCTTTGGATGCGTTGTGTTACTCCTCTGAAGTTTGACAATGTGACCATTCCTTTTTTTTCTGTCTTCTTTGTCTGTTTTTTTTCCTTCTGTTTCCTGCTCCCTCACACCTGGAGCAACATCCTCCAGCAGCAAACGGACATCAAGGGGCGGAGTCACCTGTCAAACTTTGACTTATACCCCTTGTGCTATGTTAGATGACCCCCCCTTACATTAACGTGTTCTCCCTACCATGACAAAGGTGGATAAAGGTGGAAAGATTTCATGTAATCCATGGACACCAGTGAAGATCACAAATCATTGAAGAAAAAAGGTTCAGAGCACTGTCTAGTGGGTCTAGATGACCCAACTCCCAATGTTAAAGTGCCTTGGATAGCACAAGGGTTACGTCACATCACTACCATCTCACGACGACTCTGACGAAGACAAAGATGTCCGTCAAACATGTCAGGTATGTGAAAAAACACAACCGTGTCGGATAATAGAAGAACCAAGAAGTCAGTTAACAAAACAGACACTAGGAACTCTATCAAACTAATTCTGGATTCTATTTTTGCATTCTATCCCTCACATTTGCACTGAATCTATGATGAACATTACAGGCTCAAGTCAGCTTTTAAATGGAACAACTAGCAGAATCAGAGACTTAGAAAGACTTTTTCGCCCCACCGTATCTTTTTTTCCGCATTGCCCATTTTAAATAAATTGTAATGAATGGTGATGAATAAAGTATTTATTTGCAACAAATACCGCTGTATTAAATGTATGAAAATATATTTTTATTGAATGTTGGAAAAACCAAATTATGTTTTTAAGTCTAGAATGGCACTTAATAACTACATCTTTACCTTAAAAATTAGGATGTTGAACAAGTTCAAGAGATTCAAATGTTCAGTGCCACATTTGATGGTAACAGACATTAAAAATAACATTCATAAAATAGAAAATTTGGTCAAGGGATACCTTTTATTTGAAGATGCTCAATTTTTATAATACATTTTTATTTTTCTTGTTCCACAACGCTGGCAAGACAGACACTATTTTAGCTTCACCTTGATTACGACACATCTGTTTGGTTGACTGCAAATAAAAAAATCATTCTTGAAATTAAAAATAGATAAAAAAATAAATCTGCAAGAGCTGCATTTGTATCTCCATCTGCTGCAAGGCCGTGCATAGAAAACATTAAACCGTTGACTCCTTCATCACCTGCCCCTGTACCTGGGTTGACCGGCTGCTGTCTGTTCTAGAGGTTTGCACGACCACCTCAAGGGTTGTCATGAAAATGGACAATAAAATTGGTGTCTGATTAAATACTTTTTTGCCTTTTTTACTCATTTCCAACAATCCGGCTGGACGCGGGTTGACAAAATGTGCATTGTCACTGGTCTGTGATCTTGATATTTCCTGCGTTTGCCCACTTATAGACAGCTCCTGTTTACCCGTAAATACAGTTGTAACTAAGGCATGAGCAACTCTACTCTCTAAGCCTTTATGTAAGAGATTAGCATAGCTGTCATGTCCATCTCCCTAAACAGAAACAGTATGGACAAATGGAACAAATACCGGTATATGTGGAACATACACATCTCAACAGTTATTTTACCTGAAGCCTGCAAGCACAAGGAAATCAATAAAAAAAAGAAAACAGGTGATTTATGTTCTAATTTGTGTGTGTGTGTGTGTGTGTGTGTGTGTGTGTTTTCGTTCAGTTTTTTCAAAGAACTACAAAAGCAAACAACAAACAGGCTGCGCTCTAACCTCATCTGCTCTTGAAAACTATATTATCTGCAGTTAAAAGTAGAAAAGAAAATCTGTTTTGTTAATGTGCTCACGACATCACCAGTCTGTGTTGTTCTTCCCACTTACTTTATCCACAAACATTAGAGAACAAAGTGTTGGAAGTATTAAATATTGACCAGTATGTTAGTGAGTTTGTGAGTTACCCTCCAACCTCTTTCTGATGGTGTTGTAGTCCATTCTGGTCTGCTGCAGGTCTACAATCTTCTCCATTAAATCCACTGAAAACTTTTTTGGTCTTTTCATGTTGGAGAGTTTGACTGACAGACTGATTCTGTGGACAGGTGTCTTTTCTACAGGAGATTAGTTTACAGGTGTGCAATGTAAGAATGCATCAACCATTTGTATAGCAGTAGTATATAATTTGCTTTTTAAAAAGTAACTGAGAATTTAAAAAAGCAACTTCCTAGTTGTCCTAGAAGTACAGGGGGGTGCAGTACAGTGAAGGGGGGGGGGGGGGGGGGTAATATCAGCCAGTCCTTCTGTCATTTTCTTCAGCACCCCTTGTGTTAGTTAAGGAGTGTCTTCAGAGGCCTGCAGCAGGCCAGCGCCCCCCTGTGTTCAGGGAAGGAGATGTCGCCCTTGTCCTCTGTATGGCTGCATGGGTGAGTAACCTAAATGAAGAAGCTGGCTGCCCTCTGGCAGTGTTGGAGTGGATGAGGGGAGGGTTCTTCAGTGTATAAAACATTGTCGCTTCACTGAGGCTTCCTGCTTTGCTGGTAGTGTTTTAAAACCTTCTTTTTGTTCTTGCTTGTAGCATTTGGCAGCGTTTCTGCCGGTCTGAGCTCAGCATGAGCCACTGAAATGATGTCCTGCTGGCTCCACAGCTGAAAGAAAAGAGAGAAACAGACAAATGAGTGAAGAACTCCAGAAAATACCAAAGACAGCATGGAGACTAATACACATGAGCAAAACATGGGAGGGGCCAACTGGATGCCACAAAGGTGTTTAAAGACAACACACCCACCTTTTCACGCAGCAGTGGATGTGCCACACTGTTTGTCTGAGTCCATGGTGGGTGGCTGGCTGGGAGCCCCCTCTCAGCTCCTCTCACCCACCCGGTTCTTCCATGAAAGGAAGGTTTTTCTAAGAGCCAAGCGCCGCCCGTGACCTTGTTTCACAGAGCGGGGGGGGGGGGGGGGGGGGCCTCATGTCAGCGTACCTGTTTGAAGTCTGCCTGAAAAACAGGGCTGAAGGAGGCCACAGCTGAGGAAACAAAGAAACTTTATTTACATTTCAAAAGTATCAAGGCTTTTCCTGCAACTGGGAAAGGAAGAAATCCAAAACAGTGATGTAGAGAGAGGAAGAGGAGGTGTAGAGTGCAGAAAAACCTGCAGCAGCTGAAGAAGAAAAGCAAAGCTACTTATTGTATTAAGGTGCAAAAAGAGGCACAACACAAAAAAGGACAGAAATGTGAAGGAGAAACTAAAACATAAAGGACCTAGCAATACAAAATGCAACAAAATAAGAATTCCATGACTGGAAAGAATATTATCTGATAAAGAAGTTGAATTTGAACACAAATTTAGTAGAAGTAGATTTCCCATAGAAAAACAGATTCAAAGAAAATGAGTCTGTAGTGATACATAAACAAGTCTGAGTGTTCTCATCCAGCCTCGCTCATCATGAATATGTGCAACAGCAGGCTGACGAGTGGAGAAGAAAACATGAGGACCGGGAATACTCCGCTTACAACAAGCCTTCAGATGACTCATCGTTTTGTCCTCTGGTGACTAAGCAAAGCCAGTGTCCATCTTTATCCAACACCCACACACACACACACACCCACACACACATACAGAGGACAAATGAACAGACTGTGCACTCATATGTCTGTATGCATGTCTGTGCGTGCATGTGTCGGTGTGCTCATGTGTGTGTGTGTGTGTGTGTGTGTGTGTGTGTGTGTTTGTTTTATTAGGGATCTCCCATTAACTTTCAACAAGGTGGTTGCTGTTCTTTATGTTTTTAAATTAGGTTTTATTTTACAAAAATATACTGAAAAGATTTGAAAAAAAAATCATAAATTTAGTACAGAACATACAAATATTCACATTAATGTTCATTTGCTGTCAAATAATTCCTGTTTCTATTTAAAAGGAGCAACAGTCTTTATTTGCTGCACAAGTTATTGCATTTTAATAGCTTTTTAAAGCTGTGCAGGTTAGGTTGGTATTTCAACATATCGTGCATTTTGTGCATTTTGTGGTATGTGCCACAGAATGCACAAATATTTTATTAACCTGCTACACTCTTTGTTTCCCAAGTTTCTCTTGGGATTTAGATCCTGAATGAATGAAACAAAACAATATTCCTTATTTTGTTCGTTTTGGAGTTGCTCCATCTACTGTAAGTGCAGACAAATGTCACATTTGAAGCAACAAATTTGTCTCATAATCAAAAAACAGATGAAGAAGATAGAAAACTCTATCAACTAAAAACTATGATAGCATTTCTATGAACTATGATTTGTTATGATAATATGATTCAAACTAACAAACTCATAGACTTTGAATAAATGAAAATATAGATTTCATCACCTGTTATTTTGTTCATGAGGTTTTGTCAGTAAGTTATGTTCGCCTCACCATAGAAGGAAGTAGGTGGGCTGCCTTAAAGAAGAGATCTTTACTGCCACTTACAAACATACAGGACCACTGGTAACCTCAGTCTGGGGCTACATGCAAGATCTCACAAAGTAATAAAGACTACCATCAATTACACACTATGTCAACAGGGACTCAAATCCTGCAGGTAGACCAGTGCTTCAGCCAGTGCATGTCTGAAGTTTGCTAGAGACCAACTGGATGATCCAGAAGAGGATTGGAATATGGTCAGATGAAACCAAAAACAAAGCTTGCATCCAAAGAACACCATACCTACTGTAAAGCATGGGGGTGGAAACATCATGCTTTGGAGCTGCTTTTCTGCAAAGGGGTCAGAACGACTGATCCGTACTAAGGAAAGGATGAAACCATGAATCGTTCGATTCAGGGCAAAAACTTCCTTCCATCAGTTAGAACATTGAAGATGAAACATGACTGGATCTTCCAGCATGACAATGATCCAAACACACTGTCGGGGTAACGAAGGAGTGGCTTCATTAGAAGCATTTAGGTTCTGGAGTGGCCTAAGCCAGTCTTCAGATCTCAACCCTGAAGAAAATCTCTGGAAAGAGTTAAAAGTTTGTGTTTTTCAGCAACAGAATATTTCAGCTCCAGGGGAGATCTGCACAGAAAACGTTTGACCTCTGTAGTTACCAACCAGGGTTACAGTACAAAGCACTGAGGGGAACCTTTGCTACTGATCAAATACCTATTTTCTGCTCAATTTCACAAATACATTCTTTAAGAATTAAGTTCCAGAATTTTTGTCTGCCACAGTAGAAGTGTTTCTATGATGAACAGTCCGGGCCTCTGTCATCTTTTTAGGTGGAGGAACTTGCACATTTGGCAGCTGACTAAATACTTTTTTATGAGCTATTTTCAATGTAATGTGTATGTGTTTGTGTGCGCCTTCATTTGTGAGTGTTTGTGCATGTTTTGTGTGTGTGTGTGTGTGTGTGTGTATTTTTCTGGTGTAGTGACATCTAACTGCCATGTCAGCAAATCTGAATTTAATCGATAATCTCTGCTAGTTCAAAAGAATGTTCCAAAACTCAAGGTTTTCAGGGGAGTGCTGACTGAGGCAACATGCGTCTGAAACAAACTACAGTCATTTGTTTCTTTCCTAAAATATTCAGCTGAAATTTCTATGATGTGGGACAAAAAAAGAGACAATATTGTTTAACAAGTCAGACAAATTTAGTGCTTACCGGTACTTTAAGATATTGGCTTTTCAGCTGAGCAGGACTGACCTGCAAGAGAAACCATCTCAGACTACACTGTTACCAAAGCTTTGCTACAGCAAGCACATTGCTATGTGCAAATCCTCAGTGGCTTATCAGGTGGGTAGCAGAAAGATCCAATGTTTAAGAGTTTTTCTGCTGACTGTGTAAAAATAAGTGCAGCCTGACCTCCCCATGTGTCTGCGTCTGCGCTGGGACAGAAACTGGGACAGAAAGTCTTTGTCTGCTCTCTGGGGACAGAAAGCTTGGTACTTCTGTTCATTAAGGGACAACCCTTTTCTCTTTTCAAGTCAACGCATAGCATCAATGCGCAGGTAACAATATTTATAGTTCAATCTTTTAATCATACTTGAAATCATACTGATTACTGTTCCCCACTATCTAGGTAATATGTGATGCCACACACCTCATCACAAACATTGAAGCCAAATGGCCAGGATCTGTTCATGATGCCAGAATTTTTAGGGAGTCATCCTTTTGCCCCAAATTTCACCAAGGTATAATTTGCCTTACTTTTTTCTTTTTATACAATGGTAAGTATTTAATGTTAAATAACTTAGACACCTTAACTGCCATTATAGGACACTTCAATGTATACTTGCTGGGGGACAGGGGCTATCCTTGTCTGCCATATCTGATGACCCTCTACCCTGAACCTCAGCCTGGACCACAGGCACAATTCAACCGGGCCCACAGCAGAACCCGGGTCAGGGTGGAGATGACTATCGGCATCCTGAAGGCAAGATTTCAGTGCCTACGCGGGCTCAGGGTCAGGCCAGAGAGGGCATGTGACATCACAGCTGCATGTGTTGTTCTTCACAACATCTCCAAATTGAGAGAGGAGAGGGCCCCGCCATCAAGTGGATGCCCCATTGAACCCAGCTGACCAAAGAGATGGCAGGGTGGTACAGGGCATGATTATTTAAAATTATGTCTAATAAAAATCAAGACTCAAAGGCTGATTGTTCTTTCTTTCTTTCTTTATTTGCTGTAATAAAAAAGTGAATGTATTGCTTTAGACTGCATTCAACAAATAACAGATTAAATGTTCACATACTGTTTCTCACCTTAAGCTGGTGCTCCAGCAATTCTATTTCAAGGCTGTTCTTTTTGGCATTAAGTTGTATAAGGTCCATCTCAAGGTCACATTTTCTAGTTTGTCTTAGAAGATGGACTCGGACAACACCACCGTCTCCGGTGGAAATCAGACAGCACACAGGGATGAGGTCCACAAGCTGGTGGGGTGGTGTGAAGACAACAACTTGGTGCTCAACATCTCCAAGCCCAAAGAACTAATTATTGAGTTCAGGAGGAAGAAGTCCAACCTTCAGCCCATCTACATCAATGGGGAATGTGTGGAGAGGGTGCCCAGCAGCAAGTTCTTAGGAGTGCACATACAGTAGATGCAGACCTCCGGTGGAGCTCCAACACCTCAAAGGTTGTGAAGAAGCCCCAACATCGTCTCCACTTTCTGAGGATTCTCGGGAAGACCCATCTAAAGAGGGAGCTGCTGACCGTCTTTAACCGCTGCTCCATTGAAAGTGTGCTGCTGACATATTGCATCTCTGCGTGGTTCTCCAGCTGCAGCACAGCACACAAAAAGGAACTGCAGAGGGTCATTAACACCGCCTAAAAAAAAATCATTGGCCATCCCCTTCCCTCCCTGAAAGATCTCTGCAACACCCACTGTCTAAAGAGGGAAGCATCTTGCAGCATCTTGAGGAACTGCACACACCCAGGACACCGGGTGTTTGAGCAGCTGCCCTCTGGCAGGAGATTCAGAGTGCTGAGAGCACAGACAAATAGACCAACGGACAGTTTTTACAACCGTGCATTAACGTTATTTAACGCAAAACATTAACACCAGGTCATTTGTAAACATTTAAAACTAGTTACCCCCCCCCCCTTATTTATTTCTTTTTTTCCTCTAATTGCACTGATGTGGGACAGTGTCCCAATACTTGGTGTGCAATGACAATAAAGACTGATCTCATCTTATCTTTATACAGCTTTCTGGGAGGCAACTACAAAGACAGAGTAATTCCACATAATTGGAATCAGAAGACCAAATATTAACATGAGAACTGGTGGCTGTAGAAATGTTCTTACACTGCCAAATTCATGGTGGAGGTACACTGACCCTCATCTGCATTTACATGCCCAGCAATATTCTGGTAAACGCAATGACAAAATTGATCTCACTTAAAAAATAAAAAGAGGGGGGTCTTCATATACCTCGATGGGTCTCGCTTTGTCAAATTCTGTTACAGAAGCAGTGGTGTCGTCATCTTCATCCTGCAGTGTAAATATGTCAAGATGCTTGATCTACCAAACAGAAAACTAGAGATCTAAAGACAATAATCACTTACAAATAGGACAATCATGTGTGGTGATGCAGGAGCCTCCAGTAATACAAACTGACCATCAGCATCTGCAATACAGTAAAACCATTAAGATACTCAATGTATATTCTCAAACAAACACTTAATACAGGAAAATCAGCATACAGTATACATCATATGCAGTAATATAAACTCAAATATAAAATAAAAATGCATGACATATAATAAACTCATATGAAATATAATATAGAATCAAAATTCATGACACACTGAAGTAATGGCTGTAAAATGCATTCCAAATGCTTTATTTAAATGGTATTTAATCCGACCCTAAACTGAATTGTCTAAGTGTTAAAATGGCATTCTATGAAAAAAAAAAACTATAATTTTACCTTTAATGAATATACACAAATAAGTAACTTTGATTTTTTTGACTCACCATTCTCTATAAAGTAGACATTTTTTTCCCCATGGATGGCCTTTTTAATGTGAAAAGGGATTTTCCAAAACCAAAAAAATCAGCCTTAAACAGGTCGGTCCATGAAAATATGTCTGACATCTGATGAAGGACAGACATGGCTTAAAAAGGTTGGGAACTGCTGATATTTGGAACAGAGGGCACGGTAGCATTGTGAATATACATTATTGTAAAGACACATGAAATACATGGCTTTACATTAAAAAAATCGTTTTAATTTTGGTGCTGTATCTTGTATCTTATGCCCATGATGATGTACGTATGGTGTCAATTACAAACACTTAAAAGCCCGTCCTGAAATCCCAACTAACTTGGAAGTGGCACTCCCATCAGATTGTTTTAGTGGGACTATCTTTAAAGGTGGATAAAAGGGACCAATCAGGCAGTTTTGCTTAGCCTCAGTGTCCCTTTGGAAATGTCACAGCAGAAACAAACAGGATTTTATTTTGAAAATCCCAACCGCTCTTATTTTTCTTGGTCTTAGCTTCCTTTTTTCACATACAAAATGTTCTTTCTGCTTCATCGTGATAAAGCGAGTCGTCTAAACTGCCTCATTAACACAAACATCCACTGACTGATTCCTTTTTGGGGCTGCTTGCATTGTTATTTTCTCACAACTGAGAACTCCAAGTACATGGCAGCTGTGGATCAGGGCTGTGCTGCTATTTAACAGTGCCTAAAGACACCAGCCAGCTTGTGTGTTGTCCTGCACATTTTTTAAGCATAAAGTCGGTTTTAGGAGAAAAGCATGACATCTATAACACAACTGTTTATTGCAGGATGACTTGAAGGGTGCATTCAGACTGGACACTCGCTTAAATTGTACCAGTCTGTTTCCTGAAACACGGACTCTGGTTCCCCTCCGTTTTCCTCGTTTTTCCTTGGGAAACTCGTTTGGTTTGTGTGAGGATTGTGATATGGTTGTGGAGCTCCAGCCTTCCCAGCTTTTTAGGTAGGCAGAACTGCAGCAGCAGGAGGGAGCGTGGCTCCAGGACAAACACCAAACCAAGTGGGTTGATGTGTAATTTTAAGATGATGTTTGTCTGAGGTTCATGTTACAAAATAATTGTAATTTCTAAATAAGTGGCAAGCAGCATTACACTAAGCAGAACTGACCAGCATCATACTTCCAATTCAAGTGTTTAATCATTTCATTTTTGATCCAAAATAAATGGATTTAAGCTCCAATGGGCTGGATTTAGCTGTTTCACTGGAGCGCCCTCTGGTGGCAACAACAGCTGTGTGGCAAAGGTTAATTTTTAAGATCCAAACTAAAGGCTAACAGCTTTAGTGGACTCTGTCCCCTGGAGCGTTTTTCAGAATTATTGCAGCTGAATAATCCCCATAGAAAGACTGCTCATCATTTGCTACATTCAAAGTTCAATAAGCCAACATTGTATGCCATGTATTTGTAAACCATGACAAGTGTTACATTTACAGTTTTCCTTCTCTACAGTTTGTAACTAAAATAACTCGTCGTGTTTATGAATGCTAAAGTTAGTTAAATCCTTTTGGGTTGTTGTTTGAAGGTGACTTTATGCTGCGGCTGATTTTACAGAGTATTTATCCTGAGAGTTGGATGGAATAAACAACAAACCTCTCAGCATTTTTCTAATTCTGTCCCATTCTCTCAATGAGAAAAATTTTTGTTTAAAAAAAAAAAAAAAAAAAGAACTCAAATTTTGCCACATTCTTATAAAGTGAGAAGCAGCGGCAGTCTATGTACAGATGTATAGATATATAGACATAGATTAGGGGGAAAAAAGAGGAATTTACACCAGTGTTTTCGTGTTTATTGTTAATAGAAAAGTAGAAAAAGGACACCAAAGTCCCAATGACAGAAACACGTTTGACTCGGCTTTTCTAGCAATTTAATTTCCAGTAAATCTGCTGCAGCAGGAGGATCTTATCTAACAAACTTATTTGGGTGTATTTTACTTTGAAAGGACTTTATATGTGCTGCTGTAAAAGTAAAATAAGTATTGGTTGTTAAATATATATTAAAAAGAAGACTCTATGTTTTAATTATTGTTAATATTTTAAAGCTTAAATTTATAAATGAATGGATAAACGGCCACAGAAATACATATAAATTGTGTTTTCCTAACAGGGAAGTTGGACCTTGGGGTTCTTTGAGGTCCCAAATGACTTTCAGATAGCCGCAGAAACCCATTGACGACTTGTTCAGGTTGTACCTCGCCTTTGCCCAACAGTAGCCGGGTTTACCCGACAGGGCGCGGCCTCCCGCTCCGTCCCCAAGATGGGGATCTAGTACGGGTGGGGATGGTTGCTCTGGGGCACCCAACAAAGAGAGAAATAAAACGACACATGAATGAAACCCACAGTGTCAATAGACACCGACGTGGAAACCTGGCTTGATGCTGATGTGAGGAGGTGATATTTTGGGGAACTGTCCACGCCAGCGACCAGCCTAAGCAGCCAGACCTGGAATATCCCACTGCAGTGACCCTGTTCCACGAGAATGGTTAACCAATGTGTGGAGGATCCTCCTGAGGAGAAAACGGGAGCTTAAACAGAATCTAAAAAGAGTAAAATATAGAAAACGTTAAAGCAGATGTAACAAAAAATCCAATAAATAAATACATCTTAAAGGAAGATAAAAACAGAGTCACAAAATCAACAGACCACGGAAGAAGTATAAAGAGATCCGATTATTTAAATATCATATAAGTATATTCCTAAATGT
This sequence comes from Oryzias latipes, assembly GCF_053564925.1. Lineage (NCBI taxonomy): Eukaryota > Metazoa > Chordata > Actinopteri > Beloniformes > Adrianichthyidae > Oryzias > Oryzias latipes. The sequence goes on from NC_136252.1 coordinate 10,025,260, forward strand.
CAGCTAAAAGCCAGATTAAGAGGGTCTTAATAATACCTTTTTTTAAAACAGCGTCTCTTTCAAGCTTCATTTTCACTGTGGAGAATCTTCTGGATTAAGTCAAAAACTTTCTGTGTAAATACGTCTGTGCAAAGGATTCATAATAAAAGAGTCAGGACATTTTCTTGTACTTTTGCATATCCTGTAAATTTATAGAAAAAATCTACACTGTACTGAGAGGGGCTGTGTGATCAAAGTCTACAGATTTATGATGCAGAAACAGAAGAGGGACCTGCATTTGCTCCCAGAGCGTTCACATGTCACGTCTGCAGAACTCAAAGATCTCTGCAGCCTTTGCATTGCTCCTCAAATACAAAACACATCCATTTATAAGAAGCACCACGAGTCTGGGTACGCCAGAATCCAGAAGAGTCACTTTTCCATTTGACTTCCCTCAGGTCAGTAACAAACGCCGCAGTACAGTGCCTCTGGAGGGAAGATGAGGGTGAGATGTGGTGAGGGCGGGAGACAGGAGGGAGGATGACTCGCTGCTGCAATGCAGCAGAGAGCCCCAATGTTACAAGTTTGGGTTGCTCTGTGCAGCTGTCTGGTGTGAGCATAGTCTAACTGAGGTTTTCTCTGAAGGATATCTCTTCTGAGCCTGTGGGAAAAGAAGACGGCGAGTCTTTTCTCCTTAAAGAATGAAAAGCGGCAGCTTTTTTGCTCCTGATTTAGGGCTATTGCTGGTGTCTTGAGGGCAAACAGCATCATCTGTTCATTTAAATTTCAGCGACGTCAGCAGAATCCCTTTTTTTTGCACAGAGGACGTCCTCATGTGACAGAGAATTGGTAGATTAACCATGAAAGTGTTTCTAACAGCACGGTTGCTGTTCAAACTGCCTCAATTCAGAAATGTCAACTAAAAAATGTAAGCCTCCTGTTCCGGACCAAAGGACTTTTCCAGTCTGAATATACTCTTAGGTGGAAAGTTCCTTTGCTTTCAGCGTAATTAACCTTCTATCGTCCTCTCACTATAGGTGAGCCACATTCAAAGGTTGCCTGAGTTTTGGCAGCATGAGATGCAGAGCTGTAATTAAATGAACATTTTGCTTTTGTTCAGTTTAACTGATAACTTGATTGAATGGAATGAAAAAAGTGATTGGCAGCTCTTCTGTTCACTTTTATTTTAAGTAACTCTGCAGCAAAGTGTTTTTCATGAGCAACTAAAACCTGTTTGTAAGTTATTTACGATCAACAACAGTCTTCGTCTTAAAGCCAGGATAATAAAAATAATAATAATACATTTTATTTAAAAGCACCATTCAAGGAACCCAAGGACACTGCACAAAACAAAGGTCAAACAGAATCATTAATCACCCCACCCAGTGGGAATCACCCCACCCTTACATTGACGTGTTCTTCCTACCATGACAAAGGTGGATAAAGCTCTCCTCCCTTCAGCTCCACCCTCATCTTTACCAGACTGTCCTAAACTTTCTGGCCTAAAATCCTAATTCAATCATCAGCTTCATGGAAGTCACGCCCAATACAATGTCACGAAGTCACAGGTCATGTCTGAGCTCCGCTCTACAGAGAGGCTCCATTTCTTAGCAGTTTCTTGCTAAGTGGTGAGTTCAGACAGAGTTCACTCCACTTCAGGATGTTCTGACGTTGTTGCCGACGGCCTGCATCAATAATGCAGAAACCAGAGCGTGTTTGCATTGCAGCTTTTAGCCAACGGTTTGCTGTAGAACATGGGAGAAAAAACAAAGACACACTCACACTTGGGTTAACACAGAGACACAAACATATGCAGACACAAACACAGAGATTCATGTAACCACTTCATTGAATTGCCACACAAGAGTAGGAGAGGCCTGCTAAGGAAGCAGCTGCACTAGAAACGCATGCCGTGGTCATGATGGAAAAGTGTTTGTGAACTGAAGAATCCCAATCGCACACAAGCATCTTTCATTTGGATGAAGTGACAGGAGGGAGACGCTCACAGTGGCATCCTAAACGAGAGAATGCAGAGCTTCAGTGAATTATTGAACAGATGCTTAAGTGAATGAATCTGATGAAGGTACACCAAAACATTGACTAAACAGTTTGATAAAACCGTTTAAGTACACATAAATATAGCTCATTTCAGTTTAACTAAGGTTGAGTCCTGTTTTATTTCATAGGCAGTGTACAGTCAGCAAAAACTTTGAGAATGACACAAGTATTAGTTTTCACTAAGTTTGCTGCTAAACTGCTTTTAGATCTTTGTTTCAGTTGTTTCTGGGATGTACTGAAATATAATTACAAGCACTTCATACGTTTCAAAGGCTTTTATCGAAAATTACATGACATTTTTGCAAAGAGTCTGTCTTTGCAGTGTCGGCCCTTCTTTTTCAGGACCTCTGCAATTTGACTGGGGTATTCTGTCAATCAACTTCTGGACCAGTCCTGACTGATAGCAAACTATTCTTTCAGAATCACTTCTTGGAGTTTGTCAGAATTAGTGGGTTTTTGTTTGTCCACCCGCCTCTTGAAGATTGACCACAAGTTCTCAATGGGATGAAGATCTGGGGAGTTTCAAGGCCATGGACCCAAAATGTCAACGTTTTGGTCTCAGAGCCATTTAGTTATCACTTTTGCCTGATGGCACGGTGCTCCCTCCTGCTGGAAACTGCATTGTAGGGAAAGGAAACTGACCTTCTCTCCCCTTCTCTGAGGTCTGCCAGAACCATCAGTGATTTTAAGTCACTTTTAAAAAATCCTCTTTTTAGCCAGGCTTTTAACTCAAGTGAGCAGATTTAGTGAGTCAGCTTGTTAATTTTATTCTTTTACTGTTTAATTGCTCTTATTGGTTTATTACTTTTATTGTTTCTTTATTGTATCATATTCTTTCTCATTTTATGTTAAGCACTTTGTTTGCTTCTGCTTAAAAAGTGCTATACAAATAGATTGATTGTCACAAAAGTGTTGTTCGCTTGTTGGAAGAAGTTGTTGTTGGAGGGTGTTTTGGTACCATTCTTTGTTCATGACTGTGTTTTGGGGCAAACTTGTGAGTGACCCCACTCCCTTAGATGAGAAGCATCCCCACACACTGAGGAGGCTTTACTGTTGGCATGACACAGGACTGACGGTAGCGCTCACCTGTCCTTCTCAGGACAAGCCTTCTTCCAGACGCCCCAAACGAAGGCTTCATCAGAGGACATGACCGTGCCCCAGTCCACAGCGGTCCATTCACCAAACGTCTTGCAGAGGATGAATCTGTCCATGATGTGTTTTTTTCAACAGAAGTGGTTTCTTTGCTGCTCTTCATGACATCAGGCCATCTTCCAAAAGTCTTGGCCTCACTGCGTTTGCAGATGCGCTCACACCTGCCTGCTGCCACTCCTGAGCAAGCCCTGCATTGGTGCCACTCCGATTCCACAGCTGAATCTTGTTTAGCAGACGCTCCTGGCGCTTGCTGGACTTTCTTGGAAGTCCTGAATTAAGAAGTGAACCTCTTTCCTTGAAGTTCTTGATCCTATAAACAGTTGATTTGGGTGCAACCTTAGTAGCCCCAATATCCTTGCCTGTGAAGCCATTTTTATGCAACGCAATGATGGCTGCACGTGTTTCTTGGTAAACAATGGAAGAGCATGTGCAGGCGCTAGCATCAAGACCAAAGAGCTTTATGGAAGGTAGCCGGTGTTAAAGAGGATGCAGAAGACAGATGACAGATGGAGGAAGCTGATTCGCTGTGGCAGAGGTCAAAGCCCAAAGGAAGAGAAGATTTTGACAACATGGATGTTAATGTACAAAAAAAAAAATACTGGGATTTTCTACAAGTTTAGACTTTTCATGGTCTTGTAGAAAATTGACAAGATCCATCAGTCAAATGTACTTAAATGATCTTTGAACAAATCTTTGAGTGTTAAATCCACTGAAAACAAAAACGATTTCTAACAAACAACTGGAACTTTATTGGTTTAAGTCAAAATTTGAACACATCTCCCTTTAAATTAAATCTCCAGTAAATGTGGGTTAAAAACATTATTTATAAAGTGTACATAAACAGTTTATATAGTAGTGTGAATTATAATTCCACAGCAGCAGAGCTTCCATATTTACAACCAGACCTACACAGTGTTCAGGCTGAGCTGGGATGGATCCTGCTTCCTCCTCTCAGTGCAGCTTTACAAAACGCTGCAGGAGGGTTTCAAACTCCTGCACATCGTCGACTGCTTGTCCTCAAAGTGGGAAACTGCTACATGAAGCTCCGCTCCTGGAGCAGTGACCAGTCCATTTTACCATGGCAACCAAAGCGGAAAGCTGCGTAACAGTCATTCAGGATCCTGATGCTGCTGCCAGATGCTGGATGACTGCATGAAACCCAACGGGCGGTTAAGCAGAGCATCGGAGGTCGGGGGGGGGTTAACAGATGGTGCCAGCAAAAGCTTCTGTGCAGGAGGACTCGTCTTGATGGGGAGTCATCTCCATGGAAACGGGGACACCACAGAGGATTAAAGAACCTTGCAGACCAGGAACCAGTTTAGGTAACTTTTTTTTTTTTTTTTAAAAACAAGCAGATTTTTCTAAATCAAGAAAAACAACGGCATTCCAGTGTGATTCCACAGCTGAAGCTGAACTAATGCTGCTGTGTGACCTGAAGTCCATTAGCACTGAGACTGAAGCAAACTAGGAACAAGTCAGACTGAACTCCTCCGGCTTCCATAGGACGTCTGAAGGCACCTTGCCTCTCCAGAGGCGCGTGAGGAAAAACCTCGGTCCAGGTCCGGGTTCTGCAGCAGAAGCATCAACAGCAGCACCTGAACCAGCTGGGCGTGGCGACAGAGGATGACAGATGCAGGCTGGAGAAGTCAAGGGAGCGCCTGACCAGCCAGCTGAATAACCAGACTTCCACTGGTTTGAGACTGGATGAGAAGCACCGCTGTGTGGCGGCCGCTGGCGCGGGGCTTGAACTGGACGGGAAGTTTCAGGTAATGCTGATCTCTGGTTATGGAGGAAGAAGAACCACATCGTTCCATGAAAACACAAACACTAAATGACCTAAATGTCAGAACCATGTAGTCTAAAGCTGCGTTCACACTGAATCCCATTCACGCTATGGGGCGTCCAGTTTCAAAGTTAAGTTAATGTACAGATGCCATCAGAGGTCCTGTGGCGAGATTAGAGAGCGAGACGCTGTGCGGCGATCTAGCAGCAGAGCGTTTTTGGAGTTTCCAGAATTTGTGTCACATCAACCAATCAGAGACTCTGCTTTGTCCAGTGACATGTTCAATGATGCAATCAGTTGGTGGAGTCCAAAACCAACATGGAGAGAATCTGATCGTTCTCATTATGAACTTCATGATATTTTTCTTATTTGCATCGAGACAATAATAAAACTTTGTCATGTTATTCTTATTTTCATTTTTCCTCCTCAGACTAATGCAGGACAGGAAGTCATCAAACTGGGTCACAGCGCTGACAGCGGCCGCCATGCAGACGCAGTTCCCACAGGTCATGGTGAAGCTCACCGTCCTGGGACAGTCTCTGAATGATGTCATGAACCCAGACATGGTGACGGGTTTACCAATGATTTGGAAGAACTCTTTCAAATAAAATCAACCTGATCTCTCAACATCATCTGTGTCTACCGTGATATAGTGATGAGCCTAAAGAAAACGTACACACCAGCTCCTCTCACACGGAGCTTCAAGTTTTTCAACACGTTTTTTGGGAGAGAGTCCAGCAGCAAATTTAAAGTGCCTCAAAAAATCCGTTAGACACAAAGTTGTGCAAATCAGTGTTTGGTGTGAACACAGTGCAAGATGAATGTACATGCACATCAACACGACTGAAACAAACACTATTGCAGATATTTCTGCAGGATCCATGAAGAACTAAACCCTGCTGAAATAACTTTTTAAATCTATTTTTTCAAGTGCCAATGGTAAATTATGACCATGTATATGGATGTAGTTTACTCTGAAAAGCTAATGAAAAGCATGATATAGGCCATTTAAAATGATGCTGGGCCCCGCTGCATTCATGAAGCTGACCCACAGAGAGCATTCACAGAGAAATGCCTGCTTTACACCACCAATGAAAACAAAGTGGGCGGGGTAAAGATGATCAAAGCTCTCACTGATGCAGCATCACCTAATCCCAGTGGAAATGTTTCTCTAGGAACCCTGACGATGGGACTCACCTTAGAGAGTATCTGGAATGCTTGATGTGAAAGGGCTCCCTCGGTTTGACGAAATTCAGCTGCAAGTCAATTAGAAAAGTCAAACATGAAAATTCGGAAGTACACAAAACTCGCACACGACTGTGGAGCGGAACGTAAGGCCAGCCAGCTGTCATCTGCACAACCAGCCAACATTTATTTACAGTCCATACAGCTTCACAGGGAAGTTAGGGAAGTACTTCTTACTCTAGGGAGAACGGGAAAGGCCCTACCTCGTGTGTTTCAGGTGAGTTGTTGCGTACGTTGACCTTCAGTGTGCTGGACCCGCCCACCCGCGTGTCTGGAAAAGTGTACAGCTCCTGTGGGGAATACACTCCTCTCCGCAGCGCGTCCTCCGGGCTGAAATTCACACCAAGCTTTACTTTTTCCTTCAAAAGACATCTACTTTCTTCAATAGGAATAAAAAAATCCATAAAAAAGCGTAAGGGATGACTGAGGGAATGCTGCAAAAGAAAAGAGCATCTTTCAGAGCGTCTGCCTTTGATGGTCTGCCTCCTGGACTCACCTGCTCCTGCAGGCTTCAGGTCTTTTCCTGCTCTTCACTGCGGCGTCCGTCTTCACCAGAGAACAGTCTCCTTCCTGTGGGCCTTCCCCGCCACCAAGCTTCACTCCCTGAAGAGACATGCGTCAGAAACATGCAGCTGTCAGGACAAGCATTGTTGACATTTCACACAGCAGGTGAGCTTTGACTTCATTCTGGTGAGAAGACCTGAGCTGCATTCACACAGAACGCCATTGGCACGTCAATGGTCCTATCGGAGCGCAATTAGAGCGTCAGGCGCAGCTCGTCAGTCTGGAAGCAGTGCGTTTCAGGCAGCATGGGAGAAATTTTGACGCAACAACTTTAGCTCAGCGTTGGCCTGTGCCGTGTTGATGATGTCATCAACGGGAGGAGTCCCAAACCAACATGGAGGAGAATCTGACCGTTTTCCTCCTGAACGTTTTTGTATTTTTCTTATTTGCATGGAGGCAATAATAAGATCCTCTAATTTTATTTTTTCCCCCTCAGACAGCTGGTCATCATACTGGGTCAGAGAGAGACTGAAGTACCGCTGAAAGTGCCGTCATTCAAATTCAGCTCCTGCAGTAGATGGTGAAGCTCACCGTCCTGGGACAGTCTCTGCATGATGTCATGAACCCAGACATGGAGACGGGTTTACCAACGCTTTGGTAGAACTCTTCAAAACAAATCAACCTGATCTCCACATTTCATCCGGGTCTGCCATGCATCGACTAATGAAATGTATAGTTAATCCTTCCGTGTATTGATGAGGCTAAAACGTTTGACAGTAGCTCCTCCCACACATGACAGGAGCGTCGGGTTTATAAGTTCAGGCGCAAATTTTAAAACACATTAAAACAGAGGCTGCGGACACAAATTTGACGTGTGAATAGTGTTTAGTGTGAATGCAGACCGACAGGATCATTGTCCAATCCTGAAAAGGTGCTCGGCTTCAAGTCCTATTCAGTTGTCTGCCCCTGAAGGCAACACCAGACTCCTTCAGAAGTTCTGACTTTAATGGAGCTCGTCTTCCAGAGCCAACGTGGTGTTAGACTGGACCTGTCAGCATCCGCTGGAGTTTAGACAAACTGAATGGTTGAGGAAATACCTGACGGTTTGCAAAATGTCCCAAACAGTTTCAGCACAGGCTCCTGACTACAGTACCCATAATGCCTCAATAATCCATCAAGCCGTGTGGCTTAGTACTTTACCAAAGTCCAAGATTTTGATCGATTTTTAAGCAAAGTATGCCACAAAAAATTATTTAAAGGGCAACAAGTAAAATGTAAAAAATTCGTCCGTAAAATAAACCTCGTCGTTTTTTTAAATCACTGGTGACTTCTGTCAATAATTAAAAACGTTCATATTCAAGAAAAAAAATTATATTTTTATCCAAGCAAACAGACAAATAATATTTTATTTAGAGTTATATCAAGAATAACATAAATGTAAAGCAGAGTCTTATTTTTCTAAAGGGGCAGTCAGACGTTGTGGCTCCTACTGGGTCGTTGTCGGTGAGAAGCTGCCCAGAATGGCTCTTTATGGGTTGAAGGATGGAGACCCCTGTTCTAGCTTTGGTCTTCCCGTTCTCCCAGATTTTAACAAGGTTCCTCACCGTGCCAGAGAGCTGGAAGCGAATGGTGGTCTTCTGTTGAGGTTGGCACACAGGGTGGCACTCAAGGTCCCAGAACTGGACATAGTCCCCTTTGTCTCTGGGCAAGAAGGTCACAGGAATCTGGACAGGAACCGGTTGTCAAAAACGTTAGTCAGGTGTTTGTGAAAGCGGAATTATTCTAAAAATGTTAACCGTAGTATGGACCATCCTTACACAGTCACCTCTTCACTAAAGGGCTTTGCTGCCGCTGACGGCCTCTGAGCTCCATAAAGACATTCAACACAATGGGAACAGGACCCCACCAGTCATGTTTGTGTGTACCTGTGTTTTCTCGCGGGCTCCCAGCGTTCCTGACACTCGAGAACATCTAAACGCTGTGTAGGTGGCTCTGTACACATCTTCAGAGTCATCCACTCCCTGAGGAGACAAACAGGCTAGATGTCGTGACCCCAGCCTCATTGAAACTCTACAGGAAAACTGAACACAGTATTGTTCTTTTTAAAGGAGGATTCAAATTTTCTCTATCCGCTTTTCCAATCTGATCCATTCAGTAACATCGGATTCGACTCTGCAGAAGTAACAGGATTTATTTATGGATAATGTTTTACATTTAAACAGGATTTATTTATGGATAATGTTTTACATTTAACCAAGGTTCCAAAAAATTTTTTCTCATCTAAAAAGACAAAAAGATGATCTTTTTTAACAAACTGGGACTGAAGTCAGAACATTGAGGGCAGACCCTCAAAATGGGCGGTGTGGCTATGTGGGAAGACAGGTGCATTTGTTTAGACACACTGCCACCTTTGGTTAGTGCAGAAGGATCCTCCTTTTCCAGACTGGTCATAGAACCCGTATGTCCAGATACTGAGAGACGTGTGAACAGTCAGGGATGACCTGAGCCCTGCAGAAACTCAGGAAGTCGATTGATTCTGGTGACCATCAGGTTTACCGGAGCTTCATCAAAGAAACTCTTCAGATCACTCTGGGCTTCATTTCTGACCATAACCAGCAGACAGCTTCCAGTTCGACAGATAAACTGGTCATGGAGAATCAGCCAAGTGCAACATCTCATTCTAGAGGATAAGATGCAGCTTGCTGGAGTCTGTGTCATGAGAACTGGTAAGACTGGAGGAGTGAAGAATGTCTGCTATGGAGAGCAGATCCGGACACACACATCACACAACCAGAGATTGTGGGGATAGGAGCTATGAACTCTGGGAGCTGAGATGAACCTAGTCGTCAAAGTTCAGGAAGGTCAGGAGTCAAGTTGAAAATGCTAACATTTCTCAAGTTTAGGTGTCAAACTTAATTGCAAAGGGGGCTAAAATCCTAAACCTACTTTAAGTCACGGGTCAAACAGGTTAAATATTAATTAAACACACTAAAAGTAAAATTTTAAACCTTAACTTTTTGAACATAAATATGAATAAAAGCAGACAAGAAAATATTGCAGAATGACTAAACTTAAACCTTAAACCACTCAACACTGGTTGATGGTGCATTATGGGATCTGTAGTCTGGAAGTCGATCTGTACACACCAGGCCGGATGTGGCCCGCGGGCCTTGACTTTAACACGGGGGCTCGAGAAAGACAAAAGAGATGAAGGAAAAAAAACTGCACCTTAACATAGGGGGGGGCAAACGATGACAGGTACCACCTCACTTCCACATCTCTGTTCTGCACCTCCAGCTGGGTCTCTGAGGAAGAGGAAGGTTCAACCTTAAAACACTCAAATCTGGAACAGAAAACTGACTACTGGATCTGCTCCCCACCCCCACAATGTCACAAATGGAAGGAGGGTCTGTTTTTATGTCAGAGCAGACTTTTAAATCAGGTCTGAGGGCAGCAGCAGCTTCAGCAGGTGGACTTTGTCCAGAACCTCACGGATGGAGCTTTGCTGAACCCAAAAGCAGCAGCTTTCAGGTCGTCATTCCCACCTGTAGTTTCTCCAGTAAGAGTAGCAGGAAAGACCACCGTCTTGTTTGGGATTTCCACCAGAGCGGTGTGCGTCTGAGATGAGTGTGAGGTCAGCGTGGACTGCGTGCTAGGCGGGGCCACCGGGGTGGCGGACTGTGCGAGCAAAGCTGACAGAGTCTTATCTGCTGGAGTCACAGAAGCATCCAGAGCCAGGTCCTTCCGGATTTGCACCTTGATGAACTGTAGGAGAAGCAAAGAGAAACAGCCTCCAGGTTAACACCTGGAGGAAGAAGGATGTCTGCGCTCACACATGCAGCTGCAATGCAGATAGAGACTCGATGTTGTCTCCAAGCACCAAATATGGAGATCCTGCTGTTTGCAACCCACCACTGTTATCTAAACTGCAGTGTGATTGGTCAAAGATTAAAGGGGTGTCGTTGAGACATCCACTCTGGATCAGGCAGATTACTGGGGGGAAAGAAATCTGCAAAAAAGAGACAACGAAAGGTGGACCTTGATACAGCGTGGGGTCAAACTTGTGATTCTCTTTAGTTATTTTGCTGCAAGAGTGGTGGTGGTGGTGGGGGGGGGGGTGTTCCCCCATGAGAACATCAAAGCAGCACTCCAACAGAGCACTGAGAAGGTAAACAATCAGATCTATTTTCTGATGCTTGGGTCATTCAGTCCAGACTAAAACAGTCTCCTCTCAGCTCGTTTTCCTTCTTCAAGCTTGTATATTTCTGTTTGGCTCACACTAGGCATGTTCAAAGTGTGGCCCAGGAGTCAAATTGTTGTTCAAATTTGTCATAAAATCAATAATATGTGGCCCCCAGCACTTCAAAGTGGCCTTCAAAGATAATATGGAATTTACAGTAATTTTGATAAAAGTGGGTTTAGATATGGTTCCGTTTTATGCGAAGAAATGAAAAGTATCCCCTTGTAAAAAAGTGTTCATTAAATAGTTTATTTACTTTCACTAAAAAGGTTCAAAGGAAACAGGCCGATTGGTTGGCCCCAACACATTTTCACCTAACCAAATCCGGCCCTCTTTGCAAAAAGCCTGGACACCCCAGGCTCAAACTGTCACCCACCTTCTGCTGACCACCACTCCCCACATAGATCTGCCCGCTCCACGGCAGCAGGGCAGCTCTGGAGGCCAGCGAGGGGTTGGGGCTGATCAAAATCTGCAAGTGGCCCCTGCAAAAAGTCATACAGGTCTGTCAACACTGGGGGGGGGCACTCTGATGGGTCCAGTGTTCGCCTTTTATGCTGCTGCATGCATTTCATGTGCCTCTCTGCAAAGCAGACCCTTACTGCGGCTGGATGAGGCCGTGCTGAGGAGTGACGGTGAGGCAGTGAGCCGGCCAGGACAGGTCAAAGTTCAGCTCTCTGGAGGACTTGTTCTGGATCTGAACCTGCCGGGTTGATGGTGGTCCATCTGAAAACAAACCAAAAAACAGTAAACACAATAACTTTCCTTCAAGACGACATTCCAGAGCCTGGTTTCTGCTCACTGATAGTGGGGGCTGGCAGGATGAGATGTTGTGGGTGGATGGTCCAGGCGTCAGGCACCGGGGGCTCGGAAACCTGAAGGGGGAATAAATCCAAGCATGAGTCTCTTGCTATGCTGGACTGCCACCGCCAAAGTTTCTGGTACCTCAGGAGTAGAAACGGTCAGAGCCGGACCCTGGGGGCCCTTCACCGGCAGCACATCCAGAGACACATTTGACACGCCGCTGGAATTACAAGCACAGGACTCAAAGAGCTGCAGTTCAATATCACGGCTGGACCAGATCACACATTCATCCCTGTTAATGCTGGTGTGCACCGCACGATGAGGAGGCATCGGCAGAATCTTCAAGATTAGCTCCCGCCGCGAGATTTTCTGATGTCATTAAAAAATCGGGCAGCCATGGGGCTGAATCTGGACAATGTGTAAATGCCGGACGGCTGCCGTGCATATCAGGTGCCACCGGCTGCCCGGGGTATATAAATAGCGGCACACGTTATAATTTCTGAGACAACATGCCTCCCAAGACATCCGGTAAGGGCAGAACCTCCACTGATCGATGTCCAGAAAGTGTCTGATCACCGTTTAATTTAAACTTTTTCTCAAAACCCCTACGGGATGTGAAAACCAACCAACCAAATTTGCTAAAAAACTAGCATTCAAGTCGTTGCGTGGTGGCATTTTGGTTTATGACACCTAGGTTTAAGGTAGACAGGCTCCTCTCTGCCAGCTTTCACAGGAGTCCAGCTCTCTGCGAGTGGAAGACTTTACAACTGTGTCACATCCAAGAGGTTTTCCAGTTAGACTGCAGGCTCGCACAGGAATAGGCCTCCGTTTTGAGCACAGAACATTCTGGAGGTCTGTCCGGGACGTTACCTCTCCGCCCCGGAGCACAGTGTGGTGGGCGGCTGGTTGTCCTCTGCACAGCGTGGTCTTCCCAGCAGCGACACCGGCACCCTGCTCATGCTGCTGTAGAAGAGGTGGGCCTCGTTGGGCCGCTGAGGAAGGTCATACGCTGCACACAGGGGAGGAGTCAAACATACTAAAAAGGCACTTACCAAAGAGGAAACCACAACAAGACATGGATAAATAATTCTAATTAGTAAAAGATGAGAAGTTGATTCATTTGAAGAGACTGCAGCGAAATAAAGGAGACTTACTTTCTGAGACCGTCTCTTCTCCCAGGAAGGTTTCATTGAAGTTGATGTTTCTCAGCAGACTGTTGTCAGACAGGACTTTCCCTGCAGCTTCCAGCTGACTCTGAAGGGATCTAAACACAAACACATCTTTCGCTCATCAAACGTTTCATCTGGCAGGCTCAGAAGAGAGGAGCCAGATCATCTCAAGGGATGCATTCACTGCAGCACACATCACATCCATTCGAACCCAATGTGAACGTTGCATCTCACCGCCTGTACTGCTGCCTGGACACTTCATCTCCACAAAACAGACAGATTGTGGCCAGTGGGGTGTTGTCAGAGTGGGACAGCCTCTGCTCCCTCTGGGTGGACTTCATCAGAGCTGTGATTACCTGAAAACACCTGCACTTCAGCATCATAACACCTGGATCAGTGCTGGTGGGTTCCAGGCTCTCACCTCCTGCGTCCTCTCTTTCAGAATAAACTGTGAGGGCGCCAGGCTCAGGACAGTGGGCTCCATGGGCGTTCTGGTTGTTAGATCAGAGAAGGCCACAGCTTTGATGAAGGCCGCTCTGGAGCCGGTGTTCCTCACACTCAGACACACTTTGCTGACATGACCCGCCGCAACGTCTGTCAGCGTGGCCACGTAGCCGTCCGCCTGCTTCCTCTGCTCCTCCAGGATGATGTTGCTGGTGCCGCCGTAACCAGACAGTGGAATCTGACGAGCAAACAGGCTGATGACAAAAAGTAGCAAAAAGACCAAAGGACCATCATGGAGAAGCAGCTCACAGTGAATTTGACCCCGGGCTGAGAGGCCCGGACCCCCGACTGCTTGATCTCCAGCTTGGCCAGCATGCACGCCACTCTGGTGGGAGCAAAGAGCAGGTGGATGGTCACGTCTTCTCTGGGGTGGATGGACAGCTCTCCGTGTCGCGTGAGGCGCTCTTCAGGGCTGAACAGACTCTGGAGCTGAGAGACAAACGAGATGAACTTCACAGAAAATCTAAACTATACTACAAAAAGATTATAATATTTTCAAGAAAATTAACATCTGCGTCGTCTTCTTTTTCCTTTTGGCTTTTCCCTTCAGGGGTCGCCACAGTGTATCTGCATTTTATTCATTTCATTTTCTCTGACACTAAATCCATCTGAAGACAAAGAGAAACTTTCTAATCTGTGTTCAGCTGCAGCGTCTGGTCACCAGGACACGGACAGGACCGCCTTCGTGTCCCGGTTAGCACATCTAAAGGCAGCAGCCACACCGCCCTGCAGCGGCTTGTCTGCAGCACTTCAGTCCTCAAAGCAGACCTGGCAGGATCCTGCAGCAAGTGGGTCCTTGCGGGTCCTGCTTGCTCAATGATATTTTTTACTAAAAAATTCTTTGTTGACATAAATCTCAAGGGGGGGGGGGGGGGTCTTACAGTTAAATTAAATGCAGTTTTATGTAACAAGTAACCATACAAGAAATGCACTTAACTGAAAACATTCCTCACTAAAACAGTATATTGTTTGTGCTCATGCAGCAGCAGAGGTTTGATCAGTGTTACTTTTGTTTAAATCAATTTCGGTATGTCTCAAAAACCACCTCCACCAAGTGTAAAAACTTTTTTTCCAATAAATTTTTCTGAAATCGTGTTTCCATTTGGTGAATTCATCATCGCAAATCCAATTTGAGCAATTTTATAGTCAATGGAAACGCAGCTACAGTGGCTTTAGAAAACTTTGCCTTTCTTTTTGATAACATTGAATGAATATTTTACCTGAAGAATGTTCCAGTAGCACACTAAGAGACACTGTGGCATTAACTCAATGACCCATGGGAGATGTAGTGATTGATAATAAACAGGTGGCGCTGATGCTAAACAGACTAATGTCTCAGAGCTCTGGTGTTTTTACGCTATGGGATTCATGGAAAGCAAACTGCTGAGCTGAATGTTTTGGATGTGGAAATGCTCTACTTTGGTCGCTGGACCCAGCACCCAAACAACTGCTCCTCTGCTCCATTCTGTCGGCAGCATCTTCAGCTCATGTTGACACAGTCTTATCACACATTTCCACAGGAAGTGACTAGTTTAGTTAACTTAAAAAGCGCGAGCAGCGTGGATCTTTCCACTGACATTGATGAATCCAAACTCGGCATGCTCACCTGGAAGCAGTCCTGGTCCTGACCACGGATGAGCAGGCGCAGCTGCTGCGTGGCTTTTGGCGAGTTGTTCCTGAGCACCAGCTTCTGTTGGCTGAAAGCAAAGCCGTGAGGAACCAGGAGTGGAACATCACTTTGGAGAGCAGGTCCCACAGATCTGGATCAGGCCAAACAGGTTTTATTCTATGGATCCCATCTGAGGTGGGGTGCTGTGGCCCCTCCCATCATCCAGGCCCAACACAGAGAGAGACTTTGGCCAAATTACTTCCCTACCCCTTCAGCTTCTCTCTACCCCTACACTGATCCCTCCAAGCGATGTCTTCAAACCCTGACGTTACTACCACTCGGTGATGTCATCAATAGCTGTCAGTTTTACACTTTAAAAGTTTCTTCTCCACGCCACAGCACAATACAACACTAATCACGCTACCAACAGAGGGATACCCAGTCACTACGGCTCCTCCTTAAAAAAAACCACTATCGGACACCACTACACCTTCAAATGCCTCTACAGCTGGAGCAACAGGGGTAGGGGAAGAATTCAATTCACCCTGGATTTCTGTTAATACCCAACACAAACGTAAAGCCTGGAAACTGCTTTTTCTGGAACCAAGAGTCAGAGAAATCAAGGAAAAATAGAAGATGCATACACGGCTCGGCCCAGGGTGACCCCTCCCCAAGCCACAAACTGCTTATTGGAGAGGATTGGCGGGACGTTGGTGGTCAGCACAGCGGCGTGGGCGGGAGCAGAGGGGGTGACCTCTCCTTTCAGAGTTACCTCGTACTGGGGGCCTGACGGCAGGATCAGGACAGTGAGGAGCCTGTAAGAGACACGGTACATATGGGGGGAGGGGGTGTTAACATGTCCTTGATCTTTAACATCAAAAGCTCTTTCTCGTGCAGCTCACCCATCTCTATATTTCCAGCCGTGTTGTGCTTTGAAAGTCACAACAACGCTCTTCTCCTCCCCCACCCTCAGAGAGAGCTCGTCGGGCGTCACGGTAAAGCCATCCTCACCGGTCTGCTTCAGGAAAAACACAGGAGGGGGAGGAGGGGCAAACATATGACAGGAATCATGGGAAACGCAGCGGGCAGCAGAACGGCCTCAGAACAGAAAGGGACATAAAACCCGACATACCTTCAGTTTCAGCTGCACATCAATATTCCCAGCGTTCTTTAAAGGCAGCATCTGCTGCCTGCAGTCGCCCGCCGGAGCACACAGCCGCACAGTCTGACAGAAAGATGCAGAAAACGTCTGACAAAAACACACAACCCCAATAGCGAACAACTCAAAAGGTCAAGTTCCAGTTCTCATGAGGAACCTGGATTCTAGAGCCGTGTTTTTCCACCAAGAGACACTAGTGTAATATTGGAAGTCATTCCATTTCACTCAACAGCTGTAAAAAACATTTTCCATCACCAGGACATCTGCTCTGTGTTCATTCACACAGGTAGAAACGTGAACGATCGGAAGAGACTTTTTTCTTTGACTTTATTTGTTTTTTATTTAAAAACACTTTGATTATAATGTTTTCAGTTTATACAGACTCTACTATTTTATTGCTTTTACATTTTCGGCTGTGATGTTGATAAAAAAGTTGACCTGAGCTCAAAAGGACGATATGTGACTGAACGTCTGCTGACAGCATGGGAATGACTAAAAGTGGAGACTTCAATTTTCCCCAACCTATTAGATCAATAAATTGGGCTTGGACGATTTAGGTTTTGAGCTGATTAATCCCAAATGTCTTTTCACAGGAGAAAAAAACAACTCTAGTCTGAGAGAAATCGTCAGAGCTCAGCTACCTGTAAACCTTTTGGAGCGTGTACCCTTGCAGTTCCAGATCTGGCCTGAAGGGGGATGCTTCTGATCACTTGACTGGGTCCAGGAGAGTCAACCTCGATGTCCACACGGGCACAGTACTCCTGGGCCGGCCCAAGATCCCCTCAAAAGTGAAAGAAAAAACAAGTTCTGCGTTTAATGAGTGAGTTTTGATGAGATTCAGGAGGGTTTCTGTTGAGGACCATTACCTGAAGACGACGTATATTTCTGAGGCGAGTTGAAATGAACCCAAACCATGAAACTGTCGAGATTCTGAAACAAATTATAAATCAAACGTTTTACAGCTGAAGAAATGAACTACAACCAATGTTGGAGCATGTCTGTCCTGGAATGATCCTCAGATCAGGAACTTTCCCCCTTTTCCACCCCAGAGTGGATGGCTAAACTTTTCCAGTGGGTTTAGAGCCCTAACCTCTCTGTAGCTGGCGTGCATCACATGGTTCATCACTGAGGGAGCGGGCAGCGAGGTGGTGGGGCCGGGGGCCGGCTCGGACGACGTGGTCAATGGGTGTTTGGAGAAGCTGAAGCATCGCCACGCTGTGGCATTCTGGTAATTGCAGAATGAAAGAGCATACTGATGGTAAACCAGAATCCGTTGGAGATCTGACAAACCAAAACCAAAACTGAACCAAAGACTCGAACCTCCTGACTGAAAGGGGGTCAAAGGAGATGGCATTTATGCAGAACATCAGCCCAATGTTTGGCTGCAGGTTATTCCGCTGTGACCCAAACTGATGTCAGAGGAAAAAACTGAACTCACCGCGCTTATGACCAGACGGATGGGTACCGTGGCCCGAGTTCTGTTGAGCAACCGCAGAGGCAGAGACTTGGCGCTGCCTCCTGGCAGGTCTCCAAAGTCCAAACTGCCAGTGTTACTCGTTTCAACCTGAGGATTTAGAAAATATTGAAAACGCCCACCTTAAAGACCCACTCACTTTCTCCATTATGGAACCATAAGAAGTGTCATCTTCTGACACTTCTCTAACGTCTAACCTGTTCTTTCATCAGCCCATCATTACCATAGAAACCTACCTCAATCACGGGGTTCTCTGCTTCGGCCACAAGCAACACACTCTGGGCAAAGATGTTTGCTCGCGCGGCCAGCTCCACGTCAGCAGAAACAGGCCAGGAGCAAACCCGGAGCACACTCTGGTAGACACCAGCTCGAGGTGGGATGAACAGCACCTTCTGCTCCTCTGTGGTCTTTGGGGCAATAATAGTCTTGTTCTTCACCATCAACCACTGGTACGGCAGGCTGTCCACCTGCAGATGTTTGAGAGAATGAAGAACTTCTTCCTAACTGATGTTTCCAGGTGTGACAGCTGAGCAACATCTGCACACAGATTAATGAGCTGAATTTCAACCCTCATCTTGAGCTCCCAGGTTCCAATTTAACAAGGAAGACTGAAACCATGCAGTTCCTCAACTGAGCCACAGAGGCTGGTTTCAGCAATTTATCTGCCTATTACGTGACCGTAGACACAAATTTGGTTTTGTAGCCCCCCCTCCCCTCATCAAAATGCCTTTTGTGACATTTCTCACTGATCCCCTTTAGAATTAGAGATGTTGTGGCAACACCTAGAAAAAAATAGGGTTGTAATGATTTATCTTAACAACAATTTCATTCATAGAATTTGTAGTTGACGATCTGATTCATAGTGGATATTTGTTCACTTTGAATTATCCAAATTCACTGAATGGATCCATGTCATCTTTATCCAAAACTTCAACCAGTGTGACTCAGAGAGAAATTCCTGCTACTGAACAGTGCAGGTGAACTTTTCCAGATTCTTGGAATTTCTTCAAGATAATAAAGAGTAAATAAAAAAGTGTCCAAACAAGTAAACAAGAATGAATGTCAAATCCATTCACATTTGAGTTTCCTAAAGTTCAGTCCACCGTTGTTTTTCCACATCCAAAGAATCCAAAGAGAACATTCTTAGAACATTCTAGCACACTGGATGGTCACATGACTTTGGTAAATTCAAAATGTTTCCACACATTGGACTGGAATGATGGTTGATCAGTTTTTGCTGATGTCATCATGTGCGTTCTCCTCTGTGATCCACTTTATATTTTTGATAATCTTTTTTTTTCTTTTTTTTTTTACAGTTTTTACAGTATAGTAAAAAAAAACAAACTACTGTACGTTAATCCAAATGGTATTTTCCAATATTGATTATAGATTGATTTCGTTTTGAAAGGATTTTTTATTATATAGGTCGATTCAAAACTATACCTGTCCAGAGTGGACTCCGTCTTTGCTCACGAGGGGCCAGCATGGGCTCAGGTAGCCCGTGACCCCAAAAAGGGACAAAACGGGTTTAGATAATGGACGGATAAGTTGATTCGATTATCAGCGTGCCTCAAACAGTTTGATCTGGTTGGATTCATAGGAATAAAAATCGATTCTTTGATCAAGTCGATTTTATCATTACACCCCTCATAAATAACAGTATTTCTTTGAGATGCTGCAAATCTTTGTTTACAGAATGATGAATCAGCAGATTCATGCCGATTGTGTAATCAGCTGAGAAAAGCTGCTTTACACCAATGTGCAACACATCACTAACGTAAAGTGTTGCACATCGATGCAAAGCCGCTTTTCTCTGACAGGATCTGTAATCAGAGCTACAAACGTCTGAGAATCAGAACTAAAGCTCCAGTGTTAAAGGCTTAAGGAGCTAAACCATCATATTGATGCCGAGGTCTTTCGGCACCACGTGATGCCTCTTCCTGACCTTCTGTCCATCGATGGCCAGGCTCGACACAGTGATGGACACCTGCTGCCATCTCTCTGAGGGGTTGAAGAGGCTGAGGGAGGTTTGTGCGGCGATGCCCACACAGCAGGCGTAAGGGAAGCGAAGCTCCTCTGGAACCACCACTTGACCTGAGGACGGCGGTAGGACGAGTGGAAAACTTTAGCCAACAAACAGGTCTCAGCCGTGACTGAGTCAGACTTTGGCTGCAATGGTGAAGAACACAAAGATCTACCTCTCAACTCCTCAAGGCTACTTTCTGCGGGAAGCTCTCTCCTGAACTGACTGCACGGTTTTCCCATCATTCCCAGTTCCTGCTGCCCCCCAGTGCCGGCAGGACCAGCAGTAGCATGAATGGTAGATAGGTGAGGAGCACCTCTGAGGCCATCACTGTTCTGAATGCCTAAAAAAGGAGGAGAAAGACTCATTTACAGAATGTCCAACAGCTAATGTAACAGTAGAATCCAGGGATGCAGGTTCTCCCATAACTGCTGATTCTAACTCAACAGATTCCGTTTCTGGCTCAACAGAAACTGTAAAGCACTTCACACTGTTTAAAATCCTCGAGTTTCTTTTTTGTTGCTACATTAACAAAAGCAGGTGAGTTTTTTTTAGGGACGTTAAAAACGGAAAAAATTGCACCTGTAGAAGGAATGCTGTAGAGAGGGTTTCCTGCCGGGCCCACAGGAAAAGCACCAGGTCCAGCTCTTAAAAAGTGCTGAGACAGCTGGGAGCTTAAGAGGGAGCGTCCAGAGAGAAGAGACTGAAGATCTGCTTTGTGGGAATGCTCAACCATCCCAGGAAACTGGGGCTTGAAGCTGGGAATGGGCACATAATGCAGGCCTTCTGCAGTATAGGAAGGAGGTAAACCCAGTGCATCAGCGCACGCCAACGCCGGCACGGACGCTGGCCACTGCTGGAAGCTCAGAGGAGCTCCAGAGCTGCTGCTCTGCTGAACGTTCAGATTGCTGCAGTAGCCTGAGTCCACCTTAGTGAGCTGCCCGGCGTTGGAGTCTGGGGGGTGCTTGTGGCTCCTGCAGCCCGTGGAGCTGTCGGCAGCACGGCGGCAGCTGCACTCGCTCTGGCTGCGGGTGCAGCTCAGAACGGAGGCAGAACGGGGGGGCTCTGCACCTCTGTGCTGCTGTGCAGGTAGGGGGTCCAGACTTTTGGAATGCTGCGGCTGGATGTTGTCGACGCCAGGGGGGTTCAGGTCGGGGTGCGTTTCAGGCTCCAAAGGAGGAGTGGGGCTGGACCTGACGATGGTGGTACTCAGCGCCATGGTGGAGTTATTCTGTGGAACAAACCAGACATTTTCAAAGGACTTTTATCAGGAAGTGAACTTAAATCTAATTTTGTTCTTTAAAACAAGCCTGCATCTGCACTTCTCAACTAGAAAATAATTTTAAAAACAGGCAGGAGGTCAAGCTTTGATCAGCTCCATGTGAAAGAGTCGGATGCTCCTGCCCTCATACCTTCTTCTCTGGAGTTGGTTCAGCTGTGCTGTCATTCACTGAGATGTATGTGAGCCTGCTGAGGCTGGGACTGGAGCAGACAGACTGGGGAGACAGGTCAGGCTGTCTCTCTGCAGGACCTCTTTTGGCTGGAGGAGAAGTCATGCTGGGAAGAGGAAGTGTTAAATCATGAGCTAAAAAACATCTACTTCTGGCGATGCATTCCAGCCCAATCCTGGTTTAGAAATGTGACTGCCTGAGATGAGCAGAAAAGATGCAGGACTTCACCTGTCAGCATTGGGAATGGAGGTCTGACTGGGGGAGGAGTGGGTGAGAGGAGAGGTGGATGGTCTGAAGTTACACTGAGATTCCTCCACTCTCTGCTCAGAAAAGCCTTTGGCCAGTTCTTAAAGAGAAAAGTCAGATGTTAACAAAAAGTTCCACGCCACATATTCAGTCAGGCTTCTGCGCGTTACTCACCAGCTGGAGGCTTTTGTGCAGAGCAGCTTCCATGTTCCTCCGCAGAGGTTTGTGGGACCGCCGCAGCAGCAAGACTGGCTGCATGTTTCTCCTCTGGTGAATCCCTGGATCTACCTGGAATCTGCTGGGTCGAGCAAGGAGAACCTTGAGGAAGAGAATGGCCCGGCTCTCCTTTCTTCCAGTTTGGGTGAGATTCAGGCAAACTTGTTTCCCTCTGATGTGGGCTTTCTGAAAATGTCCTTTTAGGGCTTTTGTTTTCAGATTCTAAGGTTCCCGCTGGCGTTAGGTCAGCGGAGCCACAAGTCCATAGGTCTGCAGGATAACCCAGTTTGGATGGAGAGTGTCTGAGAGAAGCCAGAGGTCCAACGCTTCTTTTGGGGTCCCCCCTGTTTGCTGATGGCAGTTCATCAGACAGTAGCACTGAAGAGGGTCTGGAGCTGGCATCTGCCCTCTTCTTCCTGTCTGCAGGTTTAGCATTTGAAAGTGTCTGTTGGCTCCCGCTGTGCTGTTTGGTGGGACGTCCTACCAGAAGGTTCTTCTGGGAGCTGCTCAGACACTGGGACCACACACTCGGGTCCAAAGTGGTCTGTGCATCAGAGGAATCGCTGCTGGCAGAAACATTCGTGTTCTTCAGATATTTCTCTATGTCAAATTCAGTCAAGTCTCCAACACAGATGCTCCCCTGCAGAGTCTCCATGAAGGCTCTCTGATCTGCCTCAGACAGGATCTGTGAGGAAGGCAGAGAATACCATCAAGTTTTAGGACTTTTCCAACATCCTACTAGAGAATCCATGATTGCAGTCTTTCCTTTGAAGGACATCACTTCATTGTGGTGAGAATACAGAATGAAACTAACCAAAATTAAATCAGAGTTAACAAAGTTACCCTTGCCATATTTGTTGAAACTTTGATTGTTTTTTTTAAATGGACAGACCACCTTATAATCCAGCTTGTGAATGAATTCTGGGTTTTCTGTAGTACACGGTGCTTAAAAATCTATTAAATTCTTTTGGTACAACTTTGAACTATGAAGCCCCACTTTTTGCAGTGTTGGAGCATTAGCTCCTGTCTTTGAACCAACAACATGGCAAACAACGCTAAGAGTCTCACATGCTGAGCTGCAGAGCAGTCCTCTGAGCTGCTGCCAGCAGACACCGGTAGACGTTTCGTCCTGCTCCTCTTGGACAGATCCAGGATCATAGCGGCCAGCTGGGATGGGTCAGTGCTTATGGATGCATTGGTGATTGCTGAGGCGATGGTGCTGATGCTAAGCATTTGCAGACTGCCCTCATTTCCAGGGGAGGCACAGCTTTGGTTGCCCGGACTTGGTACAGCACCTGATCCCCGCCCGTCTTCAGCTAATGCAGGTGTGACCTCATGCTGCATGAAAAAAAACAGGTAGACTGAAGATCTCTGTCACAAATTTTTGATTAGCTTAAGGACAGGGACCGTACCTCAGCAGGTTCTGCTGCTTCCTGCAGTGAGATCCTTTCTTTGTGGGCATTGAGGGTGTTGTCCAGCTCATCTTTATCAAATGAATCACACGCTTAATCTTTTGAACTGAATATCAGGAGGCATTTTGACTGGTTTCTGTCCAAACAGACCTGGGTTGAGGGTTCTATCTTCGTCGTCACTGTGAGGCGAGCCGCCTGCGGACCGCAGCTCAGAGGGCGAAATCAGCGCAAACGGTTCCCTCTTCTCTGGAGATGTAATGATGTAGCCAAACGACGGCTGGAAGAACAGATGACACTTAGCAAACAAACACTCCTTTCTCCTTGTGCAGGCTAGGCCAGCAGGATCAGGTTTTATTACAAACATTCACCGACCCGTTTCACATTATCCACATCATCACTGCCCAGACAGCCCATAGCTTCAGAGCGCTGGCCAAAAAACTGTCCCAAAGACAGCCGAAGGTAGCTTTCATCCGTCTGCTGGAAGTCTGAGGAGACCTGAGACGCCCTCATGTGGATGTGGCTGGTGGGGGGAATCCTCCAGGAGGAGTCGCCATGAAAGGTGCTGTTGCTGCCGGCAGCTCCAATCTGCTCCTCCTGAGAAACAAGACACCTTCAAACCGAGAAGCAGCCAAACCGTCTCGGTACGGAATGTCTTTTTTACAGTCGTCATGCAGGAAGCTCACTTTTATTGATCAAAAAAGAACCTTTGATCCTGTGACTTGAATAAAGTTCGTCACGATGGGCTAAATAAAGCATCAGTTCAGAGAGAAAGTTCACCTCTTACCGCTTGCTTTGTCCAGATGATGAAGCAAAAGTTTGTTTTAAAGAAGCCAGCGCAGTGATATGAACATTTAAGCTATGTGACCGGAACTTCTTTTTTAGGTGTGCATTATTGCTGTGGATTATCACTTTTTAATCCACATCCAGCAGCCAATCAGTATTCAACTGCACCATGGTATGACTGATGGCTGAAGCCGTCAACTTAAAGCTTTTGTCCATACCTGCATAAACTGATGCTCCTTCTCAAACTCTTCTTCATCCTTCCCTATCTTCTCCAGAGCGGCGCCTACACCACAACAAAGAAAAGTGTCACCGTTTTTTCACAGTACATGTGACACATGGATTCAGCCATTCAGTCCTTACTGGCAGGTAGGAAGTCTTCAGACTGAAACAGATCCGAGTTCTCCAACATCTCCCCATCAGCTTCCTTCTTCAAACAGGAGTAATATGCCAGATCTGTGACCCACTGGCCCTCTTCATTCTGGTAAACGATGTCATGAGTGGCATTGGCTCCTAAAGAGAGTCAAGTTTAGTGGTCAGTTCCAAATTGTAGAGCTGCTCATGCAAACTGAAGCAGGTATGTGACAGACCCTGCTGAAACTCCAGCTCCAGGTCGTCTGGGCAATGACTCCAACATTCATCGGACTCCTCCTGATCCTCTATGAAACTCTGGGAGAAATATTTAGGCTCCAGGGAAGTGGAAGGCGGGGCACCATCGTCCTCACTCGTACCATCAGAGGCTGTAGCAGAGGTTTCCACAGTGACACCACGTGCCCCCCCCCTCGAGCCTAAGGAGGGCCTGGCACCATCAGGCTCATCAACCCCCTCATCTTCAAAGTCACCGTGATCAGGGGTCAGAACCTAAGTTCAACAGCAAAAGCCTCATCAGCACAGATGTTAAAATAATTGTCCTTCAGAAAAGAAATACTTTATGTTAGTCAGCCAAACACCCCCCCTGAGTGACCCCTTTCTTGGTGTATTCCGAACATGAAATACCTGCTGTCCCAAAAAGCCAGAGTCCCATAGACTTTTATAGAGAAATAAACAGCTGTCAGTCATTCTATTGGTCAGAATAACTATTCTTGGACTACTACTTTTTTAAAATGTTCTAGATAATCCTCATTATTTGAATATTTGTCGTGTAATGCAAGATCTTCAATTTATAAAATGTCCAATCAGATGCCTTAATTAAAATAGGTGGCCTCACATCCAGTTTTCGAAGCGTGTGTCAGATAAGGACGTGGACGTCCAATTACCTCACTCCTGACTAGAGAGTGGCTGCCACAGAAACATTGACTCAGACCAACTTGGACCAATGACTGCTTACTGACGTCGTCTAGTTCCAACATGTCGACGTTTGGATTGCAAAAAATAGGGCAACTGAATTGTCTTCATTTGGTTGGAGCAGGAAGTAAACCCCTTTCTATGGATGACATCACACTCGGTCCAGTTCTCTGATACAGTCAATGGTATCATGTTTGCCCCACCTCCACTAAACTGTAAGGAGGGAAGGAGTAGGCCTGGGCGAAAAAAACCATTGAATGAATTATTTCAAATTTTTTGTTACGGGCTATTTAAAAAATAACTAAATCAAGTTTTTGTGTCATGGCCCTTTTTTAGCTCCCCAGAGCTTCCGTATCGTTAGTTACACATGGCGGTATGGCAACCGACAAACAACAACATCATAGCACACACGAAACAGCAAGCGACAGCATGGCTACCAGTGAGAGCGGGAGGTTTGTTCCCAAGAAAGGAATAAAATCATTCGTTGTTTGGAACTGGTGTGGGTTTACTGCCACAGACGTGGAGAAAGAGAGCCCACCCTGCAACATTTGCCTAAAGCCCATCACAGTCAAAGGCTCTCACTCGCTCTAGCGTGGCACGCGCTCAGTCCTCTTTACACACGCAGCGCCCCGACACACACACAGTCATTCTACAACGCCTAGTTAGTTCATTATTTAGATAGTTAGTTGTTACTGTTATTTGTTAATAAAAAATACTGCAATTTAATTTCTACTTGTACCGGTATTCATTTGCGGACACGGGGGGGGGGGGGGGGGGGTTGGGGTTTACCGCGACTCCTGCTGCTTCAGCATCTTTTCAGTGGAGAAGACGGGGTTTCTTAATTTAATTAAAACCTTAGACCCCAGATATGAGCTGTATTGCTAATCCTTTAGAAAATGGTGCTACTTTCAAGGTGAATGTTTGTCTCCCTTTAGTCTAGACTACAAAGTGTGACTTAAAACACAGCTGGGACTTTAAGTGAGTAAGTGAGACAAGTGAAAACAAGTGTAGATTAACAAAATAGGACAAAAACAAGACAAAAATTATATAAAACAAGAAAAATTAAAACAAAATTATACAAACAACACAAGTCCAAAAGGGAGTGAGAAGAAGAAAAAATGTATACGCAACTTTGATTCCAAGAGTGTGTTCATTTATTTATTTTTCATCCCAGAAATGGGGGTTACATTTGTCTTGCATTTGATTAAATCAAAGCTATTTGCTTTAAGTGGTCTGCTGTTTGTACGGGGGGGGGGGGGGGGGGGGGGGGGGAATCGGGAAAAAAAAAAAGAATCTGAAATCGAATAAAAAAAATTAAATCTGAGATATAGCCCTAGGAAGGAGGTACTGAAGGCCCAAGCTACTGTGCAGCATGCCATCTGGTGGAAACAATTTCAAGTTAAGCCAGGTGGAGCCAGTGCAAATGGAAATGCACCAAATCAGGCCAGAAAACTCCCTACCATAATCCTCCCTCCACCAAACTTTAAATCTGGCACAATGCAGTCAGAATGGTACAGTTCTCCAGGAAACAAACCCAAACTTCACCATCAGCTCCTGTTGTTCCCAAATGTTCTAACGGGTTAGAACCCTAGTGACTGTGGAACAGTCTGTGTGGAACCTTCAGGAGTGGATTGTAGCACAGAAACAGGCTGGAGTTCAGTCAGATGCTGAGAAAGCTTTTTTCACAGATGTTTGGGAAGGTAGCCACTGCAGATGCAGGTGAACTCACCAGCGCCTCCTGTTGGTCTGCCCCGCTTACACTGACAGACCGTCTCTCTGAGCCCCCAGATGAGCTTGCCTCACCAGTTCCCACAGGGCCCACGCGGTCACCCATCTGCAAAACACACAAGCAGCCAGATCTGTAAATGACACAATTACCCCGTAGAACCAGAGTGGATGCATTTGAGCGGCAGTCTGACAAAAACCCGCTTCATCCTACTGCAGAGTGCAGACATCCTGACTGCTGAACCACTTCCAAACATAGTTTGTCCAGGAACACACAGGAACCTGGGCAGCATTGATGTTGTGTGTGTGGATGGGCTGTTGAGTTTCAAAACCAGATGAATTATTTTCCTTTTCTTGTTGTATTTCAGGGCACAGCTGGAGCCCAACACTGGAGTATAATTTACAATAGTCTGGGTTTTTTGTTAGTTCAGTTTAAAAAAGTAAAATCTGCATTGGATGTCTGCATGTGTCCAGCTGCTCGTCTTCTGCAGACAAAACCAGTCCTGCAGATCTGAGAACTGCTTTGAGGGCTTTAAAGTACCATCACCATTGTTGTCACATGTGCCTCCTAATTCTCATTGGTACAACTAGTATAAACATGAAGTTGCACCATGCAGTTGCACCATGCACCCAGCTGTATAAGGTATTTAAATAAATAAATAAAAACCCATTTCTGCAACTGCACCCTGTCAGAAGATCTCACGTTCATCACTAAAATAAGAACAAAGCACAGTACTAAGCCACTTCATAAAAATAATCATGACAACATTAAAACCCAGGAAGTGAACCACAGCCCTGTTTTCTGATACCCGTGTGTTCCACGGCTTAAAGACTCCCATGGAAACTTGACAGCGTTGAGACTCTCAGACATCCTTACGAAGAGAACCTGCAGTTTCCAGGCTGTGAGAACAATTAAGAAACTCCATTGTTGTCTTTAAATAACCTTTGACAAAAACACATGAAAACCACCAAAAATTTCAACAGAAATGTTCACAGAAAAAGTGAATCGTTTGCGTTTATTGGTTAAGCGTTTTGAACCTGAACAAGTCTCGGATCAAGAAAAGGTCCATCTTACCTGTGCATGTCGGTTCAGAACAGCATTCTCATCTCCACCAGCGGGACCGCCGCCCACAATACCCAAACCCCGAAAGGCATCGTAGGTGGTCTGCACACCACTGAGCGGGACGGTGGACACTCCACCATCATTTCCGCTTTCCTCACTACCACTGCTGCCGTCTCCACCTCCTCCATTCCCTTGTGAGGTAAGAAAAAAGTGCTTTTATTTTGAAATGGAAACATGGCAGAGTGGGTAATTATATTGTTGCCTTTAGGGCAATTTGTGCCTCGATGCCAATCCCCACAACATGTGGCAGCCGTGAAGCATGATGCAACTAAAAAGAAACCAAGTCATTCCTGAACCGAAAGCATTCAATGAAGATAACTTCAGCATATCCACAGCTGAATGGACAATTACACAACATTATTCCACTTCAGACCTGCTGTCTACATCAGTGGTCCTCACCTTTTTCAGACCACAGATCAGTTTAATGTCATAACATTTTCAGGCTGAAGTGATCCTCTGATTTTCTTTCCTTTCAGTTTTCATTAACTTTTGAGGGTAAAGTTTATCTTCATCCTCTAAAATATCTGCAGCTGCTTTAAACTTTATTTGTTCACTAGACCTCATGTAGAAACCATTAGAATGTATCTAGATTTTCCTTTAACCTATAAATGTCACAGTAGAAGATGAAAGGAAAAAAAATTATCAGACGCTGCGCAACATATATACAGAAAAACGGAGTTCACTAAAACTGATATTTTCTTAATATGATAATAAACATATTTTAAACAACTTAATAAGCAGCATCCTCATAACCTTAGACAGCTGGTCGCTGAATATTCCACATTATTTTTATGGTCTGTGGGAAAATTAAATCCATATTTGGAGTAAATGCTTTGGGTTTTTGTCTGTTAAGCTTTTATAACTGAGCGTGTCGCCTGCCACACATTTGTCAAGAGTTCTTTGAATTACCATCATTTCTCAACAGTTTGCTCTATTTTAAAAATTCCAACAGTTTCTCAAAGCTGAGATTAAATTCAGATTTCTTTCATTTCGACGTCGAATGCTCGTCTTCTGTATCATTTCTGCCAAATCCAACTTTCCAAATAGGTTTGTTTTTCTCTGAACTTTTCTAGTTTGGGGGTCTCAGTTTAGTGGCCGCTGCAGCCGCGGCAAAAGAGCGACTTCACACGCATCAACAATGAGTTGCATGTGGTGAAGAATTCAGTACTTTTCCAAAATAAAACTTCTTTCACAATCAGATTATAAATAAAACAGAAAAAATGTAGGTCGTGTTTTTTTTTCCCTCTGCGGCCCAGTACCAATTATCCCGAGGACCGGTACCGGCCTGCAGCCTGAGGATTGGGGACCACCGGTCTACAAGGCAAAAACGAAGGCGTGACCAGATGATGCACCTGTCATGGGGGGGTTGATGACCTGACCTTCAGCAGATCTTCTGTGCTCAATGGCAGACAGGGACGGAGCAGCGCGTCCAGAGGAAGCCTCCTCATCAGAGCTGCCTCCTTCCAGACCCGGCCTGAAACTCGGACGGTGACTTTCTCCGACCTGATGAGAAAACGCAGAAAGCTGTTGCTCAGCCCATCCAGCTGATCCAGCCACCTCCACTGACCATACGACAGGAAAAAAAAAACCTAACCAGCTGTCGGGATGTGCTGGGAAGCAGCCGGGCCCTGGAGGAACTACCGCTCCTTCTAGCAGATTCCAGCTCATCATCAGTGTCTTCATCGCTTGCTGGACAGGAGTCCATACCTGTAGCAGCCAGGCGCACGTTGGGCATCTGGAAGTCCTGCAGACGGAAACACAGAAGAAACATCAAAGCTGATTCATTTCAGTGACTTGAACCAAACAACGAAAAGGAAAATAAATACAACAGCAAAGATGGGTACCGGTAGAAACCCCAAACCTTCTGGTCACCAGACTGACCAGCATCCTCCTCCACAGAGGAGGAGACCCAGCAGGAATCAGAAAAGCACTAACTTGATCGTGACCGTCAACAAACGGATGTCTGTATTGTTCTCCCTCCACAGAGCTGGAATCAGATTCATCTGCGGCAGCACCAACGCCTCCCTGTGGACCACAGCAACACATCACTATGAACAACAACGATGATGATGATGACGGCTGCAAGAAATCAGCTTCTTCGTAAGAAAGTGTCGTCTGCTTTGATAATAGACAGAGGGAGGCTCACAGCAACAGGGATCTCCTGACCCTCCACTCTGCCTCTCTGCATGGAAAGAGGAATCAGTTGATTGAAGTAAACCTCCAGCTCGTCTTCAGGCAGGTTGTTCAGGTCGACATCATCATCTGGTGTCCAAAAACATAAAACTCCATTACAGACTGAGCTCTTTAGATCAGTGGTCCCAACCTTTATTAGGCATAGACCCGTTTAATGCCAGATATTTTCATAGAAGTTAGCGTCTGATTGCTTTCTAGCTTCTAGTTTCCTTTCATTTTGAGGGGACAAATTGAGACAAGAGCTATTTTCCAAATTGAAATGGTCCTTCTTGGACACCAGTGTAGGAATGTCAGCAGATAATTTACAGAGACCGGAGATTCAATTGGTTCTGTAAAAGGTGTTTTTGATTTGTGTAAATTCATTCAAGTTCAAATTACTGTGGGGATTTTTTTCAGAGAATGTCTTTTTACTTCATTTGTTTATTTGTTTATTTTACAGGGAAAGTGGACATTAAAAGCATTGCTGCAATGGGCCAGAATGAGCCCGAAGGCTATGGAGTTAAAAATGATCAACCTGAAAACCCCAAAACATCCTTTTCGTCATTTTAGCACCGAGTCAACTCAACTCCGGCTCAGATTAGTCTTCAGGACAAAAACATTCATCACAGAGAAGCATTTTTCTGTTTTTGAGTCGAGCTATGTTTTGTTATTTGTTCAATCTTCCTCTGTAAAATATCTGCACAGAGTTTAAACTTTTTTTGTTTACTAGATTTTATTTTTAAATGTAGATTTTCCCTCAACTTCCCCCTTAACCCTCAAAGTGGAAGCTAAACTTCACATGCCAACTTCAGCCTTGTCTGACCTTTAGGTGTGGTGGATAAAAACAACAAAATCAAATGACCAAACTGTCCTAAAAACCTGATTTTTTATATAACATGAATCCAGTGTGTTTGTAACTTATTTTGCAGCATTCTTATACCATTAGAGCTTGTTGCCAGATTTTGTTGCAATAAATCCAGATTTTGTGTAAAGACTCCTGGTTTTGTCTGTAAATGCAGTTTTTCAGATCTCGGTTTCTTCTCTGACTCTTTTCTATGCAAAGAAACTTTTCAAGGATGTTTGTTTTTGTTACCTTTGCTAGTTTGGAGGTTTCAATGTAGCGATCAGAGCTTTAAGAAGATAAGTGATTTAAGGCATGTGACCGAGGAGAACGACTTGACAAAAACACACTCGAGTGTCACCATCTGCAGTTATATGGACAAAAGTAATCGGAATAAACGCCTGATCAGAATAAAAATGCGTCATGGAAACACGCCGTTTGA
Organism: Oryzias latipes; assembly: GCF_053564925.1. Lineage (NCBI taxonomy): Eukaryota > Metazoa > Chordata > Actinopteri > Beloniformes > Adrianichthyidae > Oryzias > Oryzias latipes. The sequence continues at coordinate 10,056,652 of NC_136252.1, forward strand.
GATAGGTGGGTTATGCCGATTGTTGATCCTATCATGATGGATGAAAACAATTTATTCCAATTGTGAGTCATTGCTGAGCTGGCTTTTATGTCATGCATAGACGGTGTGGCGCTCCAGAGGAGTCTGTGAAGCGCCAACAGGACCGGCCGTCTGCTTCACCCGAGCGAAGTATGTCTCTAAGCAGAGCAGCTGGACTCGTAGCTTCGCGTTTGCAGCAAGCGGGGGGTGCATTGTTACTGTGGACGCTTCGAACCACAGTCTGTCAGGAGAACTGTGTCTCAGAGCAGAGGAGCGGCTTTGGGACGGTGTGTGAGCTGGTGGTGATTGAGAAACCGTGAAAACAACCACGTCAGTTTGCGGCATTGCCCGATGGATTTTAAGTACATCCAAAGATAAATGTTGGCACGTATTAGCCTAATCCTAACTCCTCTTCTGGGTCCGTGCAGCCAAGAATAAAGCACTGACCGCACATATAAGAAAATTGGGAGCGAACGATTCTATAATAAAGAAAATGATAAAAGCCTGTTATGTATATCATCTGGACCTATGCTGCAGCTTTGTACGTTTACAACAGAACTCAACATTTCTTCTTCTATGGCTGTTTCCAGTATTTTAGACAGTTCTGCACTTGCCAAAATGATTTATGCCAATCGAAAGTGTGGCGTATGTAAACGTTTGTTATAATCGGATAAGGTTTTCTGGGACCACGTAGACCACATGTGTCAAACTCAAACGTGGGCCAAATGTGGCCCGCCATGTCTTTTTATGTGGCCCACGAGAGCATAAAGGTTTTTATTTCTTAGAATAAAAAATAAAAATTGGTGTGTATTTATTCATATCTACGGGTAATCGGACTTGAAATATCGGATTGGGCAACTGGTAGTTTTACAAAATAAATCTTCCTTTAGAATTGGATGAAAACTAAAAGAGAAATTATGTAATTTTCTCTTTCTTTGTGGCCCGTTACAGAGTGATCCACGAACTGGTACCGGTCCACAACTAAGGGGTTTGGGGACCGCTGCTCTAGAACATCAGGATTTAAAAGGTGCATAGAACAAAAAAACAAGAAAAATAGCAGAAAACTGGTAATTGAAGAGAGTTCTACCTGTTTCATTGCTGCTTAAGCTGTCCACAGACATGAGCTTTTCATTAGCAAGGAAGCTGGAGTTACTGCTGAAACAGTCACTGTCGACCCCTTCACTCTGCACAGGGTCAACCGCCATCGTGGCAGCCGGCCCACCAAAAGAGGGACGCTTGAAAAATATGTCAAAACAGAGAAACAACATGTGTGCAAAGCTATTTCAGGGAGTCATGCTACAAAAAGCACAAGCAGCTAATACAACAACAACAACAACAAAAAACAAGCTAAACAGACAGCTGTGCCAGTGCTGAGAGGAATGATGAGCGCTCTCACCTTTGTGTCTGCCCCATCCTTCTGTCCAAACTGGGTCATTGTCAGAAGCCCTGTGGACAAATCTGCTGGCCAAGGCCAGGAAACAGTTTTCTTACTTCCAACAGACAATAATACTTATGTGCACTTCTAAAAGTAGAGAGTCAGAAGGACAGCTGAGTCCCAGTGAATAAGACCTGCTGCTGGTCAGGACCAGCACTCTCTACTGTCTGCAGTAATGCAGCTCACCACATTACCAACAGAACTCCTACTTCTCCAGAAAAAAACAACCAAAGCAACACAACTGTTTGTCTGACGGAGGAAGAGCCGACACGACTAACGGAGCTCGGACCTGTTCGGAGTTCTGTAGGCCATCCACACTCGCCACCAGCCTGCACGGCTCCGAGGCCCAGCGTGGAGCGTTTGGTCTCATCCAGACTGACCTTCAGCAGCACATCTGAGAGGCGGTGAGCAGCAATGAAATCTGCAGCTGTGTCCCTGTGAAGCAGGCAGGAGGGAGAGCCTGAAGACAACACATTGTAGCATGAAGACGTCTGCTTTCAAGACTTGTGCATGTTTGATGCTTTTAGCAGAGCTGCAGTTTCTCTGCTGCCACAAGCCTCTGAGCAAACAGCGACCAGGACATGACTGACATCGGGTAATGGAGGTTATGGTGACGTCATTTTCACTCCATAACACCGTCAGCTGTTGGTGCCGCCTGTGCCATCCATCATCAGAGCATGGATGACACAAAGTCCTAATCATGACTGTACACCACATGTGAGGGGCTGCATGAATTTCTCCTTGTGACATTAATCAAATTCTATTCTATTCCATTTAAATTGACGACTGAAAGCAAAGAGCGAGAGAAACATACAAAACGGCCGCTGTTATAAATAAACATTTTTAATTTGGTAACAGTTTTAGCGTTGCAGAGGTAGGGCGGTCGACCTCTGATTGGAAGACTGCAGATCAGATTCCCTAATCACCCGGCCACGTGTTGAAGTGTCCTTGGGCAAGACACTGAACCCCACATTGGTCTTGGCGGTTAGTGCCGGTGTTGGGCAGCAGAGCTGCCAGCAGTGTGTGAATGGAACAGTGTCTGTAAGAATGGACGACTGCACTTTAATGGAGGTAGAAAAACACGAGATAAGTGTACACTTTGTTTATTTTTTTATTCTTACTTTAACTTTTTATACCACTGGAAAGAAAAATTGCACTGTAATTTCGTTGTACATGTACAATAGCAATAAAGATATTTCTATTTCTACACCATTTACCATTTTTGGTTAATCGTTTTTAATCAAGTTTTAAATTAAAAAATTTATTTTTCACATTTTAAGTTTAGAATAAGTACTTTTGATCTTAAAACCATTTTCAAATGTGCAATTTCTTTTCCTCAAATTCACAACATCTATTCCTTACATTTACAATATTACTTAACACATTTTCAATATTTCCTATAAGTTCAGAACGAGCACTTTCAAGTTTAAAACTGTAATTGAGTTTTATTTTCTTTTTTTATTAGTAATCTGGTTTTCATGAGGCTAAATCAGGATTGGCCTCATGAAATATCCGTGGTTTAACTTGATCAGGTGCACACAGGAGGTGATTAGCCGTCACTATAATGGACAGAACAGCTTCTTCCCAGTGGTGCAGCCTTCTTATGAAACATCAGAACTAGCTGGAAAATGCTTTTAGACAAACAAACGTGGCTCAGCCGATTCACAGCTGCCAACAGAGAGGAGGTCCAATACTGAACTCCAACGCAACCAACAACATGGAACCATCTCCCAGACCAGAAACACAGCAAGATAATGGAATAAGGCAGAGAAAGGCTAATCAAATTAAGCAAAGGGGGGACCTGATGCGGAGCGCCAGGGGGAGTCTACCACTACTTATTTCAACAAAAAGTTCTTTGACATGAAGTGACACTGGATTTGATTCATACTCATGATAAAACATGTTAGTTTGCAGAGATTAAAGACGCTTTTTAAAAAAAAACACTTTTTAATCTAACATCCAATCAGCGATGTCCCAAAATACACAGTTAATCTATATTCTTATTGTGTTTTTATTATCATTTTCTAACATTTCATTTTTATTACTGAAAATTAATTTTGTTTTCGGAAATATTTCAATTTTATTTTGCTTCAGTTTTTCGGAATTTTGTTTTTTCTTTCTGAAAATGTAATTGTTTTTTAATCATTTGTTTTGCTTGTAGTTGGGATCTTTTGATATGTTTTTAATGATTTGTTGACATGAAGGGGTGTAACGACTCATTTTAGCAATGATTCAGACCTTATCATAAATTGTGGTTGACGATGCGATTCCCTTTAGATTTTGGTTCATTTTGAATGATCCGATTGACCGACCTAACACAGAACCAGGACATCTTTATCCAAAACTTCAACCAGTGTGACTCAAGAGAGAAATACCTGCTACTGAACAGTTCAGGTGAAGTTTTCCACATTCCTGCTATTTCTTCAAGATAATCAAGTGTAAATTAAATATGTGTCCAAACAAGTAGACAAAAATGAATGGTAAATCCATTCACATTTTAGTTTCCTAAAGTTCAGTCCACTGTTGTTTTTCCACATCCAAAGAATCCAAAGGGAACATTATCAGAACATTCTAGCACACTGGATGGTCACATGGCTTTACTAAATTCAAAGTGTTTCCACACATTGGACTGAAATGATGGTTGATCAGTTTTTGCTGATGTCATCACATGTGTGTTGTCCTCTGTGATGCACTTGGTCACTTTTACGTTACAGTAAAATTAATCTACTGGGTCTCAGATTAAATAAAGTCTATTTCATTTTCAAACGATTTTTTAAATGGTTTTTAATCTTTTTTTTTTTTTAACAGACCAATCTGGTTAGGGAATACAGATCCGTTCATTATACCTCTATTGGTGGGATTTGCACTTCAGGCCAACATAGTTTCTTATCGTAAATAAAGAATCTTGACTGGACTTTTCTGTTGTGAAGAAGTGGGTGGGTGTTGTGAAAAAAGGCCTGATGGGAATGCAGCCCAACAGTCGATTCTCTGTTTAACAGTTTCCAGGAAGTGATGACTACAGACTCATGGGAAGTCAGGAAAGGTTTTGTCCTGAGGTGTTGGACGCTCTTCAGGTCAGTAACTCTTAGAATTACTACCTTACAATCAACATTGTTGATGATCCTGGGAGACGTGAAGTACTCACAGATCGTCTTTGAAGCTCAGGGCGAACCTGGGCTGATCCTCCATGGATGAATGTGAGCCAGCATCCTGCAGCTCTCTGCCCCCCAGGAACGACGGCTCCTCTTGTCCTCTGGGAGAGAGAGAGTGCAGCACTTTGAATCATGTGTTCAGAACTTCCGACATGTCTGCGTTTAACACCAACACACACACACACAGACAGACAGACGTGGAGGCCTCCACACCTGTCCTCCTCGCACCTGTTGCCGCAGCCCGCTCTAACTTTAGCCACCGTGGAGGCGGCCACGGGCAGACCCGGGCCCGAGCCCAGGCTCACGTTGCCCAGGGTGGGCCGGCCGCCGGAGCCGTCCAGAGACTGGGCGAGGAACCCGGGGAAGGCTTCGTCGTCCAGCCCGTGAGGACCTGGGTCAGCCATGTTCCAGCGGCTCAGCACATCTGCGGACACAAACACGCCGCGTTTACCTCCAGAGTTTCATCCAATCCCACCCGCCAGTGGCACGTCTGCAAGTACCGGGGTTCGGGTCACGTGACCACCTCTAGGATCTGACACACAAAGAGCGAACTTTGTTTGGCGAAAAAGCTCCCCGTTCGGATCCAGTAGCTATACCCGAGTAGGTTAACCGAACTTCTCCAAACCGGGCAGGCCGAAACTTGTAGGATATAAGCGCTGTGACGCCAAACAAACCCCGTATTTCTGAAAGCGGTTCGTACTTTCAGGGGACAATTCAACGGTTGTTGGTCCAAAACTCACGTTGGGGAATGCAGGAGAAACTAAGAGCAGCGTCCTCTCAGACTCGAGGCTTCTCCTCCTGAACCTTTCAGACAAGAGTCACACCTCCATCAACTTCTCCTCAATACGAACAACATTAAAACAGACAGAAGCGCCAATTACCACCGGAAGACCGCGTCACGTAAGAGGGCGGAGCTTCAACCGTTTAGACCCCATTGATTGGCTGTAGAGAGAGCTGTGGAAGGAAATCGTATGACGGGATAGGAGGAGAGGAATGTCACTCTGTCGCAGTTTGGACGCCGAGGAAAGTTTGGGAAAAGCGACATACGTGACAGGAGGCGCAGTGGGAGCAACTTTTAAACGGACCGATCTGTTATCTCAGGAAACATTCACTGCTGCAGTCATGCAGTCAGTCCTTTTGGTGTGTGTGTGTGTGTGTGTGTGTGTGTGTGCGCGCATCACACACCTGGGCCTTCAGTAGTGCTACGTCTGAATCACTCAACCCCTCATGAACCGTTTACGATGCAGAAACGAGCTTTGCATTGGAGATTGAATTCCTGTAGCCATAAATGCCTCTGAATAAACTGAATAAACAAATCTAGTTATGCTACTACAGCCAGAAAAAAACATTGAACATAACCACATGCATTTGGAACATTATTTATTGTGATATTTTAAATATCATTTATAAAATTATTTATCATTTCACTCATCAAAAAATGGGATTATTTGAGGACAAAATCCATCCTCCTCTCTTTCCTCAAAAACAGCTCCATCCCCCTGTCATGTAGATTATGGACCCTGTCATGGAGATTATGGTCTTCAGTTCCGTCTTCAGTCCTTTTCTATTCCATCAAGGCCAGTGCTGAGAGCCGAGTCTGTCCAGTTGTGTTTCTACGTAGGTTTGAATTCACTTTAGAGCCAAAAATGTCCGCTGGACAGACACAGTGGACACGGGGACGGTCAGAGCCAAACACACAAATCTGTACTTCACGTCTGGATGTCACATCTGCTTCACGATCTCACTCAGATTTTTCTGATTAAGCAAATTCATCGATGGTGCACATTACAGTGCCAATTACAGTCAGGTCTGCTTTTAATTGAGACAGATCAAAAAGTGCTCCGCGGCTGTGTTTGAAACTGGGCAAGGCTGCATGTGGGACATTGTTCCTGTGTTCCTGAAACTTCTGTCCAATCAGAAGGTCTGAATACTATGACGTTGCCTAAGCCTGCTAGAAGGCCCTGCTGACATCTACTCAAAATCTGATGGTTGAAGGAAATTAATGTCCAACATTGATTTTGCATTAGAAGGCCTGCAGATATTATAGTGAAGGCCACGTTACTATGGCAACCACTCCTTCCAATCAGGGTGAGTTTGTTGGATGTCCTAACCCCCTGTGGGGCGTTTCGAAAGTGGGCTCAGGAGAATCTGTCAATCAAACATTTTGAACGTTGGATGTGGGGGGCAGCAGGCTCCACCTTCTTTTATTGGGGCCTCTGATTGGTCAGTTTATAACTTGAATAACTTGACAACAGAAAAATATCATAAAAGACAATGAGGATTATCAAAACATGTTTAAAAAAGGTATAAGAGCAATAATTGTTATTCTGACCAATAGAATGACTGAGTAACTGCTGTTTATTTCTTTGTAGAAGTCCACGGGATTTTGGCTTCTTGGAACCAGCAGGTAAGTCCTGTTTGGAATGAAGACGGCGAAGGGTCACTTAGTCCAGTTCTCATATACAGTCACTGATTTGAACTATCATGAGGTTTCCTGCATAAGATGTGGCGCTTTAGAAGCAAATTTGTAATCCCTCAAAGTCTCATGAAAGAAGTTGTTTTTTTTGCAGTAGAGCTTCAGAGGTGGTACAGCACCCTCATGAGAATCTTAGTGTTTTGCTGAAGGAAACATCATTCAATGTGAAACTCAGGAAGAATTATTGTGTCCATGAAAATCCCTAAAGAAATATTGTGGGATGTAATGGGACCCAGGAAGAGACAAGACATCAGAAGACCAGAGAAGTGCGTCTTCTGCAGGAGTGAATGCTGGAGGCTTCAGCTGCTCTCCGATCATGCTGAGGTGTGAGTTAGGAGGCAGAAATGTTTGCTAAACTTTGAAAGTAAGTGAAGCTAAAGTTGAACAAAGATATTTTATGCAGAAGCTGCTACAATAACTTCTAAAAACGCTTTAATCACCTTTTGACCTCACAAAAAAAATGCGGTAGTTCACCGTACACTATCCTGTTAGGGTCGCCACAGCGAATCACCTTTCACTGATTTGCACAGGAGGTTTGGCAGAGTTTTTACGCCAGATGCCCTTCCTGACACAACCTGTATTTTCAAGGTACAGGGAGATCCAGATAGGCAGTACTGTGAAGGGTCTTGCCTTGAGAGTCGAACCCAGGAAGACCTTTCAATAAAAACAAATGAGTCAAATCAATCCATAAAAATGATCAAAATGTAACCATAATGGAAAAGTAATGACTGGCTAGTAACCAGAGTCAATAACTACACTGCAGTTAATGACTACTGCTCAACTAAAGTGTGTAGGTGAATATCTGCTGAAGCTCCAGCTCTTAACAGCAGAAAAGCTTTCAGCAGGAATGACAGATCAGTAAAACCTAGAGAGAATATCAATCTTCAGAATGTTTCACAGCAACAATGACGGATGACATACACTTGTAACAAGGTTGAAAGTAGATTTTTGTTTATGTCTGTACTATTACAAGTTTCATCAACATACCTTTTTTATTAGCAGTAAATGCAGATTAGAGATGTAATGATTAATCGATGAATTGATTTATCCAACCAAATTGATCTGTCTGATTTAAGTTGTTAATTGAATCAAATCGAACTATACAATTATATAAATTATTATATTTAAAATTAAATGAAGTGATCTATAATCAATCTAGGAAAAAAAAATTGGTTTAAGGTACAGTAGGTTTATTTTAGTATAACATAAAAACTACCAAGTGCATCACAGCGGACGACACAAGTGTGACGTCAACAGCAACAACTGATCAACCATCGATCCAGTCCAATGTGTGGAAACACTTGGAATTCAGCAAAGTCATGTGACCATCCAGTGTGCTAGAATGTTCTGATAATGTTCCCTTTGGATTCTTTGGATGTGGAAAAACAACAGTGGACTGAACTTTAGGAAACTAAAATGTGAATGGATTTACCATTCATTTTTGTTTACTTGTTTGGACACATATTTCATTTACACTGGATTATCTTGAAGAAATCCAAGAATCTGGAAAAGTTCACCTGCACTGTTTAGTAGCAGGTATTTCTCTGAGTCTCACTGGTTGAACTTTTGTCTAAAGATGACATGGATCCATTTTAGGTTAGAGAATTGGATTATATTTTTTTTGCTGCATGTTTCATTTCTACCATTGCATTAGGTTTTATCTTGAACTATCAATCACAATAGTGTTCAGAAATCTGTAGGAATCCTTTGTTTTCTTGTCACGTTACAACCTCCAACTTCTATGAAAATAGGCCCTCTTGACCTCAAATGAATTGAGTGTCCCCATGTGTTCCATGCCTATTTTGCGAAAGCAGGGAATGTCACATGGTTTTCCAGGCTTTAAGTTCACAAATCTCCCTCTGGCTGAAGTCACATTTTCTTTGGTCCCATCAATGTTAATCACCTACCAGATATGTTTAGTGCTGGTTTTCTCCTCTACAGTGGTGGACAAAATTGTTGACACCTCTCAGTTAAAGAAAGTAAGTCCACAATGCTCACTGAAATGAATTGAAATGTTCAAAAGTAACAATAAATTAAAATGTATTGAAAATTAAATAATCAAAATCAGCCATTTACTTCTGAATTGTTGATTAACAGAATTATTTAAAAAAAAAAACTAATGAAAAAGGGCTGAACAAAAATGATATTCCCCATAACTTAATATTTTGTTGCCCAACCTTTTGAGGCAATCATTGCAATGAAACGGTTTCTGTATTTGTCAATGAGCCTTCTGCACCTGTCCACAGGTATTTTGTTCCACTCCTCATGAGCAAACTGCTCCAGTTGTCTCAGGTTTGATGGGTGTTTTCTCCAAATGGCATGTTTCAGCTCCTTCCACAGATGTTTAATGGGATTCAGATCTGGGCTCATAGAAGGCCACTTCAGAATAGTCCAACGCTTTTCTCTGAGCCATTCTTGGGGTTTTTGGCTGTGTGTTTTGGATGGTTGTCCTGTTGGAAGACCCATGACCTACGACTGAGACCAAACTTTCTGACACTAGGCAGCACATTTCTATCCAGAATGCCTTGATAATCTTGAGATTTCATTTGACCTTGTACAACTTCAAGACACCCTGTGCCAGATGCAGCAAAGCAGCCCCAGAACAGAACTGAGCCTCCTCCATGTTTCACAGTAGGGACAGTGTTCTTTTGGTTGGATGCTTCATTTTTGAGTCTACCAACATAGAGCTGATGTGCCTCACCAAAAAGCTCCAGTTTTGTCTCATCTGTCCAAAGGACATTTTCCCAGAAGCTTTGTGGCTTGTCAAAATGCATTTTTACAAATTCCAGTCTGGCTCTTTCATGATTTCCTTTAAACAGTGGTGTCCTCCTTGGTCGTCTCCCATGAAGTCCACTCTGGCTCAAACAACCATGAATGGTGCGATCTGACAATGATGTACCTTGATCTAGGAGTTCAACTTTAATGTCTTTAATTTTCAATAAATTTTAATTTGTTACTTTTGAACGTTTCAAGTCATTTCAGTGAGCATTGTGGACTTTCTTTCTTTAACTGAGGGGTACCAACAATGTTGTCCACCACTGTATGTCATTGAGAAGCTGGTAGGGAAAATCCAAAAACCATTTGAGTTGACTGAAGCCTGAAGCAGTTTTCTGCCTGACAACAGCCCTTCATCAAAGGAGGAAATTCCCTATGAAGCATTGGTGACAAAGCCTCATGCAGGTGGAGTGGACCAGGAGGATCATCCAGAAAAAAAGCCGCTTTCTCACGTGGACAAACGCTTCCACAGTCAGAAACTGAAGCTCAGAGGTCAACACGTCTGCAAAGTTCTTTATTCCAAGTTCATGACAGCCATTCTTCCTATTCTAAGAACAATCACAGCTCTTCTGCCTCTGCTAAGGACAGCAGTGCTCTGGAGGAGTGTCTGTGAGGAAGACTCTGCTGCTGCTGAGGCTGAGGAACCAGCTCAGCATCGCAGTGCTCTATGAGGGAGGAAGGTGGCAGCAGGTGACCAAACCTGCTGCCCGCTCTGGGAGCATCCAAAGGTGGAAAGAAATACCTGAAGCAAGAACGGACGGACAGGCAGAGGAAGGGAAACAGAGTCGAAAAATACAGACAGGGAAGAACAAAATGAGGAGTGCACAAGGGAGGACATGAAACAGGAAGTAGAATAAAAAATTAAACTGAGAAATGAAGTATGTCTGCAACAGAAACTAAACAGGAAGTAATGTCAGGTGGGCCGGAACGAGACTTTTATTCTTTAAAAAACCACCCTAATAAAACCAGTGTGAAGCATCAGACAACCTGTCAATCAGGGAATCAAACCTAGCTACTGTTCATGCATGTGGTTGTTGTGCACTAAAAGTAATGTCAGTGAACCCCAGACATTCCTTCTGTGGGCAAACAGCTATTCACCAGATCATTAGTAATATGCAGGAGTCTGGTCTATCTTTGAGGAGGTCAGCGGCCGCAGGGGAGGAGCAAACGGAGCTCTCCTGCCAATCCTGCATGCAACAAGCAACACAACAGCAAATTACCTTCAAGACGCTCTGCTCACACACACACACACACACACCCACACACACCACACACACACACACACACACACACACACACCCACACACACCACACACACACACACACACACACACACATCACTGGACACAAGGTGAGTCTGTGACAGAGAGGGCGCAGCACCCACAGCTGTTATTCTGGTTAAAGGCCAGGCAGGACGTCCGGCCGTTAGCCCAGGATTATTTACCCGAGCACAAATACAGCCACGCATCCAATCTGAAAAACCCCAGACCCCCCATTAATCCTTTGTGCATCTGCCACGCTTTTATTTGTGAGCATTCTGCTGAGGAGCATGAGCAGCTGCTGCCAGCAGAGCTGTGGATGGCAGGACGAGCCCTCAATCCCAACTTCCCCGGGACTTTTCACAAGAGACGGAAATGAAGGTGGTTTGAGATTTGTTGATCAGGAACTCCCTTGGTGTTGGGCTCAACATGTTCCATAACGAGAGCTTAGTTTCCACGGTGGAGGTGGCTGTATTTATCCTCACATTTCAGTGTTACGGGTTATTAAGGTTCATTCAAGCTTCTCCCCTCAGCAAGGAGTTTGGCTACAGCTGCACCAGGATGCTGAGACTCAACGCCGCGTCTCACAGCCGCTACGTACATTTTGCATGTTTTCCATGTATGACCTTTCGGTCTTTCATGATACATGCGTGATAATCCGAACTCATGTTTCTTGCGTTTGTTGTTCATCAATGTGCGCAGATGTCCGTCGAGGGTGTCGGCTGACGGGCCTTTACGTGAATTTGGTTTTAAGCTGTTCAAAATTTTCAGACAGTTCAGAGTTATGCAGTTTCTGCAATCGTGCAAGATTTTTGCGAAATGCGTTCGCGAATTTGTGTCCACATAATGGACTTTTCAAGCATTAGCAGTGATGTATTTTTATATCACGTTTTTTAATTGACGCACAAATCATTAAAAAATTACATATGAAAAGCACAATCATCACACCCTTGCGCTATCTTGTGGGGTCCAGATGACCCCACTCTTGTGGGGTCATCTGGACCCCACAAGATAGCACAAGGGTTAAATTGATTTTTGTGGTGTTTGCTTGGTCTTCACAAGAAACAACATTCCCCTGAAAAAAGTGGAGCACATTGCAAACTGACAGGAGTTTTATTTCGATTTTTACAGCTGAACACCCGTTAGTCCTTTCATACAACAGAGGGAACATTGGCCCTCTTATGCCATACAGCAATAAACAAAAAACAAAAAAAAACCCTCCCAGCACAGAAAGATGTCGACAGCCAAGCTCTTTACAGGAGGCGCGGTCGGTGTGAGTCCAAATGGCAGGTTCAGTTGTTTCAGTGGCAGCTCCGGGTCAGTGTGAGCCCACACGAAGCAGTCAGGCTTTAACGAGGGGGTGTGGCCGCAGATGCACCACGCCACCTACCTTCCTGCTGATATCCCATTCAGAGCATTCTGGGAGAGGAGGGAAGAGCCCACCATGGTGCTGATGGGCTGACCTGAAGACGCGCTCAGCGGGCTGCCGTCTCCCCTTAGGATGCCGGTGCACTTCCAGTTGTCCATGTAGTTTGCTGCAGAGCATTCATGCAGAGGACAGCTTAGGGAAGAACTGCGGACACCTTCAATACACCAAAAGCTGCATTCACCTCAAACACGATTCACACATGAAGGGCATCCAGTTCAATGCCAATATACAGTCCTGATCTGAGGTCCTACAGTGCCACATGAGCATCTGGAATGTTACATCGATCTGGCGGCAGCATAAATTTGGGTGTGATGAGGCATCAAAAATCTAAAGCGAAGAATTCACGCCATGTCAACCAATCAGGGGCTCAGCTTTGGCACATGACGTGTTAATGTCAGCAAGTGGAGCCTAAAACCAACATGGAGGAGAATCTCATCGGTCTCCTCCTGAACTTTATATTTTTCTTTTTACTTTTAAGACAATAACAGAAATGTCCTCTAGTTTGATTAATGCTGGACAGCAAGTGGTCAAACTGGGTCACAGAGAGGTGGAAGAACCGCTGAAAGCAGCAGGCATTCAGACGCAGCTCCTGCAGTAGACGGTGAAGCTCTACGTACTGGAGGAGTCTCTGAATGATCCGATAAACCCAGACATGGAGATGTGATTACTAGGGGTTGACGGAAAATTTATTTAGCGATACGTCGCGATATTTCATTTGGCGATATTTGTATCGATTCAAAATGCTGTCCAGGACGACATTTTTTTTACCGTACTTTCACGACCATAAAGTGGACTTAAAAGTCTCACATTTTCTCCAAACTATAGGGGCGCACTATGAGGCGGTGCGCCTAATGCGTAGCTGTGAGGCGTAGAAGAAGACGGGGAGGGAAGTAGGGGTTTGAACAATATTGTGTAGTGACCTAACTGGAGCTTCACTCTGTATGCGGTGGTAACGACTGAGCTGCCAATCTACTGGCTGCGTTGAGAAGCTGTACATACACTTCCCAACCCCAAACAATTCAAGTCGAGTCGAGGAGCGGTGAAATCCATGTTTACTTCAGCGTGGGCAGTACTGATCCGTTACAGTGATCCCTCGCTATAACACGGTTTACTTTTCACGGTTTCGCTACTTCACAGATTTGCATGGTTCATTGTGTTCTGCATTCTGATTGGCTAAAAAGTCACTCTGCTTCTTCTCTAACTGTGCGTCAATGACGTTGCAGTTTAATATGTACACGTACATAAAACAGCTTGCCAAATTTACATTATGTACGTGCAAATTCTCTTGCAATTTCGAGTTTCTCTAAAACCCATAGAAAAAAGAGAAACAACATCTTCCTATCACTATGTTCTTTCCCCCAAACAAACACAGCTGCACCGCGGGCTTCAAAAGAAGAAAACACTGCAGAGCGGAGTCAGGATGCAGCGGCTCAGTCTGCAGAGCAGTGAAATACACCTGAGTCACTATTTGTCCGACTGTACTTTGTATTTTATTCATAATCATTTTAAAATTTTCTCCCGTTTAATCCAATTACTTGGGTCATGGGGGTGGGGCTAATCTCCGCAATTTGAAGCCTTCTGTTCACATCGATGATTAAAATTATTATTTGACAGTACAGTACAGAAGTTATTTGTTGAAAAAAAAACGTTTCTAAAGTACTTTTATTTGTGAAACAAATGCTTGAGCCTGTAAAATGGTTTGTTATTTCTTTTCAATGTATAATAGACTATTTAATTATATAATAATTGTAAAAAAATTAAAGGTTTCTACTTCACAGATTTTGCCTATCACGGGTTCTTTTTGGAACGTAACCCCCGCGAAAAACAAGGGTTTACTGTACATTTCTTTTTCCTACCATGTTTTACCCCCATTAACATTAAAATAAATGTTAACATGCAGTACATTTTGTGAAACATTTAAGAGCTTATCATCATTTAATATTTAAAGACATACTCTGACCGTAAAATGCTTTTATGTATTTTGCGCACATGCGTTGACACATCAGGTAGCGAGAGTAGAGCTCTTCAAAATAAACTGACTTGATCTCTCAACTTCTGTGTCGTCCATGTATTGTAAACGACAAATACAGTCAATGCTTTCATGTAGAAGACGCATGAGGCAAATAAACATTAGCTCCTCCCACATGCGTCACAATTATGAACCTATTTTTGGACAGGTAGCCAGCAGCGAATCCGACATTTGTTCCAGTTGAAGCGGCCAACGCAAATTTGTGAGCGCAGCATTAGAGGTCCAACACTGAACCTCCAGAGGAGGCCATGTTTCTATTAATCATGTACCCATCTCAGGAAAATAAGAAAACGGTCGCTGCACTGCAGACGATTGCCGACAGACGGCAGCCGTCTGTGTTCCTGCTGAAGGTGGACCAGCTTCTTACCCTTCCATAACCGCACGCAGCCATCGTCCCCAGAGGAAGCCAGCAGGGTGCTTGTGATGTTCCAGCTCACACGCCACACCTGGGAGTTGTGATTGTCGAACTGCGCAACAATCTGCACCTCAAACTTGCTGGGTCCGGTGGATGAGCTCTCCTTCCTGTTCCAGAGAACCAAGACACATTTTCTGTTCATTTTCTTCCTCCTTTTATTTCAAAAGCTGTGTGCTTCGAGAAATGCACCAGAACACATGATGATGACAATCACCTCATGGGGGCAAGCTTGAATATTCTGACATCTTTTGTTGCAATAGCGAGAACATGGAAAGATCTCCCCAGGTTGGGAGCGAACGCGATGTCGTGGACTGCGTCGGTGACAGTCATCAGAGTCTCCACTTTGCCGTATTTCCTTTAGAAGAAACAGGAAGTGTCAGGAGGCCGCTGCATCTCTGGCCGCTGTGTGCTGAACACGCTCACCGTGTGTTTTCGTTGTACTCATAGATCTGAACCTTCCCACCGCTCGCGATGTTGCTGTCATCACTGCCCACGGCAAACATGGAAGGGTGAGCCCGTGAGCTGGGAGAGAATGATGAGATGAGATGATTCAGCAGAAATCCGCCGCTCCTGCCTTCACTCCGACCTGTCATCAGGCAGTGGCGCAGACGTGCTCTTCGTTTGTGTGTAATGCCATGTGGAAACTTAGAATGACACTCTGTGCCCAGCTTCACAGACACATGGAGCAGAACTGAACCTCCATCAAACTTATGGTCTGGTCAGCTCATCCAGAATATGAAAAAGCTATATAACCTGGAGGGGTTCCATGAAATGCAGCTGCAGCTGAGCTTGCATGAGATCTCGTGTTGCAGCGACCACTGGCTCAGGTTCATCACATCCGGAGCTTCGTAGATCCTCACCACGCCGTCCGCAGAGCAGGTGGTCAGCATCAGACCCATGTGTTTAGGAGCAAACTTCACATCGGTCACTGATGTCCTACTGTCCACAAGTGTGGTCCTCTTAATCTGGAATGGAGAAGCAAGAAACACTCACATGACCTCCACCTGCTGCAGGTTGTCGCTGCAACTGCCCGCTCCCAACCCAGCACTGACCCAGTGGCTCAAGCCTCTCTGCTTGTCGTTGGATTCTCCTACAATCTCCTCCCAAACCGCAGCGGTTCGGTCAAAGGAGCAGGAGGCCAAAACCTGCCCGAACTCTGGATGAGCCCAGGTCACTCTCCACACTGAGCCGCTGTGTGTCTGCAGAGAGAAACCAGGAGGAGGAGGCTCACATCTGTTCAGCACAGAAGGTGGAGTTCGGCGTGAGGATGGAGGCGTTTTACCTTCCAGCTGGCTGTGCAGAGCCACTCTCCACTCTCGCTTTTGTCCCAAACCTCAGAAAAACAAACAGAGCTCTGAATGTGACACATGGCCGCGCGGCAGCCCGGGAACGGTTCATCACAGTCGAGGACCGCGGGCGCGAGCTCAGAGGCTAACGTTAGCTTACCTTCACACTCTGGTCACTGGAGCAAGTCGCCATTCTCCGGCCGTGAAAGTCGTACGACACATCGTGAATTAGATCTTTGTGATCCGCCGCGATACTACGAGCCACAAACATGATCCCGGTAGCAGCGCGCCGCCAGCGATAGCTTCACCAGCGCGTTAGCAGGCCTACCGCAGAAATCATCCAGCTTTGAGACCTGCTTTTTTTGTTTAACTTTATTGTACAAAACGGAAGTACAATACAAAACACAATTTTACAAAATAAACTTCAGGTATGCCAGGGGAGCATTCATATTACATGCATTTTACATAAAAACATTCAGGTTTCTACAACTTTCATATAAACATACAGCTTTCTGATTAAGACTTTTGGAGATGTTACTGATATACATTTCAATTTGTTTGATTAACAAGGGGAAAAAATAGAAGATGAAGGAAATTTACGTTTATGAATATAAAATTTGCCAAAAATAATAATAAGATTAATTATGAGTTTTTTATTAGAGGCCAAGTTTTTATTATGAAAACCAAATATGATATATTCATACTTCAGAGTAAAGTTGGGGTGGATTTGTTTTTCAATAAATTGTAAACTTCTAATCTCAGTAAAATTCCAAAAAAGCGGTTAATTGTTTCTTTGCAATAAGGACAATTAGGATCAATTGTTTTAATGTATCTTATCATGAATTGATTGGTGGGGTAAATTCTGTGAATTATTTTAAGAGAAACTTCTTTCATTTTATTACTTATCATAAGTTTGTGGGTCACACTCCAGGCTTTCCTCCAAATACTTTCAGGAACAAAACGTCTTAAAGGAATTTAGGAACTTGTGAGGAATTTAGGCAGAAGTTGAGGCAGGTCCTGGGTGGTCAGGATGAGCTTCCAGAGGACTGGGAAACTACAGCAGAGATTATCAGGGAAACAGGTAGGAAGGTGCTAGGTGTGTCATCTGGAAAGAGGAAAGACGGTAAAGAGACTTGGTGGTGGAATGAGGAAGTACAGGAATGCGTCCAGAGGAAGAGGTTGGCTAAAAGGAAGTGGGATGTAGAAAGGACTGAGGAAGGTAGACAGGAGTACAAGGAAGCGCAGCGTAGAGTGAAGAGAGAGGTGGCAAAGGCCAAACAGAAATCTTACGATGAGCTATATGACAGGTTAGACACAAAGGAAGGAGAGAAGGACTTGTACAGGCTAGCCAGACAGAGAGACAGAGATGGGAAGGACGTGCAACAGATAAGGGTGATTAAGGACAGAGATGGAAAGGTGCTAACAACCCAAGAGAGTGTACAGAAAAGATGGAAGGAGTATTTTGAGGAGCTGATGAACGAGGAAAATGACAGGGAAAGAAGGGAGGAAGATGTGGTTGTTGTGGAGCAGGAAGTAGCAGAGATTGGAAAGGATGAGGTTAGGAAGGCTCTGAAAAGGATGAAGAGCGGAAAGGCCGTTGGTCCTGATGACGTACCTGTGGAGGTATGGAAGTGCCTAGGAGAGACAGCAGTGGAATTTCTAACAAGGTTGTTCAATAGGATTCTAGAGAGTGAGAAGATGCCTGAGGAATGGAGGAGAAGCGTTCTGGTCCCGATCTTTAAGAACAAGGGTGACATGCAGAACTGCAGCAACTATAGAGGAATAAAGTTGATGAGCCACACAATGAAGCTGTGGGAAAGAGTAGTGGAAGCCAGGCTTAGGAAGAAGGTGGAGATCTGTGAGCAGCAGTATGGTTTCATGCCCCGTAAGAGCACCACTGATGCCATTTTTGCTTTGAGAATGTTGATGGAAAAGTACAGAGAAGGTCAGAAGGAGCTGCATTGTGTGTTCGTAGATTTAGAGAAGGCGTATGACAGGGTGCCGAGGGAGGAGCTGTGGTACTGTATGAGGTCGTCTGGAGTGGCAGAGAAGTATGTCAGAGTAGTTCAGGACATGTATGAGAGAAGTATGACGGTGGTGAGATGTGCTGTAGGTCAGACAGAGGAGTTCAAGGTGGAGGTGGGACTACACCAAGGATCAGCTTTGAGTCCTTTTTTGTTTGCTATGCTGATGGACAGGCTGACAGACGAGGTAAGACAGGAATCTCCCTGGACAATGATGTTTGCGGATGACATTGTAATTTGCAGTGAGAGTAGAGAGCAGGTGGAGGAACAGCTAGAGAGGTGGAGGTTTGCTCTGGAAAGAAGAGGTATGAAGGTCAGTCGTAGTAAGACAGAATACATGTGTCTGAACGAGAGGGATCAAGGTAGAAGCGTTAGGTTACAGGGGACTGAGGTGAAGAAGGTGCAGGAGTTTAAGTACTTGGGGTCAACAGTTCAGTGTGATGGGGAGTGTGGAAAAGAGGTGAGGAGGCGAGTGCAGGCAGGTTGGAGCGGTTGGAGGAAAGTGTCAGGAGTGTTGTGTGACAGAAAAGTGCCAGCAAGACTCAAAGGAAAGGTGTACAAGACAGTGGTGAGACCAGCTCTGCTCTATGGGTTAGAGACGGTAGCAGTGAGACAGAGACAAGAGGCTGAGATGGAGGTAGCAGAGATGAAGATGTTGAGGTTCTCCTTAGGAGTGACCAGGTTAGACAGGATAAGGAACGAGTACATCAGAGGGACGGCTCATGTTGCCTGTGTTAGCGACAAAGTCAGAGAAGCCAGACTGAGATGGTTTGGACATGTTCAGAGGAGGGATAGTGGATATATTGGTAGAAGGATGTTGGAGATGGAGCTGCCTGGCCGGAGGGCAAGAGGACGACCAAAGAGGAGATATTTGGATGTCTTAACAGAGGACATGAAGTTGGCTAATGTTAGGGTAGAAGATGTCCATGATAGAGTGAGGTGGAAAAGGATGATTCGCTGTGGCGACCCCTGATGGGAAAAGCCGAAAGAGAAAGAAGAAGACTTTCAGGAACAAAACGTCTCCAGTAGGTTTTAGAACATAGTACAGAAATGACATCCCTTTGAAACAGCGCCGCTCGAGTGACGCCAGCGAAGCTGAGGGGAATCACCACTGGGGAGCGCTCCAAGCATGGAAGCATCAGTTGCATAATTAAAAATAAGTCAAAAGCCTACGTGCACGATAGAACTTCCGGTTAACTACCGCGTTTTGAGTGTAAGGCCGACAACTTCCTGTTGGTCGTGTTATTGTTGTGGGGAGTTTTGTTGAGTTGCTAGTTTTCAGTAAATATGAGCGGATTTCGGGTGAAAGAGAGGCATTTGGTGTTTCAACGCGTGACAAAGACATCACAACATTGTTGTGTACCCCTGTGTGCGAATTCGTCAAAGTACAACAGTACTATAAGCTTTCATAACTTTCCAGTAGATGTGTCAGTGAGAGCCGAATGGATGGTAAGAGTACGGCGGGAGGACTTCACCCCAAGCAAGACGAGTCGTGTTTGCAGCAGGCATTTCCAAAAGGGCGATTTTGTTAACAACCCCGGGAAATTGAGAAAGTTGAAGAAAGGCAGAAATGCTTTTTTCATTTTCAAAACGTTTTCTTGTTCTTCTTCAACACTACTCATTCTGTCACTTAATTAAAATTATAAAGAAAATGGTCCGCTCAGCAGGTGCACCAATCAGTGGGACAGAGTGGGTGAAGGGGGAGCTGGGAATACCAGGTGCTGTAATGTTTCCCGCTTTTACTCACAGCCACCAAAAAGAAAGAAAATCACACACACAGCTTTGGGTTGCATAATTGTTTTTTTTTATTTTTGTCATTTATTTTTTCTGTGTGTCTGTCTTTTTTTGTCCAAAACCTCGGTTAACACCCAATGCTGCAACTCCAACCTCTGCAACACTCAATCTGTTCGGGGTTACAAACATTCTGTACATTGGAACCAAGTAGATTTTCATAAATTCAATTACTGTCAGTTTAATATATTTTTACATTAATACAAAATATAAGTGAAGTTGATAAACTCTTGACCAAGATATATATGTATACATGTATTTATATATATATATAAACTTAAAGCATATATTTTCTTCTTCCAAAGTAAAAAAAAGAAATACTTGTGAAAAAATGCTATTTTCTCTTTAGTTTTCAACATTTATTCATGACAATGAAACAATTCAGATACAAATCTTAATCGTAACAAAATGGAATTTTCTGAGCTCTAAGAGTTTTTTTCTGCTGCTGACATTTTAAACACGCAGGTTGCTACACCAAAAGAAATTCCGGTTCCGGGTTACGGGCAGGGCGCGTGGCGTGCCTCTCTGCGAATACAACTATCTTCAAATTACTTAAAAGGTTGATTTTCCCCCAAAAAAGAGAGCTGACCATCCCTCCGAAGAAACCCCAGGAATACGAAGACCTCAAAAAGACTCTTGACATTATTCAAGAAACGCTGAAAAGTTTTATGGAACAAGTGTCGGCTAAGCTAACGCCACTTTGGGAGATGATGGAAGAGTTCCGAAGATTCCGGGCTCAAAACGAGCAGCGAGAAAACCGGGTCGAGATTCTGGAGAAAAGACTGGACGATGTGGAACAGCAAGTAAGGATGAATAATGTCATTCTCACTGGAGTACCATTCAAGCCTCGAGCGAAGCTGAATGCAGCAGGAGCTAGCACTGCTAATGCTAGCGCTAGCGTAGCTAGCAGTGCTAATACGGTGATCGGGGCAGAGTCTTTGGAGCAGCAAATACATTCATTTCTCACATCTAAAGGGATTACCCTGAATCTCAATACCATCGAGACCTGCCACCTGCTCCCCAGGAGAAAGGAGATGGATAAACCAGCGATCCTCATCAGGTTTGTGAATCACAAACACAAGCTAGCTTTGATGAACCAAAGGAAGAAGCTGAAGGGATCTGCTGCTTATCTGAACGACCATCTGACCAGAAGGAATGCTGAAATCGCCAAACATGCCAGGCTCCTCAGGAAGCTTAAGCAGATTGAGAACACTTGGGTTAAAGGCTGCAGGATTTACGTCAAACCGCTCGGTCCAGAGGACCGATCCAAGGTTCTGGTTGTGAACACCATGAAGGACTTTGAGAAGTGTTTAATCACGGTCGTCTGAAACAACGTGGAGTGATAAACCAAAGAGCCAAATAATTTCAAGAAATATGACGCCTGGATTCCTCACTTTCTCTGTATGTCTGACGTAACCTGAATAACAGCAGAGTTCTGACCTGCAGACAACTTGACCTCAACTTTCACCGTCGCTGATATCAGCTGAAGAAGGATATGGACCTTAATCTAATGTCTGCAGTCATTACATCGAAGAGAACTATTAACTCTGTTTAAACCCAGAAGTACGGCTGTTATCAGTAAAAGAAGAAATGCCAACCTTGGACAATCAACAGTTATGGACCCTTTTTACTTTTCCCCTACAGCATTACTTTATTATAAAAAAAAAAAGTAAAACAAATGATTAATCACTTATTGAAAATTGTTAATTTGATTGACTTTTAATGATATTACTTCACTTTCTCCAAAAATTGATAAATTGATTCAAAAATCTTTCTTAATGTAGCATGATTTTGCACGTTTTTAACTTTTGATACTTGATGAAATTTTGCTATGAAAATTCCTGAAACAGTGTTGTGTCTACTTTACTGATATAGTATTTTGTTTTATTCATATGAATGGCTTCTATAAGTAACATAATCTGCATATATTTCAGATGAATGATCTGCATTTGCCATGTTGATTTCTAAAATAGTTATTTTTGACGTAATACTTAAGTAATTCATCTTTGTCATGTGCTTTATCGATATCTTATGATTTTTAATTCTGTCTGATAAAAACTGGGAACCGGATATTGATAAATCATGTAATAAAATGGTTACAGTATAACGGGGTGGGATTATATAAGTTCGCTTCCTTCCACTCCCTTTCAAGCAATGTATAACTGATGATTATATTGCTGTTGTGTATTATTTGTACTTAATTGCTTGAAATAAACCATTTCAAATCAAATAAACACAAGACCCTGTTTTATTTTATTTTTGTGGCTTTGCTGCTCCTTCTGGGTTTTATTCTGAGAGAAACGGGCCAGAATGGATAAGAGTGCAGAATCCCGTTCGAACAGAACCCGTACAAAGTCCAAAGTCTGTCTGACAAGACAGACACCTGATTGGTTAGAATCTAGACCAATCAGCAGGCTGTTTGATGGCAGATATGTCACGCTAAAATTAAACTTGAGCAAAGTCAAAGATATGGAGAAAGTGAGATGAGACTTGCTTTTTCAAAAATATTTTTGAAATAAAAACATTTTTGAAAGCAAAAAAAAAAAGTTTTTGAAAGAAAAACAAAGTATTTTAAAAGCAAAAAATATTGAAAGCAAAGAACAAAACAAAACAATTTAAAGAAAACAAACGTTTTGAAAGCAAATATTTTATGTTTTCATTTGCTTCTTAGAAAGTTTTGTTTGCAATGTCTTGGCATATATATCACTTCATCGTCATGGTAGGAATGACGTAGCAGACCCAGATGCTGGAACCCAGAAGAAAACTCAAACATAGATTGATTAAATAAGTCTTATTTTTTCCGGCTTGAAAAATCAAAAGTCTTAGAACATGAGGTTCTGTAGGCTGGAACTCCGAACTGGTAGCAGTCTTGCTGTAGATGGAAGACCTCTCTGTGGTTGTGGCGAGGGATGTGGCGTGACTGGAGCGGAGCGAGGCAGGAGGCGAGGAAAGAAGAAGTAGATCTTGAAGATTGTAATTCCAGGTGGACACTCGTAGTGGAGGAACCTGAGAGCGGATCATAAGACAAGGTAAGTAGCGAGTCAATCGGTGCGAGCATGAATCAACTAGTTGACCAGACAAGCACCGAGGTTGGCAACGAACTGGCGATGAATGCTGGCCTGTAGGGATGGCCCGTTTGACACGGCGCTTTGGCGCGCGGTTCACCTTCATAAAACAGAGTGTTTCGGCACAATGTTTCGGGGCGTGTGTCAACTAGCGCAGATCACTTGGTGGATGACGTATGACGCGCCAAATGCTTCGTTTGATCGAACCACGCTTCAGATGTCACTTGTGTTTTGAACAGTTGGGCGCGCTATACTCTAGAAATGCTAAATGAATCCTGAACGTTTCCCAACCAGTTCCATTGTTTCCCCTGTATTGGAATCAGCATCAGTTCATTGCACTTTAACATTGGCTCCTATTAAAAATGTTCTGTGGCTCAGGTTCATTTCAACTCGGTTTTTCCTAATAAAACACTACGTCATGAACGTTGTGTATCAACCAAAACAAACAAACACTGCAATGAATTTATGATGGCATGCTGTTTTCTTGTGGTAAGAGATAGCTCAGTGGAATAGTCATTGGCCTAAACATCCAGAGGTTCTAGGTCCCAAAAGCTTCTTTAAACAAAGGTGTTCACTCTCTTTCAATCATACCCTACTTTCCAGTTGTCGTCTTTCCTCTCTATACAGGTCACAGTGACATAAAACGTGCTCCACTGACTCTTCCCCTTTCCCGCACTCACACAAACCAGTTGGGTGTTTCCCTATGAGATGCAATGTGTTATTTAAACCAGTATGACCCATCCTCAACCGTGATATTATGCCATGGTCTCTGGTGTTTACTCTGATATTCATACCTCTCCCTACTTTGTCCTGAATACTAAATAAATGTCGACCTTTCCTCTCCCTTTCCCATTACGTCTGCCATTCGTCCATAATATGCCTCCTAATAATCGCCCTTATTTCTGTTCTAGCTAATGGAATTTCCATCTCTATACCCCGTTTCAACGACCTTTTAGCCAGAAAATCAGCCATTTCATTTCCCTCCACCCCCTATGTGCTGGTACCCACATAAATCTAATGTTTATTTTCAATTTTTCCTACCTGAACAAACTCTCATAAATTTCATATAATACATCTGATCTGCTATCAGAATAGTAAGACTTCAGAGACATCAAAGCTGACAATGAGTCTGAACAAATTATACCATCTCCAACTCTATTCTGTTCTAACCATCTTAAACTACATGATATTCAAGTGCTCAAGTGCTGGGCCAAACCATTTTTAAACTGCTCCCAGGTAGTCAGGAGGATTGCCTGCAGCTGTGCAGCATCATCCTGCTACCTTAAGATTGGACATAACTACTCTAACTGGGAGAGTGTTGGGCTAAATAATGCTTTTGTGCCAGTGCGCTGTGCGTTTGAGTGTGTGAATGTTTCTTGGCTGTGTGAGATGCATGTTGCGTGCGTCCTATGTGAGCATAATTAGAAATAAAAGTCAATACCAGAAATGCTTTTTTAATTTTCCAAATGAAGCTGCATTTGTTGACTCAAAATTAGAAAGAAAAAGCAATCCGCCAAACTGCTTTTTCTTTTTCTTCTTCAACACTGCTTATTCTGTCACTTACTTAAAATGACAATGAAAATGGTATTTGACATTTCATTTTTAAAAAGTTCTCTGGTAAATGTGTAGCAAAATTCATTAAGAAACGTCTAATTTGACCATTAAAATGGATTAACAAAAGTGCTTTTTCAGTTTCACAATTTAACTGCATCAAATGACTCAAAAATAAAATAAATTTTCAGTCCTTTAAAATGCTTTTTCCTTTTCTTCTTTAACATCGCTCATTCTCTGACATCATTAAAGCAAAAATGCAAAGAGGGGATTGCATTTTCGTTTTCACATTCACCCCGCAAAAAGTGTAGCAAAACTCAATACCAGTCAGCATTTCCAGGGGGGAGGCGGGGTGGGAGAATCGAGTCCCTGAGAATAGGAGTAGGTTTGAGGTGGAAGTGGCCAACAGACACAATGAAACTAAATTGAAACAATTTAATCATCTAAAAAGAAATAAAACGTATTTGTTAAAGTTTTCAAAGACTTCATTTTTGATTAAACAAAAGAAAACTAATAAAACTTGAACATGTTCACTTTTTGTGTAGCAACAGAAAACATAAATACAATTTTAGGTTTTTTTGGGTGTAAAATTTATCAAACATATTGTGATCATATTGTTCAAAAATCACAGTTGCCTTTGTACCAACATTTAAAAAATATTAATATTAGTATTGTATTGCTATGGTGTATTTATAAGTTATATTCTTATTTTCAGTAATTGATGGAGATGTGGCATTGCAAACTCTGCTCAACTATCCTTTCAAATCGGTCCAAGATATTGCCATCTTTGCACCATAAAATGTTGATTTCTGAAAAAGGTTTCCTCCTCTTTTATTCTATTTATTTTTTCATTTTTTTAGGTGTTTTAGGTTCACTCACAAATTTGCCCATGGTTTAGGGCTGGTCTTTTGGTGCAGAAGTAGGGGTGGGATTAGATAAGCTTGCTTCTTCCCACTCCTTTTCAAGCAATAAATCAAACTCTACTTATACCTCAGTTAATGATCACTGTATTTATCACTGTATTTAATTAAGCTGTAATGAGTTTTATAAATATGTGTAAATTCTTTATTGCTTTGACTACAATGCTTGAAATAAATCAATAAAATCAAAATCAAATCAAATCAGAAGTAAGCTTTCACTTATTTCCCATAATCTCTTTGTTTACACTCTTATGTTAGTTTACTAAAATTACTAAAATTCTACTAAAAACAAAGTCAGTCTAGCAGAAATGATTTGTGTTGGGACAACACAAAGAAAAAATGCAAATTCAACCTAAAAATATTGGGTGCAACGTGTTTCCACTATTTAATTGTGTAGGTCTAACTGAAATAATTTGTTAGGACAACAGAACAAAGATATGCAAATTTTACTTAAAAGAATTGTGTAAATGCCCTGAGACCAATAAAAAAGAGGAATTAGCAGAATGTTTCAGAGCGGTTGGAGGTTGTAACTGAGCATATTTCTGTCATCCTTGAATGTAAGGTACCTTGAAAATCCTCTAGTCTTTATTTCCTTATGTTGTTTTCTAATGTTGCTTGTTTGAATCAGTAGGATTGCAGTTCTCTTGAGCAACAGTTTCTGGTAATACTCTCTGAAGGCGCCGTTGATATCTTTTGAAATGTAGTGTTTTGGGATGTCTGTGTGTGTGCGTGTCCGAGCGCCCGTGTGTGTGTGATGAAACCGGGGTTCTCACGATGCAGGAAGGGAGGGGGGGAGCGCGTGTGAGGGTGTGGGAAGCCTACACGCGCGGTCAGTTGCTATTTTGGAGTTTAGGGAAAAACATAATAAAGAAAGTTCCTCTTAAAGAACTGAGACTGGTTCTTTGGAAGCTCTGAGGTTTCGAACGTGGATGTGAACCTGTACGTATAGATGTCTGCGCATGCAAAGGCAGCAGGGAGGGGAGGGGGCGTGAGCCCGTTTAGGTAATCAGAGCAACTTGCCGCCTGCTGGCTGTACATTTGGGATGAAATGCATTACTGATGCTACCACAGTTTATAGTGGCTAGTGGGGTGGACGTGTGGTGGCCACTGGGGTGGCCATGTGTCAGTGGCCATGTGTCGGCCAGGGGTGGCTGTGGGGCCAGGGGGTGGCCGTCATCTATTTGTTTTCTTATGTATTTAAGAAACTAGAATCGTCAGAATTAGGACCGCAAATATTGACCAAATTTAGTTTTCCCAAACTTTGTTTGTCAGCTTTATCGTCCACAATATCCTGTTACATTATTGTTGGACTCATATTTATAGATATGGCCCAGAAAAAACGTAATTATACATAAACAGATACTAATAAACAAATAACAGGTTAAAAGTGGAATATAACTACAGAAAAAGCTGGAAAAGGCAAAAAGAAAAATGAAAAACAAATATACAGTCCGACCCAACCCACCCTAGGCTCTTAAAACAGATTAATAAACACTTAAAAAAATAAAACAGACAGGAATGATTGACAGCAGTCTCCATTTCTCACATCCAAGTCTTCAAACCTCAAAGGTAAATGTTTTCACATATTCCACAAGGGGGTGCCACGTCACCAAAAATTTTTGTTGTGTTGATTTTACCCTGTCTCTGAGCTTTTCCAAAGGTAGGAAGGAAAGTAACTTTTTTAGCCATTGGGAGACCGACAGAGCTCTGTCAAATTTCCAGTGGAATAAAATCAGTCTATGTGCGAGTAGTGTGGCAAATGCAATTTTCCTGGGATTTGTTTGCTTTATGTTGATCTTTCATAACTCCTAAAATACCAATCAGAAAGTCAGGTGTCAATTCTTTTCCATATATACGGGATAGGACCTAAAATATATAACCCCAGTAATTGTGAAGATTGGGGCAGGACCAAATCATGTGGCCCTCAGTAGCTGGTACATGTCTGCATCTTGGGCAGGCAGGATCGGTCGGCACATGGAAAAAATCTTTGCTAGCCTTTCTCTTAGATAATGGAGACAGTGCAGTATTTTGAATTGAATTAGACCATGACGAATGCAGAGAGATGAACTGTGTATAAGATTCAGACAAGATTCCGACTCCTCTTCCGACAAGTTGACTCCAATATCTTTTTCCTATCTGGTTTTAGTTTTTACCCATTTAATAGGTTTCATATCCAGCAGTAATTTGAAAATATTAGAAATTCTTTTCTTGCTAAAAGGATCTAATTCTAAAAGGGTGTCCACTTCATTTTTAGGCGGTAAATAGGGGAATGAAGATTACAGGGTTTTGCAAAACTGCGCGTTTGTAAATATCTTAACATGTGTGTGACAGATATGTTGTCATGCCTGATTAGACTATCAAATGTGCAGAAACCATTGCCCGAAAAAAGTTGGTAGAAGAACTTTAGAATTTTGATATGCCAGCTTTTAAAGGCATTATGTTTGACACAGGGCAAGAAGAATGGGTTAGAGGAGATGGGGAAAAATCTGCTGGCTTGTGGAAGTGCAAAATATTTCCTGTCATATCTGGATGTAAGCTCTAACAATTGGATGCAATTGGATCACGTCCGATCTCAGAAGCCAATCAGGGTTGGGCCTGGTTAGTACCTGGATGGGAATACCAGGTGCTGTAAGTTTTCTATCTTTTCCTCCCAACCAGTAAAGGGTGTTCTTCCAAAATCTGCGTGAAATGTCACCTAGGGTTTTTTTCTATTTTTTTTTTTAATAAACAACTTTTGCCTCATGTAAAGTAATCAGGTAGCTTCAGAGCATTCAGTGCCAAGGTGTCAATGCATAACGTTTAGCCTAATTACTCCACCTGTTATAA
Organism: Oryzias latipes; assembly: GCF_053564925.1. Taxonomy (NCBI): domain Eukaryota; kingdom Metazoa; phylum Chordata; class Actinopteri; order Beloniformes; family Adrianichthyidae; genus Oryzias; species Oryzias latipes. The sequence continues at coordinate 10,085,103 of NC_136252.1, forward strand.
TGAGCAGATGTTAGCAGTGTTTCTGTTCAGACTTTGTGAGTGTAACCAAGGCTGTTTTTGCAGAGGTGAGGTGAAATGGCATGGTTTTTGCAGCAGGTGGGTGTGTCTAATCAGCAGGTGTGTTAATCAGAAGGACACAATGGCATGCCTGGAGCTTTAAGCAGGAAAACTTTGAGATTCATTGGCCAAGAGGCTTTGCTGGACACTGGCAAGTGCTTACGGCCATACCACCCTGAACACGCATGAGCGAGTGCAGGAGGGCGTGGTGTTGGCGATTTTGAATTTGGTGACGGTTGAGTGAGTTTTTCGGCGTCTGTTTGGTCTTTCTTTTTTTCCTCTTTTCTCTTTATTTTTTCTTTTCTTTCCTTGACTGTCTACGTCTATTCTTATTGCTTTGTGTGTGTGTGTGTGTGTGTGTGTGTGTGTGTGTGTGTGTGTGTGTGTGTGTGTGCGTGTGTGTGTGTGTGTGTGTGTGTGTGTGTGTGTGTGTGTGTGTGTGTGTGTGTGTGTGTGTGTGTGTGTGTGTGTGTGTGTGTGTGTGTGTGTGTGTGTGTGTGTGTGTGTGTGCTCTGTGGGGGCGTGGTAGCGTGTCGGTCTGTGGGAAGTAAGCGTTATGAGTTAACAATGTCCAACGCTGTTGGAAGGGATAAATTGTTAGATGGTTTTAAAATTGGGAACACAACAGTACAAGGGAAAAGTATTTCGAATGATGAGCTGGTGGTCTCTTTTCTGGGGCTGCCGGCATACATTACGGATGAGGAGATTCTAGAGAAACTGGAGGGGTGGAAGGTGTCGGCTGTGTCGCCGATGAAGCGGAGAATGTGGCCGGGCACTAGTGTAGCGGATGGGACTAGATTCGTAAAGATTAAATTTAACGAGACTGTACAATTTTTGCCAAACTCAGCGAAGTTTAATACCGCGACGGGACCAGAATTCTTCAGGGTGATACACGATAAGCAGGTGAAAGTCTGCAGGATCTGCATCAGACCGGGGCACATTGTTAGAGACTGTCCGGAATTTTTATGCAATAAATGTGGAGTTCAGGGACATTACGCCAGAGAGTGCAAGGTCGCTCTCTCCAAGTGTTCTGTGTGTTTGAACAAAACAGAAAATTGTATTTGTTTGAGTGACAGTGGCCTCCGCTGCGGGTGAGGAGGCGCTGGACAGCATGTCGGAGGAGGAGGAGGACCTGTCTGACTCCGTGCCTGACGCGCGGGTACCTGCGGCGCAGGTGCCTGCTGCGCTCCACGGCGACAGAAGACCGGACGACACGTCAGCTGAGGGGGGAGGCGTCCTCGGTCAACAGGCGGCTCGCAGCGGCTCAGACCTGTTCCGAGCGGCGGGGGATCCAGGTGAGATCCTGCTGTCGACAGCCGATGTTCCCGTGAGGGAGGGTGAGCAGCACCTGACCAATGCCGCTACTCCCATCCGGGCGGGGGGGGCCCACGGAGTTGGCCCTGCCTCGTTGAAATCTGTTCCCGTGAAGGGGGGAGCTCAGCCCCAGAACGCTGGCTCTGCCCCTGGCCGGGCGGGAGAGGCTGCGGACCTCGTCCCGAAAGGAATGTCTGGAATGTGCGACGCTGCTGCCTCAGCTCCGCTGGAGGGAGAAATCCGACGGAGAGAGGAGAGCTGCGATGAAATGATCAAGACATCCTTTTCTTTACCCCCTCTGGAAACGGTGGACATGACTGACGATGTGGACGATTCAGACATGGAAGTTGACAGGCTGACGCTCCAGCAGCGGAGGACACTCTCTATGAAGCAGACTGGGAAGGCGAAGAAGAAGAAATCGGCGTAATGTCTCTGTGCTTCTGTTTACTTATGGTCAGGCTCCTCAGTTTAAACATTAGAGGAGTGTGTACGATGGAAAGAATTAAGGGAGTTTTGGGCGAGAGGTGTGACATTCTCTGTTTGCAGGAGGTGCATTGGGAGAATGAAACTCGCGTGCAGGCTGAGAAGCTGTGGGGGGGATCTGCTTTTTATGCGGCGGGCCCGAGGCGCACAGCAGGAGTTGCTGTATTTGTGAGAGATGGAGTTTTTGACAATGTGACCCTCAGGGGGGTGGATCCTGCAGGACGGTTTTTGATTGTAGATCTAGAATGGGCTGGGAAGCAGTTGAGGTTGATCAGCATTTATGCTTCAAATGATCAAGTGGAAAGACAGAGTTTCTTTCACTCCCTCAGGCCATTCCTAAATGATTTTTCCCTGCTGGTGGGAGATTTTAATACAGGTTTATCACCTGCAGACTTGTCGGTGAGGAACGTCTTTAGGAATTATGTTGGACGGAAGGAACTATTTTCAATTATGTCAGACTATGACATTATTGATGTCTGGAGGGTGTTAAATCATGGAAAGCGGGACTTTTCGAGGCGACAGTTGGTGAAGGGGGTGCTGAAGCAGTCCAGGATTGATCACGTTCTATCTACATGTTCAGTCACGCGGCTGATAAATGGAGTTTCTTATATACCACATGCGTGGAGCGATCACGCGTGGGTGGAGGGGGTTTTTGACGGGGTCAAAGTTCGGAATGGTGGAGGGATGTGGATTTTGAACAACAGTGTTCTGGGGGAGATAGGTTATCAAAAGAGGATTAAGTCTCTATTGTCTTATCATAGGGAGCAAATGGATGACGCAGTGGATATTTTTGTTTGGTGGGAGGATTTAAAGACAAAGATTAAGAGTTCAACTATTACATATTGTAAAAAGAGAGCGTGGGATGCCAGGAAGGATGAAAAGGATGTTAGAGCGGTGCTGAAGAGGGAGGCATCTCTGTTGGCAGAGGACCCCAACAGAGATGCAATGATCTATTCGGCTGCCCTAGATCGTTTGAGGCAGTTTGAGGTGGAGAGGTGTAGGGCAGCAGCTATAAGGGCCAGGGTGAGGAATTTTGTGGAGGGGGAGAGATCTTCTGTGTTTTTTCTGGGGCTAGAAAAAAAGAGGAAGGAGAAAACAATGTTGAAGACACTGTATGGTATGGATGGGAGGGTTTGCGATAGTCTAGATGACATTCTAGATACGGTGGAAGCTTTCTACAAAACTTTGTTTGAGGAGGGTGTGTGTGATTTAGATGCTGTTGAGGAATGTGTTGCGGCCATACCTGCTAGGGTGTGTGAGGAGGACAGGTGTGCATGTGATGCAGACATTGAACTTGAGGAAATAAAGATGGCCATTAGGGGACAAAACACAAATAAGTCTCCGGGGGTGGATGGTCTGACGGCTGAGTTTTATAAGTGTTTTCAAGAGGAACTTCTCCCTATTCTTTTTCAGATGTTTAGGGCTTTTTTCTCTGGTCATTTGCCATCACCCTCCTTCTGTCTGGGCACTGTTAAATTGTTTTTTAAAAATAAAGGAGATAGGGCTGACCTGGAGAACTATAGACCAATTACACTCCTGAATATGGACTATAAGATCTTAACGAGGGTTTTAGCTAACAGACTGAAGGAGGTGCTCCCCTCCATCCTGGTGTCAACTCAAACTTATGGGGTGCAGGGCAGGAAAATTTCAGACACAATCTTGTCACTTATGTGCACGGTGGAGCAAATGGAAAAGCTGGGTGGTTTATTCTTAAATTTGGATTTTAATAAGGCGTTTGATAGGGTTGAGCACGGGTTTTTGTGGAGGGTCTTAGAGGGCTTTGGTTTTGGGGCACCTTTTGTCTCAAGAATAAAAACATTGTATGCAACGGCTGGAAGCAGTGTGCAATGTAATGGGCTTTTGACAGGTGTTGTGAATATCGGAAGATCAATCAGACAGGGTTGCCCGTTGTCTGCTATGCTGTTTAGTATTGCGGTGGAACCCTTGGCGGGCATGATAAATGCGGATGGCAATATTCGGGGTGTGGTCACGCCTGCTGGGAGGGAAACCAAAATCTTTTCATATGCAGACGACACTAGCCTGGTGCTGAATGATGTGGCTAGTGTCGATGGGGCCCTGTGACATATTAAGACGTTCTGTGAGGCATCAGGAGCCAAGCTCAACGTTACCAAGTCTGAGATTTTGTTTTTAGGCAGCAAGGTCGGGACGACAAACAGGTGGGGGTTCAAGGAGGCTGTGGAGGAAGTTAGAATACTGGGAATCTGGTTGGCCCGATCACGTGGTGCAGCTGTTTGTAAAAACTGGACAGAGGTGGTGAGTAAACTTGCACAAATTTTGGGTCTTTGGAAGATGCGCAGGTTGACTTTACGAGGTAAGGTGATGGTACTAAACACACTGGTTTTTTCAAGGGTGAATTATGTCCTATCGATTCTACCATTTCCGAGGATTTTTCAACTCAGGATTAATGATCTGATTTCAAATTTTCTTTGGGGCTCCAAGGCCAATCAGATTTCCAGGTACACTTTATCGAGAGCCATCCAGAATGGTGGTCTGAATCTGGTGGAGTTGGGCGCCAGGAAGGCGGCTTTACGCCTGAAACTGGTGGCTCGGCTCCTGGACAGGGATCGGACCCCACTCTGGAAGGATTATTTTGTGGAAGGTTTTCTCCAGGTTTCTCGTCTCGGCCTTGCTGTTTTCTGTCAAAGAAGGCCACTGACGGCTCTTCGGGACTTGGATCCTTTCTCGATGGAGATGCTGTCAGCATGGTATAAAGTTGGGGGATGCATCACCCAGTCTGTATCCACCCCCTACCAGGTTTTGTGTCAACCGATTTTCAATAATCCTGTGCTCATGTGTGATGGTCTTCCCCTACAATGCAGGCTACTGGAGGAGCGTGATTGTCTCCTTGTAGGGGACGTCGTGGCTGGAGGGAGGCTGCGTGGCATCTCAGACTTTTTGGTCAGGTTCTGTAATAACCTGAACCAGGGAGAGAGGGGGAGAGTGAAGCAGTTTTTTGCAAAGCTCTCCTCCTCGATACCGCTGCGGTGGTTGATCGCTGTGAGGAGGGGTGGTCCTACGCTGCAGGATACCGGGTTCTCATTTCAGATCCATCAGAGTGGTGCATCAGTGGCTGTGCAGTCGCTTCCAACAAAGGCTTGGTACGCCCTGCTGATTGCCCTGGAGTCAAAGGTTCCTGCAGCGGAGGCTGCCTGGGCAGTGGTCTTCCCTGGTAAGGATCCAGCAGAGATCTGGTGGAGTCTGAAAGGTAGTATTTTTCCTCATATGGTATGGAATACGGATTTCAGACTGCGCCATAGAAAAATGTATTCCAGTGTGGTCCTTCATCAGATCAATAAGGACTTATATGAAAGGATGTGTCCTGTTTGTGGCACAGTCCCTGAGACACTGGAACACATGTTTTTGGACTGTCCGATGGTGAAACCTTTTCTACAGGGGCTCAGAGACATGCTGAGGAACCGGTGCTCTTTCGAGTGGGCAGTGGAGGTCGATTGGAGGTGGGCAACCCTTTTCGGGGTGCACAGGGACCGAAGGCAGCCGGGGTGGAAGTTGGCGGACCTGGTCCTAGCTCTTGGACGTTATGCCATCTACCAGGCTAGGAACTTGGCGCTTAAAGAGAGGAGAACCATGGACAGATGGAGCTGTCTTATGAGACTATTAACGGGGCATCTGGAGACTTTGCGACGGATGGAACCGGATGGACGGCTGAAAAATGTTTCTACGGAACAATTTTTTGTGTAAACATGAATAATAGAGTTTGGATGGATTTATCTATGCTTGTTTCTTTTTGCAGGACGGTTACAGTTTTGTGAGTTCTGTATGTTGTGATGATATAACTTTGTAAATATTTTTAATCTCCTTTATTAAAAAATATAAAAAAAAAAAAAAACACGCCCGATCTCGGAAGCTAAGCAGGGTCGGGCCTGGTTAGTACTTGGATGGGAGACCGCCTGGGAATACCAGGTGCTGTAAGTTTTCCGGCTTTTGCTGGCATCCACCAAAGAGAAGGAAAATCACTCACACACCCCCACAAACAGCTTTGGGTACTTTGGTTTCCTTGTCATGCATTTGTGTCTTTGGTTTTTATTTTTCTGACACCACCGTTCTGTGACACATACAGCCACCAGAGAGCGCACCGGCCAGGAAATCAAACACACAGCTTTGGGTTTCTTGCTTTTTCATGTCCTTCTGTGTCTTTCTTTTCTTTTCTTTTCTTTTCTTTTCTTTCTTTTTTTTTTTTTTTTTTTTTTTTTTTTTCTCTCTGACATGACCGTCCGGGCTTCATCCAAACTCTTCAGCGAGCTGCAGGGCAGTCAGCGCCGAGGTGCAAATGCACAAGCCTGCACCCTCTAGAAACGCTGCCGTCTCGGTGACGAGCCCACGCAGGTGTGTGTGTGTGGAAGGCCGCTGTGGCGCACCTGCTGGGGTGAAAGGTCACCGTTTTGGCTGCAGGTGGGTGTGTCCGCTCAGCAGGTGCACCAATCAGTGGCACAGAGTGAGTGGGTGAAGGGGCCGCTGGGAGCAGGCAGGAGTCTGGCGCAGGCAGCGCTTAAAGGGCTCTGCTCCACACAACCCTTCGCTTACGGCCATACCACCCTGAACACGCCCGATCTCGTCCGATCTCGGAAGCTAAGCAGGGTCGGGCCTGGTTAGTACTTGGATGGGAGACCGCCTGGGAATACCAGGTGCTGTAAGTTTTCCGGCTTTTGCTGGCATCCACCAAAGAGAAGGAAAATCACTCACACACCCCCACAAACAGCTTTGGGTACTTTGGTTTCCTTGTCATGCATTTGTGTCTTTGGTTTTTATTTTTCTGACACCACCGTTCTGTGACACATACAGCCACCAGAGAGCGCACCGGCCAGGAAATCAAACACACAGCTTTGGGTTTCTTGCTTTTTCATGTCCTTCTGTGTCTTTCTTTTCTTTTCTTTTCTTTTTTTTTCTCCTTTTTTTTTTTTTTTTTTTTTTTTGTCTCTGACATGACCGTCCGGGCTTCATCCAAACTCTTCAGCGAGCTGCAGGGCAGTCAGCGCCGAGGTGCAAATGCACAAGCCTGCACCCTCTAGAAACGCTGCCGTCTCGGTGACGAGCCCACGCAGGTGTGTGTGTGTGGAAGGCCGCTGTGGCGCACCTGCTGGGGTGAAAGGTCACCGTTTTGGCTGCAGGTGGGTGTGTCCGCTCAGCAGGTGCACCAATCAGTGGCACAGAGTGAGTGGGTGAAGGGGCCGCTGGGAGCAGGCAGGAGTCTGGTGCAGGCAGCGCTTAAAGGGCTCTGCTCCACACAACCCTTCGCTTACGGCCATACCACCCTGAACACGCCCGATCTCGTCCGATCTCGGAAGCTAAGCAGGGTCGGGCCTGGTTAGTACTTGGATGGGAGACCGCCTGGGAATACCAGGTGCTGTAAGTTTTCCGGCTTTTGCTGGCATCCACCAAAGAGAAGGAAAATCACTCACACACCCCCACAAACAGCTTTGGGTATTTTGGTTTCCTTGTCATGCATTTGTGTCTTTGGTTTTTATTTTTCTGACACCACCGTTCTGTGACACATACAGCCACCAGAGAGCGCACCGGCCAGGAAATCAAACACACAGCTTTGGGTTTCTTGCTTTTTCATGTCCTTCTGTGTCTTTCTTTTCTTTTCTTTTCTTTTTTTTTCTCCTTTTTTTTTTTTTTTTTTTTTTTTGTCTCTGACATGACCGTCCGGGCTTCATCCAAACTCTTCAGCGAGCTGCAGGGCAGTCAGCGCCGAGGTGCAAATGCACAAGCCTGCACCCTCTAGAAACGCTGCCGTCTCGGTGACGAGCCCACGCAGGTGTGTGTGTGTGGAAGGCCGCTGTGGCGCACCTGCTGGGGTGAAAGGTCACCGTTTTGGCTGCAGGTGGGTGTGTCCGCTCAGCAGGTGCACCAATCAGTGGCACAGAGTGAGTGGGTGAAGGGGCCGCTGGGAGCAGGCAGGAGTCTGGTGCAGGCAGCGCTTAAAGGGCTCTGCTCCACACAACCCTTCGCTTACGGCCATACCACCCTGAACACGCCCGATCTCGTCCGATCTCGGAAGCTAAGCAGGGTCGGGCCTGGTTAGTACTTGGATGGGAGACCGCCTGGGAATACCAGGTGCTGTAAGTTTTCCGGCTTTTGCTGGCATCCACCAAAGAGAAGGAAAATCACTCACACACCCCCACAAACAGCTTTGGGTATTTTGGTTTCCTTGTCATGCATTTGTGTCTTTGGTTTTTATTTTTCTGACACCACCGTTCTGTGACACATACAGCCACCAGAGAGCGCACCGGCCAGGAAATCAAACACACAGCTTTGGGTTTCTTGCTTTTTCATGTCCTTCTGTGTCTTTCTTTTCTTTTCTTTTCTTTTCTTTTTCTTTTTTTTTTTTTTTTTTTTTTCTCTGACATGACCGTCCGGGCTTCATCCAAACTCTTCAGCGAGCTGCAGGGCAGTCAGCGCCGAGGTGCAAATGCACAAGCCTGCACCCTCTAGAAACGCTGCCGTCTCGGTGACGAGCCCACGCAGGTGTGTGTGTGTGGAAGGCCGCTGTGGCGCACCTGCTGGGGTGAAAGGTCACCGTTTTGGCTGCAGGTGGGTGTGTCCGCTCAGCAGGTGCACCAATCAGTGGCACAGAGTGAGTGGGTGAAGGGGCCGCTGGGAGCAGGCAGGAGTCTGGTGCAGGCAGCGCTTAAAGGGCTCTGCTCCACACAACCCTTCGCTTACGGCCACACCACCCTGAACACGCCCGATCTCGTCCGATCTCGGAAGCTAAGCAGGGTCGGGCCTGGTTAGTACTTGGATGGGAGACCGCCTGGGAATACCAGGTGCTGTAAGTTTTCCGGCTTTTGCTGGCATCCACCAAAGAGAAGGAAAATCACTCACACACCCCCACAAACAGCTTTGGGTACTTTGGTTTCCTTGTCATGCATTTGTGTCTTTGGTTTTTATTTTTCTGACACCACCGTTCTGTGACACATACAGCCACCAGAGAGCGCACCGGCCAGGAAATCAAACACACAGCTTTGGGTTTCTTGCTTTTTCATGTCCTTCTGTGTCTTTCTTTTCTTTTCTTTTCTTTTCTTTTCTTTCTTTTTCTTTTTTTTTTTTTTTTTTTTTTCTCTGACATGACCGTCCGGGCTTCATCCAAACTCTTCAGCGAGCTGCAGGGCAGTCAGCGCCGAGGTGCAAATGCACAAGCCTGCACCCTCTAGAAACGCTGCCGTCTCGGTGACGAGCCCACGCAGGTGTGTGTGTGTGGAAGGCCGCTGTGGCGCACCTGCTGGGGTGAAAGGTCACCGTTTTGGCTGCAGGTGGGTGTGTCCGCTCAGCAGGTGCACCAATCAGTGGCACAGAGTGAGTGGGTGAAGGGGCCGCTGGGAGCAGGCAGGAGTCTGGTGCAGGCAGCGCTTAAAGGGCTCTGCTCCACACAACCCTTCGCTTACGGCCATACCACCCTGAACACGCCCGATCTCGTCCGATCTCGGAAGCTAAGCAGGGTCGGGCCTGGTTAGTACTTGGATGGGAGACCGCCTGGGAATACCAGGTGCTGTAAGTTTTCCGGCTTTTGCTGGCATCCACCAAAGAGAAGGAAAATCACTCACACACCCCCACAAACAGCTTTGGGTACTTTGGTTTCCTTGTCATGCATTTGTGTCTTTGGTTTTTATTTTTCTGACACCACCGTTCTGTGACACATACAGCCACCAGAGAGCGCACCGGCCAGGAAATCAAACACACAGCTTTGGGTTTCTTGCTTTTTCATGTCCTTCTGTGTCTTTCTTTTCTTTTCTTTTCTTTTCTTTTCTTTCTTTTTCTTTTTTTTTTTTTTTTTTTTTTCTCTGACATGACCGTCCGGGCTTCATCCAAACTCTTCAGCGAGCTGCAGGGCAGTCAGCGCCGAGGTGCAAATGCACAAGCCTGCACCCTCTAGAAACGCTGCCGTCTCGGTGACGCGCCCACGCAGGTGTGTGTGTGTGGAAGGCCGCTGTGGCGCACCTGCTGGGGTGAAAGGTCACCGTTTTGGCTGCAGGTGGGTGTGTCCGCTCAGCAGGTGCACCAATCAGTGGCACAGAGTGAGTGGGTGAAGGGGCCGCTGGGAGCAGGCAGGAGTCTGGTGCAGGCAGCGCTTAAAGGGCTCTGCTCCACACAACCCTTCGCTTACGGCCACACCACCCTGAACACGCCCGATCTCGTCCGATCTCGGAAGCTAAGCAGGGTCGGGCCTGGTTAGTACTTGGATGGGAGACCGCCTGGGAATACCAGGTGCTGTAAGTTTTCCGGCTTTTGCTGGCATCCACCAAAGAGAAGGAAAATCACTCACACACCCCCACAAACAGCTTTGGGTACTTTGGTTTCCTTGTCATGCATTTGTGTCTTTGGTTTTTATTTTTCTGACACCACCGTTCTGTGACACATACAGCCACCAGAGAGCGCACCGGCCAGGAAATCAAACACACAGCTTTGGGTTTCTTGCTTTTTCATGTCCTTCTGTGTCTTTCTTTTCTTTTCTTTTCTTTTCTTTTTCTTTTTTTTTTTTTTTTTTTTTTCTCTGACATGACCGTCCGGGCTTCATCCAAACTCTTCAGCGAGCTGCAGGGCAGTCAGCGCCGAGGTGCAAATGCACAAGCCTGCACCCTCTAGAAACGCTGCCGTCTCGGTGACGAGCCCACGCAGGTGTGTGTGTGTGGAAGGCCGCTGTGGCGCACCTGCTGGGGTGAAAGGTCACCGTTTTGGCTGCAGGTGGGTGTGTCCGCTCAGCAGGTGCACCAATCAGTGGCACAGAGTGAGTGGGTGAAGGGGCCGCTGGGAGCAGGCAGGAGTCTGGTGCAGGCAGCGCTTAAAGGGCTCTGCTCCACACAACCCTTCGCTTACGGCCATACCACCCTGAACACGCCCGATCTCGTCCGATCTCGGAAGCTAAGCAGGGTCGGGCCTGGTTAGTACTTGGATGGGAGACCGCCTGGGAATACCAGGTGCTGTAAGTTTTCCGGCTTTTGCTGGCATCCACCAAAGAGAAGGAAAATCACTCACACACCCCCACAAACAGCTTTGGGTACTTTGGTTTCCTTGTCATGCATTTGTGTCTTTGGTTTTTATTTTTCTGACACCACCGTTCTGTGACACATACAGCCACCAGAGAGCGCACCGGCCAGGAAATCAAACACACAGCTTTGGGTTTCTTGCTTTTTCATGTCCTTCTGTGTCTTTCTTTTCTTTTCTTTTCTTTTCTTTTCTTTTCTTTCTTTTTCTTTTTTTTTTTTTTTTTTTTTTCTCTGACATGACCGTCCGGGCTTCATCCAAACTCTTCAGCGAGCTGCAGGGCAGTCAGCGCCGAGGTGCAAATGCACAAGCCTGCACCCTCTAGAAACGCTGCCGTCTCGGTGACGAGCCCACGCAGGTGTGTGTGTGTGGAAGGCCGCTGTGGCGCACCTGCTGGGGTGAAAGGTCACCGTTTTGGCTGCAGGTGGGTGTGTCCGCTCAGCAGGTGCACCAATCAGTGGCACAGAGTGAGTGGGTGAAGGGGCCGCTGGGAGCAGGCAGGAGTCTGGTGCAGGCAGCGCTTAAAGGGCTCTGCTCCACACAACCCTTCGCTTACGGCCATACCACCCTGAACACGCCCGATCTCGTCCGATCTCGGAAGCTAAGCAGGGTCGGGCCTGGTTAGTACTTGGATGGGAGACCGCCTGGGAATACCAGGTGCTGTAAGTTTTCCGGCTTTTGCTGGCATCCACCAAAGAGAAGGAAAATCACTCACACACCCCCACAAACAGCTTTGGGTATTTTGGTTTCCTTGTCATGCATTTGTGTCTTTGGTTTTTATTTTTCTGACACCACCGTTCTGTGACACATACAGCCACCAGAGAGCGCACCGGCCAGGAAATCAAACACACAGCTTTGGGTTTCTTGCTTTTTCATGTCCTTCTGTGTCTTTCTTTTCTTTTCTTTTCTTTTCTTTTCTTTTTCTTTTTTTTTTTTTTTTTTTTTTCTCTGACATGACCGTCCGGGCTTCATCCAAACTCTTCAGCGAGCTGCAGGGCAGTCAGCGCCGAGGTGCAAATGCACAAGCCTGCACCCTCTAGAAACGCTGCCGTCTCGGTGACGCGCCCACGCAGGTGTGTGTGTGTGGAAGGCCGCTGTGGCGCACCTGCTGGGGTGAAAGGTCACCGTTTTGGCTGCAGGTGGGTGTGTCCGCTCAGCAGGTGCACCAATCAGTGGCACAGAGTGAGTGGGTGAAGGGGCCGCTGGGAGCAGGCAGGAGTCTGGTGCAGGCAGCGCTTAAAGGGCTCTGCTCCACACAACCCTTCGCTTACGGCCACACCACCCTGAACACGCCCGATCTCGTCCGATCTCGGAAGCTAAGCAGGGTCGGGCCTGGTTAGTACTTGGATGGGAGACCGCCTGGGAATACCAGGTGCTGTAAGTTTTCCGGCTTTTGCTGGCATCCACCAAAGAGAAGGAAAATCACTCACACACCCCCACAAACAGCTTTGGGTACTTTGGTTTCCTTGTCATGCATTTGTGTCTTTGGTTTTTATTTTTCTGACACCACCGTTCTGTGACACATACAGCCACCAGAGAGCGCACCGGCCAGGAAATCAAACACACAGCTTTGGGTTTCTTGCTTTTTCATGTCCTTCTGTGTCTTTCTTTTCTTTTCTTTTCTTTTCTTTTTCTTTTTTTTTTTTTTTTTTTTTTCTCTGACATGACCGTCCGGGCTTCATCCAAACTCTTCAGCGAGCTGCAGGGCAGTCAGCGCCGAGGTGCAAATGCACAAGCCTGCACCCTCTAGAAACGCTGCCGTCTCGGTGACGAGCCCACGCAGGTGTGTGTGTGTGGAAGGCCGCTGTGGCGCACCTGCTGGGGTGAAAGGTCACCGTTTTGGCTGCAGGTGGGTGTGTCCGCTCAGCAGGTGCACCAATCAGTGGCACAGAGTGAGTGGGTGAAGGGGCCGCTGGGAGCAGGCAGGAGTCTGGTGCAGGCAGCGCTTAAAGGGCTCTGCTCCACACAACCCTTCGCTTACGGCCACACCACCCTGAACACGCCCGATCTCGTCCGATCTCGGAAGCTAAGCAGGGTCGGGCCTGGTTAGTACTTGGATGGGAGACCGCCTGGGAATACCAGGTGCTGTAAGTTTTCCGGCTTTTGCTGGCATCCACCAAAGAGAAGGAAAATCACTCACACACCCCCACAAACAGCTTTGGGTACTTTGGTTTCCTTGTCATGCATTTGTGTCTTTGGTTTTTATTTTTCTGACACCACCGTTCTGTGACACATACAGCCACCAGAGAGCGCACCGGCCAGGAAATCAAACACACAGCTTTGGGTTTCTTGCTTTTTCATGTCCTTCTGTGTCTTTCTTTTCTTTTCTTTTCTTTTCTTTTCTTTTTCTTTTTTTTTTTTTTTTTTTTTTCTCTGACATGACCGTCCGGGCTTCATCCAAACTCTTCAGCGAGCTGCAGGGCAGTCAGCGCCGAGGTGCAAATGCACAAGCCTGCACCCTCTAGAAACGCTGCCGTCTCGGTGACGAGCCCACGCAGGTGTGTGTGTGTGGAAGGCCGCTGTGGCGCACCTGCTGGGGTGAAAGGTCACCGTTTTGGCTGCAGGTGGGTGTGTCCGCTCAGCAGGTGCACCAATCAGTGGCACAGAGTGAGTGGGTGAAGGGGCCGCTGGGAGCAGGCAGGAGTCTGGTGCAGGCAGCGCTTAAAGGGCTCTGCTCCACACAACCCTTCGCTTACGGCCACACCACCCTGAACACGCCCGATCTCGTCCGATCTCGGAAGCTAAGCAGGGTCGGGCCTGGTTAGTACTTGGATGGGAGACCGCCTGGGAATACCAGGTGCTGTAAGTTTTCCGGCTTTTGCTGGCATCCACCAAAGAGAAGGAAAATCACTCACACACCCCCACAAACAGCTTTGGGTACTTTGGTTTCCTTGTCATGCATTTGTGTCTTTGGTTTTTATTTTTCTGACACCACCGTTCTGTGACACATACAGCCACCAGAGAGCGCACCGGCCAGGAAATCAAACACACAGCTTTGGGTTTCTTGCTTTTTCATGTCCTTCTGTGTCTTTCTTTTCTTTTCTTTTCTTTTCTTTTCTTTTTCTTTTTTTTTTTTTTTTTTTTTTCTCTGACATGACCGTCCGGGCTTCATCCAAACTCTTCAGCGAGCTGCAGGGCAGTCAGCGCCGAGGTGCAAATGCACAAGCCTGCACCCTCTAGAAACGCTGCCGTCTCGGTGACGAGCCCACGCAGGTGTGTGTGTGTGGAAGGCCGCTGTGGCGCACCTGCTGGGGTGAAAGGTCACCGTTTTGGCTGCAGGTGGGTGTGTCCGCTCAGCAGGTGCACCAATCAGTGGCACAGAGTGAGTGGGTGAAGGGGCCGCTGGGAGCAGGCAGGAGTCTGGTGCAGGCAGCGCTTAAAGGGCTCTGCTCCACACAACCCTTCGCTTACGGCCACACCACCCTGAACACGCCCGATCTCGTCCGATCTCGGAAGCTAAGCAGGGTCGGGCCTGGTTAGTACTTGGATGGGAGACCGCCTGGGAATACCAGGTGCTGTAAGTTTTCCGGCTTTTGCTGGCATCCACCAAAGAGAAGGAAAATCACTCACACACCCCCACAAACAGCTTTGGGTATTTTGGTTTCCTTGTCATGCATTTGTGTCTTTGGTTTTTATTTTTCTGACACCACCGTTCTGTGACACATACAGCCACCAGAGAGCGCACCGGCCAGGAAATCAAACACACAGCTTTGGGTTTCTTGCTTTTTCATGTCCTTCTGTGTCTTTCTTTTCTTTTCTTTTCTTTTCTTTTTCTTTTTTTTTTTTTTTTTTTTTTCTCTGACATGACCGTCCGGGCTTCATCCAAACTCTTCAGCGAGCTGCAGGGCAGTCAGCGCCGAGGTGCAAATGCACAAGCCTGCACCCTCTAGAAACGCTGCCGTCTCGGTGACGAGCCCACGCAGGTGTGTGTGTGTGGAAGGCCGCTGTGGCGCACCTGCTGGGGTGAAAGGTCACCGTTTTGGCTGCAGGTGGGTGTGTCCGCTCAGCAGGTGCACCAATCAGTGGCACAGAGTGAGTGGGTGAAGGGGCCGCTGGGAGCAGGCAGGAGTCTGGTGCAGGCAGCGCTTAAAGGGCTCTGCTCCACACAACCCTTCGCTTACGGCCACACCACCCTGAACACGCCCGATCTCGTCCGATCTCGGAAGCTAAGCAGGGTCGGGCCTGGTTAGTACTTGGATGGGAGACCGCGTGGGAATACCAGGTGCTGTAAGTTTTCCGGCTTTTGCTGGCATCCACCAAAGAGAAGGAAAATCACTCACACACCCCCACAAACAGCTTTGGGTACTTTGGTTTCCTTGTCATGCATTTGTGTCTTTGGTTTTTATTTTTCTGACACCACCGTTCTGTGACACATACAGCCACCAGAGAGCGCACCGGCCAGGAAATCAAACACACAGCTTTGGGTTTCTTGCTTTTTCATGTCCTTCTGTGTCTTTCTTTTCTTTTCTTTTCTTTTCTTTTCTTTTCTTTTTCTTTTTTTTTTTTTTTTTTTTTTCTCTGACATGACCGTCCGGGCTTCATCCAAACTCTTCAGCGAGCTGCAGGGCAGTCAGCGCCGAGGTGCAAATGCACAAGCCTGCACCCTCTAGAAACGCTGCCGTCTCGGTGACGAGCCCACGCAGGTGTGTGTGTGTGGAAGGCCGCTGTGGCGCACCTGCTGGGGTGAAAGGTCACCGTTTTGGCTGCAGGTGGGTGTGTCCGCTCAGCAGGTGCACCAATCAGTGGCACAGAGTGAGTGGGTGAAGGGGCCGCTGGGAGCAGGCAGGAGTCTGGTGCAGGCAGCGCTTAAAGGGCTCTGCTCCACACAACCCTTCGCTTACGGCCACACCACCCTGAACACGCCCGATCTCGTCCGATCTCGGAAGCTAAGCAGGGTCGGGCCTGGTTAGTACTTGGATGGGAGACCGCCTGGGAATACCAGGTGCTGTAAGTTTTCCGGCTTTTGCTGGCATCCACCAAAGAGAAGGAAAATCACTCACACACCCCCACAAACAGCTTTGGGTACTTTGGTTTCCTTGTCATGCATTTGTGTCTTTGGTTTTTATTTTTCTGACACCACCGTTCTGTGACACATACAGCCACCAGAGAGCGCACCGGCCAGGAAATCAAACACACAGCTTTGGGTTTCTTGCTTTTTCATGTCCTTCTGTGTCTTTCTTTTCTTTTCTTTTCTTTTCTTTTCTTTTTCTTTTTTTTTTTTTTTTTTTTTTCTCTGACATGACCGTCCGGGCTTCATCCAAACTCTTCAGCGAGCTGCAGGGCAGTCAGCGCCGAGGTGCAAATGCACAAGCCTGCACCCTCTAGAAACGCTGCCGTCTCGGTGACGAGCCCACGCAGGTGTGTGTGTGTGGAAGGCCGCTGTGGCGCACCTGCTGGGGTGAAAGGTCACCGTTTTGGCTGCAGGTGGGTGTGTCCGCTCAGCAGGTGCACCAATCAGTGGCACAGAGTGAGTGGGTGAAGGGGCCGCTGGGAGCAGGCAGGAGTCTGGTGCAGGCAGCGCTTAAAGGGCTCTGCTCCACACAACCCTTCGCTTACGGCCACACCACCCTGAACACGCCCGATCTCGTCCGATCTCGGAAGCTAAGCAGGGTCGGGCCTGGTTAGTACTTGGATGGGAGACCGCCTGGGAATACCAGGTGCTGTAAGTTTTCCGGCTTTTGCTGGCATCCACCAAAGAGAAGGAAAATCACTCACACACCCCCACAAACAGCTTTGGGTACTTTGGTTTCCTTGTCATGCATTTGTGTCTTTGGTTTTTATTTTTCTGACACCACCGTTCTGTGACACATACAGCCACCAGAGAGCGCACCGGCCAGGAAATCAAACACACAGCTTTGGGTTTCTTGCTTTTTCATGTCCTTCTGTGTCTTTCTTTTCTTTTCTTTTCTTTTCTTTTCTTTTCTTTCTTTTTCTTTTTTTTTTTTTTTTTTTTTTCTCTGACATGACCGTCCGGGCTTCATCCAAACTCTTCAGCGAGCTGCAGGGCAGTCAGCGCCGAGGTGCAAATGCACAAGCCTGCACCCTCTAGAAACGCTGCCGTCTCGGTGACGAGCCCACGCAGGTGTGTGTGTGTGGAAGGCCGCTGTGGCGCACCTGCTGGGGTGAAAGGTCACCGTTTTGGCTGCAGGTGGGTGTGTCCGCTCAGCAGGTGCACCAATCAGTGGCACAGAGTGAGTGGGTGAAGGGGCCGCTGGGAGCAGGCAGGAGTCTGGTGCAGGCAGCGCTTAAAGGGCTCTGCTCCACACAACCCTTCGCTTACGGCCACACCACCCTGAACACGCCCGATCTCGTCCGATCTCGGAAGCTAAGCAGGGTCGGGCCTGGTTAGTACTTGGATGGGAGACCGCCTGGGAATACCAGGTGCTGTAAGTTTTCCGGCTTTTGCTGGCATCCACCAAAGAGAAGGAAAATCACTCACACACCCCCACAAACAGCTTTGGGTACTTTGGTTTCCTTGTCATGCATTTGTGTCTTTGGTTTTTATTTTTCTGACACCACCGTTCTGTGACACATACAGCCACCAGAGAGCGCACCGGCCAGGAAATCAAACACACAGCTTTGGGTTTCTTGCTTTTTCATGTCCTTCTGTGTCTTTCTTTTCTTTTCTTTTCTTTTCTTTTCTTTTTCTTTTTTTTTTTTTTTTTTTTTTCTCTGACATGACCGTCCGGGCTTCATCCAAACTCTTCAGCGAGCTGCAGGGCAGTCAGCGCCGAGGTGCAAATGCACAAGCCTGCACCCTCTAGAAACGCTGCCGTCTCGGTGACGAGCCCACGCAGGTGTGTGTGTGTGGAAGGCCGCTGTGGCGCACCTGCTGGGGTGAAAGGTCACCGTTTTGGCTGCAGGTGGGTGTGTCCGCTCAGCAGGTGCACCAATCAGTGGCACAGAGTGAGTGGGTGAAGGGGCCGCTGGGAGCAGGCAGGAGTCTGGTGCAGGCAGCGCTTAAAGGGCTCTGCTCCACACAACCCTTCGCTTACGGCCACACCACCCTGAACACGCCCGATCTCGTCCGATCTCGGAAGCTAAGCAGGGTCGGGCCTGGTTAGTACTTGGATGGGAGACCGCCTGGGAATACCAGGTGCTGTAAGTTTTCCGGCTTTTGCTGGCATCCACCAAAGAGAAGGAAAATCACTCACACACCCCCACAAACAGCTTTGGGTATTTTGGTTTCCTTGTCATGCATTTGTGTCTTTGGTTTTTATTTTTCTGACACCACCGTTCTGTGACACATACAGCCACCAGAGAGCGCACCGGCCAGGAAATCAAACACACAGCTTTGGGTTTCTTGCTTTTTCATGTCCTTCTGTGTCTTTCTTTTCTTTTCTTTTCTTTTCTTTTTCTTTTTTTTTTTTTTTTTTTTTTCTCTGACATGACCGTCCGGGCTTCATCCAAACTCTTCAGCGAGCTGCAGGGCAGTCAGCGCCGAGGTGCAAATGCACAAGCCTGCACCCTCTAGAAACGCTGCCGTCTCGGTGACGAGCCCACGCAGGTGTGTGTGTGTGGAAGGCCGCTGTGGCGCACCTGCTGGGGTGAAAGGTCACCGTTTTGGCTGCAGGTGGGTGTGTCCGCTCAGCAGGTGCACCAATCAGTGGCACAGAGTGAGTGGGTGAAGGGGCCGCTGGGAGCAGGCAGGAGTCTGGTGCAGGCAGCGCTTAAAGGGCTCTGCTCCACACAACCCTTCGCTTACGGCCACACCACCCTGAACACGCCCGATCTCGTCCGATCTCGGAAGCTAAGCAGGGTCGGGCCTGGTTAGTACTTGGATGGGAGACCGCCTGGGAATACCAGGTGCTGTAAGTTTTCCGGCTTTTGCTGGCATCCACCAAAGAGAAGGAAAATCACTCACACACCCCCACAAACAGCTTTGGGTACTTTGGTTTCCTTGTCATGCATTTGTGTCTTTGGTTTTTATTTTTCTGACACCACCGTTCTGTGACACATACAGCCACCAGAGAGCGCACCGGCCAGGAAATCAAACACACAGCTTTGGGTTTCTTGCTTTTTCATGTCCTTCTGTGTCTTTCTTTTCTTTTCTTTTCTTTTCTTTTCTTTTTCTTTTTTTTTTTTTTTTTTTTTTCTCTGACATGACCGTCCGGGCTTCATCCAAACTCTTCAGCGAGCTGCAGGGCAGTCAGCGCCGAGGTGCAAATGCACAAGCCTGCACCCTCTAGAAACGCTGCCGTCTCGGTGACGAGCCCACGCAGGTGTGTGTGTGTGGAAGGCCGCTGTGGCGCACCTGCTGGGGTGAAAGGTCACCGTTTTGGCTGCAGGTGGGTGTGTCCGCTCAGCAGGTGCACCAATCAGTGGCACAGAGTGAGTGGGTGAAGGGGCCGCTGGGAGCAGGCAGGAGTCTGGTGCAGGCAGCGCTTAAAGGGCTCTGCTCCACACAACCCTTCGCTTACGGCCACACCACCCTGAACACGCCCGATCTCGTCCGATCTCGGAAGCTAAGCAGGGTCGGGCCTGGTTAGTACTTGGATGGGAGACCGCCTGGGAATACCAGGTGCTGTAAGTTTTCCGGCTTTTGCTGGCATCCACCAAAGAGAAGGAAAATCACTCACACACCCCCACAAACAGCTTTGGGTACTTTGGTTTCCTTGTCATGCATTTGTGTCTTTGGTTTTTATTTTTCTGACACCACCGTTCTGTGACACATACAGCCACCAGAGAGCGCACCGGCCAGGAAATCAAACACACAGCTTTGGGTTTCTTGCTTTTTCATGTCCTTCTGTGTCTTTCTTTTCTTTTCTTTTCTTTTTCTTTTTTTTTTTTTTTTTTTTTTCTCTGACATGACCGTCCGGGCTTCATCCAAACTCTTCAGCGAGCTGCAGGGCAGTCAGCGCCGAGGTGCAAATGCACAAGCCTGCACCCTCTAGAAACGCTGCCGTCTCGGTGACGAGCCCACGCAGGTGTGTGTGTGTGGAAGGCCGCTGTGGCGCACCTGCTGGGGTGAAAGGTCACCGTTTTGGCTGCAGGTGGGTGTGTCCGCTCAGCAGGTGCACCAATCAGTGGCACAGAGTGAGTGGGTGAAGGGGCCGCTGGGAGCAGGCAGGAGTCTGGTGCAGGCAGCGCTTAAAGGGCTCTGCTCCACACAACCCTTCGCTTACGGCCACACCACCCTGAACACGCCCGATCTCGTCCGATCTCGGAAGCTAAGCAGGGTCGGGCCTGGTTAGTACTTGGATGGGAGACCGCCTGGGAATACCAGGTGCTGTAAGTTTTCCGGCTTTTGCTGGCATCCACCAAAGAGAAGGAAAATCACTCACACACCCCCACAAACAGCTTTGGGTACTTTGGTTTCCTTGTCATGCATTTGTGTCTTTGGTTTTTATTTTTCTGACACCACCGTTCTGTGACACATACAGCCACCAGAGAGCGCACCGGCCAGGAAATCAAACACACAGCTTTGGGTTTCTTGCTTTTTCATGTCCTTCTGTGTCTTTCTTTTCTTTTCTTTTCTTTTCTTTTCTTTTTCTTTTTTTTTTTTTTTTTTTTTTCTCTGACATGACCGTCCGGGCTTCATCCAAACTCTTCAGCGAGCTGCAGGGCAGTCAGCGCCGAGGTGCAAATGCACAAGCCTGCACCCTCTAGAAACGCTGCCGTCTCGGTGACGAGCCCACGCAGGTGTGTGTGTGTGGAAGGCCGCTGTGGCGCACCTGCTGGGGTGAAAGGTCACCGTTTTGGCTGCAGGTGGGTGTGTCCGCTCAGCAGGTGCACCAATCAGTGGCACAGAGTGAGTGGGTGAAGGGGCCGCTGGGAGCAGGCAGGAGTCTGGTGCAGGCAGCGCTTAAAGGGCTCTGCTCCACACAACCCTTCGCTTACGGCCACACCACCCTGAACACGCCCGATCTCGTCCGATCTCGGAAGCTAAGCAGGGTCGGGCCTGGTTAGTACTTGGATGGGAGACCGCCTGGGAATACCAGGTGCTGTAAGTTTTCCGGCTTTTGCTGGCATCCACCAAAGAGAAGGAAAATCACTCACACACCCCCACAAACAGCTTTGGGTACTTTGGTTTCCTTGTCATGCATTTGTGTCTTTGGTTTTTATTTTTCTGACACCACCGTTCTGTGACACATACAGCCACCAGAGAGCGCACCGGCCAGGAAATCAAACACACAGCTTTGGGTTTCTTGCTTTTTCATGTCCTTCTGTGTCTTTCTTTTCTTTTCTTTTCTTTTTCTTTTTTTTTTTTTTTTTTTTTTCTCTGACATGACCGTCCGGGCTTCATCCAAACTCTTCAGCGAGCTGCAGGGCAGTCAGCGCCGAGGTGCAAATGCACAAGCCTGCACCCTCTAGAAACGCTGCCGTCTCGGTGACGAGCCCACGCAGGTGTGTGTGTGTGGAAGGCCGCTGTGGCGCACCTGCTGGGGTGAAAGGTCACCGTTTTGGCTGCAGGTGGGTGTGTCCGCTCAGCAGGTGCACCAATCAGTGGCACAGAGTGAGTGGGTGAAGGGGCCGCTGGGAGCAGGCAGGAGTCTGGTGCAGGCAGCGCTTAAAGGGCTCTGCTCCACACAACCCTTCGCTTACGGCCACACCACCCTGAACACGCCCGATCTCGTCCGATCTCGGAAGCTAAGCAGGGTCGGGCCTGGTTAGTACTTGGATGGGAGACCGCCTGGGAATACCAGGTGCTGTAAGTTTTCCGGCTTTTGCTGGCATCCACCAAAGAGAAGGAAAATCACTCACACACCCCCACAAACAGCTTTGGGTACTTTGGTTTCCTTGTCATGCATTTGTGTCTTTGGTTTTTATTTTTCTGACACCACCGTTCTGTGACACATACAGCCACCAGAGAGCGCACCGGCCAGGAAATCAAACACACAGCTTTGGGTTTCTTGCTTTTTCATGTCCTTCTGTGTCTTTCTTTTCTTTTCTTTTCTTTTCTTTTCTTTTTCTTTTTTTTTTTTTTTTTTTTTTCTCTGACATGACCGTCCGGGCTTCATCCAAACTCTTCAGCGAGCTGCAGGGCAGTCAGCGCCGAGGTGCAAATGCACAAGCCTGCACCCTCTAGAAACGCTGCCGTCTCGGTGACGAGCCCACGCAGGTGTGTGTGTGTGGAAGGCCGCTGTGGCGCACCTGCTGGGGTGAAAGGTCACCGTTTTGGCTGCAGGTGGGTGTGTCCGCTCAGCAGGTGCACCAATCAGTGGCACAGAGTGAGTGGGTGAAGGGGCCGCTGGGAGCAGGCAGGAGTCTGGTGCAGGCAGCGCTTAAAGGGCTCTGCTCCACACAACCCTTCGCTTACGGCCACACCACCCTGAACACGCCCGATCTCGTCCGATCTCGGAAGCTAAGCAGGGTCGGGCCTGGTTAGTACTTGGATGGGAGACCGCCTGGGAATACCAGGTGCTGTAAGTTTTCCGGCTTTTGCTGGCATCCACCAAAGAGAAGGAAAATCACTCACACACCCCCACAAACAGCTTTGGGTATTTTGGTTTCCTTGTCATGCATTTGTGTCTTTGGTTTTTATTTTTCTGACACCACCGTTCTGTGACACATACAGCCACCAGAGAGCGCACCGGCCAGGAAATCAAACACACAGCTTTGGGTTTCTTGCTTTTTCATGTCCTTCTGTGTCTTTCTTTTCTTTTCTTTTCTTTTCTTTTTCTTTTTTTTTTTTTTTTTTTTTTCTCTGACATGACCGTCCGGGCTTCATCCAAACTCTTCAGCGAGCTGCAGGGCAGTCAGCGCCGAGGTGCAAATGCACAAGCCTGCACCCTCTAGAAACGCTGCCGTCTCGGTGACGAGCCCACGCAGGTGTGTGTGTGTGGAAGGCCGCTGTGGCGCACCTGCTGGGGTGAAAGGTCACCGTTTTGGCTGCAGGTGGGTGTGTCCGCTCAGCAGGTGCACCAATCAGTGGCACAGAGTGAGTGGGTGAAGGGGCCGCTGGGAGCAGGCAGGAGTCTGGTGCAGGCAGCGCTTAAAGGGCTCTGCTCCACACAACCCTTCGCTTACGGCCACACCACCCTGAACACGCCCGATCTCGTCCGATCTCGGAAGCTAAGCAGGGTCGGGCCTGGTTAGTACTTGGATGGGAGACCGCCTGGGAATACCAGGTGCTGTAAGTTTTCCGGCTTTTGCTGGCATCCACCAAAGAGAAGGAAAATCACTCACACACCCCCACAAACAGCTTTGGGTACTTTGGTTTCCTTGTCATGCATTTGTGTCTTTGGTTTTTATTTTTCTGACACCACCGTTCTGTGACACATACAGCCACCAGAGAGCGCACCGGCCAGGAAATCAAACACACAGCTTTGGGTTTCTTGCTTTTTCATGTCCTTCTGTGTCTTTCTTTTCTTTTCTTTTCTTTTCTTTTCTTTTTCTTTTTTTTTTTTTTTTTTTTTTCTCTGACATGACCGTCCGGGCTTCATCCAAACTCTTCAGCGAGCTGCAGGGCAGTCAGCGCCGAGGTGCAAATGCACAAGCCTGCACCCTCTAGAAACGCTGCCGTCTCGGTGACGAGCCCACGCAGGTGTGTGTGTGTGGAAGGCCGCTGTGGCGCACCTGCTGGGGTGAAAGGTCACCGTTTTGGCTGCAGGTGGGTGTGTCCGCTCAGCAGGTGCACCAATCAGTGGCACAGAGTGAGTGGGTGAAGGGGCCGCTGGGAGCAGGCAGGAGTCTGGTGCAGGCAGCGCTTAAAGGGCTCTGCTCCACACAACCCTTCGCTTACGGCCACACCACCCTGAACACGCCCGATCTCGTCCGATCTCGGAAGCTAAGCAGGGTCGGGCCTGGTTAGTACTTGGATGGGAGACCGCCTGGGAATACCAGGTGCTGTAAGTTTTCCGGCTTTTGCTGGCATCCACCAAAGAGAAGGAAAATCACTCACACACCCCCACAAACAGCTTTGGGTACTTTGGTTTCCTTGTCATGCATTTGTGTCTTTGGTTTTTATTTTTCTGACACCACCGTTCTGTGACACATACAGCCACCAGAGAGCGCACCGGCCAGGAAATCAAACACACAGCTTTGGGTTTCTTGCTTTTTCATGTCCTTCTGTGTCTTTCTTTTCTTTTCTTTTCTTTTCTTTTCTTTTTCTTTTTTTTTTTTTTTTTTTTTTCTCTGACATGACCGTCCGGGCTTCATCCAAACTCTTCAGCGAGCTGCAGGGCAGTCAGCGCCGAGGTGCAAATGCACAAGCCTGCACCCTCTAGAAACGCTGCCGTCTCGGTGACGAGCCCACGCAGGTGTGTGTGTGTGGAAGGCCGCTGTGGCGCACCTGCTGGGGTGAAAGGTCACCGTTTTGGCTGCAGGTGGGTGTGTCCGCTCAGCAGGTGCACCAATCAGTGGCACAGAGTGAGTGGGTGAAGGGGCCGCTGGGAGCAGGCAGGAGTCTGGTGCAGGCAGCGCTTAAAGGGCTCTGCTCCACACAACCCTTCGCTTACGGCCACACCACCCTGAACACGCCCGATCTCGTCCGATCTCGGAAGCTAAGCAGGGTCGGGCCTGGTTAGTACTTGGATGGGAGACCGCCTGGGAATACCAGGTGCTGTAAGTTTTCCGGCTTTTGCTGGCATCCACCAAAGAGAAGGAAAATCACTCACACACCCCCACAAACAGCTTTGGGTACTTTGGTTTCCTTGTCATGCATTTGTGTCTTTGGTTTTTATTTTTCTGACACCACCGTTCTGTGACACATACAGCCACCAGAGAGCGCACCGGCCAGGAAATCAAACACACAGCTTTGGGTTTCTTGCTTTTTCATGTCCTTCTGTGTCTTTCTTTTCTTTTCTTTTCTTTTCTTTTCTTTTTCTTTTTTTTTTTTTTTTTTTTTTCTCTGACATGACCGTCCGGGCTTCATCCAAACTCTTCAGCGAGCTGCAGGGCAGTCAGCGCCGAGGTGCAAATGCACAAGCCTGCACCCTCTAGAAACGCTGCCGTCTCGGTGACGAGCCCACGCAGGTGTGTGTGTGTGGAAGGCCGCTGTGGCGCACCTGCTGGGGTGAAAGGTCACCGTTTTGGCTGCAGGTGGGTGTGTCCGCTCAGCAGGTGCACCAATCAGTGGCACAGAGTGAGTGGGTGAAGGGGCCGCTGGGAGCAGGCAGGAGTCTGGTGCAGGCAGCGCTTAAAGGGCTCTGCTCCACACAACCCTTCGCTTACGGCCACACCACCCTGAACACGCCCGATCTCGTCCGATCTCGGAAGCTAAGCAGGGTCGGGCCTGGTTAGTACTTGGATGGGAGACCGCCTGGGAATACCAGGTGCTGTAAGTTTTCCGGCTTTTGCTGGCATCCACCAAAGAGAAGGAAAATCACTCACACACCCCCACAAACAGCTTTGGGTACTTTGGTTTCCTTGTCATGCATTTGTGTCTTTGGTTTTTATTTTTCTGACACCACCGTTCTGTGACACATACAGCCACCAGAGAGCGCACCGGCCAGGAAATCAAACACACAGCTTTGGGTTTCTTGCTTTTTCATGTCCTTCTGTGTCTTTCTTTTCTTTTCTTTTCTTTTCTTTTCTTTTTCTTTTTTTTTTTTTTTTTTTTTTCTCTGACATGACCGTCCGGGCTTCATCCAAACTCTTCAGCGAGCTGCAGGGCAGTCAGCGCCGAGGTGCAAATGCACAAGCCTGCACCCTCTAGAAACGCTGCCGTCTCGGTGACGAGCCCACGCAGGTGTGTGTGTGTGGAAGGCCGCTGTGGCGCACCTGCTGGGGTGAAAGGTCACCGTTTTGGCTGCAGGTGGGTGTGTCCGCTCAGCAGGTGCACCAATCAGTGGCACAGAGTGAGTGGGTGAAGGGGCCGCTGGGAGCAGGCAGGAGTCTGGTGCAGGCAGCGCTTAAAGGGCTCTGCTCCACACAACCCTTCGCTTACGGCCACACCACCCTGAACACGCCCGATCTCGTCCGATCTCGGAAGCTAAGCAGGGTCGGGCCTGGTTAGTACTTGGATGGGAGACCGCCTGGGAATACCAGGTGCTGTAAGTTTTCCGGCTTTTGCTGGCATCCACCAAAGAGAAGGAAAATCACTCACACACCCCCACAAACAGCTTTGGGTACTTTGGTTTCCTTGTCATGCATTTGTGTCTTTGGTTTTTATTTTTCTGACACCACCGTTCTGTGACACATACAGCCACCAGAGAGCGCACCGGCCAGGAAATCAAACACACAGCTTTGGGTTTCTTGCTTTTTCATGTCCTTCTGTGTCTTTCTTTTCTTTTCTTTTCTTTTCTTTTCTTTTTCTTTTTTTTTTTTTTTTTTTTTTCTCTGACATGACCGTCCGGGCTTCATCCAAACTCTTCAGCGAGCTGCAGGGCAGTCAGCGCCGAGGTGCAAATGCACAAGCCTGCACCCTCTAGAAACGCTGCCGTCTCGGTGACGAGCCCACGCAGGTGTGTGTGTGTGGAAGGCCGCTGTGGCGCACCTGCTGGGGTGAAAGGTCACCGTTTTGGCTGCAGGTGGGTGTGTCCGCTCAGCAGGTGCACCAATCAGTGGCACAGAGTGAGTGGGTGAAGGGGCCGCTGGGAGCAGGCAGGAGTCTGGTGCAGGCAGCGCTTAAAGGGCTCTGCTCCACACAACCCTTCGCTTACGGCCACACCACCCTGAACACGCCCGATCTCGTCCGATCTCGGAAGCTAAGCAGGGTCGGGCCTGGTTAGTACTTGGATGGGAGACCGCCTGGGAATACCAGGTGCTGTAAGTTTTCCGGCTTTTGCTGGCATCCACCAAAGAGAAGGAAAATCACTCACACACCCCCACAAACAGCTTTGGGTACTTTGGTTTCCTTGTCATGCATTTGTGTCTTTGGTTTTTATTTTTCTGACACCACCGTTCTGTGACACATACAGCCACCAGAGAGCGCACCGGCCAGGAAATCAAACACACAGCTTTGGGTTTCTTGCTTTTTCATGTCCTTCTGTGTCTTTCTTTTCTTTTCTTTTCTTTTCTTTTCTTTTTCTTTTTTTTTTTTTTTTTTTTTTCTCTGACATGACCGTCCGGGCTTCATCCAAACTCTTCAGCGAGCTGCAGGGCAGTCAGCGCCGAGGTGCAAATGCACAAGCCTGCACCCTCTAGAAACGCTGCCGTCTCGGTGACGAGCCCACGCAGGTGTGTGTGTGTGGAAGGCCGCTGTGGCGCACCTGCTGGGGTGAAAGGTCACCGTTTTGGCTGCAGGTGGGTGTGTCCGCTCAGCAGGTGCACCAATCAGTGGCACAGAGTGAGTGGGTGAAGGGGCCGCTGGGAGCAGGCAGGAGTCTGGTGCAGGCAGCGCTTAAAGGGCTCTGCTCCACACAACCCTTCGCTTACGGCCACACCACCCTGAACACGCCCGATCTCGTCCGATCTCGGAAGCTAAGCAGGGTCGGGCCTGGTTAGTACTTGGATGGGAGACCGCCTGGGAATACCAGGTGCTGTAAGTTTTCCGGCTTTTGCTGGCATCCACCAAAGAGAAGGAAAATCACTCACACACCCCCACAAACAGCTTTGGGTACTTTGGTTTCCTTGTCATGCATTTGTGTCTTTGGTTTTTATTTTTCTGACACCACCGTTCTGTGACACATACAGCCACCAGAGAGCGCACCGGCCAGGAAATCAAACACACAGCTTTGGGTTTCTTGCTTTTTCATGTCCTTCTGTGTCTTTCTTTTCTTTTCTTTTCTTTTCTTTTCTTTTTCTTTTTTTTTTTTTTTTTTTTTTCTCTGACATGACCGTCCGGGCTTCATCCAAACTCTTCAGCGAGCTGCAGGGCAGTCAGCGCCGAGGTGCAAATGCACAAGCCTGCACCCTCTAGAAACGCTGCCGTCTCGGTGACGAGCCCACGCAGGTGTGTGTGTGTGGAAGGCCGCTGTGGCGCACCTGCTGGGGTGAAAGGTCACCGTTTTGGCTGCAGGTGGGTGTGTCCGCTCAGCAGGTGCACCAATCAGTGGCACAGAGTGAGTGGGTGAAGGGGCCGCTGGGAGCAGGCAGGAGTCTGGTGCAGGCAGCGCTTAAAGGGCTCTGCTCCACACAACCCTTCGCTTACGGCCACACCACCCTGAACACGCCCGATCTCGTCCGATCTCGGAAGCTAAGCAGGGTCGGGCCTGGTTAGTACTTGGATGGGAGACCGCCTGGGAATACCAGGTGCTGTAAGTTTTCCGGCTTTTGCTGGCATCCACCAAAGAGAAGGAAAATCACTCACACACCCCCACAAACAGCTTTGGGTACTTTGGTTTCCTTGTCATGCATTTGTGTCTTTGGTTTTTATTTTTCTGACACCACCGTTCTGTGACACATACAGCCACCAGAGAGCGCACCGGCCAGGAAATCAAACACACAGCTTTGGGTTTCTTGCTTTTTCATGTCCTTCTGTGTCTTTCTTTTCTTTTCTTTTCTTTTCTTTTCTTTTTCTTTTTTTTTTTTTTTTTTTTTTCTCTGACATGACCGTCCGGGCTTCATCCAAACTCTTCAGCGAGCTGCAGGGCAGTCAGCGCCGAGGTGCAAATGCACAAGCCTGCACCCTCTAGAAACGCTGCCGTCTCGGTGACGAGCCCACGCAGGTGTGTGTGTGTGGAAGGCCGCTGTGGCGCACCTGCTGGGGTGAAAGGTCACCGTTTTGGCTGCAGGTGGGTGTGTCCGCTCAGCAGGTGCACCAATCAGTGGCACAGAGTGAGTGGGTGAAGGGGCCGCTGGGAGCAGGCAGGAGTCTGGTGCAGGCAGCGCTTAAAGGGCTCTGCTCCACACAACCCTTCGCTTACGGCCACACCACCCTGAACACGCCCGATCTCGTCCGATCTCGGAAGCTAAGCAGGGTCGGGCCTGGTTAGTACTTGGATGGGAGACCGCCTGGGAATACCAGGTGCTGTAAGTTTTCCGGCTTTTGCTGGCATCCACCAAAGAGAAGGAAAATCACTCACACACCCCCACAAACAGCTTTGGGTACTTTGGTTTCCTTGTCATGCATTTGTGTCTTTGGTTTTTATTTTTCTGACACCACCGTTCTGTGACACATACAGCCACCAGAGAGCGCACCGGCCAGGAAATCAAACACACAGCTTTGGGTTTCTTGCTTTTTCATGTCCTTCTGTGTCTTTCTTTTCTTTTCTTTTCTTTTCTTTTCTTTTTCTTTTTTTTTTTTTTTTTTTTTTCTCTGACATGACCGTCCGGGCTTCATCCAAACTCTTCAGCGAGCTGCAGGGCAGTCAGCGCCGAGGTGCAAATGCACAAGCCTGCACCCTCTAGAAACGCTGCCGTCTCGGTGACGAGCCCACGCAGGTGTGTGTGTGTGGAAGGCCGCTGTGGCGCACCTGCTGGGGTGAAAGGTCACCGTTTTGGCTGCAGGTGGGTGTGTCCGCTCAGCAGGTGCACCAATCAGTGGCACAGAGTGAGTGGGTGAAGGGGCCGCTGGGAGCAGGCAGGAGTCTGGTGCAGGCAGCGCTTAAAGGGCTCTGCTCCACACAACCCTTCGCTTACGGCCACACCACCCTGAACACGCCCGATCTCGTCCGATCTCGGAAGCTAAGCAGGGTCGGGCCTGGTTAGTACTTGGATGGGAGACCGCCTGGGAATACCAGGTGCTGTAAGTTTTCCGGCTTTTGCTGGCATCCACCAAAGAGAAGGAAAATCACTCACACACCCCCACAAACAGCTTTGGGTACTTTGGTTTCCTTGTCATGCATTTGTGTCTTTGGTTTTTATTTTTCTGACACCACCGTTCTGTGACACATACAGCCACCAGAGAGCGCACCGGCCAGGAAATCAAACACACAGCTTTGGGTTTCTTGCTTTTTCATGTCCTTCTGTGTCTTTCTTTTCTTTTCTTTTCTTTTCTTTTCTTTTTCTTTTTTTTTTTTTTTTTTTTTTCTCTGACATGACCGTCCGGGCTTCATCCAAACTCTTCAGCGAGCTGCAGGGCAGTCAGCGCCGAGGTGCAAATGCACAAGCCTGCACCCTCTAGAAACGCTGCCGTCTCGGTGACGAGCCCACGCAGGTGTGTGTGTGTGGAAGGCCGCTGTGGCGCACCTGCTGGGGTGAAAGGTCACCGTTTTGGCTGCAGGTGGGTGTGTCCGCTCAGCAGGTGCACCAATCAGTGGCACAGAGTGAGTGGGTGAAGGGGCCGCTGGGAGCAGGCAGGAGTCTGGTGCAGGCAGCGCTTAAAGGGCTCTGCTCCACACAACCCTTCGCTTACGGCCACACCACCCTGAACACGCCCGATCTCGTCCGATCTCGGAAGCTAAGCAGGGTCGGGCCTGGTTAGTACTTGGATGGGAGACCGCCTGGGAATACCAGGTGCTGTAAGTTTTCCGGCTTTTGCTGGCATCCACCAAAGAGAAGGAAAATCACTCACACACCCCCACAAACAGCTTTGGGTACTTTGGTTTCCTTGTCATGCATTTGTGTCTTTGGTTTTTATTTTTCTGACACCACCGTTCTGTGACACATACAGCCACCAGAGAGCGCACCGGCCAGGAAATCAAACACACAGCTTTGGGTTTCTTGCTTTTTCATGTCCTTCTGTGTCTTTCTTTTCTTTTCTTTTCTTTTTCTTTTTTTTTTTTTTTTTTTTTTCTCTGACATGACCGTCCGGGCTTCATCCAAACTCTTCAGCGAGCTGCAGGGCAGTCAGCGCCGAGGTGCAAATGCACAAGCCTGCACCCTCTAGAAACGCTGCCGTCTCGGTGACGAGCCCACGCAGGTGTGTGTGTGTGGAAGGCCGCTGTGGCGCACCTGCTGGGGTGAAAGGTCACCGTTTTGGCTGCAGGTGGGTGTGTCCGCTCAGCAGGTGCACCAATCAGTGGCACAGAGTGAGTGGGTGAAGGGGCCGCTGGGAGCAGGCAGGAGTCTGGTGCAGGCAGCGCTTAAAGGGCTCTGCTCCACACAACCCTTCGCTTACGGCCACACCACCCTGAACACGCCCGATCTCGTCCGATCTCGGAAGCTAAGCAGGGTCGGGCCTGGTTAGTACTTGGATGGGAGACCGCCTGGGAATACCAGGTGCTGTAAGTTTTCCGGCTTTTGCTGGCATCCACCAAAGAGAAGGAAAATCACTCACACACCCCCACAAACAGCTTTGGGTACTTTGGTTTCCTTGTCATGCATTTGTGTCTTTGGTTTTTATTTTTCTGACACCACCGTTCTGTGACACATACAGCCACCAGAGAGCGCACCGGCCAGGAAATCAAACACACAGCTTTGGGTTTCTTGCTTTTTCATGTCCTTCTGTGTCTTTCTTTTCTTTTCTTTTCTTTTCTTTTCTTTTTCTTTTTTTTTTTTTTTTTTTTTTCTCTGACATGACCGTCCGGGCTTCATCCAAACTCTTCAGCGAGCTGCAGGGCAGTCAGCGCCGAGGTGCAAATGCACAAGCCTGCACCCTCTAGAAACGCTGCCGTCTCGGTGACGAGCCCACGCAGGTGTGTGTGTGTGGAAGGCCGCTGTGGCGCACCTGCTGGGGTGAAAGGTCACCGTTTTGGCTGCAGGTGGGTGTGTCCGCTCAGCAGGTGCACCAATCAGTGGCACAGAGTGAGTGGGTGAAGGGGCCGCTGGGAGCAGGCAGGAGTCTGGTGCAGGCAGCGCTTAAAGGGCTCTGCTCCACACAACCCTTCGCTTACGGCCACACCACCCTGAACACGCCCGATCTCGTCCGATCTCGGAAGCTAAGCAGGGTCGGGCCTGGTTAGTACTTGGATGGGAGACCGCCTGGGAATACCAGGTGCTGTAAGTTTTCCGGCTTTTGCTGGCATCCACCAAAGAGAAGGAAAATCACTCACACACCCCCACAAACAGCTTTGGGTACTTTGGTTTCCTTGTCATGCATTTGTGTCTTTGGTTTTTATTTTTCTGACACCACCGTTCTGTGACACATACAGCCACCAGAGAGCGCACCGGCCAGGAAATCAAACACACAGCTTTGGGTTTCTTGCTTTTTCATGTCCTTCTGTGTCTTTCTTTTCTTTTCTTTTCTTTTTCTTTTTTTTTTTTTTTTTTTTTTCTCTGACATGACCGTCCGGGCTTCATCCAAACTCTTCAGCGAGCTGCAGGGCAGTCAGCGCCGAGGTGCAAATGCACAAGCCTGCACCCTCTAGAAACGCTGCCGTCTCGGTGACGAGCCCACGCAGGTGTGTGTGTGTGGAAGGCCGCTGTGGCGCACCTGCTGGGGTGAAAGGTCACCGTTTTGGCTGCAGGTGGGTGTGTCCGCTCAGCAGGTGCACCAATCAGTGGCACAGAGTGAGTGGGTGAAGGGGCCGCTGGGAGCAGGCAGGAGTCTGGTGCAGGCAGCGCTTAAAGGGCTCTGCTCCACACAACCCTTCGCTTACGGCCACACCACCCTGAACACGCCCGATCTCGTCCGATCTCGGAAGCTAAGCAGGGTCGGGCCTGGTTAGTACTTGGATGGGAGACCGCCTGGGAATACCAGGTGCTGTAAGTTTTCCGGCTTTTGCTGGCATCCACCAAAGAGAAGGAAAATCACTCACACACCCCCACAAACAGCTTTGGGTACTTTGGTTTCCTTGTCATGCATTTGTGTCTTTGGTTTTTATTTTTCTGACACCACCGTTCTGTGACACATACAGCCACCAGAGAGCGCACCGGCCAGGAAATCAAACACACAGCTTTGGGTTTCTTGCTTTTTCATGTCCTTCTGTGTCTTTCTTTTCTTTTCTTTTCTTTTCTTTTCTTTTTCTTTTTTTTTTTTTTTTTTTTTTCTCTGACATGACCGTCCGGGCTTCATCCAAACTCTTCAGCGAGCTGCAGGGCAGTCAGCGCCGAGGTGCAAATGCACAAGCCTGCACCCTCTAGAAACGCTGCCGTCTCGGTGACGAGCCCACGCAGGTGTGTGTGTGTGGAAGGCCGCTGTGGCGCACCTGCTGGGGTGAAAGGTCACCGTTTTGGCTGCAGGTGGGTGTGTCCGCTCAGCAGGTGCACCAATCAGTGGCACAGAGTGAGTGGGTGAAGGGGCCGCTGGGAGCAGGCAGGAGTCTGGTGCAGGCAGCGCTTAAAGGGCTCTGCTCCACACAACCCTTCGCTTACGGCCACACCACCCTGAACACGCCCGATCTCGTCCGATCTCGGAAGCTAAGCAGGGTCGGGCCTGGTTAGTACTTGGATGGGAGACCGCCTGGGAATACCAGGTGCTGTAAGTTTTCCGGCTTTTGCTGGCATCCACCAAAGAGAAGGAAAATCACTCACACACCCCCACAAACAGCTTTGGGTACTTTGGTTTCCTTGTCATGCATTTGTGTCTTTGGTTTTTATTTTTCTGACACCACCGTTCTGTGACACATACAGCCACCAGAGAGCGCACCGGCCAGGAAATCAAACACACAGCTTTGGGTTTCTTGCTTTTTCATGTCCTTCTGTGTCTTTCTTTTCTTTTCTTTTCTTTTCTTTTCTTTTTCTTTTTTTTTTTTTTTTTTTTTTCTCTGACATGACCGTCCGGGCTTCATCCAAACTCTTCAGCGAGCTGCAGGGCAGTCAGCGCCGAGGTGCAAATGCACAAGCCTGCACCCTCTAGAAACGCTGCCGTCTCGGTGACGAGCCCACGCAGGTGTGTGTGTGTGGAAGGCCGCTGTGGCGCACCTGCTGGGGTGAAAGGTCACCGTTTTGGCTGCAGGTGGGTGTGTCCGCTCAGCAGGTGCACCAATCAGTGGCACAGAGTGAGTGGGTGAAGGGGCCGCTGGGAGCAGGCAGGAGTCTGGTGCAGGCAGCGCTTAAAGGGCTCTGCTCCACACAACCCTTCGCTTACGGCCACACCACCCTGAACACGCCCGATCTCGTCCGATCTCGGAAGCTAAGCAGGGTCGGGCCTGGTTAGTACTTGGATGGGAGACCGCCTGGGAATACCAGGTGCTGTAAGTTTTCCGGCTTTTGCTGGCATCCACCAAAGAGAAGGAAAATCACTCACACACCCCCACAAACAGCTTTGGGTACTTTGGTTTCCTTGTCATGCATTTGTGTCTTTGGTTTTTATTTTTCTGACACCACCGTTCTGTGACACATACAGCCACCAGAGAGCGCACCGGCCAGGAAATCAAACACACAGCTTTGGGTTTCTTGCTTTTTCATGTCCTTCTGTGTCTTTCTTTTCTTTTCTTTTCTTTTCTTTTCTTTTTCTTTTTTTTTTTTTTTTTTTTTTCTCTGACATGACCGTCCGGGCTTCATCCAAACTCTTCAGCGAGCTGCAGGGCAGTCAGCGCCGAGGTGCAAATGCACAAGCCTGCACCCTCTAGAAACGCTGCCGTCTCGGTGACGAGCCCACGCAGGTGTGTGTGTGTGGAAGGCCGCTGTGGCGCACCTGCTGGGGTGAAAGGTCACCGTTTTGGCTGCAGGTGGGTGTGTCCGCTCAGCAGGTGCACCAATCAGTGGCACAGAGTGAGTGGGTGAAGGGGCCGCTGGGAGCAGGCAGGAGTCTGGTGCAGGCAGCGCTTAAAGGGCTCTGCTCCACACAACCCTTCGCTTACGGCCACACCACCCTGAACACGCCCGATCTCGTCCGATCTCGGAAGCTAAGCAGGGTCGGGCCTGGTTAGTACTTGGATGGGAGACCGCCTGGGAATACCAGGTGCTGTAAGTTTTCCGGCTTTTGCTGGCATCCACCAAAGAGAAGGAAAATCACTCACACACCCCCACAAACAGCTTTGGGTACTTTGGTTTCCTTGTCATGCATTTGTGTCTTTGGTTTTTATTTTTCTGACACCACCGTTCTGTGACACATACAGCCACCAGAGAGCGCACCGGCCAGGAAATCAAACACACAGCTTTGGGTTTCTTGCTTTTTCATGTCCTTCTGTGTCTTTCTTTTCTTTTCTTTTCTTTTTCTTTTTTTTTTTTTTTTTTTTTTCTCTGACATGACCGTCCGGGCTTCATCCAAACTCTTCAGCGAGCTGCAGGGCAGTCAGCGCCGAGGTGCAAATGCACAAGCCTGCACCCTCTAGAAACGCTGCCGTCTCGGTGACGAGCCCACGCAGGTGTGTGTGTGTGGAAGGCCGCTGTGGCGCACCTGCTGGGGTGAAAGGTCACCGTTTTGGCTGCAGGTGGGTGTGTCCGCTCAGCAGGTGCACCAATCAGTGGCACAGAGTGAGTGGGTGAAGGGGCCGCTGGGAGCAGGCAGGAGTCTGGTGCAGGCAGCGCTTAAAGGGCTCTGCTCCACACAACCCTTCGCTTACGGCCACACCACCCTGAACACGCCCGATCTCGTCCGATCTCGGAAGCTAAGCAGGGTCGGGCCTGGTTAGTACTTGGATGGGAGACCGCCTGGGAATACCAGGTGCTGTAAGTTTTCCGGCTTTTGCTGGCATCCACCAAAGAGAAGGAAAATCACTCACACACCCCCACAAACAGCTTTGGGTACTTTGGTTTCCTTGTCATGCATTTGTGTCTTTGGTTTTTATTTTTCTGACACCACCGTTCTGTGACACATACAGCCACCAGAGAGCGCACCGGCCAGGAAATCAAACACACAGCTTTGGGTTTCTTGCTTTTTCATGTCCTTCTGTGTCTTTCTTTTCTTTTCTTTTCTTTTCTTTTCTTTTTCTTTTTTTTTTTTTTTTTTTTTTCTCTGACATGACCGTCCGGGCTTCATCCAAACTCTTCAGCGAGCTGCAGGGCAGTCAGCGCCGAGGTGCAAATGCACAAGCCTGCACCCTCTAGAAACGCTGCCGTCTCGGTGACGAGCCCACGCAGGTGTGTGTGTGTGGAAGGCCGCTGTGGCGCACCTGCTGGGGTGAAAGGTCACCGTTTTGGCTGCAGGTGGGTGTGTCCGCTCAGCAGGTGCACCAATCAGTGGCACAGAGTGAGTGGGTGAAGGGGCCGCTGGGAGCAGGCAGGAGTCTGGTGCAGGCAGCGCTTAAAGGGCTCTGCTCCACACAACCCTTCGCTTACGGCCACACCACCCTGAACACGCCCGATCTCGTCCGATCTCGGAAGCTAAGCAGGGTCGGGCCTGGTTAGTACTTGGATGGGAGACCGCCTGGGAATACCAGGTGCTGTAAGTTTTCCGGCTTTTGCTGGCATCCACCAAAGAGAAGGAAAATCACTCACACACCCCCACAAACAGCTTTGGGTACTTTGGTTTCCTTGTCATGCATTTGTGTCTTTGGTTTTTATTTTTCTGACACCACCGTTCTGTGACACATACAGCCACCAGAGAGCGCACCGGCCAGGAAATCAAACACACAGCTTTGGGTTTCTTGCTTTTTCATGTCCTTCTGTGTCTTTCTTTTCTTTTCTTTTCTTTTCTTTTCTTTTTCTTTTTTTTTTTTTTTTTTTTTTCTCTGACATGACCGTCCGGGCTTCATCCAAACTCTTCAGCGAGCTGCAGGGCAGTCAGCGCCGAGGTGCAAATGCACAAGCCTGCACCCTCTAGAAACGCTGCCGTCTCGGTGACGAGCCCACGCAGGTGTGTGTGTGTGGAAGGCCGCTGTGGCGCACCTGCTGGGGTGAAAGGTCACCGTTTTGGCTGCAGGTGGGTGTGTCCGCTCAGCAGGTGCACCAATCAGTGGCACAGAGTGAGTGGGTGAAGGGGCCGCTGGGAGCAGGCAGGAGTCTGGTGCAGGCAGCGCTTAAAGGGCTCTGCTCCACACAACCCTTCGCTTACGGCCACACCACCCTGAACACGCCCGATCTCGTCCGATCTCGGAAGCTAAGCAGGGTCGGGCCTGGTTAGTACTTGGATGGGAGACCGCCTGGGAATACCAGGTGCTGTAAGTTTTCCGGCTTTTGCTGGCATCCACCAAAGAGAAGGAAAATCACTCACACACCCCCACAAACAGCTTTGGGTACTTTGGTTTCCTTGTCATGCATTTGTGTCTTTGGTTTTTATTTTTCTGACACCACCGTTCTGTGACACATACAGCCACCAGAGAGCGCACCGGCCAGGAAATCAAACACACAGCTTTGGGTTTCTTGCTTTTTCATGTCCTTCTGTGTCTTTCTTTTCTTTTCTTTTCTTTTCTTTTCTTTTCTTTTTCTTTTTTTTTTTTTTTTTTTTTTCTCTGACATGACCGTCCGGGCTTCATCCAAACTCTTCAGCGAGCTGCAGGGCAGTCAGCGCCGAGGTGCAAATGCACAAGCCTGCACCCTCTAGAAACGCTGCCGTCTCGGTGACGAGCCCACGCAGGTGTGTGTGTGTGGAAGGCCGCTGTGGCGCACCTGCTGGGGTGAAAGGTCACCGTTTTGGCTGCAGGTGGGTGTGTCCGCTCAGCAGGTGCACCAATCAGTGGCACAGAGTGAGTGGGTGAAGGGGCCGCTGGGAGCAGGCAGGAGTCTGGTGCAGGCAGCGCTTAAAGGGCTCTGCTCCACACAACCCTTCGCTTACGGCCACACCACCCTGAACACGCCCGATCTCGTCCGATCTCGGAAGCTAAGCAGGGTCGGGCCTGGTTAGTACTTGGATGGGAGACCGCCTGGGAATACCAGGTGCTGTAAGTTTTCCGGCTTTTGCTGGCATCCACCAAAGAGAAGGAAAATCACTCACACACCCCCACAAACAGCTTTGGGTACTTTGGTTTCCTTGTCATGCATTTGTGTCTTTGGTTTTTATTTTTCTGACACCACCGTTCTGTGACACATACAGCCACCAGAGAGCGCACCGGCCAGGAAATCAAACACACAGCTTTGGGTTTCTTGCTTTTTCATGTCCTTCTGTGTCTTTCTTTTCTTTTCTTTTCTTTTCTTTTCTTTTTCTTTTTTTTTTTTTTTTTTTTTTCTCTGACATGACCGTCCGGGCTTCATCCAAACTCTTCAGCGAGCTGCAGGGCAGTCAGCGCCGAGGTGCAAATGCACAAGCCTGCACCCTCTAGAAACGCTGCCGTCTCGGTGACGAGCCCACGCAGGTGTGTGTGTGTGGAAGGCCGCTGTGGCGCACCTGCTGGGGTGAAAGGTCACCGTTTTGGCTGCAGGTGGGTGTGTCCGCTCAGCAGGTGCACCAATCAGTGGCACAGAGTGAGTGGGTGAAGGGGCCGCTGGGAGCAGGCAGGAGTCTGGTGCAGGCAGCGCTTAAAGGGCTCTGCTCCACACAACCCTTCGCTTACGGCCACACCACCCTGAACACGCCCGATCTCGTCCGATCTCGGAAGCTAAGCAGGGTCGGGCCTGGTTAGTACTTGGATGGGAGACCGCCTGGGAATACCAGGTGCTGTAAGTTTTCCGGCTTTTGCTGGCATCCACCAAAGAGAAGGAAAATCACTCACACACCCCCACAAACAGCTTTGGGTACTTTGGTTTCCTTGTCATGCATTTGTGTCTTTGGTTTTTATTTTTCTGACACCACCGTTCTGTGACACATACAGCCACCAGAGAGCGCACCGGCCAGGAAATCAAACACACAGCTTTGGGTTTCTTGCTTTTTCATGTCCTTCTGTGTCTTTCTTTTCTTTTCTTTTCTTTTCTTTTCTTTTTCTTTTTTTTTTTTTTTTTTTTTTCTCTGACATGACCGTCCGGGCTTCATCCAAACTCTTCAGCGAGCTGCAGGGCAGTCAGCGCCGAGGTGCAAATGCACAAGCCTGCACCCTCTAGAAACGCTGCCGTCTCGGTGACGAGCCCACGCAGGTGTGTGTGTGTGGAAGGCCGCTGTGGCGCACCTGCTGGGGTGAAAGGTCACCGTTTTGGCTGCAGGTGGGTGTGTCCGCTCAGCAGGTGCACCAATCAGTGGCACAGAGTGAGTGGGTGAAGGGGCCGCTGGGAGCAGGCAGGAGTCTGGTGCAGGCAGCGCTTAAAGGGCTCTGCTCCACACAACCCTTCGCTTACGGCCACACCACCCTGAACACGCCCGATCTCGTCCGATCTCGGAAGCTAAGCAGGGTCGGGCCTGGTTAGTACTTGGATGGGAGACCGCCTGGGAATACCAGGTGCTGTAAGTTTTCCGGCTTTTGCTGGCATCCACCAAAGAGAAGGAAAATCACTCACACACCCCCACAAACAGCTTTGGGTATTTTGGTTTCCTTGTCATGCATTTGTGTCTTTGGTTTTTATTTTTCTGACACCACCGTTCTGTGACACATACAGCCACCAGAGAGCGCACCGGCCAGGAAATCAAACACACAGCTTTGGGTTTCTTGCTTTTTCATGTCCTTCTGTGTCTTTCTTTTCTTTTCTTTTCTTTTCTTTTTCTTTTTTTTTTTTTTTTTTTTTTCTCTGACATGACCGTCCGGGCTTCATCCAAACTCTTCAGCGAGCTGCAGGGCAGTCAGCGCCGAGGTGCAAATGCACAAGCCTGCACCCTCTAGAAACGCTGCCGTCTCGGTGACGAGCCCACGCAGGTGTGTGTGTGTGGAAGGCCGCTGTGGCGCACCTGCTGGGGTGAAAGGTCACCGTTTTGGCTGCAGGTGGGTGTGTCCGCTCAGCAGGTGCACCAATCAGTGGCACAGAGTGAGTGGGTGAAGGGGCCGCTGGGAGCAGGCAGGAGTCTGGTGCAGGCAGCGCTTAAAGGGCTCTGCTCCACACAACCCTTCGCTTACGGCCACACCACCCTGAACACGCCCGATCTCGTCCGATCTCGGAAGCTAAGCAGGGTCGGGCCTGGTTAGTACTTGGATGGGAGACCGCCTGGGAATACCAGGTGCTGTAAGTTTTCCGGCTTTTGCTGGCATCCACCAAAGAGAAGGAAAATCACTCACACACCCCCACAAACAGCTTTGGGTACTTTGGTTTCCTTGTCATGCATTTGTGTCTTTGGTTTTTATTTTTCTGACACCACCGTTCTGTGACACATACAGCCACCAGAGAGCGCACCGGCCAGGAAATCAAACACACAGCTTTGGGTTTCTT
Source organism: Oryzias latipes (assembly GCF_053564925.1). Taxonomy (NCBI): domain Eukaryota; kingdom Metazoa; phylum Chordata; class Actinopteri; order Beloniformes; family Adrianichthyidae; genus Oryzias; species Oryzias latipes. Next base: position 10,124,673 of record NC_136252.1, read on the forward strand.
GCTTTTTCATGTCCTTCTGTGTCTTTCTTTTCTTTTCTTTTCTTTTCTTTTCTTTTTCTTTTTTTTTTTTTTTTTTTTTTCTCTGACATGACCGTCCGGGCTTCATCCAAACTCTTCAGCGAGCTGCAGGGCAGTCAGCGCCGAGGTGCAAATGCACAAGCCTGCACCCTCTAGAAACGCTGCCGTCTCGGTGACGAGCCCACGCAGGTGTGTGTGTGTGGAAGGCCGCTGTGGCGCACCTGCTGGGGTGAAAGGTCACCGTTTTGGCTGCAGGTGGGTGTGTCCGCTCAGCAGGTGCACCAATCAGTGGCACAGAGTGAGTGGGTGAAGGGGCCGCTGGGAGCAGGCAGGAGTCTGGTGCAGGCAGCGCTTAAAGGGCTCTGCTCCACACAACCCTTCGCTTACGGCCACACCACCCTGAACACGCCCGATCTCGTCCGATCTCGGAAGCTAAGCAGGGTCGGGCCTGGTTAGTACTTGGATGGGAGACCGCCTGGGAATACCAGGTGCTGTAAGTTTTCCGGCTTTTGCTGGCATCCACCAAAGAGAAGGAAAATCACTCACACACCCCCACAAACAGCTTTGGGTACTTTGGTTTCCTTGTCATGCATTTGTGTCTTTGGTTTTTATTTTTCTGACACCACCGTTCTGTGACACATACAGCCACCAGAGAGCGCACCGGCCAGGAAATCAAACACACAGCTTTGGGTTTCTTGCTTTTTCATGTCCTTCTGTGTCTTTCTTTTCTTTTCTTTTCTTTTCTTTTCTTTTTCTTTTTTTTTTTTTTTTTTTTTTCTCTGACATGACCGTCCGGGCTTCATCCAAACTCTTCAGCGAGCTGCAGGGCAGTCAGCGCCGAGGTGCAAATGCACAAGCCTGCACCCTCTAGAAACGCTGCCGTCTCGGTGACGAGCCCACGCAGGTGTGTGTGTGTGGAAGGCCGCTGTGGCGCACCTGCTGGGGTGAAAGGTCACCGTTTTGGCTGCAGGTGGGTGTGTCCGCTCAGCAGGTGCACCAATCAGTGGCACAGAGTGAGTGGGTGAAGGGGCCGCTGGGAGCAGGCAGGAGTCTGGTGCAGGCAGCGCTTAAAGGGCTCTGCTCCACACAACCCTTCGCTTACGGCCACACCACCCTGAACACGCCCGATCTCGTCCGATCTCGGAAGCTAAGCAGGGTCGGGCCTGGTTAGTACTTGGATGGGAGACCGCCTGGGAATACCAGGTGCTGTAAGTTTTCCGGCTTTTGCTGGCATCCACCAAAGAGAAGGAAAATCACTCACACACCCCCACAAACAGCTTTGGGTACTTTGGTTTCCTTGTCATGCATTTGTGTCTTTGGTTTTTATTTTTCTGACACCACCGTTCTGTGACACATACAGCCACCAGAGAGCGCACCGGCCAGGAAATCAAACACACAGCTTTGGGTTTCTTGCTTTTTCATGTCCTTCTGTGTCTTTCTTTTCTTTTCTTTTCTTTTCTTTTCTTTTTCTTTTTTTTTTTTTTTTTTTTTTCTCTGACATGACCGTCCGGGCTTCATCCAAACTCTTCAGCGAGCTGCAGGGCAGTCAGCGCCGAGGTGCAAATGCACAAGCCTGCACCCTCTAGAAACGCTGCCGTCTCGGTGACGAGCCCACGCAGGTGTGTGTGTGTGGAAGGCCGCTGTGGCGCACCTGCTGGGGTGAAAGGTCACCGTTTTGGCTGCAGGTGGGTGTGTCCGCTCAGCAGGTGCACCAATCAGTGGCACAGAGTGAGTGGGTGAAGGGGCCGCTGGGAGCAGGCAGGAGTCTGGTGCAGGCAGCGCTTAAAGGGCTCTGCTCCACACAACCCTTCGCTTACGGCCACACCACCCTGAACACGCCCGATCTCGTCCGATCTCGGAAGCTAAGCAGGGTCGGGCCTGGTTAGTACTTGGATGGGAGACCGCCTGGGAATACCAGGTGCTGTAAGTTTTCCGGCTTTTGCTGGCATCCACCAAAGAGAAGGAAAATCACTCACACACCCCCACAAACAGCTTTGGGTACTTTGGTTTCCTTGTCATGCATTTGTGTCTTTGGTTTTTATTTTTCTGACACCACCGTTCTGTGACACATACAGCCACCAGAGAGCGCACCGGCCAGGAAATCAAACACACAGCTTTGGGTTTCTTGCTTTTTCATGTCCTTCTGTGTCTTTCTTTTCTTTTCTTTTCTTTTCTTTTCTTTTTCTTTTTTTTTTTTTTTTTTTTTTCTCTGACATGACCGTCCGGGCTTCATCCAAACTCTTCAGCGAGCTGCAGGGCAGTCAGCGCCGAGGTGCAAATGCACAAGCCTGCACCCTCTAGAAACGCTGCCGTCTCGGTGACGAGCCCACGCAGGTGTGTGTGTGTGGAAGGCCGCTGTGGCGCACCTGCTGGGGTGAAAGGTCACCGTTTTGGCTGCAGGTGGGTGTGTCCGCTCAGCAGGTGCACCAATCAGTGGCACAGAGTGAGTGGGTGAAGGGGCCGCTGGGAGCAGGCAGGAGTCTGGTGCAGGCAGCGCTTAAAGGGCTCTGCTCCACACAACCCTTCGCTTACGGCCACACCACCCTGAACACGCCCGATCTCGTCCGATCTCGGAAGCTAAGCAGGGTCGGGCCTGGTTAGTACTTGGATGGGAGACCGCCTGGGAATACCAGGTGCTGTAAGTTTTCCGGCTTTTGCTGGCATCCACCAAAGAGAAGGAAAATCACTCACACACCCCCACAAACAGCTTTGGGTACTTTGGTTTCCTTGTCATGCATTTGTGTCTTTGGTTTTTATTTTTCTGACACCACCGTTCTGTGACACATACAGCCACCAGAGAGCGCACCGGCCAGGAAATCAAACACACAGCTTTGGGTTTCTTGCTTTTTCATGTCCTTCTGTGTCTTTCTTTTCTTTTCTTTTCTTTTCTTTTCTTTTTCTTTTTTTTTTTTTTTTTTTTTTCTCTGACATGACCGTCCGGGCTTCATCCAAACTCTTCAGCGAGCTGCAGGGCAGTCAGCGCCGAGGTGCAAATGCACAAGCCTGCACCCTCTAGAAACGCTGCCGTCTCGGTGACGAGCCCACGCAGGTGTGTGTGTGTGGAAGGCCGCTGTGGCGCACCTGCTGGGGTGAAAGGTCACCGTTTTGGCTGCAGGTGGGTGTGTCCGCTCAGCAGGTGCACCAATCAGTGGCACAGAGTGAGTGGGTGAAGGGGCCGCTGGGAGCAGGCAGGAGTCTGGTGCAGGCAGCGCTTAAAGGGCTCTGCTCCACACAACCCTTCGCTTACGGCCACACCACCCTGAACACGCCCGATCTCGTCCGATCTCGGAAGCTAAGCAGGGTCGGGCCTGGTTAGTACTTGGATGGGAGACCGCCTGGGAATACCAGGTGCTGTAAGTTTTCCGGCTTTTGCTGGCATCCACCAAAGAGAAGGAAAATCACTCACACACCCCCACAAACAGCTTTGGGTACTTTGGTTTCCTTGTCATGCATTTGTGTCTTTGGTTTTTATTTTTCTGACACCACCGTTCTGTGACACATACAGCCACCAGAGAGCGCACCGGCCAGGAAATCAAACACACAGCTTTGGGTTTCTTGCTTTTTCATGTCCTTCTGTGTCTTTCTTTTCTTTTCTTTTCTTTTTCTTTTTTTTTTTTTTTTTTTTTTCTCTGACATGACCGTCCGGGCTTCATCCAAACTCTTCAGCGAGCTGCAGGGCAGTCAGCGCCGAGGTGCAAATGCACAAGCCTGCACCCTCTAGAAACGCTGCCGTCTCGGTGACGAGCCCACGCAGGTGTGTGTGTGTGGAAGGCCGCTGTGGCGCACCTGCTGGGGTGAAAGGTCACCGTTTTGGCTGCAGGTGGGTGTGTCCGCTCAGCAGGTGCACCAATCAGTGGCACAGAGTGAGTGGGTGAAGGGGCCGCTGGGAGCAGGCAGGAGTCTGGTGCAGGCAGCGCTTAAAGGGCTCTGCTCCACACAACCCTTCGCTTACGGCCACACCACCCTGAACACGCCCGATCTCGTCCGATCTCGGAAGCTAAGCAGGGTCGGGCCTGGTTAGTACTTGGATGGGAGACCGCCTGGGAATACCAGGTGCTGTAAGTTTTCCGGCTTTTGCTGGCATCCACCAAAGAGAAGGAAAATCACTCACACACCCCCACAAACAGCTTTGGGTACTTTGGTTTCCTTGTCATGCATTTGTGTCTTTGGTTTTTATTTTTCTGACACCACCGTTCTGTGACACATACAGCCACCAGAGAGCGCACCGGCCAGGAAATCAAACACACAGCTTTGGGTTTCTTGCTTTTTCATGTCCTTCTGTGTCTTTCTTTTCTTTTCTTTTCTTTTCTTTTCTTTTTCTTTTTTTTTTTTTTTTTTTTTTCTCTGACATGACCGTCCGGGCTTCATCCAAACTCTTCAGCGAGCTGCAGGGCAGTCAGCGCCGAGGTGCAAATGCACAAGCCTGCACCCTCTAGAAACGCTGCCGTCTCGGTGACGAGCCCACGCAGGTGTGTGTGTGTGGAAGGCCGCTGTGGCGCACCTGCTGGGGTGAAAGGTCACCGTTTTGGCTGCAGGTGGGTGTGTCCGCTCAGCAGGTGCACCAATCAGTGGCACAGAGTGAGTGGGTGAAGGGGCCGCTGGGAGCAGGCAGGAGTCTGGTGCAGGCAGCGCTTAAAGGGCTCTGCTCCACACAACCCTTCGCTTACGGCCACACCACCCTGAACACGCCCGATCTCGTCCGATCTCGGAAGCTAAGCAGGGTCGGGCCTGGTTAGTACTTGGATGGGAGACCGCCTGGGAATACCAGGTGCTGTAAGTTTTCCGGCTTTTGCTGGCATCCACCAAAGAGAAGGAAAATCACTCACACACCCCCACAAACAGCTTTGGGTATTTTGGTTTCCTTGTCATGCATTTGTGTCTTTGGTTTTTATTTTTCTGACACCACCGTTCTGTGACACATACAGCCACCAGAGAGCGCACCGGCCAGGAAATCAAACACACAGCTTTGGGTTTCTTGCTTTTTCATGTCCTTCTGTGTCTTTCTTTTCTTTTCTTTTCTTTTCTTTTTCTTTTTTTTTTTTTTTTTTTTTTCTCTGACATGACCGTCCGGGCTTCATCCAAACTCTTCAGCGAGCTGCAGGGCAGTCAGCGCCGAGGTGCAAATGCACAAGCCTGCACCCTCTAGAAACGCTGCCGTCTCGGTGACGAGCCCACGCAGGTGTGTGTGTGTGGAAGGCCGCTGTGGCGCACCTGCTGGGGTGAAAGGTCACCGTTTTGGCTGCAGGTGGGTGTGTCCGCTCAGCAGGTGCACCAATCAGTGGCACAGAGTGAGTGGGTGAAGGGGCCGCTGGGAGCAGGCAGGAGTCTGGTGCAGGCAGCGCTTAAAGGGCTCTGCTCCACACAACCCTTCGCTTACGGCCACACCACCCTGAACACGCCCGATCTCGTCCGATCTCGGAAGCTAAGCAGGGTCGGGCCTGGTTAGTACTTGGATGGGAGACCGCCTGGGAATACCAGGTGCTGTAAGTTTTCCGGCTTTTGCTGGCATCCACCAAAGAGAAGGAAAATCACTCACACACCCCCACAAACAGCTTTGGGTACTTTGGTTTCCTTGTCATGCATTTGTGTCTTTGGTTTTTATTTTTCTGACACCACCGTTCTGTGACACATACAGCCACCAGAGAGCGCACCGGCCAGGAAATCAAACACACAGCTTTGGGTTTCTTGCTTTTTCATGTCCTTCTGTGTCTTTCTTTTCTTTTCTTTTCTTTTCTTTTCTTTTTCTTTTTTTTTTTTTTTTTTTTTTCTCTGACATGACCGTCCGGGCTTCATCCAAACTCTTCAGCGAGCTGCAGGGCAGTCAGCGCCGAGGTGCAAATGCACAAGCCTGCACCCTCTAGAAACGCTGCCGTCTCGGTGACGAGCCCACGCAGGTGTGTGTGTGTGGAAGGCCGCTGTGGCGCACCTGCTGGGGTGAAAGGTCACCGTTTTGGCTGCAGGTGGGTGTGTCCGCTCAGCAGGTGCACCAATCAGTGGCACAGAGTGAGTGGGTGAAGGGGCCGCTGGGAGCAGGCAGGAGTCTGGTGCAGGCAGCGCTTAAAGGGCTCTGCTCCACACAACCCTTCGCTTACGGCCACACCACCCTGAACACGCCCGATCTCGTCCGATCTCGGAAGCTAAGCAGGGTCGGGCCTGGTTAGTACTTGGATGGGAGACCGCCTGGGAATACCAGGTGCTGTAAGTTTTCCGGCTTTTGCTGGCATCCACCAAAGAGAAGGAAAATCACTCACACACCCCCACAAACAGCTTTGGGTACTTTGGTTTCCTTGTCATGCATTTGTGTCTTTGGTTTTTATTTTTCTGACACCACCGTTCTGTGACACATACAGCCACCAGAGAGCGCACCGGCCAGGAAATCAAACACACAGCTTTGGGTTTCTTGCTTTTTCATGTCCTTCTGTGTCTTTCTTTTCTTTTCTTTTCTTTTCTTTTCTTTTTCTTTTTTTTTTTTTTTTTTTTTTCTCTGACATGACCGTCCGGGCTTCATCCAAACTCTTCAGCGAGCTGCAGGGCAGTCAGCGCCGAGGTGCAAATGCACAAGCCTGCACCCTCTAGAAACGCTGCCGTCTCGGTGACGAGCCCACGCAGGTGTGTGTGTGTGGAAGGCCGCTGTGGCGCACCTGCTGGGGTGAAAGGTCACCGTTTTGGCTGCAGGTGGGTGTGTCCGCTCAGCAGGTGCACCAATCAGTGGCACAGAGTGAGTGGGTGAAGGGGCCGCTGGGAGCAGGCAGGAGTCTGGTGCAGGCAGCGCTTAAAGGGCTCTGCTCCACACAACCCTTCGCTTACGGCCACACCACCCTGAACACGCCCGATCTCGTCCGATCTCGGAAGCTAAGCAGGGTCGGGCCTGGTTAGTACTTGGATGGGAGACCGCCTGGGAATACCAGGTGCTGTAAGTTTTCCGGCTTTTGCTGGCATCCACCAAAGAGAAGGAAAATCACTCACACACCCCCACAAACAGCTTTGGGTACTTTGGTTTCCTTGTCATGCATTTGTGTCTTTGGTTTTTATTTTTCTGACACCACCGTTCTGTGACACATACAGCCACCAGAGAGCGCACCGGCCAGGAAATCAAACACACAGCTTTGGGTTTCTTGCTTTTTCATGTCCTTCTGTGTCTTTCTTTTCTTTTCTTTTCTTTTCTTTTCTTTTTCTTTTTTTTTTTTTTTTTTTTTTCTCTGACATGACCGTCCGGGCTTCATCCAAACTCTTCAGCGAGCTGCAGGGCAGTCAGCGCCGAGGTGCAAATGCACAAGCCTGCACCCTCTAGAAACGCTGCCGTCTCGGTGACGAGCCCACGCAGGTGTGTGTGTGTGGAAGGCCGCTGTGGCGCACCTGCTGGGGTGAAAGGTCACCGTTTTGGCTGCAGGTGGGTGTGTCCGCTCAGCAGGTGCACCAATCAGTGGCACAGAGTGAGTGGGTGAAGGGGCCGCTGGGAGCAGGCAGGAGTCTGGTGCAGGCAGCGCTTAAAGGGCTCTGCTCCACACAACCCTTCGCTTACGGCCACACCACCCTGAACACGCCCGATCTCGTCCGATCTCGGAAGCTAAGCAGGGTCGGGCCTGGTTAGTACTTGGATGGGAGACCGCCTGGGAATACCAGGTGCTGTAAGTTTTCCGGCTTTTGCTGGCATCCACCAAAGAGAAGGAAAATCACTCACACACCCCCACAAACAGCTTTGGGTACTTTGGTTTCCTTGTCATGCATTTGTGTCTTTGGTTTTTATTTTTCTGACACCACCGTTCTGTGACACATACAGCCACCAGAGAGCGCACCGGCCAGGAAATCAAACACACAGCTTTGGGTTTCTTGCTTTTTCATGTCCTTCTGTGTCTTTCTTTTCTTTTCTTTTCTTTTCTTTTCTTTTTCTTTTTTTTTTTTTTTTTTTTTTCTCTGACATGACCGTCCGGGCTTCATCCAAACTCTTCAGCGAGCTGCAGGGCAGTCAGCGCCGAGGTGCAAATGCACAAGCCTGCACCCTCTAGAAACGCTGCCGTCTCGGTGACGAGCCCACGCAGGTGTGTGTGTGTGGAAGGCCGCTGTGGCGCACCTGCTGGGGTGAAAGGTCACCGTTTTGGCTGCAGGTGGGTGTGTCCGCTCAGCAGGTGCACCAATCAGTGGCACAGAGTGAGTGGGTGAAGGGGCCGCTGGGAGCAGGCAGGAGTCTGGTGCAGGCAGCGCTTAAAGGGCTCTGCTCCACACAACCCTTCGCTTACGGCCACACCACCCTGAACACGCCCGATCTCGTCCGATCTCGGAAGCTAAGCAGGGTCGGGCCTGGTTAGTACTTGGATGGGAGACCGCCTGGGAATACCAGGTGCTGTAAGTTTTCCGGCTTTTGCTGGCATCCACCAAAGAGAAGGAAAATCACTCACACACCCCCACAAACAGCTTTGGGTACTTTGGTTTCCTTGTCATGCATTTGTGTCTTTGGTTTTTATTTTTCTGACACCACCGTTCTGTGACACATACAGCCACCAGAGAGCGCACCGGCCAGGAAATCAAACACACAGCTTTGGGTTTCTTGCTTTTTCATGTCCTTCTGTGTCTTTCTTTTCTTTTCTTTTCTTTTCTTTTCTTTTTCTTTTTTTTTTTTTTTTTTTTTTCTCTGACATGACCGTCCGGGCTTCATCCAAACTCTTCAGCGAGCTGCAGGGCAGTCAGCGCCGAGGTGCAAATGCACAAGCCTGCACCCTCTAGAAACGCTGCCGTCTCGGTGACGAGCCCACGCAGGTGTGTGTGTGTGGAAGGCCGCTGTGGCGCACCTGCTGGGGTGAAAGGTCACCGTTTTGGCTGCAGGTGGGTGTGTCCGCTCAGCAGGTGCACCAATCAGTGGCACAGAGTGAGTGGGTGAAGGGGCCGCTGGGAGCAGGCAGGAGTCTGGTGCAGGCAGCGCTTAAAGGGCTCTGCTCCACACAACCCTTCGCTTACGGCCACACCACCCTGAACACGCCCGATCTCGTCCGATCTCGGAAGCTAAGCAGGGTCGGGCCTGGTTAGTACTTGGATGGGAGACCGCCTGGGAATACCAGGTGCTGTAAGTTTTCCGGCTTTTGCTGGCATCCACCAAAGAGAAGGAAAATCACTCACACACCCCCACAAACAGCTTTGGGTATTTTGGTTTCCTTGTCATGCATTTGTGTCTTTGGTTTTTATTTTTCTGACACCACCGTTCTGTGACACATACAGCCACCAGAGAGCGCACCGGCCAGGAAATCAAACACACAGCTTTGGGTTTCTTGCTTTTTCATGTCCTTCTGTGTCTTTCTTTTCTTTTCTTTTCTTTTCTTTTTCTTTTTTTTTTTTTTTTTTTTTTCTCTGACATGACCGTCCGGGCTTCATCCAAACTCTTCAGCGAGCTGCAGGGCAGTCAGCGCCGAGGTGCAAATGCACAAGCCTGCACCCTCTAGAAACGCTGCCGTCTCGGTGACGAGCCCACGCAGGTGTGTGTGTGTGGAAGGCCGCTGTGGCGCACCTGCTGGGGTGAAAGGTCACCGTTTTGGCTGCAGGTGGGTGTGTCCGCTCAGCAGGTGCACCAATCAGTGGCACAGAGTGAGTGGGTGAAGGGGCCGCTGGGAGCAGGCAGGAGTCTGGTGCAGGCAGCGCTTAAAGGGCTCTGCTCCACACAACCCTTCGCTTACGGCCACACCACCCTGAACACGCCCGATCTCGTCCGATCTCGGAAGCTAAGCAGGGTCGGGCCTGGTTAGTACTTGGATGGGAGACCGCCTGGGAATACCAGGTGCTGTAAGTTTTCCGGCTTTTGCTGGCATCCACCAAAGAGAAGGAAAATCACTCACACACCCCCACAAACAGCTTTGGGTACTTTGGTTTCCTTGTCATGCATTTGTGTCTTTGGTTTTTATTTTTCTGACACCACCGTTCTGTGACACATACAGCCACCAGAGAGCGCACCGGCCAGGAAATCAAACACACAGCTTTGGGTTTCTTGCTTTTTCATGTCCTTCTGTGTCTTTCTTTTCTTTTCTTTTCTTTTCTTTTCTTTTCTTTTTCTTTTTTTTTTTTTTTTTTTTTTCTCTGACATGACCGTCCGGGCTTCATCCAAACTCTTCAGCGAGCTGCAGGGCAGTCAGCGCCGAGGTGCAAATGCACAAGCCTGCACCCTCTAGAAACGCTGCCGTCTCGGTGACGAGCCCACGCAGGTGTGTGTGTGTGGAAGGCCGCTGTGGCGCACCTGCTGGGGTGAAAGGTCACCGTTTTGGCTGCAGGTGGGTGTGTCCGCTCAGCAGGTGCACCAATCAGTGGCACAGAGTGAGTGGGTGAAGGGGCCGCTGGGAGCAGGCAGGAGTCTGGTGCAGGCAGCGCTTAAAGGGCTCTGCTCCACACAACCCTTCGCTTACGGCCACACCACCCTGAACACGCCCGATCTCGTCCGATCTCGGAAGCTAAGCAGGGTCGGGCCTGGTTAGTACTTGGATGGGAGACCGCCTGGGAATACCAGGTGCTGTAAGTTTTCCGGCTTTTGCTGGCATCCACCAAAGAGAAGGAAAATCACTCACACACCCCCACAAACAGCTTTGGGTACTTTGGTTTCCTTGTCATGCATTTGTGTCTTTGGTTTTTATTTTTCTGACACCACCGTTCTGTGACACATACAGCCACCAGAGAGCGCACCGGCCAGGAAATCAAACACACAGCTTTGGGTTTCTTGCTTTTTCATGTCCTTCTGTGTCTTTCTTTTCTTTTCTTTTCTTTTCTTTTCTTTTTCTTTTTTTTTTTTTTTTTTTTTTCTCTGACATGACCGTCCGGGCTTCATCCAAACTCTTCAGCGAGCTGCAGGGCAGTCAGCGCCGAGGTGCAAATGCACAAGCCTGCACCCTCTAGAAACGCTGCCGTCTCGGTGACGAGCCCACGCAGGTGTGTGTGTGTGGAAGGCCGCTGTGGCGCACCTGCTGGGGTGAAAGGTCACCGTTTTGGCTGCAGGTGGGTGTGTCCGCTCAGCAGGTGCACCAATCAGTGGCACAGAGTGAGTGGGTGAAGGGGCCGCTGGGAGCAGGCAGGAGTCTGGTGCAGGCAGCGCTTAAAGGGCTCTGCTCCACACAACCCTTCGCTTACGGCCACACCACCCTGAACACGCCCGATCTCGTCCGATCTCGGAAGCTAAGCAGGGTCGGGCCTGGTTAGTACTTGGATGGGAGACCGCCTGGGAATACCAGGTGCTGTAAGTTTTCCGGCTTTTGCTGGCATCCACCAAAGAGAAGGAAAATCACTCACACACCCCCACAAACAGCTTTGGGTACTTTGGTTTCCTTGTCATGCATTTGTGTCTTTGGTTTTTATTTTTCTGACACCACCGTTCTGTGACACATACAGCCACCAGAGAGCGCACCGGCCAGGAAATCAAACACACAGCTTTGGGTTTCTTGCTTTTTCATGTCCTTCTGTGTCTTTCTTTTCTTTTCTTTTCTTTTCTTTTCTTTTTCTTTTTTTTTTTTTTTTTTTTTTCTCTGACATGACCGTCCGGGCTTCATCCAAACTCTTCAGCGAGCTGCAGGGCAGTCAGCGCCGAGGTGCAAATGCACAAGCCTGCACCCTCTAGAAACGCTGCCGTCTCGGTGACGAGCCCACGCAGGTGTGTGTGTGTGGAAGGCCGCTGTGGCGCACCTGCTGGGGTGAAAGGTCACCGTTTTGGCTGCAGGTGGGTGTGTCCGCTCAGCAGGTGCACCAATCAGTGGCACAGAGTGAGTGGGTGAAGGGGCCGCTGGGAGCAGGCAGGAGTCTGGTGCAGGCAGCGCTTAAAGGGCTCTGCTCCACACAACCCTTCGCTTACGGCCACACCACCCTGAACACGCCCGATCTCGTCCGATCTCGGAAGCTAAGCAGGGTCGGGCCTGGTTAGTACTTGGATGGGAGACCGCCTGGGAATACCAGGTGCTGTAAGTTTTCCGGCTTTTGCTGGCATCCACCAAAGAGAAGGAAAATCACTCACACACCCCCACAAACAGCTTTGGGTATTTTGGTTTCCTTGTCATGCATTTGTGTCTTTGGTTTTTATTTTTCTGACACCACCGTTCTGTGACACATACAGCCACCAGAGAGCGCACCGGCCAGGAAATCAAACACACAGCTTTGGGTTTCTTGCTTTTTCATGTCCTTCTGTGTCTTTCTTTTCTTTTCTTTTCTTTTCTTTTTCTTTTTTTTTTTTTTTTTTTTTTCTCTGACATGACCGTCCGGGCTTCATCCAAACTCTTCAGCGAGCTGCAGGGCAGTCAGCGCCGAGGTGCAAATGCACAAGCCTGCACCCTCTAGAAACGCTGCCGTCTCGGTGACGAGCCCACGCAGGTGTGTGTGTGTGGAAGGCCGCTGTGGCGCACCTGCTGGGGTGAAAGGTCACCGTTTTGGCTGCAGGTGGGTGTGTCCGCTCAGCAGGTGCACCAATCAGTGGCACAGAGTGAGTGGGTGAAGGGGCCGCTGGGAGCAGGCAGGAGTCTGGTGCAGGCAGCGCTTAAAGGGCTCTGCTCCACACAACCCTTCGCTTACGGCCACACCACCCTGAACACGCCCGATCTCGTCCGATCTCGGAAGCTAAGCAGGGTCGGGCCTGGTTAGTACTTGGATGGGAGACCGCCTGGGAATACCAGGTGCTGTAAGTTTTCCGGCTTTTGCTGGCATCCACCAAAGAGAAGGAAAATCACTCACACACCCCCACAAACAGCTTTGGGTACTTTGGTTTCCTTGTCATGCATTTGTGTCTTTGGTTTTTATTTTTCTGACACCACCGTTCTGTGACACATACAGCCACCAGAGAGCGCACCGGCCAGGAAATCAAACACACAGCTTTGGGTTTCTTGCTTTTTCATGTCCTTCTGTGTCTTTCTTTTCTTTTCTTTTCTTTTCTTTTCTTTTTCTTTTTTTTTTTTTTTTTTTTTTCTCTGACATGACCGTCCGGGCTTCATCCAAACTCTTCAGCGAGCTGCAGGGCAGTCAGCGCCGAGGTGCAAATGCACAAGCCTGCACCCTCTAGAAACGCTGCCGTCTCGGTGACGAGCCCACGCAGGTGTGTGTGTGTGGAAGGCCGCTGTGGCGCACCTGCTGGGGTGAAAGGTCACCGTTTTGGCTGCAGGTGGGTGTGTCCGCTCAGCAGGTGCACCAATCAGTGGCACAGAGTGAGTGGGTGAAGGGGCCGCTGGGAGCAGGCAGGAGTCTGGTGCAGGCAGCGCTTAAAGGGCTCTGCTCCACACAACCCTTCGCTTACGGCCACACCACCCTGAACACGCCCGATCTCGTCCGATCTCGGAAGCTAAGCAGGGTCGGGCCTGGTTAGTACTTGGATGGGAGACCGCCTGGGAATACCAGGTGCTGTAAGTTTTCCGGCTTTTGCTGGCATCCACCAAAGAGAAGGAAAATCACTCACACACCCCCACAAACAGCTTTGGGTACTTTGGTTTCCTTGTCATGCATTTGTGTCTTTGGTTTTTATTTTTCTGACACCACCGTTCTGTGACACATACAGCCACCAGAGAGCGCACCGGCCAGGAAATCAAACACACAGCTTTGGGTTTCTTGCTTTTTCATGTCCTTCTGTGTCTTTCTTTTCTTTTCTTTTCTTTTCTTTTCTTTTTCTTTTTTTTTTTTTTTTTTTTTTCTCTGACATGACCGTCCGGGCTTCATCCAAACTCTTCAGCGAGCTGCAGGGCAGTCAGCGCCGAGGTGCAAATGCACAAGCCTGCACCCTCTAGAAACGCTGCCGTCTCGGTGACGAGCCCACGCAGGTGTGTGTGTGTGGAAGGCCGCTGTGGCGCACCTGCTGGGGTGAAAGGTCACCGTTTTGGCTGCAGGTGGGTGTGTCCGCTCAGCAGGTGCACCAATCAGTGGCACAGAGTGAGTGGGTGAAGGGGCCGCTGGGAGCAGGCAGGAGTCTGGTGCAGGCAGCGCTTAAAGGGCTCTGCTCCACACAACCCTTCGCTTACGGCCACACCACCCTGAACACGCCCGATCTCGTCCGATCTCGGAAGCTAAGCAGGGTCGGGCCTGGTTAGTACTTGGATGGGAGACCGCCTGGGAATACCAGGTGCTGTAAGTTTTCCGGCTTTTGCTGGCATCCACCAAAGAGAAGGAAAATCACTCACACACCCCCACAAACAGCTTTGGGTACTTTGGTTTCCTTGTCATGCATTTGTGTCTTTGGTTTTTATTTTTCTGACACCACCGTTCTGTGACACATACAGCCACCAGAGAGCGCACCGGCCAGGAAATCAAACACACAGCTTTGGGTTTCTTGCTTTTTCATGTCCTTCTGTGTCTTTCTTTTCTTTTCTTTTCTTTTCTTTTCTTTTCTTTCTTTTTCTTTTTTTTTTTTTTTTTTTTTTCTCTGACATGACCGTCCGGGCTTCATCCAAACTCTTCAGCGAGCTGCAGGGCAGTCAGCGCCGAGGTGCAAATGCACAAGCCTGCACCCTCTAGAAACGCTGCCGTCTCGGTGACGAGCCCACGCAGGTGTGTGTGTGTGGAAGGCCGCTGTGGCGCACCTGCTGGGGTGAAAGGTCACCGTTTTGGCTGCAGGTGGGTGTGTCCGCTCAGCAGGTGCACCAATCAGTGGCACAGAGTGAGTGGGTGAAGGGGCCGCTGGGAGCAGGCAGGAGTCTGGTGCAGGCAGCGCTTAAAGGGCTCTGCTCCACACAACCCTTCGCTTACGGCCACACCACCCTGAACACGCCCGATCTCGTCCGATCTCGGAAGCTAAGCAGGGTCGGGCCTGGTTAGTACTTGGATGGGAGACCGCCTGGGAATACCAGGTGCTGTAAGTTTTCCGGCTTTTGCTGGCATCCACCAAAGAGAAGGAAAATCACTCACACACCCCCACAAACAGCTTTGGGTACTTTGGTTTCCTTGTCATGCATTTGTGTCTTTGGTTTTTATTTTTCTGACACCACCGTTCTGTGACACATACAGCCACCAGAGAGCGCACCGGCCAGGAAATCAAACACACAGCTTTGGGTTTCTTGCTTTTTCATGTCCTTCTGTGTCTTTCTTTTCTTTTCTTTTCTTTTCTTTTCTTTTTCTTTTTTTTTTTTTTTTTTTTTTCTCTGACATGACCGTCCGGGCTTCATCCAAACTCTTCAGCGAGCTGCAGGGCAGTCAGCGCCGAGGTGCAAATGCACAAGCCTGCACCCTCTAGAAACGCTGCCGTCTCGGTGACGAGCCCACGCAGGTGTGTGTGTGTGGAAGGCCGCTGTGGCGCACCTGCTGGGGTGAAAGGTCACCGTTTTGGCTGCAGGTGGGTGTGTCCGCTCAGCAGGTGCACCAATCAGTGGCACAGAGTGAGTGGGTGAAGGGGCCGCTGGGAGCAGGCAGGAGTCTGGTGCAGGCAGCGCTTAAAGGGCTCTGCTCCACACAACCCTTCGCTTACGGCCACACCACCCTGAACACGCCCGATCTCGTCCGATCTCGGAAGCTAAGCAGGGTCGGGCCTGGTTAGTACTTGGATGGGAGACCGCCTGGGAATACCAGGTGCTGTAAGTTTTCCGGCTTTTGCTGGCATCCACCAAAGAGAAGGAAAATCACTCACACACCCCCACAAACAGCTTTGGGTACTTTGGTTTCCTTGTCATGCATTTGTGTCTTTGGTTTTTATTTTTCTGACACCACCGTTCTGTGACACATACAGCCACCAGAGAGCGCACCGGCCAGGAAATCAAACACACAGCTTTGGGTTTCTTGCTTTTTCATGTCCTTCTGTGTCTTTCTTTTCTTTTCTTTTCTTTTCTTTTCTTTTCTTTTCTTTTCTTTTTCTTTTTTTTTTTTTTTTTTTTTTCTCTGACATGACCGTCCGGGCTTCATCCAAACTCTTCAGCGAGCTGCAGGGCAGTCAGCGCCGAGGTGCAAATGCACAAGCCTGCACCCTCTAGAAACGCTGCCGTCTCGGTGACGAGCCCACGCAGGTGTGTGTGTGTGGAAGGCCGCTGTGGCGCACCTGCTGGGGTGAAAGGTCACCGTTTTGGCTGCAGGTGGGTGTGTCCGCTCAGCAGGTGCACCAATCAGTGGCACAGAGTGAGTGGGTGAAGGGGCCGCTGGGAGCAGGCAGGAGTCTGGTGCAGGCAGCGCTTAAAGGGCTCTGCTCCACACAACCCTTCGCTTACGGCCATACCACCCTGAACACGCCCGATCTCGTCCGATCTCGGAAGCTAAGCAGGGTCGGGCCTGGTTAGTACTTGGATGGGAGACCGCCTGGGAATACCAGGTGCTGTAAGTTTTCCGGCTTTTGCTGGCATCCACCAAAGAGAAGGAAAATCACTCACACACCCCCACAAACAGCTTTGGGTACTTTGGTTTCCTTGTCATGCATTTGTGTCTTTGGTTTTTATTTTTCTGACACCACCGTTCTGTGACACATACAGCCACCAGAGAGCGCACCGGCCAGGAAATCAAACACACAGCTTTGGGTTTCTTGCTTTTTCATGTCCTTCTGTGTCTTTCTTTTCTTTTCTTTTCTTTCTTTTTCTTTTTTTTTTTTTTTTTTTTTTCTCTGACATGACCGTCCGGGCTTCATCCAAACTCTTCAGCGAGCTGCAGGGCAGTCAGCGCCGAGGTGCAAATGCACAAGCCTGCACCCTCTAGAAACGCTGCCGTCTCGGTGACGCGCCCACGCAGGTGTGTGTGTGTGGAAGGCCGCTGTGGCGCACCTGCTGGGGTGAAAGGTCACCGTTTTGGCTGCAGGTGGGTGTGTCCGCTCAGCAGGTGCACCAATCAGTGGCACAGAGTGAGTGGGTGAAGGGGCCGCTGGGAGCAGGCAGGAGTCTGGTGCAGGCAGCGCTTAAAGGGCTCTGCTCCACACAACCCTTCGCTTACGGCCACACCACCCTGAACACGCCCGATCTCGTCCGATCTCGGAAGCTAAGCAGGGTCGGGCCTGGTTAGTACTTGGATGGGAGACCGCCTGGGAATACCAGGTGCTGTAAGTTTTCCGGCTTTTGCTGGCATCCACCAAAGAGAAGGAAAATCACTCACACACCCCCACAAACAGCTTTGGGTACTTTGGTTTCCTTGTCATGCATTTGTGTCTTTGGTTTTTATTTTTCTGACACCACCGTTCTGTGACACATACAGCCACCAGAGAGCGCACCGGCCAGGAAATCAAACACACAGCTTTGGGTTTCTTGCTTTTTCATGTCCTTCTGTGTCTTTCTTTTCTTTTCTTTTCTTTTCTTTTCTTTTTCTTTTTTTTTTTTTTTTTTTTTTCTCTGACATGACCGTCCGGGCTTCATCCAAACTCTTCAGCGAGCTGCAGGGCAGTCAGCGCCGAGGTGCAAATGCACAAGCCTGCACCCTCTAGAAACGCTGCCGTCTCGGTGACGAGCCCACGCAGGTGTGTGTGTGTGGAAGGCCGCTGTGGCGCACCTGCTGGGGTGAAAGGTCACCGTTTTGGCTGCAGGTGGGTGTGTCCGCTCAGCAGGTGCACCAATCAGTGGCACAGAGTGAGTGGGTGAAGGGGCCGCTGGGAGCAGGCAGGAGTCTGGTGCAGGCAGCGCTTAAAGGGCTCTGCTCCACACAACCCTTCGCTTACGGCCATACCACCCTGAACACGCCCGATCTCGTCCGATCTCGGAAGCTAAGCAGGGTCGGGCCTGGTTAGTACTTGGATGGGAGACCGCCTGGGAATACCAGGTGCTGTAAGTTTTCCGGCTTTTGCTGGCATCCACCAAAGAGAAGGAAAATCACTCACACACCCCCACAAACAGCTTTGGGTACTTTGGTTTCCTTGTCATGCATTTGTGTCTTTGGTTTTTATTTTTCTGACACCACCGTTCTGTGACACATACAGCCACCAGAGAGCGCACCGGCCAGGAAATCAAACACACAGCTTTGGGTTTCTTGCTTTTTCATGTCCTTCTGTGTCTTTCTTTTCTTTTCTTTTCTTTTCTTTTTCTTTTTTTTTTTTTTTTTTTTTTCTCTGACATGACCGTCCGGGCTTCATCCAAACTCTTCAGCGAGCTGCAGGGCAGTCAGCGCCGAGGTGCAAATGCACAAGCCTGCACCCTCTAGAAACGCTGCCGTCTCGGTGACGAGCCCACGCAGGTGTGTGTGTGTGGAAGGCCGCTGTGGCGCACCTGCTGGGGTGAAAGGTCACCGTTTTGGCTGCAGGTGGGTGTGTCCGCTCAGCAGGTGCACCAATCAGTGGCACAGAGTGAGTGGGTGAAGGGGCCGCTGGGAGCAGGCAGGAGTCTGGTGCAGGCAGCGCTTAAAGGGCTCTGCTCCACACAACCCTTCGCTTACGGCCACACCACCCTGAACACGCCCGATCTCGTCCGATCTCGGAAGCTAAGCAGGGTCGGGCCTGGTTAGTACTTGGATGGGAGACCGCCTGGGAATACCAGGTGCTGTAAGTTTTCCGGCTTTTGCTGGCATCCACCAAAGAGAAGGAAAATCACTCACACACCCCCACAAACAGCTTTGGGTACTTTGGTTTCCTTGTCATGCATTTGTGTCTTTGGTTTTTATTTTTCTGACACCACCGTTCTGTGACACATACAGCCACCAGAGAGCGCACCGGCCAGGAAATCAAACACACAGCTTTGGGTTTCTTGCTTTTTCATGTCCTTCTGTGTCTTTCTTTTCTTTTCTTTTCTTTTCTTTTCTTTTCTTTTTCTTTTTTTTTTTTTTTTTTTTTTCTCTGACATGACCGTCCGGGCTTCATCCAAACTCTTCAGCGAGCTGCAGGGCAGTCAGCGCCGAGGTGCAAATGCACAAGCCTGCACCCTCTAGAAACGCTGCCGTCTCGGTGACGAGCCCACGCAGGTGTGTGTGTGTGGAAGGCCGCTGTGGCGCACCTGCTGGGGTGAAAGGTCACCGTTTTGGCTGCAGGTGGGTGTGTCCGCTCAGCAGGTGCACCAATCAGTGGCACAGAGTGAGTGGGTGAAGGGGCCGCTGGGAGCAGGCAGGAGTCTGGTGCAGGCAGCGCTTAAAGGGCTCTGCTCCACACAACCCTTCGCTTACGGCCATACCACCCTGAACACGCCCGATCTCGTCCGATCTCGGAAGCTAAGCAGGGTCGGGCCTGGTTAGTACTTGGATGGGAGACCGCCTGGGAATACCAGGTGCTGTAAGTTTTCCGGCTTTTGCTGGCATCCACCAAAGAGAAGGAAAATCACTCACACACCCCCACAAACAGCTTTGGGTACTTTGGTTTCCTTGTCATGCATTTGTGTCTTTGGTTTTTATTTTTCTGACACCACCGTTCTGTGACACATACAGCCACCAGAGAGCGCACCGGCCAGGAAATCAAACACACAGCTTTGGGTTTCTTGCTTTTTCATGTCCTTCTGTGTCTTTCTTTTCTTTTCTTTTCTTTTCTTTTTCTTTTTTTTTTTTTTTTTTTTTTCTCTGACATGACCGTCCGGGCTTCATCCAAACTCTTCAGCGAGCTGCAGGGCAGTCAGCGCCGAGGTGCAAATGCACAAGCCTGCACCCTCTAGAAACGCTGCCGTCTCGGTGACGAGCCCACGCAGGTGTGTGTGTGTGGAAGGCCGCTGTGGCGCACCTGCTGGGGTGAAAGGTCACCGTTTTGGCTGCAGGTGGGTGTGTCCGCTCAGCAGGTGCACCAATCAGTGGCACAGAGTGAGTGGGTGAAGGGGCCGCTGGGAGCAGGCAGGAGTCTGGTGCAGGCAGCGCTTAAAGGGCTCTGCTCCACACAACCCTTCGCTTACGGCCACACCACCCTGAACACGCCCGATCTCGTCCGATCTCGGAAGCTAAGCAGGGTCGGGCCTGGTTAGTACTTGGATGGGAGACCGCCTGGGAATACCAGGTGCTGTAAGTTTTCCGGCTTTTGCTGGCATCCACCAAAGAGAAGGAAAATCACTCACACACCCCCACAAACAGCTTTGGGTACTTTGGTTTCCTTGTCATGCATTTGTGTCTTTGGTTTTTATTTTTCTGACACCACCGTTCTGTGACACATACAGCCACCAGAGAGCGCACCGGCCAGGAAATCAAACACACAGCTTTGGGTTTCTTGCTTTTTCATGTCCTTCTGTGTCTTTCTTTTCTTTTCTTTTCTTTTCTTTTCTTTTCTTTTCTTTTCTTTTCTTTTTCTTTTTTTTTTTTTTTTTTTTTTCTCTGACATGACCGTCCGGGCTTCATCCAAACTCTTCAGCGAGCTGCAGGGCAGTCAGCGCCGAGGTGCAAATGCACAAGCCTGCACCCTCTAGAAACGCTGCCGTCTCGGTGACGAGCCCACGCAGGTGTGTGTGTGTGGAAGGCCGCTGTGGCGCACCTGCTGGGGTGAAAGGTCACCGTTTTGGCTGCAGGTGGGTGTGTCCGCTCAGCAGGTGCACCAATCAGTGGCACAGAGTGAGTGGGTGAAGGGGCCGCTGGGAGCAGGCAGGAGTCTGGTGCAGGCAGCGCTTAAAGGGCTCTGCTCCACACAACCCTTCGCTTACGGCCATACCACCCTGAACACGCCCGATCTCGTCCGATCTCGGAAGCTAAGCAGGGTCGGGCCTGGTTAGTACTTGGATGGGAGACCGCCTGGGAATACCAGGTGCTGTAAGTTTTCCGGCTTTTGCTGGCATCCACCAAAGAGAAGGAAAATCACTCACACACCCCCACAAACAGCTTTGGGTACTTTGGTTTCCTTGTCATGCATTTGTGTCTTTGGTTTTTATTTTTCTGACACCACCGTTCTGTGACACATACAGCCACCAGAGAGCGCACCGGCCAGGAAATCAAACACACAGCTTTGGGTTTCTTGCTTTTTCATGTCCTTCTGTGTCTTTCTTTTCTTTTCTTTTCTTTTCTTTTTCTTTTTTTTTTTTTTTTTTTTTTCTCTGACATGACCGTCCGGGCTTCATCCAAACTCTTCAGCGAGCTGCAGGGCAGTCAGCGCCGAGGTGCAAATGCACAAGCCTGCACCCTCTAGAAACGCTGCCGTCTCGGTGACGCGCCCACGCAGGTGTGTGTGTGTGGAAGGCCGCTGTGGCGCACCTGCTGGGGTGAAAGGTCACCGTTTTGGCTGCAGGTGGGTGTGTCCGCTCAGCAGGTGCACCAATCAGTGGCACAGAGTGAGTGGGTGAAGGGGCCGCTGGGAGCAGGCAGGAGTCTGGTGCAGGCAGCGCTTAAAGGGCTCTGCTCCACACAACCCTTCGCTTACGGCCACACCACCCTGAACACGCCCGATCTCGTCCGATCTCGGAAGCTAAGCAGGGTCGGGCCTGGTTAGTACTTGGATGGGAGACCGCCTGGGAATACCAGGTGCTGTAAGTTTTCCGGCTTTTGCTGGCATCCACCAAAGAGAAGGAAAATCACTCACACACCCCCACAAACAGCTTTGGGTACTTTGGTTTCCTTGTCATGCATTTGTGTCTTTGGTTTTTATTTTTCTGACACCACCGTTCTGTGACACATACAGCCACCAGAGAGCGCACCGGCCAGGAAATCAAACACACAGCTTTGGGTTTCTTGCTTTTTCATGTCCTTCTGTGTCTTTCTTTTCTTTTCTTTTCTTTTCTTTTCTTTTCTTTTCTTTTCTTTTCTTTTCTTTTCTTTTTCTTTTTTTTTTTTTTTTTTTTTTCTCTGACATGACCGTCCGGGCTTCATCCAAACTCTTCAGCGAGCTGCAGGGCAGTCAGCGCCGAGGTGCAAATGCACAAGCCTGCACCCTCTAGAAACGCTGCCGTCTCGGTGACGAGCCCACGCAGGTGTGTGTGTGTGGAAGGCCGCTGTGGCGCACCTGCTGGGGTGAAAGGTCACCGTTTTGGCTGCAGGTGGGTGTGTCCGCTCAGCAGGTGCACCAATCAGTGGCACAGAGTGAGTGGGTGAAGGGGCCGCTGGGAGCAGGCAGGAGTCTGGTGCAGGCAGCGCTTAAAGGGCTCTGCTCCACACAACCCTTCGCTTACGGCCATACCACCCTGAACACGCCCGATCTCGTCCGATCTCGGAAGCTAAGCAGGGTCGGGCCTGGTTAGTACTTGGATGGGAGACCGCCTGGGAATACCAGGTGCTGTAAGTTTTCCGGCTTTTGCTGGCATCCACCAAAGAGAAGGAAAATCACTCACACACCCCCACAAACAGCTTTGGGTACTTTGGTTTCCTTGTCATGCATTTGTGTCTTTGGTTTTTATTTTTCTGACACCACCGTTCTGTGACACATACAGCCACCAGAGAGCGCACCGGCCAGGAAATCAAACACACAGCTTTGGGTTTCTTGCTTTTTCATGTCCTTCTGTGTCTTTCTTTTCTTTTCTTTTCTTTCTTTTTCTTTTTTTTTTTTTTTTTTTTTTCTCTGACATGACCGTCCGGGCTTCATCCAAACTCTTCAGCGAGCTGCAGGGCAGTCAGCGCCGAGGTGCAAATGCACAAGCCTGCACCCTCTAGAAACGCTGCCGTCTCGGTGACGCGCCCACGCAGGTGTGTGTGTGTGGAAGGCCGCTGTGGCGCACCTGCTGGGGTGAAAGGTCACCGTTTTGGCTGCAGGTGGGTGTGTCCGCTCAGCAGGTGCACCAATCAGTGGCACAGAGTGAGTGGGTGAAGGGGCCGCTGGGAGCAGGCAGGAGTCTGGTGCAGGCAGCGCTTAAAGGGCTCTGCTCCACACAACCCTTCGCTTACGGCCACACCACCCTGAACACGCCCGATCTCGTCCGATCTCGGAAGCTAAGCAGGGTCGGGCCTGGTTAGTACTTGGATGGGAGACCGCCTGGGAATACCAGGTGCTGTAAGTTTTCCGGCTTTTGCTGGCATCCACCAAAGAGAAGGAAAATCACTCACACACCCCCACAAACAGCTTTGGGTACTTTGGTTTCCTTGTCATGCATTTGTGTCTTTGGTTTTTATTTTTCTGACACCACCGTTCTGTGACACATACAGCCACCAGAGAGCGCACCGGCCAGGAAATCAAACACACAGCTTTGGGTTTCTTGCTTTTTCATGTCCTTCTGTGTCTTTCTTTTCTTTTCTTTTCTTTCTTTTTCTTTTTTTTTTTTTTTTTTTTTTCTCTGACATGACCGTCCGGGCTTCATCCAAACTCTTCAGCGAGCTGCAGGGCAGTCAGCGCCGAGGTGCAAATGCACAAGCCTGCACCCTCTAGAAACGCTGCCGTCTCGGTGACGAGCCCACGCAGGTGTGTGTGTGTGGAAGGCCGCTGTGGCGCACCTGCTGGGGTGAAAGGTCACCGTTTTGGCTGCAGGTGGGTGTGTCCGCTCAGCAGGTGCACCAATCAGTGGCACAGAGTGAGTGGGTGAAGGGGCCGCTGGGAGCAGGCAGGAGTCTGGTGCAGGCAGCGCTTAAAGGGCTCTGCTCCACACAACCCTTCGCTTACGGCCATACCACCCTGAACACGCCCGATCTCGTCCGATCTCGGAAGCTAAGCAGGGTCGGGCCTGGTTAGTACTTGGATGGGAGACCGCCTGGGAATACCAGGTGCTGTAAGTTTTCCGGCTTTTGCTGGCATCCACCAAAGAGAAGGAAAATCACTCACACACCCCCACAAACAGCTTTGGGTACTTTGGTTTCCTTGTCATGCATTTGTGTCTTTGGTTTTTATTTTTCTGACACCACCGTTCTGTGACACATACAGCCACCAGAGAGCGCACCGGCCAGGAAATCAAACACACAGCTTTGGGTTTCTTGCTTTTTCATGTCCTTCTGTGTCTTTCTTTTCTTTTCTTTTCTTTCTTTTTCTTTTTTTTTTTTTTTTTTTTTTCTCTGACATGACCGTCCGGGCTTCATCCAAACTCTTCAGCGAGCTGCAGGGCAGTCAGCGCCGAGGTGCAAATGCACAAGCCTGCACCCTCTAGAAACGCTGCCGTCTCGGTGACGCGCCCACGCAGGTGTGTGTGTGTGGAAGGCCGCTGTGGCGCACCTGCTGGGGTGAAAGGTCACCGTTTTGGCTGCAGGTGGGTGTGTCCGCTCAGCAGGTGCACCAATCAGTGGCACAGAGTGAGTGGGTGAAGGGGCCGCTGGGAGCAGGCAGGAGTCTGGTGCAGGCAGCGCTTAAAGGGCTCTGCTCCACACAACCCTTCGCTTACGGCCACACCACCCTGAACACGCCCGATCTCGTCCGATCTCGGAAGCTAAGCAGGGTCGGGCCTGGTTAGTACTTGGATGGGAGACCGCCTGGGAATACCAGGTGCTGTAAGTTTTCCGGCTTTTGCTGGCATCCACCAAAGAGAAGGAAAATCACTCACACACCCCCACAAACAGCTTTGGGTACTTTGGTTTCCTTGTCATGCATTTGTGTCTTTGGTTTTTATTTTTCTGACACCACCGTTCTGTGACACATACAGCCACCAGAGAGCGCACCGGCCAGGAAATCAAACACACAGCTTTGGGTTTCTTGCTTTTTCATGTCCTTCTGTGTCTTTCTTTTCTTTTCTTTTCTTTTCTTTTCTTTTTCTTTTTTTTTTTTTTTTTTTTTTCTCTGACATGACCGTCCGGGCTTCATCCAAACTCTTCAGCGAGCTGCAGGGCAGTCAGCGCCGAGGTGCAAATGCACAAGCCTGCACCCTCTAGAAACGCTGCCGTCTCGGTGACGAGCCCACGCAGGTGTGTGTGTGTGGAAGGCCGCTGTGGCGCACCTGCTGGGGTGAAAGGTCACCGTTTTGGCTGCAGGTGGGTGTGTCCGCTCAGCAGGTGCACCAATCAGTGGCACAGAGTGAGTGGGTGAAGGGGCCGCTGGGAGCAGGCAGGAGTCTGGTGCAGGCAGCGCTTAAAGGGCTCTGCTCCACACAACCCTTCGCTTACGGCCATACCACCCTGAACACGCCCGATCTCGTCCGATCTCGGAAGCTAAGCAGGGTCGGGCCTGGTTAGTACTTGGATGGGAGACCGCCTGGGAATACCAGGTGCTGTAAGTTTTCCGGCTTTTGCTGGCATCCACCAAAGAGAAGGAAAATCACTCACACACCCCCACAAACAGCTTTGGGTACTTTGGTTTCCTTGTCATGCATTTGTGTCTTTGGTTTTTATTTTTCTGACACCACCGTTCTGTGACACATACAGCCACCAGAGAGCGCACCGGCCAGGAAATCAAACACACAGCTTTGGGTTTCTTGCTTTTTCATGTCCTTCTGTGTCTTTCTTTTCTTTTCTTTTCTTTTCTTTTTCTTTTTTTTTTTTTTTTTTTTTTCTCTGACATGACCGTCCGGGCTTCATCCAAACTCTTCAGCGAGCTGCAGGGCAGTCAGCGCCGAGGTGCAAATGCACAAGCCTGCACCCTCTAGAAACGCTGCCGTCTCGGTGACGAGCCCACGCAGGTGTGTGTGTGTGGAAGGCCGCTGTGGCGCACCTGCTGGGGTGAAAGGTCACCGTTTTGGCTGCAGGTGGGTGTGTCCGCTCAGCAGGTGCACCAATCAGTGGCACAGAGTGAGTGGGTGAAGGGGCCGCTGGGAGCAGGCAGGAGTCTGGTGCAGGCAGCGCTTAAAGGGCTCTGCTCCACACAACCCTTCGCTTACGGCCACACCACCCTGAACACGCCCGATCTCGTCCGATCTCGGAAGCTAAGCAGGGTCGGGCCTGGTTAGTACTTGGATGGGAGACCGCCTGGGAATACCAGGTGCTGTAAGTTTTCCGGCTTTTGCTGGCATCCACCAAAGAGAAGGAAAATCACTCACACACCCCCACAAACAGCTTTGGGTACTTTGGTTTCCTTGTCATGCATTTGTGTCTTTGGTTTTTATTTTTCTGACACCACCGTTCTGTGACACATACAGCCACCAGAGAGCGCACCGGCCAGGAAATCAAACACACAGCTTTGGGTTTCTTGCTTTTTCATGTCCTTCTGTGTCTTTCTTTTCTTTTCTTTTCTTTTCTTTTCTTTTCTTTTTCTTTTTTTTTTTTTTTTTTTTTTCTCTGACATGACCGTCCGGGCTTCATCCAAACTCTTCAGCGAGCTGCAGGGCAGTCAGCGCCGAGGTGCAAATGCACAAGCCTGCACCCTCTAGAAACGCTGCCGTCTCGGTGACGAGCCCACGCAGGTGTGTGTGTGTGGAAGGCCGCTGTGGCGCACCTGCTGGGGTGAAAGGTCACCGTTTTGGCTGCAGGTGGGTGTGTCCGCTCAGCAGGTGCACCAATCAGTGGCACAGAGTGAGTGGGTGAAGGGGCCGCTGGGAGCAGGCAGGAGTCTGGTGCAGGCAGCGCTTAAAGGGCTCTGCTCCACACAACCCTTCGCTTACGGCCATACCACCCTGAACACGCCCGATCTCGTCCGATCTCGGAAGCTAAGCAGGGTCGGGCCTGGTTAGTACTTGGATGGGAGACCGCCTGGGAATACCAGGTGCTGTAAGTTTTCCGGCTTTTGCTGGCATCCACCAAAGAGAAGGAAAATCACTCACACACCCCCACAAACAGCTTTGGGTACTTTGGTTTCCTTGTCATGCATTTGTGTCTTTGGTTTTTATTTTTCTGACACCACCGTTCTGTGACACATACAGCCACCAGAGAGCGCACCGGCCAGGAAATCAAACACACAGCTTTGGGTTTCTTGCTTTTTCATGTCCTTCTGTGTCTTTCTTTTCTTTTCTTTTCTTTTCTTTTTCTTTTTTTTTTTTTTTTTTTTTTCTCTGACATGACCGTCCGGGCTTCATCCAAACTCTTCAGCGAGCTGCAGGGCAGTCAGCGCCGAGGTGCAAATGCACAAGCCTGCACCCTCTAGAAACGCTGCCGTCTCGGTGACGAGCCCACGCAGGTGTGTGTGTGTGGAAGGCCGCTGTGGCGCACCTGCTGGGGTGAAAGGTCACCGTTTTGGCTGCAGGTGGGTGTGTCCGCTCAGCAGGTGCACCAATCAGTGGCACAGAGTGAGTGGGTGAAGGGGCCGCTGGGAGCAGGCAGGAGTCTGGTGCAGGCAGCGCTTAAAGGGCTCTGCTCCACACAACCCTTCGCTTACGGCCACACCACCCTGAACACGCCCGATCTCGTCCGATCTCGGAAGCTAAGCAGGGTCGGGCCTGGTTAGTACTTGGATGGGAGACCGCCTGGGAATACCAGGTGCTGTAAGTTTTCCGGCTTTTGCTGGCATCCACCAAAGAGAAGGAAAATCACTCACACACCCCCACAAACAGCTTTGGGTACTTTGGTTTCCTTGTCATGCATTTGTGTCTTTGGTTTTTATTTTTCTGACACCACCGTTCTGTGACACATACAGCCACCAGAGAGCGCACCGGCCAGGAAATCAAACACACAGCTTTGGGTTTCTTGCTTTTTCATGTCCTTCTGTGTCTTTCTTTTCTTTTCTTTTCTTTTCTTTTCTTTTCTTTTCTTTTCTTTTCTTTTTCTTTTTTTTTTTTTTTTTTTTTTCTCTGACATGACCGTCCGGGCTTCATCCAAACTCTTCAGCGAGCTGCAGGGCAGTCAGCGCCGAGGTGCAAATGCACAAGCCTGCACCCTCTAGAAACGCTGCCGTCTCGGTGACGAGCCCACGCAGGTGTGTGTGTGTGGAAGGCCGCTGTGGCGCACCTGCTGGGGTGAAAGGTCACCGTTTTGGCTGCAGGTGGGTGTGTCCGCTCAGCAGGTGCACCAATCAGTGGCACAGAGTGAGTGGGTGAAGGGGCCGCTGGGAGCAGGCAGGAGTCTGGTGCAGGCAGCGCTTAAAGGGCTCTGCTCCACACAACCCTTCGCTTACGGCCATACCACCCTGAACACGCCCGATCTCGTCCGATCTCGGAAGCTAAGCAGGGTCGGGCCTGGTTAGTACTTGGATGGGAGACCGCCTGGGAATACCAGGTGCTGTAAGTTTTCCGGCTTTTGCTGGCATCCACCAAAGAGAAGGAAAATCACTCACACACCCCCACAAACAGCTTTGGGTACTTTGGTTTCCTTGTCATGCATTTGTGTCTTTGGTTTTTATTTTTCTGACACCACCGTTCTGTGACACATACAGCCACCAGAGAGCGCACCGGCCAGGAAATCAAACACACAGCTTTGGGTTTCTTGCTTTTTCATGTCCTTCTGTGTCTTTCTTTTCTTTTCTTTTCTTTTCTTTTTCTTTTTTTTTTTTTTTTTTTTTTCTCTGACATGACCGTCCGGGCTTCATCCAAACTCTTCAGCGAGCTGCAGGGCAGTCAGCGCCGAGGTGCAAATGCACAAGCCTGCACCCTCTAGAAACGCTGCCGTCTCGGTGACGCGCCCACGCAGGTGTGTGTGTGTGGAAGGCCGCTGTGGCGCACCTGCTGGGGTGAAAGGTCACCGTTTTGGCTGCAGGTGGGTGTGTCCGCTCAGCAGGTGCACCAATCAGTGGCACAGAGTGAGTGGGTGAAGGGGCCGCTGGGAGCAGGCAGGAGTCTGGTGCAGGCAGCGCTTAAAGGGCTCTGCTCCACACAACCCTTCGCTTACGGCCACACCACCCTGAACACGCCCGATCTCGTCCGATCTCGGAAGCTAAGCAGGGTCGGGCCTGGTTAGTACTTGGATGGGAGACCGCCTGGGAATACCAGGTGCTGTAAGTTTTCCGGCTTTTGCTGGCATCCACCAAAGAGAAGGAAAATCACTCACACACCCCCACAAACAGCTTTGGGTACTTTGGTTTCCTTGTCATGCATTTGTGTCTTTGGTTTTTATTTTTCTGACACCACCGTTCTGTGACACATACAGCCACCAGAGAGCGCACCGGCCAGGAAATCAAACACACAGCTTTGGGTTTCTTGCTTTTTCATGTCCTTCTGTGTCTTTCTTTTCTTTTCTTTTCTTTTCTTTTCTTTTCTTTTCTTTTCTTTTTCTTTTTTTTTTTTTTTTTTTTTTCTCTGACATGACCGTCCGGGCTTCATCCAAACTCTTCAGCGAGCTGCAGGGCAGTCAGCGCCGAGGTGCAAATGCACAAGCCTGCACCCTCTAGAAACGCTGCCGTCTCGGTGACGAGCCCACGCAGGTGTGTGTGTGTGGAAGGCCGCTGTGGCGCACCTGCTGGGGTGAAAGGTCACCGTTTTGGCTGCAGGTGGGTGTGTCCGCTCAGCAGGTGCACCAATCAGTGGCACAGAGTGAGTGGGTGAAGGGGCCGCTGGGAGCAGGCAGGAGTCTGGTGCAGGCAGCGCTTAAAGGGCTCTGCTCCACACAACCCTTCGCTTACGGCCATACCACCCTGAACACGCCCGATCTCGTCCGATCTCGGAAGCTAAGCAGGGTCGGGCCTGGTTAGTACTTGGATGGGAGACCGCCTGGGAATACCAGGTGCTGTAAGTTTTCCGGCTTTTGCTGGCATCCACCAAAGAGAAGGAAAATCACTCACACACCCCCACAAACAGCTTTGGGTACTTTGGTTTCCTTGTCATGCATTTGTGTCTTTGGTTTTTATTTTTCTGACACCACCGTTCTGTGACACATACAGCCACCAGAGAGCGCACCGGCCAGGAAATCAAACACACAGCTTTGGGTTTCTTGCTTTTTCATGTCCTTCTGTGTCTTTCTTTTCTTTTCTTTTCTTTCTTTTTCTTTTTTTTTTTTTTTTTTTTTTCTCTGACATGACCGTCCGGGCTTCATCCAAACTCTTCAGCGAGCTGCAGGGCAGTCAGCGCCGAGGTGCAAATGCACAAGCCTGCACCCTCTAGAAACGCTGCCGTCTCGGTGACGCGCCCACGCAGGTGTGTGTGTGTGGAAGGCCGCTGTGGCGCACCTGCTGGGGTGAAAGGTCACCGTTTTGGCTGCAGGTGGGTGTGTCCGCTCAGCAGGTGCACCAATCAGTGGCACAGAGTGAGTGGGTGAAGGGGCCGCTGGGAGCAGGCAGGAGTCTGGTGCAGGCAGCGCTTAAAGGGCTCTGCTCCACACAACCCTTCGCTTACGGCCACACCACCCTGAACACGCCCGATCTCGTCCGATCTCGGAAGCTAAGCAGGGTCGGGCCTGGTTAGTACTTGGATGGGAGACCGCCTGGGAATACCAGGTGCTGTAAGTTTTCCGGCTTTTGCTGGCATCCACCAAAGAGAAGGAAAATCACTCACACACCCCCACAAACAGCTTTGGGTACTTTGGTTTCCTTGTCATGCATTTGTGTCTTTGGTTTTTATTTTTCTGACACCACCGTTCTGTGACACATACAGCCACCAGAGAGCGCACCGGCCAGGAAATCAAACACACAGCTTTGGGTTTCTTGCTTTTTCATGTCCTTCTGTGTCTTTCTTTTCTTTTCTTTTCTTTCTTTTTCTTTTTTTTTTTTTTTTTTTTTTCTCTGACATGACCGTCCGGGCTTCATCCAAACTCTTCAGCGAGCTGCAGGGCAGTCAGCGCCGAGGTGCAAATGCACAAGCCTGCACCCTCTAGAAACGCTGCCGTCTCGGTGACGCGCCCACGCAGGTGTGTGTGTGTGGAAGGCCGCTGTGGCGCACCTGCTGGGGTGAAAGGTCACCGTTTTGGCTGCAGGTGGGTGTGTCCGCTCAGCAGGTGCACCAATCAGTGGCACAGAGTGAGTGGGTGAAGGGGCCGCTGGGAGCAGGCAGGAGTCTGGTGCAGGCAGCGCTTAAAGGGCTCTGCTCCACACAACCCTTCGCTTACGGCCACACCACCCTGAACACGCCCGATCTCGTCCGATCTCGGAAGCTAAGCAGGGTTGGGCCTGGTTAGTACTTGGATGGGAGACCGCCTGGGAATACCAGGTGCTGTAAGTTTTCCGGCTTTTGCTGGCATCCACCAAAGAGAAGGAAAATCACTCACACACCCCCACAAACAGCTTTGGGTACTTTGGTTTCCTTGTCATGCATTTGTGTCTTTGGTTTTTATTTTTCTGACACCACCGTTCTGTGACACATACAGCCACCAGAGAGCGCACCGGCCAGGAAATCAAACACACAGCTTTGGGTTTCTTGCTTTTTCATGTCCTTCTGTGTCTTTCTTTTCTTTTCTTTTCTTTTCTTTTCTTTTCTTTTCTTTTCTTTTCTTTTTCTTTTTTTTTTTTTTTTTTTTTTCTCTGACATGACCGTCCGGGCTTCATCCAAACTCTTCAGCGAGCTGCAGGGCAGTCAGCGCCGAGGTGCAAATGCACAAGCCTGCACCCTCTAGAAACGCTGCCGTCTCGGTGACGAGCCCACGCAGGTGTGTGTGTGTGGAAGGCCGCTGTGGCGCACCTGCTGGGGTGAAAGGTCACCGTTTTGGCTGCAGGTGGGTGTGTCCGCTCAGCAGGTGCACCAATCAGTGGCACAGAGTGAGTGGGTGAAGGGGCCGCTGGGAGCAGGCAGGAGTCTGGTGCAGGCAGCGCTTAAAGGGCTCTGCTCCACACAACCCTTCGCTTACGGCCATACCACCCTGAACACGCCCGATCTCGTCCGATCTCGGAAGCTAAGCAGGGTCGGGCCTGGTTAGTACTTGGATGGGAGACCGCCTGGGAATACCAGGTGCTGTAAGTTTTCCGGCTTTTGCTGGCATCCACCAAAGAGAAGGAAAATCACTCACACACCCCCACAAACAGCTTTGGGTACTTTGGTTTCCTTGTCATGCATTTGTGTCTTTGGTTTTTATTTTTCTGACACCACCGTTCTGTGACACATACAGCCACCAGAGAGCGCACCGGCCAGGAAATCAAACACACAGCTTTGGGTTTCTTGCTTTTTCATGTCCTTCTGTGTCTTTCTTTTCTTTTCTTTTCTTTCTTTTTCTTTTTTTTTTTTTTTTTTTTTTCTCTGACATGACCGTCCGGGCTTCATCCAAACTCTTCAGCGAGCTGCAGGGCAGTCAGCGCCGAGGTGCAAATGCACAAGCCTGCACCCTCTAGAAACGCTGCCGTCTCGGTGACGCGCCCACGCAGGTGTGTGTGTGTGGAAGGCCGCTGTGGCGCACCTGCTGGGGTGAAAGGTCACCGTTTTGGCTGCAGGTGGGTGTGTCCGCTCAGCAGGTGCACCAATCAGTGGCACAGAGTGAGTGGGTGAAGGGGCCGCTGGGAGCAGGCAGGAGTCTGGTGCAGGCAGCGCTTAAAGGGCTCTGCTCCACACAACCCTTCGCTTACGGCCACACCACCCTGAACACGCCCGATCTCGTCCGATCTCGGAAGCTAAGCAGGGTCGGGCCTGGTTAGTACTTGGATGGGAGACCGCCTGGGAATACCAGGTGCTGTAAGTTTTCCGGCTTTTGCTGGCATCCACCAAAGAGAAGGAAAATCACTCACACACCCCCACAAACAGCTTTGGGTACTTTGGTTTCCTTGTCATGCATTTGTGTCTTTGGTTTTTATTTTTCTGACACCACCGTTCTGTGACACATACAGCCACCAGAGAGCGCACCGGCCAGGAAATCAAACACACAGCTTTGGGTTTCTTGCTTTTTCATGTCCTTCTGTGTCTTTCTTTTCTTTTCTTTTCTTTTCTTTTCTTTTTCTTTTTTTTTTTTTTTTTTTTTTCTCTGACATGACCGTCCGGGCTTCATCCAAACTCTTCAGCGAGCTGCAGGGCAGTCAGCGCCGAGGTGCAAATGCACAAGCCTGCACCCTCTAGAAACGCTGCCGTCTCGGTGACGAGCCCACGCAGGTGTGTGTGTGTGGAAGGCCGCTGTGGCGCACCTGCTGGGGTGAAAGGTCACCGTTTTGGCTGCAGGTGGGTGTGTCCGCTCAGCAGGTGCACCAATCAGTGGCACAGAGTGAGTGGGTGAAGGGGCCGCTGGGAGCAGGCAGGAGTCTGGTGCAGGCAGCGCTTAAAGGGCTCTGCTCCACACAACCCTTCGCTTACGGCCATACCACCCTGAACACGCCCGATCTCGTCCGATCTCGGAAGCTAAGCAGGGTCGGGCCTGGTTAGTACTTGGATGGGAGACCGCCTGGGAATACCAGGTGCTGTAAGTTTTCCGGCTTTTGCTGGCATCCACCAAAGAGAAGGAAAATCACTCACACACCCCCACAAACAGCTTTGGGTACTTTGGTTTCCTTGTCATGCATTTGTGTCTTTGGTTTTTATTTTTCTGACACCACCGTTCTGTGACACATACAGCCACCAGAGAGCGCACCGGCCAGGAAATCAAACACACAGCTTTGGGTTTCTTGCTTTTTCATGTCCTTCTGTGTCTTTCTTTTCTTTTCTTTTCTTTTCTTTTTCTTTTTTTTTTTTTTTTTTTTTTCTCTGACATGACCGTCCGGGCTTCATCCAAACTCTTCAGCGAGCTGCAGGGCAGTCAGCGCCGAGGTGCAAATGCACAAGCCTGCACCCTCTAGAAACGCTGCCGTCTCGGTGACGAGCCCACGCAGGTGTGTGTGTGTGGAAGGCCGCTGTGGCGCACCTGCTGGGGTGAAAGGTCACCGTTTTGGCTGCAGGTGGGTGTGTCCGCTCAGCAGGTGCACCAATCAGTGGCACAGAGTGAGTGGGTGAAGGGGCCGCTGGGAGCAGGCAGGAGTCTGGTGCAGGCAGCGCTTAAAGGGCTCTGCTCCACACAACCCTTCGCTTACGGCCACACCACCCTGAACACGCCCGATCTCGTCCGATCTCGGAAGCTAAGCAGGGTCGGGCCTGGTTAGTACTTGGATGGGAGACCGCCTGGGAATACCAGGTGCTGTAAGTTTTCCGGCTTTTGCTGGCATCCACCAAAGAGAAGGAAAATCACTCACACACCCCCACAAACAGCTTTGGGTACTTTGGTTTCCTTGTCATGCATTTGTGTCTTTGGTTTTTATTTTTCTGACACCACCGTTCTGTGACACATACAGCCACCAGAGAGCGCACCGGCCAGGAAATCAAACACACAGCTTTGGGTTTCTTGCTTTTTCATGTCCTTCTGTGTCTTTCTTTTCTTTTCTTTTCTTTTCTTTTCTTTTCTTTTCTTTTCTTTTCTTTTTCTTTTTTTTTTTTTTTTTTTTTTCTCTGACATGACCGTCCGGGCTTCATCCAAACTCTTCAGCGAGCTGCAGGGCAGTCAGCGCCGAGGTGCAAATGCACAAGCCTGCACCCTCTAGAAACGCTGCCGTCTCGGTGACGAGCCCACGCAGGTGTGTGTGTGTGGAAGGCCGCTGTGGCGCACCTGCTGGGGTGAAAGGTCACCGTTTTGGCTGCAGGTGGGTGTGTCCGCTCAGCAGGTGCACCAATCAGTGGCACAGAGTGAGTGGGTGAAGGGGCCGCTGGGAGCAGGCAGGAGTCTGGTGCAGGCAGCGCTTAAAGGGCTCTGCTCCACACAACCCTTCGCTTACGGCCATACCACCCTGAACACGCCCGATCTCGTCCGATCTCGGAAGCTAAGCAGGGTCGGGCCTGGTTAGTACTTGGATGGGAGACCGCCTGGGAATACCAGGTGCTGTAAGTTTTCCGGCTTTTGCTGGCATCCACCAAAGAGAAGGAAAATCACTCACACACCCCCACAAACAGCTTTGGGTACTTTGGTTTCCTTGTCATGCATTTGTGTCTTTGGTTTTTATTTTTCTGACACCACCGTTCTGTGACACATACAGCCACCAGAGAGCGCACCGGCCAGGAAATCAAACACACAGCTTTGGGTTTCTTGCTTTTTCATGTCCTTCTGTGTCTTTCTTTTCTTTTCTTTTCTTTCTTTTTCTTTTTTTTTTTTTTTTTTTTTTCTCTGACATGACCGTCCGGGCTTCATCCAAACTCTTCAGCGAGCTGCAGGGCAGTCAGCGCCGAGGTGCAAATGCACAAGCCTGCACCCTCTAGAAACGCTGCCGTCTCGGTGACGCGCCCACGCAGGTGTGTGTGTGTGGAAGGCCGCTGTGGCGCACCTGCTGGGGTGAAAGGTCACCGTTTTGGCTGCAGGTGGGTGTGTCCGCTCAGCAGGTGCACCAATCAGTGGCACAGAGTGAGTGGGTGAAGGGGCCGCTGGGAGCAGGCAGGAGTCTGGTGCAGGCAGCGCTTAAAGGGCTCTGCTCCACACAACCCTTCGCTTACGGCCACACCACCCTGAACACGCCCGATCTCGTCCGATCTCGGAAGCTAAGCAGGGTCGGGCCTGGTTAGTACTTGGATGGGAGACCGCCTGGGAATACCAGGTGCTGTAAGTTTTCCGGCTTTTGCTGGCATCCACCAAAGAGAAGGAAAATCACTCACACACCCCCACAAACAGCTTTGGGTACTTTGGTTTCCTTGTCATGCATTTGTGTCTTTGGTTTTTATTTTTCTGACACCACCGTTCTGTGACACATACAGCCACCAGAGAGCGCACCGGCCAGGAAATCAAACACACAGCTTTGGGTTTCTTGCTTTTTCATGTCCTTCTGTGTCTTTCTTTTCTTTTCTTTTCTTTTCTTTTCTTTTCTTTTCTTTTCTTTTCTTTTTCTTTTTTTTTTTTTTTTTTTTTTCTCTGACATGACCGTCCGGGCTTCATCCAAACTCTTCAGCGAGCTGCAGGGCAGTCAGCGCCGAGGTGCAAATGCACAAGCCTGCACCCTCTAGAAACGCTGCCGTCTCGGTGACGAGCCCACGCAGGTGTGTGTGTGTGGAAGGCCGCTGTGGCGCACCTGCTGGGGTGAAAGGTCACCGTTTTGGCTGCAGGTGGGTGTGTCCGCTCAGCAGGTGCACCAATCAGTGGCACAGAGTGAGTGGGTGAAGGGGCCGCTGGGAGCAGGCAGGAGTCTGGTGCAGGCAGCGCTTAAAGGGCTCTGCTCCACACAACCCTTCGCTTACGGCCATACCACCCTGAACACGCCCGATCTCGTCCGATCTCGGAAGCTAAGCAGGGTCGGGCCTGGTTAGTACTTGGATGGGAGACCGCCTGGGAATACCAGGTGCTGTAAGTTTTCCGGCTTTTGCTGGCATCCACCAAAGAGAAGGAAAATCACTCACACACCCCCACAAACAGCTTTGGGTACTTTGGTTTCCTTGTCATGCATTTGTGTCTTTGGTTTTTATTTTTCTGACACCACCGTTCTGTGACACATACAGCCACCAGAGAGCGCACCGGCCAGGAAATCAAACACACAGCTTTGGGTTTCTTGCTTTTTCATGTCCTTCTGTGTCTTTCTTTTCTTTTCTTTTCTTTTCTTTTTCTTTTTTTTTTTTTTTTTTTTTTCTCTGACATGACCGTCCGGGCTTCATCCAAACTCTTCAGCGAGCTGCAGGGCAGTCAGCGCCGAGGTGCAAATGCACAAGCCTGCACCCTCTAGAAACGCTGCCGTCTCGGTGACGAGCCCACGCAGGTGTGTGTGTGTGGAAGGCCGCTGTGGCGCACCTGCTGGGGTGAAAGGTCACCGTTTTGGCTGCAGGTGGGTGTGTCCGCTCAGCAGGTGCACCAATCAGTGGCACAGAGTGAGTGGGTGAAGGGGCCGCTGGGAGCAGGCAGGAGTCTGGTGCAGGCAGCGCTTAAAGGGCTCTGCTCCACACAACCCTTCGCTTACGGCCACACCACCCTGAACACGCCCGATCTCGTCCGATCTCGGAAGCTAAGCAGGGTCGGGCCTGGTTAGTACTTGGATGGGAGACCGCCTGGGAATACCAGGTGCTGTAAGTTTTCCGGCTTTTGCTGGCATCCACCAAAGAGAAGGAAAATCACTCACACACCCCCACAAACAGCTTTGGGTACTTTGGTTTCCTTGTCATGCATTTGTGTCTTTGGTTTTTATTTTTCTGACACCACCGTTCTGTGACACATACAGCCACCAGAGAGCGCACCGGCCAGGAAATCAAACACACAGCTTTGGGTTTCTTGCTTTTTCATGTCCTTCTGTGTCTTTCTTTTCTTTTCTTTTCTTTTCTTTTCTTTTCTTTTTCTTTTTTTTTTTTTTTTTTTTTTCTCTGACATGACCGTCCGGGCTTCATCCAAACTCTTCAGCGAGCTGCAGGGCAGTCAGCGCCGAGGTGCAAATGCACAAGCCTGCACCCTCTAGAAACGCTGCCGTCTCGGTGACGAGCCCACGCAGGTGTGTGTGTGTGGAAGGCCGCTGTGGCGCACCTGCTGGGGTGAAAGGTCACCGTTTTGGCTGCAGGTGGGTGTGTCCGCTCAGCAGGTGCACCAATCAGTGGCACAGAGTGAGTGGGTGAAGGGGCCGCTGGGAGCAGGCAGGAGTCTGGTGCAGGCAGCGCTTAAAGGGCTCTGCTCCACACAACCCTTCGCTTACGGCCATACCACCCTGAACACGCCCGATCTCGTCCGATCTCGGAAGCTAAGCAGGGTCGGGCCTGGTTAGTACTTGGATGGGAGACCGCCTGGGAATACCAGGTGCTGTAAGTTTTCCGGCTTTTGCTGGCATCCACCAAAGAGAAGGAAAATCACTCACACACCCCCACAAACAGCTTTGGGTACTTTGGTTTCCTTGTCATGCATTTGTGTCTTTGGTTTTTATTTTTCTGACACCACCGTTCTGTGACACATACAGCCACCAGAGAGCGCACCGGCCAGGAAATCAAACACACAGCTTTGGGTTTCTTGCTTTTTCATGTCCTTCTGTGTCTTTCTTTTCTTTTCTTTTCTTTTCTTTTTCTTTTTTTTTTTTTTTTTTTTTTCTCTGACATGACCGTCCGGGCTTCATCCAAACTCTTCAGCGAGCTGCAGGGCAGTCAGCGCCGAGGTGCAAATGCACAAGCCTGCACCCTCTAGAAACGCTGCCGTCTCGGTGACGAGCCCACGCAGGTGTGTGTGTGTGGAAGGCCGCTGTGGCGCACCTGCTGGGGTGAAAGGTCACCGTTTTGGCTGCAGGTGGGTGTGTCCGCTCAGCAGGTGCACCAATCAGTGGCACAGAGTGAGTGGGTGAAGGGGCCGCTGGGAGCAGGCAGGAGTCTGGTGCAGGCAGCGCTTAAAGGGCTCTGCTCCACACAACCCTTCGCTTACGGCCACACCACCCTGAACACGCCCGATCTCGTCCGATCTCGGAAGCTAAGCAGGGTCGGGCCTGGTTAGTACTTGGATGGGAGACCGCCTGGGAATACCAGGTGCTGTAAGTTTTCCGGCTTTTGCTGGCATCCACCAAAGAGAAGGAAAATCACTCACACACCCCCACAAACAGCTTTGGGTACTTTGGTTTCCTTGTCATGCATTTGTGTCTTTGGTTTTTATTTTTCTGACACCACCGTTCTGTGACACATACAGCCACCAGAGAGCGCACCGGCCAGGAAATCAAACACACAGCTTTGGGTTTCTTGCTTTTTCATGTCCTTCTGTGTCTTTCTTTTCTTTTCTTTTCTTTTCTTTTCTTTTCTTTTCTTTTCTTTTCTTTTTCTTTTTTTTTTTTTTTTTTTTTTCTCTGACATGACCGTCCGGGCTTCATCCAAACTCTTCAGCGAGCTGCAGGGCAGTCAGCGCCGAGGTGCAAATGCACAAGCCTGCACCCTCTAGAAACGCTGCCGTCTCGGTGACGAGCCCACGCAGGTGTGTGTGTGTGGAAGGCCGCTGTGGCGCACCTGCTGGGGTGAAAGGTCACCGTTTTGGCTGCAGGTGGGTGTGTCCGCTCAGCAGGTGCACCAATCAGTGGCACAGAGTGAGTGGGTGAAGGGGCCGCTGGGAGCAGGCAGGAGTCTGGTGCAGGCAGCGCTTAAAGGGCTCTGCTCCACACAACCCTTCGCTTACGGCCACACCACCCTGAACACGCCCGATCTCGTCCGATCTCGGAAGCTAAGCAGGGTCGGGCCTGGTTAGTACTTGGATGGGAGACCGCCTGGGAATACCAGGTGCTGTAAGTTTTCCGGCTTTTGCTGGCATCCACCAAAGAGAAGGAAAATCACTCACACACCCCCACAAACAGCTTTGGGTACTTTGGTTTCCTTGTCATGCATTTGTGTCTTTGGTTTTTATTTTTCTGACACCACCGTTCTGTGACACATACAGCCACCAGAGAGCGCACCGGCCAGGAAATCAAACACACAGCTTTGGGTTTCTTGCTTTTTCATGTCCTTCTGTGTCTTTCTTTTCTTTTCTTTTCTTTTCTTTTCTTTTCTTTTTCTTTTTTTTTTTTTTTTTTTTTTCTCTGACATGACCGTCCGGGCTTCATCCAAACTCTTCAGCGAGCTGCAGGGCAGTCAGCGCCGAGGTGCAAATGCACAAGCCTGCACCCTCTAGAAACGCTGCCGTCTCGGTGACGAGCCCACGCAGGTGTGTGTGTGTGGAAGGCCGCTGTGGCGCACCTGCTGGGGTGAAAGGTCACCGTTTTGGCTGCAGGTGGGTGTGTCCGCTCAGCAGGTGCACCAATCAGTGGCACAGAGTGAGTGGGTGAAGGGGCCGCTGGGAGCAGGCAGGAGTCTGGTGCAGGCAGCGCTTAAAGGGCTCTGCTCCACACAACCCTTCGCTTACGGCCATACCACCCTGAACACGCCCGATCTCGTCCGATCTCGGAAGCTAAGCAGGGTCGGGCCTGGTTAGTACTTGGATGGGAGACCGCCTGGGAATACCAGGTGCTGTAAGTTTTCCGGCTTTTGCTGGCATCCACCAAAGAGAAGGAAAATCACTCACACACCCCCACAAACAGCTTTGGGTACTTTGGTTTCCTTGTCATGCATTTGTGTCTTTGGTTTTTATTTTTCTGACACCACCGTTCTGTGACACATACAGCCACCAGAGAGCGCACCGGCCAGGAAATCAAACACACAGCTTTGGGTTTCTTGCTTTTTCATGTCCTTCTGTGTCTTTCTTTTCTTTTCTTTTCTTTTCTTTTTCTTTTTTTTTTTTTTTTTTTTTTCTCTGACATGACCGTCCGGGCTTCATCCAAACTCTTCAGCGAGCTGCAGGGCAGTCAGCGCCGAGGTGCAAATGCACAAGCCTGCACCCTCTAGAAACGCTGCCGTCTCGGTGACGAGCCCACGCAGGTGTGTGTGTGTGGAAGGCCGCTGTGGCGCACCTGCTGGGGTGAAAGGTCACCGTTTTGGCTGCAGGTGGGTGTGTCCGCTCAGCAGGTGCACCAATCAGTGGCACAGAGTGAGTGGGTGAAGGGGCCGCTGGGAGCAGGCAGGAGTCTGGTGCAGGCAGCGCTTAAAGGGCTCTGCTCCACACAACCCTTCGCTTACGGCCACACCACCCTGAACACGCCCGATCTCGTCCGATCTCGGAAGCTAAGCAGGGTCGGGCCTGGTTAGTACTTGGATGGGAGACCGCCTGGGAATACCAGGTGCTGTAAGTTTTCCGGCTTTTGCTGGCATCCACCAAAGAGAAGGAAAATCACTCACACACCCCCACAAACAGCTTTGGGTACTTTGGTTTCCTTGTCATGCATTTGTGTCTTTGGTTTTTATTTTTCTGACACCACCGTTCTGTGACACATACAGCCACCAGAGAGCGCACCGGCCAGGAAATCAAACACACAGCTTTGGGTTTCTTGCTTTTTCATGTCCTTCTGTGTCTTTCTTTTCTTTTCTTTTCTTTTCTTTTCTTTTCTTTTCTTTTCTTTTCTTTTTCTTTTTTTTTTTTTTTTTTTTTTCTCTGACATGACCGTCCGGGCTTCATCCAAACTCTTCAGCGAGCTGCAGGGCAGTCAGCGCCGAGGTGCAAATGCACAAGCCTGCACCCTCTAGAAACGCTGCCGTCTCGGTGACGAGCCCACGCAGGTGTGTGTGTGTGGAAGGCCGCTGTGGCGCACCTGCTGGGGTGAAAGGTCACCGTTTTGGCTGCAGGTGGGTGTGTCCGCTCAGCAGGTGCACCAATCAGTGGCACAGAGTGAGTGGGTGAAGGGGCCGCTGGGAGCAGGCAGGAGTCTGGTGCAGGCAGCGCTTAAAGGGCTCTGCTCCACACAACCCTTCGCTTACGGCCATACCACCCTGAACACGCCCGATCTCGTCCGATCTCGGAAGCTAAGCAGGGTCGGGCCTGGTTAGTACTTGGATGGGAGACCGCCTGGGAATACCAGGTGCTGTAAGTTTTCCGGCTTTTGCTGGCATCCACCAAAGAGAAGGAAAATCACTCACACACCCCCACAAACAGCTTTGGGTACTTTGGTTTCCTTGTCATGCATTTGTGTCTTTGGTTTTTATTTTTCTGACACCACCGTTCTGTGACACATACAGCCACCAGAGAGCGCACCGGCCAGGAAATCAAACACACAGCTTTGGGTTTCTTGCTTTTTCATGTCCTTCTGTGTCTTTCTTTTCTTTTCTTTTCTTTTCTTTTCTTTTCTTTTCTTTTCTTTTCTTTTTCTTTTTTTTTTTTTTTTTTTTTTCTCTGACATGACCGTCCGGGCTTCATCCAAACTCTTCAGCGAGCTGCAGGGCAGTCAGCGCCGAGGTGCAAATGCACAAGCCTGCACCCTCTAGAAACGCTGCCGTCTCGGTGACGCGCCCACGCAGGTGTGTGTGTGTGGAAGGCCGCTGTGGCGCACCTGCTGGGGTGAAAGGTCACCGTTT
Source organism: Oryzias latipes (assembly GCF_053564925.1). Lineage (NCBI taxonomy): Eukaryota > Metazoa > Chordata > Actinopteri > Beloniformes > Adrianichthyidae > Oryzias > Oryzias latipes. The sequence continues at coordinate 10,165,823 of NC_136252.1, forward strand.
TGGCTGCAGGTGGGTGTGTCCGCTCAGCAGGTGCACCAATCAGTGGCACAGAGTGAGTGGGTGAAGGGGCCGCTGGGAGCAGGCAGGAGTCTGGTGCAGGCAGCGCTTAAAGGGCTCTGCTCCACACAACCCTTCGCTTACGGCCACACCACCCTGAACACGCCCGATCTCGTCCGATCTCGGAAGCTAAGCAGGGTCGGGCCTGGTTAGTACTTGGATGGGAGACCGCCTGGGAATACCAGGTGCTGTAAGTTTTCCGGCTTTTGCTGGCATCCACCAAAGAGAAGGAAAATCACTCACACACCCCCACAAACAGCTTTGGGTACTTTGGTTTCCTTGTCATGCATTTGTGTCTTTGGTTTTTATTTTTCTGACACCACCGTTCTGTGACACATACAGCCACCAGAGAGCGCACCGGCCAGGAAATCAAACACACAGCTTTGGGTTTCTTGCTTTTTCATGTCCTTCTGTGTCTTTCTTTTCTTTTCTTTTCTTTTCTTTTCTTTTCTTTTCTTTTCTTTTCTTTTTCTTTTTTTTTTTTTTTTTTTTTTCTCTGACATGACCGTCCGGGCTTCATCCAAACTCTTCAGCGAGCTGCAGGGCAGTCAGCGCCGAGGTGCAAATGCACAAGCCTGCACCCTCTAGAAACGCTGCCGTCTCGGTGACGAGCCCACGCAGGTGTGTGTGTGTGGAAGGCCGCTGTGGCGCACCTGCTGGGGTGAAAGGTCACCGTTTTGGCTGCAGGTGGGTGTGTCCGCTCAGCAGGTGCACCAATCAGTGGCACAGAGTGAGTGGGTGAAGGGGCCGCTGGGAGCAGGCAGGAGTCTGGTGCAGGCAGCGCTTAAAGGGCTCTGCTCCACACAACCCTTCGCTTACGGCCATACCACCCTGAACACGCCCGATCTCGTCCGATCTCGGAAGCTAAGCAGGGTCGGGCCTGGTTAGTACTTGGATGGGAGACCGCCTGGGAATACCAGGTGCTGTAAGTTTTCCGGCTTTTGCTGGCATCCACCAAAGAGAAGGAAAATCACTCACACACCCCCACAAACAGCTTTGGGTACTTTGGTTTCCTTGTCATGCATTTGTGTCTTTGGTTTTTATTTTTCTGACACCACCGTTCTGTGACACATACAGCCACCAGAGAGCGCACCGGCCAGGAAATCAAACACACAGCTTTGGGTTTCTTGCTTTTTCATGTCCTTCTGTGTCTTTCTTTTCTTTTCTTTTCTTTCTTTTTCTTTTTTTTTTTTTTTTTTTTTTCTCTGACATGACCGTCCGGGCTTCATCCAAACTCTTCAGCGAGCTGCAGGGCAGTCAGCGCCGAGGTGCAAATGCACAAGCCTGCACCCTCTAGAAACGCTGCCGTCTCGGTGACGCGCCCACGCAGGTGTGTGTGTGTGGAAGGCCGCTGTGGCGCACCTGCTGGGGTGAAAGGTCACCGTTTTGGCTGCAGGTGGGTGTGTCCGCTCAGCAGGTGCACCAATCAGTGGCACAGAGTGAGTGGGTGAAGGGGCCGCTGGGAGCAGGCAGGAGTCTGGTGCAGGCAGCGCTTAAAGGGCTCTGCTCCACACAACCCTTCGCTTACGGCCACACCACCCTGAACACGCCCGATCTCGTCCGATCTCGGAAGCTAAGCAGGGTCGGGCCTGGTTAGTACTTGGATGGGAGACCGCCTGGGAATACCAGGTGCTGTAAGTTTTCCGGCTTTTGCTGGCATCCACCAAAGAGAAGGAAAATCACTCACACACCCCCACAAACAGCTTTGGGTACTTTGGTTTCCTTGTCATGCATTTGTGTCTTTGGTTTTTATTTTTCTGACACCACCGTTCTGTGACACATACAGCCACCAGAGAGCGCACCGGCCAGGAAATCAAACACACAGCTTTGGGTTTCTTGCTTTTTCATGTCCTTCTGTGTCTTTCTTTTCTTTTCTTTTCTTTCTTTTTCTTTTTTTTTTTTTTTTTTTTTTCTCTGACATGACCGTCCGGGCTTCATCCAAACTCTTCAGCGAGCTGCAGGGCAGTCAGCGCCGAGGTGCAAATGCACAAGCCTGCACCCTCTAGAAACGCTGCCGTCTCGGTGACGCGCCCACGCAGGTGTGTGTGTGTGGAAGGCCGCTGTGGCGCACCTGCTGGGGTGAAAGGTCACCGTTTTGGCTGCAGGTGGGTGTGTCCGCTCAGCAGGTGCACCAATCAGTGGCACAGAGTGAGTGGGTGAAGGGGCCGCTGGGAGCAGGCAGGAGTCTGGTGCAGGCAGCGCTTAAAGGGCTCTGCTCCACACAACCCTTCGCTTACGGCCACACCACCCTGAACACGCCCGATCTCGTCCGATCTCGGAAGCTAAGCAGGGTCGGGCCTGGTTAGTACTTGGATGGGAGACCGCCTGGGAATACCAGGTGCTGTAAGTTTTCCGGCTTTTGCTGGCATCCACCAAAGAGAAGGAAAATCACTCACACACCCCCACAAACAGCTTTGGGTACTTTGGTTTCCTTGTCATGCATTTGTGTCTTTGGTTTTTATTTTTCTGACACCACCGTTCTGTGACACATACAGCCACCAGAGAGCGCACCGGCCAGGAAATCAAACACACAGCTTTGGGTTTCTTGCTTTTTCATGTCCTTCTGTGTCTTTCTTTTCTTTTCTTTTCTTTTCTTTTCTTTTCTTTTCTTTTCTTTTCTTTTTCTTTTTTTTTTTTTTTTTTTTTTCTCTGACATGACCGTCCGGGCTTCATCCAAACTCTTCAGCGAGCTGCAGGGCAGTCAGCGCCGAGGTGCAAATGCACAAGCCTGCACCCTCTAGAAACGCTGCCGTCTCGGTGACGAGCCCACGCAGGTGTGTGTGTGTGGAAGGCCGCTGTGGCGCACCTGCTGGGGTGAAAGGTCACCGTTTTGGCTGCAGGTGGGTGTGTCCGCTCAGCAGGTGCACCAATCAGTGGCACAGAGTGAGTGGGTGAAGGGGCCGCTGGGAGCAGGCAGGAGTCTGGTGCAGGCAGCGCTTAAAGGGCTCTGCTCCACACAACCCTTCGCTTACGGCCATACCACCCTGAACACGCCCGATCTCGTCCGATCTCGGAAGCTAAGCAGGGTCGGGCCTGGTTAGTACTTGGATGGGAGACCGCCTGGGAATACCAGGTGCTGTAAGTTTTCCGGCTTTTGCTGGCATCCACCAAAGAGAAGGAAAATCACTCACACACCCCCACAAACAGCTTTGGGTACTTTGGTTTCCTTGTCATGCATTTGTGTCTTTGGTTTTTATTTTTCTGACACCACCGTTCTGTGACACATACAGCCACCAGAGAGCGCACCGGCCAGGAAATCAAACACACAGCTTTGGGTTTCTTGCTTTTTCATGTCCTTCTGTGTCTTTCTTTTCTTTTCTTTTCTTTCTTTTTCTTTTTTTTTTTTTTTTTTTTTTCTCTGACATGACCGTCCGGGCTTCATCCAAACTCTTCAGCGAGCTGCAGGGCAGTCAGCGCCGAGGTGCAAATGCACAAGCCTGCACCCTCTAGAAACGCTGCCGTCTCGGTGACGCGCCCACGCAGGTGTGTGTGTGTGGAAGGCCGCTGTGGCGCACCTGCTGGGGTGAAAGGTCACCGTTTTGGCTGCAGGTGGGTGTGTCCGCTCAGCAGGTGCACCAATCAGTGGCACAGAGTGAGTGGGTGAAGGGGCCGCTGGGAGCAGGCAGGAGTCTGGTGCAGGCAGCGCTTAAAGGGCTCTGCTCCACACAACCCTTCGCTTACGGCCACACCACCCTGAACACGCCCGATCTCGTCCGATCTCGGAAGCTAAGCAGGGTCGGGCCTGGTTAGTACTTGGATGGGAGACCGCCTGGGAATACCAGGTGCTGTAAGTTTTCCGGCTTTTGCTGGCATCCACCAAAGAGAAGGAAAATCACTCACACACCCCCACAAACAGCTTTGGGTACTTTGGTTTCCTTGTCATGCATTTGTGTCTTTGGTTTTTATTTTTCTGACACCACCGTTCTGTGACACATACAGCCACCAGAGAGCGCACCGGCCAGGAAATCAAACACACAGCTTTGGGTTTCTTGCTTTTTCATGTCCTTCTGTGTCTTTCTTTTCTTTTCTTTTCTTTTCTTTTCTTTTTCTTTTTTTTTTTTTTTTTTTTTTCTCTGACATGACCGTCCGGGCTTCATCCAAACTCTTCAGCGAGCTGCAGGGCAGTCAGCGCCGAGGTGCAAATGCACAAGCCTGCACCCTCTAGAAACGCTGCCGTCTCGGTGACGAGCCCACGCAGGTGTGTGTGTGTGGAAGGCCGCTGTGGCGCACCTGCTGGGGTGAAAGGTCACCGTTTTGGCTGCAGGTGGGTGTGTCCGCTCAGCAGGTGCACCAATCAGTGGCACAGAGTGAGTGGGTGAAGGGGCCGCTGGGAGCAGGCAGGAGTCTGGTGCAGGCAGCGCTTAAAGGGCTCTGCTCCACACAACCCTTCGCTTACGGCCATACCACCCTGAACACGCCCGATCTCGTCCGATCTCGGAAGCTAAGCAGGGTCGGGCCTGGTTAGTACTTGGATGGGAGACCGCCTGGGAATACCAGGTGCTGTAAGTTTTCCGGCTTTTGCTGGCATCCACCAAAGAGAAGGAAAATCACTCACACACCCCCACAAACAGCTTTGGGTACTTTGGTTTCCTTGTCATGCATTTGTGTCTTTGGTTTTTATTTTTCTGACACCACCGTTCTGTGACACATACAGCCACCAGAGAGCGCACCGGCCAGGAAATCAAACACACAGCTTTGGGTTTCTTGCTTTTTCATGTCCTTCTGTGTCTTTCTTTTCTTTTCTTTTCTTTTCTTTTTCTTTTTTTTTTTTTTTTTTTTTTCTCTGACATGACCGTCCGGGCTTCATCCAAACTCTTCAGCGAGCTGCAGGGCAGTCAGCGCCGAGGTGCAAATGCACAAGCCTGCACCCTCTAGAAACGCTGCCGTCTCGGTGACGAGCCCACGCAGGTGTGTGTGTGTGGAAGGCCGCTGTGGCGCACCTGCTGGGGTGAAAGGTCACCGTTTTGGCTGCAGGTGGGTGTGTCCGCTCAGCAGGTGCACCAATCAGTGGCACAGAGTGAGTGGGTGAAGGGGCCGCTGGGAGCAGGCAGGAGTCTGGTGCAGGCAGCGCTTAAAGGGCTCTGCTCCACACAACCCTTCGCTTACGGCCACACCACCCTGAACACGCCCGATCTCGTCCGATCTCGGAAGCTAAGCAGGGTCGGGCCTGGTTAGTACTTGGATGGGAGACCGCCTGGGAATACCAGGTGCTGTAAGTTTTCCGGCTTTTGCTGGCATCCACCAAAGAGAAGGAAAATCACTCACACACCCCCACAAACAGCTTTGGGTACTTTGGTTTCCTTGTCATGCATTTGTGTCTTTGGTTTTTATTTTTCTGACACCACCGTTCTGTGACACATACAGCCACCAGAGAGCGCACCGGCCAGGAAATCAAACACACAGCTTTGGGTTTCTTGCTTTTTCATGTCCTTCTGTGTCTTTCTTTTCTTTTCTTTTCTTTTCTTTTCTTTTCTTTTCTTTTCTTTTCTTTTTCTTTTTTTTTTTTTTTTTTTTTTCTCTGACATGACCGTCCGGGCTTCATCCAAACTCTTCAGCGAGCTGCAGGGCAGTCAGCGCCGAGGTGCAAATGCACAAGCCTGCACCCTCTAGAAACGCTGCCGTCTCGGTGACGAGCCCACGCAGGTGTGTGTGTGTGGAAGGCCGCTGTGGCGCACCTGCTGGGGTGAAAGGTCACCGTTTTGGCTGCAGGTGGGTGTGTCCGCTCAGCAGGTGCACCAATCAGTGGCACAGAGTGAGTGGGTGAAGGGGCCGCTGGGAGCAGGCAGGAGTCTGGTGCAGGCAGCGCTTAAAGGGCTCTGCTCCACACAACCCTTCGCTTACGGCCATACCACCCTGAACACGCCCGATCTCGTCCGATCTCGGAAGCTAAGCAGGGTCGGGCCTGGTTAGTACTTGGATGGGAGACCGCCTGGGAATACCAGGTGCTGTAAGTTTTCCGGCTTTTGCTGGCATCCACCAAAGAGAAGGAAAATCACTCACACACCCCCACAAACAGCTTTGGGTACTTTGGTTTCCTTGTCATGCATTTGTGTCTTTGGTTTTTATTTTTCTGACACCACCGTTCTGTGACACATACAGCCACCAGAGAGCGCACCGGCCAGGAAATCAAACACACAGCTTTGGGTTTCTTGCTTTTTCATGTCCTTCTGTGTCTTTCTTTTCTTTTCTTTTCTTTTCTTTTCTTTTCTTTTCTTTTCTTTTCTTTTTCTTTTTTTTTTTTTTTTTTTTTTCTCTGACATGACCGTCCGGGCTTCATCCAAACTCTTCAGCGAGCTGCAGGGCAGTCAGCGCCGAGGTGCAAATGCACAAGCCTGCACCCTCTAGAAACGCTGCCGTCTCGGTGACGAGCCCACGCAGGTGTGTGTGTGTGGAAGGCCGCTGTGGCGCACCTGCTGGGGTGAAAGGTCACCGTTTTGGCTGCAGGTGGGTGTGTCCGCTCAGCAGGTGCACCAATCAGTGGCACAGAGTGAGTGGGTGAAGGGGCCGCTGGGAGCAGGCAGGAGTCTGGTGCAGGCAGCGCTTAAAGGGCTCTGCTCCACACAACCCTTCGCTTACGGCCATACCACCCTGAACACGCCCGATCTCGTCCGATCTCGGAAGCTAAGCAGGGTCGGGCCTGGTTAGTACTTGGATGGGAGACCGCCTGGGAATACCAGGTGCTGTAAGTTTTCCGGCTTTTGCTGGCATCCACCAAAGAGAAGGAAAATCACTCACACACCCCCACAAACAGCTTTGGGTACTTTGGTTTCCTTGTCATGCATTTGTGTCTTTGGTTTTTATTTTTCTGACACCACCGTTCTGTGACACATACAGCCACCAGAGAGCGCACCGGCCAGGAAATCAAACACACAGCTTTGGGTTTCTTGCTTTTTCATGTCCTTCTGTGTCTTTCTTTTCTTTTCTTTTCTTTCTTTTTCTTTTTTTTTTTTTTTTTTTTTTCTCTGACATGACCGTCCGGGCTTCATCCAAACTCTTCAGCGAGCTGCAGGGCAGTCAGCGCCGAGGTGCAAATGCACAAGCCTGCACCCTCTAGAAACGCTGCCGTCTCGGTGACGCGCCCACGCAGGTGTGTGTGTGTGGAAGGCCGCTGTGGCGCACCTGCTGGGGTGAAAGGTCACCGTTTTGGCTGCAGGTGGGTGTGTCCGCTCAGCAGGTGCACCAATCAGTGGCACAGAGTGAGTGGGTGAAGGGGCCGCTGGGAGCAGGCAGGAGTCTGGTGCAGGCAGCGCTTAAAGGGCTCTGCTCCACACAACCCTTCGCTTACGGCCACACCACCCTGAACACGCCCGATCTCGTCCGATCTCGGAAGCTAAGCAGGGTCGGGCCTGGTTAGTACTTGGATGGGAGACCGCCTGGGAATACCAGGTGCTGTAAGTTTTCCGGCTTTTGCTGGCATCCACCAAAGAGAAGGAAAATCACTCACACACCCCCACAAACAGCTTTGGGTACTTTGGTTTCCTTGTCATGCATTTGTGTCTTTGGTTTTTATTTTTCTGACACCACCGTTCTGTGACACATACAGCCACCAGAGAGCGCACCGGCCAGGAAATCAAACACACAGCTTTGGGTTTCTTGCTTTTTCATGTCCTTCTGTGTCTTTCTTTTCTTTTCTTTTCTTTTCTTTTTCTTTTTTTTTTTTTTTTTTTTTTCTCTGACATGACCGTCCGGGCTTCATCCAAACTCTTCAGCGAGCTGCAGGGCAGTCAGCGCCGAGGTGCAAATGCACAAGCCTGCACCCTCTAGAAACGCTGCCGTCTCGGTGACGAGCCCACGCAGGTGTGTGTGTGTGGAAGGCCGCTGTGGCGCACCTGCTGGGGTGAAAGGTCACCGTTTTGGCTGCAGGTGGGTGTGTCCGCTCAGCAGGTGCACCAATCAGTGGCACAGAGTGAGTGGGTGAAGGGGCCGCTGGGAGCAGGCAGGAGTCTGGTGCAGGCAGCGCTTAAAGGGCTCTGCTCCACACAACCCTTCGCTTACGGCCACACCACCCTGAACACGCCCGATCTCGTCCGATCTCGGAAGCTAAGCAGGGTCGGGCCTGGTTAGTACTTGGATGGGAGACCGCCTGGGAATACCAGGTGCTGTAAGTTTTCCGGCTTTTGCTGGCATCCACCAAAGAGAAGGAAAATCACTCACACACCCCCACAAACAGCTTTGGGTACTTTGGTTTCCTTGTCATGCATTTGTGTCTTTGGTTTTTATTTTTCTGACACCACCGTTCTGTGACACATACAGCCACCAGAGAGCGCACCGGCCAGGAAATCAAACACACAGCTTTGGGTTTCTTGCTTTTTCATGTCCTTCTGTGTCTTTCTTTTCTTTTCTTTTCTTTTCTTTTCTTTTCTTTTTCTTTTTTTTTTTTTTTTTTTTTTCTCTGACATGACCGTCCGGGCTTCATCCAAACTCTTCAGCGAGCTGCAGGGCAGTCAGCGCCGAGGTGCAAATGCACAAGCCTGCACCCTCTAGAAACGCTGCCGTCTCGGTGACGAGCCCACGCAGGTGTGTGTGTGTGGAAGGCCGCTGTGGCGCACCTGCTGGGGTGAAAGGTCACCGTTTTGGCTGCAGGTGGGTGTGTCCGCTCAGCAGGTGCACCAATCAGTGGCACAGAGTGAGTGGGTGAAGGGGCCGCTGGGAGCAGGCAGGAGTCTGGTGCAGGCAGCGCTTAAAGGGCTCTGCTCCACACAACCCTTCGCTTACGGCCATACCACCCTGAACACGCCCGATCTCGTCCGATCTCGGAAGCTAAGCAGGGTCGGGCCTGGTTAGTACTTGGATGGGAGACCGCCTGGGAATACCAGGTGCTGTAAGTTTTCCGGCTTTTGCTGGCATCCACCAAAGAGAAGGAAAATCACTCACACACCCCCACAAACAGCTTTGGGTACTTTGGTTTCCTTGTCATGCATTTGTGTCTTTGGTTTTTATTTTTCTGACACCACCGTTCTGTGACACATACAGCCACCAGAGAGCGCACCGGCCAGGAAATCAAACACACAGCTTTGGGTTTCTTGCTTTTTCATGTCCTTCTGTGTCTTTCTTTTCTTTTCTTTTCTTTCTTTTTCTTTTTTTTTTTTTTTTTTTTTTCTCTGACATGACCGTCCGGGCTTCATCCAAACTCTTCAGCGAGCTGCAGGGCAGTCAGCGCCGAGGTGCAAATGCACAAGCCTGCACCCTCTAGAAACGCTGCCGTCTCGGTGACGCGCCCACGCAGGTGTGTGTGTGTGGAAGGCCGCTGTGGCGCACCTGCTGGGGTGAAAGGTCACCGTTTTGGCTGCAGGTGGGTGTGTCCGCTCAGCAGGTGCACCAATCAGTGGCACAGAGTGAGTGGGTGAAGGGGCCGCTGGGAGCAGGCAGGAGTCTGGTGCAGGCAGCGCTTAAAGGGCTCTGCTCCACACAACCCTTCGCTTACGGCCACACCACCCTGAACACGCCCGATCTCGTCCGATCTCGGAAGCTAAGCAGGGTCGGGCCTGGTTAGTACTTGGATGGGAGACCGCCTGGGAATACCAGGTGCTGTAAGTTTTCCGGCTTTTGCTGGCATCCACCAAAGAGAAGGAAAATCACTCACACACCCCCACAAACAGCTTTGGGTACTTTGGTTTCCTTGTCATGCATTTGTGTCTTTGGTTTTTATTTTTCTGACACCACCGTTCTGTGACACATACAGCCACCAGAGAGCGCACCGGCCAGGAAATCAAACACACAGCTTTGGGTTTCTTGCTTTTTCATGTCCTTCTGTGTCTTTCTTTTCTTTTCTTTTCTTTTCTTTTCTTTTCTTTTCTTTTCTTTTCTTTTCTTTTTCTTTTTTTTTTTTTTTTTTTTTTCTCTGACATGACCGTCCGGGCTTCATCCAAACTCTTCAGCGAGCTGCAGGGCAGTCAGCGCCGAGGTGCAAATGCACAAGCCTGCACCCTCTAGAAACGCTGCCGTCTCGGTGACGAGCCCACGCAGGTGTGTGTGTGTGGAAGGCCGCTGTGGCGCACCTGCTGGGGTGAAAGGTCACCGTTTTGGCTGCAGGTGGGTGTGTCCGCTCAGCAGGTGCACCAATCAGTGGCACAGAGTGAGTGGGTGAAGGGGCCGCTGGGAGCAGGCAGGAGTCTGGTGCAGGCAGCGCTTAAAGGGCTCTGCTCCACACAACCCTTCGCTTACGGCCATACCACCCTGAACACGCCCGATCTCGTCCGATCTCGGAAGCTAAGCAGGGTCGGGCCTGGTTAGTACTTGGATGGGAGACCGCCTGGGAATACCAGGTGCTGTAAGTTTTCCAGCTTTTGCTGGCATCCACCAAAGAGAAGGAAAATCACTCACACACCCCCACAAACAGCTTTGGGTACTTTGGTTTCCTTGTCATGCATTTGTGTCTTTGGTTTTTATTTTTCTGACACCACCGTTCTGTGACACATACAGCCACCAGAGAGCGCACCGGCCAGGAAATCAAACACACAGCTTTGGGTTTCTTGCTTTTTCATGTCCTTCTGTGTCTTTCTTTTCTTTTCTTTTCTTTTCTTTTTCTTTTTTTTTTTTTTTTTTTTTTCTCTGACATGACCGTCCGGGCTTCATCCAAACTCTTCAGCGAGCTGCAGGGCAGTCAGCGCCGAGGTGCAAATGCACAAGCCTGCACCCTCTAGAAACGCTGCCGTCTCGGTGACGAGCCCACGCAGGTGTGTGTGTGTGGAAGGCCGCTGTGGCGCACCTGCTGGGGTGAAAGGTCACCGTTTTGGCTGCAGGTGGGTGTGTCCGCTCAGCAGGTGCACCAATCAGTGGCACAGAGTGAGTGGGTGAAGGGGCCGCTGGGAGCAGGCAGGAGTCTGGTGCAGGCAGCGCTTAAAGGGCTCTGCTCCACACAACCCTTCGCTTACGGCCACACCACCCTGAACACGCCCGATCTCGTCCGATCTCGGAAGCTAAGCAGGGTCGGGCCTGGTTAGTACTTGGATGGGAGACCGCCTGGGAATACCAGGTGCTGTAAGTTTTCCGGCTTTTGCTGGCATCCACCAAAGAGAAGGAAAATCACTCACACACCCCCACAAACAGCTTTGGGTACTTTGGTTTCCTTGTCATGCATTTGTGTCTTTGGTTTTTATTTTTCTGACACCACCGTTCTGTGACACATACAGCCACCAGAGAGCGCACCGGCCAGGAAATCAAACACACAGCTTTGGGTTTCTTGCTTTTTCATGTCCTTCTGTGTCTTTCTTTTCTTTTCTTTTCTTTTCTTTTCTTTTCTTTTCTTTTCTTTTCTTTTTCTTTTTTTTTTTTTTTTTTTTTTCTCTGACATGACCGTCCGGGCTTCATCCAAACTCTTCAGCGAGCTGCAGGGCAGTCAGCGCCGAGGTGCAAATGCACAAGCCTGCACCCTCTAGAAACGCTGCCGTCTCGGTGACGAGCCCACGCAGGTGTGTGTGTGTGGAAGGCCGCTGTGGCGCACCTGCTGGGGTGAAAGGTCACCGTTTTGGCTGCAGGTGGGTGTGTCCGCTCAGCAGGTGCACCAATCAGTGGCACAGAGTGAGTGGGTGAAGGGGCCGCTGGGAGCAGGCAGGAGTCTGGTGCAGGCAGCGCTTAAAGGGCTCTGCTCCACACAACCCTTCGCTTACGGCCATACCACCCTGAACACGCCCGATCTCGTCCGATCTCGGAAGCTAAGCAGGGTCGGGCCTGGTTAGTACTTGGATGGGAGACCGCCTGGGAATACCAGGTGCTGTAAGTTTTCCGGCTTTTGCTGGCATCCACCAAAGAGAAGGAAAATCACTCACACACCCCCACAAACAGCTTTGGGTACTTTGGTTTCCTTGTCATGCATTTGTGTCTTTGGTTTTTATTTTTCTGACACCACCGTTCTGTGACACATACAGCCACCAGAGAGCGCACCGGCCAGGAAATCAAACACACAGCTTTGGGTTTCTTGCTTTTTCATGTCCTTCTGTGTCTTTCTTTTCTTTTCTTTTCTTTCTTTTTCTTTTTTTTTTTTTTTTTTTTTTCTCTGACATGACCGTCCGGGCTTCATCCAAACTCTTCAGCGAGCTGCAGGGCAGTCAGCGCCGAGGTGCAAATGCACAAGCCTGCACCCTCTAGAAACGCTGCCGTCTCGGTGACGCGCCCACGCAGGTGTGTGTGTGTGGAAGGCCGCTGTGGCGCACCTGCTGGGGTGAAAGGTCACCGTTTTGGCTGCAGGTGGGTGTGTCCGCTCAGCAGGTGCACCAATCAGTGGCACAGAGTGAGTGGGTGAAGGGGCCGCTGGGAGCAGGCAGGAGTCTGGTGCAGGCAGCGCTTAAAGGGCTCTGCTCCACACAACCCTTCGCTTACGGCCACACCACCCTGAACACGCCCGATCTCGTCCGATCTCGGAAGCTAAGCAGGGTCGGGCCTGGTTAGTACTTGGATGGGAGACCGCCTGGGAATACCAGGTGCTGTAAGTTTTCCGGCTTTTGCTGGCATCCACCAAAGAGAAGGAAAATCACTCACACACCCCCACAAACAGCTTTGGGTACTTTGGTTTCCTTGTCATGCATTTGTGTCTTTGGTTTTTATTTTTCTGACACCACCGTTCTGTGACACATACAGCCACCAGAGAGCGCACCGGCCAGGAAATCAAACACACAGCTTTGGGTTTCTTGCTTTTTCATGTCCTTCTGTGTCTTTCTTTTCTTTTCTTTTCTTTTCTTTTCTTTTCTTTTCTTTTCTTTTCTTTTCTTTTTCTTTTTTTTTTTTTTTTTTTTTTCTCTGACATGACCGTCCGGGCTTCATCCAAACTCTTCAGCGAGCTGCAGGGCAGTCAGCGCCGAGGTGCAAATGCACAAGCCTGCACCCTCTAGAAACGCTGCCGTCTCGGTGACGAGCCCACGCAGGTGTGTGTGTGTGGAAGGCCGCTGTGGCGCACCTGCTGGGGTGAAAGGTCACCGTTTTGGCTGCAGGTGGGTGTGTCCGCTCAGCAGGTGCACCAATCAGTGGCACAGAGTGAGTGGGTGAAGGGGCCGCTGGGAGCAGGCAGGAGTCTGGTGCAGGCAGCGCTTAAAGGGCTCTGCTCCACACAACCCTTCGCTTACGGCCATACCACCCTGAACACGCCCGATCTCGTCCGATCTCGGAAGCTAAGCAGGGTCGGGCCTGGTTAGTACTTGGATGGGAGACCGCCTGGGAATACCAGGTGCTGTAAGTTTTCCGGCTTTTGCTGGCATCCACCAAAGAGAAGGAAAATCACTCACACACCCCCACAAACAGCTTTGGGTACTTTGGTTTCCTTGTCATGCATTTGTGTCTTTGGTTTTTATTTTTCTGACACCACCGTTCTGTGACACATACAGCCACCAGAGAGCGCACCGGCCAGGAAATCAAACACACAGCTTTGGGTTTCTTGCTTTTTCATGTCCTTCTGTGTCTTTCTTTTCTTTTCTTTTCTTTTCTTTTTCTTTTTTTTTTTTTTTTTTTTTTCTCTGACATGACCGTCCGGGCTTCATCCAAACTCTTCAGCGAGCTGCAGGGCAGTCAGCGCCGAGGTGCAAATGCACAAGCCTGCACCCTCTAGAAACGCTGCCGTCTCGGTGACGAGCCCACGCAGGTGTGTGTGTGTGGAAGGCCGCTGTGGCGCACCTGCTGGGGTGAAAGGTCACCGTTTTGGCTGCAGGTGGGTGTGTCCGCTCAGCAGGTGCACCAATCAGTGGCACAGAGTGAGTGGGTGAAGGGGCCGCTGGGAGCAGGCAGGAGTCTGGTGCAGGCAGCGCTTAAAGGGCTCTGCTCCACACAACCCTTCGCTTACGGCCACACCACCCTGAACACGCCCGATCTCGTCCGATCTCGGAAGCTAAGCAGGGTCGGGCCTGGTTAGTACTTGGATGGGAGACCGCCTGGGAATACCAGGTGCTGTAAGTTTTCCGGCTTTTGCTGGCATCCACCAAAGAGAAGGAAAATCACTCACACACCCCCACAAACAGCTTTGGGTACTTTGGTTTCCTTGTCATGCATTTGTGTCTTTGGTTTTTATTTTTCTGACACCACCGTTCTGTGACACATACAGCCACCAGAGAGCGCACCGGCCAGGAAATCAAACACACAGCTTTGGGTTTCTTGCTTTTTCATGTCCTTCTGTGTCTTTCTTTTCTTTTCTTTTCTTTTCTTTTCTTTTCTTTTCTTTTCTTTTTCTTTTTTTTTTTTTTTTTTTTTTCTCTGACATGACCGTCCGGGCTTCATCCAAACTCTTCAGCGAGCTGCAGGGCAGTCAGCGCCGAGGTGCAAATGCACAAGCCTGCACCCTCTAGAAACGCTGCCGTCTCGGTGACGAGCCCACGCAGGTGTGTGTGTGTGGAAGGCCGCTGTGGCGCACCTGCTGGGGTGAAAGGTCACCGTTTTGGCTGCAGGTGGGTGTGTCCGCTCAGCAGGTGCACCAATCAGTGGCACAGAGTGAGTGGGTGAAGGGGCCGCTGGGAGCAGGCAGGAGTCTGGTGCAGGCAGCGCTTAAAGGGCTCTGCTCCACACAACCCTTCGCTTACGGCCATACCACCCTGAACACGCCCGATCTCGTCCGATCTCGGAAGCTAAGCAGGGTCGGGCCTGGTTAGTACTTGGATGGGAGACCGCCTGGGAATACCAGGTGCTGTAAGTTTTCCGGCTTTTGCTGGCATCCACCAAAGAGAAGGAAAATCACTCACACACCCCCACAAACAGCTTTGGGTACTTTGGTTTCCTTGTCATGCATTTGTGTCTTTGGTTTTTATTTTTCTGACACCACCGTTCTGTGACACATACAGCCACCAGAGAGCGCACCGGCCAGGAAATCAAACACACAGCTTTGGGTTTCTTGCTTTTTCATGTCCTTCTGTGTCTTTCTTTTCTTTTCTTTTCTTTTCTTTTTCTTTTTTTTTTTTTTTTTTTTTTCTCTGACATGACCGTCCGGGCTTCATCCAAACTCTTCAGCGAGCTGCAGGGCAGTCAGCGCCGAGGTGCAAATGCACAAGCCTGCACCCTCTAGAAACGCTGCCGTCTCGGTGACGCGCCCACGCAGGTGTGTGTGTGTGGAAGGCCGCTGTGGCGCACCTGCTGGGGTGAAAGGTCACCGTTTTGGCTGCAGGTGGGTGTGTCCGCTCAGCAGGTGCACCAATCAGTGGCACAGAGTGAGTGGGTGAAGGGGCCGCTGGGAGCAGGCAGGAGTCTGGTGCAGGCAGCGCTTAAAGGGCTCTGCTCCACACAACCCTTCGCTTACGGCCACACCACCCTGAACACGCCCGATCTCGTCCGATCTCGGAAGCTAAGCAGGGTCGGGCCTGGTTAGTACTTGGATGGGAGACCGCCTGGGAATACCAGGTGCTGTAAGTTTTCCGGCTTTTGCTGGCATCCACCAAAGAGAAGGAAAATCACTCACACACCCCCACAAACAGCTTTGGGTACTTTGGTTTCCTTGTCATGCATTTGTGTCTTTGGTTTTTATTTTTCTGACACCACCGTTCTGTGACACATACAGCCACCAGAGAGCGCACCGGCCAGGAAATCAAACACACAGCTTTGGGTTTCTTGCTTTTTCATGTCCTTCTGTGTCTTTCTTTTCTTTTCTTTTCTTTTCTTTTCTTTTCTTTTCTTTTCTTTTCTTTTTCTTTTTTTTTTTTTTTTTTTTTTCTCTGACATGACCGTCCGGGCTTCATCCAAACTCTTCAGCGAGCTGCAGGGCAGTCAGCGCCGAGGTGCAAATGCACAAGCCTGCACCCTCTAGAAACGCTGCCGTCTCGGTGACGAGCCCACGCAGGTGTGTGTGTGTGGAAGGCCGCTGTGGCGCACCTGCTGGGGTGAAAGGTCACCGTTTTGGCTGCAGGTGGGTGTGTCCGCTCAGCAGGTGCACCAATCAGTGGCACAGAGTGAGTGGGTGAAGGGGCCGCTGGGAGCAGGCAGGAGTCTGGTGCAGGCAGCGCTTAAAGGGCTCTGCTCCACACAACCCTTCGCTTACGGCCATACCACCCTGAACACGCCCGATCTCGTCCGATCTCGGAAGCTAAGCAGGGTCGGGCCTGGTTAGTACTTGGATGGGAGACCGCCTGGGAATACCAGGTGCTGTAAGTTTTCCGGCTTTTGCTGGCATCCACCAAAGAGAAGGAAAATCACTCACACACCCCCACAAACAGCTTTGGGTACTTTGGTTTCCTTGTCATGCATTTGTGTCTTTGGTTTTTATTTTTCTGACACCACCGTTCTGTGACACATACAGCCACCAGAGAGCGCACCGGCCAGGAAATCAAACACACAGCTTTGGGTTTCTTGCTTTTTCATGTCCTTCTGTGTCTTTCTTTTCTTTTCTTTTCTTTCTTTTTCTTTTTTTTTTTTTTTTTTTTTTCTCTGACATGACCGTCCGGGCTTCATCCAAACTCTTCAGCGAGCTGCAGGGCAGTCAGCGCCGAGGTGCAAATGCACAAGCCTGCACCCTCTAGAAACGCTGCCGTCTCGGTGACGCGCCCACGCAGGTGTGTGTGTGTGGAAGGCCGCTGTGGCGCACCTGCTGGGGTGAAAGGTCACCGTTTTGGCTGCAGGTGGGTGTGTCCGCTCAGCAGGTGCACCAATCAGTGGCACAGAGTGAGTGGGTGAAGGGGCCGCTGGGAGCAGGCAGGAGTCTGGTGCAGGCAGCGCTTAAAGGGCTCTGCTCCACACAACCCTTCGCTTACGGCCACACCACCCTGAACACGCCCGATCTCGTCCGATCTCGGAAGCTAAGCAGGGTCGGGCCTGGTTAGTACTTGGATGGGAGACCGCCTGGGAATACCAGGTGCTGTAAGTTTTCCGGCTTTTGCTGGCATCCACCAAAGAGAAGGAAAATCACTCACACACCCCCACAAACAGCTTTGGGTACTTTGGTTTCCTTGTCATGCATTTGTGTCTTTGGTTTTTATTTTTCTGACACCACCGTTCTGTGACACATACAGCCACCAGAGAGCGCACCGGCCAGGAAATCAAACACACAGCTTTGGGTTTCTTGCTTTTTCATGTCCTTCTGTGTCTTTCTTTTCTTTTCTTTTCTTTCTTTTTCTTTTTTTTTTTTTTTTTTTTTTCTCTGACATGACCGTCCGGGCTTCATCCAAACTCTTCAGCGAGCTGCAGGGCAGTCAGCGCCGAGGTGCAAATGCACAAGCCTGCACCCTCTAGAAACGCTGCCGTCTCGGTGACGCGCCCACGCAGGTGTGTGTGTGTGGAAGGCCGCTGTGGCGCACCTGCTGGGGTGAAAGGTCACCGTTTTGGCTGCAGGTGGGTGTGTCCGCTCAGCAGGTGCACCAATCAGTGGCACAGAGTGAGTGGGTGAAGGGGCCGCTGGGAGCAGGCAGGAGTCTGGTGCAGGCAGCGCTTAAAGGGCTCTGCTCCACACAACCCTTCGCTTACGGCCACACCACCCTGAACACGCCCGATCTCGTCCGATCTCGGAAGCTAAGCAGGGTCGGGCCTGGTTAGTACTTGGATGGGAGACCGCCTGGGAATACCAGGTGCTGTAAGTTTTCCGGCTTTTGCTGGCATCCACCAAAGAGAAGGAAAATCACTCACACACCCCCACAAACAGCTTTGGGTACTTTGGTTTCCTTGTCATGCATTTGTGTCTTTGGTTTTTATTTTTCTGACACCACCGTTCTGTGACACATACAGCCACCAGAGAGCGCACCGGCCAGGAAATCAAACACACAGCTTTGGGTTTCTTGCTTTTTCATGTCCTTCTGTGTCTTTCTTTTCTTTTCTTTTCTTTTCTTTTCTTTTCTTTTCTTTTCTTTTCTTTTCTTTTTCTTTTTTTTTTTTTTTTTTTTTTCTCTGACATGACCGTCCGGGCTTCATCCAAACTCTTCAGCGAGCTGCAGGGCAGTCAGCGCCGAGGTGCAAATGCACAAGCCTGCACCCTCTAGAAACGCTGCCGTCTCGGTGACGAGCCCACGCAGGTGTGTGTGTGTGGAAGGCCGCTGTGGCGCACCTGCTGGGGTGAAAGGTCACCGTTTTGGCTGCAGGTGGGTGTGTCCGCTCAGCAGGTGCACCAATCAGTGGCACAGAGTGAGTGGGTGAAGGGGCCGCTGGGAGCAGGCAGGAGTCTGGTGCAGGCAGCGCTTAAAGGGCTCTGCTCCACACAACCCTTCGCTTACGGCCATACCACCCTGAACACGCCCGATCTCGTCCGATCTCGGAAGCTAAGCAGGGTCGGGCCTGGTTAGTACTTGGATGGGAGACCGCCTGGGAATACCAGGTGCTGTAAGTTTTCCGGCTTTTGCTGGCATCCACCAAAGAGAAGGAAAATCACTCACACACCCCCACAAACAGCTTTGGGTACTTTGGTTTCCTTGTCATGCATTTGTGTCTTTGGTTTTTATTTTTCTGACACCACCGTTCTGTGACACATACAGCCACCAGAGAGCGCACCGGCCAGGAAATCAAACACACAGCTTTGGGTTTCTTGCTTTTTCATGTCCTTCTGTGTCTTTCTTTTCTTTTCTTTTCTTTCTTTTTCTTTTTTTTTTTTTTTTTTTTTTCTCTGACATGACCGTCCGGGCTTCATCCAAACTCTTCAGCGAGCTGCAGGGCAGTCAGCGCCGAGGTGCAAATGCACAAGCCTGCACCCTCTAGAAACGCTGCCGTCTCGGTGACGCGCCCACGCAGGTGTGTGTGTGTGGAAGGCCGCTGTGGCGCACCTGCTGGGGTGAAAGGTCACCGTTTTGGCTGCAGGTGGGTGTGTCCGCTCAGCAGGTGCACCAATCAGTGGCACAGAGTGAGTGGGTGAAGGGGCCGCTGGGAGCAGGCAGGAGTCTGGTGCAGGCAGCGCTTAAAGGGCTCTGCTCCACACAACCCTTCGCTTACGGCCACACCACCCTGAACACGCCCGATCTCGTCCGATCTCGGAAGCTAAGCAGGGTCGGGCCTGGTTAGTACTTGGATGGGAGACCGCCTGGGAATACCAGGTGCTGTAAGTTTTCCGGCTTTTGCTGGCATCCACCAAAGAGAAGGAAAATCACTCACACACCCCCACAAACAGCTTTGGGTACTTTGGTTTCCTTGTCATGCATTTGTGTCTTTGGTTTTTATTTTTCTGACACCACCGTTCTGTGACACATACAGCCACCAGAGAGCGCACCGGCCAGGAAATCAAACACACAGCTTTGGGTTTCTTGCTTTTTCATGTCCTTCTGTGTCTTTCTTTTCTTTTCTTTTCTTTTTCTTTTTTTTTTTTTTTTTTTTTTTCTCTGACATGACCGTCCGGGCTTCATCCAAACTCTTCAGCGAGCTGCAGGGCAGTCAGCGCCGAGGTGCAAATGCACAAGCCTGCACCCTCTAGAAACGCTGCCGTCTCGGTGACGCGCCCACGCAGGTGTGTGTGTGTGGAAGGCCGCTGTGGCGCACCTGCTGGGGTGAAAGGTCACCGTTTTGGCTGCAGGTGGGTGTGTCCGCTCAGCAGGTGCACCAATCAGTGGCACAGAGTGAGTGGGTGAAGGGGCCGCTGGGAGCAGGCAGGAGTCTGGTGCAGGCAGCGCTTAAAGGGCTCTGCTCCACACAACCCTTCGCTTACGGCCACACCACCCTGAACACGCCCGATCTCGTCCGATCTCGGAAGCTAAGCAGGGTCGGGCCTGGTTAGTACTTGGATGGGAGACCGCCTGGGAATACCAGGTGCTGTAAGTTTTCCGGCTTTTGCTGGCATCCACCAAAGAGAAGGAAAATCACTCACACACCCCCACAAACAGCTTTGGGTACTTTGGTTTCCTTGTCATGCATTTGTGTCTTTGGTTTTTATTTTTCTGACACCACCGTTCTGTGACACATACAGCCACCAGAGAGCGCACCGGCCAGGAAATCAAACACACAGCTTTGGGTTTCTTGCTTTTTCATGTCCTTCTGTGTCTTTCTTTTCTTTTCTTTTCTTTTCTTTTCTTTTTCTTTTTTTTTTTTTTTTTTTTTTCTCTGACATGACCGTCCGGGCTTCATCCAAACTCTTCAGCGAGCTGCAGGGCAGTCAGCGCCGAGGTGCAAATGCACAAGCCTGCACCCTCTAGAAACGCTGCCGTCTCGGTGACGAGCCCACGCAGGTGTGTGTGTGTGGAAGGCCGCTGTGGCGCACCTGCTGGGGTGAAAGGTCACCGTTTTGGCTGCAGGTGGGTGTGTCCGCTCAGCAGGTGCACCAATCAGTGGCACAGAGTGAGTGGGTGAAGGGGCCGCTGGGAGCAGGCAGGAGTCTGGTGCAGGCAGCGCTTAAAGGGCTCTGCTCCACACAACCCTTCGCTTACGGCCATACCACCCTGAACACGCCCGATCTCGTCCGATCTCGGAAGCTAAGCAGGGTCGGGCCTGGTTAGTACTTGGATGGGAGACCGCCTGGGAATACCAGGTGCTGTAAGTTTTCCGGCTTTTGCTGGCATCCACCAAAGAGAAGGAAAATCACTCACACACCCCCACAAACAGCTTTGGGTACTTTGGTTTCCTTGTCATGCATTTGTGTCTTTGGTTTTTATTTTTCTGACACCACCGTTCTGTGACACATACAGCCACCAGAGAGCGCACCGGCCAGGAAATCAAACACACAGCTTTGGGTTTCTTGCTTTTTCATGTCCTTCTGTGTCTTTCTTTTCTTTTCTTTTCTTTTCTTTTTCTTTTTTTTTTTTTTTTTTTTTTCTCTGACATGACCGTCCGGGCTTCATCCAAACTCTTCAGCGAGCTGCAGGGCAGTCAGCGCCGAGGTGCAAATGCACAAGCCTGCACCCTCTAGAAACGCTGCCGTCTCGGTGACGAGCCCACGCAGGTGTGTGTGTGTGGAAGGCCGCTGTGGCGCACCTGCTGGGGTGAAAGGTCACCGTTTTGGCTGCAGGTGGGTGTGTCCGCTCAGCAGGTGCACCAATCAGTGGCACAGAGTGAGTGGGTGAAGGGGCCGCTGGGAGCAGGCAGGAGTCTGGTGCAGGCAGCGCTTAAAGGGCTCTGCTCCACACAACCCTTCGCTTACGGCCACACCACCCTGAACACGCCCGATCTCGTCCGATCTCGGAAGCTAAGCAGGGTCGGGCCTGGTTAGTACTTGGATGGGAGACCGCCTGGGAATACCAGGTGCTGTAAGTTTTCCGGCTTTTGCTGGCATCCACCAAAGAGAAGGAAAATCACTCACACACCCCCACAAACAGCTTTGGGTACTTTGGTTTCCTTGTCATGCATTTGTGTCTTTGGTTTTTATTTTTCTGACACCACCGTTCTGTGACACATACAGCCACCAGAGAGCGCACCGGCCAGGAAATCAAACACACAGCTTTGGGTTTCTTGCTTTTTCATGTCCTTCTGTGTCTTTCTTTTCTTTTCTTTTCTTTTCTTTTCTTTTCTTTTCTTTTCTTTTCTTTTCTTTTTCTTTTTTTTTTTTTTTTTTTTTTCTCTGACATGACCGTCCGGGCTTCATCCAAACTCTTCAGCGAGCTGCAGGGCAGTCAGCGCCGAGGTGCAAATGCACAAGCCTGCACCCTCTAGAAACGCTGCCGTCTCGGTGACGAGCCCACGCAGGTGTGTGTGTGTGGAAGGCCGCTGTGGCGCACCTGCTGGGGTGAAAGGTCACCGTTTTGGCTGCAGGTGGGTGTGTCCGCTCAGCAGGTGCACCAATCAGTGGCACAGAGTGAGTGGGTGAAGGGGCCGCTGGGAGCAGGCAGGAGTCTGGTGCAGGCAGCGCTTAAAGGGCTCTGCTCCACACAACCCTTCGCTTACGGCCATACCACCCTGAACACGCCCGATCTCGTCCGATCTCGGAAGCTAAGCAGGGTCGGGCCTGGTTAGTACTTGGATGGGAGACCGCCTGGGAATACCAGGTGCTGTAAGTTTTCCGGCTTTTGCTGGCATCCACCAAAGAGAAGGAAAATCACTCACACACCCCCACAAACAGCTTTGGGTACTTTGGTTTCCTTGTCATGCATTTGTGTCTTTGGTTTTTATTTTTCTGACACCACCGTTCTGTGACACATACAGCCACCAGAGAGCGCACCGGCCAGGAAATCAAACACACAGCTTTGGGTTTCTTGCTTTTTCATGTCCTTCTGTGTCTTTCTTTTCTTTTCTTTTCTTTTCTTTTCTTTTCTTTTCTTTTCTTTTCTTTTCTTTTTCTTTTTTTTTTTTTTTTTTTTTTCTCTGACATGACCGTCCGGGCTTCATCCAAACTCTTCAGCGAGCTGCAGGGCAGTCAGCGCCGAGGTGCAAATGCACAAGCCTGCACCCTCTAGAAACGCTGCCGTCTCGGTGACGAGCCCACGCAGGTGTGTGTGTGTGGAAGGCCGCTGTGGCGCACCTGCTGGGGTGAAAGGTCACCGTTTTGGCTGCAGGTGGGTGTGTCCGCTCAGCAGGTGCACCAATCAGTGGCACAGAGTGAGTGGGTGAAGGGGCCGCTGGGAGCAGGCAGGAGTCTGGTGCAGGCAGCGCTTAAAGGGCTCTGCTCCACACAACCCTTCGCTTACGGCCATACCACCCTGAACACGCCCGATCTCGTCCGATCTCGGAAGCTAAGCAGGGTCGGGCCTGGTTAGTACTTGGATGGGAGACCGCCTGGGAATACCAGGTGCTGTAAGTTTTCCGGCTTTTGCTGGCATCCACCAAAGAGAAGGAAAATCACTCACACACCCCCACAAACAGCTTTGGGTACTTTGGTTTCCTTGTCATGCATTTGTGTCTTTGGTTTTTATTTTTCTGACACCACCGTTCTGTGACACATACAGCCACCAGAGAGCGCACCGGCCAGGAAATCAAACACACAGCTTTGGGTTTCTTGCTTTTTCATGTCCTTCTGTGTCTTTCTTTTCTTTTCTTTTCTTTCTTTTTCTTTTTTTTTTTTTTTTTTTTTTCTCTGACATGACCGTCCGGGCTTCATCCAAACTCTTCAGCGAGCTGCAGGGCAGTCAGCGCCGAGGTGCAAATGCACAAGCCTGCACCCTCTAGAAACGCTGCCGTCTCGGTGACGCGCCCACGCAGGTGTGTGTGTGTGGAAGGCCGCTGTGGCGCACCTGCTGGGGTGAAAGGTCACCGTTTTGGCTGCAGGTGGGTGTGTCCGCTCAGCAGGTGCACCAATCAGTGGCACAGAGTGAGTGGGTGAAGGGGCCGCTGGGAGCAGGCAGGAGTCTGGTGCAGGCAGCGCTTAAAGGGCTCTGCTCCACACAACCCTTCGCTTACGGCCACACCACCCTGAACACGCCCGATCTCGTCCGATCTCGGAAGCTAAGCAGGGTCGGGCCTGGTTAGTACTTGGATGGGAGACCGCCTGGGAATACCAGGTGCTGTAAGTTTTCCGGCTTTTGCTGGCATCCACCAAAGAGAAGGAAAATCACTCACACACCCCCACAAACAGCTTTGGGTACTTTGGTTTCCTTGTCATGCATTTGTGTCTTTGGTTTTTATTTTTCTGACACCACCGTTCTGTGACACATACAGCCACCAGAGAGCGCACCGGCCAGGAAATCAAACACACAGCTTTGGGTTTCTTGCTTTTTCATGTCCTTCTGTGTCTTTCTTTTCTTTTCTTTTCTTTTCTTTTTCTTTTTTTTTTTTTTTTTTTTTTCTCTGACATGACCGTCCGGGCTTCATCCAAACTCTTCAGCGAGCTGCAGGGCAGTCAGCGCCGAGGTGCAAATGCACAAGCCTGCACCCTCTAGAAACGCTGCCGTCTCGGTGACGAGCCCACGCAGGTGTGTGTGTGTGGAAGGCCGCTGTGGCGCACCTGCTGGGGTGAAAGGTCACCGTTTTGGCTGCAGGTGGGTGTGTCCGCTCAGCAGGTGCACCAATCAGTGGCACAGAGTGAGTGGGTGAAGGGGCCGCTGGGAGCAGGCAGGAGTCTGGTGCAGGCAGCGCTTAAAGGGCTCTGCTCCACACAACCCTTCGCTTACGGCCACACCACCCTGAACACGCCCGATCTCGTCCGATCTCGGAAGCTAAGCAGGGTCGGGCCTGGTTAGTACTTGGATGGGAGACCGCCTGGGAATACCAGGTGCTGTAAGTTTTCCGGCTTTTGCTGGCATCCACCAAAGAGAAGGAAAATCACTCACACACCCCCACAAACAGCTTTGGGTACTTTGGTTTCCTTGTCATGCATTTGTGTCTTTGGTTTTTATTTTTCTGACACCACCGTTCTGTGACACATACAGCCACCAGAGAGCGCACCGGCCAGGAAATCAAACACACAGCTTTGGGTTTCTTGCTTTTTCATGTCCTTCTGTGTCTTTCTTTTCTTTTCTTTTCTTTTCTTTTCTTTTCTTTTTCTTTTTTTTTTTTTTTTTTTTTTCTCTGACATGACCGTCCGGGCTTCATCCAAACTCTTCAGCGAGCTGCAGGGCAGTCAGCGCCGAGGTGCAAATGCACAAGCCTGCACCCTCTAGAAACGCTGCCGTCTCGGTGACGAGCCCACGCAGGTGTGTGTGTGTGGAAGGCCGCTGTGGCGCACCTGCTGGGGTGAAAGGTCACCGTTTTGGCTGCAGGTGGGTGTGTCCGCTCAGCAGGTGCACCAATCAGTGGCACAGAGTGAGTGGGTGAAGGGGCCGCTGGGAGCAGGCAGGAGTCTGGTGCAGGCAGCGCTTAAAGGGCTCTGCTCCACACAACCCTTCGCTTACGGCCATACCACCCTGAACACGCCCGATCTCGTCCGATCTCGGAAGCTAAGCAGGGTCGGGCCTGGTTAGTACTTGGATGGGAGACCGCCTGGGAATACCAGGTGCTGTAAGTTTTCCGGCTTTTGCTGGCATCCACCAAAGAGAAGGAAAATCACTCACACACCCCCACAAACAGCTTTGGGTACTTTGGTTTCCTTGTCATGCATTTGTGTCTTTGGTTTTTATTTTTCTGACACCACCGTTCTGTGACACATACAGCCACCAGAGAGCGCACCGGCCAGGAAATCAAACACACAGCTTTGGGTTTCTTGCTTTTTCATGTCCTTCTGTGTCTTTCTTTTCTTTTCTTTTCTTTTCTTTTTCTTTTTTTTTTTTTTTTTTTTTTCTCTGACATGACCGTCCGGGCTTCATCCAAACTCTTCAGCGAGCTGCAGGGCAGTCAGCGCCGAGGTGCAAATGCACAAGCCTGCACCCTCTAGAAACGCTGCCGTCTCGGTGACGAGCCCACGCAGGTGTGTGTGTGTGGAAGGCCGCTGTGGCGCACCTGCTGGGGTGAAAGGTCACCGTTTTGGCTGCAGGTGGGTGTGTCCGCTCAGCAGGTGCACCAATCAGTGGCACAGAGTGAGTGGGTGAAGGGGCCGCTGGGAGCAGGCAGGAGTCTGGTGCAGGCAGCGCTTAAAGGGCTCTGCTCCACACAACCCTTCGCTTACGGCCACACCACCCTGAACACGCCCGATCTCGTCCGATCTCGGAAGCTAAGCAGGGTCGGGCCTGGTTAGTACTTGGATGGGAGACCGCCTGGGAATACCAGGTGCTGTAAGTTTTCCGGCTTTTGCTGGCATCCACCAAAGAGAAGGAAAATCACTCACACACCCCCACAAACAGCTTTGGGTACTTTGGTTTCCTTGTCATGCATTTGTGTCTTTGGTTTTTATTTTTCTGACACCACCGTTCTGTGACACATACAGCCACCAGAGAGCGCACCGGCCAGGAAATCAAACACACAGCTTTGGGTTTCTTGCTTTTTCATGTCCTTCTGTGTCTTTCTTTTCTTTTCTTTTCTTTTCTTTTTCTTTTTTTTTTTTTTTTTTTTTTCTCTGACATGACCGTCCGGGCTTCATCCAAACTCTTCAGCGAGCTGCAGGGCAGTCAGCGCCGAGGTGCAAATGCACAAGCCTGCACCCTCTAGAAACGCTGCCGTCTCGGTGACGAGCCCACGCAGGTGTGTGTGTGTGGAAGGCCGCTGTGGCGCACCTGCTGGGGTGAAAGGTCACCGTTTTGGCTGCAGGTGGGTGTGTCCGCTCAGCAGGTGCACCAATCAGTGGCACAGAGTGAGTGGGTGAAGGGGCCGCTGGGAGCAGGCAGGAGTCTGGTGCAGGCAGCGCTTAAAGGGCTCTGCTCCACACAACCCTTCGCTTACGGCCACACCACCCTGAACACGCCCGATCTCGTCCGATCTCGGAAGCTAAGCAGGGTCGGGCCTGGTTAGTACTTGGATGGGAGACCGCCTGGGAATACCAGGTGCTGTAAGTTTTCCGGCTTTTGCTGGCATCCACCAAAGAGAAGGAAAATCACTCACACACCCCCACAAACAGCTTTGGGTACTTTGGTTTCCTTGTCATGCATTTGTGTCTTTGGTTTTTATTTTTCTGACACCACCGTTCTGTGACACATACAGCCACCAGAGAGCGCACCGGCCAGGAAATCAAACACACAGCTTTGGGTTTCTTGCTTTTTCATGTCCTTCTGTGTCTTTCTTTTCTTTTCTTTTCTTTTCTTTTCTTTTCTTTTTCTTTTTTTTTTTTTTTTTTTTTTCTCTGACATGACCGTCCGGGCTTCATCCAAACTCTTCAGCGAGCTGCAGGGCAGTCAGCGCCGAGGTGCAAATGCACAAGCCTGCACCCTCTAGAAACGCTGCCGTCTCGGTGACGAGCCCACGCAGGTGTGTGTGTGTGGAAGGCCGCTGTGGCGCACCTGCTGGGGTGAAAGGTCACCGTTTTGGCTGCAGGTGGGTGTGTCCGCTCAGCAGGTGCACCAATCAGTGGCACAGAGTGAGTGGGTGAAGGGGCCGCTGGGAGCAGGCAGGAGTCTGGTGCAGGCAGCGCTTAAAGGGCTCTGCTCCACACAACCCTTCGCTTACGGCCATACCACCCTGAACACGCCCGATCTCGTCCGATCTCGGAAGCTAAGCAGGGTCGGGCCTGGTTAGTACTTGGATGGGAGACCGCCTGGGAATACCAGGTGCTGTAAGTTTTCCGGCTTTTGCTGGCATCCACCAAAGAGAAGGAAAATCACTCACACACCCCCACAAACAGCTTTGGGTACTTTGGTTTCCTTGTCATGCATTTGTGTCTTTGGTTTTTATTTTTCTGACACCACCGTTCTGTGACACATACAGCCACCAGAGAGCGCACCGGCCAGGAAATCAAACACACAGCTTTGGGTTTCTTGCTTTTTCATGTCCTTCTGTGTCTTTCTTTTCTTTTCTTTTCTTTTCTTTTTCTTTTTTTTTTTTTTTTTTTTTTCTCTGACATGACCGTCCGGGCTTCATCCAAACTCTTCAGCGAGCTGCAGGGCAGTCAGCGCCGAGGTGCAAATGCACAAGCCTGCACCCTCTAGAAACGCTGCCGTCTCGGTGACGAGCCCACGCAGGTGTGTGTGTGTGGAAGGCCGCTGTGGCGCACCTGCTGGGGTGAAAGGTCACCGTTTTGGCTGCAGGTGGGTGTGTCCGCTCAGCAGGTGCACCAATCAGTGGCACAGAGTGAGTGGGTGAAGGGGCCGCTGGGAGCAGGCAGGAGTCTGGTGCAGGCAGCGCTTAAAGGGCTCTGCTCCACACAACCCTTCGCTTACGGCCACACCACCCTGAACACGCCCGATCTCGTCCGATCTCGGAAGCTAAGCAGGGTCGGGCCTGGTTAGTACTTGGATGGGAGACCGCCTGGGAATACCAGGTGCTGTAAGTTTTCCGGCTTTTGCTGGCATCCACCAAAGAGAAGGAAAATCACTCACACACCCCCACAAACAGCTTTGGGTACTTTGGTTTCCTTGTCATGCATTTGTGTCTTTGGTTTTTATTTTTCTGACACCACCGTTCTGTGACACATACAGCCACCAGAGAGCGCACCGGCCAGGAAATCAAACACACAGCTTTGGGTTTCTTGCTTTTTCATGTCCTTCTGTGTCTTTCTTTTCTTTTCTTTTCTTTTCTTTTCTTTTCTTTTCTTTTCTTTTCTTTTTCTTTTTTTTTTTTTTTTTTTTTTCTCTGACATGACCGTCCGGGCTTCATCCAAACTCTTCAGCGAGCTGCAGGGCAGTCAGCGCCGAGGTGCAAATGCACAAGCCTGCACCCTCTAGAAACGCTGCCGTCTCGGTGACGAGCCCACGCAGGTGTGTGTGTGTGGAAGGCCGCTGTGGCGCACCTGCTGGGGTGAAAGGTCACCGTTTTGGCTGCAGGTGGGTGTGTCCGCTCAGCAGGTGCACCAATCAGTGGCACAGAGTGAGTGGGTGAAGGGGCCGCTGGGAGCAGGCAGGAGTCTGGTGCAGGCAGCGCTTAAAGGGCTCTGCTCCACACAACCCTTCGCTTACGGCCACACCACCCTGAACACGCCCGATCTCGTCCGATCTCGGAAGCTAAGCAGGGTCGGGCCTGGTTAGTACTTGGATGGGAGACCGCCTGGGAATACCAGGTGCTGTAAGTTTTCCGGCTTTTGCTGGCATCCACCAAAGAGAAGGAAAATCACTCACACACCCCCACAAACAGCTTTGGGTACTTTGGTTTCCTTGTCATGCATTTGTGTCTTTGGTTTTTATTTTTCTGACACCACCGTTCTGTGACACATACAGCCACCAGAGAGCGCACCGGCCAGGAAATCAAACACACAGCTTTGGGTTTCTTGCTTTTTCATGTCCTTCTGTGTCTTTCTTTTCTTTTCTTTTCTTTTCTTTTCTTTTCTTTTCTTTTCTTTTCTTTTTCTTTTTTTTTTTTTTTTTTTTTTCTCTGACATGACCGTCCGGGCTTCATCCAAACTCTTCAGCGAGCTGCAGGGCAGTCAGCGCCGAGGTGCAAATGCACAAGCCTGCACCCTCTAGAAACGCTGCCGTCTCGGTGACGAGCCCACGCAGGTGTGTGTGTGTGGAAGGCCGCTGTGGCGCACCTGCTGGGGTGAAAGGTCACCGTTTTGGCTGCAGGTGGGTGTGTCCGCTCAGCAGGTGCACCAATCAGTGGCACAGAGTGAGTGGGTGAAGGGGCCGCTGGGAGCAGGCAGGAGTCTGGTGCAGGCAGCGCTTAAAGGGCTCTGCTCCACACAACCCTTCGCTTACGGCCATACCACCCTGAACACGCCCGATCTCGTCCGATCTCGGAAGCTAAGCAGGGTCGGGCCTGGTTAGTACTTGGATGGGAGACCGCCTGGGAATACCAGGTGCTGTAAGTTTTCCGGCTTTTGCTGGCATCCACCAAAGAGAAGGAAAATCACTCACACACCCCCACAAACAGCTTTGGGTACTTTGGTTTCCTTGTCATGCATTTGTGTCTTTGGTTTTTATTTTTCTGACACCACCGTTCTGTGACACATACAGCCACCAGAGAGCGCACCGGCCAGGAAATCAAACACACAGCTTTGGGTTTCTTGCTTTTTCATGTCCTTCTGTGTCTTTCTTTTCTTTTCTTTTCTTTTCTTTTCTTTTCTTTTCTTTTCTTTTCTTTTTCTTTTTTTTTTTTTTTTTTTTTTCTCTGACATGACCGTCCGGGCTTCATCCAAACTCTTCAGCGAGCTGCAGGGCAGTCAGCGCCGAGGTGCAAATGCACAAGCCTGCACCCTCTAGAAACGCTGCCGTCTCGGTGACGAGCCCACGCAGGTGTGTGTGTGTGGAAGGCCGCTGTGGCGCACCTGCTGGGGTGAAAGGTCACCGTTTTGGCTGCAGGTGGGTGTGTCCGCTCAGCAGGTGCACCAATCAGTGGCACAGAGTGAGTGGGTGAAGGGGCCGCTGGGAGCAGGCAGGAGTCTGGTGCAGGCAGCGCTTAAAGGGCTCTGCTCCACACAACCCTTCGCTTACGGCCATACCACCCTGAACACGCCCGATCTCGTCCGATCTCGGAAGCTAAGCAGGGTCGGGCCTGGTTAGTACTTGGATGGGAGACCGCCTGGGAATACCAGGTGCTGTAAGTTTTCCGGCTTTTGCTGGCATCCACCAAAGAGAAGGAAAATCACTCACACACCCCCACAAACAGCTTTGGGTACTTTGGTTTCCTTGTCATGCATTTGTGTCTTTGGTTTTTATTTTTCTGACACCACCGTTCTGTGACACATACAGCCACCAGAGAGCGCACCGGCCAGGAAATCAAACACACAGCTTTGGGTTTCTTGCTTTTTCATGTCCTTCTGTGTCTTTCTTTTCTTTTCTTTTCTTTCTTTTTCTTTTTTTTTTTTTTTTTTTTTTCTCTGACATGACCGTCCGGGCTTCATCCAAACTCTTCAGCGAGCTGCAGGGCAGTCAGCGCCGAGGTGCAAATGCACAAGCCTGCACCCTCTAGAAACGCTGCCGTCTCGGTGACGCGCCCACGCAGGTGTGTGTGTGTGGAAGGCCGCTGTGGCGCACCTGCTGGGGTGAAAGGTCACCGTTTTGGCTGCAGGTGGGTGTGTCCGCTCAGCAGGTGCACCAATCAGTGGCACAGAGTGAGTGGGTGAAGGGGCCGCTGGGAGCAGGCAGGAGTCTGGTGCAGGCAGCGCTTAAAGGGCTCTGCTCCACACAACCCTTCGCTTACGGCCACACCACCCTGAACACGCCCGATCTCGTCCGATCTCGGAAGCTAAGCAGGGTCGGGCCTGGTTAGTACTTGGATGGGAGACCGCCTGGGAATACCAGGTGCTGTAAGTTTTCCGGCTTTTGCTGGCATCCACCAAAGAGAAGGAAAATCACTCACACACCCCCACAAACAGCTTTGGGTACTTTGGTTTCCTTGTCATGCATTTGTGTCTTTGGTTTTTATTTTTCTGACACCACCGTTCTGTGACACATACAGCCACCAGAGAGCGCACCGGCCAGGAAATCAAACACACAGCTTTGGGTTTCTTGCTTTTTCATGTCCTTCTGTGTCTTTCTTTTCTTTTCTTTTCTTTTCTTTTTCTTTTTTTTTTTTTTTTTTTTTTCTCTGACATGACCGTCCGGGCTTCATCCAAACTCTTCAGCGAGCTGCAGGGCAGTCAGCGCCGAGGTGCAAATGCACAAGCCTGCACCCTCTAGAAACGCTGCCGTCTCGGTGACGAGCCCACGCAGGTGTGTGTGTGTGGAAGGCCGCTGTGGCGCACCTGCTGGGGTGAAAGGTCACCGTTTTGGCTGCAGGTGGGTGTGTCCGCTCAGCAGGTGCACCAATCAGTGGCACAGAGTGAGTGGGTGAAGGGGCCGCTGGGAGCAGGCAGGAGTCTGGTGCAGGCAGCGCTTAAAGGGCTCTGCTCCACACAACCCTTCGCTTACGGCCACACCACCCTGAACACGCCCGATCTCGTCCGATCTCGGAAGCTAAGCAGGGTCGGGCCTGGTTAGTACTTGGATGGGAGACCGCCTGGGAATACCAGGTGCTGTAAGTTTTCCGGCTTTTGCTGGCATCCACCAAAGAGAAGGAAAATCACTCACACACCCCCACAAACAGCTTTGGGTACTTTGGTTTCCTTGTCATGCATTTGTGTCTTTGGTTTTTATTTTTCTGACACCACCGTTCTGTGACACATACAGCCACCAGAGAGCGCACCGGCCAGGAAATCAAACACACAGCTTTGGGTTTCTTGCTTTTTCATGTCCTTCTGTGTCTTTCTTTTCTTTTCTTTTCTTTTCTTTTCTTTTCTTTTTCTTTTTTTTTTTTTTTTTTTTTTCTCTGACATGACCGTCCGGGCTTCATCCAAACTCTTCAGCGAGCTGCAGGGCAGTCAGCGCCGAGGTGCAAATGCACAAGCCTGCACCCTCTAGAAACGCTGCCGTCTCGGTGACGAGCCCACGCAGGTGTGTGTGTGTGGAAGGCCGCTGTGGCGCACCTGCTGGGGTGAAAGGTCACCGTTTTGGCTGCAGGTGGGTGTGTCCGCTCAGCAGGTGCACCAATCAGTGGCACAGAGTGAGTGGGTGAAGGGGCCGCTGGGAGCAGGCAGGAGTCTGGTGCAGGCAGCGCTTAAAGGGCTCTGCTCCACACAACCCTTCGCTTACGGCCATACCACCCTGAACACGCCCGATCTCGTCCGATCTCGGAAGCTAAGCAGGGTCGGGCCTGGTTAGTACTTGGATGGGAGACCGCCTGGGAATACCAGGTGCTGTAAGTTTTCCGGCTTTTGCTGGCATCCACCAAAGAGAAGGAAAATCACTCACACACCCCCACAAACAGCTTTGGGTACTTTGGTTTCCTTGTCATGCATTTGTGTCTTTGGTTTTTATTTTTCTGACACCACCGTTCTGTGACACATACAGCCACCAGAGAGCGCACCGGCCAGGAAATCAAACACACAGCTTTGGGTTTCTTGCTTTTTCATGTCCTTCTGTGTCTTTCTTTTCTTTTCTTTTCTTTTCTTTTTCTTTTTTTTTTTTTTTTTTTTTTCTCTGACATGACCGTCCGGGCTTCATCCAAACTCTTCAGCGAGCTGCAGGGCAGTCAGCGCCGAGGTGCAAATGCACAAGCCTGCACCCTCTAGAAACGCTGCCGTCTCGGTGACGAGCCCACGCAGGTGTGTGTGTGTGGAAGGCCGCTGTGGCGCACCTGCTGGGGTGAAAGGTCACCGTTTTGGCTGCAGGTGGGTGTGTCCGCTCAGCAGGTGCACCAATCAGTGGCACAGAGTGAGTGGGTGAAGGGGCCGCTGGGAGCAGGCAGGAGTCTGGTGCAGGCAGCGCTTAAAGGGCTCTGCTCCACACAACCCTTCGCTTACGGCCACACCACCCTGAACACGCCCGATCTCGTCCGATCTCGGAAGCTAAGCAGGGTCGGGCCTGGTTAGTACTTGGATGGGAGACCGCCTGGGAATACCAGGTGCTGTAAGTTTTCCGGCTTTTGCTGGCATCCACCAAAGAGAAGGAAAATCACTCACACACCCCCACAAACAGCTTTGGGTACTTTGGTTTCCTTGTCATGCATTTGTGTCTTTGGTTTTTATTTTTCTGACACCACCGTTCTGTGACACATACAGCCACCAGAGAGCGCACCGGCCAGGAAATCAAACACACAGCTTTGGGTTTCTTGCTTTTTCATGTCCTTCTGTGTCTTTCTTTTCTTTTCTTTTCTTTTCTTTTCTTTTCTTTTCTTTTCTTTTCTTTTTCTTTTTTTTTTTTTTTTTTTTTTCTCTGACATGACCGTCCGGGCTTCATCCAAACTCTTCAGCGAGCTGCAGGGCAGTCAGCGCCGAGGTGCAAATGCACAAGCCTGCACCCTCTAGAAACGCTGCCGTCTCGGTGACGAGCCCACGCAGGTGTGTGTGTGTGGAAGGCCGCTGTGGCGCACCTGCTGGGGTGAAAGGTCACCGTTTTGGCTGCAGGTGGGTGTGTCCGCTCAGCAGGTGCACCAATCAGTGGCACAGAGTGAGTGGGTGAAGGGGCCGCTGGGAGCAGGCAGGAGTCTGGTGCAGGCAGCGCTTAAAGGGCTCTGCTCCACACAACCCTTCGCTTACGGCCATACCACCCTGAACACGCCCGATCTCGTCCGATCTCGGAAGCTAAGCAGGGTCGGGCCTGGTTAGTACTTGGATGGGAGACCGCCTGGGAATACCAGGTGCTGTAAGTTTTCCGGCTTTTGCTGGCATCCACCAAAGAGAAGGAAAATCACTCACACACCCCCACAAACAGCTTTGGGTACTTTGGTTTCCTTGTCATGCATTTGTGTCTTTGGTTTTTATTTTTCTGACACCACCGTTCTGTGACACATACAGCCACCAGAGAGCGCACCGGCCAGGAAATCAAACACACAGCTTTGGGTTTCTTGCTTTTTCATGTCCTTCTGTGTCTTTCTTTTCTTTTCTTTTCTTTTCTTTTCTTTTCTTTTCTTTTCTTTTCTTTTTCTTTTTTTTTTTTTTTTTTTTTTCTCTGACATGACCGTCCGGGCTTCATCCAAACTCTTCAGCGAGCTGCAGGGCAGTCAGCGCCGAGGTGCAAATGCACAAGCCTGCACCCTCTAGAAACGCTGCCGTCTCGGTGACGAGCCCACGCAGGTGTGTGTGTGTGGAAGGCCGCTGTGGCGCACCTGCTGGGGTGAAAGGTCACCGTTTTGGCTGCAGGTGGGTGTGTCCGCTCAGCAGGTGCACCAATCAGTGGCACAGAGTGAGTGGGTGAAGGGGCCGCTGGGAGCAGGCAGGAGTCTGGTGCAGGCAGCGCTTAAAGGGCTCTGCTCCACACAACCCTTCGCTTACGGCCATACCACCCTGAACACGCCCGATCTCGTCCGATCTCGGAAGCTAAGCAGGGTCGGGCCTGGTTAGTACTTGGATGGGAGACCGCCTGGGAATACCAGGTGCTGTAAGTTTTCCGGCTTTTGCTGGCATCCACCAAAGAGAAGGAAAATCACTCACACACCCCCACAAACAGCTTTGGGTACTTTGGTTTCCTTGTCATGCATTTGTGTCTTTGGTTTTTATTTTTCTGACACCACCGTTCTGTGACACATACAGCCACCAGAGAGCGCACCGGCCAGGAAATCAAACACACAGCTTTGGGTTTCTTGCTTTTTCATGTCCTTCTGTGTCTTTCTTTTCTTTTCTTTTCTTTCTTTTTCTTTTTTTTTTTTTTTTTTTTTTCTCTGACATGACCGTCCGGGCTTCATCCAAACTCTTCAGCGAGCTGCAGGGCAGTCAGCGCCGAGGTGCAAATGCACAAGCCTGCACCCTCTAGAAACGCTGCCGTCTCGGTGACGCGCCCACGCAGGTGTGTGTGTGTGGAAGGCCGCTGTGGCGCACCTGCTGGGGTGAAAGGTCACCGTTTTGGCTGCAGGTGGGTGTGTCCGCTCAGCAGGTGCACCAATCAGTGGCACAGAGTGAGTGGGTGAAGGGGCCGCTGGGAGCAGGCAGGAGTCTGGTGCAGGCAGCGCTTAAAGGGCTCTGCTCCACACAACCCTTCGCTTACGGCCACACCACCCTGAACACGCCCGATCTCGTCCGATCTCGGAAGCTAAGCAGGGTCGGGCCTGGTTAGTACTTGGATGGGAGACCGCCTGGGAATACCAGGTGCTGTAAGTTTTCCGGCTTTTGCTGGCATCCACCAAAGAGAAGGAAAATCACTCACACACCCCCACAAACAGCTTTGGGTACTTTGGTTTCCTTGTCATGCATTTGTGTCTTTGGTTTTTATTTTTCTGACACCACCGTTCTGTGACACATACAGCCACCAGAGAGCGCACCGGCCAGGAAATCAAACACACAGCTTTGGGTTTCTTGCTTTTTCATGTCCTTCTGTGTCTTTCTTTTCTTTTCTTTTCTTTTCTTTTCTTTTCTTTTCTTTTCTTTTCTTTTCTTTTTCTTTTTTTTTTTTTTTTTTTTTTCTCTGACATGACCGTCCGGGCTTCATCCAAACTCTTCAGCGAGCTGCAGGGCAGTCAGCGCCGAGGTGCAAATGCACAAGCCTGCACCCTCTAGAAACGCTGCCGTCTCGGTGACGAGCCCACGCAGGTGTGTGTGTGTGGAAGGCCGCTGTGGCGCACCTGCTGGGGTGAAAGGTCACCGTTTTGGCTGCAGGTGGGTGTGTCCGCTCAGCAGGTGCACCAATCAGTGGCACAGAGTGAGTGGGTGAAGGGGCCGCTGGGAGCAGGCAGGAGTCTGGTGCAGGCAGCGCTTAAAGGGCTCTGCTCCACACAACCCTTCGCTTACGGCCATACCACCCTGAACACGCCCGATCTCGTCCGATCTCGGAAGCTAAGCAGGGTCGGGCCTGGTTAGTACTTGGATGGGAGACCGCCTGGGAATACCAGGTGCTGTAAGTTTTCCGGCTTTTGCTGGCATCCACCAAAGAGAAGGAAAATCACTCACACACCCCCACAAACAGCTTTGGGTACTTTGGTTTCCTTGTCATGCATTTGTGTCTTTGGTTTTTATTTTTCTGACACCACCGTTCTGTGACACATACAGCCACCAGAGAGCGCACCGGCCAGGAAATCAAACACACAGCTTTGGGTTTCTTGCTTTTTCATGTCCTTCTGTGTCTTTCTTTTCTTTTCTTTTCTTTTCTTTTTCTTTTTTTTTTTTTTTTTTTTTTCTCTGACATGACCGTCCGGGCTTCATCCAAACTCTTCAGCGAGCTGCAGGGCAGTCAGCGCCGAGGTGCAAATGCACAAGCCTGCACCCTCTAGAAACGCTGCCGTCTCGGTGACGCGCCCACGCAGGTGTGTGTGTGTGGAAGGCCGCTGTGGCGCACCTGCTGGGGTGAAAGGTCACCGTTTTGGCTGCAGGTGGGTGTGTCCGCTCAGCAGGTGCACCAATCAGTGGCACAGAGTGAGTGGGTGAAGGGGCCGCTGGGAGCAGGCAGGAGTCTGGTGCAGGCAGCGCTTAAAGGGCTCTGCTCCACACAACCCTTCGCTTACGGCCACACCACCCTGAACACGCCCGATCTCGTCCGATCTCGGAAGCTAAGCAGGGTCGGGCCTGGTTAGTACTTGGATGGGAGACCGCCTGGGAATACCAGGTGCTGTAAGTTTTCCGGCTTTTGCTGGCATCCACCAAAGAGAAGGAAAATCACTCACACACCCCCACAAACAGCTTTGGGTACTTTGGTTTCCTTGTCATGCATTTGTGTCTTTGGTTTTTATTTTTCTGACACCACCGTTCTGTGACACATACAGCCACCAGAGAGCGCACCGGCCAGGAAATCAAACACACAGCTTTGGGTTTCTTGCTTTTTCATGTCCTTCTGTGTCTTTCTTTTCTTTTCTTTTCTTTTCTTTTCTTTTCTTTTCTTTTCTTTTCTTTTTCTTTTTTTTTTTTTTTTTTTTTTCTCTGACATGACCGTCCGGGCTTCATCCAAACTCTTCAGCGAGCTGCAGGGCAGTCAGCGCCGAGGTGCAAATGCACAAGCCTGCACCCTCTAGAAACGCTGCCGTCTCGGTGACGAGCCCACGCAGGTGTGTGTGTGTGGAAGGCCGCTGTGGCGCACCTGCTGGGGTGAAAGGTCACCGTTTTGGCTGCAGGTGGGTGTGTCCGCTCAGCAGGTGCACCAATCAGTGGCACAGAGTGAGTGGGTGAAGGGGCCGCTGGGAGCAGGCAGGAGTCTGGTGCAGGCAGCGCTTAAAGGGCTCTGCTCCACACAACCCTTCGCTTACGGCCATACCACCCTGAACACGCCCGATCTCGTCCGATCTCGGAAGCTAAGCAGGGTCGGGCCTGGTTAGTACTTGGATGGGAGACCGCCTGGGAATACCAGGTGCTGTAAGTTTTCCGGCTTTTGCTGGCATCCACCAAAGAGAAGGAAAATCACTCACACACCCCCACAAACAGCTTTGGGTACTTTGGTTTCCTTGTCATGCATTTGTGTCTTTGGTTTTTATTTTTCTGACACCACCGTTCTGTGACACATACAGCCACCAGAGAGCGCACCGGCCAGGAAATCAAACACACAGCTTTGGGTTTCTTGCTTTTTCATGTCCTTCTGTGTCTTTCTTTTCTTTTCTTTTCTTTTCTTTTTCTTTTTTTTTTTTTTTTTTTTTTCTCTGACATGACCGTCCGGGCTTCATCCAAACTCTTCAGCGAGCTGCAGGGCAGTCAGCGCCGAGGTGCAAATGCACAAGCCTGCACCCTCTAGAAACGCTGCCGTCTCGGTGACGCGCCCACGCAGGTGTGTGTGTGTGGAAGGCCGCTGTGGCGCACCTGCTGGGGTGAAAGGTCACCGTTTTGGCTGCAGGTGGGTGTGTCCGCTCAGCAGGTGCACCAATCAGTGGCACAGAGTGAGTGGGTGAAGGGGCCGCTGGGAGCAGGCAGGAGTCTGGTGCAGGCAGCGCTTAAAGGGCTCTGCTCCACACAACCCTTCGCTTACGGCCACACCACCCTGAACACGCCCGATCTCGTCCGATCTCGGAAGCTAAGCAGGGTCGGGCCTGGTTAGTACTTGGATGGGAGACCGCCTGGGAATACCAGGTGCTGTAAGTTTTCCGGCTTTTGCTGGCATCCACCAAAGAGAAGGAAAATCACTCACACACCCCCACAAACAGCTTTGGGTACTTTGGTTTCCTTGTCATGCATTTGTGTCTTTGGTTTTTATTTTTCTGACACCACCGTTCTGTGACACATACAGCCACCAGAGAGCGCACCGGCCAGGAAATCAAACACACAGCTTTGGGTTTCTTGCTTTTTCATGTCCTTCTGTGTCTTTCTTTTCTTTTCTTTTCTTTTCTTTTCTTTTCTTTTCTTTTCTTTTCTTTTTCTTTTTTTTTTTTTTTTTTTTTTCTCTGACATGACCGTCCGGGCTTCATCCAAACTCTTCAGCGAGCTGCAGGGCAGTCAGCGCCGAGGTGCAAATGCACAAGCCTGCACCCTCTAGAAACGCTGCCGTCTCGGTGACGAGCCCACGCAGGTGTGTGTGTGTGGAAGGCCGCTGTGGCGCACCTGCTGGGGTGAAAGGTCACCGTTTTGGCTGCAGGTGGGTGTGTCCGCTCAGCAGGTGCACCAATCAGTGGCACAGAGTGAGTGGGTGAAGGGGCCGCTGGGAGCAGGCAGGAGTCTGGTGCAGGCAGCGCTTAAAGGGCTCTGCTCCACACAACCCTTCGCTTACGGCCATACCACCCTGAACACGCCCGATCTCGTCCGATCTCGGAAGCTAAGCAGGGTCGGGCCTGGTTAGTACTTGGATGGGAGACCGCCTGGGAATACCAGGTGCTGTAAGTTTTCCGGCTTTTGCTGGCATCCACCAAAGAGAAGGAAAATCACTCACACACCCCCACAAACAGCTTTGGGTACTTTGGTTTCCTTGTCATGCATTTGTGTCTTTGGTTTTTATTTTTCTGACACCACCGTTCTGTGACACATACAGCCACCAGAGAGCGCACCGGCCAGGAAATCAAACACACAGCTTTGGGTTTCTTGCTTTTTCATGTCCTTCTGTGTCTTTCTTTTCTTTTCTTTTCTTTCTTTTTCTTTTTTTTTTTTTTTTTTTTTTCTCTGACATGACCGTCCGGGCTTCATCCAAACTCTTCAGCGAGCTGCAGGGCAGTCAGCGCCGAGGTGCAAATGCACAAGCCTGCACCCTCTAGAAACGCTGCCGTCTCGGTGACGCGCCCACGCAGGTGTGTGTGTGTGGAAGGCCGCTGTGGCGCACCTGCTGGGGTGAAAGGTCACCGTTTTGGCTGCAGGTGGGTGTGTCCGCTCAGCAGGTGCACCAATCAGTGGCACAGAGTGAGTGGGTGAAGGGGCCGCTGGGAGCAGGCAGGAGTCTGGTGCAGGCAGCGCTTAAAGGGCTCTGCTCCACACAACCCTTCGCTTACGGCCACACCACCCTGAACACGCCCGATCTCGTCCGATCTCGGAAGCTAAGCAGGGTCGGGCCTGGTTAGTACTTGGATGGGAGACCGCCTGGGAATACCAGGTGCTGTAAGTTTTCCGGCTTTTGCTGGCATCCACCAAAGAGAAGGAAAATCACTCACACACCCCCACAAACAGCTTTGGGTACTTTGGTTTCCTTGTCATGCATTTGTGTCTTTGGTTTTTATTTTTCTGACACCACCGTTCTGTGACACATACAGCCACCAGAGAGCGCACCGGCCAGGAAATCAAACACACAGCTTTGGGTTTCTTGCTTTTTCATGTCCTTCTGTGTCTTTCTTTTCTTTTCTTTTCTTTCTTTTTCTTTTTTTTTTTTTTTTTTTTTTCTCTGACATGACCGTCCGGGCTTCATCCAAACTCTTCAGCGAGCTGCAGGGCAGTCAGCGCCGAGGTGCAAATGCACAAGCCTGCACCCTCTAGAAACGCTGCCGTCTCGGTGACGCGCCCACGCAGGTGTGTGTGTGTGGAAGGCCGCTGTGGCGCACCTGCTGGGGTGAAAGGTCACCGTTTTGGCTGCAGGTGGGTGTGTCCGCTCAGCAGGTGCACCAATCAGTGGCACAGAGTGAGTGGGTGAAGGGGCCGCTGGGAGCAGGCAGGAGTCTGGTGCAGGCAGCGCTTAAAGGGCTCTGCTCCACACAACCCTTCGCTTACGGCCACACCACCCTGAACACGCCCGATCTCGTCCGATCTCGGAAGCTAAGCAGGGTCGGGCCTGGTTAGTACTTGGATGGGAGACCGCCTGGGAATACCAGGTGCTGTAAGTTTTCCGGCTTTTGCTGGCATCCACCAAAGAGAAGGAAAATCACTCACACACCCCCACAAACA
The DNA here is from genome assembly GCF_053564925.1 of Oryzias latipes. NCBI lineage: Eukaryota > Metazoa > Chordata > Actinopteri > Beloniformes > Adrianichthyidae > Oryzias > Oryzias latipes. Next base: position 10,205,745 of record NC_136252.1, read on the forward strand.
GCTTTGGGTACTTTGGTTTCCTTGTCATGCATTTGTGTCTTTGGTTTTTATTTTTCTGACACCACCGTTCTGTGACACATACAGCCACCAGAGAGCGCACCGGCCAGGAAATCAAACACACAGCTTTGGGTTTCTTGCTTTTTCATGTCCTTCTGTGTCTTTCTTTTCTTTTCTTTTCTTTTCTTTTCTTTTCTTTTCTTTTCTTTTCTTTTCTTTTTCTTTTTTTTTTTTTTTTTTTTTTCTCTGACATGACCGTCCGGGCTTCATCCAAACTCTTCAGCGAGCTGCAGGGCAGTCAGCGCCGAGGTGCAAATGCACAAGCCTGCACCCTCTAGAAACGCTGCCGTCTCGGTGACGAGCCCACGCAGGTGTGTGTGTGTGGAAGGCCGCTGTGGCGCACCTGCTGGGGTGAAAGGTCACCGTTTTGGCTGCAGGTGGGTGTGTCCGCTCAGCAGGTGCACCAATCAGTGGCACAGAGTGAGTGGGTGAAGGGGCCGCTGGGAGCAGGCAGGAGTCTGGTGCAGGCAGCGCTTAAAGGGCTCTGCTCCACACAACCCTTCGCTTACGGCCATACCACCCTGAACACGCCCGATCTCGTCCGATCTCGGAAGCTAAGCAGGGTCGGGCCTGGTTAGTACTTGGATGGGAGACCGCCTGGGAATACCAGGTGCTGTAAGTTTTCCGGCTTTTGCTGGCATCCACCAAAGAGAAGGAAAATCACTCACACACCCCCACAAACAGCTTTGGGTACTTTGGTTTCCTTGTCATGCATTTGTGTCTTTGGTTTTTATTTTTCTGACACCACCGTTCTGTGACACATACAGCCACCAGAGAGCGCACCGGCCAGGAAATCAAACACACAGCTTTGGGTTTCTTGCTTTTTCATGTCCTTCTGTGTCTTTCTTTTCTTTTCTTTTCTTTCTTTTTCTTTTTTTTTTTTTTTTTTTTTTCTCTGACATGACCGTCCGGGCTTCATCCAAACTCTTCAGCGAGCTGCAGGGCAGTCAGCGCCGAGGTGCAAATGCACAAGCCTGCACCCTCTAGAAACGCTGCCGTCTCGGTGACGCGCCCACGCAGGTGTGTGTGTGTGGAAGGCCGCTGTGGCGCACCTGCTGGGGTGAAAGGTCACCGTTTTGGCTGCAGGTGGGTGTGTCCGCTCAGCAGGTGCACCAATCAGTGGCACAGAGTGAGTGGGTGAAGGGGCCGCTGGGAGCAGGCAGGAGTCTGGTGCAGGCAGCGCTTAAAGGGCTCTGCTCCACACAACCCTTCGCTTACGGCCACACCACCCTGAACACGCCCGATCTCGTCCGATCTCGGAAGCTAAGCAGGGTCGGGCCTGGTTAGTACTTGGATGGGAGACCGCCTGGGAATACCAGGTGCTGTAAGTTTTCCGGCTTTTGCTGGCATCCACCAAAGAGAAGGAAAATCACTCACACACCCCCACAAACAGCTTTGGGTACTTTGGTTTCCTTGTCATGCATTTGTGTCTTTGGTTTTTATTTTTCTGACACCACCGTTCTGTGACACATACAGCCACCAGAGAGCGCACCGGCCAGGAAATCAAACACACAGCTTTGGGTTTCTTGCTTTTTCATGTCCTTCTGTGTCTTTCTTTTCTTTTCTTTTCTTTTCTTTTCTTTTTCTTTTTTTTTTTTTTTTTTTTTTCTCTGACATGACCGTCCGGGCTTCATCCAAACTCTTCAGCGAGCTGCAGGGCAGTCAGCGCCGAGGTGCAAATGCACAAGCCTGCACCCTCTAGAAACGCTGCCGTCTCGGTGACGAGCCCACGCAGGTGTGTGTGTGTGGAAGGCCGCTGTGGCGCACCTGCTGGGGTGAAAGGTCACCGTTTTGGCTGCAGGTGGGTGTGTCCGCTCAGCAGGTGCACCAATCAGTGGCACAGAGTGAGTGGGTGAAGGGGCCGCTGGGAGCAGGCAGGAGTCTGGTGCAGGCAGCGCTTAAAGGGCTCTGCTCCACACAACCCTTCGCTTACGGCCATACCACCCTGAACACGCCCGATCTCGTCCGATCTCGGAAGCTAAGCAGGGTCGGGCCTGGTTAGTACTTGGATGGGAGACCGCCTGGGAATACCAGGTGCTGTAAGTTTTCCGGCTTTTGCTGGCATCCACCAAAGAGAAGGAAAATCACTCACACACCCCCACAAACAGCTTTGGGTACTTTGGTTTCCTTGTCATGCATTTGTGTCTTTGGTTTTTATTTTTCTGACACCACCGTTCTGTGACACATACAGCCACCAGAGAGCGCACCGGCCAGGAAATCAAACACACAGCTTTGGGTTTCTTGCTTTTTCATGTCCTTCTGTGTCTTTCTTTTCTTTTCTTTTCTTTTCTTTTTCTTTTTTTTTTTTTTTTTTTTTTCTCTGACATGACCGTCCGGGCTTCATCCAAACTCTTCAGCGAGCTGCAGGGCAGTCAGCGCCGAGGTGCAAATGCACAAGCCTGCACCCTCTAGAAACGCTGCCGTCTCGGTGACGAGCCCACGCAGGTGTGTGTGTGTGGAAGGCCGCTGTGGCGCACCTGCTGGGGTGAAAGGTCACCGTTTTGGCTGCAGGTGGGTGTGTCCGCTCAGCAGGTGCACCAATCAGTGGCACAGAGTGAGTGGGTGAAGGGGCCGCTGGGAGCAGGCAGGAGTCTGGTGCAGGCAGCGCTTAAAGGGCTCTGCTCCACACAACCCTTCGCTTACGGCCACACCACCCTGAACACGCCCGATCTCGTCCGATCTCGGAAGCTAAGCAGGGTCGGGCCTGGTTAGTACTTGGATGGGAGACCGCCTGGGAATACCAGGTGCTGTAAGTTTTCCGGCTTTTGCTGGCATCCACCAAAGAGAAGGAAAATCACTCACACACCCCCACAAACAGCTTTGGGTACTTTGGTTTCCTTGTCATGCATTTGTGTCTTTGGTTTTTATTTTTCTGACACCACCGTTCTGTGACACATACAGCCACCAGAGAGCGCACCGGCCAGGAAATCAAACACACAGCTTTGGGTTTCTTGCTTTTTCATGTCCTTCTGTGTCTTTCTTTTCTTTTCTTTTCTTTTCTTTTCTTTTCTTTTCTTTTCTTTTCTTTTTCTTTTTTTTTTTTTTTTTTTTTTCTCTGACATGACCGTCCGGGCTTCATCCAAACTCTTCAGCGAGCTGCAGGGCAGTCAGCGCCGAGGTGCAAATGCACAAGCCTGCACCCTCTAGAAACGCTGCCGTCTCGGTGACGAGCCCACGCAGGTGTGTGTGTGTGGAAGGCCGCTGTGGCGCACCTGCTGGGGTGAAAGGTCACCGTTTTGGCTGCAGGTGGGTGTGTCCGCTCAGCAGGTGCACCAATCAGTGGCACAGAGTGAGTGGGTGAAGGGGCCGCTGGGAGCAGGCAGGAGTCTGGTGCAGGCAGCGCTTAAAGGGCTCTGCTCCACACAACCCTTCGCTTACGGCCACACCACCCTGAACACGCCCGATCTCGTCCGATCTCGGAAGCTAAGCAGGGTCGGGCCTGGTTAGTACTTGGATGGGAGACCGCCTGGGAATACCAGGTGCTGTAAGTTTTCCGGCTTTTGCTGGCATCCACCAAAGAGAAGGAAAATCACTCACACACCCCCACAAACAGCTTTGGGTACTTTGGTTTCCTTGTCATGCATTTGTGTCTTTGGTTTTTATTTTTCTGACACCACCGTTCTGTGACACATACAGCCACCAGAGAGCGCACCGGCCAGGAAATCAAACACACAGCTTTGGGTTTCTTGCTTTTTCATGTCCTTCTGTGTCTTTCTTTTCTTTTCTTTTCTTTTCTTTTCTTTTCTTTTCTTTTCTTTTCTTTTTCTTTTTTTTTTTTTTTTTTTTTTCTCTGACATGACCGTCCGGGCTTCATCCAAACTCTTCAGCGAGCTGCAGGGCAGTCAGCGCCGAGGTGCAAATGCACAAGCCTGCACCCTCTAGAAACGCTGCCGTCTCGGTGACGAGCCCACGCAGGTGTGTGTGTGTGGAAGGCCGCTGTGGCGCACCTGCTGGGGTGAAAGGTCACCGTTTTGGCTGCAGGTGGGTGTGTCCGCTCAGCAGGTGCACCAATCAGTGGCACAGAGTGAGTGGGTGAAGGGGCCGCTGGGAGCAGGCAGGAGTCTGGTGCAGGCAGCGCTTAAAGGGCTCTGCTCCACACAACCCTTCGCTTACGGCCATACCACCCTGAACACGCCCGATCTCGTCCGATCTCGGAAGCTAAGCAGGGTCGGGCCTGGTTAGTACTTGGATGGGAGACCGCCTGGGAATACCAGGTGCTGTAAGTTTTCCGGCTTTTGCTGGCATCCACCAAAGAGAAGGAAAATCACTCACACACCCCCACAAACAGCTTTGGGTACTTTGGTTTCCTTGTCATGCATTTGTGTCTTTGGTTTTTATTTTTCTGACACCACCGTTCTGTGACACATACAGCCACCAGAGAGCGCACCGGCCAGGAAATCAAACACACAGCTTTGGGTTTCTTGCTTTTTCATGTCCTTCTGTGTCTTTCTTTTCTTTTCTTTTCTTTTCTTTTCTTTTCTTTTCTTTTCTTTTTCTTTTTTTTTTTTTTTTTTTTTTCTCTGACATGACCGTCCGGGCTTCATCCAAACTCTTCAGCGAGCTGCAGGGCAGTCAGCGCCGAGGTGCAAATGCACAAGCCTGCACCCTCTAGAAACGCTGCCGTCTCGGTGACGAGCCCACGCAGGTGTGTGTGTGTGGAAGGCCGCTGTGGCGCACCTGCTGGGGTGAAAGGTCACCGTTTTGGCTGCAGGTGGGTGTGTCCGCTCAGCAGGTGCACCAATCAGTGGCACAGAGTGAGTGGGTGAAGGGGCCGCTGGGAGCAGGCAGGAGTCTGGTGCAGGCAGCGCTTAAAGGGCTCTGCTCCACACAACCCTTCGCTTACGGCCATACCACCCTGAACACGCCCGATCTCGTCCGATCTCGGAAGCTAAGCAGGGTCGGGCCTGGTTAGTACTTGGATGGGAGACCGCCTGGGAATACCAGGTGCTGTAAGTTTTCCGGCTTTTGCTGGCATCCACCAAAGAGAAGGAAAATCACTCACACACCCCCACAAACAGCTTTGGGTACTTTGGTTTCCTTGTCATGCATTTGTGTCTTTGGTTTTTATTTTTCTGACACCACCGTTCTGTGACACATACAGCCACCAGAGAGCGCACCGGCCAGGAAATCAAACACACAGCTTTGGGTTTCTTGCTTTTTCATGTCCTTCTGTGTCTTTCTTTTCTTTTCTTTTCTTTTCTTTTTCTTTTTTTTTTTTTTTTTTTTTTCTCTGACATGACCGTCCGGGCTTCATCCAAACTCTTCAGCGAGCTGCAGGGCAGTCAGCGCCGAGGTGCAAATGCACAAGCCTGCACCCTCTAGAAACGCTGCCGTCTCGGTGACGAGCCCACGCAGGTGTGTGTGTGTGGAAGGCCGCTGTGGCGCACCTGCTGGGGTGAAAGGTCACCGTTTTGGCTGCAGGTGGGTGTGTCCGCTCAGCAGGTGCACCAATCAGTGGCACAGAGTGAGTGGGTGAAGGGGCCGCTGGGAGCAGGCAGGAGTCTGGTGCAGGCAGCGCTTAAAGGGCTCTGCTCCACACAACCCTTCGCTTACGGCCACACCACCCTGAACACGCCCGATCTCGTCCGATCTCGGAAGCTAAGCAGGGTCGGGCCTGGTTAGTACTTGGATGGGAGACCGCCTGGGAATACCAGGTGCTGTAAGTTTTCCGGCTTTTGCTGGCATCCACCAAAGAGAAGGAAAATCACTCACACACCCCCACAAACAGCTTTGGGTACTTTGGTTTCCTTGTCATGCATTTGTGTCTTTGGTTTTTATTTTTCTGACACCACCGTTCTGTGACACATACAGCCACCAGAGAGCGCACCGGCCAGGAAATCAAACACACAGCTTTGGGTTTCTTGCTTTTTCATGTCCTTCTGTGTCTTTCTTTTCTTTTCTTTTCTTTTCTTTTCTTTTCTTTTTCTTTTTTTTTTTTTTTTTTTTTTCTCTGACATGACCGTCCGGGCTTCATCCAAACTCTTCAGCGAGCTGCAGGGCAGTCAGCGCCGAGGTGCAAATGCACAAGCCTGCACCCTCTAGAAACGCTGCCGTCTCGGTGACGAGCCCACGCAGGTGTGTGTGTGTGGAAGGCCGCTGTGGCGCACCTGCTGGGGTGAAAGGTCACCGTTTTGGCTGCAGGTGGGTGTGTCCGCTCAGCAGGTGCACCAATCAGTGGCACAGAGTGAGTGGGTGAAGGGGCCGCTGGGAGCAGGCAGGAGTCTGGTGCAGGCAGCGCTTAAAGGGCTCTGCTCCACACAACCCTTCGCTTACGGCCACACCACCCTGAACACGCCCGATCTCGTCCGATCTCGGAAGCTAAGCAGGGTCGGGCCTGGTTAGTACTTGGATGGGAGACCGCCTGGGAATACCAGGTGCTGTAAGTTTTCCGGCTTTTGCTGGCATCCACCAAAGAGAAGGAAAATCACTCACACACCCCCACAAACAGCTTTGGGTACTTTGGTTTCCTTGTCATGCATTTGTGTCTTTGGTTTTTATTTTTCTGACACCACCGTTCTGTGACACATACAGCCACCAGAGAGCGCACCGGCCAGGAAATCAAACACACAGCTTTGGGTTTCTTGCTTTTTCATGTCCTTCTGTGTCTTTCTTTTCTTTTCTTTTCTTTTCTTTTCTTTTCTTTTCTTTTTCTTTTTTTTTTTTTTTTTTTTTTCTCTGACATGACCGTCCGGGCTTCATCCAAACTCTTCAGCGAGCTGCAGGGCAGTCAGCGCCGAGGTGCAAATGCACAAGCCTGCACCCTCTAGAAACGCTGCCGTCTCGGTGACGAGCCCACGCAGGTGTGTGTGTGTGGAAGGCCGCTGTGGCGCACCTGCTGGGGTGAAAGGTCACCGTTTTGGCTGCAGGTGGGTGTGTCCGCTCAGCAGGTGCACCAATCAGTGGCACAGAGTGAGTGGGTGAAGGGGCCGCTGGGAGCAGGCAGGAGTCTGGTGCAGGCAGCGCTTAAAGGGCTCTGCTCCACACAACCCTTCGCTTACGGCCATACCACCCTGAACACGCCCGATCTCGTCCGATCTCGGAAGCTAAGCAGGGTCGGGCCTGGTTAGTACTTGGATGGGAGACCGCCTGGGAATACCAGGTGCTGTAAGTTTTCCGGCTTTTGCTGGCATCCACCAAAGAGAAGGAAAATCACTCACACACCCCCACAAACAGCTTTGGGTACTTTGGTTTCCTTGTCATGCATTTGTGTCTTTGGTTTTTATTTTTCTGACACCACCGTTCTGTGACACATACAGCCACCAGAGAGCGCACCGGCCAGGAAATCAAACACACAGCTTTGGGTTTCTTGCTTTTTCATGTCCTTCTGTGTCTTTCTTTTCTTTTCTTTTCTTTCTTTTTCTTTTTTTTTTTTTTTTTTTTTTCTCTGACATGACCGTCCGGGCTTCATCCAAACTCTTCAGCGAGCTGCAGGGCAGTCAGCGCCGAGGTGCAAATGCACAAGCCTGCACCCTCTAGAAACGCTGCCGTCTCGGTGACGCGCCCACGCAGGTGTGTGTGTGTGGAAGGCCGCTGTGGCGCACCTGCTGGGGTGAAAGGTCACCGTTTTGGCTGCAGGTGGGTGTGTCCGCTCAGCAGGTGCACCAATCAGTGGCACAGAGTGAGTGGGTGAAGGGGCCGCTGGGAGCAGGCAGGAGTCTGGTGCAGGCAGCGCTTAAAGGGCTCTGCTCCACACAACCCTTCGCTTACGGCCACACCACCCTGAACACGCCCGATCTCGTCCGATCTCGGAAGCTAAGCAGGGTCGGGCCTGGTTAGTACTTGGATGGGAGACCGCCTGGGAATACCAGGTGCTGTAAGTTTTCCGGCTTTTGCTGGCATCCACCAAAGAGAAGGAAAATCACTCACACACCCCCACAAACAGCTTTGGGTACTTTGGTTTCCTTGTCATGCATTTGTGTCTTTGGTTTTTATTTTTCTGACACCACCGTTCTGTGACACATACAGCCACCAGAGAGCGCACCGGCCAGGAAATCAAACACACAGCTTTGGGTTTCTTGCTTTTTCATGTCCTTCTGTGTCTTTCTTTTCTTTTCTTTTCTTTTCTTTTTCTTTTTTTTTTTTTTTTTTTTTTCTCTGACATGACCGTCCGGGCTTCATCCAAACTCTTCAGCGAGCTGCAGGGCAGTCAGCGCCGAGGTGCAAATGCACAAGCCTGCACCCTCTAGAAACGCTGCCGTCTCGGTGACGAGCCCACGCAGGTGTGTGTGTGTGGAAGGCCGCTGTGGCGCACCTGCTGGGGTGAAAGGTCACCGTTTTGGCTGCAGGTGGGTGTGTCCGCTCAGCAGGTGCACCAATCAGTGGCACAGAGTGAGTGGGTGAAGGGGCCGCTGGGAGCAGGCAGGAGTCTGGTGCAGGCAGCGCTTAAAGGGCTCTGCTCCACACAACCCTTCGCTTACGGCCACACCACCCTGAACACGCCCGATCTCGTCCGATCTCGGAAGCTAAGCAGGGTCGGGCCTGGTTAGTACTTGGATGGGAGACCGCCTGGGAATACCAGGTGCTGTAAGTTTTCCGGCTTTTGCTGGCATCCACCAAAGAGAAGGAAAATCACTCACACACCCCCACAAACAGCTTTGGGTACTTTGGTTTCCTTGTCATGCATTTGTGTCTTTGGTTTTTATTTTTCTGACACCACCGTTCTGTGACACATACAGCCACCAGAGAGCGCACCGGCCAGGAAATCAAACACACAGCTTTGGGTTTCTTGCTTTTTCATGTCCTTCTGTGTCTTTCTTTTCTTTTCTTTTCTTTTCTTTTCTTTTCTTTTCTTTTCTTTTTCTTTTTTTTTTTTTTTTTTTTTTCTCTGACATGACCGTCCGGGCTTCATCCAAACTCTTCAGCGAGCTGCAGGGCAGTCAGCGCCGAGGTGCAAATGCACAAGCCTGCACCCTCTAGAAACGCTGCCGTCTCGGTGACGAGCCCACGCAGGTGTGTGTGTGTGGAAGGCCGCTGTGGCGCACCTGCTGGGGTGAAAGGTCACCGTTTTGGCTGCAGGTGGGTGTGTCCGCTCAGCAGGTGCACCAATCAGTGGCACAGAGTGAGTGGGTGAAGGGGCCGCTGGGAGCAGGCAGGAGTCTGGTGCAGGCAGCGCTTAAAGGGCTCTGCTCCACACAACCCTTCGCTTACGGCCATACCACCCTGAACACGCCCGATCTCGTCCGATCTCGGAAGCTAAGCAGGGTCGGGCCTGGTTAGTACTTGGATGGGAGACCGCCTGGGAATACCAGGTGCTGTAAGTTTTCCGGCTTTTGCTGGCATCCACCAAAGAGAAGGAAAATCACTCACACACCCCCACAAACAGCTTTGGGTACTTTGGTTTCCTTGTCATGCATTTGTGTCTTTGGTTTTTATTTTTCTGACACCACCGTTCTGTGACACATACAGCCACCAGAGAGCGCACCGGCCAGGAAATCAAACACACAGCTTTGGGTTTCTTGCTTTTTCATGTCCTTCTGTGTCTTTCTTTTCTTTTCTTTTCTTTTCTTTTTCTTTTTTTTTTTTTTTTTTTTTTCTCTGACATGACCGTCCGGGCTTCATCCAAACTCTTCAGCGAGCTGCAGGGCAGTCAGCGCCGAGGTGCAAATGCACAAGCCTGCACCCTCTAGAAACGCTGCCGTCTCGGTGACGCGCCCACGCAGGTGTGTGTGTGTGGAAGGCCGCTGTGGCGCACCTGCTGGGGTGAAAGGTCACCGTTTTGGCTGCAGGTGGGTGTGTCCGCTCAGCAGGTGCACCAATCAGTGGCACAGAGTGAGTGGGTGAAGGGGCCGCTGGGAGCAGGCAGGAGTCTGGTGCAGGCAGCGCTTAAAGGGCTCTGCTCCACACAACCCTTCGCTTACGGCCACACCACCCTGAACACGCCCGATCTCGTCCGATCTCGGAAGCTAAGCAGGGTCGGGCCTGGTTAGTACTTGGATGGGAGACCGCCTGGGAATACCAGGTGCTGTAAGTTTTCCGGCTTTTGCTGGCATCCACCAAAGAGAAGGAAAATCACTCACACACCCCCACAAACAGCTTTGGGTACTTTGGTTTCCTTGTCATGCATTTGTGTCTTTGGTTTTTATTTTTCTGACACCACCGTTCTGTGACACATACAGCCACCAGAGAGCGCACCGGCCAGGAAATCAAACACACAGCTTTGGGTTTCTTGCTTTTTCATGTCCTTCTGTGTCTTTCTTTTCTTTTCTTTTCTTTTCTTTTCTTTTTCTTTTTTTTTTTTTTTTTTTTTTCTCTGACATGACCGTCCGGGCTTCATCCAAACTCTTCAGCGAGCTGCAGGGCAGTCAGCGCCGAGGTGCAAATGCACAAGCCTGCACCCTCTAGAAACGCTGCCGTCTCGGTGACGAGCCCACGCAGGTGTGTGTGTGTGGAAGGCCGCTGTGGCGCACCTGCTGGGGTGAAAGGTCACCGTTTTGGCTGCAGGTGGGTGTGTCCGCTCAGCAGGTGCACCAATCAGTGGCACAGAGTGAGTGGGTGAAGGGGCCGCTGGGAGCAGGCAGGAGTCTGGTGCAGGCAGCGCTTAAAGGGCTCTGCTCCACACAACCCTTCGCTTACGGCCATACCACCCTGAACACGCCCGATCTCGTCCGATCTCGGAAGCTAAGCAGGGTCGGGCCTGGTTAGTACTTGGATGGGAGACCGCCTGGGAATACCAGGTGCTGTAAGTTTTCCGGCTTTTGCTGGCATCCACCAAAGAGAAGGAAAATCACTCACACACCCCCACAAACAGCTTTGGGTACTTTGGTTTCCTTGTCATGCATTTGTGTCTTTGGTTTTTATTTTTCTGACACCACCGTTCTGTGACACATACAGCCACCAGAGAGCGCACCGGCCAGGAAATCAAACACACAGCTTTGGGTTTCTTGCTTTTTCATGTCCTTCTGTGTCTTTCTTTTCTTTTCTTTTCTTTCTTTTTCTTTTTTTTTTTTTTTTTTTTTTCTCTGACATGACCGTCCGGGCTTCATCCAAACTCTTCAGCGAGCTGCAGGGCAGTCAGCGCCGAGGTGCAAATGCACAAGCCTGCACCCTCTAGAAACGCTGCCGTCTCGGTGACGCGCCCACGCAGGTGTGTGTGTGTGGAAGGCCGCTGTGGCGCACCTGCTGGGGTGAAAGGTCACCGTTTTGGCTGCAGGTGGGTGTGTCCGCTCAGCAGGTGCACCAATCAGTGGCACAGAGTGAGTGGGTGAAGGGGCCGCTGGGAGCAGGCAGGAGTCTGGTGCAGGCAGCGCTTAAAGGGCTCTGCTCCACACAACCCTTCGCTTACGGCCACACCACCCTGAACACGCCCGATCTCGTCCGATCTCGGAAGCTAAGCAGGGTCGGGCCTGGTTAGTACTTGGATGGGAGACCGCCTGGGAATACCAGGTGCTGTAAGTTTTCCGGCTTTTGCTGGCATCCACCAAAGAGAAGGAAAATCACTCACACACCCCCACAAACAGCTTTGGGTACTTTGGTTTCCTTGTCATGCATTTGTGTCTTTGGTTTTTATTTTTCTGACACCACCGTTCTGTGACACATACAGCCACCAGAGAGCGCACCGGCCAGGAAATCAAACACACAGCTTTGGGTTTCTTGCTTTTTCATGTCCTTCTGTGTCTTTCTTTTCTTTTCTTTTCTTTTCTTTTCTTTTTCTTTTTTTTTTTTTTTTTTTTTTCTCTGACATGACCGTCCGGGCTTCATCCAAACTCTTCAGCGAGCTGCAGGGCAGTCAGCGCCGAGGTGCAAATGCACAAGCCTGCACCCTCTAGAAACGCTGCCGTCTCGGTGACGAGCCCACGCAGGTGTGTGTGTGTGGAAGGCCGCTGTGGCGCACCTGCTGGGGTGAAAGGTCACCGTTTTGGCTGCAGGTGGGTGTGTCCGCTCAGCAGGTGCACCAATCAGTGGCACAGAGTGAGTGGGTGAAGGGGCCGCTGGGAGCAGGCAGGAGTCTGGTGCAGGCAGCGCTTAAAGGGCTCTGCTCCACACAACCCTTCGCTTACGGCCATACCACCCTGAACACGCCCGATCTCGTCCGATCTCGGAAGCTAAGCAGGGTCGGGCCTGGTTAGTACTTGGATGGGAGACCGCCTGGGAATACCAGGTGCTGTAAGTTTTCCGGCTTTTGCTGGCATCCACCAAAGAGAAGGAAAATCACTCACACACCCCCACAAACAGCTTTGGGTACTTTGGTTTCCTTGTCATGCATTTGTGTCTTTGGTTTTTATTTTTCTGACACCACCGTTCTGTGACACATACAGCCACCAGAGAGCGCACCGGCCAGGAAATCAAACACACAGCTTTGGGTTTCTTGCTTTTTCATGTCCTTCTGTGTCTTTCTTTTCTTTTCTTTTCTTTCTTTTTCTTTTTTTTTTTTTTTTTTTTTTCTCTGACATGACCGTCCGGGCTTCATCCAAACTCTTCAGCGAGCTGCAGGGCAGTCAGCGCCGAGGTGCAAATGCACAAGCCTGCACCCTCTAGAAACGCTGCCGTCTCGGTGACGCGCCCACGCAGGTGTGTGTGTGTGGAAGGCCGCTGTGGCGCACCTGCTGGGGTGAAAGGTCACCGTTTTGGCTGCAGGTGGGTGTGTCCGCTCAGCAGGTGCACCAATCAGTGGCACAGAGTGAGTGGGTGAAGGGGCCGCTGGGAGCAGGCAGGAGTCTGGTGCAGGCAGCGCTTAAAGGGCTCTGCTCCACACAACCCTTCGCTTACGGCCACACCACCCTGAACACGCCCGATCTCGTCCGATCTCGGAAGCTAAGCAGGGTCGGGCCTGGTTAGTACTTGGATGGGAGACCGCCTGGGAATACCAGGTGCTGTAAGTTTTCCGGCTTTTGCTGGCATCCACCAAAGAGAAGGAAAATCACTCACACACCCCCACAAACAGCTTTGGGTACTTTGGTTTCCTTGTCATGCATTTGTGTCTTTGGTTTTTATTTTTCTGACACCACCGTTCTGTGACACATACAGCCACCAGAGAGCGCACCGGCCAGGAAATCAAACACACAGCTTTGGGTTTCTTGCTTTTTCATGTCCTTCTGTGTCTTTCTTTTCTTTTCTTTTCTTTCTTTTTCTTTTTTTTTTTTTTTTTTTTTTCTCTGACATGACCGTCCGGGCTTCATCCAAACTCTTCAGCGAGCTGCAGGGCAGTCAGCGCCGAGGTGCAAATGCACAAGCCTGCACCCTCTAGAAACGCTGCCGTCTCGGTGACGCGCCCACGCAGGTGTGTGTGTGTGGAAGGCCGCTGTGGCGCACCTGCTGGGGTGAAAGGTCACCGTTTTGGCTGCAGGTGGGTGTGTCCGCTCAGCAGGTGCACCAATCAGTGGCACAGAGTGAGTGGGTGAAGGGGCCGCTGGGAGCAGGCAGGAGTCTGGTGCAGGCAGCGCTTAAAGGGCTCTGCTCCACACAACCCTTCGCTTACGGCCACACCACCCTGAACACGCCCGATCTCGTCCGATCTCGGAAGCTAAGCAGGGTCGGGCCTGGTTAGTACTTGGATGGGAGACCGCCTGGGAATACCAGGTGCTGTAAGTTTTCCGGCTTTTGCTGGCATCCACCAAAGAGAAGGAAAATCACTCACACACCCCCACAAACAGCTTTGGGTACTTTGGTTTCCTTGTCATGCATTTGTGTCTTTGGTTTTTATTTTTCTGACACCACCGTTCTGTGACACATACAGCCACCAGAGAGCGCACCGGCCAGGAAATCAAACACACAGCTTTGGGTTTCTTGCTTTTTCATGTCCTTCTGTGTCTTTCTTTTCTTTTCTTTTCTTTTCTTTTCTTTTCTTTTCTTTTCTTTTCTTTTCTTTTTCTTTTTTTTTTTTTTTTTTTTTTCTCTGACATGACCGTCCGGGCTTCATCCAAACTCTTCAGCGAGCTGCAGGGCAGTCAGCGCCGAGGTGCAAATGCACAAGCCTGCACCCTCTAGAAACGCTGCCGTCTCGGTGACGAGCCCACGCAGGTGTGTGTGTGTGGAAGGCCGCTGTGGCGCACCTGCTGGGGTGAAAGGTCACCGTTTTGGCTGCAGGTGGGTGTGTCCGCTCAGCAGGTGCACCAATCAGTGGCACAGAGTGAGTGGGTGAAGGGGCCGCTGGGAGCAGGCAGGAGTCTGGTGCAGGCAGCGCTTAAAGGGCTCTGCTCCACACAACCCTTCGCTTACGGCCACACCACCCTGAACACGCCCGATCTCGTCCGATCTCGGAAGCTAAGCAGGGTCGGGCCTGGTTAGTACTTGGATGGGAGACCGCCTGGGAATACCAGGTGCTGTAAGTTTTCCGGCTTTTGCTGGCATCCACCAAAGAGAAGGAAAATCACTCACACACCCCCACAAACAGCTTTGGGTACTTTGGTTTCCTTGTCATGCATTTGTGTCTTTGGTTTTTATTTTTCTGACACCACCGTTCTGTGACACATACAGCCACCAGAGAGCGCACCGGCCAGGAAATCAAACACACAGCTTTGGGTTTCTTGCTTTTTCATGTCCTTCTGTGTCTTTCTTTTCTTTTCTTTTCTTTTCTTTTTCTTTTTTTTTTTTTTTTTTTTTTCTCTGACATGACCGTCCGGGCTTCATCCAAACTCTTCAGCGAGCTGCAGGGCAGTCAGCGCCGAGGTGCAAATGCACAAGCCTGCACCCTCTAGAAACGCTGCCGTCTCGGTGACGAGCCCACGCAGGTGTGTGTGTGTGGAAGGCCGCTGTGGCGCACCTGCTGGGGTGAAAGGTCACCGTTTTGGCTGCAGGTGGGTGTGTCCGCTCAGCAGGTGCACCAATCAGTGGCACAGAGTGAGTGGGTGAAGGGGCCGCTGGGAGCAGGCAGGAGTCTGGTGCAGGCAGCGCTTAAAGGGCTCTGCTCCACACAACCCTTCGCTTACGGCCACACCACCCTGAACACGCCCGATCTCGTCCGATCTCGGAAGCTAAGCAGGGTCGGGCCTGGTTAGTACTTGGATGGGAGACCGCCTGGGAATACCAGGTGCTGTAAGTTTTCCGGCTTTTGCTGGCATCCACCAAAGAGAAGGAAAATCACTCACACACCCCCACAAACAGCTTTGGGTACTTTGGTTTCCTTGTCATGCATTTGTGTCTTTGGTTTTTATTTTTCTGACACCACCGTTCTGTGACACATACAGCCACCAGAGAGCGCACCGGCCAGGAAATCAAACACACAGCTTTGGGTTTCTTGCTTTTTCATGTCCTTCTGTGTCTTTCTTTTCTTTTCTTTTCTTTTCTTTTCTTTTCTTTTCTTTTCTTTTTCTTTTTTTTTTTTTTTTTTTTTTCTCTGACATGACCGTCCGGGCTTCATCCAAACTCTTCAGCGAGCTGCAGGGCAGTCAGCGCCGAGGTGCAAATGCACAAGCCTGCACCCTCTAGAAACGCTGCCGTCTCGGTGACGAGCCCACGCAGGTGTGTGTGTGTGGAAGGCCGCTGTGGCGCACCTGCTGGGGTGAAAGGTCACCGTTTTGGCTGCAGGTGGGTGTGTCCGCTCAGCAGGTGCACCAATCAGTGGCACAGAGTGAGTGGGTGAAGGGGCCGCTGGGAGCAGGCAGGAGTCTGGTGCAGGCAGCGCTTAAAGGGCTCTGCTCCACACAACCCTTCGCTTACGGCCATACCACCCTGAACACGCCCGATCTCGTCCGATCTCGGAAGCTAAGCAGGGTCGGGCCTGGTTAGTACTTGGATGGGAGACCGCCTGGGAATACCAGGTGCTGTAAGTTTTCCGGCTTTTGCTGGCATCCACCAAAGAGAAGGAAAATCACTCACACACCCCCACAAACAGCTTTGGGTACTTTGGTTTCCTTGTCATGCATTTGTGTCTTTGGTTTTTATTTTTCTGACACCACCGTTCTGTGACACATACAGCCACCAGAGAGCGCACCGGCCAGGAAATCAAACACACAGCTTTGGGTTTCTTGCTTTTTCATGTCCTTCTGTGTCTTTCTTTTCTTTTCTTTTCTTTTCTTTTTCTTTTTTTTTTTTTTTTTTTTTTCTCTGACATGACCGTCCGGGCTTCATCCAAACTCTTCAGCGAGCTGCAGGGCAGTCAGCGCCGAGGTGCAAATGCACAAGCCTGCACCCTCTAGAAACGCTGCCGTCTCGGTGACGCGCCCACGCAGGTGTGTGTGTGTGGAAGGCCGCTGTGGCGCACCTGCTGGGGTGAAAGGTCACCGTTTTGGCTGCAGGTGGGTGTGTCCGCTCAGCAGGTGCACCAATCAGTGGCACAGAGTGAGTGGGTGAAGGGGCCGCTGGGAGCAGGCAGGAGTCTGGTGCAGGCAGCGCTTAAAGGGCTCTGCTCCACACAACCCTTCGCTTACGGCCACACCACCCTGAACACGCCCGATCTCGTCCGATCTCGGAAGCTAAGCAGGGTCGGGCCTGGTTAGTACTTGGATGGGAGACCGCCTGGGAATACCAGGTGCTGTAAGTTTTCCGGCTTTTGCTGGCATCCACCAAAGAGAAGGAAAATCACTCACACACCCCCACAAACAGCTTTGGGTACTTTGGTTTCCTTGTCATGCATTTGTGTCTTTGGTTTTTATTTTTCTGACACCACCGTTCTGTGACACATACAGCCACCAGAGAGCGCACCGGCCAGGAAATCAAACACACAGCTTTGGGTTTCTTGCTTTTTCATGTCCTTCTGTGTCTTTCTTTTCTTTTCTTTTCTTTTCTTTTCTTTTTCTTTTTTTTTTTTTTTTTTTTTTCTCTGACATGACCGTCCGGGCTTCATCCAAACTCTTCAGCGAGCTGCAGGGCAGTCAGCGCCGAGGTGCAAATGCACAAGCCTGCACCCTCTAGAAACGCTGCCGTCTCGGTGACGAGCCCACGCAGGTGTGTGTGTGTGGAAGGCCGCTGTGGCGCACCTGCTGGGGTGAAAGGTCACCGTTTTGGCTGCAGGTGGGTGTGTCCGCTCAGCAGGTGCACCAATCAGTGGCACAGAGTGAGTGGGTGAAGGGGCCGCTGGGAGCAGGCAGGAGTCTGGTGCAGGCAGCGCTTAAAGGGCTCTGCTCCACACAACCCTTCGCTTACGGCCATACCACCCTGAACACGCCCGATCTCGTCCGATCTCGGAAGCTAAGCAGGGTCGGGCCTGGTTAGTACTTGGATGGGAGACCGCCTGGGAATACCAGGTGCTGTAAGTTTTCCGGCTTTTGCTGGCATCCACCAAAGAGAAGGAAAATCACTCACACACCCCCACAAACAGCTTTGGGTACTTTGGTTTCCTTGTCATGCATTTGTGTCTTTGGTTTTTATTTTTCTGACACCACCGTTCTGTGACACATACAGCCACCAGAGAGCGCACCGGCCAGGAAATCAAACACACAGCTTTGGGTTTCTTGCTTTTTCATGTCCTTCTGTGTCTTTCTTTTCTTTTCTTTTCTTTCTTTTTCTTTTTTTTTTTTTTTTTTTTTTCTCTGACATGACCGTCCGGGCTTCATCCAAACTCTTCAGCGAGCTGCAGGGCAGTCAGCGCCGAGGTGCAAATGCACAAGCCTGCACCCTCTAGAAACGCTGCCGTCTCGGTGACGCGCCCACGCAGGTGTGTGTGTGTGGAAGGCCGCTGTGGCGCACCTGCTGGGGTGAAAGGTCACCGTTTTGGCTGCAGGTGGGTGTGTCCGCTCAGCAGGTGCACCAATCAGTGGCACAGAGTGAGTGGGTGAAGGGGCCGCTGGGAGCAGGCAGGAGTCTGGTGCAGGCAGCGCTTAAAGGGCTCTGCTCCACACAACCCTTCGCTTACGGCCACACCACCCTGAACACGCCCGATCTCGTCCGATCTCGGAAGCTAAGCAGGGTCGGGCCTGGTTAGTACTTGGATGGGAGACCGCCTGGGAATACCAGGTGCTGTAAGTTTTCCGGCTTTTGCTGGCATCCACCAAAGAGAAGGAAAATCACTCACACACCCCCACAAACAGCTTTGGGTACTTTGGTTTCCTTGTCATGCATTTGTGTCTTTGGTTTTTATTTTTCTGACACCACCGTTCTGTGACACATACAGCCACCAGAGAGCGCACCGGCCAGGAAATCAAACACACAGCTTTGGGTTTCTTGCTTTTTCATGTCCTTCTGTGTCTTTCTTTTCTTTTCTTTTCTTTTCTTTTCTTTTTCTTTTTTTTTTTTTTTTTTTTTTCTCTGACATGACCGTCCGGGCTTCATCCAAACTCTTCAGCGAGCTGCAGGGCAGTCAGCGCCGAGGTGCAAATGCACAAGCCTGCACCCTCTAGAAACGCTGCCGTCTCGGTGACGAGCCCACGCAGGTGTGTGTGTGTGGAAGGCCGCTGTGGCGCACCTGCTGGGGTGAAAGGTCACCGTTTTGGCTGCAGGTGGGTGTGTCCGCTCAGCAGGTGCACCAATCAGTGGCACAGAGTGAGTGGGTGAAGGGGCCGCTGGGAGCAGGCAGGAGTCTGGTGCAGGCAGCGCTTAAAGGGCTCTGCTCCACACAACCCTTCGCTTACGGCCATACCACCCTGAACACGCCCGATCTCGTCCGATCTCGGAAGCTAAGCAGGGTCGGGCCTGGTTAGTACTTGGATGGGAGACCGCCTGGGAATACCAGGTGCTGTAAGTTTTCCGGCTTTTGCTGGCATCCACCAAAGAGAAGGAAAATCACTCACACACCCCCACAAACAGCTTTGGGTACTTTGGTTTCCTTGTCATGCATTTGTGTCTTTGGTTTTTATTTTTCTGACACCACCGTTCTGTGACACATACAGCCACCAGAGAGCGCACCGGCCAGGAAATCAAACACACAGCTTTGGGTTTCTTGCTTTTTCATGTCCTTCTGTGTCTTTCTTTTCTTTTCTTTTCTTTCTTTTTCTTTTTTTTTTTTTTTTTTTTTTCTCTGACATGACCGTCCGGGCTTCATCCAAACTCTTCAGCGAGCTGCAGGGCAGTCAGCGCCGAGGTGCAAATGCACAAGCCTGCACCCTCTAGAAACGCTGCCGTCTCGGTGACGCGCCCACGCAGGTGTGTGTGTGTGGAAGGCCGCTGTGGCGCACCTGCTGGGGTGAAAGGTCACCGTTTTGGCTGCAGGTGGGTGTGTCCGCTCAGCAGGTGCACCAATCAGTGGCACAGAGTGAGTGGGTGAAGGGGCCGCTGGGAGCAGGCAGGAGTCTGGTGCAGGCAGCGCTTAAAGGGCTCTGCTCCACACAACCCTTCGCTTACGGCCACACCACCCTGAACACGCCCGATCTCGTCCGATCTCGGAAGCTAAGCAGGGTCGGGCCTGGTTAGTACTTGGATGGGAGACCGCCTGGGAATACCAGGTGCTGTAAGTTTTCCGGCTTTTGCTGGCATCCACCAAAGAGAAGGAAAATCACTCACACACCCCCACAAACAGCTTTGGGTACTTTGGTTTCCTTGTCATGCATTTGTGTCTTTGGTTTTTATTTTTCTGACACCACCGTTCTGTGACACATACAGCCACCAGAGAGCGCACCGGCCAGGAAATCAAACACACAGCTTTGGGTTTCTTGCTTTTTCATGTCCTTCTGTGTCTTTCTTTTCTTTTCTTTTCTTTCTTTTTCTTTTTTTTTTTTTTTTTTTTTTCTCTGACATGACCGTCCGGGCTTCATCCAAACTCTTCAGCGAGCTGCAGGGCAGTCAGCGCCGAGGTGCAAATGCACAAGCCTGCACCCTCTAGAAACGCTGCCGTCTCGGTGACGAGCCCACGCAGGTGTGTGTGTGTGGAAGGCCGCTGTGGCGCACCTGCTGGGGTGAAAGGTCACCGTTTTGGCTGCAGGTGGGTGTGTCCGCTCAGCAGGTGCACCAATCAGTGGCACAGAGTGAGTGGGTGAAGGGGCCGCTGGGAGCAGGCAGGAGTCTGGTGCAGGCAGCGCTTAAAGGGCTCTGCTCCACACAACCCTTCGCTTACGGCCATACCACCCTGAACACGCCCGATCTCGTCCGATCTCGGAAGCTAAGCAGGGTCGGGCCTGGTTAGTACTTGGATGGGAGACCGCCTGGGAATACCAGGTGCTGTAAGTTTTCCGGCTTTTGCTGGCATCCACCAAAGAGAAGGAAAATCACTCACACACCCCCACAAACAGCTTTGGGTACTTTGGTTTCCTTGTCATGCATTTGTGTCTTTGGTTTTTATTTTTCTGACACCACCGTTCTGTGACACATACAGCCACCAGAGAGCGCACCGGCCAGGAAATCAAACACACAGCTTTGGGTTTCTTGCTTTTTCATGTCCTTCTGTGTCTTTCTTTTCTTTTCTTTTCTTTTCTTTTCTTTTCTTTTCTTTTCTTTTCTTTTTCTTTTTTTTTTTTTTTTTTTTTTCTCTGACATGACCGTCCGGGCTTCATCCAAACTCTTCAGCGAGCTGCAGGGCAGTCAGCGCCGAGGTGCAAATGCACAAGCCTGCACCCTCTAGAAACGCTGCCGTCTCGGTGACGAGCCCACGCAGGTGTGTGTGTGTGGAAGGCCGCTGTGGCGCACCTGCTGGGGTGAAAGGTCACCGTTTTGGCTGCAGGTGGGTGTGTCCGCTCAGCAGGTGCACCAATCAGTGGCACAGAGTGAGTGGGTGAAGGGGCCGCTGGGAGCAGGCAGGAGTCTGGTGCAGGCAGCGCTTAAAGGGCTCTGCTCCACACAACCCTTCGCTTACGGCCATACCACCCTGAACACGCCCGATCTCGTCCGATCTCGGAAGCTAAGCAGGGTCGGGCCTGGTTAGTACTTGGATGGGAGACCGCCTGGGAATACCAGGTGCTGTAAGTTTTCCGGCTTTTGCTGGCATCCACCAAAGAGAAGGAAAATCACTCACACACCCCCACAAACAGCTTTGGGTACTTTGGTTTCCTTGTCATGCATTTGTGTCTTTGGTTTTTATTTTTCTGACACCACCGTTCTGTGACACATACAGCCACCAGAGAGCGCACCGGCCAGGAAATCAAACACACAGCTTTGGGTTTCTTGCTTTTTCATGTCCTTCTGTGTCTTTCTTTTCTTTTCTTTTCTTTCTTTTTCTTTTTTTTTTTTTTTTTTTTTTCTCTGACATGACCGTCCGGGCTTCATCCAAACTCTTCAGCGAGCTGCAGGGCAGTCAGCGCCGAGGTGCAAATGCACAAGCCTGCACCCTCTAGAAACGCTGCCGTCTCGGTGACGCGCCCACGCAGGTGTGTGTGTGTGGAAGGCCGCTGTGGCGCACCTGCTGGGGTGAAAGGTCACCGTTTTGGCTGCAGGTGGGTGTGTCCGCTCAGCAGGTGCACCAATCAGTGGCACAGAGTGAGTGGGTGAAGGGGCCGCTGGGAGCAGGCAGGAGTCTGGTGCAGGCAGCGCTTAAAGGGCTCTGCTCCACACAACCCTTCGCTTACGGCCACACCACCCTGAACACGCCCGATCTCGTCCGATCTCGGAAGCTAAGCAGGGTCGGGCCTGGTTAGTACTTGGATGGGAGACCGCCTGGGAATACCAGGTGCTGTAAGTTTTCCGGCTTTTGCTGGCATCCACCAAAGAGAAGGAAAATCACTCACACACCCCCACAAACAGCTTTGGGTACTTTGGTTTCCTTGTCATGCATTTGTGTCTTTGGTTTTTATTTTTCTGACACCACCGTTCTGTGACACATACAGCCACCAGAGAGCGCACCGGCCAGGAAATCAAACACACAGCTTTGGGTTTCTTGCTTTTTCATGTCCTTCTGTGTCTTTCTTTTCTTTTCTTTTCTTTCTTTTTCTTTTTTTTTTTTTTTTTTTTTTCTCTGACATGACCGTCCGGGCTTCATCCAAACTCTTCAGCGAGCTGCAGGGCAGTCAGCGCCGAGGTGCAAATGCACAAGCCTGCACCCTCTAGAAACGCTGCCGTCTCGGTGACGAGCCCACGCAGGTGTGTGTGTGTGGAAGGCCGCTGTGGCGCACCTGCTGGGGTGAAAGGTCACCGTTTTGGCTGCAGGTGGGTGTGTCCGCTCAGCAGGTGCACCAATCAGTGGCACAGAGTGAGTGGGTGAAGGGGCCGCTGGGAGCAGGCAGGAGTCTGGTGCAGGCAGCGCTTAAAGGGCTCTGCTCCACACAACCCTTCGCTTACGGCCATACCACCCTGAACACGCCCGATCTCGTCCGATCTCGGAAGCTAAGCAGGGTCGGGCCTGGTTAGTACTTGGATGGGAGACCGCCTGGGAATACCAGGTGCTGTAAGTTTTCCGGCTTTTGCTGGCATCCACCAAAGAGAAGGAAAATCACTCACACACCCCCACAAACAGCTTTGGGTACTTTGGTTTCCTTGTCATGCATTTGTGTCTTTGGTTTTTATTTTTCTGACACCACCGTTCTGTGACACATACAGCCACCAGAGAGCGCACCGGCCAGGAAATCAAACACACAGCTTTGGGTTTCTTGCTTTTTCATGTCCTTCTGTGTCTTTCTTTTCTTTTCTTTTCTTTTCTTTTCTTTTCTTTTCTTTTCTTTTCTTTTTCTTTTTTTTTTTTTTTTTTTTTTCTCTGACATGACCGTCCGGGCTTCATCCAAACTCTTCAGCGAGCTGCAGGGCAGTCAGCGCCGAGGTGCAAATGCACAAGCCTGCACCCTCTAGAAACGCTGCCGTCTCGGTGACGAGCCCACGCAGGTGTGTGTGTGTGGAAGGCCGCTGTGGCGCACCTGCTGGGGTGAAAGGTCACCGTTTTGGCTGCAGGTGGGTGTGTCCGCTCAGCAGGTGCACCAATCAGTGGCACAGAGTGAGTGGGTGAAGGGGCCGCTGGGAGCAGGCAGGAGTCTGGTGCAGGCAGCGCTTAAAGGGCTCTGCTCCACACAACCCTTCGCTTACGGCCATACCACCCTGAACACGCCCGATCTCGTCCGATCTCGGAAGCTAAGCAGGGTCGGGCCTGGTTAGTACTTGGATGGGAGACCGCCTGGGAATACCAGGTGCTGTAAGTTTTCCGGCTTTTGCTGGCATCCACCAAAGAGAAGGAAAATCACTCACACACCCCCACAAACAGCTTTGGGTACTTTGGTTTCCTTGTCATGCATTTGTGTCTTTGGTTTTTATTTTTCTGACACCACCGTTCTGTGACACATACAGCCACCAGAGAGCGCACCGGCCAGGAAATCAAACACACAGCTTTGGGTTTCTTGCTTTTTCATGTCCTTCTGTGTCTTTCTTTTCTTTTCTTTTCTTTCTTTTTCTTTTTTTTTTTTTTTTTTTTTTCTCTGACATGACCGTCCGGGCTTCATCCAAACTCTTCAGCGAGCTGCAGGGCAGTCAGCGCCGAGGTGCAAATGCACAAGCCTGCACCCTCTAGAAACGCTGCCGTCTCGGTGACGCGCCCACGCAGGTGTGTGTGTGTGGAAGGCCGCTGTGGCGCACCTGCTGGGGTGAAAGGTCACCGTTTTGGCTGCAGGTGGGTGTGTCCGCTCAGCAGGTGCACCAATCAGTGGCACAGAGTGAGTGGGTGAAGGGGCCGCTGGGAGCAGGCAGGAGTCTGGTGCAGGCAGCGCTTAAAGGGCTCTGCTCCACACAACCCTTCGCTTACGGCCACACCACCCTGAACACGCCCGATCTCGTCCGATCTCGGAAGCTAAGCAGGGTCGGGCCTGGTTAGTACTTGGATGGGAGACCGCCTGGGAATACCAGGTGCTGTAAGTTTTCCGGCTTTTGCTGGCATCCACCAAAGAGAAGGAAAATCACTCACACACCCCCACAAACAGCTTTGGGTACTTTGGTTTCCTTGTCATGCATTTGTGTCTTTGGTTTTTATTTTTCTGACACCACCGTTCTGTGACACATACAGCCACCAGAGAGCGCACCGGCCAGGAAATCAAACACACAGCTTTGGGTTTCTTGCTTTTTCATGTCCTTCTGTGTCTTTCTTTTCTTTTCTTTTCTTTTCTTTTCTTTTCTTTTCTTTTCTTTTCTTTTCTTTTCTTTTTCTTTTTTTTTTTTTTTTTTTTTTCTCTGACATGACCGTCCGGGCTTCATCCAAACTCTTCAGCGAGCTGCAGGGCAGTCAGCGCCGAGGTGCAAATGCACAAGCCTGCACCCTCTAGAAACGCTGCCGTCTCGGTGACGAGCCCACGCAGGTGTGTGTGTGTGGAAGGCCGCTGTGGCGCACCTGCTGGGGTGAAAGGTCACCGTTTTGGCTGCAGGTGGGTGTGTCCGCTCAGCAGGTGCACCAATCAGTGGCACAGAGTGAGTGGGTGAAGGGGCCGCTGGGAGCAGGCAGGAGTCTGGTGCAGGCAGCGCTTAAAGGGCTCTGCTCCACACAACCCTTCGCTTACGGCCATACCACCCTGAACACGCCCGATCTCGTCCGATCTCGGAAGCTAAGCAGGGTCGGGCCTGGTTAGTACTTGGATGGGAGACCGCCTGGGAATACCAGGTGCTGTAAGTTTTCCGGCTTTTGCTGGCATCCACCAAAGAGAAGGAAAATCACTCACACACCCCCACAAACAGCTTTGGGTACTTTGGTTTCCTTGTCATGCATTTGTGTCTTTGGTTTTTATTTTTCTGACACCACCGTTCTGTGACACATACAGCCACCAGAGAGCGCACCGGCCAGGAAATCAAACACACAGCTTTGGGTTTCTTGCTTTTTCATGTCCTTCTGTGTCTTTCTTTTCTTTTCTTTTCTTTTCTTTTCTTTTCTTTTCTTTTCTTTTCTTTTTCTTTTTTTTTTTTTTTTTTTTTTCTCTGACATGACCGTCCGGGCTTCATCCAAACTCTTCAGCGAGCTGCAGGGCAGTCAGCGCCGAGGTGCAAATGCACAAGCCTGCACCCTCTAGAAACGCTGCCGTCTCGGTGACGAGCCCACGCAGGTGTGTGTGTGTGGAAGGCCGCTGTGGCGCACCTGCTGGGGTGAAAGGTCACCGTTTTGGCTGCAGGTGGGTGTGTCCGCTCAGCAGGTGCACCAATCAGTGGCACAGAGTGAGTGGGTGAAGGGGCCGCTGGGAGCAGGCAGGAGTCTGGTGCAGGCAGCGCTTAAAGGGCTCTGCTCCACACAACCCTTCGCTTACGGCCATACCACCCTGAACACGCCCGATCTCGTCCGATCTCGGAAGCTAAGCAGGGTCGGGCCTGGTTAGTACTTGGATGGGAGACCGCCTGGGAATACCAGGTGCTGTAAGTTTTCCGGCTTTTGCTGGCATCCACCAAAGAGAAGGAAAATCACTCACACACCCCCACAAACAGCTTTGGGTACTTTGGTTTCCTTGTCATGCATTTGTGTCTTTGGTTTTTATTTTTCTGACACCACCGTTCTGTGACACATACAGCCACCAGAGAGCGCACCGGCCAGGAAATCAAACACACAGCTTTGGGTTTCTTGCTTTTTCATGTCCTTCTGTGTCTTTCTTTTCTTTTCTTTTCTTTTCTTTTCTTTTCTTTTCTTTTCTTTTCTTTTTCTTTTTTTTTTTTTTTTTTTTTTCTCTGACATGACCGTCCGGGCTTCATCCAAACTCTTCAGCGAGCTGCAGGGCAGTCAGCGCCGAGGTGCAAATGCACAAGCCTGCACCCTCTAGAAACGCTGCCGTCTCGGTGACGAGCCCACGCAGGTGTGTGTGTGTGGAAGGCCGCTGTGGCGCACCTGCTGGGGTGAAAGGTCACCGTTTTGGCTGCAGGTGGGTGTGTCCGCTCAGCAGGTGCACCAATCAGTGGCACAGAGTGAGTGGGTGAAGGGGCCGCTGGGAGCAGGCAGGAGTCTGGTGCAGGCAGCGCTTAAAGGGCTCTGCTCCACACAACCCTTCGCTTACGGCCATACCACCCTGAACACGCCCGATCTCGTCCGATCTCGGAAGCTAAGCAGGGTCGGGCCTGGTTAGTACTTGGATGGGAGACCGCCTGGGAATACCAGGTGCTGTAAGTTTTCCGGCTTTTGCTGGCATCCACCAAAGAGAAGGAAAATCACTCACACACCCCCACAAACAGCTTTGGGTACTTTGGTTTCCTTGTCATGCATTTGTGTCTTTGGTTTTTATTTTTCTGACACCACCGTTCTGTGACACATACAGCCACCAGAGAGCGCACCGGCCAGGAAATCAAACACACAGCTTTGGGTTTCTTGCTTTTTCATGTCCTTCTGTGTCTTTCTTTTCTTTTCTTTTCTTTCTTTTTCTTTTTTTTTTTTTTTTTTTTTTCTCTGACATGACCGTCCGGGCTTCATCCAAACTCTTCAGCGAGCTGCAGGGCAGTCAGCGCCGAGGTGCAAATGCACAAGCCTGCACCCTCTAGAAACGCTGCCGTCTCGGTGACGCGCCCACGCAGGTGTGTGTGTGTGGAAGGCCGCTGTGGCGCACCTGCTGGGGTGAAAGGTCACCGTTTTGGCTGCAGGTGGGTGTGTCCGCTCAGCAGGTGCACCAATCAGTGGCACAGAGTGAGTGGGTGAAGGGGCCGCTGGGAGCAGGCAGGAGTCTGGTGCAGGCAGCGCTTAAAGGGCTCTGCTCCACACAACCCTTCGCTTACGGCCACACCACCCTGAACACGCCCGATCTCGTCCGATCTCGGAAGCTAAGCAGGGTCGGGCCTGGTTAGTACTTGGATGGGAGACCGCCTGGGAATACCAGGTGCTGTAAGTTTTCCGGCTTTTGCTGGCATCCACCAAAGAGAAGGAAAATCACTCACACACCCCCACAAACAGCTTTGGGTACTTTGGTTTCCTTGTCATGCATTTGTGTCTTTGGTTTTTATTTTTCTGACACCACCGTTCTGTGACACATACAGCCACCAGAGAGCGCACCGGCCAGGAAATCAAACACACAGCTTTGGGTTTCTTGCTTTTTCATGTCCTTCTGTGTCTTTCTTTTCTTTTCTTTTCTTTTCTTTTCTTTTTCTTTTTTTTTTTTTTTTTTTTTTCTCTGACATGACCGTCCGGGCTTCATCCAAACTCTTCAGCGAGCTGCAGGGCAGTCAGCGCCGAGGTGCAAATGCACAAGCCTGCACCCTCTAGAAACGCTGCCGTCTCGGTGACGAGCCCACGCAGGTGTGTGTGTGTGGAAGGCCGCTGTGGCGCACCTGCTGGGGTGAAAGGTCACCGTTTTGGCTGCAGGTGGGTGTGTCCGCTCAGCAGGTGCACCAATCAGTGGCACAGAGTGAGTGGGTGAAGGGGCCGCTGGGAGCAGGCAGGAGTCTGGTGCAGGCAGCGCTTAAAGGGCTCTGCTCCACACAACCCTTCGCTTACGGCCATACCACCCTGAACACGCCCGATCTCGTCCGATCTCGGAAGCTAAGCAGGGTCGGGCCTGGTTAGTACTTGGATGGGAGACCGCCTGGGAATACCAGGTGCTGTAAGTTTTCCGGCTTTTGCTGGCATCCACCAAAGAGAAGGAAAATCACTCACACACCCCCACAAACAGCTTTGGGTACTTTGGTTTCCTTGTCATGCATTTGTGTCTTTGGTTTTTATTTTTCTGACACCACCGTTCTGTGACACATACAGCCACCAGAGAGCGCACCGGCCAGGAAATCAAACACACAGCTTTGGGTTTCTTGCTTTTTCATGTCCTTCTGTGTCTTTCTTTTCTTTTCTTTTCTTTTCTTTTTCTTTTTTTTTTTTTTTTTTTTTTCTCTGACATGACCGTCCGGGCTTCATCCAAACTCTTCAGCGAGCTGCAGGGCAGTCAGCGCCGAGGTGCAAATGCACAAGCCTGCACCCTCTAGAAACGCTGCCGTCTCGGTGACGAGCCCACGCAGGTGTGTGTGTGTGGAAGGCCGCTGTGGCGCACCTGCTGGGGTGAAAGGTCACCGTTTTGGCTGCAGGTGGGTGTGTCCGCTCAGCAGGTGCACCAATCAGTGGCACAGAGTGAGTGGGTGAAGGGGCCGCTGGGAGCAGGCAGGAGTCTGGTGCAGGCAGCGCTTAAAGGGCTCTGCTCCACACAACCCTTCGCTTACGGCCACACCACCCTGAACACGCCCGATCTCGTCCGATCTCGGAAGCTAAGCAGGGTCGGGCCTGGTTAGTACTTGGATGGGAGACCGCCTGGGAATACCAGGTGCTGTAAGTTTTCCGGCTTTTGCTGGCATCCACCAAAGAGAAGGAAAATCACTCACACACCCCCACAAACAGCTTTGGGTACTTTGGTTTCCTTGTCATGCATTTGTGTCTTTGGTTTTTATTTTTCTGACACCACCGTTCTGTGACACATACAGCCACCAGAGAGCGCACCGGCCAGGAAATCAAACACACAGCTTTGGGTTTCTTGCTTTTTCATGTCCTTCTGTGTCTTTCTTTTCTTTTCTTTTCTTTTCTTTTCTTTTCTTTTCTTTTCTTTTCTTTTTCTTTTTTTTTTTTTTTTTTTTTTCTCTGACATGACCGTCCGGGCTTCATCCAAACTCTTCAGCGAGCTGCAGGGCAGTCAGCGCCGAGGTGCAAATGCACAAGCCTGCACCCTCTAGAAACGCTGCCGTCTCGGTGACGAGCCCACGCAGGTGTGTGTGTGTGGAAGGCCGCTGTGGCGCACCTGCTGGGGTGAAAGGTCACCGTTTTGGCTGCAGGTGGGTGTGTCCGCTCAGCAGGTGCACCAATCAGTGGCACAGAGTGAGTGGGTGAAGGGGCCGCTGGGAGCAGGCAGGAGTCTGGTGCAGGCAGCGCTTAAAGGGCTCTGCTCCACACAACCCTTCGCTTACGGCCATACCACCCTGAACACGCCCGATCTCGTCCGATCTCGGAAGCTAAGCAGGGTCGGGCCTGGTTAGTACTTGGATGGGAGACCGCCTGGGAATACCAGGTGCTGTAAGTTTTCCGGCTTTTGCTGGCATCCACCAAAGAGAAGGAAAATCACTCACACACCCCCACAAACAGCTTTGGGTACTTTGGTTTCCTTGTCATGCATTTGTGTCTTTGGTTTTTATTTTTCTGACACCACCGTTCTGTGACACATACAGCCACCAGAGAGCGCACCGGCCAGGAAATCAAACACACAGCTTTGGGTTTCTTGCTTTTTCATGTCCTTCTGTGTCTTTCTTTTCTTTTCTTTTCTTTTCTTTTCTTTTCTTTTCTTTTCTTTTTCTTTTTTTTTTTTTTTTTTTTTTCTCTGACATGACCGTCCGGGCTTCATCCAAACTCTTCAGCGAGCTGCAGGGCAGTCAGCGCCGAGGTGCAAATGCACAAGCCTGCACCCTCTAGAAACGCTGCCGTCTCGGTGACGAGCCCACGCAGGTGTGTGTGTGTGGAAGGCCGCTGTGGCGCACCTGCTGGGGTGAAAGGTCACCGTTTTGGCTGCAGGTGGGTGTGTCCGCTCAGCAGGTGCACCAATCAGTGGCACAGAGTGAGTGGGTGAAGGGGCCGCTGGGAGCAGGCAGGAGTCTGGTGCAGGCAGCGCTTAAAGGGCTCTGCTCCACACAACCCTTCGCTTACGGCCATACCACCCTGAACACGCCCGATCTCGTCCGATCTCGGAAGCTAAGCAGGGTCGGGCCTGGTTAGTACTTGGATGGGAGACCGCCTGGGAATACCAGGTGCTGTAAGTTTTCCGGCTTTTGCTGGCATCCACCAAAGAGAAGGAAAATCACTCACACACCCCCACAAACAGCTTTGGGTACTTTGGTTTCCTTGTCATGCATTTGTGTCTTTGGTTTTTATTTTTCTGACACCACCGTTCTGTGACACATACAGCCACCAGAGAGCGCACCGGCCAGGAAATCAAACACACAGCTTTGGGTTTCTTGCTTTTTCATGTCCTTCTGTGTCTTTCTTTTCTTTTCTTTTCTTTTCTTTTTCTTTTTTTTTTTTTTTTTTTTTTCTCTGACATGACCGTCCGGGCTTCATCCAAACTCTTCAGCGAGCTGCAGGGCAGTCAGCGCCGAGGTGCAAATGCACAAGCCTGCACCCTCTAGAAACGCTGCCGTCTCGGTGACGAGCCCACGCAGGTGTGTGTGTGTGGAAGGCCGCTGTGGCGCACCTGCTGGGGTGAAAGGTCACCGTTTTGGCTGCAGGTGGGTGTGTCCGCTCAGCAGGTGCACCAATCAGTGGCACAGAGTGAGTGGGTGAAGGGGCCGCTGGGAGCAGGCAGGAGTCTGGTGCAGGCAGCGCTTAAAGGGCTCTGCTCCACACAACCCTTCGCTTACGGCCACACCACCCTGAACACGCCCGATCTCGTCCGATCTCGGAAGCTAAGCAGGGTCGGGCCTGGTTAGTACTTGGATGGGAGACCGCCTGGGAATACCAGGTGCTGTAAGTTTTCCGGCTTTTGCTGGCATCCACCAAAGAGAAGGAAAATCACTCACACACCCCCACAAACAGCTTTGGGTACTTTGGTTTCCTTGTCATGCATTTGTGTCTTTGGTTTTTATTTTTCTGACACCACCGTTCTGTGACACATACAGCCACCAGAGAGCGCACCGGCCAGGAAATCAAACACACAGCTTTGGGTTTCTTGCTTTTTCATGTCCTTCTGTGTCTTTCTTTTCTTTTCTTTTCTTTTCTTTTCTTTTCTTTTTCTTTTTTTTTTTTTTTTTTTTTTCTCTGACATGACCGTCCGGGCTTCATCCAAACTCTTCAGCGAGCTGCAGGGCAGTCAGCGCCGAGGTGCAAATGCACAAGCCTGCACCCTCTAGAAACGCTGCCGTCTCGGTGACGAGCCCACGCAGGTGTGTGTGTGTGGAAGGCCGCTGTGGCGCACCTGCTGGGGTGAAAGGTCACCGTTTTGGCTGCAGGTGGGTGTGTCCGCTCAGCAGGTGCACCAATCAGTGGCACAGAGTGAGTGGGTGAAGGGGCCGCTGGGAGCAGGCAGGAGTCTGGTGCAGGCAGCGCTTAAAGGGCTCTGCTCCACACAACCCTTCGCTTACGGCCACACCACCCTGAACACGCCCGATCTCGTCCGATCTCGGAAGCTAAGCAGGGTCGGGCCTGGTTAGTACTTGGATGGGAGACCGCCTGGGAATACCAGGTGCTGTAAGTTTTCCGGCTTTTGCTGGCATCCACCAAAGAGAAGGAAAATCACTCACACACCCCCACAAACAGCTTTGGGTACTTTGGTTTCCTTGTCATGCATTTGTGTCTTTGGTTTTTATTTTTCTGACACCACCGTTCTGTGACACATACAGCCACCAGAGAGCGCACCGGCCAGGAAATCAAACACACAGCTTTGGGTTTCTTGCTTTTTCATGTCCTTCTGTGTCTTTCTTTTCTTTTCTTTTCTTTTCTTTTCTTTTCTTTTCTTTTTCTTTTTTTTTTTTTTTTTTTTTTCTCTGACATGACCGTCCGGGCTTCATCCAAACTCTTCAGCGAGCTGCAGGGCAGTCAGCGCCGAGGTGCAAATGCACAAGCCTGCACCCTCTAGAAACGCTGCCGTCTCGGTGACGAGCCCACGCAGGTGTGTGTGTGTGGAAGGCCGCTGTGGCGCACCTGCTGGGGTGAAAGGTCACCGTTTTGGCTGCAGGTGGGTGTGTCCGCTCAGCAGGTGCACCAATCAGTGGCACAGAGTGAGTGGGTGAAGGGGCCGCTGGGAGCAGGCAGGAGTCTGGTGCAGGCAGCGCTTAAAGGGCTCTGCTCCACACAACCCTTCGCTTACGGCCACACCACCCTGAACACGCCCGATCTCGTCCGATCTCGGAAGCTAAGCAGGGTCGGGCCTGGTTAGTACTTGGATGGGAGACCGCCTGGGAATACCAGGTGCTGTAAGTTTTCCGGCTTTTGCTGGCATCCACCAAAGAGAAGGAAAATCACTCACACACCCCCACAAACAGCTTTGGGTACTTTGGTTTCCTTGTCATGCATTTGTGTCTTTGGTTTTTATTTTTCTGACACCACCGTTCTGTGACACATACAGCCACCAGAGAGCGCACCGGCCAGGAAATCAAACACACAGCTTTGGGTTTCTTGCTTTTTCATGTCCTTCTGTGTCTTTCTTTTCTTTTCTTTTCTTTTCTTTTCTTTTTCTTTTTTTTTTTTTTTTTTTTTTCTCTGACATGACCGTCCGGGCTTCATCCAAACTCTTCAGCGAGCTGCAGGGCAGTCAGCGCCGAGGTGCAAATGCACAAGCCTGCACCCTCTAGAAACGCTGCCGTCTCGGTGACGAGCCCACGCAGGTGTGTGTGTGTGGAAGGCCGCTGTGGCGCACCTGCTGGGGTGAAAGGTCACCGTTTTGGCTGCAGGTGGGTGTGTCCGCTCAGCAGGTGCACCAATCAGTGGCACAGAGTGAGTGGGTGAAGGGGCCGCTGGGAGCAGGCAGGAGTCTGGTGCAGGCAGCGCTTAAAGGGCTCTGCTCCACACAACCCTTCGCTTACGGCCACACCACCCTGAACACGCCCGATCTCGTCCGATCTCGGAAGCTAAGCAGGGTCGGGCCTGGTTAGTACTTGGATGGGAGACCGCCTGGGAATACCAGGTGCTGTAAGTTTTCCGGCTTTTGCTGGCATCCACCAAAGAGAAGGAAAATCACTCACACACCCCCACAAACAGCTTTGGGTACTTTGGTTTCCTTGTCATGCATTTGTGTCTTTGGTTTTTATTTTTCTGACACCACCGTTCTGTGACACATACAGCCACCAGAGAGCGCACCGGCCAGGAAATCAAACACACAGCTTTGGGTTTCTTGCTTTTTCATGTCCTTCTGTGTCTTTCTTTTCTTTTCTTTTCTTTTCTTTTTCTTTTTTTTTTTTTTTTTTTTTTCTCTGACATGACCGTCCGGGCTTCATCCAAACTCTTCAGCGAGCTGCAGGGCAGTCAGCGCCGAGGTGCAAATGCACAAGCCTGCACCCTCTAGAAACGCTGCCGTCTCGGTGACGAGCCCACGCAGGTGTGTGTGTGTGGAAGGCCGCTGTGGCGCACCTGCTGGGGTGAAAGGTCACCGTTTTGGCTGCAGGTGGGTGTGTCCGCTCAGCAGGTGCACCAATCAGTGGCACAGAGTGAGTGGGTGAAGGGGCCGCTGGGAGCAGGCAGGAGTCTGGTGCAGGCAGCGCTTAAAGGGCTCTGCTCCACACAACCCTTCGCTTACGGCCACACCACCCTGAACACGCCCGATCTCGTCCGATCTCGGAAGCTAAGCAGGGTCGGGCCTGGTTAGTACTTGGATGGGAGACCGCCTGGGAATACCAGGTGCTGTAAGTTTTCCGGCTTTTGCTGGCATCCACCAAAGAGAAGGAAAATCACTCACACACCCCCACAAACAGCTTTGGGTACTTTGGTTTCCTTGTCATGCATTTGTGTCTTTGGTTTTTATTTTTCTGACACCACCGTTCTGTGACACATACAGCCACCAGAGAGCGCACCGGCCAGGAAATCAAACACACAGCTTTGGGTTTCTTGCTTTTTCATGTCCTTCTGTGTCTTTCTTTTCTTTTCTTTTCTTTTCTTTTCTTTTCTTTTCTTTTCTTTTTCTTTTTTTTTTTTTTTTTTTTTTCTCTGACATGACCGTCCGGGCTTCATCCAAACTCTTCAGCGAGCTGCAGGGCAGTCAGCGCCGAGGTGCAAATGCACAAGCCTGCACCCTCTAGAAACGCTGCCGTCTCGGTGACGAGCCCACGCAGGTGTGTGTGTGTGGAAGGCCGCTGTGGCGCACCTGCTGGGGTGAAAGGTCACCGTTTTGGCTGCAGGTGGGTGTGTCCGCTCAGCAGGTGCACCAATCAGTGGCACAGAGTGAGTGGGTGAAGGGGCCGCTGGGAGCAGGCAGGAGTCTGGTGCAGGCAGCGCTTAAAGGGCTCTGCTCCACACAACCCTTCGCTTACGGCCATACCACCCTGAACACGCCCGATCTCGTCCGATCTCGGAAGCTAAGCAGGGTCGGGCCTGGTTAGTACTTGGATGGGAGACCGCCTGGGAATACCAGGTGCTGTAAGTTTTCCGGCTTTTGCTGGCATCCACCAAAGAGAAGGAAAATCACTCACACACCCCCACAAACAGCTTTGGGTACTTTGGTTTCCTTGTCATGCATTTGTGTCTTTGGTTTTTATTTTTCTGACACCACCGTTCTGTGACACATACAGCCACCAGAGAGCGCACCGGCCAGGAAATCAAACACACAGCTTTGGGTTTCTTGCTTTTTCATGTCCTTCTGTGTCTTTCTTTTCTTTTCTTTTCTTTTCTTTTTCTTTTTTTTTTTTTTTTTTTTTTCTCTGACATGACCGTCCGGGCTTCATCCAAACTCTTCAGCGAGCTGCAGGGCAGTCAGCGCCGAGGTGCAAATGCACAAGCCTGCACCCTCTAGAAACGCTGCCGTCTCGGTGACGCGCCCACGCAGGTGTGTGTGTGTGGAAGGCCGCTGTGGCGCACCTGCTGGGGTGAAAGGTCACCGTTTTGGCTGCAGGTGGGTGTGTCCGCTCAGCAGGTGCACCAATCAGTGGCACAGAGTGAGTGGGTGAAGGGGCCGCTGGGAGCAGGCAGGAGTCTGGTGCAGGCAGCGCTTAAAGGGCTCTGCTCCACACAACCCTTCGCTTACGGCCACACCACCCTGAACACGCCCGATCTCGTCCGATCTCGGAAGCTAAGCAGGGTCGGGCCTGGTTAGTACTTGGATGGGAGACCGCCTGGGAATACCAGGTGCTGTAAGTTTTCCGGCTTTTGCTGGCATCCACCAAAGAGAAGGAAAATCACTCACACACCCCCACAAACAGCTTTGGGTACTTTGGTTTCCTTGTCATGCATTTGTGTCTTTGGTTTTTATTTTTCTGACACCACCGTTCTGTGACACATACAGCCACCAGAGAGCGCACCGGCCAGGAAATCAAACACACAGCTTTGGGTTTCTTGCTTTTTCATGTCCTTCTGTGTCTTTCTTTTCTTTTCTTTTCTTTTCTTTTCTTTTTCTTTTTTTTTTTTTTTTTTTTTTCTCTGACATGACCGTCCGGGCTTCATCCAAACTCTTCAGCGAGCTGCAGGGCAGTCAGCGCCGAGGTGCAAATGCACAAGCCTGCACCCTCTAGAAACGCTGCCGTCTCGGTGACGAGCCCACGCAGGTGTGTGTGTGTGGAAGGCCGCTGTGGCGCACCTGCTGGGGTGAAAGGTCACCGTTTTGGCTGCAGGTGGGTGTGTCCGCTCAGCAGGTGCACCAATCAGTGGCACAGAGTGAGTGGGTGAAGGGGCCGCTGGGAGCAGGCAGGAGTCTGGTGCAGGCAGCGCTTAAAGGGCTCTGCTCCACACAACCCTTCGCTTACGGCCATACCACCCTGAACACGCCCGATCTCGTCCGATCTCGGAAGCTAAGCAGGGTCGGGCCTGGTTAGTACTTGGATGGGAGACCGCCTGGGAATACCAGGTGCTGTAAGTTTTCCGGCTTTTGCTGGCATCCACCAAAGAGAAGGAAAATCACTCACACACCCCCACAAACAGCTTTGGGTACTTTGGTTTCCTTGTCATGCATTTGTGTCTTTGGTTTTTATTTTTCTGACACCACCGTTCTGTGACACATACAGCCACCAGAGAGCGCACCGGCCAGGAAATCAAACACACAGCTTTGGGTTTCTTGCTTTTTCATGTCCTTCTGTGTCTTTCTTTTCTTTTCTTTTCTTTCTTTTTCTTTTTTTTTTTTTTTTTTTTTTCTCTGACATGACCGTCCGGGCTTCATCCAAACTCTTCAGCGAGCTGCAGGGCAGTCAGCGCCGAGGTGCAAATGCACAAGCCTGCACCCTCTAGAAACGCTGCCGTCTCGGTGACGCGCCCACGCAGGTGTGTGTGTGTGGAAGGCCGCTGTGGCGCACCTGCTGGGGTGAAAGGTCACCGTTTTGGCTGCAGGTGGGTGTGTCCGCTCAGCAGGTGCACCAATCAGTGGCACAGAGTGAGTGGGTGAAGGGGCCGCTGGGAGCAGGCAGGAGTCTGGTGCAGGCAGCGCTTAAAGGGCTCTGCTCCACACAACCCTTCGCTTACGGCCACACCACCCTGAACACGCCCGATCTCGTCCGATCTCGGAAGCTAAGCAGGGTCGGGCCTGGTTAGTACTTGGATGGGAGACCGCCTGGGAATACCAGGTGCTGTAAGTTTTCCGGCTTTTGCTGGCATCCACCAAAGAGAAGGAAAATCACTCACACACCCCCACAAACAGCTTTGGGTACTTTGGTTTCCTTGTCATGCATTTGTGTCTTTGGTTTTTATTTTTCTGACACCACCGTTCTGTGACACATACAGCCACCAGAGAGCGCACCGGCCAGGAAATCAAACACACAGCTTTGGGTTTCTTGCTTTTTCATGTCCTTCTGTGTCTTTCTTTTCTTTTCTTTTCTTTTCTTTTCTTTTTCTTTTTTTTTTTTTTTTTTTTTTCTCTGACATGACCGTCCGGGCTTCATCCAAACTCTTCAGCGAGCTGCAGGGCAGTCAGCGCCGAGGTGCAAATGCACAAGCCTGCACCCTCTAGAAACGCTGCCGTCTCGGTGACGAGCCCACGCAGGTGTGTGTGTGTGGAAGGCCGCTGTGGCGCACCTGCTGGGGTGAAAGGTCACCGTTTTGGCTGCAGGTGGGTGTGTCCGCTCAGCAGGTGCACCAATCAGTGGCACAGAGTGAGTGGGTGAAGGGGCCGCTGGGAGCAGGCAGGAGTCTGGTGCAGGCAGCGCTTAAAGGGCTCTGCTCCACACAACCCTTCGCTTACGGCCATACCACCCTGAACACGCCCGATCTCGTCCGATCTCGGAAGCTAAGCAGGGTCGGGCCTGGTTAGTACTTGGATGGGAGACCGCCTGGGAATACCAGGTGCTGTAAGTTTTCCGGCTTTTGCTGGCATCCACCAAAGAGAAGGAAAATCACTCACACACCCCCACAAACAGCTTTGGGTACTTTGGTTTCCTTGTCATGCATTTGTGTCTTTGGTTTTTATTTTTCTGACACCACCGTTCTGTGACACATACAGCCACCAGAGAGCGCACCGGCCAGGAAATCAAACACACAGCTTTGGGTTTCTTGCTTTTTCATGTCCTTCTGTGTCTTTCTTTTCTTTTCTTTTCTTTCTTTTTCTTTTTTTTTTTTTTTTTTTTTTCTCTGACATGACCGTCCGGGCTTCATCCAAACTCTTCAGCGAGCTGCAGGGCAGTCAGCGCCGAGGTGCAAATGCACAAGCCTGCACCCTCTAGAAACGCTGCCGTCTCGGTGACGCGCCCACGCAGGTGTGTGTGTGTGGAAGGCCGCTGTGGCGCACCTGCTGGGGTGAAAGGTCACCGTTTTGGCTGCAGGTGGGTGTGTCCGCTCAGCAGGTGCACCAATCAGTGGCACAGAGTGAGTGGGTGAAGGGGCCGCTGGGAGCAGGCAGGAGTCTGGTGCAGGCAGCGCTTAAAGGGCTCTGCTCCACACAACCCTTCGCTTACGGCCACACCACCCTGAACACGCCCGATCTCGTCCGATCTCGGAAGCTAAGCAGGGTCGGGCCTGGTTAGTACTTGGATGGGAGACCGCCTGGGAATACCAGGTGCTGTAAGTTTTCCGGCTTTTGCTGGCATCCACCAAAGAGAAGGAAAATCACTCACACACCCCCACAAACAGCTTTGGGTACTTTGGTTTCCTTGTCATGCATTTGTGTCTTTGGTTTTTATTTTTCTGACACCACCGTTCTGTGACACATACAGCCACCAGAGAGCGCACCGGCCAGGAAATCAAACACACAGCTTTGGGTTTCTTGCTTTTTCATGTCCTTCTGTGTCTTTCTTTTCTTTTCTTTTCTTTTCTTTTCTTTTCTTTTTCTTTTTTTTTTTTTTTTTTTTTTCTCTGACATGACCGTCCGGGCTTCATCCAAACTCTTCAGCGAGCTGCAGGGCAGTCAGCGCCGAGGTGCAAATGCACAAGCCTGCACCCTCTAGAAACGCTGCCGTCTCGGTGACGAGCCCACGCAGGTGTGTGTGTGTGGAAGGCCGCTGTGGCGCACCTGCTGGGGTGAAAGGTCACCGTTTTGGCTGCAGGTGGGTGTGTCCGCTCAGCAGGTGCACCAATCAGTGGCACAGAGTGAGTGGGTGAAGGGGCCGCTGGGAGCAGGCAGGAGTCTGGTGCAGGCAGCGCTTAAAGGGCTCTGCTCCACACAACCCTTCGCTTACGGCCACACCACCCTGAACACGCCCGATCTCGTCCGATCTCGGAAGCTAAGCAGGGTCGGGCCTGGTTAGTACTTGGATGGGAGACCGCCTGGGAATACCAGGTGCTGTAAGTTTTCCGGCTTTTGCTGGCATCCACCAAAGAGAAGGAAAATCACTCACACACCCCCACAAACAGCTTTGGGTACTTTGGTTTCCTTGTCATGCATTTGTGTCTTTGGTTTTTATTTTTCTGACACCACCGTTCTGTGACACATACAGCCACCAGAGAGCGCACCGGCCAGGAAATCAAACACACAGCTTTGGGTTTCTTGCTTTTTCATGTCCTTCTGTGTCTTTCTTTTCTTTTCTTTTCTTTTCTTTTCTTTTCTTTTCTTTTCTTTTCTTTTTCTTTTTTTTTTTTTTTTTTTTTTTCTCTGACATGACCGTCCGGGCTTCATCCAAACTCTTCAGCGAGCTGCAGGGCAGTCAGCGCCGAGGTGCAAATGCACAAGCCTGCACCCTCTAGAAACGCTGCCGTCTCGGTGACGAGCCCACGCAGGTGTGTGTGTGTGGAAGGCCGCTGTGGCGCACCTGCTGGGGTGAAAGGTCACCGTTTTGGCTGCAGGTGGGTGTGTCCGCTCAGCAGGTGCACCAATCAGTGGCACAGAGTGAGTGGGTGAAGGGGCCGCTGGGAGCAGGCAGGAGTCTGGTGCAGGCAGCGCTTAAAGGGCTCTGCTCCACACAACCCTTCGCTTACGGCCATACCACCCTGAACACGCCCGATCTCGTCCGATCTCGGAAGCTAAGCAGGGTCGGGCCTGGTTAGTACTTGGATGGGAGACCGCCTGGGAATACCAGGTGCTGTAAGTTTTCCGGCTTTTGCTGGCATCCACCAAAGAGAAGGAAAATCACTCACACACCCCCACAAACAGCTTTGGGTACTTTGGTTTCCTTGTCATGCATTTGTGTCTTTGGTTTTTATTTTTCTGACACCACCGTTCTGTGACACATACAGCCACCAGAGAGCGCACCGGCCAGGAAATCAAACACACAGCTTTGGGTTTCTTGCTTTTTCATGTCCTTCTGTGTCTTTCTTTTCTTTTCTTTTCTTTCTTTTTCTTTTTTTTTTTTTTTTTTTTTTCTCTGACATGACCGTCCGGGCTTCATCCAAACTCTTCAGCGAGCTGCAGGGCAGTCAGCGCCGAGGTGCAAATGCACAAGCCTGCACCCTCTAGAAACGCTGCCGTCTCGGTGACGCGCCCACGCAGGTGTGTGTGTGTGGAAGGCCGCTGTGGCGCACCTGCTGGGGTGAAAGGTCACCGTTTTGGCTGCAGGTGGGTGTGTCCGCTCAGCAGGTGCACCAATCAGTGGCACAGAGTGAGTGGGTGAAGGGGCCGCTGGGAGCAGGCAGGAGTCTGGTGCAGGCAGCGCTTAAAGGGCTCTGCTCCACACAACCCTTCGCTTACGGCCACACCACCCTGAACACGCCCGATCTCGTCCGATCTCGGAAGCTAAGCAGGGTCGGGCCTGGTTAGTACTTGGATGGGAGACCGCCTGGGAATACCAGGTGCTGTAAGTTTTCCGGCTTTTGCTGGCATCCACCAAAGAGAAGGAAAATCACTCACACACCCCCACAAACAGCTTTGGGTACTTTGGTTTCCTTGTCATGCATTTGTGTCTTTGGTTTTTATTTTTCTGACACCACCGTTCTGTGACACATACAGCCACCAGAGAGCGCACCGGCCAGGAAATCAAACACACAGCTTTGGGTTTCTTGCTTTTTCATGTCCTTCTGTGTCTTTCTTTTCTTTTCTTTTCTTTTCTTTTCTTTTTCTTTTTTTTTTTTTTTTTTTTTTCTCTGACATGACCGTCCGGGCTTCATCCAAACTCTTCAGCGAGCTGCAGGGCAGTCAGCGCCGAGGTGCAAATGCACAAGCCTGCACCCTCTAGAAACGCTGCCGTCTCGGTGACGAGCCCACGCAGGTGTGTGTGTGTGGAAGGCCGCTGTGGCGCACCTGCTGGGGTGAAAGGTCACCGTTTTGGCTGCAGGTGGGTGTGTCCGCTCAGCAGGTGCACCAATCAGTGGCACAGAGTGAGTGGGTGAAGGGGCCGCTGGGAGCAGGCAGGAGTCTGGTGCAGGCAGCGCTTAAAGGGCTCTGCTCCACACAACCCTTCGCTTACGGCCACACCACCCTGAACACGCCCGATCTCGTCCGATCTCGGAAGCTAAGCAGGGTCGGGCCTGGTTAGTACTTGGATGGGAGACCGCCTGGGAATACCAGGTGCTGTAAGTTTTCCGGCTTTTGCTGGCATCCACCAAAGAGAAGGAAAATCACTCACACACCCCCACAAACAGCTTTGGGTACTTTGGTTTCCTTGTCATGCATTTGTGTCTTTGGTTTTTATTTTTCTGACACCACCGTTCTGTGACACATACAGCCACCAGAGAGCGCACCGGCCAGGAAATCAAACACACAGCTTTGGGTTTCTTGCTTTTTCATGTCCTTCTGTGTCTTTCTTTTCTTTTCTTTTCTTTTCTTTTTCTTTTTTTTTTTTTTTTTTTTTTCTCTGACATGACCGTCCGGGCTTCATCCAAACTCTTCAGCGAGCTGCAGGGCAGTCAGCGCCGAGGTGCAAATGCACAAGCCTGCACCCTCTAGAAACGCTGCCGTCTCGGTGACGAGCCCACGCAGGTGTGTGTGTGTGGAAGGCCGCTGTGGCGCACCTGCTGGGGTGAAAGGTCACCGTTTTGGCTGCAGGTGGGTGTGTCCGCTCAGCAGGTGCACCAATCAGTGGCACAGAGTGAGTGGGTGAAGGGGCCGCTGGGAGCAGGCAGGAGTCTGGTGCAGGCAGCGCTTAAAGGGCTCTGCTCCACACAACCCTTCGCTTACGGCCACACCACCCTGAACACGCCCGATCTCGTCCGATCTCGGAAGCTAAGCAGGGTCGGGCCTGGTTAGTACTTGGATGGGAGACCGCCTGGGAATACCAGGTGCTGTAAGTTTTCCGGCTTTTGCTGGCATCCACCAAAGAGAAGGAAAATCACTCACACACCCCCACAAACAGCTTTGGGTACTTTGGTTTCCTTGTCATGCATTTGTGTCTTTGGTTTTTATTTTTCTGACACCACCGTTCTGTGACACATACAGCCACCAGAGAGCGCACCGGCCAGGAAATCAAACACACAGCTTTGGGTTTCTTGCTTTTTCATGTCCTTCTGTGTCTTTCTTTTCTTTTCTTTTCTTTTCTTTTCTTTTCTTTTCTTTTCTTTTTCTTTTTTTTTTTTTTTTTTTTTTCTCTGACATGACCGTCCGGGCTTCATCCAAACTCTTCAGCGAGCTGCAGGGCAGTCAGCGCCGAGGTGCAAATGCACAAGCCTGCACCCTCTAGAAACGCTGCCGTCTCGGTGACGAGCCCACGCAGGTGTGTGTGTGTGGAAGGCCGCTGTGGCGCACCTGCTGGGGTGAAAGGTCACCGTTTTGGCTGCAGGTGGGTGTGTCCGCTCAGCAGGTGCACCAATCAGTGGCACAGAGTGAGTGGGTGAAGGGGCCGCTGGGAGCAGGCAGGAGTCTGGTGCAGGCAGCGCTTAAAGGGCTCTGCTCCACACAACCCTTCGCTTACGGCCATACCACCCTGAACACGCCCGATCTCGTCCGATCTCGGAAGCTAAGCAGGGTCGGGCCTGGTTAGTACTTGGATGGGAGACCGCCTGGGAATACCAGGTGCTGTAAGTTTTCCGGCTTTTGCTGGCATCCACCAAAGAGAAGGAAAATCACTCACACACCCCCACAAACAGCTTTGGGTACTTTGGTTTCCTTGTCATGCATTTGTGTCTTTGGTTTTTATTTTTCTGACACCACCGTTCTGTGACACATACAGCCACCAGAGAGCGCACCGGCCAGGAAATCAAACACACAGCTTTGGGTTTCTTGCTTTTTCATGTCCTTCTGTGTCTTTCTTTTCTTTTCTTTTCTTTTCTTTTTCTTTTTTTTTTTTTTTTTTTTTTCTCTGACATGACCGTCCGGGCTTCATCCAAACTCTTCAGCGAGCTGCAGGGCAGTCAGCGCCGAGGTGCAAATGCACAAGCCTGCACCCTCTAGAAACGCTGCCGTCTCGGTGACGCGCCCACGCAGGTGTGTGTG
Organism: Oryzias latipes; assembly: GCF_053564925.1. Classification (NCBI taxonomy): domain Eukaryota; kingdom Metazoa; phylum Chordata; class Actinopteri; order Beloniformes; family Adrianichthyidae; genus Oryzias; species Oryzias latipes. Next base: position 10,247,783 of record NC_136252.1, read on the forward strand.
TGTGGAAGGCCGCTGTGGCGCACCTGCTGGGGTGAAAGGTCACCGTTTTGGCTGCAGGTGGGTGTGTCCGCTCAGCAGGTGCACCAATCAGTGGCACAGAGTGAGTGGGTGAAGGGGCCGCTGGGAGCAGGCAGGAGTCTGGTGCAGGCAGCGCTTAAAGGGCTCTGCTCCACACAACCCTTCGCTTACGGCCACACCACCCTGAACACGCCCGATCTCGTCCGATCTCGGAAGCTAAGCAGGGTCGGGCCTGGTTAGTACTTGGATGGGAGACCGCCTGGGAATACCAGGTGCTGTAAGTTTTCCGGCTTTTGCTGGCATCCACCAAAGAGAAGGAAAATCACTCACACACCCCCACAAACAGCTTTGGGTACTTTGGTTTCCTTGTCATGCATTTGTGTCTTTGGTTTTTATTTTTCTGACACCACCGTTCTGTGACACATACAGCCACCAGAGAGCGCACCGGCCAGGAAATCAAACACACAGCTTTGGGTTTCTTGCTTTTTCATGTCCTTCTGTGTCTTTCTTTTCTTTTCTTTTCTTTTCTTTTCTTTTTCTTTTTTTTTTTTTTTTTTTTTTCTCTGACATGACCGTCCGGGCTTCATCCAAACTCTTCAGCGAGCTGCAGGGCAGTCAGCGCCGAGGTGCAAATGCACAAGCCTGCACCCTCTAGAAACGCTGCCGTCTCGGTGACGAGCCCACGCAGGTGTGTGTGTGTGGAAGGCCGCTGTGGCGCACCTGCTGGGGTGAAAGGTCACCGTTTTGGCTGCAGGTGGGTGTGTCCGCTCAGCAGGTGCACCAATCAGTGGCACAGAGTGAGTGGGTGAAGGGGCCGCTGGGAGCAGGCAGGAGTCTGGTGCAGGCAGCGCTTAAAGGGCTCTGCTCCACACAACCCTTCGCTTACGGCCATACCACCCTGAACACGCCCGATCTCGTCCGATCTCGGAAGCTAAGCAGGGTCGGGCCTGGTTAGTACTTGGATGGGAGACCGCCTGGGAATACCAGGTGCTGTAAGTTTTCCGGCTTTTGCTGGCATCCACCAAAGAGAAGGAAAATCACTCACACACCCCCACAAACAGCTTTGGGTACTTTGGTTTCCTTGTCATGCATTTGTGTCTTTGGTTTTTATTTTTCTGACACCACCGTTCTGTGACACATACAGCCACCAGAGAGCGCACCGGCCAGGAAATCAAACACACAGCTTTGGGTTTCTTGCTTTTTCATGTCCTTCTGTGTCTTTCTTTTCTTTTCTTTTCTTTCTTTTTCTTTTTTTTTTTTTTTTTTTTTTCTCTGACATGACCGTCCGGGCTTCATCCAAACTCTTCAGCGAGCTGCAGGGCAGTCAGCGCCGAGGTGCAAATGCACAAGCCTGCACCCTCTAGAAACGCTGCCGTCTCGGTGACGCGCCCACGCAGGTGTGTGTGTGTGGAAGGCCGCTGTGGCGCACCTGCTGGGGTGAAAGGTCACCGTTTTGGCTGCAGGTGGGTGTGTCCGCTCAGCAGGTGCACCAATCAGTGGCACAGAGTGAGTGGGTGAAGGGGCCGCTGGGAGCAGGCAGGAGTCTGGTGCAGGCAGCGCTTAAAGGGCTCTGCTCCACACAACCCTTCGCTTACGGCCACACCACCCTGAACACGCCCGATCTCGTCCGATCTCGGAAGCTAAGCAGGGTCGGGCCTGGTTAGTACTTGGATGGGAGACCGCCTGGGAATACCAGGTGCTGTAAGTTTTCCGGCTTTTGCTGGCATCCACCAAAGAGAAGGAAAATCACTCACACACCCCCACAAACAGCTTTGGGTACTTTGGTTTCCTTGTCATGCATTTGTGTCTTTGGTTTTTATTTTTCTGACACCACCGTTCTGTGACACATACAGCCACCAGAGAGCGCACCGGCCAGGAAATCAAACACACAGCTTTGGGTTTCTTGCTTTTTCATGTCCTTCTGTGTCTTTCTTTTCTTTTCTTTTCTTTTCTTTTCTTTTTCTTTTTTTTTTTTTTTTTTTTTTCTCTGACATGACCGTCCGGGCTTCATCCAAACTCTTCAGCGAGCTGCAGGGCAGTCAGCGCCGAGGTGCAAATGCACAAGCCTGCACCCTCTAGAAACGCTGCCGTCTCGGTGACGAGCCCACGCAGGTGTGTGTGTGTGGAAGGCCGCTGTGGCGCACCTGCTGGGGTGAAAGGTCACCGTTTTGGCTGCAGGTGGGTGTGTCCGCTCAGCAGGTGCACCAATCAGTGGCACAGAGTGAGTGGGTGAAGGGGCCGCTGGGAGCAGGCAGGAGTCTGGTGCAGGCAGCGCTTAAAGGGCTCTGCTCCACACAACCCTTCGCTTACGGCCATACCACCCTGAACACGCCCGATCTCGTCCGATCTCGGAAGCTAAGCAGGGTCGGGCCTGGTTAGTACTTGGATGGGAGACCGCCTGGGAATACCAGGTGCTGTAAGTTTTCCGGCTTTTGCTGGCATCCACCAAAGAGAAGGAAAATCACTCACACACCCCCACAAACAGCTTTGGGTACTTTGGTTTCCTTGTCATGCATTTGTGTCTTTGGTTTTTATTTTTCTGACACCACCGTTCTGTGACACATACAGCCACCAGAGAGCGCACCGGCCAGGAAATCAAACACACAGCTTTGGGTTTCTTGCTTTTTCATGTCCTTCTGTGTCTTTCTTTTCTTTTCTTTTCTTTCTTTTTCTTTTTTTTTTTTTTTTTTTTTTCTCTGACATGACCGTCCGGGCTTCATCCAAACTCTTCAGCGAGCTGCAGGGCAGTCAGCGCCGAGGTGCAAATGCACAAGCCTGCACCCTCTAGAAACGCTGCCGTCTCGGTGACGCGCCCACGCAGGTGTGTGTGTGTGGAAGGCCGCTGTGGCGCACCTGCTGGGGTGAAAGGTCACCGTTTTGGCTGCAGGTGGGTGTGTCCGCTCAGCAGGTGCACCAATCAGTGGCACAGAGTGAGTGGGTGAAGGGGCCGCTGGGAGCAGGCAGGAGTCTGGTGCAGGCAGCGCTTAAAGGGCTCTGCTCCACACAACCCTTCGCTTACGGCCACACCACCCTGAACACGCCCGATCTCGTCCGATCTCGGAAGCTAAGCAGGGTCGGGCCTGGTTAGTACTTGGATGGGAGACCGCCTGGGAATACCAGGTGCTGTAAGTTTTCCGGCTTTTGCTGGCATCCACCAAAGAGAAGGAAAATCACTCACACACCCCCACAAACAGCTTTGGGTACTTTGGTTTCCTTGTCATGCATTTGTGTCTTTGGTTTTTATTTTTCTGACACCACCGTTCTGTGACACATACAGCCACCAGAGAGCGCACCGGCCAGGAAATCAAACACACAGCTTTGGGTTTCTTGCTTTTTCATGTCCTTCTGTGTCTTTCTTTTCTTTTCTTTTCTTTCTTTTTCTTTTTTTTTTTTTTTTTTTTTTCTCTGACATGACCGTCCGGGCTTCATCCAAACTCTTCAGCGAGCTGCAGGGCAGTCAGCGCCGAGGTGCAAATGCACAAGCCTGCACCCTCTAGAAACGCTGCCGTCTCGGTGACGCGCCCACGCAGGTGTGTGTGTGTGGAAGGCCGCTGTGGCGCACCTGCTGGGGTGAAAGGTCACCGTTTTGGCTGCAGGTGGGTGTGTCCGCTCAGCAGGTGCACCAATCAGTGGCACAGAGTGAGTGGGTGAAGGGGCCGCTGGGAGCAGGCAGGAGTCTGGTGCAGGCAGCGCTTAAAGGGCTCTGCTCCACACAACCCTTCGCTTACGGCCACACCACCCTGAACACGCCCGATCTCGTCCGATCTCGGAAGCTAAGCAGGGTCGGGCCTGGTTAGTACTTGGATGGGAGACCGCCTGGGAATACCAGGTGCTGTAAGTTTTCCGGCTTTTGCTGGCATCCACCAAAGAGAAGGAAAATCACTCACACACCCCCACAAACAGCTTTGGGTACTTTGGTTTCCTTGTCATGCATTTGTGTCTTTGGTTTTTATTTTTCTGACACCACCGTTCTGTGACACATACAGCCACCAGAGAGCGCACCGGCCAGGAAATCAAACACACAGCTTTGGGTTTCTTGCTTTTTCATGTCCTTCTGTGTCTTTCTTTTCTTTTCTTTTCTTTTCTTTTCTTTTCTTTTCTTTTCTTTTCTTTTCTTTTCTTTTTCTTTTTTTTTTTTTTTTTTTTTTCTCTGACATGACCGTCCGGGCTTCATCCAAACTCTTCAGCGAGCTGCAGGGCAGTCAGCGCCGAGGTGCAAATGCACAAGCCTGCACCCTCTAGAAACGCTGCCGTCTCGGTGACGAGCCCACGCAGGTGTGTGTGTGTGGAAGGCCGCTGTGGCGCACCTGCTGGGGTGAAAGGTCACCGTTTTGGCTGCAGGTGGGTGTGTCCGCTCAGCAGGTGCACCAATCAGTGGCACAGAGTGAGTGGGTGAAGGGGCCGCTGGGAGCAGGCAGGAGTCTGGTGCAGGCAGCGCTTAAAGGGCTCTGCTCCACACAACCCTTCGCTTACGGCCACACCACCCTGAACACGCCCGATCTCGTCCGATCTCGGAAGCTAAGCAGGGTCGGGCCTGGTTAGTACTTGGATGGGAGACCGCCTGGGAATACCAGGTGCTGTAAGTTTTCCGGCTTTTGCTGGCATCCACCAAAGAGAAGGAAAATCACTCACACACCCCCACAAACAGCTTTGGGTACTTTGGTTTCCTTGTCATGCATTTGTGTCTTTGGTTTTTATTTTTCTGACACCACCGTTCTGTGACACATACAGCCACCAGAGAGCGCACCGGCCAGGAAATCAAACACACAGCTTTGGGTTTCTTGCTTTTTCATGTCCTTCTGTGTCTTTCTTTTCTTTTCTTTTCTTTTCTTTTTCTTTTTTTTTTTTTTTTTTTTTTCTCTGACATGACCGTCCGGGCTTCATCCAAACTCTTCAGCGAGCTGCAGGGCAGTCAGCGCCGAGGTGCAAATGCACAAGCCTGCACCCTCTAGAAACGCTGCCGTCTCGGTGACGAGCCCACGCAGGTGTGTGTGTGTGGAAGGCCGCTGTGGCGCACCTGCTGGGGTGAAAGGTCACCGTTTTGGCTGCAGGTGGGTGTGTCCGCTCAGCAGGTGCACCAATCAGTGGCACAGAGTGAGTGGGTGAAGGGGCCGCTGGGAGCAGGCAGGAGTCTGGTGCAGGCAGCGCTTAAAGGGCTCTGCTCCACACAACCCTTCGCTTACGGCCACACCACCCTGAACACGCCCGATCTCGTCCGATCTCGGAAGCTAAGCAGGGTCGGGCCTGGTTAGTACTTGGATGGGAGACCGCCTGGGAATACCAGGTGCTGTAAGTTTTCCGGCTTTTGCTGGCATCCACCAAAGAGAAGGAAAATCACTCACACACCCCCACAAACAGCTTTGGGTACTTTGGTTTCCTTGTCATGCATTTGTGTCTTTGGTTTTTATTTTTCTGACACCACCGTTCTGTGACACATACAGCCACCAGAGAGCGCACCGGCCAGGAAATCAAACACACAGCTTTGGGTTTCTTGCTTTTTCATGTCCTTCTGTGTCTTTCTTTTCTTTTCTTTTCTTTTCTTTTCTTTTCTTTTCTTTTCTTTTTCTTTTTTTTTTTTTTTTTTTTTTCTCTGACATGACCGTCCGGGCTTCATCCAAACTCTTCAGCGAGCTGCAGGGCAGTCAGCGCCGAGGTGCAAATGCACAAGCCTGCACCCTCTAGAAACGCTGCCGTCTCGGTGACGAGCCCACGCAGGTGTGTGTGTGTGGAAGGCCGCTGTGGCGCACCTGCTGGGGTGAAAGGTCACCGTTTTGGCTGCAGGTGGGTGTGTCCGCTCAGCAGGTGCACCAATCAGTGGCACAGAGTGAGTGGGTGAAGGGGCCGCTGGGAGCAGGCAGGAGTCTGGTGCAGGCAGCGCTTAAAGGGCTCTGCTCCACACAACCCTTCGCTTACGGCCATACCACCCTGAACACGCCCGATCTCGTCCGATCTCGGAAGCTAAGCAGGGTCGGGCCTGGTTAGTACTTGGATGGGAGACCGCCTGGGAATACCAGGTGCTGTAAGTTTTCCGGCTTTTGCTGGCATCCACCAAAGAGAAGGAAAATCACTCACACACCCCCACAAACAGCTTTGGGTACTTTGGTTTCCTTGTCATGCATTTGTGTCTTTGGTTTTTATTTTTCTGACACCACCGTTCTGTGACACATACAGCCACCAGAGAGCGCACCGGCCAGGAAATCAAACACACAGCTTTGGGTTTCTTGCTTTTTCATGTCCTTCTGTGTCTTTCTTTTCTTTTCTTTTCTTTTCTTTTTCTTTTTTTTTTTTTTTTTTTTTTCTCTGACATGACCGTCCGGGCTTCATCCAAACTCTTCAGCGAGCTGCAGGGCAGTCAGCGCCGAGGTGCAAATGCACAAGCCTGCACCCTCTAGAAACGCTGCCGTCTCGGTGACGCGCCCACGCAGGTGTGTGTGTGTGGAAGGCCGCTGTGGCGCACCTGCTGGGGTGAAAGGTCACCGTTTTGGCTGCAGGTGGGTGTGTCCGCTCAGCAGGTGCACCAATCAGTGGCACAGAGTGAGTGGGTGAAGGGGCCGCTGGGAGCAGGCAGGAGTCTGGTGCAGGCAGCGCTTAAAGGGCTCTGCTCCACACAACCCTTCGCTTACGGCCACACCACCCTGAACACGCCCGATCTCGTCCGATCTCGGAAGCTAAGCAGGGTCGGGCCTGGTTAGTACTTGGATGGGAGACCGCCTGGGAATACCAGGTGCTGTAAGTTTTCCGGCTTTTGCTGGCATCCACCAAAGAGAAGGAAAATCACTCACACACCCCCACAAACAGCTTTGGGTACTTTGGTTTCCTTGTCATGCATTTGTGTCTTTGGTTTTTATTTTTCTGACACCACCGTTCTGTGACACATACAGCCACCAGAGAGCGCACCGGCCAGGAAATCAAACACACAGCTTTGGGTTTCTTGCTTTTTCATGTCCTTCTGTGTCTTTCTTTTCTTTTCTTTTCTTTTCTTTTCTTTTTCTTTTTTTTTTTTTTTTTTTTTTCTCTGACATGACCGTCCGGGCTTCATCCAAACTCTTCAGCGAGCTGCAGGGCAGTCAGCGCCGAGGTGCAAATGCACAAGCCTGCACCCTCTAGAAACGCTGCCGTCTCGGTGACGAGCCCACGCAGGTGTGTGTGTGTGGAAGGCCGCTGTGGCGCACCTGCTGGGGTGAAAGGTCACCGTTTTGGCTGCAGGTGGGTGTGTCCGCTCAGCAGGTGCACCAATCAGTGGCACAGAGTGAGTGGGTGAAGGGGCCGCTGGGAGCAGGCAGGAGTCTGGTGCAGGCAGCGCTTAAAGGGCTCTGCTCCACACAACCCTTCGCTTACGGCCATACCACCCTGAACACGCCCGATCTCGTCCGATCTCGGAAGCTAAGCAGGGTTGGGCCTGGTTAGTACTTGGATGGGAGACCGCCTGGGAATACCAGGTGCTGTAAGTTTTCCGGCTTTTGCTGGCATCCACCAAAGAGAAGGAAAATCACTCACACACCCCCACAAACAGCTTTGGGTACTTTGGTTTCCTTGTCATGCATTTGTGTCTTTGGTTTTTATTTTTCTGACACCACCGTTCTGTGACACATACAGCCACCAGAGAGCGCACCGGCCAGGAAATCAAACACACAGCTTTGGGTTTCTTGCTTTTTCATGTCCTTCTGTGTCTTTCTTTTCTTTTCTTTTCTTTCTTTTTCTTTTTTTTTTTTTTTTTTTTTTCTCTGACATGACCGTCCGGGCTTCATCCAAACTCTTCAGCGAGCTGCAGGGCAGTCAGCGCCGAGGTGCAAATGCACAAGCCTGCACCCTCTAGAAACGCTGCCGTCTCGGTGACGCGCCCACGCAGGTGTGTGTGTGTGGAAGGCCGCTGTGGCGCACCTGCTGGGGTGAAAGGTCACCGTTTTGGCTGCAGGTGGGTGTGTCCGCTCAGCAGGTGCACCAATCAGTGGCACAGAGTGAGTGGGTGAAGGGGCCGCTGGGAGCAGGCAGGAGTCTGGTGCAGGCAGCGCTTAAAGGGCTCTGCTCCACACAACCCTTCGCTTACGGCCACACCACCCTGAACACGCCCGATCTCGTCCGATCTCGGAAGCTAAGCAGGGTCGGGCCTGGTTAGTACTTGGATGGGAGACCGCCTGGGAATACCAGGTGCTGTAAGTTTTCCGGCTTTTGCTGGCATCCACCAAAGAGAAGGAAAATCACTCACACACCCCCACAAACAGCTTTGGGTACTTTGGTTTCCTTGTCATGCATTTGTGTCTTTGGTTTTTATTTTTCTGACACCACCGTTCTGTGACACATACAGCCACCAGAGAGCGCACCGGCCAGGAAATCAAACACACAGCTTTGGGTTTCTTGCTTTTTCATGTCCTTCTGTGTCTTTCTTTTCTTTTCTTTTCTTTTCTTTTCTTTTTCTTTTTTTTTTTTTTTTTTTTTTCTCTGACATGACCGTCCGGGCTTCATCCAAACTCTTCAGCGAGCTGCAGGGCAGTCAGCGCCGAGGTGCAAATGCACAAGCCTGCACCCTCTAGAAACGCTGCCGTCTCGGTGACGAGCCCACGCAGGTGTGTGTGTGTGGAAGGCCGCTGTGGCGCACCTGCTGGGGTGAAAGGTCACCGTTTTGGCTGCAGGTGGGTGTGTCCGCTCAGCAGGTGCACCAATCAGTGGCACAGAGTGAGTGGGTGAAGGGGCCGCTGGGAGCAGGCAGGAGTCTGGTGCAGGCAGCGCTTAAAGGGCTCTGCTCCACACAACCCTTCGCTTACGGCCATACCACCCTGAACACGCCCGATCTCGTCCGATCTCGGAAGCTAAGCAGGGTCGGGCCTGGTTAGTACTTGGATGGGAGACCGCCTGGGAATACCAGGTGCTGTAAGTTTTCCGGCTTTTGCTGGCATCCACCAAAGAGAAGGAAAATCACTCACACACCCCCACAAACAGCTTTGGGTACTTTGGTTTCCTTGTCATGCATTTGTGTCTTTGGTTTTTATTTTTCTGACACCACCGTTCTGTGACACATACAGCCACCAGAGAGCGCACCGGCCAGGAAATCAAACACACAGCTTTGGGTTTCTTGCTTTTTCATGTCCTTCTGTGTCTTTCTTTTCTTTTCTTTTCTTTCTTTTTCTTTTTTTTTTTTTTTTTTTTTTCTCTGACATGACCGTCCGGGCTTCATCCAAACTCTTCAGCGAGCTGCAGGGCAGTCAGCGCCGAGGTGCAAATGCACAAGCCTGCACCCTCTAGAAACGCTGCCGTCTCGGTGACGCGCCCACGCAGGTGTGTGTGTGTGGAAGGCCGCTGTGGCGCACCTGCTGGGGTGAAAGGTCACCGTTTTGGCTGCAGGTGGGTGTGTCCGCTCAGCAGGTGCACCAATCAGTGGCACAGAGTGAGTGGGTGAAGGGGCCGCTGGGAGCAGGCAGGAGTCTGGTGCAGGCAGCGCTTAAAGGGCTCTGCTCCACACAACCCTTCGCTTACGGCCACACCACCCTGAACACGCCCGATCTCGTCCGATCTCGGAAGCTAAGCAGGGTCGGGCCTGGTTAGTACTTGGATGGGAGACCGCCTGGGAATACCAGGTGCTGTAAGTTTTCCGGCTTTTGCTGGCATCCACCAAAGAGAAGGAAAATCACTCACACACCCCCACAAACAGCTTTGGGTACTTTGGTTTCCTTGTCATGCATTTGTGTCTTTGGTTTTTATTTTTCTGACACCACCGTTCTGTGACACATACAGCCACCAGAGAGCGCACCGGCCAGGAAATCAAACACACAGCTTTGGGTTTCTTGCTTTTTCATGTCCTTCTGTGTCTTTCTTTTCTTTTCTTTTCTTTCTTTTTCTTTTTTTTTTTTTTTTTTTTTTCTCTGACATGACCGTCCGGGCTTCATCCAAACTCTTCAGCGAGCTGCAGGGCAGTCAGCGCCGAGGTGCAAATGCACAAGCCTGCACCCTCTAGAAACGCTGCCGTCTCGGTGACGCGCCCACGCAGGTGTGTGTGTGTGGAAGGCCGCTGTGGCGCACCTGCTGGGGTGAAAGGTCACCGTTTTGGCTGCAGGTGGGTGTGTCCGCTCAGCAGGTGCACCAATCAGTGGCACAGAGTGAGTGGGTGAAGGGGCCGCTGGGAGCAGGCAGGAGTCTGGTGCAGGCAGCGCTTAAAGGGCTCTGCTCCACACAACCCTTCGCTTACGGCCACACCACCCTGAACACGCCCGATCTCGTCCGATCTCGGAAGCTAAGCAGGGTCGGGCCTGGTTAGTACTTGGATGGGAGACCGCCTGGGAATACCAGGTGCTGTAAGTTTTCCGGCTTTTGCTGGCATCCACCAAAGAGAAGGAAAATCACTCACACACCCCCACAAACAGCTTTGGGTACTTTGGTTTCCTTGTCATGCATTTGTGTCTTTGGTTTTTATTTTTCTGACACCACCGTTCTGTGACACATACAGCCACCAGAGAGCGCACCGGCCAGGAAATCAAACACACAGCTTTGGGTTTCTTGCTTTTTCATGTCCTTCTGTGTCTTTCTTTTCTTTTCTTTTCTTTTCTTTTCTTTTCTTTTCTTTTCTTTTCTTTTCTTTTTCTTTTTTTTTTTTTTTTTTTTTTCTCTGACATGACCGTCCGGGCTTCATCCAAACTCTTCAGCGAGCTGCAGGGCAGTCAGCGCCGAGGTGCAAATGCACAAGCCTGCACCCTCTAGAAACGCTGCCGTCTCGGTGACGAGCCCACGCAGGTGTGTGTGTGTGGAAGGCCGCTGTGGCGCACCTGCTGGGGTGAAAGGTCACCGTTTTGGCTGCAGGTGGGTGTGTCCGCTCAGCAGGTGCACCAATCAGTGGCACAGAGTGAGTGGGTGAAGGGGCCGCTGGGAGCAGGCAGGAGTCTGGTGCAGGCAGCGCTTAAAGGGCTCTGCTCCACACAACCCTTCGCTTACGGCCATACCACCCTGAACACGCCCGATCTCGTCCGATCTCGGAAGCTAAGCAGGGTCGGGCCTGGTTAGTACTTGGATGGGAGACCGCCTGGGAATACCAGGTGCTGTAAGTTTTCCGGCTTTTGCTGGCATCCACCAAAGAGAAGGAAAATCACTCACACACCCCCACAAACAGCTTTGGGTACTTTGGTTTCCTTGTCATGCATTTGTGTCTTTGGTTTTTATTTTTCTGACACCACCGTTCTGTGACACATACAGCCACCAGAGAGCGCACCGGCCAGGAAATCAAACACACAGCTTTGGGTTTCTTGCTTTTTCATGTCCTTCTGTGTCTTTCTTTTCTTTTCTTTTCTTTCTTTTTCTTTTTTTTTTTTTTTTTTTTTTCTCTGACATGACCGTCCGGGCTTCATCCAAACTCTTCAGCGAGCTGCAGGGCAGTCAGCGCCGAGGTGCAAATGCACAAGCCTGCACCCTCTAGAAACGCTGCCGTCTCGGTGACGCGCCCACGCAGGTGTGTGTGTGTGGAAGGCCGCTGTGGCGCACCTGCTGGGGTGAAAGGTCACCGTTTTGGCTGCAGGTGGGTGTGTCCGCTCAGCAGGTGCACCAATCAGTGGCACAGAGTGAGTGGGTGAAGGGGCCGCTGGGAGCAGGCAGGAGTCTGGTGCAGGCAGCGCTTAAAGGGCTCTGCTCCACACAACCCTTCGCTTACGGCCACACCACCCTGAACACGCCCGATCTCGTCCGATCTCGGAAGCTAAGCAGGGTCGGGCCTGGTTAGTACTTGGATGGGAGACCGCCTGGGAATACCAGGTGCTGTAAGTTTTCCGGCTTTTGCTGGCATCCACCAAAGAGAAGGAAAATCACTCACACACCCCCACAAACAGCTTTGGGTACTTTGGTTTCCTTGTCATGCATTTGTGTCTTTGGTTTTTATTTTTCTGACACCACCGTTCTGTGACACATACAGCCACCAGAGAGCGCACCGGCCAGGAAATCAAACACACAGCTTTGGGTTTCTTGCTTTTTCATGTCCTTCTGTGTCTTTCTTTTCTTTTCTTTTCTTTTCTTTTCTTTTTCTTTTTTTTTTTTTTTTTTTTTTCTCTGACATGACCGTCCGGGCTTCATCCAAACTCTTCAGCGAGCTGCAGGGCAGTCAGCGCCGAGGTGCAAATGCACAAGCCTGCACCCTCTAGAAACGCTGCCGTCTCGGTGACGAGCCCACGCAGGTGTGTGTGTGTGGAAGGCCGCTGTGGCGCACCTGCTGGGGTGAAAGGTCACCGTTTTGGCTGCAGGTGGGTGTGTCCGCTCAGCAGGTGCACCAATCAGTGGCACAGAGTGAGTGGGTGAAGGGGCCGCTGGGAGCAGGCAGGAGTCTGGTGCAGGCAGCGCTTAAAGGGCTCTGCTCCACACAACCCTTCGCTTACGGCCATACCACCCTGAACACGCCCGATCTCGTCCGATCTCGGAAGCTAAGCAGGGTCGGGCCTGGTTAGTACTTGGATGGGAGACCGCCTGGGAATACCAGGTGCTGTAAGTTTTCCGGCTTTTGCTGGCATCCACCAAAGAGAAGGAAAATCACTCACACACCCCCACAAACAGCTTTGGGTACTTTGGTTTCCTTGTCATGCATTTGTGTCTTTGGTTTTTATTTTTCTGACACCACCGTTCTGTGACACATACAGCCACCAGAGAGCGCACCGGCCAGGAAATCAAACACACAGCTTTGGGTTTCTTGCTTTTTCATGTCCTTCTGTGTCTTTCTTTTCTTTTCTTTTCTTTTCTTTTTCTTTTTTTTTTTTTTTTTTTTTTCTCTGACATGACCGTCCGGGCTTCATCCAAACTCTTCAGCGAGCTGCAGGGCAGTCAGCGCCGAGGTGCAAATGCACAAGCCTGCACCCTCTAGAAACGCTGCCGTCTCGGTGACGAGCCCACGCAGGTGTGTGTGTGTGGAAGGCCGCTGTGGCGCACCTGCTGGGGTGAAAGGTCACCGTTTTGGCTGCAGGTGGGTGTGTCCGCTCAGCAGGTGCACCAATCAGTGGCACAGAGTGAGTGGGTGAAGGGGCCGCTGGGAGCAGGCAGGAGTCTGGTGCAGGCAGCGCTTAAAGGGCTCTGCTCCACACAACCCTTCGCTTACGGCCACACCACCCTGAACACGCCCGATCTCGTCCGATCTCGGAAGCTAAGCAGGGTCGGGCCTGGTTAGTACTTGGATGGGAGACCGCCTGGGAATACCAGGTGCTGTAAGTTTTCCGGCTTTTGCTGGCATCCACCAAAGAGAAGGAAAATCACTCACACACCCCCACAAACAGCTTTGGGTACTTTGGTTTCCTTGTCATGCATTTGTGTCTTTGGTTTTTATTTTTCTGACACCACCGTTCTGTGACACATACAGCCACCAGAGAGCGCACCGGCCAGGAAATCAAACACACAGCTTTGGGTTTCTTGCTTTTTCATGTCCTTCTGTGTCTTTCTTTTCTTTTCTTTTCTTTTCTTTTCTTTTCTTTTCTTTTCTTTTCTTTTCTTTTTCTTTTTTTTTTTTTTTTTTTTTTCTCTGACATGACCGTCCGGGCTTCATCCAAACTCTTCAGCGAGCTGCAGGGCAGTCAGCGCCGAGGTGCAAATGCACAAGCCTGCACCCTCTAGAAACGCTGCCGTCTCGGTGACGAGCCCACGCAGGTGTGTGTGTGTGGAAGGCCGCTGTGGCGCACCTGCTGGGGTGAAAGGTCACCGTTTTGGCTGCAGGTGGGTGTGTCCGCTCAGCAGGTGCACCAATCAGTGGCACAGAGTGAGTGGGTGAAGGGGCCGCTGGGAGCAGGCAGGAGTCTGGTGCAGGCAGCGCTTAAAGGGCTCTGCTCCACACAACCCTTCGCTTACGGCCACACCACCCTGAACACGCCCGATCTCGTCCGATCTCGGAAGCTAAGCAGGGTCGGGCCTGGTTAGTACTTGGATGGGAGACCGCCTGGGAATACCAGGTGCTGTAAGTTTTCCGGCTTTTGCTGGCATCCACCAAAGAGAAGGAAAATCACTCACACACCCCCACAAACAGCTTTGGGTACTTTGGTTTCCTTGTCATGCATTTGTGTCTTTGGTTTTTATTTTTCTGACACCACCGTTCTGTGACACATACAGCCACCAGAGAGCGCACCGGCCAGGAAATCAAACACACAGCTTTGGGTTTCTTGCTTTTTCATGTCCTTCTGTGTCTTTCTTTTCTTTTCTTTTCTTTTCTTTTCTTTTCTTTTTCTTTTTTTTTTTTTTTTTTTTTTCTCTGACATGACCGTCCGGGCTTCATCCAAACTCTTCAGCGAGCTGCAGGGCAGTCAGCGCCGAGGTGCAAATGCACAAGCCTGCACCCTCTAGAAACGCTGCCGTCTCGGTGACGCGCCCACGCAGGTGTGTGTGTGTGGAAGGCCGCTGTGGCGCACCTGCTGGGGTGAAAGGTCACCGTTTTGGCTGCAGGTGGGTGTGTCCGCTCAGCAGGTGCACCAATCAGTGGCACAGAGTGAGTGGGTGAAGGGGCCGCTGGGAGCAGGCAGGAGTCTGGTGCAGGCAGCGCTTAAAGGGCTCTGCTCCACACAACCCTTCGCTTACGGCCACACCACCCTGAACACGCCCGATCTCGTCCGATCTCGGAAGCTAAGCAGGGTCGGGCCTGGTTAGTACTTGGATGGGAGACCGCCTGGGAATACCAGGTGCTGTAAGTTTTCCGGCTTTTGCTGGCATCCACCAAAGAGAAGGAAAATCACTCACACACCCCCACAAACAGCTTTGGGTACTTTGGTTTCCTTGTCATGCATTTGTGTCTTTGGTTTTTATTTTTCTGACACCACCGTTCTGTGACACATACAGCCACCAGAGAGCGCACCGGCCAGGAAATCAAACACACAGCTTTGGGTTTCTTGCTTTTTCATGTCCTTCTGTGTCTTTCTTTTCTTTTCTTTTCTTTTCTTTTTCTTTTTTTTTTTTTTTTTTTTTTCTCTGACATGACCGTCCGGGCTTCATCCAAACTCTTCAGCGAGCTGCAGGGCAGTCAGCGCCGAGGTGCAAATGCACAAGCCTGCACCCTCTAGAAACGCTGCCGTCTCGGTGACGCGCCCACGCAGGTGTGTGTGTGTGGAAGGCCGCTGTGGCGCACCTGCTGGGGTGAAAGGTCACCGTTTTGGCTGCAGGTGGGTGTGTCCGCTCAGCAGGTGCACCAATCAGTGGCACAGAGTGAGTGGGTGAAGGGGCCGCTGGGAGCAGGCAGGAGTCTGGTGCAGGCAGCGCTTAAAGGGCTCTGCTCCACACAACCCTTCGCTTACGGCCACACCACCCTGAACACGCCCGATCTCGTCCGATCTCGGAAGCTAAGCAGGGTCGGGCCTGGTTAGTACTTGGATGGGAGACCGCCTGGGAATACCAGGTGCTGTAAGTTTTCCGGCTTTTGCTGGCATCCACCAAAGAGAAGGAAAATCACTCACACACCCCCACAAACAGCTTTGGGTACTTTGGTTTCCTTGTCATGCATTTGTGTCTTTGGTTTTTATTTTTCTGACACCACCGTTCTGTGACACATACAGCCACCAGAGAGCGCACCGGCCAGGAAATCAAACACACAGCTTTGGGTTTCTTGCTTTTTCATGTCCTTCTGTGTCTTTCTTTTCTTTTCTTTTCTTTCTTTTTCTTTTTTTTTTTTTTTTTTTTTTCTCTGACATGACCGTCCGGGCTTCATCCAAACTCTTCAGCGAGCTGCAGGGCAGTCAGCGCCGAGGTGCAAATGCACAAGCCTGCACCCTCTAGAAACGCTGCCGTCTCGGTGACGCGCCCACGCAGGTGTGTGTGTGTGGAAGGCCGCTGTGGCGCACCTGCTGGGGTGAAAGGTCACCGTTTTGGCTGCAGGTGGGTGTGTCCGCTCAGCAGGTGCACCAATCAGTGGCACAGAGTGAGTGGGTGAAGGGGCCGCTGGGAGCAGGCAGGAGTCTGGTGCAGGCAGCGCTTAAAGGGCTCTGCTCCACACAACCCTTCGCTTACGGCCACACCACCCTGAACACGCCCGATCTCGTCCGATCTCGGAAGCTAAGCAGGGTCGGGCCTGGTTAGTACTTGGATGGGAGACCGCCTGGGAATACCAGGTGCTGTAAGTTTTCCGGCTTTTGCTGGCATCCACCAAAGAGAAGGAAAATCACTCACACACCCCCACAAACAGCTTTGGGTACTTTGGTTTCCTTGTCATGCATTTGTGTCTTTGGTTTTTATTTTTCTGACACCACCGTTCTGTGACACATACAGCCACCAGAGAGCGCACCGGCCAGGAAATCAAACACACAGCTTTGGGTTTCTTGCTTTTTCATGTCCTTCTGTGTCTTTCTTTTCTTTTCTTTTCTTTTCTTTTCTTTTCTTTTCTTTTCTTTTCTTTTCTTTTTCTTTTTTTTTTTTTTTTTTTTTTCTCTGACATGACCGTCCGGGCTTCATCCAAACTCTTCAGCGAGCTGCAGGGCAGTCAGCGCCGAGGTGCAAATGCACAAGCCTGCACCCTCTAGAAACGCTGCCGTCTCGGTGACGAGCCCACGCAGGTGTGTGTGTGTGGAAGGCCGCTGTGGCGCACCTGCTGGGGTGAAAGGTCACCGTTTTGGCTGCAGGTGGGTGTGTCCGCTCAGCAGGTGCACCAATCAGTGGCACAGAGTGAGTGGGTGAAGGGGCCGCTGGGAGCAGGCAGGAGTCTGGTGCAGGCAGCGCTTAAAGGGCTCTGCTCCACACAACCCTTCGCTTACGGCCACACCACCCTGAACACGCCCGATCTCGTCCGATCTCGGAAGCTAAGCAGGGTCGGGCCTGGTTAGTACTTGGATGGGAGACCGCCTGGGAATACCAGGTGCTGTAAGTTTTCCGGCTTTTGCTGGCATCCACCAAAGAGAAGGAAAATCACTCACACACCCCCACAAACAGCTTTGGGTACTTTGGTTTCCTTGTCATGCATTTGTGTCTTTGGTTTTTATTTTTCTGACACCACCGTTCTGTGACACATACAGCCACCAGAGAGCGCACCGGCCAGGAAATCAAACACACAGCTTTGGGTTTCTTGCTTTTTCATGTCCTTCTGTGTCTTTCTTTTCTTTTCTTTTCTTTTCTTTTTCTTTTTTTTTTTTTTTTTTTTTTCTCTGACATGACCGTCCGGGCTTCATCCAAACTCTTCAGCGAGCTGCAGGGCAGTCAGCGCCGAGGTGCAAATGCACAAGCCTGCACCCTCTAGAAACGCTGCCGTCTCGGTGACGAGCCCACGCAGGTGTGTGTGTGTGGAAGGCCGCTGTGGCGCACCTGCTGGGGTGAAAGGTCACCGTTTTGGCTGCAGGTGGGTGTGTCCGCTCAGCAGGTGCACCAATCAGTGGCACAGAGTGAGTGGGTGAAGGGGCCGCTGGGAGCAGGCAGGAGTCTGGTGCAGGCAGCGCTTAAAGGGCTCTGCTCCACACAACCCTTCGCTTACGGCCACACCACCCTGAACACGCCCGATCTCGTCCGATCTCGGAAGCTAAGCAGGGTCGGGCCTGGTTAGTACTTGGATGGGAGACCGCCTGGGAATACCAGGTGCTGTAAGTTTTCCGGCTTTTGCTGGCATCCACCAAAGAGAAGGAAAATCACTCACACACCCCCACAAACAGCTTTGGGTACTTTGGTTTCCTTGTCATGCATTTGTGTCTTTGGTTTTTATTTTTCTGACACCACCGTTCTGTGACACATACAGCCACCAGAGAGCGCACCGGCCAGGAAATCAAACACACAGCTTTGGGTTTCTTGCTTTTTCATGTCCTTCTGTGTCTTTCTTTTCTTTTCTTTTCTTTTCTTTTCTTTTCTTTTCTTTTCTTTTTCTTTTTTTTTTTTTTTTTTTTTTCTCTGACATGACCGTCCGGGCTTCATCCAAACTCTTCAGCGAGCTGCAGGGCAGTCAGCGCCGAGGTGCAAATGCACAAGCCTGCACCCTCTAGAAACGCTGCCGTCTCGGTGACGAGCCCACGCAGGTGTGTGTGTGTGGAAGGCCGCTGTGGCGCACCTGCTGGGGTGAAAGGTCACCGTTTTGGCTGCAGGTGGGTGTGTCCGCTCAGCAGGTGCACCAATCAGTGGCACAGAGTGAGTGGGTGAAGGGGCCGCTGGGAGCAGGCAGGAGTCTGGTGCAGGCAGCGCTTAAAGGGCTCTGCTCCACACAACCCTTCGCTTACGGCCATACCACCCTGAACACGCCCGATCTCGTCCGATCTCGGAAGCTAAGCAGGGTCGGGCCTGGTTAGTACTTGGATGGGAGACCGCCTGGGAATACCAGGTGCTGTAAGTTTTCCGGCTTTTGCTGGCATCCACCAAAGAGAAGGAAAATCACTCACACACCCCCACAAACAGCTTTGGGTACTTTGGTTTCCTTGTCATGCATTTGTGTCTTTGGTTTTTATTTTTCTGACACCACCGTTCTGTGACACATACAGCCACCAGAGAGCGCACCGGCCAGGAAATCAAACACACAGCTTTGGGTTTCTTGCTTTTTCATGTCCTTCTGTGTCTTTCTTTTCTTTTCTTTTCTTTTCTTTTTCTTTTTTTTTTTTTTTTTTTTTTCTCTGACATGACCGTCCGGGCTTCATCCAAACTCTTCAGCGAGCTGCAGGGCAGTCAGCGCCGAGGTGCAAATGCACAAGCCTGCACCCTCTAGAAACGCTGCCGTCTCGGTGACGCGCCCACGCAGGTGTGTGTGTGTGGAAGGCCGCTGTGGCGCACCTGCTGGGGTGAAAGGTCACCGTTTTGGCTGCAGGTGGGTGTGTCCGCTCAGCAGGTGCACCAATCAGTGGCACAGAGTGAGTGGGTGAAGGGGCCGCTGGGAGCAGGCAGGAGTCTGGTGCAGGCAGCGCTTAAAGGGCTCTGCTCCACACAACCCTTCGCTTACGGCCACACCACCCTGAACACGCCCGATCTCGTCCGATCTCGGAAGCTAAGCAGGGTCGGGCCTGGTTAGTACTTGGATGGGAGACCGCCTGGGAATACCAGGTGCTGTAAGTTTTCCGGCTTTTGCTGGCATCCACCAAAGAGAAGGAAAATCACTCACACACCCCCACAAACAGCTTTGGGTACTTTGGTTTCCTTGTCATGCATTTGTGTCTTTGGTTTTTATTTTTCTGACACCACCGTTCTGTGACACATACAGCCACCAGAGAGCGCACCGGCCAGGAAATCAAACACACAGCTTTGGGTTTCTTGCTTTTTCATGTCCTTCTGTGTCTTTCTTTTCTTTTCTTTTCTTTTCTTTTCTTTTCTTTTTCTTTTTTTTTTTTTTTTTTTTTTCTCTGACATGACCGTCCGGGCTTCATCCAAACTCTTCAGCGAGCTGCAGGGCAGTCAGCGCCGAGGTGCAAATGCACAAGCCTGCACCCTCTAGAAACGCTGCCGTCTCGGTGACGAGCCCACGCAGGTGTGTGTGTGTGGAAGGCCGCTGTGGCGCACCTGCTGGGGTGAAAGGTCACCGTTTTGGCTGCAGGTGGGTGTGTCCGCTCAGCAGGTGCACCAATCAGTGGCACAGAGTGAGTGGGTGAAGGGGCCGCTGGGAGCAGGCAGGAGTCTGGTGCAGGCAGCGCTTAAAGGGCTCTGCTCCACACAACCCTTCGCTTACGGCCATACCACCCTGAACACGCCCGATCTCGTCCGATCTCGGAAGCTAAGCAGGGTCGGGCCTGGTTAGTACTTGGATGGGAGACCGCCTGGGAATACCAGGTGCTGTAAGTTTTCCGGCTTTTGCTGGCATCCACCAAAGAGAAGGAAAATCACTCACACACCCCCACAAACAGCTTTGGGTACTTTGGTTTCCTTGTCATGCATTTGTGTCTTTGGTTTTTATTTTTCTGACACCACCGTTCTGTGACACATACAGCCACCAGAGAGCGCACCGGCCAGGAAATCAAACACACAGCTTTGGGTTTCTTGCTTTTTCATGTCCTTCTGTGTCTTTCTTTTCTTTTCTTTTCTTTCTTTTTCTTTTTTTTTTTTTTTTTTTTTTCTCTGACATGACCGTCCGGGCTTCATCCAAACTCTTCAGCGAGCTGCAGGGCAGTCAGCGCCGAGGTGCAAATGCACAAGCCTGCACCCTCTAGAAACGCTGCCGTCTCGGTGACGCGCCCACGCAGGTGTGTGTGTGTGGAAGGCCGCTGTGGCGCACCTGCTGGGGTGAAAGGTCACCGTTTTGGCTGCAGGTGGGTGTGTCCGCTCAGCAGGTGCACCAATCAGTGGCACAGAGTGAGTGGGTGAAGGGGCCGCTGGGAGCAGGCAGGAGTCTGGTGCAGGCAGCGCTTAAAGGGCTCTGCTCCACACAACCCTTCGCTTACGGCCACACCACCCTGAACACGCCCGATCTCGTCCGATCTCGGAAGCTAAGCAGGGTCGGGCCTGGTTAGTACTTGGATGGGAGACCGCCTGGGAATACCAGGTGCTGTAAGTTTTCCGGCTTTTGCTGGCATCCACCAAAGAGAAGGAAAATCACTCACACACCCCCACAAACAGCTTTGGGTACTTTGGTTTCCTTGTCATGCATTTGTGTCTTTGGTTTTTATTTTTCTGACACCACCGTTCTGTGACACATACAGCCACCAGAGAGCGCACCGGCCAGGAAATCAAACACACAGCTTTGGGTTTCTTGCTTTTTCATGTCCTTCTGTGTCTTTCTTTTCTTTTCTTTTCTTTTCTTTTCTTTTTCTTTTTTTTTTTTTTTTTTTTTTCTCTGACATGACCGTCCGGGCTTCATCCAAACTCTTCAGCGAGCTGCAGGGCAGTCAGCGCCGAGGTGCAAATGCACAAGCCTGCACCCTCTAGAAACGCTGCCGTCTCGGTGACGAGCCCACGCAGGTGTGTGTGTGTGGAAGGCCGCTGTGGCGCACCTGCTGGGGTGAAAGGTCACCGTTTTGGCTGCAGGTGGGTGTGTCCGCTCAGCAGGTGCACCAATCAGTGGCACAGAGTGAGTGGGTGAAGGGGCCGCTGGGAGCAGGCAGGAGTCTGGTGCAGGCAGCGCTTAAAGGGCTCTGCTCCACACAACCCTTCGCTTACGGCCATACCACCCTGAACACGCCCGATCTCGTCCGATCTCGGAAGCTAAGCAGGGTCGGGCCTGGTTAGTACTTGGATGGGAGACCGCCTGGGAATACCAGGTGCTGTAAGTTTTCCGGCTTTTGCTGGCATCCACCAAAGAGAAGGAAAATCACTCACACACCCCCACAAACAGCTTTGGGTACTTTGGTTTCCTTGTCATGCATTTGTGTCTTTGGTTTTTATTTTTCTGACACCACCGTTCTGTGACACATACAGCCACCAGAGAGCGCACCGGCCAGGAAATCAAACACACAGCTTTGGGTTTCTTGCTTTTTCATGTCCTTCTGTGTCTTTCTTTTCTTTTCTTTTCTTTCTTTTTCTTTTTTTTTTTTTTTTTTTTTTCTCTGACATGACCGTCCGGGCTTCATCCAAACTCTTCAGCGAGCTGCAGGGCAGTCAGCGCCGAGGTGCAAATGCACAAGCCTGCACCCTCTAGAAACGCTGCCGTCTCGGTGACGCGCCCACGCAGGTGTGTGTGTGTGGAAGGCCGCTGTGGCGCACCTG
The DNA here is from genome assembly GCF_053564925.1 of Oryzias latipes. Classification (NCBI taxonomy): domain Eukaryota; kingdom Metazoa; phylum Chordata; class Actinopteri; order Beloniformes; family Adrianichthyidae; genus Oryzias; species Oryzias latipes. The sequence continues at coordinate 10,269,314 of NC_136252.1, forward strand.
CTGGGGTGAAAGGTCACCGTTTTGGCTGCAGGTGGGTGTGTCCGCTCAGCAGGTGCACCAATCAGTGGCACAGAGTGAGTGGGTGAAGGGGCCGCTGGGAGCAGGCAGGAGTCTGGTGCAGGCAGCGCTTAAAGGGCTCTGCTCCACACAACCCTTCGCTTACGGCCACACCACCCTGAACACGCCCGATCTCGTCCGATCTCGGAAGCTAAGCAGGGTCGGGCCTGGTTAGTACTTGGATGGGAGACCGCCTGGGAATACCAGGTGCTGTAAGTTTTCCGGCTTTTGCTGGCATCCACCAAAGAGAAGGAAAATCACTCACACACCCCCACAAACAGCTTTGGGTACTTTGGTTTCCTTGTCATGCATTTGTGTCTTTGGTTTTTATTTTTCTGACACCACCGTTCTGTGACACATACAGCCACCAGAGAGCGCACCGGCCAGGAAATCAAACACACAGCTTTGGGTTTCTTGCTTTTTCATGTCCTTCTGTGTCTTTCTTTTCTTTTCTTTTCTTTCTTTTTCTTTTTTTTTTTTTTTTTTTTTTCTCTGACATGACCGTCCGGGCTTCATCCAAACTCTTCAGCGAGCTGCAGGGCAGTCAGCGCCGAGGTGCAAATGCACAAGCCTGCACCCTCTAGAAACGCTGCCGTCTCGGTGACGCGCCCACGCAGGTGTGTGTGTGTGGAAGGCCGCTGTGGCGCACCTGCTGGGGTGAAAGGTCACCGTTTTGGCTGCAGGTGGGTGTGTCCGCTCAGCAGGTGCACCAATCAGTGGCACAGAGTGAGTGGGTGAAGGGGCCGCTGGGAGCAGGCAGGAGTCTGGTGCAGGCAGCGCTTAAAGGGCTCTGCTCCACACAACCCTTCGCTTACGGCCACACCACCCTGAACACGCCCGATCTCGTCCGATCTCGGAAGCTAAGCAGGGTCGGGCCTGGTTAGTACTTGGATGGGAGACCGCCTGGGAATACCAGGTGCTGTAAGTTTTCCGGCTTTTGCTGGCATCCACCAAAGAGAAGGAAAATCACTCACACACCCCCACAAACAGCTTTGGGTACTTTGGTTTCCTTGTCATGCATTTGTGTCTTTGGTTTTTATTTTTCTGACACCACCGTTCTGTGACACATACAGCCACCAGAGAGCGCACCGGCCAGGAAATCAAACACACAGCTTTGGGTTTCTTGCTTTTTCATGTCCTTCTGTGTCTTTCTTTTCTTTTCTTTTCTTTTCTTTTCTTTTCTTTTCTTTTCTTTTCTTTTCTTTTTCTTTTTTTTTTTTTTTTTTTTTTCTCTGACATGACCGTCCGGGCTTCATCCAAACTCTTCAGCGAGCTGCAGGGCAGTCAGCGCCGAGGTGCAAATGCACAAGCCTGCACCCTCTAGAAACGCTGCCGTCTCGGTGACGAGCCCACGCAGGTGTGTGTGTGTGGAAGGCCGCTGTGGCGCACCTGCTGGGGTGAAAGGTCACCGTTTTGGCTGCAGGTGGGTGTGTCCGCTCAGCAGGTGCACCAATCAGTGGCACAGAGTGAGTGGGTGAAGGGGCCGCTGGGAGCAGGCAGGAGTCTGGTGCAGGCAGCGCTTAAAGGGCTCTGCTCCACACAACCCTTCGCTTACGGCCACACCACCCTGAACACGCCCGATCTCGTCCGATCTCGGAAGCTAAGCAGGGTCGGGCCTGGTTAGTACTTGGATGGGAGACCGCCTGGGAATACCAGGTGCTGTAAGTTTTCCGGCTTTTGCTGGCATCCACCAAAGAGAAGGAAAATCACTCACACACCCCCACAAACAGCTTTGGGTACTTTGGTTTCCTTGTCATGCATTTGTGTCTTTGGTTTTTATTTTTCTGACACCACCGTTCTGTGACACATACAGCCACCAGAGAGCGCACCGGCCAGGAAATCAAACACACAGCTTTGGGTTTCTTGCTTTTTCATGTCCTTCTGTGTCTTTCTTTTCTTTTCTTTTCTTTTCTTTTCTTTTCTTTTCTTTTCTTTTTCTTTTTTTTTTTTTTTTTTTTTTCTCTGACATGACCGTCCGGGCTTCATCCAAACTCTTCAGCGAGCTGCAGGGCAGTCAGCGCCGAGGTGCAAATGCACAAGCCTGCACCCTCTAGAAACGCTGCCGTCTCGGTGACGAGCCCACGCAGGTGTGTGTGTGTGGAAGGCCGCTGTGGCGCACCTGCTGGGGTGAAAGGTCACCGTTTTGGCTGCAGGTGGGTGTGTCCGCTCAGCAGGTGCACCAATCAGTGGCACAGAGTGAGTGGGTGAAGGGGCCGCTGGGAGCAGGCAGGAGTCTGGTGCAGGCAGCGCTTAAAGGGCTCTGCTCCACACAACCCTTCGCTTACGGCCATACCACCCTGAACACGCCCGATCTCGTCCGATCTCGGAAGCTAAGCAGGGTCGGGCCTGGTTAGTACTTGGATGGGAGACCGCCTGGGAATACCAGGTGCTGTAAGTTTTCCGGCTTTTGCTGGCATCCACCAAAGAGAAGGAAAATCACTCACACACCCCCACAAACAGCTTTGGGTACTTTGGTTTCCTTGTCATGCATTTGTGTCTTTGGTTTTTATTTTTCTGACACCACCGTTCTGTGACACATACAGCCACCAGAGAGCGCACCGGCCAGGAAATCAAACACACAGCTTTGGGTTTCTTGCTTTTTCATGTCCTTCTGTGTCTTTCTTTTCTTTTCTTTTCTTTTCTTTTTCTTTTTTTTTTTTTTTTTTTTTTCTCTGACATGACCGTCCGGGCTTCATCCAAACTCTTCAGCGAGCTGCAGGGCAGTCAGCGCCGAGGTGCAAATGCACAAGCCTGCACCCTCTAGAAACGCTGCCGTCTCGGTGACGCGCCCACGCAGGTGTGTGTGTGTGGAAGGCCGCTGTGGCGCACCTGCTGGGGTGAAAGGTCACCGTTTTGGCTGCAGGTGGGTGTGTCCGCTCAGCAGGTGCACCAATCAGTGGCACAGAGTGAGTGGGTGAAGGGGCCGCTGGGAGCAGGCAGGAGTCTGGTGCAGGCAGCGCTTAAAGGGCTCTGCTCCACACAACCCTTCGCTTACGGCCACACCACCCTGAACACGCCCGATCTCGTCCGATCTCGGAAGCTAAGCAGGGTCGGGCCTGGTTAGTACTTGGATGGGAGACCGCCTGGGAATACCAGGTGCTGTAAGTTTTCCGGCTTTTGCTGGCATCCACCAAAGAGAAGGAAAATCACTCACACACCCCCACAAACAGCTTTGGGTACTTTGGTTTCCTTGTCATGCATTTGTGTCTTTGGTTTTTATTTTTCTGACACCACCGTTCTGTGACACATACAGCCACCAGAGAGCGCACCGGCCAGGAAATCAAACACACAGCTTTGGGTTTCTTGCTTTTTCATGTCCTTCTGTGTCTTTCTTTTCTTTTCTTTTCTTTTCTTTTCTTTTTCTTTTTTTTTTTTTTTTTTTTTTCTCTGACATGACCGTCCGGGCTTCATCCAAACTCTTCAGCGAGCTGCAGGGCAGTCAGCGCCGAGGTGCAAATGCACAAGCCTGCACCCTCTAGAAACGCTGCCGTCTCGGTGACGAGCCCACGCAGGTGTGTGTGTGTGGAAGGCCGCTGTGGCGCACCTGCTGGGGTGAAAGGTCACCGTTTTGGCTGCAGGTGGGTGTGTCCGCTCAGCAGGTGCACCAATCAGTGGCACAGAGTGAGTGGGTGAAGGGGCCGCTGGGAGCAGGCAGGAGTCTGGTGCAGGCAGCGCTTAAAGGGCTCTGCTCCACACAACCCTTCGCTTACGGCCATACCACCCTGAACACGCCCGATCTCGTCCGATCTCGGAAGCTAAGCAGGGTCGGGCCTGGTTAGTACTTGGATGGGAGACCGCCTGGGAATACCAGGTGCTGTAAGTTTTCCGGCTTTTGCTGGCATCCACCAAAGAGAAGGAAAATCACTCACACACCCCCACAAACAGCTTTGGGTACTTTGGTTTCCTTGTCATGCATTTGTGTCTTTGGTTTTTATTTTTCTGACACCACCGTTCTGTGACACATACAGCCACCAGAGAGCGCACCGGCCAGGAAATCAAACACACAGCTTTGGGTTTCTTGCTTTTTCATGTCCTTCTGTGTCTTTCTTTTCTTTTCTTTTCTTTCTTTTTCTTTTTTTTTTTTTTTTTTTTTTCTCTGACATGACCGTCCGGGCTTCATCCAAACTCTTCAGCGAGCTGCAGGGCAGTCAGCGCCGAGGTGCAAATGCACAAGCCTGCACCCTCTAGAAACGCTGCCGTCTCGGTGACGCGCCCACGCAGGTGTGTGTGTGTGGAAGGCCGCTGTGGCGCACCTGCTGGGGTGAAAGGTCACCGTTTTGGCTGCAGGTGGGTGTGTCCGCTCAGCAGGTGCACCAATCAGTGGCACAGAGTGAGTGGGTGAAGGGGCCGCTGGGAGCAGGCAGGAGTCTGGTGCAGGCAGCGCTTAAAGGGCTCTGCTCCACACAACCCTTCGCTTACGGCCACACCACCCTGAACACGCCCGATCTCGTCCGATCTCGGAAGCTAAGCAGGGTCGGGCCTGGTTAGTACTTGGATGGGAGACCGCCTGGGAATACCAGGTGCTGTAAGTTTTCCGGCTTTTGCTGGCATCCACCAAAGAGAAGGAAAATCACTCACACACCCCCACAAACAGCTTTGGGTACTTTGGTTTCCTTGTCATGCATTTGTGTCTTTGGTTTTTATTTTTCTGACACCACCGTTCTGTGACACATACAGCCACCAGAGAGCGCACCGGCCAGGAAATCAAACACACAGCTTTGGGTTTCTTGCTTTTTCATGTCCTTCTGTGTCTTTCTTTTCTTTTCTTTTCTTTTCTTTTCTTTTTCTTTTTTTTTTTTTTTTTTTTTTCTCTGACATGACCGTCCGGGCTTCATCCAAACTCTTCAGCGAGCTGCAGGGCAGTCAGCGCCGAGGTGCAAATGCACAAGCCTGCACCCTCTAGAAACGCTGCCGTCTCGGTGACGAGCCCACGCAGGTGTGTGTGTGTGGAAGGCCGCTGTGGCGCACCTGCTGGGGTGAAAGGTCACCGTTTTGGCTGCAGGTGGGTGTGTCCGCTCAGCAGGTGCACCAATCAGTGGCACAGAGTGAGTGGGTGAAGGGGCCGCTGGGAGCAGGCAGGAGTCTGGTGCAGGCAGCGCTTAAAGGGCTCTGCTCCACACAACCCTTCGCTTACGGCCATACCACCCTGAACACGCCCGATCTCGTCCGATCTCGGAAGCTAAGCAGGGTCGGGCCTGGTTAGTACTTGGATGGGAGACCGCCTGGGAATACCAGGTGCTGTAAGTTTTCCGGCTTTTGCTGGCATCCACCAAAGAGAAGGAAAATCACTCACACACCCCCACAAACAGCTTTGGGTACTTTGGTTTCCTTGTCATGCATTTGTGTCTTTGGTTTTTATTTTTCTGACACCACCGTTCTGTGACACATACAGCCACCAGAGAGCGCACCGGCCAGGAAATCAAACACACAGCTTTGGGTTTCTTGCTTTTTCATGTCCTTCTGTGTCTTTCTTTTCTTTTCTTTTCTTTCTTTTTCTTTTTTTTTTTTTTTTTTTTTTCTCTGACATGACCGTCCGGGCTTCATCCAAACTCTTCAGCGAGCTGCAGGGCAGTCAGCGCCGAGGTGCAAATGCACAAGCCTGCACCCTCTAGAAACGCTGCCGTCTCGGTGACGCGCCCACGCAGGTGTGTGTGTGTGGAAGGCCGCTGTGGCGCACCTGCTGGGGTGAAAGGTCACCGTTTTGGCTGCAGGTGGGTGTGTCCGCTCAGCAGGTGCACCAATCAGTGGCACAGAGTGAGTGGGTGAAGGGGCCGCTGGGAGCAGGCAGGAGTCTGGTGCAGGCAGCGCTTAAAGGGCTCTGCTCCACACAACCCTTCGCTTACGGCCACACCACCCTGAACACGCCCGATCTCGTCCGATCTCGGAAGCTAAGCAGGGTCGGGCCTGGTTAGTACTTGGATGGGAGACCGCCTGGGAATACCAGGTGCTGTAAGTTTTCCGGCTTTTGCTGGCATCCACCAAAGAGAAGGAAAATCACTCACACACCCCCACAAACAGCTTTGGGTACTTTGGTTTCCTTGTCATGCATTTGTGTCTTTGGTTTTTATTTTTCTGACACCACCGTTCTGTGACACATACAGCCACCAGAGAGCGCACCGGCCAGGAAATCAAACACACAGCTTTGGGTTTCTTGCTTTTTCATGTCCTTCTGTGTCTTTCTTTTCTTTTCTTTTCTTTCTTTTTCTTTTTTTTTTTTTTTTTTTTTTCTCTGACATGACCGTCCGGGCTTCATCCAAACTCTTCAGCGAGCTGCAGGGCAGTCAGCGCCGAGGTGCAAATGCACAAGCCTGCACCCTCTAGAAACGCTGCCGTCTCGGTGACGCGCCCACGCAGGTGTGTGTGTGTGGAAGGCCGCTGTGGCGCACCTGCTGGGGTGAAAGGTCACCGTTTTGGCTGCAGGTGGGTGTGTCCGCTCAGCAGGTGCACCAATCAGTGGCACAGAGTGAGTGGGTGAAGGGGCCGCTGGGAGCAGGCAGGAGTCTGGTGCAGGCAGCGCTTAAAGGGCTCTGCTCCACACAACCCTTCGCTTACGGCCACACCACCCTGAACACGCCCGATCTCGTCCGATCTCGGAAGCTAAGCAGGGTCGGGCCTGGTTAGTACTTGGATGGGAGACCGCCTGGGAATACCAGGTGCTGTAAGTTTTCCGGCTTTTGCTGGCATCCACCAAAGAGAAGGAAAATCACTCACACACCCCCACAAACAGCTTTGGGTACTTTGGTTTCCTTGTCATGCATTTGTGTCTTTGGTTTTTATTTTTCTGACACCACCGTTCTGTGACACATACAGCCACCAGAGAGCGCACCGGCCAGGAAATCAAACACACAGCTTTGGGTTTCTTGCTTTTTCATGTCCTTCTGTGTCTTTCTTTTCTTTTCTTTTCTTTTCTTTTCTTTTCTTTTCTTTTCTTTTCTTTTCTTTTTCTTTTTTTTTTTTTTTTTTTTTTCTCTGACATGACCGTCCGGGCTTCATCCAAACTCTTCAGCGAGCTGCAGGGCAGTCAGCGCCGAGGTGCAAATGCACAAGCCTGCACCCTCTAGAAACGCTGCCGTCTCGGTGACGAGCCCACGCAGGTGTGTGTGTGTGGAAGGCCGCTGTGGCGCACCTGCTGGGGTGAAAGGTCACCGTTTTGGCTGCAGGTGGGTGTGTCCGCTCAGCAGGTGCACCAATCAGTGGCACAGAGTGAGTGGGTGAAGGGGCCGCTGGGAGCAGGCAGGAGTCTGGTGCAGGCAGCGCTTAAAGGGCTCTGCTCCACACAACCCTTCGCTTACGGCCATACCACCCTGAACACGCCCGATCTCGTCCGATCTCGGAAGCTAAGCAGGGTCGGGCCTGGTTAGTACTTGGATGGGAGACCGCCTGGGAATACCAGGTGCTGTAAGTTTTCCGGCTTTTGCTGGCATCCACCAAAGAGAAGGAAAATCACTCACACACCCCCACAAACAGCTTTGGGTACTTTGGTTTCCTTGTCATGCATTTGTGTCTTTGGTTTTTATTTTTCTGACACCACCGTTCTGTGACACATACAGCCACCAGAGAGCGCACCGGCCAGGAAATCAAACACACAGCTTTGGGTTTCTTGCTTTTTCATGTCCTTCTGTGTCTTTCTTTTCTTTTCTTTTCTTTCTTTTTCTTTTTTTTTTTTTTTTTTTTTTCTCTGACATGACCGTCCGGGCTTCATCCAAACTCTTCAGCGAGCTGCAGGGCAGTCAGCGCCGAGGTGCAAATGCACAAGCCTGCACCCTCTAGAAACGCTGCCGTCTCGGTGACGCGCCCACGCAGGTGTGTGTGTGTGGAAGGCCGCTGTGGCGCACCTGCTGGGGTGAAAGGTCACCGTTTTGGCTGCAGGTGGGTGTGTCCGCTCAGCAGGTGCACCAATCAGTGGCACAGAGTGAGTGGGTGAAGGGGCCGCTGGGAGCAGGCAGGAGTCTGGTGCAGGCAGCGCTTAAAGGGCTCTGCTCCACACAACCCTTCGCTTACGGCCACACCACCCTGAACACGCCCGATCTCGTCCGATCTCGGAAGCTAAGCAGGGTCGGGCCTGGTTAGTACTTGGATGGGAGACCGCCTGGGAATACCAGGTGCTGTAAGTTTTCCGGCTTTTGCTGGCATCCACCAAAGAGAAGGAAAATCACTCACACACCCCCACAAACAGCTTTGGGTACTTTGGTTTCCTTGTCATGCATTTGTGTCTTTGGTTTTTATTTTTCTGACACCACCGTTCTGTGACACATACAGCCACCAGAGAGCGCACCGGCCAGGAAATCAAACACACAGCTTTGGGTTTCTTGCTTTTTCATGTCCTTCTGTGTCTTTCTTTTCTTTTCTTTTCTTTTCTTTTCTTTTTCTTTTTTTTTTTTTTTTTTTTTTCTCTGACATGACCGTCCGGGCTTCATCCAAACTCTTCAGCGAGCTGCAGGGCAGTCAGCGCCGAGGTGCAAATGCACAAGCCTGCACCCTCTAGAAACGCTGCCGTCTCGGTGACGAGCCCACGCAGGTGTGTGTGTGTGGAAGGCCGCTGTGGCGCACCTGCTGGGGTGAAAGGTCACCGTTTTGGCTGCAGGTGGGTGTGTCCGCTCAGCAGGTGCACCAATCAGTGGCACAGAGTGAGTGGGTGAAGGGGCCGCTGGGAGCAGGCAGGAGTCTGGTGCAGGCAGCGCTTAAAGGGCTCTGCTCCACACAACCCTTCGCTTACGGCCATACCACCCTGAACACGCCCGATCTCGTCCGATCTCGGAAGCTAAGCAGGGTCGGGCCTGGTTAGTACTTGGATGGGAGACCGCCTGGGAATACCAGGTGCTGTAAGTTTTCCGGCTTTTGCTGGCATCCACCAAAGAGAAGGAAAATCACTCACACACCCCCACAAACAGCTTTGGGTACTTTGGTTTCCTTGTCATGCATTTGTGTCTTTGGTTTTTATTTTTCTGACACCACCGTTCTGTGACACATACAGCCACCAGAGAGCGCACCGGCCAGGAAATCAAACACACAGCTTTGGGTTTCTTGCTTTTTCATGTCCTTCTGTGTCTTTCTTTTCTTTTCTTTTCTTTTCTTTTTCTTTTTTTTTTTTTTTTTTTTTTCTCTGACATGACCGTCCGGGCTTCATCCAAACTCTTCAGCGAGCTGCAGGGCAGTCAGCGCCGAGGTGCAAATGCACAAGCCTGCACCCTCTAGAAACGCTGCCGTCTCGGTGACGAGCCCACGCAGGTGTGTGTGTGTGGAAGGCCGCTGTGGCGCACCTGCTGGGGTGAAAGGTCACCGTTTTGGCTGCAGGTGGGTGTGTCCGCTCAGCAGGTGCACCAATCAGTGGCACAGAGTGAGTGGGTGAAGGGGCCGCTGGGAGCAGGCAGGAGTCTGGTGCAGGCAGCGCTTAAAGGGCTCTGCTCCACACAACCCTTCGCTTACGGCCACACCACCCTGAACACGCCCGATCTCGTCCGATCTCGGAAGCTAAGCAGGGTCGGGCCTGGTTAGTACTTGGATGGGAGACCGCCTGGGAATACCAGGTGCTGTAAGTTTTCCGGCTTTTGCTGGCATCCACCAAAGAGAAGGAAAATCACTCACACACCCCCACAAACAGCTTTGGGTACTTTGGTTTCCTTGTCATGCATTTGTGTCTTTGGTTTTTATTTTTCTGACACCACCGTTCTGTGACACATACAGCCACCAGAGAGCGCACCGGCCAGGAAATCAAACACACAGCTTTGGGTTTCTTGCTTTTTCATGTCCTTCTGTGTCTTTCTTTTCTTTTCTTTTCTTTTCTTTTCTTTTCTTTTCTTTTCTTTTCTTTTTCTTTTTTTTTTTTTTTTTTTTTTCTCTGACATGACCGTCCGGGCTTCATCCAAACTCTTCAGCGAGCTGCAGGGCAGTCAGCGCCGAGGTGCAAATGCACAAGCCTGCACCCTCTAGAAACGCTGCCGTCTCGGTGACGAGCCCACGCAGGTGTGTGTGTGTGGAAGGCCGCTGTGGCGCACCTGCTGGGGTGAAAGGTCACCGTTTTGGCTGCAGGTGGGTGTGTCCGCTCAGCAGGTGCACCAATCAGTGGCACAGAGTGAGTGGGTGAAGGGGCCGCTGGGAGCAGGCAGGAGTCTGGTGCAGGCAGCGCTTAAAGGGCTCTGCTCCACACAACCCTTCGCTTACGGCCACACCACCCTGAACACGCCCGATCTCGTCCGATCTCGGAAGCTAAGCAGGGTCGGGCCTGGTTAGTACTTGGATGGGAGACCGCCTGGGAATACCAGGTGCTGTAAGTTTTCCGGCTTTTGCTGGCATCCACCAAAGAGAAGGAAAATCACTCACACACCCCCACAAACAGCTTTGGGTACTTTGGTTTCCTTGTCATGCATTTGTGTCTTTGGTTTTTATTTTTCTGACACCACCGTTCTGTGACACATACAGCCACCAGAGAGCGCACCGGCCAGGAAATCAAACACACAGCTTTGGGTTTCTTGCTTTTTCATGTCCTTCTGTGTCTTTCTTTTCTTTTCTTTTCTTTTCTTTTCTTTTCTTTTTCTTTTTTTTTTTTTTTTTTTTTTCTCTGACATGACCGTCCGGGCTTCATCCAAACTCTTCAGCGAGCTGCAGGGCAGTCAGCGCCGAGGTGCAAATGCACAAGCCTGCACCCTCTAGAAACGCTGCCGTCTCGGTGACGCGCCCACGCAGGTGTGTGTGTGTGGAAGGCCGCTGTGGCGCACCTGCTGGGGTGAAAGGTCACCGTTTTGGCTGCAGGTGGGTGTGTCCGCTCAGCAGGTGCACCAATCAGTGGCACAGAGTGAGTGGGTGAAGGGGCCGCTGGGAGCAGGCAGGAGTCTGGTGCAGGCAGCGCTTAAAGGGCTCTGCTCCACACAACCCTTCGCTTACGGCCACACCACCCTGAACACGCCCGATCTCGTCCGATCTCGGAAGCTAAGCAGGGTCGGGCCTGGTTAGTACTTGGATGGGAGACCGCCTGGGAATACCAGGTGCTGTAAGTTTTCCGGCTTTTGCTGGCATCCACCAAAGAGAAGGAAAATCACTCACACACCCCCACAAACAGCTTTGGGTACTTTGGTTTCCTTGTCATGCATTTGTGTCTTTGGTTTTTATTTTTCTGACACCACCGTTCTGTGACACATACAGCCACCAGAGAGCGCACCGGCCAGGAAATCAAACACACAGCTTTGGGTTTCTTGCTTTTTCATGTCCTTCTGTGTCTTTCTTTTCTTTTCTTTTCTTTTCTTTTCTTTTCTTTTCTTTTCTTTTTCTTTTTTTTTTTTTTTTTTTTTTCTCTGACATGACCGTCCGGGCTTCATCCAAACTCTTCAGCGAGCTGCAGGGCAGTCAGCGCCGAGGTGCAAATGCACAAGCCTGCACCCTCTAGAAACGCTGCCGTCTCGGTGACGCGCCCACGCAGGTGTGTGTGTGTGGAAGGCCGCTGTGGCGCACCTGCTGGGGTGAAAGGTCACCGTTTTGGCTGCAGGTGGGTGTGTCCGCTCAGCAGGTGCACCAATCAGTGGCACAGAGTGAGTGGGTGAAGGGGCCGCTGGGAGCAGGCAGGAGTCTGGTGCAGGCAGCGCTTAAAGGGCTCTGCTCCACACAACCCTTCGCTTACGGCCACACCACCCTGAACACGCCCGATCTCGTCCGATCTCGGAAGCTAAGCAGGGTCGGGCCTGGTTAGTACTTGGATGGGAGACCGCCTGGGAATACCAGGTGCTGTAAGTTTTCCGGCTTTTGCTGGCATCCACCAAAGAGAAGGAAAATCACTCACACACCCCCACAAACAGCTTTGGGTACTTTGGTTTCCTTGTCATGCATTTGTGTCTTTGGTTTTTATTTTTCTGACACCACCGTTCTGTGACACATACAGCCACCAGAGAGCGCACCGGCCAGGAAATCAAACACACAGCTTTGGGTTTCTTGCTTTTTCATGTCCTTCTGTGTCTTTCTTTTCTTTTCTTTTCTTTTCTTTTCTTTTCTTTTCTTTTTCTTTTTTTTTTTTTTTTTTTTTTCTCTGACATGACCGTCCGGGCTTCATCCAAACTCTTCAGCGAGCTGCAGGGCAGTCAGCGCCGAGGTGCAAATGCACAAGCCTGCACCCTCTAGAAACGCTGCCGTCTCGGTGACGAGCCCACGCAGGTGTGTGTGTGTGGAAGGCCGCTGTGGCGCACCTGCTGGGGTGAAAGGTCACCGTTTTGGCTGCAGGTGGGTGTGTCCGCTCAGCAGGTGCACCAATCAGTGGCACAGAGTGAGTGGGTGAAGGGGCCGCTGGGAGCAGGCAGGAGTCTGGTGCAGGCAGCGCTTAAAGGGCTCTGCTCCACACAACCCTTCGCTTACGGCCATACCACCCTGAACACGCCCGATCTCGTCCGATCTCGGAAGCTAAGCAGGGTCGGGCCTGGTTAGTACTTGGATGGGAGACCGCCTGGGAATACCAGGTGCTGTAAGTTTTCCGGCTTTTGCTGGCATCCACCAAAGAGAAGGAAAATCACTCACACACCCCCACAAACAGCTTTGGGTACTTTGGTTTCCTTGTCATGCATTTGTGTCTTTGGTTTTTATTTTTCTGACACCACCGTTCTGTGACACATACAGCCACCAGAGAGCGCACCGGCCAGGAAATCAAACACACAGCTTTGGGTTTCTTGCTTTTTCATGTCCTTCTGTGTCTTTCTTTTCTTTTCTTTTCTTTTCTTTTCTTTTCTTTTCTTTTCTTTTTCTTTTTTTTTTTTTTTTTTTTTTCTCTGACATGACCGTCCGGGCTTCATCCAAACTCTTCAGCGAGCTGCAGGGCAGTCAGCGCCGAGGTGCAAATGCACAAGCCTGCACCCTCTAGAAACGCTGCCGTCTCGGTGACGAGCCCACGCAGGTGTGTGTGTGTGGAAGGCCGCTGTGGCGCACCTGCTGGGGTGAAAGGTCACCGTTTTGGCTGCAGGTGGGTGTGTCCGCTCAGCAGGTGCACCAATCAGTGGCACAGAGTGAGTGGGTGAAGGGGCCGCTGGGAGCAGGCAGGAGTCTGGTGCAGGCAGCGCTTAAAGGGCTCTGCTCCACACAACCCTTCGCTTACGGCCATACCACCCTGAACACGCCCGATCTCGTCCGATCTCGGAAGCTAAGCAGGGTCGGGCCTGGTTAGTACTTGGATGGGAGACCGCCTGGGAATACCAGGTGCTGTAAGTTTTCCGGCTTTTGCTGGCATCCACCAAAGAGAAGGAAAATCACTCACACACCCCCACAAACAGCTTTGGGTACTTTGGTTTCCTTGTCATGCATTTGTGTCTTTGGTTTTTATTTTTCTGACACCACCGTTCTGTGACACATACAGCCACCAGAGAGCGCACCGGCCAGGAAATCAAACACACAGCTTTGGGTTTCTTGCTTTTTCATGTCCTTCTGTGTCTTTCTTTTCTTTTCTTTTCTTTCTTTTTCTTTTTTTTTTTTTTTTTTTTTTCTCTGACATGACCGTCCGGGCTTCATCCAAACTCTTCAGCGAGCTGCAGGGCAGTCAGCGCCGAGGTGCAAATGCACAAGCCTGCACCCTCTAGAAACGCTGCCGTCTCGGTGACGCGCCCACGCAGGTGTGTGTGTGTGGAAGGCCGCTGTGGCGCACCTGCTGGGGTGAAAGGTCACCGTTTTGGCTGCAGGTGGGTGTGTCCGCTCAGCAGGTGCACCAATCAGTGGCACAGAGTGAGTGGGTGAAGGGGCCGCTGGGAGCAGGCAGGAGTCTGGTGCAGGCAGCGCTTAAAGGGCTCTGCTCCACACAACCCTTCGCTTACGGCCACACCACCCTGAACACGCCCGATCTCGTCCGATCTCGGAAGCTAAGCAGGGTCGGGCCTGGTTAGTACTTGGATGGGAGACCGCCTGGGAATACCAGGTGCTGTAAGTTTTCCGGCTTTTGCTGGCATCCACCAAAGAGAAGGAAAATCACTCACACACCCCCACAAACAGCTTTGGGTACTTTGGTTTCCTTGTCATGCATTTGTGTCTTTGGTTTTTATTTTTCTGACACCACCGTTCTGTGACACATACAGCCACCAGAGAGCGCACCGGCCAGGAAATCAAACACACAGCTTTGGGTTTCTTGCTTTTTCATGTCCTTCTGTGTCTTTCTTTTCTTTTCTTTTCTTTTCTTTTCTTTTTCTTTTTTTTTTTTTTTTTTTTTTCTCTGACATGACCGTCCGGGCTTCATCCAAACTCTTCAGCGAGCTGCAGGGCAGTCAGCGCCGAGGTGCAAATGCACAAGCCTGCACCCTCTAGAAACGCTGCCGTCTCGGTGACGAGCCCACGCAGGTGTGTGTGTGTGGAAGGCCGCTGTGGCGCACCTGCTGGGGTGAAAGGTCACCGTTTTGGCTGCAGGTGGGTGTGTCCGCTCAGCAGGTGCACCAATCAGTGGCACAGAGTGAGTGGGTGAAGGGGCCGCTGGGAGCAGGCAGGAGTCTGGTGCAGGCAGCGCTTAAAGGGCTCTGCTCCACACAACCCTTCGCTTACGGCCATACCACCCTGAACACGCCCGATCTCGTCCGATCTCGGAAGCTAAGCAGGGTCGGGCCTGGTTAGTACTTGGATGGGAGACCGCCTGGGAATACCAGGTGCTGTAAGTTTTCCGGCTTTTGCTGGCATCCACCAAAGAGAAGGAAAATCACTCACACACCCCCACAAACAGCTTTGGGTACTTTGGTTTCCTTGTCATGCATTTGTGTCTTTGGTTTTTATTTTTCTGACACCACCGTTCTGTGACACATACAGCCACCAGAGAGCGCACCGGCCAGGAAATCAAACACACAGCTTTGGGTTTCTTGCTTTTTCATGTCCTTCTGTGTCTTTCTTTTCTTTTCTTTTCTTTTCTTTTCTTTTTCTTTTTTTTTTTTTTTTTTTTTTCTCTGACATGACCGTCCGGGCTTCATCCAAACTCTTCAGCGAGCTGCAGGGCAGTCAGCGCCGAGGTGCAAATGCACAAGCCTGCACCCTCTAGAAACGCTGCCGTCTCGGTGACGAGCCCACGCAGGTGTGTGTGTGTGGAAGGCCGCTGTGGCGCACCTGCTGGGGTGAAAGGTCACCGTTTTGGCTGCAGGTGGGTGTGTCCGCTCAGCAGGTGCACCAATCAGTGGCACAGAGTGAGTGGGTGAAGGGGCCGCTGGGAGCAGGCAGGAGTCTGGTGCAGGCAGCGCTTAAAGGGCTCTGCTCCACACAACCCTTCGCTTACGGCCATACCACCCTGAACACGCCCGATCTCGTCCGATCTCGGAAGCTAAGCAGGGTCGGGCCTGGTTAGTACTTGGATGGGAGACCGCCTGGGAATACCAGGTGCTGTAAGTTTTCCGGCTTTTGCTGGCATCCACCAAAGAGAAGGAAAATCACTCACACACCCCCACAAACAGCTTTGGGTACTTTGGTTTCCTTGTCATGCATTTGTGTCTTTGGTTTTTATTTTTCTGACACCACCGTTCTGTGACACATACAGCCACCAGAGAGCGCACCGGCCAGGAAATCAAACACACAGCTTTGGGTTTCTTGCTTTTTCATGTCCTTCTGTGTCTTTCTTTTCTTTTCTTTTCTTTCTTTTTCTTTTTTTTTTTTTTTTTTTTTTCTCTGACATGACCGTCCGGGCTTCATCCAAACTCTTCAGCGAGCTGCAGGGCAGTCAGCGCCGAGGTGCAAATGCACAAGCCTGCACCCTCTAGAAACGCTGCCGTCTCGGTGACGCGCCCACGCAGGTGTGTGTGTGTGGAAGGCCGCTGTGGCGCACCTGCTGGGGTGAAAGGTCACCGTTTTGGCTGCAGGTGGGTGTGTCCGCTCAGCAGGTGCACCAATCAGTGGCACAGAGTGAGTGGGTGAAGGGGCCGCTGGGAGCAGGCAGGAGTCTGGTGCAGGCAGCGCTTAAAGGGCTCTGCTCCACACAACCCTTCGCTTACGGCCACACCACCCTGAACACGCCCGATCTCGTCCGATCTCGGAAGCTAAGCAGGGTCGGGCCTGGTTAGTACTTGGATGGGAGACCGCCTGGGAATACCAGGTGCTGTAAGTTTTCCGGCTTTTGCTGGCATCCACCAAAGAGAAGGAAAATCACTCACACACCCCCACAAACAGCTTTGGGTACTTTGGTTTCCTTGTCATGCATTTGTGTCTTTGGTTTTTATTTTTCTGACACCACCGTTCTGTGACACATACAGCCACCAGAGAGCGCACCGGCCAGGAAATCAAACACACAGCTTTGGGTTTCTTGCTTTTTCATGTCCTTCTGTGTCTTTCTTTTCTTTTCTTTTCTTTTCTTTTCTTTTTCTTTTTTTTTTTTTTTTTTTTTTCTCTGACATGACCGTCCGGGCTTCATCCAAACTCTTCAGCGAGCTGCAGGGCAGTCAGCGCCGAGGTGCAAATGCACAAGCCTGCACCCTCTAGAAACGCTGCCGTCTCGGTGACGAGCCCACGCAGGTGTGTGTGTGTGGAAGGCCGCTGTGGCGCACCTGCTGGGGTGAAAGGTCACCGTTTTGGCTGCAGGTGGGTGTGTCCGCTCAGCAGGTGCACCAATCAGTGGCACAGAGTGAGTGGGTGAAGGGGCCGCTGGGAGCAGGCAGGAGTCTGGTGCAGGCAGCGCTTAAAGGGCTCTGCTCCACACAACCCTTCGCTTACGGCCATACCACCCTGAACACGCCCGATCTCGTCCGATCTCGGAAGCTAAGCAGGGTCGGGCCTGGTTAGTACTTGGATGGGAGACCGCCTGGGAATACCAGGTGCTGTAAGTTTTCCGGCTTTTGCTGGCATCCACCAAAGAGAAGGAAAATCACTCACACACCCCCACAAACAGCTTTGGGTACTTTGGTTTCCTTGTCATGCATTTGTGTCTTTGGTTTTTATTTTTCTGACACCACCGTTCTGTGACACATACAGCCACCAGAGAGCGCACCGGCCAGGAAATCAAACACACAGCTTTGGGTTTCTTGCTTTTTCATGTCCTTCTGTGTCTTTCTTTTCTTTTCTTTTCTTTTCTTTTTCTTTTTTTTTTTTTTTTTTTTTTCTCTGACATGACCGTCCGGGCTTCATCCAAACTCTTCAGCGAGCTGCAGGGCAGTCAGCGCCGAGGTGCAAATGCACAAGCCTGCACCCTCTAGAAACGCTGCCGTCTCGGTGACGAGCCCACGCAGGTGTGTGTGTGTGGAAGGCCGCTGTGGCGCACCTGCTGGGGTGAAAGGTCACCGTTTTGGCTGCAGGTGGGTGTGTCCGCTCAGCAGGTGCACCAATCAGTGGCACAGAGTGAGTGGGTGAAGGGGCCGCTGGGAGCAGGCAGGAGTCTGGTGCAGGCAGCGCTTAAAGGGCTCTGCTCCACACAACCCTTCGCTTACGGCCACACCACCCTGAACACGCCCGATCTCGTCCGATCTCGGAAGCTAAGCAGGGTCGGGCCTGGTTAGTACTTGGATGGGAGACCGCCTGGGAATACCAGGTGCTGTAAGTTTTCCGGCTTTTGCTGGCATCCACCAAAGAGAAGGAAAATCACTCACACACCCCCACAAACAGCTTTGGGTACTTTGGTTTCCTTGTCATGCATTTGTGTCTTTGGTTTTTATTTTTCTGACACCACCGTTCTGTGACACATACAGCCACCAGAGAGCGCACCGGCCAGGAAATCAAACACACAGCTTTGGGTTTCTTGCTTTTTCATGTCCTTCTGTGTCTTTCTTTTCTTTTCTTTTCTTTTCTTTTCTTTTCTTTTCTTTTCTTTTTCTTTTTTTTTTTTTTTTTTTTTTCTCTGACATGACCGTCCGGGCTTCATCCAAACTCTTCAGCGAGCTGCAGGGCAGTCAGCGCCGAGGTGCAAATGCACAAGCCTGCACCCTCTAGAAACGCTGCCGTCTCGGTGACGAGCCCACGCAGGTGTGTGTGTGTGGAAGGCCGCTGTGGCGCACCTGCTGGGGTGAAAGGTCACCGTTTTGGCTGCAGGTGGGTGTGTCCGCTCAGCAGGTGCACCAATCAGTGGCACAGAGTGAGTGGGTGAAGGGGCCGCTGGGAGCAGGCAGGAGTCTGGTGCAGGCAGCGCTTAAAGGGCTCTGCTCCACACAACCCTTCGCTTACGGCCATACCACCCTGAACACGCCCGATCTCGTCCGATCTCGGAAGCTAAGCAGGGTCGGGCCTGGTTAGTACTTGGATGGGAGACCGCCTGGGAATACCAGGTGCTGTAAGTTTTCCGGCTTTTGCTGGCATCCACCAAAGAGAAGGAAAATCACTCACACACCCCCACAAACAGCTTTGGGTACTTTGGTTTCCTTGTCATGCATTTGTGTCTTTGGTTTTTATTTTTCTGACACCACCGTTCTGTGACACATACAGCCACCAGAGAGCGCACCGGCCAGGAAATCAAACACACAGCTTTGGGTTTCTTGCTTTTTCATGTCCTTCTGTGTCTTTCTTTTCTTTTCTTTTCTTTTCTTTTTCTTTTTTTTTTTTTTTTTTTTTTCTCTGACATGACCGTCCGGGCTTCATCCAAACTCTTCAGCGAGCTGCAGGGCAGTCAGCGCCGAGGTGCAAATGCACAAGCCTGCACCCTCTAGAAACGCTGCCGTCTCGGTGACGCGCCCACGCAGGTGTGTGTGTGTGGAAGGCCGCTGTGGCGCACCTGCTGGGGTGAAAGGTCACCGTTTTGGCTGCAGGTGGGTGTGTCCGCTCAGCAGGTGCACCAATCAGTGGCACAGAGTGAGTGGGTGAAGGGGCCGCTGGGAGCAGGCAGGAGTCTGGTGCAGGCAGCGCTTAAAGGGCTCTGCTCCACACAACCCTTCGCTTACGGCCACACCACCCTGAACACGCCCGATCTCGTCCGATCTCGGAAGCTAAGCAGGGTCGGGCCTGGTTAGTACTTGGATGGGAGACCGCCTGGGAATACCAGGTGCTGTAAGTTTTCCGGCTTTTGCTGGCATCCACCAAAGAGAAGGAAAATCACTCACACACCCCCACAAACAGCTTTGGGTACTTTGGTTTCCTTGTCATGCATTTGTGTCTTTGGTTTTTATTTTTCTGACACCACCGTTCTGTGACACATACAGCCACCAGAGAGCGCACCGGCCAGGAAATCAAACACACAGCTTTGGGTTTCTTGCTTTTTCATGTCCTTCTGTGTCTTTCTTTTCTTTTCTTTTCTTTTCTTTTCTTTCTTTTTCTTTTTTTTTTTTTTTTTTTTTTCTCTGACATGACCGTCCGGGCTTCATCCAAACTCTTCAGCGAGCTGCAGGGCAGTCAGCGCCGAGGTGCAAATGCACAAGCCTGCACCCTCTAGAAACGCTGCCGTCTCGGTGACGCGCCCACGCAGGTGTGTGTGTGTGGAAGGCCGCTGTGGCGCACCTGCTGGGGTGAAAGGTCACCGTTTTGGCTGCAGGTGGGTGTGTCCGCTCAGCAGGTGCACCAATCAGTGGCACAGAGTGAGTGGGTGAAGGGGCCGCTGGGAGCAGGCAGGAGTCTGGTGCAGGCAGCGCTTAAAGGGCTCTGCTCCACACAACCCTTCGCTTACGGCCACACCACCCTGAACACGCCCGATCTCGTCCGATCTCGGAAGCTAAGCAGGGTCGGGCCTGGTTAGTACTTGGATGGGAGACCGCCTGGGAATACCAGGTGCTGTAAGTTTTCCGGCTTTTGCTGGCATCCACCAAAGAGAAGGAAAATCACTCACACACCCCCACAAACAGCTTTGGGTACTTTGGTTTCCTTGTCATGCATTTGTGTCTTTGGTTTTTATTTTTCTGACACCACCGTTCTGTGACACATACAGCCACCAGAGAGCGCACCGGCCAGGAAATCAAACACACAGCTTTGGGTTTCTTGCTTTTTCATGTCCTTCTGTGTCTTTCTTTTCTTTTCTTTTCTTTTCTTTTTCTTTTTTTTTTTTTTTTTTTTTTCTCTGACATGACCGTCCGGGCTTCATCCAAACTCTTCAGCGAGCTGCAGGGCAGTCAGCGCCGAGGTGCAAATGCACAAGCCTGCACCCTCTAGAAACGCTGCCGTCTCGGTGACGAGCCCACGCAGGTGTGTGTGTGTGGAAGGCCGCTGTGGCGCACCTGCTGGGGTGAAAGGTCACCGTTTTGGCTGCAGGTGGGTGTGTCCGCTCAGCAGGTGCACCAATCAGTGGCACAGAGTGAGTGGGTGAAGGGGCCGCTGGGAGCAGGCAGGAGTCTGGTGCAGGCAGCGCTTAAAGGGCTCTGCTCCACACAACCCTTCGCTTACGGCCATACCACCCTGAACACGCCCGATCTCGTCCGATCTCGGAAGCTAAGCAGGGTCGGGCCTGGTTAGTACTTGGATGGGAGACCGCCTGGGAATACCAGGTGCTGTAAGTTTTCCGGCTTTTGCTGGCATCCACCAAAGAGAAGGAAAATCACTCACACACCCCCACAAACAGCTTTGGGTACTTTGGTTTCCTTGTCATGCATTTGTGTCTTTGGTTTTTATTTTTCTGACACCACCGTTCTGTGACACATACAGCCACCAGAGAGCGCACCGGCCAGGAAATCAAACACACAGCTTTGGGTTTCTTGCTTTTTCATGTCCTTCTGTGTCTTTCTTTTCTTTTCTTTTCTTTTCTTTTTCTTTTTTTTTTTTTTTTTTTTTTCTCTGACATGACCGTCCGGGCTTCATCCAAACTCTTCAGCGAGCTGCAGGGCAGTCAGCGCCGAGGTGCAAATGCACAAGCCTGCACCCTCTAGAAACGCTGCCGTCTCGGTGACGAGCCCACGCAGGTGTGTGTGTGTGGAAGGCCGCTGTGGCGCACCTGCTGGGGTGAAAGGTCACCGTTTTGGCTGCAGGTGGGTGTGTCCGCTCAGCAGGTGCACCAATCAGTGGCACAGAGTGAGTGGGTGAAGGGGCCGCTGGGAGCAGGCAGGAGTCTGGTGCAGGCAGCGCTTAAAGGGCTCTGCTCCACACAACCCTTCGCTTACGGCCACACCACCCTGAACACGCCCGATCTCGTCCGATCTCGGAAGCTAAGCAGGGTCGGGCCTGGTTAGTACTTGGATGGGAGACCGCCTGGGAATACCAGGTGCTGTAAGTTTTCCGGCTTTTGCTGGCATCCACCAAAGAGAAGGAAAATCACTCACACACCCCCACAAACAGCTTTGGGTACTTTGGTTTCCTTGTCATGCATTTGTGTCTTTGGTTTTTATTTTTCTGACACCACCGTTCTGTGACACATACAGCCACCAGAGAGCGCACCGGCCAGGAAATCAAACACACAGCTTTGGGTTTCTTGCTTTTTCATGTCCTTCTGTGTCTTTCTTTTCTTTTCTTTTCTTTTCTTTTCTTTCTTTTTCTTTTTTTTTTTTTTTTTTTTTTCTCTGACATGACCGTCCGGGCTTCATCCAAACTCTTCAGCGAGCTGCAGGGCAGTCAGCGCCGAGGTGCAAATGCACAAGCCTGCACCCTCTAGAAACGCTGCCGTCTCGGTGACGCGCCCACGCAGGTGTGTGTGTGTGGAAGGCCGCTGTGGCGCACCTGCTGGGGTGAAAGGTCACCGTTTTGGCTGCAGGTGGGTGTGTCCGCTCAGCAGGTGCACCAATCAGTGGCACAGAGTGAGTGGGTGAAGGGGCCGCTGGGAGCAGGCAGGAGTCTGGTGCAGGCAGCGCTTAAAGGGCTCTGCTCCACACAACCCTTCGCTTACGGCCACACCACCCTGAACACGCCCGATCTCGTCCGATCTCGGAAGCTAAGCAGGGTCGGGCCTGGTTAGTACTTGGATGGGAGACCGCCTGGGAATACCAGGTGCTGTAAGTTTTCCGGCTTTTGCTGGCATCCACCAAAGAGAAGGAAAATCACTCACACACCCCCACAAACAGCTTTGGGTACTTTGGTTTCCTTGTCATGCATTTGTGTCTTTGGTTTTTATTTTTCTGACACCACCGTTCTGTGACACATACAGCCACCAGAGAGCGCACCGGCCAGGAAATCAAACACACAGCTTTGGGTTTCTTGCTTTTTCATGTCCTTCTGTGTCTTTCTTTTCTTTTCTTTTCTTTTCTTTTTCTTTTTTTTTTTTTTTTTTTTTTCTCTGACATGACCGTCCGGGCTTCATCCAAACTCTTCAGCGAGCTGCAGGGCAGTCAGCGCCGAGGTGCAAATGCACAAGCCTGCACCCTCTAGAAACGCTGCCGTCTCGGTGACGCGCCCACGCAGGTGTGTGTGTGTGGAAGGCCGCTGTGGCGCACCTGCTGGGGTGAAAGGTCACCGTTTTGGCTGCAGGTGGGTGTGTCCGCTCAGCAGGTGCACCAATCAGTGGCACAGAGTGAGTGGGTGAAGGGGCCGCTGGGAGCAGGCAGGAGTCTGGTGCAGGCAGCGCTTAAAGGGCTCTGCTCCACACAACCCTTCGCTTACGGCCACACCACCCTGAACACGCCCGATCTCGTCCGATCTCGGAAGCTAAGCAGGGTCGGGCCTGGTTAGTACTTGGATGGGAGACCGCCTGGGAATACCAGGTGCTGTAAGTTTTCCGGCTTTTGCTGGCATCCACCAAAGAGAAGGAAAATCACTCACACACCCCCACAAACAGCTTTGGGTACTTTGGTTTCCTTGTCATGCATTTGTGTCTTTGGTTTTTATTTTTCTGACACCACCGTTCTGTGACACATACAGCCACCAGAGAGCGCACCGGCCAGGAAATCAAACACACAGCTTTGGGTTTCTTGCTTTTTCATGTCCTTCTGTGTCTTTCTTTTCTTTTCTTTTCTTTTCTTTTTCTTTTTTTTTTTTTTTTTTTTTTCTCTGACATGACCGTCCGGGCTTCATCCAAACTCTTCAGCGAGCTGCAGGGCAGTCAGCGCCGAGGTGCAAATGCACAAGCCTGCACCCTCTAGAAACGCTGCCGTCTCGGTGACGAGCCCACGCAGGTGTGTGTGTGTGGAAGGCCGCTGTGGCGCACCTGCTGGGGTGAAAGGTCACCGTTTTGGCTGCAGGTGGGTGTGTCCGCTCAGCAGGTGCACCAATCAGTGGCACAGAGTGAGTGGGTGAAGGGGCCGCTGGGAGCAGGCAGGAGTCTGGTGCAGGCAGCGCTTAAAGGGCTCTGCTCCACACAACCCTTCGCTTACGGCCACACCACCCTGAACACGCCCGATCTCGTCCGATCTCGGAAGCTAAGCAGGGTCGGGCCTGGTTAGTACTTGGATGGGAGACCGCCTGGGAATACCAGGTGCTGTAAGTTTTCCGGCTTTTGCTGGCATCCACCAAAGAGAAGGAAAATCACTCACACACCCCCACAAACAGCTTTGGGTACTTTGGTTTCCTTGTCATGCATTTGTGTCTTTGGTTTTTATTTTTCTGACACCACCGTTCTGTGACACATACAGCCACCAGAGAGCGCACCGGCCAGGAAATCAAACACACAGCTTTGGGTTTCTTGCTTTTTCATGTCCTTCTGTGTCTTTCTTTTCTTTTCTTTTCTTTTCTTTTCTTTCTTTTTCTTTTTTTTTTTTTTTTTTTTTTCTCTGACATGACCGTCCGGGCTTCATCCAAACTCTTCAGCGAGCTGCAGGGCAGTCAGCGCCGAGGTGCAAATGCACAAGCCTGCACCCTCTAGAAACGCTGCCGTCTCGGTGACGCGCCCACGCAGGTGTGTGTGTGTGGAAGGCCGCTGTGGCGCACCTGCTGGGGTGAAAGGTCACCGTTTTGGCTGCAGGTGGGTGTGTCCGCTCAGCAGGTGCACCAATCAGTGGCACAGAGTGAGTGGGTGAAGGGGCCGCTGGGAGCAGGCAGGAGTCTGGTGCAGGCAGCGCTTAAAGGGCTCTGCTCCACACAACCCTTCGCTTACGGCCACACCACCCTGAACACGCCCGATCTCGTCCGATCTCGGAAGCTAAGCAGGGTCGGGCCTGGTTAGTACTTGGATGGGAGACCGCCTGGGAATACCAGGTGCTGTAAGTTTTCCGGCTTTTGCTGGCATCCACCAAAGAGAAGGAAAATCACTCACACACCCCCACAAACAGCTTTGGGTACTTTGGTTTCCTTGTCATGCATTTGTGTCTTTGGTTTTTATTTTTCTGACACCACCGTTCTGTGACACATACAGCCACCAGAGAGCGCACCGGCCAGGAAATCAAACACACAGCTTTGGGTTTCTTGCTTTTTCATGTCCTTCTGTGTCTTTCTTTTCTTTTCTTTTCTTTTCTTTTTCTTTTTTTTTTTTTTTTTTTTTTCTCTGACATGACCGTCCGGGCTTCATCCAAACTCTTCAGCGAGCTGCAGGGCAGTCAGCGCCGAGGTGCAAATGCACAAGCCTGCACCCTCTAGAAACGCTGCCGTCTCGGTGACGAGCCCACGCAGGTGTGTGTGTGTGGAAGGCCGCTGTGGCGCACCTGCTGGGGTGAAAGGTCACCGTTTTGGCTGCAGGTGGGTGTGTCCGCTCAGCAGGTGCACCAATCAGTGGCACAGAGTGAGTGGGTGAAGGGGCCGCTGGGAGCAGGCAGGAGTCTGGTGCAGGCAGCGCTTAAAGGGCTCTGCTCCACACAACCCTTCGCTTACGGCCATACCACCCTGAACACGCCCGATCTCGTCCGATCTCGGAAGCTAAGCAGGGTCGGGCCTGGTTAGTACTTGGATGGGAGACCGCCTGGGAATACCAGGTGCTGTAAGTTTTCCGGCTTTTGCTGGCATCCACCAAAGAGAAGGAAAATCACTCACACACCCCCACAAACAGCTTTGGGTACTTTGGTTTCCTTGTCATGCATTTGTGTCTTTGGTTTTTATTTTTCTGACACCACCGTTCTGTGACACATACAGCCACCAGAGAGCGCACCGGCCAGGAAATCAAACACACAGCTTTGGGTTTCTTGCTTTTTCATGTCCTTCTGTGTCTTTCTTTTCTTTTCTTTTCTTTTCTTTTCTTTTCTTTTCTTTTTCTTTTTTTTTTTT
Organism: Oryzias latipes; assembly: GCF_053564925.1. Classification (NCBI taxonomy): domain Eukaryota; kingdom Metazoa; phylum Chordata; class Actinopteri; order Beloniformes; family Adrianichthyidae; genus Oryzias; species Oryzias latipes. The sequence goes on from NC_136252.1 coordinate 10,294,247, forward strand.
TTTTTTTTTTCTCTGACATGACCGTCCGGGCTTCATCCAAACTCTTCAGCGAGCTGCAGGGCAGTCAGCGCCGAGGTGCAAATGCACAAGCCTGCACCCTCTAGAAACGCTGCCGTCTCGGTGACGAGCCCACGCAGGTGTGTGTGTGTGGAAGGCCGCTGTGGCGCACCTGCTGGGGTGAAAGGTCACCGTTTTGGCTGCAGGTGGGTGTGTCCGCTCAGCAGGTGCACCAATCAGTGGCACAGAGTGAGTGGGTGAAGGGGCCGCTGGGAGCAGGCAGGAGTCTGGTGCAGGCAGCGCTTAAAGGGCTCTGCTCCACACAACCCTTCGCTTACGGCCATACCACCCTGAACACGCCCGATCTCGTCCGATCTCGGAAGCTAAGCAGGGTCGGGCCTGGTTAGTACTTGGATGGGAGACCGCCTGGGAATACCAGGTGCTGTAAGTTTTCCGGCTTTTGCTGGCATCCACCAAAGAGAAGGAAAATCACTCACACACCCCCACAAACAGCTTTGGGTACTTTGGTTTCCTTGTCATGCATTTGTGTCTTTGGTTTTTATTTTTCTGACACCACCGTTCTGTGACACATACAGCCACCAGAGAGCGCACCGGCCAGGAAATCAAACACACAGCTTTGGGTTTCTTGCTTTTTCATGTCCTTCTGTGTCTTTCTTTTCTTTTCTTTTCTTTTCTTTTTCTTTTTTTTTTTTTTTTTTTTTTCTCTGACATGACCGTCCGGGCTTCATCCAAACTCTTCAGCGAGCTGCAGGGCAGTCAGCGCCGAGGTGCAAATGCACAAGCCTGCACCCTCTAGAAACGCTGCCGTCTCGGTGACGAGCCCACGCAGGTGTGTGTGTGTGGAAGGCCGCTGTGGCGCACCTGCTGGGGTGAAAGGTCACCGTTTTGGCTGCAGGTGGGTGTGTCCGCTCAGCAGGTGCACCAATCAGTGGCACAGAGTGAGTGGGTGAAGGGGCCGCTGGGAGCAGGCAGGAGTCTGGTGCAGGCAGCGCTTAAAGGGCTCTGCTCCACACAACCCTTCGCTTACGGCCACACCACCCTGAACACGCCCGATCTCGTCCGATCTCGGAAGCTAAGCAGGGTCGGGCCTGGTTAGTACTTGGATGGGAGACCGCCTGGGAATACCAGGTGCTGTAAGTTTTCCGGCTTTTGCTGGCATCCACCAAAGAGAAGGAAAATCACTCACACACCCCCACAAACAGCTTTGGGTACTTTGGTTTCCTTGTCATGCATTTGTGTCTTTGGTTTTTATTTTTCTGACACCACCGTTCTGTGACACATACAGCCACCAGAGAGCGCACCGGCCAGGAAATCAAACACACAGCTTTGGGTTTCTTGCTTTTTCATGTCCTTCTGTGTCTTTCTTTTCTTTTCTTTTCTTTTCTTTTCTTTCTTTTTCTTTTTTTTTTTTTTTTTTTTTTCTCTGACATGACCGTCCGGGCTTCATCCAAACTCTTCAGCGAGCTGCAGGGCAGTCAGCGCCGAGGTGCAAATGCACAAGCCTGCACCCTCTAGAAACGCTGCCGTCTCGGTGACGCGCCCACGCAGGTGTGTGTGTGTGGAAGGCCGCTGTGGCGCACCTGCTGGGGTGAAAGGTCACCGTTTTGGCTGCAGGTGGGTGTGTCCGCTCAGCAGGTGCACCAATCAGTGGCACAGAGTGAGTGGGTGAAGGGGCCGCTGGGAGCAGGCAGGAGTCTGGTGCAGGCAGCGCTTAAAGGGCTCTGCTCCACACAACCCTTCGCTTACGGCCACACCACCCTGAACACGCCCGATCTCGTCCGATCTCGGAAGCTAAGCAGGGTCGGGCCTGGTTAGTACTTGGATGGGAGACCGCCTGGGAATACCAGGTGCTGTAAGTTTTCCGGCTTTTGCTGGCATCCACCAAAGAGAAGGAAAATCACTCACACACCCCCACAAACAGCTTTGGGTACTTTGGTTTCCTTGTCATGCATTTGTGTCTTTGGTTTTTATTTTTCTGACACCACCGTTCTGTGACACATACAGCCACCAGAGAGCGCACCGGCCAGGAAATCAAACACACAGCTTTGGGTTTCTTGCTTTTTCATGTCCTTCTGTGTCTTTCTTTTCTTTTCTTTTCTTTTCTTTTTCTTTTTTTTTTTTTTTTTTTTTTCTCTGACATGACCGTCCGGGCTTCATCCAAACTCTTCAGCGAGCTGCAGGGCAGTCAGCGCCGAGGTGCAAATGCACAAGCCTGCACCCTCTAGAAACGCTGCCGTCTCGGTGACGAGCCCACGCAGGTGTGTGTGTGTGGAAGGCCGCTGTGGCGCACCTGCTGGGGTGAAAGGTCACCGTTTTGGCTGCAGGTGGGTGTGTCCGCTCAGCAGGTGCACCAATCAGTGGCACAGAGTGAGTGGGTGAAGGGGCCGCTGGGAGCAGGCAGGAGTCTGGTGCAGGCAGCGCTTAAAGGGCTCTGCTCCACACAACCCTTCGCTTACGGCCACACCACCCTGAACACGCCCGATCTCGTCCGATCTCGGAAGCTAAGCAGGGTCGGGCCTGGTTAGTACTTGGATGGGAGACCGCCTGGGAATACCAGGTGCTGTAAGTTTTCCGGCTTTTGCTGGCATCCACCAAAGAGAAGGAAAATCACTCACACACCCCCACAAACAGCTTTGGGTACTTTGGTTTCCTTGTCATGCATTTGTGTCTTTGGTTTTTATTTTTCTGACACCACCGTTCTGTGACACATACAGCCACCAGAGAGCGCACCGGCCAGGAAATCAAACACACAGCTTTGGGTTTCTTGCTTTTTCATGTCCTTCTGTGTCTTTCTTTTCTTTTCTTTTCTTTTCTTTTTCTTTTTTTTTTTTTTTTTTTTTTCTCTGACATGACCGTCCGGGCTTCATCCAAACTCTTCAGCGAGCTGCAGGGCAGTCAGCGCCGAGGTGCAAATGCACAAGCCTGCACCCTCTAGAAACGCTGCCGTCTCGGTGACGAGCCCACGCAGGTGTGTGTGTGTGGAAGGCCGCTGTGGCGCACCTGCTGGGGTGAAAGGTCACCGTTTTGGCTGCAGGTGGGTGTGTCCGCTCAGCAGGTGCACCAATCAGTGGCACAGAGTGAGTGGGTGAAGGGGCCGCTGGGAGCAGGCAGGAGTCTGGTGCAGGCAGCGCTTAAAGGGCTCTGCTCCACACAACCCTTCGCTTACGGCCACACCACCCTGAACACGCCCGATCTCGTCCGATCTCGGAAGCTAAGCAGGGTCGGGCCTGGTTAGTACTTGGATGGGAGACCGCCTGGGAATACCAGGTGCTGTAAGTTTTCCGGCTTTTGCTGGCATCCACCAAAGAGAAGGAAAATCACTCACACACCCCCACAAACAGCTTTGGGTACTTTGGTTTCCTTGTCATGCATTTGTGTCTTTGGTTTTTATTTTTCTGACACCACCGTTCTGTGACACATACAGCCACCAGAGAGCGCACCGGCCAGGAAATCAAACACACAGCTTTGGGTTTCTTGCTTTTTCATGTCCTTCTGTGTCTTTCTTTTCTTTTCTTTTCTTTTCTTTTTCTTTTTTTTTTTTTTTTTTTTTTCTCTGACATGACCGTCCGGGCTTCATCCAAACTCTTCAGCGAGCTGCAGGGCAGTCAGCGCCGAGGTGCAAATGCACAAGCCTGCACCCTCTAGAAACGCTGCCGTCTCGGTGACGAGCCCACGCAGGTGTGTGTGTGTGGAAGGCCGCTGTGGCGCACCTGCTGGGGTGAAAGGTCACCGTTTTGGCTGCAGGTGGGTGTGTCCGCTCAGCAGGTGCACCAATCAGTGGCACAGAGTGAGTGGGTGAAGGGGCCGCTGGGAGCAGGCAGGAGTCTGGTGCAGGCAGCGCTTAAAGGGCTCTGCTCCACACAACCCTTCGCTTACGGCCACACCACCCTGAACACGCCCGATCTCGTCCGATCTCGGAAGCTAAGCAGGGTCGGGCCTGGTTAGTACTTGGATGGGAGACCGCCTGGGAATACCAGGTGCTGTAAGTTTTCCGGCTTTTGCTGGCATCCACCAAAGAGAAGGAAAATCACTCACACACCCCCACAAACAGCTTTGGGTACTTTGGTTTCCTTGTCATGCATTTGTGTCTTTGGTTTTTATTTTTCTGACACCACCGTTCTGTGACACATACAGCCACCAGAGAGCGCACCGGCCAGGAAATCAAACACACAGCTTTGGGTTTCTTGCTTTTTCATGTCCTTCTGTGTCTTTCTTTTCTTTTCTTTTCTTTTCTTTTTCTTTTTTTTTTTTTTTTTTTTTTCTCTGACATGACCGTCCGGGCTTCATCCAAACTCTTCAGCGAGCTGCAGGGCAGTCAGCGCCGAGGTGCAAATGCACAAGCCTGCACCCTCTAGAAACGCTGCCGTCTCGGTGACGAGCCCACGCAGGTGTGTGTGTGTGGAAGGCCGCTGTGGCGCACCTGCTGGGGTGAAAGGTCACCGTTTTGGCTGCAGGTGGGTGTGTCCGCTCAGCAGGTGCACCAATCAGTGGCACAGAGTGAGTGGGTGAAGGGGCCGCTGGGAGCAGGCAGGAGTCTGGTGCAGGCAGCGCTTAAAGGGCTCTGCTCCACACAACCCTTCGCTTACGGCCACACCACCCTGAACACGCCCGATCTCGTCCGATCTCGGAAGCTAAGCAGGGTCGGGCCTGGTTAGTACTTGGATGGGAGACCGCCTGGGAATACCAGGTGCTGTAAGTTTTCCGGCTTTTGCTGGCATCCACCAAAGAGAAGGAAAATCACTCACACACCCCCACAAACAGCTTTGGGTACTTTGGTTTCCTTGTCATGCATTTGTGTCTTTGGTTTTTATTTTTCTGACACCACCGTTCTGTGACACATACAGCCACCAGAGAGCGCACCGGCCAGGAAATCAAACACACAGCTTTGGGTTTCTTGCTTTTTCATGTCCTTCTGTGTCTTTCTTTTCTTTTCTTTTCTTTTCTTTTCTTTTCTTTTCTTTTTCTTTTTTTTTTTTTTTTTTTTTTCTCTGACATGACCGTCCGGGCTTCATCCAAACTCTTCAGCGAGCTGCAGGGCAGTCAGCGCCGAGGTGCAAATGCACAAGCCTGCACCCTCTAGAAACGCTGCCGTCTCGGTGACGCGCCCACGCAGGTGTGTGTGTGTGGAAGGCCGCTGTGGCGCACCTGCTGGGGTGAAAGGTCACCGTTTTGGCTGCAGGTGGGTGTGTCCGCTCAGCAGGTGCACCAATCAGTGGCACAGAGTGAGTGGGTGAAGGGGCCGCTGGGAGCAGGCAGGAGTCTGGTGCAGGCAGCGCTTAAAGGGCTCTGCTCCACACAACCCTTCGCTTACGGCCACACCACCCTGAACACGCCCGATCTCGTCCGATCTCGGAAGCTAAGCAGGGTCGGGCCTGGTTAGTACTTGGATGGGAGACCGCCTGGGAATACCAGGTGCTGTAAGTTTTCCGGCTTTTGCTGGCATCCACCAAAGAGAAGGAAAATCACTCACACACCCCCACAAACAGCTTTGGGTACTTTGGTTTCCTTGTCATGCATTTGTGTCTTTGGTTTTTATTTTTCTGACACCACCGTTCTGTGACACATACAGCCACCAGAGAGCGCACCGGCCAGGAAATCAAACACACAGCTTTGGGTTTCTTGCTTTTTCATGTCCTTCTGTGTCTTTCTTTTCTTTTCTTTTCTTTTCTTTTTCTTTTTTTTTTTTTTTTTTTTTTCTCTGACATGACCGTCCGGGCTTCATCCAAACTCTTCAGCGAGCTGCAGGGCAGTCAGCGCCGAGGTGCAAATGCACAAGCCTGCACCCTCTAGAAACGCTGCCGTCTCGGTGACGAGCCCACGCAGGTGTGTGTGTGTGGAAGGCCGCTGTGGCGCACCTGCTGGGGTGAAAGGTCACCGTTTTGGCTGCAGGTGGGTGTGTCCGCTCAGCAGGTGCACCAATCAGTGGCACAGAGTGAGTGGGTGAAGGGGCCGCTGGGAGCAGGCAGGAGTCTGGTGCAGGCAGCGCTTAAAGGGCTCTGCTCCACACAACCCTTCGCTTACGGCCACACCACCCTGAACACGCCCGATCTCGTCCGATCTCGGAAGCTAAGCAGGGTCGGGCCTGGTTAGTACTTGGATGGGAGACCGCCTGGGAATACCAGGTGCTGTAAGTTTTCCGGCTTTTGCTGGCATCCACCAAAGAGAAGGAAAATCACTCACACACCCCCACAAACAGCTTTGGGTACTTTGGTTTCCTTGTCATGCATTTGTGTCTTTGGTTTTTATTTTTCTGACACCACCGTTCTGTGACACATACAGCCACCAGAGAGCGCACCGGCCAGGAAATCAAACACACAGCTTTGGGTTTCTTGCTTTTTCATGTCCTTCTGTGTCTTTCTTTTCTTTTCTTTTCTTTTCTTTTCTTTTCTTTTCTTTTTCTTTTTTTTTTTTTTTTTTTTTTCTCTGACATGACCGTCCGGGCTTCATCCAAACTCTTCAGCGAGCTGCAGGGCAGTCAGCGCCGAGGTGCAAATGCACAAGCCTGCACCCTCTAGAAACGCTGCCGTCTCGGTGACGCGCCCACGCAGGTGTGTGTGTGTGGAAGGCCGCTGTGGCGCACCTGCTGGGGTGAAAGGTCACCGTTTTGGCTGCAGGTGGGTGTGTCCGCTCAGCAGGTGCACCAATCAGTGGCACAGAGTGAGTGGGTGAAGGGGCCGCTGGGAGCAGGCAGGAGTCTGGTGCAGGCAGCGCTTAAAGGGCTCTGCTCCACACAACCCTTCGCTTACGGCCACACCACCCTGAACACGCCCGATCTCGTCCGATCTCGGAAGCTAAGCAGGGTCGGGCCTGGTTAGTACTTGGATGGGAGACCGCCTGGGAATACCAGGTGCTGTAAGTTTTCCGGCTTTTGCTGGCATCCACCAAAGAGAAGGAAAATCACTCACACACCCCCACAAACAGCTTTGGGTACTTTGGTTTCCTTGTCATGCATTTGTGTCTTTGGTTTTTATTTTTCTGACACCACCGTTCTGTGACACATACAGCCACCAGAGAGCGCACCGGCCAGGAAATCAAACACACAGCTTTGGGTTTCTTGCTTTTTCATGTCCTTCTGTGTCTTTCTTTTCTTTTCTTTTCTTTTCTTTTCTTTTCTTTTCTTTTCTTTTTCTTTTTTTTTTTTTTTTTTTTTTCTCTGACATGACCGTCCGGGCTTCATCCAAACTCTTCAGCGAGCTGCAGGGCAGTCAGCGCCGAGGTGCAAATGCACAAGCCTGCACCCTCTAGAAACGCTGCCGTCTCGGTGACGAGCCCACGCAGGTGTGTGTGTGTGGAAGGCCGCTGTGGCGCACCTGCTGGGGTGAAAGGTCACCGTTTTGGCTGCAGGTGGGTGTGTCCGCTCAGCAGGTGCACCAATCAGTGGCACAGAGTGAGTGGGTGAAGGGGCCGCTGGGAGCAGGCAGGAGTCTGGTGCAGGCAGCGCTTAAAGGGCTCTGCTCCACACAACCCTTCGCTTACGGCCATACCACCCTGAACACGCCCGATCTCGTCCGATCTCGGAAGCTAAGCAGGGTCGGGCCTGGTTAGTACTTGGATGGGAGACCGCCTGGGAATACCAGGTGCTGTAAGTTTTCCGGCTTTTGCTGGCATCCACCAAAGAGAAGGAAAATCACTCACACACCCCCACAAACAGCTTTGGGTACTTTGGTTTCCTTGTCATGCATTTGTGTCTTTGGTTTTTATTTTTCTGACACCACCGTTCTGTGACACATACAGCCACCAGAGAGCGCACCGGCCAGGAAATCAAACACACAGCTTTGGGTTTCTTGCTTTTTCATGTCCTTCTGTGTCTTTCTTTTCTTTTCTTTTCTTTTCTTTTCTTTTCTTTTCTTTTCTTTTCTTTTTCTTTTTTTTTTTTTTTTTTTTTTCTCTGACATGACCGTCCGGGCTTCATCCAAACTCTTCAGCGAGCTGCAGGGCAGTCAGCGCCGAGGTGCAAATGCACAAGCCTGCACCCTCTAGAAACGCTGCCGTCTCGGTGACGAGCCCACGCAGGTGTGTGTGTGTGGAAGGCCGCTGTGGCGCACCTGCTGGGGTGAAAGGTCACCGTTTTGGCTGCAGGTGGGTGTGTCCGCTCAGCAGGTGCACCAATCAGTGGCACAGAGTGAGTGGGTGAAGGGGCCGCTGGGAGCAGGCAGGAGTCTGGTGCAGGCAGCGCTTAAAGGGCTCTGCTCCACACAACCCTTCGCTTACGGCCATACCACCCTGAACACGCCCGATCTCGTCCGATCTCGGAAGCTAAGCAGGGTCGGGCCTGGTTAGTACTTGGATGGGAGACCGCCTGGGAATACCAGGTGCTGTAAGTTTTCCGGCTTTTGCTGGCATCCACCAAAGAGAAGGAAAATCACTCACACACCCCCACAAACAGCTTTGGGTACTTTGGTTTCCTTGTCATGCATTTGTGTCTTTGGTTTTTATTTTTCTGACACCACCGTTCTGTGACACATACAGCCACCAGAGAGCGCACCGGCCAGGAAATCAAACACACAGCTTTGGGTTTCTTGCTTTTTCATGTCCTTCTGTGTCTTTCTTTTCTTTTCTTTTCTTTTCTTTTCTTTCTTTTTCTTTTTTTTTTTTTTTTTTTTTTCTCTGACATGACCGTCCGGGCTTCATCCAAACTCTTCAGCGAGCTGCAGGGCAGTCAGCGCCGAGGTGCAAATGCACAAGCCTGCACCCTCTAGAAACGCTGCCGTCTCGGTGACGCGCCCACGCAGGTGTGTGTGTGTGGAAGGCCGCTGTGGCGCACCTGCTGGGGTGAAAGGTCACCGTTTTGGCTGCAGGTGGGTGTGTCCGCTCAGCAGGTGCACCAATCAGTGGCACAGAGTGAGTGGGTGAAGGGGCCGCTGGGAGCAGGCAGGAGTCTGGTGCAGGCAGCGCTTAAAGGGCTCTGCTCCACACAACCCTTCGCTTACGGCCACACCACCCTGAACACGCCCGATCTCGTCCGATCTCGGAAGCTAAGCAGGGTCGGGCCTGGTTAGTACTTGGATGGGAGACCGCCTGGGAATACCAGGTGCTGTAAGTTTTCCGGCTTTTGCTGGCATCCACCAAAGAGAAGGAAAATCACTCACACACCCCCACAAACAGCTTTGGGTACTTTGGTTTCCTTGTCATGCATTTGTGTCTTTGGTTTTTATTTTTCTGACACCACCGTTCTGTGACACATACAGCCACCAGAGAGCGCACCGGCCAGGAAATCAAACACACAGCTTTGGGTTTCTTGCTTTTTCATGTCCTTCTGTGTCTTTCTTTTCTTTTCTTTTCTTTTCTTTTCTTTTCTTTTCTTTTTCTTTTTTTTTTTTTTTTTTTTTTCTCTGACATGACCGTCCGGGCTTCATCCAAACTCTTCAGCGAGCTGCAGGGCAGTCAGCGCCGAGGTGCAAATGCACAAGCCTGCACCCTCTAGAAACGCTGCCGTCTCGGTGACGAGCCCACGCAGGTGTGTGTGTGTGGAAGGCCGCTGTGGCGCACCTGCTGGGGTGAAAGGTCACCGTTTTGGCTGCAGGTGGGTGTGTCCGCTCAGCAGGTGCACCAATCAGTGGCACAGAGTGAGTGGGTGAAGGGGCCGCTGGGAGCAGGCAGGAGTCTGGTGCAGGCAGCGCTTAAAGGGCTCTGCTCCACACAACCCTTCGCTTACGGCCATACCACCCTGAACACGCCCGATCTCGTCCGATCTCGGAAGCTAAGCAGGGTCGGGCCTGGTTAGTACTTGGATGGGAGACCGCCTGGGAATACCAGGTGCTGTAAGTTTTCCGGCTTTTGCTGGCATCCACCAAAGAGAAGGAAAATCACTCACACACCCCCACAAACAGCTTTGGGTACTTTGGTTTCCTTGTCATGCATTTGTGTCTTTGGTTTTTATTTTTCTGACACCACCGTTCTGTGACACATACAGCCACCAGAGAGCGCACCGGCCAGGAAATCAAACACACAGCTTTGGGTTTCTTGCTTTTTCATGTCCTTCTGTGTCTTTCTTTTCTTTTCTTTTCTTTTCTTTTTCTTTTTTTTTTTTTTTTTTTTTTCTCTGACATGACCGTCCGGGCTTCATCCAAACTCTTCAGCGAGCTGCAGGGCAGTCAGCGCCGAGGTGCAAATGCACAAGCCTGCACCCTCTAGAAACGCTGCCGTCTCGGTGACGCGCCCACGCAGGTGTGTGTGTGTGGAAGGCCGCTGTGGCGCACCTGCTGGGGTGAAAGGTCACCGTTTTGGCTGCAGGTGGGTGTGTCCGCTCAGCAGGTGCACCAATCAGTGGCACAGAGTGAGTGGGTGAAGGGGCCGCTGGGAGCAGGCAGGAGTCTGGTGCAGGCAGCGCTTAAAGGGCTCTGCTCCACACAACCCTTCGCTTACGGCCACACCACCCTGAACACGCCCGATCTCGTCCGATCTCGGAAGCTAAGCAGGGTCGGGCCTGGTTAGTACTTGGATGGGAGACCGCCTGGGAATACCAGGTGCTGTAAGTTTTCCGGCTTTTGCTGGCATCCACCAAAGAGAAGGAAAATCACTCACACACCCCCACAAACAGCTTTGGGTACTTTGGTTTCCTTGTCATGCATTTGTGTCTTTGGTTTTTATTTTTCTGACACCACCGTTCTGTGACACATACAGCCACCAGAGAGCGCACCGGCCAGGAAATCAAACACACAGCTTTGGGTTTCTTGCTTTTTCATGTCCTTCTGTGTCTTTCTTTTCTTTTCTTTTCTTTTCTTTTCTTTTCTTTTCTTTTTCTTTTTTTTTTTTTTTTTTTTTTCTCTGACATGACCGTCCGGGCTTCATCCAAACTCTTCAGCGAGCTGCAGGGCAGTCAGCGCCGAGGTGCAAATGCACAAGCCTGCACCCTCTAGAAACGCTGCCGTCTCGGTGACGAGCCCACGCAGGTGTGTGTGTGTGGAAGGCCGCTGTGGCGCACCTGCTGGGGTGAAAGGTCACCGTTTTGGCTGCAGGTGGGTGTGTCCGCTCAGCAGGTGCACCAATCAGTGGCACAGAGTGAGTGGGTGAAGGGGCCGCTGGGAGCAGGCAGGAGTCTGGTGCAGGCAGCGCTTAAAGGGCTCTGCTCCACACAACCCTTCGCTTACGGCCACACCACCCTGAACACGCCCGATCTCGTCCGATCTCGGAAGCTAAGCAGGGTCGGGCCTGGTTAGTACTTGGATGGGAGACCGCCTGGGAATACCAGGTGCTGTAAGTTTTCCGGCTTTTGCTGGCATCCACCAAAGAGAAGGAAAATCACTCACACACCCCCACAAACAGCTTTGGGTACTTTGGTTTCCTTGTCATGCATTTGTGTCTTTGGTTTTTATTTTTCTGACACCACCGTTCTGTGACACATACAGCCACCAGAGAGCGCACCGGCCAGGAAATCAAACACACAGCTTTGGGTTTCTTGCTTTTTCATGTCCTTCTGTGTCTTTCTTTTCTTTTCTTTTCTTTTCTTTTTCTTTTTTTTTTTTTTTTTTTTTTCTCTGACATGACCGTCCGGGCTTCATCCAAACTCTTCAGCGAGCTGCAGGGCAGTCAGCGCCGAGGTGCAAATGCACAAGCCTGCACCCTCTAGAAACGCTGCCGTCTCGGTGACGAGCCCACGCAGGTGTGTGTGTGTGGAAGGCCGCTGTGGCGCACCTGCTGGGGTGAAAGGTCACCGTTTTGGCTGCAGGTGGGTGTGTCCGCTCAGCAGGTGCACCAATCAGTGGCACAGAGTGAGTGGGTGAAGGGGCCGCTGGGAGCAGGCAGGAGTCTGGTGCAGGCAGCGCTTAAAGGGCTCTGCTCCACACAACCCTTCGCTTACGGCCACACCACCCTGAACACGCCCGATCTCGTCCGATCTCGGAAGCTAAGCAGGGTCGGGCCTGGTTAGTACTTGGATGGGAGACCGCCTGGGAATACCAGGTGCTGTAAGTTTTCCGGCTTTTGCTGGCATCCACCAAAGAGAAGGAAAATCACTCACACACCCCCACAAACAGCTTTGGGTACTTTGGTTTCCTTGTCATGCATTTGTGTCTTTGGTTTTTATTTTTCTGACACCACCGTTCTGTGACACATACAGCCACCAGAGAGCGCACCGGCCAGGAAATCAAACACACAGCTTTGGGTTTCTTGCTTTTTCATGTCCTTCTGTGTCTTTCTTTTCTTTTCTTTTCTTTTCTTTTCTTTTCTTTTCTTTTCTTTTTCTTTTTTTTTTTTTTTTTTTTTTCTCTGACATGACCGTCCGGGCTTCATCCAAACTCTTCAGCGAGCTGCAGGGCAGTCAGCGCCGAGGTGCAAATGCACAAGCCTGCACCCTCTAGAAACGCTGCCGTCTCGGTGACGCGCCCACGCAGGTGTGTGTGTGTGGAAGGCCGCTGTGGCGCACCTGCTGGGGTGAAAGGTCACCGTTTTGGCTGCAGGTGGGTGTGTCCGCTCAGCAGGTGCACCAATCAGTGGCACAGAGTGAGTGGGTGAAGGGGCCGCTGGGAGCAGGCAGGAGTCTGGTGCAGGCAGCGCTTAAAGGGCTCTGCTCCACACAACCCTTCGCTTACGGCCACACCACCCTGAACACGCCCGATCTCGTCCGATCTCGGAAGCTAAGCAGGGTCGGGCCTGGTTAGTACTTGGATGGGAGACCGCCTGGGAATACCAGGTGCTGTAAGTTTTCCGGCTTTTGCTGGCATCCACCAAAGAGAAGGAAAATCACTCACACACCCCCACAAACAGCTTTGGGTACTTTGGTTTCCTTGTCATGCATTTGTGTCTTTGGTTTTTATTTTTCTGACACCACCGTTCTGTGACACATACAGCCACCAGAGAGCGCACCGGCCAGGAAATCAAACACACAGCTTTGGGTTTCTTGCTTTTTCATGTCCTTCTGTGTCTTTCTTTTCTTTTCTTTTCTTTTCTTTTCTTTTCTTTTCTTTTCTTTTTCTTTTTTTTTTTTTTTTTTTTTTCTCTGACATGACCGTCCGGGCTTCATCCAAACTCTTCAGCGAGCTGCAGGGCAGTCAGCGCCGAGGTGCAAATGCACAAGCCTGCACCCTCTAGAAACGCTGCCGTCTCGGTGACGAGCCCACGCAGGTGTGTGTGTGTGGAAGGCCGCTGTGGCGCACCTGCTGGGGTGAAAGGTCACCGTTTTGGCTGCAGGTGGGTGTGTCCGCTCAGCAGGTGCACCAATCAGTGGCACAGAGTGAGTGGGTGAAGGGGCCGCTGGGAGCAGGCAGGAGTCTGGTGCAGGCAGCGCTTAAAGGGCTCTGCTCCACACAACCCTTCGCTTACGGCCATACCACCCTGAACACGCCCGATCTCGTCCGATCTCGGAAGCTAAGCAGGGTCGGGCCTGGTTAGTACTTGGATGGGAGACCGCCTGGGAATACCAGGTGCTGTAAGTTTTCCGGCTTTTGCTGGCATCCACCAAAGAGAAGGAAAATCACTCACACACCCCCACAAACAGCTTTGGGTACTTTGGTTTCCTTGTCATGCATTTGTGTCTTTGGTTTTTATTTTTCTGACACCACCGTTCTGTGACACATACAGCCACCAGAGAGCGCACCGGCCAGGAAATCAAACACACAGCTTTGGGTTTCTTGCTTTTTCATGTCCTTCTGTGTCTTTCTTTTCTTTTCTTTTCTTTCTTTTTCTTTTTTTTTTTTTTTTTTTTTTCTCTGACATGACCGTCCGGGCTTCATCCAAACTCTTCAGCGAGCTGCAGGGCAGTCAGCGCCGAGGTGCAAATGCACAAGCCTGCACCCTCTAGAAACGCTGCCGTCTCGGTGACGCGCCCACGCAGGTGTGTGTGTGTGGAAGGCCGCTGTGGCGCACCTGCTGGGGTGAAAGGTCACCGTTTTGGCTGCAGGTGGGTGTGTCCGCTCAGCAGGTGCACCAATCAGTGGCACAGAGTGAGTGGGTGAAGGGGCCGCTGGGAGCAGGCAGGAGTCTGGTGCAGGCAGCGCTTAAAGGGCTCTGCTCCACACAACCCTTCGCTTACGGCCATACCACCCTGAACACGCCCGATCTCGTCCGATCTCGGAAGCTAAGCAGGGTCGGGCCTGGTTAGTACTTGGATGGGAGACCGCCTGGGAATACCAGGTGCTGTAAGTTTTCCGGCTTTTGCTGGCATCCACCAAAGAGAAGGAAAATCACTCACACACCCCCACAAACAGCTTTGGGTACTTTGGTTTCCTTGTCATGCATTTGTGTCTTTGGTTTTTATTTTTCTGACACCACCGTTCTGTGACACATACAGCCACCAGAGAGCGCACCGGCCAGGAAATCAAACACACAGCTTTGGGTTTCTTGCTTTTTCATGTCCTTCTGTGTCTTTCTTTTCTTTTCTTTTCTTTTCTTTTCTTTTCTTTTCTTTTCTTTTTCTTTTTTTTTTTTTTTTTTTTTTCTCTGACATGACCGTCCGGGCTTCATCCAAACTCTTCAGCGAGCTGCAGGGCAGTCAGCGCCGAGGTGCAAATGCACAAGCCTGCACCCTCTAGAAACGCTGCCGTCTCGGTGACGAGCCCACGCAGGTGTGTGTGTGTGGAAGGCCGCTGTGGCGCACCTGCTGGGGTGAAAGGTCACCGTTTTGGCTGCAGGTGGGTGTGTCCGCTCAGCAGGTGCACCAATCAGTGGCACAGAGTGAGTGGGTGAAGGGGCCGCTGGGAGCAGGCAGGAGTCTGGTGCAGGCAGCGCTTAAAGGGCTCTGCTCCACACAACCCTTCGCTTACGGCCATACCACCCTGAACACGCCCGATCTCGTCCGATCTCGGAAGCTAAGCAGGGTCGGGCCTGGTTAGTACTTGGATGGGAGACCGCCTGGGAATACCAGGTGCTGTAAGTTTTCCGGCTTTTGCTGGCATCCACCAAAGAGAAGGAAAATCACTCACACACCCCCACAAACAGCTTTGGGTACTTTGGTTTCCTTGTCATGCATTTGTGTCTTTGGTTTTTATTTTTCTGACACCACCGTTCTGTGACACATACAGCCACCAGAGAGCGCACCGGCCAGGAAATCAAACACACAGCTTTGGGTTTCTTGCTTTTTCATGTCCTTCTGTGTCTTTCTTTTCTTTTCTTTTCTTTTCTTTTCTTTCTTTTTCTTTTTTTTTTTTTTTTTTTTTTCTCTGACATGACCGTCCGGGCTTCATCCAAACTCTTCAGCGAGCTGCAGGGCAGTCAGCGCCGAGGTGCAAATGCACAAGCCTGCACCCTCTAGAAACGCTGCCGTCTCGGTGACGCGCCCACGCAGGTGTGTGTGTGTGGAAGGCCGCTGTGGCGCACCTGCTGGGGTGAAAGGTCACCGTTTTGGCTGCAGGTGGGTGTGTCCGCTCAGCAGGTGCACCAATCAGTGGCACAGAGTGAGTGGGTGAAGGGGCCGCTGGGAGCAGGCAGGAGTCTGGTGCAGGCAGCGCTTAAAGGGCTCTGCTCCACACAACCCTTCGCTTACGGCCACACCACCCTGAACACGCCCGATCTCGTCCGATCTCGGAAGCTAAGCAGGGTCGGGCCTGGTTAGTACTTGGATGGGAGACCGCCTGGGAATACCAGGTGCTGTAAGTTTTCCGGCTTTTGCTGGCATCCACCAAAGAGAAGGAAAATCACTCACACACCCCCACAAACAGCTTTGGGTACTTTGGTTTCCTTGTCATGCATTTGTGTCTTTGGTTTTTATTTTTCTGACACCACCGTTCTGTGACACATACAGCCACCAGAGAGCGCACCGGCCAGGAAATCAAACACACAGCTTTGGGTTTCTTGCTTTTTCATGTCCTTCTGTGTCTTTCTTTTCTTTTCTTTTCTTTTCTTTTCTTTTCTTTTCTTTTTCTTTTTTTTTTTTTTTTTTTTTTCTCTGACATGACCGTCCGGGCTTCATCCAAACTCTTCAGCGAGCTGCAGGGCAGTCAGCGCCGAGGTGCAAATGCACAAGCCTGCACCCTCTAGAAACGCTGCCGTCTCGGTGACGAGCCCACGCAGGTGTGTGTGTGTGGAAGGCCGCTGTGGCGCACCTGCTGGGGTGAAAGGTCACCGTTTTGGCTGCAGGTGGGTGTGTCCGCTCAGCAGGTGCACCAATCAGTGGCACAGAGTGAGTGGGTGAAGGGGCCGCTGGGAGCAGGCAGGAGTCTGGTGCAGGCAGCGCTTAAAGGGCTCTGCTCCACACAACCCTTCGCTTACGGCCATACCACCCTGAACACGCCCGATCTCGTCCGATCTCGGAAGCTAAGCAGGGTCGGGCCTGGTTAGTACTTGGATGGGAGACCGCCTGGGAATACCAGGTGCTGTAAGTTTTCCGGCTTTTGCTGGCATCCACCAAAGAGAAGGAAAATCACTCACACACCCCCACAAACAGCTTTGGGTACTTTGGTTTCCTTGTCATGCATTTGTGTCTTTGGTTTTTATTTTTCTGACACCACCGTTCTGTGACACATACAGCCACCAGAGAGCGCACCGGCCAGGAAATCAAACACACAGCTTTGGGTTTCTTGCTTTTTCATGTCCTTCTGTGTCTTTCTTTTCTTTTCTTTTCTTTTCTTTTTCTTTTTTTTTTTTTTTTTTTTTTCTCTGACATGACCGTCCGGGCTTCATCCAAACTCTTCAGCGAGCTGCAGGGCAGTCAGCGCCGAGGTGCAAATGCACAAGCCTGCACCCTCTAGAAACGCTGCCGTCTCGGTGACGCGCCCACGCAGGTGTGTGTGTGTGGAAGGCCGCTGTGGCGCACCTGCTGGGGTGAAAGGTCACCGTTTTGGCTGCAGGTGGGTGTGTCCGCTCAGCAGGTGCACCAATCAGTGGCACAGAGTGAGTGGGTGAAGGGGCCGCTGGGAGCAGGCAGGAGTCTGGTGCAGGCAGCGCTTAAAGGGCTCTGCTCCACACAACCCTTCGCTTACGGCCACACCACCCTGAACACGCCCGATCTCGTCCGATCTCGGAAGCTAAGCAGGGTCGGGCCTGGTTAGTACTTGGATGGGAGACCGCCTGGGAATACCAGGTGCTGTAAGTTTTCCGGCTTTTGCTGGCATCCACCAAAGAGAAGGAAAATCACTCACACACCCCCACAAACAGCTTTGGGTACTTTGGTTTCCTTGTCATGCATTTGTGTCTTTGGTTTTTATTTTTCTGACACCACCGTTCTGTGACACATACAGCCACCAGAGAGCGCACCGGCCAGGAAATCAAACACACAGCTTTGGGTTTCTTGCTTTTTCATGTCCTTCTGTGTCTTTCTTTTCTTTTCTTTTCTTTTCTTTTCTTTTCTTTTCTTTTTCTTTTTTTTTTTTTTTTTTTTTTCTCTGACATGACCGTCCGGGCTTCATCCAAACTCTTCAGCGAGCTGCAGGGCAGTCAGCGCCGAGGTGCAAATGCACAAGCCTGCACCCTCTAGAAACGCTGCCGTCTCGGTGACGAGCCCACGCAGGTGTGTGTGTGTGGAAGGCCGCTGTGGCGCACCTGCTGGGGTGAAAGGTCACCGTTTTGGCTGCAGGTGGGTGTGTCCGCTCAGCAGGTGCACCAATCAGTGGCACAGAGTGAGTGGGTGAAGGGGCCGCTGGGAGCAGGCAGGAGTCTGGTGCAGGCAGCGCTTAAAGGGCTCTGCTCCACACAACCCTTCGCTTACGGCCACACCACCCTGAACACGCCCGATCTCGTCCGATCTCGGAAGCTAAGCAGGGTCGGGCCTGGTTAGTACTTGGATGGGAGACCGCCTGGGAATACCAGGTGCTGTAAGTTTTCCGGCTTTTGCTGGCATCCACCAAAGAGAAGGAAAATCACTCACACACCCCCACAAACAGCTTTGGGTACTTTGGTTTCCTTGTCATGCATTTGTGTCTTTGGTTTTTATTTTTCTGACACCACCGTTCTGTGACACATACAGCCACCAGAGAGCGCACCGGCCAGGAAATCAAACACACAGCTTTGGGTTTCTTGCTTTTTCATGTCCTTCTGTGTCTTTCTTTTCTTTTCTTTTCTTTTCTTTTTCTTTTTTTTTTTTTTTTTTTTTTCTCTGACATGACCGTCCGGGCTTCATCCAAACTCTTCAGCGAGCTGCAGGGCAGTCAGCGCCGAGGTGCAAATGCACAAGCCTGCACCCTCTAGAAACGCTGCCGTCTCGGTGACGAGCCCACGCAGGTGTGTGTGTGTGGAAGGCCGCTGTGGCGCACCTGCTGGGGTGAAAGGTCACCGTTTTGGCTGCAGGTGGGTGTGTCCGCTCAGCAGGTGCACCAATCAGTGGCACAGAGTGAGTGGGTGAAGGGGCCGCTGGGAGCAGGCAGGAGTCTGGTGCAGGCAGCGCTTAAAGGGCTCTGCTCCACACAACCCTTCGCTTACGGCCACACCACCCTGAACACGCCCGATCTCGTCCGATCTCGGAAGCTAAGCAGGGTCGGGCCTGGTTAGTACTTGGATGGGAGACCGCCTGGGAATACCAGGTGCTGTAAGTTTTCCGGCTTTTGCTGGCATCCACCAAAGAGAAGGAAAATCACTCACACACCCCCACAAACAGCTTTGGGTACTTTGGTTTCCTTGTCATGCATTTGTGTCTTTGGTTTTTATTTTTCTGACACCACCGTTCTGTGACACATACAGCCACCAGAGAGCGCACCGGCCAGGAAATCAAACACACAGCTTTGGGTTTCTTGCTTTTTCATGTCCTTCTGTGTCTTTCTTTTCTTTTCTTTTCTTTTCTTTTCTTTTCTTTTCTTTTCTTTTTCTTTTTTTTTTTTTTTTTTTTTTCTCTGACATGACCGTCCGGGCTTCATCCAAACTCTTCAGCGAGCTGCAGGGCAGTCAGCGCCGAGGTGCAAATGCACAAGCCTGCACCCTCTAGAAACGCTGCCGTCTCGGTGACGCGCCCACGCAGGTGTGTGTGTGTGGAAGGCCGCTGTGGCGCACCTGCTGGGGTGAAAGGTCACCGTTTTGGCTGCAGGTGGGTGTGTCCGCTCAGCAGGTGCACCAATCAGTGGCACAGAGTGAGTGGGTGAAGGGGCCGCTGGGAGCAGGCAGGAGTCTGGTGCAGGCAGCGCTTAAAGGGCTCTGCTCCACACAACCCTTCGCTTACGGCCACACCACCCTGAACACGCCCGATCTCGTCCGATCTCGGAAGCTAAGCAGGGTCGGGCCTGGTTAGTACTTGGATGGGAGACCGCCTGGGAATACCAGGTGCTGTAAGTTTTCCGGCTTTTGCTGGCATCCACCAAAGAGAAGGAAAATCACTCACACACCCCCACAAACAGCTTTGGGTACTTTGGTTTCCTTGTCATGCATTTGTGTCTTTGGTTTTTATTTTTCTGACACCACCGTTCTGTGACACATACAGCCACCAGAGAGCGCACCGGCCAGGAAATCAAACACACAGCTTTGGGTTTCTTGCTTTTTCATGTCCTTCTGTGTCTTTCTTTTCTTTTCTTTTCTTTTCTTTTCTTTTCTTTTCTTTTCTTTTTCTTTTTTTTTTTTTTTTTTTTTTCTCTGACATGACCGTCCGGGCTTCATCCAAACTCTTCAGCGAGCTGCAGGGCAGTCAGCGCCGAGGTGCAAATGCACAAGCCTGCACCCTCTAGAAACGCTGCCGTCTCGGTGACGAGCCCACGCAGGTGTGTGTGTGTGGAAGGCCGCTGTGGCGCACCTGCTGGGGTGAAAGGTCACCGTTTTGGCTGCAGGTGGGTGTGTCCGCTCAGCAGGTGCACCAATCAGTGGCACAGAGTGAGTGGGTGAAGGGGCCGCTGGGAGCAGGCAGGAGTCTGGTGCAGGCAGCGCTTAAAGGGCTCTGCTCCACACAACCCTTCGCTTACGGCCATACCACCCTGAACACGCCCGATCTCGTCCGATCTCGGAAGCTAAGCAGGGTCGGGCCTGGTTAGTACTTGGATGGGAGACCGCCTGGGAATACCAGGTGCTGTAAGTTTTCCGGCTTTTGCTGGCATCCACCAAAGAGAAGGAAAATCACTCACACACCCCCACAAACAGCTTTGGGTACTTTGGTTTCCTTGTCATGCATTTGTGTCTTTGGTTTTTATTTTTCTGACACCACCGTTCTGTGACACATACAGCCACCAGAGAGCGCACCGGCCAGGAAATCAAACACACAGCTTTGGGTTTCTTGCTTTTTCATGTCCTTCTGTGTCTTTCTTTTCTTTTCTTTTCTTTCTTTTTCTTTTTTTTTTTTTTTTTTTTTTCTCTGACATGACCGTCCGGGCTTCATCCAAACTCTTCAGCGAGCTGCAGGGCAGTCAGCGCCGAGGTGCAAATGCACAAGCCTGCACCCTCTAGAAACGCTGCCGTCTCGGTGACGCGCCCACGCAGGTGTGTGTGTGTGGAAGGCCGCTGTGGCGCACCTGCTGGGGTGAAAGGTCACCGTTTTGGCTGCAGGTGGGTGTGTCCGCTCAGCAGGTGCACCAATCAGTGGCACAGAGTGAGTGGGTGAAGGGGCCGCTGGGAGCAGGCAGGAGTCTGGTGCAGGCAGCGCTTAAAGGGCTCTGCTCCACACAACCCTTCGCTTACGGCCATACCACCCTGAACACGCCCGATCTCGTCCGATCTCGGAAGCTAAGCAGGGTCGGGCCTGGTTAGTACTTGGATGGGAGACCGCCTGGGAATACCAGGTGCTGTAAGTTTTCCGGCTTTTGCTGGCATCCACCAAAGAGAAGGAAAATCACTCACACACCCCCACAAACAGCTTTGGGTACTTTGGTTTCCTTGTCATGCATTTGTGTCTTTGGTTTTTATTTTTCTGACACCACCGTTCTGTGACACATACAGCCACCAGAGAGCGCACCGGCCAGGAAATCAAACACACAGCTTTGGGTTTCTTGCTTTTTCATGTCCTTCTGTGTCTTTCTTTTCTTTTCTTTTCTTTTCTTTTCTTTTCTTTTCTTTTTCTTTTTTTTTTTTTTTTTTTTTTCTCTGACATGACCGTCCGGGCTTCATCCAAACTCTTCAGCGAGCTGCAGGGCAGTCAGCGCCGAGGTGCAAATGCACAAGCCTGCACCCTCTAGAAACGCTGCCGTCTCGGTGACGAGCCCACGCAGGTGTGTGTGTGTGGAAGGCCGCTGTGGCGCACCTGCTGGGGTGAAAGGTCACCGTTTTGGCTGCAGGTGGGTGTGTCCGCTCAGCAGGTGCACCAATCAGTGGCACAGAGTGAGTGGGTGAAGGGGCCGCTGGGAGCAGGCAGGAGTCTGGTGCAGGCAGCGCTTAAAGGGCTCTGCTCCACACAACCCTTCGCTTACGGCCATACCACCCTGAACACGCCCGATCTCGTCCGATCTCGGAAGCTAAGCAGGGTCGGGCCTGGTTAGTACTTGGATGGGAGACCGCCTGGGAATACCAGGTGCTGTAAGTTTTCCGGCTTTTGCTGGCATCCACCAAAGAGAAGGAAAATCACTCACACACCCCCACAAACAGCTTTGGGTACTTTGGTTTCCTTGTCATGCATTTGTGTCTTTGGTTTTTATTTTTCTGACACCACCGTTCTGTGACACATACAGCCACCAGAGAGCGCACCGGCCAGGAAATCAAACACACAGCTTTGGGTTTCTTGCTTTTTCATGTCCTTCTGTGTCTTTCTTTTCTTTTCTTTTCTTTTCTTTTTCTTTTTTTTTTTTTTTTTTTTTTCTCTGACATGACCGTCCGGGCTTCATCCAAACTCTTCAGCGAGCTGCAGGGCAGTCAGCGCCGAGGTGCAAATGCACAAGCCTGCACCCTCTAGAAACGCTGCCGTCTCGGTGACGAGCCCACGCAGGTGTGTGTGTGTGGAAGGCCGCTGTGGCGCACCTGCTGGGGTGAAAGGTCACCGTTTTGGCTGCAGGTGGGTGTGTCCGCTCAGCAGGTGCACCAATCAGTGGCACAGAGTGA